>NC_069074.1:33714432-36114432 GCF_025698485.1 Gossypium arboreum
GCCATTACTGAGTCAAATTTGAGTTGGGATTGGATGCTGATATGTCTATTGAATATTTTTGTTTTATAGCATTAAGAATGTCTGATAAAAGTATTGAGGATACTGATCAGGAGATGTATAGTGAGGATGATGAACCGTATAATGTGAATGAATCGGAGTCTGCAACTCTAAGCGTGAATCAAGTAGGAAATCAACCGAATGTTGGAAGTGATAATACTGAAGTCTTTAGAATAATCGCCGATGCCCTTCAAAAGCGGTAAGAACTATGCCGCTACGTCCTCTATCCCTATTACCCAAGAGCTCCAATTAAAGAATTGAGAAAATATGGGGCTCTGAAATTTTGGGTGCGAAGGAATTGATTCGACTATTGCTGAAAATTGGTTAAAGACTACAAAGAGAGTTCGAAGCAACTTGAATGTACACCACAAGAAAGCTTAGTGTGTGTTGTCTCATTCTTGCAAGATGAAGCTTTCAGTATGGTGGGAATCAGTGATTCAGAATGTACTTGAGGAACAGATAAGTTGGGACTTCTTTCAAAAAGAGTTTCAAAAGAAGTATTTGGGAGAAATGTACATAGAGGACAAAAGACAAGAGTTCTTAACACTGAAACAAGGTGAGATGCTCATAGTGGATTATGAACGAGAATTTCTGAGATTGAGCAAATATGCCACTAAGTTTGTACCGACTGAAGCCGAACGATCTAAAAGATTTTTAAGAGGATTACGTGATGAATTTAGACTACAGTTGATGCCTCTTAGAATCACTGAGTTTGTGGATTTAATGGAAAAAACTAAGATGATTGAACAAATTCTTGGAAGGGATAAAAAGTCTGAAGTTGCTCGTTCGACTGAAAAACGTCCCAGAATGGTTAGTTTAAGTCTGCAGCCTAAGCGTTCAAAGGAATTACGAGGTAATTGGAGATTTAGTTCTCGATCGGAAAGGAGTGATCGAGGTCGAAAAGACGAGATCATCTGTGTCTCTCGCCAAGATCCAAGTCCGATTGAATCTTGAAATTCCAATATGTGAGCATTGTGGAAACCGACACAAAGAGGAGTGTAGAAAGTTGACTGGAGGTTGTTTCCGTTGTGGAGCTACCAATCACTTTATTAAAGATTGCCCAAAGATACCTGAAGCAACATCGACAGTAGTGCAAAGATCTGAATTTGCTTCCAGAGGCCGGGGATCAGGCCGAAGTAGTTCGTTTGCTAGAGGTGGTACTAGAAGAACTAGTGAGAGTGCTACACAACAATCTAAAGCTAGAGCTCCAGCTCGAGCGTATGTTGTGAGGACTCGAGAAGAGAAAGATGCTCACGATGTGGTGACAGGTATATTCTTATTGAATTCAGCACCCGTTTATGCTTTAATAGACCCTGGGTCATTACATTCATATGTTAATACGAAAGTAGTTGAGACAAAAAAATTAGAGTCTGAATTGTCTAAAGTTATGATAGAAGTGTCTAGTCCACTGGGACAAACTACTTTAGTGAACCATATATGTCGAAGATGTTCGTTAATGATTCAAGATAGAATATTCCCTGTTGATCTGTTGATTATGCCATTTGGCGACTTTGATGTTATTTTGGGAATGGACTAGTTATCAGAACATGGAGTGATTTTAGACTGTTATAAGAAGAAGTTTATTGTTCAGAATGAAAGTGAAGATAGAATTGAAGTAAATGGTATTCGGACTAGTGGATCAATTCGTATTATTTCGGCCATTAAAGCTAACAAGCTTCTTCATCGAGGTTGTAATGCTTTCTTAGCATATGTGATTAATTCGGATTCAGTTAAAGTCAGTGTAGTAAAATTTGGACTGTATGTGAATTTTCTGATGTATTCCTTGAGGAATTACCTGGATTACCCCCTGATCGAGGGTAGAATTTGTGATTGAAGTCTACCCAGGTACAGATCTGATATCGATACCTCCGTACCGTATGGCACCTACTGAGCTAAAGGAATTAAAAGTACAGTTGCAAGACTAATTGGATAGAGGTTTTATACGACCTAGTACATCACCATGGGGAGCTCCAATGTTATTTGTTAAGAAGAAAGATGGGTCGATGCGGTTGTGCATTGATTATTGACAACTCAACAAAGTGACTGTCAAGAACAAGTATCCACTTCCCTGAATAGATGATTTGTTTGATCAACTGAAAGGAGCTTCCATATTTTCAAAGATTTATCTGAGGTCGGGATACTATCAGTTGAAAGTAAAAGAGTGCGACATATTGAAGACGGCATTCCGTACGAGGTATGGGCATTATGAATTTTTAGTGATGCCATTTGGACTGACAAATGCCCCTGCTGCTTTTATGGATCTTATGAATCGGATTTTTCAGCCATACTTGGATCAGTTCGTAGTAGTTTTTATCGACAATATTTTGATGTATTCCAAGTCAGAAAAAGATCATGAGCAACATCTCCAGATTGTTTTGCAAATACTACGAGAAAAGCAATTGTACGGAAAATTGAGCAAGTGTGAATTCTGGTTATCAGAAGTTGTGTTTCTTGGTCATGTCGTATCAGTGGATGGAATTAGAGTGGATCCAAATAAGATTGAAGCAGTTATTCAGTGGAAAGTTCCTAAGAATGTATCAGAGGTACGAAGTTTTCTCGGATTGGCTGGTTACTATTGAAGATTCGTCAACTGATTTTTAAAGATAGCCTTACCGATGACCAAGCTACTATAGAAGAATATTCCATTTGTTTGGAATGAGCAATGTCAGAAAAGTTTTGAAGCATTAAAACGAATGTTAACAGAGGCAATCGATGTTGACTTTACCGAATCGAAAGAGATTTTGTAGTGTCTGGTGATGCTTCATTGAGTGGATGGGATGTGTCTTGATGCGAACGGAAAGTCATTGCTTATGCTTTACTGACAATCGAAACCGCATGAACGCAACTATCCAACTTATGATTTAGAATTAGCAGCTGCAATTTTTGCCTTGAAGATTTGGAGGCACTATCTTTATGGTGAAAAGTGCTATGTTTATACGGATCATAAAAGTTTGAAGTATTTGCTTTCGCAAAAAGAATTGAATCTGAGACAAAGGCGTTGGATAGAGCTTCTAAAAGACTATGATTGTGTCATAGACTATCATCCAGGGAAGGCTAATGTAGTAGCCGACACACTGAGTAGAAAAGCTGCGATTGAATTACGAGCAATGTTTGCACAACTTAGTATCACTGAAGATGGAAGCCTTTTGACTGAATTAAGAATAAAGCCAGTAATGTTTGATCGAATCAGATTAGCACAGTTATAAGATGATCAGTTGTTGAAGAAAAGAGAGATGATTCGGAATGGTACAATAGAAAATTTTAGCATTGATGGAAATGGCTATCTAAGATTTCAGAATCGACTTTGCATTCCGAATAATTCTGAGTTGAAAGAGTTAATTCTTCGAGAAGCTCATAATAGTCTATTTGCATTTCATCCTGGAGGTATGAAAATTTATCGTGATTTGCGTGAATTGTATTGGTGGTCGGGAATGAAAAAGGATATAACTGAATATGTGGCAAAGTGTTTGACTTGTCAACGAGAGAAGGCAGAACATCAAGTTCCATCGGGATTACTTCAACCCATCAATATTCCTGAATGGAAATGGGACCGAATAACGATGGACTTTGTGACGAGATTACCGATGTCTACAAGTAAAAAGAATGCTATTTGGGTAATAGTTAATCGACTTACGAAGTCAGCTCATTTCTTAGCTGTGAGAACCGATTGGTCGTTAAAGAAACTTGCTGAAGTTTATGTTCGGGAAATCATTAGATTACATGGTATTCCAAAATCAATAATTTTTGACAGAGATCCAAAGTTTACGTCAAGGTTTTGGAAGCAATTACATGAATCTTTCGGTAATCGACTTCACTTTAGTACAGCTTTTCATCCACAGACTGATGGTCAATCTGAACGGGCAATACAAATTTTAGAAGATATGCTTCGAGCCTGTATGATTGATTTTGAGTCTAACTAGGAATATTAATTGTCATTAGCCGAATTTGTGTATAATAATAGTTTCCAGTCAAGTATACAGATGGCACCGTATGAGGCTTTGTATGGACGAAGATGCCGATCACCCGTATGTTGGACAGAACTGAATGAGAAGAAGATAATTGGACCTGAATTGGTTCAAGAAACGGAAAGTACAGTTAAGAAAATTCGAGAAAGATTGAAAACTGCTTTTGATAGACAGAAATCGTATGCAGATTTGAAACGACGGGATATTGAATACTCAGTCGGGGATAAAGTATTTTTAAAGGTTTCACCTTGGAAGAAAATTCTAAGATTTGGTCAAAAAGGAAAATTAAGTCCTCGTTTTATTGGACCTTACGAAGTTATTGAGAGAATTGGACCAGTAGCGTATCGATTGGCCTTACCTCCTGAACTACAGAAAATGCACAATGTCTTCCATGTTTCTATGCTAAGAAGATATCGATAGGATCCTTCACATGTTATTACGACCGAGAATGTAGAGATTCGACCTGACTTATCGTATGAAGAAGAACCAGTTGAGATTCTAGCACGAGAGGTAAAAGAATTACGTAATAAACGTATTCCTTTAGTAAAAGTGCTATGGCGAAGTCACAGTGTTGAAAAAGCTACGTGGGAACCGGAAGAAACGATGAGATCTCAATACCCCCATCTCTTTTCAGGTAAATTTCGAGGATGAAATTTATTAAAGGGGAGAGAATTGTAATGAACTGAAAGTTACGGTATTGGAAATTGAGTCTTGAGTACTGTTTCCGTGAAATTTATTCATGAATACTTATTAGAAATATTTATGAATTATAGTTGAATAGTTATTTAGTGTTTAATTAAGTGAAGTAGCTTGAATTTAGTTTAAAGGGCTAAATTGCATAATGAATAAAAGTTTAATTATAGATTAAAGAAGTAAAGGGACTAATCTAGTAATTAGACCCTAAGTGCCATGTGTGTGTTAATATTGAATAACGTATGTAATAGTTGGTATATATGTGTAATAGCTATAAGATATTTTATGTTATAGCTATTACACATGTTAGTTTTATATTTATTATAGGTTAATAATAGTATAATAAGTAAAATTGATAAAATAGAAAAAGAAGATAGAAAGACTAACAGAGAGCAAACGTCAAAGAAAGAAGAACGAAAGAAATAAATAAAAAAAGGGAAATTTGAGGATTAAGGCCCTAAAGTTTGATTGGTAGGTTGTTTTAGCTCATTTTCTTATGATTTTTATGTTTATGGATGCCTAATTCAAAGTTCTACATGTATGAGGTTAAAATGAAGAAAAATAGAGAATTTTTAGATATTGATTTAGTTGAATAAATTGAGGTTTTATGGGTTAAATTGATAGAAATTGAAGTTAGAAGTGATTAGTTAAAGGAATTTCTAAGTTAGGTTTAAATAGGGGCTAAGTTGAATAGAGCTCAAAATTTATGTTTTATAATGAATTTTATGAGTTAGAAATTGTTAATGAGTTGATTAAAAGAGAATATGAAGCTTAAGTTAAAGAAAAAATACTTGTAATGGAAAAAGGACAAAATTGGAATTTTGTAAAAGTTTGGTAGAAAGTGAAAATGTGTTTTATGAATTAATATATTGATAATTTTTAATTGTATGATTGTTAGTAGCAAACGTAGTATCGGATCGTCATCAAAGAAGGGAAAAGAAAGTGAACGAGGATATCGATTAAATTCGATAAATAGTGGTTTGTATTTCTATAAATCGAGCTTAATCGTTATTGCTATATTTGATATTTATATTGTATGAAAATGTGAATGAGGTAAGTATTTTTACCATATTGAAATGAATGTGATTTTGAATACCCTATTAACGAAGGTGTCGGGCTAGTCGGATATAGTTGACATGTCATAGGAATTGGAAGTATTGGGATATTCGACATTGAGTCGATGAGACACTATGTGTCGACTCATCGTTAAAGTTTCGGATTTGTTCCGATGAAGTACTTTGTGTACTATAATGTTAAAGTTCTGGATTTATTCCGATGAAGCACTATGTGCTTATCCGGAAGTGTGGGTTGGATCCGTGTATCCGTCAGTGTCCGAGTTATGTTAATAAGGGTAAATAAAGTAAAGGTTATTAAAGTACTGATTGATATTGAATAATAGCAATAATGTGTTTGAATTACCATGATTTAAAGTTGATTAAGCTATTGTTTATAGAAATACCACTGAGAGTATTCTCAGCGTACGATTTATTTCCGTGCGCAGGCTAGGTACGAAAGTATAAGGACTCAGCATACAAGCCGATCCCCAAACTCAAATTGGTGAAGTTTCTATCTTTTTGGAAAATGGCATTGTACGTAGGATGTCTTTTGGTCATTTTGAAAGTATCTAAGTTGTTAAGTGATATTTTGGTATGTTTTGTAAATGTTACCAAAACCTTAAGTATGGTATGTTTTGATATGTTAGTGAAGAGTAATAAGAGGAAGTGTTGGTAAATATTGTAGAGAGAAGAAATGAAGATGTTATAAACTTAGTTATCAACATTTTATACTAAAACAGATTTGGACAGAGCGGTAGTCCAACTCGAAAATGTACCAAAAATAGTATAAAGTGAATTAGATAATGAATAAAATTTTAATTGAAGCTTAATGAATCTATTTTTATATGGAAGAAATAAAATAGGTAAAAGAGTTGTATTTTATGAGATATTTACGTTTTAGTGAACAGGTTAGAACAATTTCTGGATTCCCTATTCGACTTTAGAAATTCACCATAAATTGTGTATTAAGAATTAGGACTCAAACTTTATTTGTATGGATTCCTTATTGAGTTTATCTTTAATTGAAACAAATGGCATAGTCATTGGATTTCTGTACAGGAAGAAATTTGATTCGTAGTGCACAAGGGTCAGAGTAGTTGAACCCTGAAACAGGGGAGAATTTTTCTAATAAACTGTACTAATTGGCCTGACCAAAAATTCTAGAAAACAATTGGTAAGTAGATATATGAGTTTAGTTTCAGGGAAAATTTACGGAATTAGATTTCGAGTTTCGTAACTCGAGATATATTATATTTTTAGCGACCGTGACGCAGATGGATAGTTTACTACGAAAACTGTTTAAGTGCTAAGATAAGTTTTGTAATGTCTCCTGCTTGACTCCGGCGACAGTCTCGGGTAGGGGGACGTTACTCTACCAACATAAAATTTTAACACGAATATTTTATGGCATCATCAATAATTCAATTTTAACAAAAATTTATAAAGATTCAATATGATTAAATAATTCAATAATATAAATAATACAAAATGTAACACCCCTAACCCGTCTCTGTCGCAGGAATAGGATTATAGAGTATTACCATACAATCAGAATCATTTAAACTTAACTTCATTCAATAACATAAACAAATCATAAAACAATTATATACATATATTTCGTCCTTAAATCGAGCCCTCGATGCCTTAAAAATACCTTAAAAATGATTCGGGACTAATTTAAATTTATTTAAAAAGTCTAAGAAAAGGTCACAAAGTTTTAGAAACAGGGATCACATGGCCGTGTGGCCAGGCCGTGTAACAATCGAACTAGGGACACACGGCCATTTCCCAGCCCGTTCCTCACCCATGTAACTCTCTGAGTGGGTCACACGGCCGTGTAACTCTCAAAATTGCCGCACTTGCCCATGTGTTAGGCCGTGTAACTCACTGACTTGCAACTTAAGAAATCACCAAATGACACACGGACGTCTCGCCAGGACATTTTTCTCACATGACTAAGTCATATGGCCGTGTCTCAGGCCGTGTGGATCCAAATTAACCTAAAATCAAGCTATTTCCAAACCATTTTATGCACAATCATTCAACTCAAATAAACACACTTTAAAGAGACTTGTAGATCATCAAAACACGCATCAAAATGGCATTTCAAGACCCTAGTTCCACTAACGAATATGTCATTCAAAGGCACCACAATATATCAAGACATCATCTATCAAAACATGTCCATAATGTACCAATTCATACATGACAACCTATTCATTTACTTACCCAAAACATGCCAATAGTGCTACTTTTCATGCAAATCAACCTAAACCAAATAAATACTAAAACATTCCATCAATGACTAATTCAAACTATTCATACATACCATAAAAGGAGCCTTATATACAAGTACATGAAAGTGACCATAAGAACTTACTTAAACAAGCATGATGAGTCCAACAACCATTCAAAAACATCAAGGCACAACCATACCAAATTACCATTTACATGTTCATCAAAACATCATTTTAAACTATCCTATTCATGCCATTATAATCATTGGTCAAAATGCTCAAAAATACTAAAAATACTTCTGGATAGTGTGATAGATCTCTGACAAGCTTCCAACCAAATCAAGCTTTTGACGATCTATAAAACAAGGAAAAACAACTACGTAAGTAATGAATACTTAGTAAGCGCGTATGAACTTAAAGAATAACTTACCATTTCAATAATACATTACAAAGTTTAAAATGCATTTCACACCAATGCCATAAGCTTAGCAATGCCTATCCAACATCAGCAACTAACAAGTTGGTAGATTTTCCATGATAATATGAAATCAACCCTATATACAACGTCAAATATTTCATACTTTCATTCATAAAGTCATGAATCAATCCAATTACATACCTAAATTTACTTTCATTTTTACCATTTAGAACTATATTGGATACCTAGGAAGCTCACGCGAAGTGTGCCTTTACATATAACCTTTCCTTTATATAATTGCTCACACGAGCTGTGAGTCGAAATGTAAATTACACGATGCTACTCACATGAGCTGTATAGTATCCACAACAAATGCAAGACCTCAACCATCGGTAGGACATTCAAGAACAGCACTTGAAACATGAAATCTCTAATGACATGCCATTTGTATCGTATTATTTCTTGAAGTTCAAACGATACTCATTATTCGTCAATTCGTCATAGCATTGATATGTTCATATATCGATCCATTTGAAATATAAATAAAATAATAACAATCAATGTAAATAACATTAACATGATAATCGTTCATACAAACTTACCTCGACGACTAGGGCGTAGAAACGAAATCGAGCTATTCCGAGAATTTTGCTTTTCCCCGATCTAGGTACGTACGTGGTTTATCTTGATCTAAATAGATAATTATATTCAATTAAGTTCTTCAATTAACCTCAAAAATTCAATTCAATCCATAATTCACATTTATGCATAATTACCATTTTGCCCCTAACATTTTAACTTTTCATAATTTAGTCCTTAAGCTTATAACTTTAAATCTAACCATTTTAATCAAATTCAATGTCAACTAAACATACAAGGGACCTTGAAAATACTCATATTTATTAACATTTCACAATAAAACCCTAGAATTTATACATTTAACAAATTAGTCCCTAAATGCCATTTTCATCCACAAATCACTTTACCAAAACTTGTTTATTTTTCAACAAAGGTTGATAATCTATCATTTAGCATCACAAGCTATTCAAAAACATTCATGGAAAGTCCCTTAACCTTTAATATTTTTACAAATTGAACCCCAGGCTAGTTAGATTAAGCTACAACAATCATGAAAACATAAAAATCATTAAAAACTAACCTTAAAACACCAACATGCATGAGCTAGACTTAGCCGAATCTTCAAAGCACAAAAATGGTGTTTTTCTTAAATATTTCAGTGAGAGAAACCAGTTAGAAAGATAATACCATCTTTACTTTGTTTTAATTTTACTTTATTTATCAAATTACTAAATTAACCTTTGACATTAACATTAAATTCACTTAAACTATGTTCATAATTGTCCACTAACCTTATGAATGGTATAATTACCATTTAAGTCAATTTACTTTCATTTCCATAGTCATTTAACCCTTTTAAAAAATAGAACTCAACTTTTATCTTTTTTACGATTTAGTCCTTTTCACCTAATTAATCATGCAAACATCAAAATTTCTCAATGAAATTTTAATTACGACCTCAATAAAATCTCGTAGGTACTAAATAAATAATATAATATTAATTTACTTGTCGAATTCGCGGTCCCGAAACCACTGTTCTAATATCGCATAAAACGGCCTATTACACAAAATGTGAAATTTAAGTTAATAATATAAATAGTAAATTTAAATAAAATTATTACTATTTAGGTTTAGGTATTTTTTGGGTGATTTTAATTTTTTATTTAGGGGTAAAGGTTAAGAAGTAAAAATTTAGGGGGGAAATAAAAAGTTTTGGGGTTAATGGAGTAATTTTTTTGGGGGAAAGTAACTGGGAGAGTAAAATTTTGGAGGGAAATTGGGTTTGGGGTAGGAGGGGTGGGATGAGAGGGGAATAAAAGTTATGGGGGGAAAGTGGGAGGGAGTAAAAGTTTTGAAGGGAAAGTCCAGAGGTTTGGGATTTTGGGGTAAAAATGTAAAATATTATAATTTGGTATTCAGTTTATTCAAATTATTCAAGCTATTCAAATTCAAAAACCAAACTCTATTTGAACTTGAAATTAAAAAAAAAAGTTTGAGTTGACTCGAATAACTCGATTCGTTTAACTTGAAATTTGAAATGTTTTTCAATTTTTTTTAGTCAAATCAAGTTTTGCTCACCCCTAGATGGAGATGGAGGAGATATACTGGGAACAAAGGACACGGGCCAATTGGTTGATGATTTGGGATAAAAACATTGCTTTCTTTCAAAATTTTGCATCCCAACATTAGTGAATGAACCAAATATGTGGTTTGCAAAATGATAATGAGAAGGTAACTATAGATGAAAGAGAGATAGAGATGATAACTCGTAACTATTTTAACAATATATTCTCTACAAGGGGCAATGGCGACATGGACCATGTTTTATTTGGTGTGAATAAGTGTATAACATATAACATGAACTAGATGTTTTTGGATAGATATATTGGGGAAGAGGTTTATGTAGCATTAAAAGGTATGGTTCCAACAAAAGCGTTGTGGGCAAATTATTTTTTGGCTCTCTTTTTCAAAAATTTAAGCACATCGTTGGGTGAGATGTTAGGTCCTTTTGCTTGGAAATTTTGAATGAAGGTAAGTCTTTGTAATCTCTAAAACTCACCAACATTGTGTTAATACCAAAGATAAGGCATCCGATGAATTTAATGAATTTTAGACCAATAAGCCTTTGAATGGTGTTATATAAAATGATTTCGAAGATAGTTACTAATCGATCTTAGAAAGTTTTAGATTGTTGTGTAGACAAAGCCCAAAGTGCATTTGTTCTGGGTCGTTTGATCATAGATAATGTGCTCATTGCTTATGAAATTCTACACACATTTAAGCAAAAAAGAACATGTAGGAAATGTTTAATGGCATCAAATTGGGCATGAGTAAAGCTTACGGTCGTGTAGAATGGGCTTTGCTGAGTTATGGAGTCAATTTATTATGCAGTGTATTAGCACTATCTCTTATTCTATTATCTTGAATGGCGCAACAGGAGAGGTGTTTAGGCCTAAGAGGAGTTTACAATAAGGAGATTCGTTAAGCCATTTTCTTTTCTTGATATGTAATGAAGGGCTCTCGACACTAATGTGATCTGTAACATCCCAAAATAAGCCTAGTCGGAACAGTGATTTTGGGACCACAAATTTGATTTTGAAATATTTATTTTATGATTATTATGAGGTTTAGAATATGAGTATATGTATGTGTTAAAGTTTCATGAAGAAATTCTATGAGTAAGGTGTCCAATTGGAAATTATGGACCAAATTGAATAAAGTGCAAAACTTAGATTCTAAAAAAATTTTATATGAAATTGCTTGAGATTATTAATTAGAAGTCTTTAAAGAGAAATTTTCCCAATTTCTAAGTTTTTGGACAAAAATGGGCATTGTATGAATAAAATTTGAAAGAAAGGGCTTAAGGGCATTTTGGTCATTTGGCTAATTAATGAAATAAAATGGGAAAATAAACCAAAACTCAGCTCATCTTCTCTACCTTGCTGCCAAAATTTGAGAGCCACCATACCTAGGGTTTTTTCACTTTTCAAGCTCAATAGTAAGTGCTCCCAAGCCCCGTTTTTAATGTTCTTCGTATTTTTAAAATCCCGATAACTTACTCTCTCCATTTCTACCCATATTTTGAGTTAGGGTTCATGTATGTAAAGTGACCCATGTGTTACATGTTTACTCTTTGATAATTTATGGAGGAATATGAAAGTTGGATGTGTGTTAAACATCTTTTGCTAGGTGATTTTCATGAAAAACTCCTAAAAGGATCTTTTTGTAAAAGGTGTAAAATATGTGGTAGAAATGTAAAATAATGGAAAAATATGGGCTGCCATAAGAGGAAAAAATTCTGCTAGGTTGGATAATGTAGAAAATTCATGCATTTCATCATACGAGCCTAAAGGCTAAATCGTAAATAATATGAAAGGTTAGGGGCAAAACGGTCATTTTGTTTAGGGGTGAAATTTAGACTCGAAAAGAATAATATGAGGTATTAATGATTCATTTTATTGTTATAGACCTCGAGGAACAAATTCCGTAAGTCAATCGAGGAAAACGAAAGGTTTCGAAATAATCGAGACGCAAAACGGAAATGAATACCAGGTAAGTTAGAATAACTTTAAGTAAAGTATTAATATGCCTAGTTACATGTGTTATGAATGTATGATAATTGGTTATAATGATGGCATGAAAATCCATGAAGTATGTTAATAATATAATAAAATGATAATAAATGTCTCGATTGAAGTTAAAAAGGGAAATTCAATGGATAAACCATGGCTTACATGACTTGTGATCCTGCATGTGTTGTAGAAAAAGATTTATCCCGGACGGGTAATCCGTTTATCTCAAATATAGGAAAGATCTAGCCCGGAAGGGTGTTCCTTGAGTGATTGAGCCTCTCGAAGAATATGTGTGCACTGTGGATTTAGCCCAGACAGGTAATCCGACTAGGGTCTGAATTTAGCCTGGACTGGTAATTCAGATCCGAGCTCATTACGGGTGTTTATCGCTGCAAGGGATTTAACCTATACTAGTAATCCCGTCGTATGATGTGAGGTTAGCGAGAGTGCATACTTGAAATGATCGCTCTTATGACTTGACAGTAATTGAATAATCCAACGAGACTTTCGAGAAACTCAACGGGATTAACATGAGATATAAAAATGAAAATGTTGAATGATGAGCTCATCTAAGACAAATTACATGGTGCATTGTTGTGATACTAACTTGTTGATTGAGTGCATGTGATAGGGAAACTATTTCATGCTTGTTGGTTTTATTGCCTAATATGGATGCATGTTAATTAATCGGTAAGTTTACTTTCCAGTTATAAGGGCTTACTAAGCATGTAAATGCTTACCCCTCTCTTTTCCCTGTCTTACAGAGCTGGTGGACTCACGAAGATTGGGAGACGGTTGGAGAGTCAACACACTATCATCTTGTCTAGCTTTGGTATATAGATACTCTTATTTTGTTCAGTGTCATGTATAGGCCTTTTGTTATTTTGTTATATGTGTCATTTGATTAGGCAATATGAAGGCTTATAAAAGTATACATATTCACTTGTATATGGCCATGGAAATTGGCTCATGTTGGTATAGGTTATGACCTACCAAATTGTGCATGTTATGTTCCAATGTTCTTGTGATGATTAAATATGATGTATTACAATTAGTCATATGTAGCATGACCAAATCACAAGGGGTGGTTAGGCCAAAATTTTGGCAATGAGTTAAGATAACGAGCCAATCTTAATTGAGTCACAAGTCATGGAAATCCTTAAGATAAAGGGGACAACCTAGCATGTATAAAAACTGATGAGATTAGGTTTACATGCAATGAGGTATATTAAGGTCATTTAAGAGTATAATTAGACCATGTTAAGTGTTATTAAAAACTATAAGTGGATATGATTATTAGAGGGTAACCTAAGGCTTGAAAAATAGCCTAAAAAGGTCCACACGGGTCGACACACGGACGTGTGTCTAGGCTGTGTGTGACACACAGACCGCCCCATAGGCGTGTGAAATGGCCGTGTGTCCCCTGTGCCTAAAAATATTAAGTCAGAATGCATGGTAGTAAACACACGGGTATAGACACGGCCATGTGTCTCAACCGTATGGAGGGCACGACCTAGGACACGGGTATGTGTCTTGGCCGTGTGCCCCTAAATGCATGTTGAAGTCATAAACAGAATGCTCGAGTTTTCAGACACGGGCGACCACACAGGTGTGTCTAGGCCGTGTGAAGGACACGGGCTAGGGACATGGGGGTGTGTTTGGCCGTGTGAAAACCCTGTAGGTTCAAAATAGAAAATATATTCAATTAATTCCACACGGGTAGGGGACACGGGCGTGTCCCAAAGCACTCGGGCGTGTGCATTGCCTCTACACAAGCATATGACGCTTAACTTAAAAAAAATTTTCAAGAATTTTCTCAGGTCTTTGGTTTAGTCTCGGACCTTTCTCAATATATGTTTTTGGCCCCGTAGGCCCATAATAGGGACACTAAGATGTTGTTTGATTGGGTTCAAAATGGAAGGAAATTTTATAACCCATATTTCCCGAAAATGTTTGAGTACATGTCTGGTAATGCCTCATACTTGATCCCAGTCTCGGGTACGGGTAAGGGGTGTTACAAGAATGACAATAGAGGAGGGTATGCTGAGAGGGGCGAAAGTAAGTCGAAGGGGTCCACAGATTTCTCATCTCATGTTTGCAGACAATTTTATTTTATTTGGGCAGGCTATAGAGAGGGCAACTTATATCCTTAAAAATATTTTAAAGGATTATGAAGTGTGCTCAGGATAATGTATCAACTATGAAAAATCCATTGTGTTTTTTAGCTCAAATACCTCCGAAGGTGTAAGGAATTTAGTTTTGTAGGGAATGGGAGTTCGATGTTCTGTTAATCCTAAAAAATATTTGGGCTTGCTGAATATAGTAAGTCAGAAGTGATTGGCATTTCAATGGTTAAAAGATCGCATTAAATCGAAGATCAATAGTTGGAGCACGAGCCAGTTGTCGTAAGGGGGTAAGGAGATTTTCATAAAAGTTGTGTTACAGGCAATACCCATTTATGCAATGACTTGCTTTTTATTGCCTAAATCTCTTTATGTAGGAATGGGGCGGATAATGGAAAATTTCTAATGGCAAAAAGGACAAGGTAAGCATAGGATCCATTGGTTTGAGTGGAGGTGGCTATGCGAATTAAAGGAAAATGAGGGCTTTGGTTTCCGTTGTTTAACAAAATTCAATTTAACCTAATTTGTTAAGCATGGGTGAAAGTTAATAAACAATCCAAATTCGTTGTTAGCTCTAACATTAAAAGTTAAGTACTATCCAAATTCAGATTTTCTAAGAGCTGAATTAAGGAATATACCTTCCTATACTTGGAAGAGTGTAAGGGCTACTAAGGGCCTTCTACAAGCTAAGCTTTGCTGGTGGGTTTGGACAGTAAAGGAAATCCCAGTGGAGGCTGCATGAGTGCTAGTAGCTCTGAGGTTTAAGATACAGCAGGGAGTCAATGATTCGAATATCAGGTTGGTTGTAGATTTAATTGATGCAGAAAATAGGAAATGGAAAGAAGACAATTACATATACCTTCTATGACAGTGATGTAAAAAGAATTCTGTGTATTTCGTTGGCAAGATTCCCGTATGATGATTATATAGTGTGGCGAAGGGAGACATCCAGGGAGTATTTGGTGAGGGGTGGATATAAACTTCTATTACAAGGTATTCTAATCTCATGCTAAATTATAATCAAAATGAAAATATGGAATTTTACAGACCCTCTAAGATTAAAATTACAGTTTGGAGAACTGGTGTGAATTTCCTACCTATCCTAGCTAATTTACAATACAAAAAATTAGTTGCAAAAGAAATTTTCCCAAGATATAAAATGAAATTGGAAACTAGGGAACATGTTTTCCAGGACTCTCCTATAACAAAGGAGATCTAGGACAAATTATAGTTTGTATGGTCACAGGAACTGTTAAATCTAGAATATATGGAGTGGATTACCTGTTTTCTGGCGTATAAACCCAATGATTAGTGTTGAACCTTGGTTTGTACTTCATGGGAAATTTGGATCGAGAGGAATAAATGGGTGCATGAGGGACAAAAAAGATCAGGGTCAGTATAACAGACTTCATTAAAAGCTATATTCGAGAATTAGATGAGTTGGAGAAGAAGTTACTAGTTAGGAGTCGAGCCAGCGAAAGATGGTGACCATTGGATTCATCAGTTTTCAAAATAAACTTTGATGTTACATTTAATAATAGAGAAAACAGGTCTTGTTTGGGAATAGTGTTACGAGATTCAAATAGAGAGATTTTGAGATCGAAGATAGTGATAAATAAGGATATACTTTCAATGTTTGCGACAGAGGCCATTGCATGTGTGTAGGTGGTTACACTAGGCAAGGATTTGGGTTTAACGACGGTGATGATAGAAGGGGACACACTATTAGTGGTCAAGAAAGTCCAAAACGGTGAGGTGAATAGATTCGAAATTGGAGCCTACATTAATTAAGGATGCAAAACATTAGGTGAATTTTTTCAAAAATTTAGGCTTAGTTTGGATGGGCGATTGGGTGTGGTGCGGTGCGTTTAGCTTATTTTTTGTCTCACGCTACAGTATTTAATCTCACCGCCACCGCTGTTTTTACACTAACTGCAGGTAAACTCACCGCCCATCCAAACTCACCCTTAGATTCAAATGTGTTGAGGGAGGCAAATGAACTAGCTCATTCTTTAGCAAATAAAGGGTTAAAGAGGGGAGAACAAATGTACCTGCGAAATGGAGTGCCTGACTTCGGAATAGCGGCAACGAAGAATGATCAGGGTTGGGAAAGTGATTCAGATCTGAGGCGACACCGATGAGAAATGGAACGGGAAGTTTTCATTGGAGAATGTACATGGAATGTGAATAATGCAAAAAGTTTTTTCTCCAAAAGCTATTGTTAATTAAGTTGATTTAGAGGCTTCTAGAACATGACATCTCATTCAGGTTGGATTAGTTTATTTATTTTTGTTGTCTTTTCTTTATTTTATTTTATTATGTGATTGTTGTTTATGCTAACGGACTGGAGTGGGCTTTATTTTTGTTTTTTGTTATTATTTAATCTAGCTTATATTTAAAAAAAAAGATTTAAGAGTTTGCATCAGTACTAAAGATATTTTTCAATCTAATAAAGTTATTAGGATTTAAATAAAAGGCATAATAATAAATTTAGTTTTTAATATTTATAATTTTTATCAATTTATTCTTTTAAAGCTAATTTTTGTCATTAACCTTTCAAAAATTCAATATTTTTTAACGAAAATGATTACTAAAACATTAATTTTTAACAATGTTGGTTTGACAATCCACATCATGCTAATATGACAATATTTTAAAAATAATTTTGTCCTTTTATATTTTATATAATTTTAAAAATTATATTTTATAAAATTTGAACTAAAATATCATAATGTTCATTTTATTAATTTCACCATTTCAACCAAAAAATTGTTGATTTTTTACATCAATTTTTTAAAAATATAAAGCCTAAAAGAAATCAATTTCATTTTGTGGTCCACTAGGATTAGACCTAACCATGGGCCGGTCCACCTATCCAAGCCGAAAAGATCGCTTGAAAAATAGGAAGGTTTGGAAAAAAAATATAGGTAAATATAAATCTTATAGCTTTTAATTGAAAATTCTTAAAAAATTAAATATGATCTAAATCTTAAATGTTGTTATAGGTGTTTGAGTGCTTTTATATGTGTATAGCATATGTCTCTCTGTAAAAAATTTTATAGACACGTGAGGCTATCACGGAAAAGATTGATTGTATTTGGACTCCAAATTTAATTTCTTTTTATGTTTTTTAATCCACTTTACTCCATTTTGGAGTAAACTACAATTAAGGTAACTAAACTATTAGTAAGTTTACGTTTGGGTCACTCAACTACAAAAAATTATTAAATGGCCACTGACCTATTTAAAAGTTTTCATTTAAGTCACTAGGCTTTTAAAATCTTTGCTATATTGCACTCTACTCACACCACCTGCACTAATTGAAAACTCTCTTTTCCCTTCTCTTTTACAATTCAATTTTTTTCATTAAACAACATTGAAAGTCAAAAACCTGTAAACCAAAATCCAAATAATTTTCTTCTCTAATATTTGACTCTGATCATCAAATCAACTTAGAGCTAAGGTATTTTTTTTTACTCATTGATGAATATTGATCTATCATATCAATCATCGAATCGTCGGCTAGAGTTCACTAGCCGAACTTTTTTTTAAAAGAAAAACACTTAATAACCCAAGAACTTGAATAAAAATTTGAATAGTTCAATAACTTAAGTGAAAACTTTTAAATAATTAAAAATTAATTTATAATTTTTTAAAATTAAATGACCATAACAAAAACTTACTAATAATTTAATAAATTTAGATGTAATTAATTTTTTTTAATTTTAAGTACTAAATTTATACTATTTATTGCATGCCAACGTAATTATTTATTTGTCTTAGACTAAAATCCAATGTACGTTCAAAGGTGGCTAGAATTGAACAGATAGCCGCCATGTGACGCCCACCAATTTGGGTTTAATGAGGACAGGTTGAGTTGGATTTAAATAAGACGAAACTGATAAAACTTTGCCTACTCTATTAGTCCAATTTATAAACAAACCTAATTTTAAAATACAAGTGGCTAGCTTTCAGCTAGATTAATTTTGACGTGAATATATTTATGAGCCAACGACACTTGCATGCATGACATCCAATATACTGTTAGTATTATTAGATGCATTTATTATTAGACATTATTGGAAGATATTATTTAACTTAAATTTGATAAATATCTTGACCGTCCACAACTCTATATAAGGACATCCAAGTTCAGATAAGCTCCATAGCAATTCAAAACTTACAATATATTGAAGAAATAAGCAACTCTCAAACTTATTTCTCAATGGCACCAACATCCCAATCCTTGAATGAAGAGCAACGTCGATCCGCTAACTATCATCCCAGTATTTGGGATCCCACCGCCATCCAATCCTTTACCACTCCATACACTGTAAGTTGTTTTGCATGCTAGGCTTGTGATAAATGTTATTATATATATGTTGCATGTAACAGCCCTTTTTCTTTTGAATTTCAGTACGAACTCTATGCTACACAATTGGAGGATCTGAAACAAAAGGTTAGGAAATTGCTTGCCTCAACGAAAGACACAGCTGCCTTGTTGAAGCTAATAGATTCAATGAAGAGGCTTGGAGTGGCCTACCATTTTCAGGAACAGATTCAACAGGCTTTGAATCAATTGAATCCGGATCTAAATCTTGTCTCCAATGATCTTTCCACAGTTGCATTGCATTTTCGGATCCTACGAGAGGATTGCTATCCTATTACCGCAGGTTTGTTTGTTTCTGGATGCTTTCAACTTTATTAGCTTATTAAGCACGGTGACGTTACAAACAAATTCTATCCTTTTCTAGTTTTCTTTTTAACTATTATGGTAAAATTAAACAGATGTGTTGGAGAAATTTAAAGGTGATGATGGGAGGTTCATGGGGAGCTTATGTGGGGATGTTGAAGGGCTTTTGAGATTGAATGAAGCTTCATCCATGGCAATACAAGGCGAATAAATCCTTGAAGAAGCTGAGGCTTTTAGCAGTGAAAATCTCAAGAATGTAATAGGGAAACTGGAGAAAGTTGAGGCTAAGCAAGTTCAGCGGTCATTGGAAGTTCCACTTTATTGGAGGATGGAAAGGATTGAAGCACGAAACTTCATTGATTCCTACGCCATGGATGATTCAAACAGCTCAGTTTTGCTTGACCTGGCTAAGTTAGACTATAATCTTATCCAGTCAGTTTACCAACAAGAACTGAAACAACTTGCAGAGTAAGATCAATTTACTTCTAATATATGGTTTTTATTTTCGAAATTGGGTTTTTATTCATTGGATGAAAAATAGGTGGTGGAGCGAATTGAATTTCAAGGAGAAGCTTAGTTTCAGCCGAGATAGATTGATGGAAATATATTTTTGGGCTACTGGTTTGAGCTTTGAGGCCCAATATGCCAAATGCAGGATTTGCTTCACTAAGTATGCATGCCTAGCAACTGTAGTTGACGACATCCATGATATATATGGATCACTTGAAGAACTCGAATGTTTCACCAAAGCAGTCACCGGGTAATATATAGTCTTTCTTTTATAATATTTTTATGGCAGCTAAAATTGGGTTATTGATTATATGGATTTGCAATAGGTGGGATGTGAAGGTCGTCCAAGAACTTCCGGAGTACATGAGAGTAATGTTCTTAGCCATTTCAGACTTTACTAATGAATTAGCCCAACAGACCTTGAAAGACCATGGCCTCGACGTTCTGCCCTACATCAAAGAACAGGTAACATTGAGAGCCTGAGAATTAATATTTTGTAGAATTGGCTCTGATTTATCGTTATTTGCCAATTGCAGTGGGCTATACTTTGCAGAGCTCATATCACAGAAGCCAGATGGTTTTATGGAGGTCAAACCCCCACTTTTGATGAATATATTGAAAACGCATGGATTTCAATTGGAAGTCTCGGAAGGTTGGTTCTTCTTTGTTTTGTGGAGGCAGACTCCATTGTTAATCAATTTCCAAATTGTCTCAAGGATTATTCTCAATTATTTTATTGGTCATCTCTGATTACTCGACTTAGTGATGATCTAGGTACTTCCAAGGTAATGGCTTCATTCGTAATACATAATTTGCTACAGTCACTAAATTCTAGATTTGCTAAATTTGTTTCATTTTGAAGGCTGAGATGGAGAGAGGGGACATACCGAAAGCAGTGCAGACTTATATGATTGAAAAAGGAGTATCAGAAGAAACAGCACGAAATCATGTAAAAGAACTGATAAGCAATTCATGGAAGAAGATTAATGAAGAAATTTTGGATAATCGTTTCTCTCGAGCTATTGTGAATTTATCTAAGAACATGGCTCGAACTGCTCAATGCATATACCAGCATGGCGACGGATTTGGGACATCTACCGGTGTCACTAAAGATTGTATTATTTCATCAATTCTGAGGCCTATTCCAATATAGATCACCAATACTTGCTCTCATTTTTAATTTTTCAATTTGAGTATTTATCTTGATAAATGCATGCATTGAATAAAGAGTTATACTACATTTGGTTCGTTGTAATGGAATAAAATTGTAATTTAATAGAAATGTAATGAAATAGAGTTATAATCAATCATTCAACCAAATAGTTGATCAATGGGATGGAATAAAACTGTAATTGTATTCTTGTGTTTGGTTGAATGGAATGATGTTGTAATAACATAAGGTACTTGAATAATTAATCATAATTTAGTATAATTATTATTAAATATAATTTAATAAAAATAAGATATAATTTAATAATATTTTAATATAATTATTTTTATATTAAATTATATTAAAATATTTTATTTTAAATTATATTTTGAAATTAAATATTTTATTTGTATATTTTCTAAGTTGAAGTTATAAAGGACTAATTTGAATTTTTATTTTTTTTATTCAATGTTGCATGAAAGAACTATTTTTGGTGATATCAAAAATAACTATTACCGAAGACAAGTAATAGGAAAGTAATGATCATTCCATTGAATGATTATTACATCCAACCAAATAAATGAATGATTTACCATTCAATGAATAAGGGAGAATGTTATTCCATTCCCCAACCAAACATAGTATTAATATTATTAAATCTTTATAATATTTTAAATTAATATCATATTTTTAAAACATGTAATATTCTTAAATTGAATAATAAGTATCTTTTGTCTAACAATACTAACTTGCACCTTTTGAATTTAAATTTATACACTAATAAATCATTTATTTGATTTTTAAATATAATATTTCATAAAATAAAATTATGTTTTCCATTCTTTGTATGCAATAAGAGCAAGGATTGAAATAATATTACTTAAAATTTAAATTAAAACATATGACATTTCTCTTATTCTTGATTTACTATAAATATAGGATTTAATCAATCCACTAATATAAACTTTTGGGAAAAACCTTATATAAATTATATATCATTCCACTATTAAAATAAATCAAATACACTTAAGTTCACTCTAAAATATAGTTTATTTTATATTTATCACTTCAATTTTTTTAATTTAGTTACTTTTATTGAAGTAATTCGTTTTTCACTAATTAATCACTGAGATAACATATTAGTCTATTGAGTGAGGACATTTTGACACTTTTTATTGACTTTTTAACTTAGAAACTTCTCTATAACTAATTTAAAATATTTTTTGGGGTTCTTTCTCTTCTCCGTAGCTCAGAATCCTCACTTCTCTCTCCGCCGATAAAAGCTACACCAAGTCATCCTCATCACTTTCACGCATGGCACTGATGTGTCTGTCATTGTACTACCACCATCTAGTACCACCTCAACATCCAAAGATGGTGATGATACTTGCAAGAACTAAAACAACTTGTAGAGTAAGATTAATTTACTTATAATAAGGTTATTATTTTCGAAATTAGGTTTTTATTCATTGAATGCAAAAGCGGTGGAGGGAGTTGAACTTCATTGAGAATATAGTTTCGGCCAGGACCGATAATTAATGGAAATATATATCTTGACTACTGGTTTGAGCTTTGAGCCCCAATATGCCAAATGCAAGATTTGCTTAACTAAGTATGCATACCTAGCAATTGCAGTTGACGACATATATGGATCACTTGATGAACTTCAATGTTTCACCAAAGTCGTCACCAAGTCTTATATTCTTTGAATTATACTTTTTATTTACTACAAATTGTTTTTATATGCGGGCAATGTTTAAATTTGTTTATAATTAAAATTATAATTGATTAGAACTTGTATTTAATTTGCATTTTTTAAGCTTTCAGCACAAATATTGATTAGTAATTTTTTAAATATTTCTTTTGATTACTATTAGAATTTAGTCAAAATTGTATGCCATACAAAAAAAAAAAAAACCTTTCTAATTTTTTTTTGATTTGTTGTTATTTGTCAATTGCAGTGGGCTATACTTTGCCGAGCTCATATGACAGAAGCCGGATGGTTTTATGGAGGTCAAATTCCCACTTTTGATGAATATATTAAAAACGCATGGATTTCAATTGGAAGCCTTGGAGGATTGGTTCTTCTTTGTTTTGTGGAGGCAGACTCCATTGTTCATCAATTTCCAAATTGTCTCAAGGATTATTCTCAATTATTTTATTGGTCATCTCTAATTACTCTACTCAGTAATGATCTGGGTACTTCCAAGGTAATATCTTCATTTGCAATACATAATTTGCTAGTCACTAAATTCTAGATGTGCTAAGTTTGTTTTCATTTTGAAGGCTGAGATGGAAAGAAAGGACATACCGAAAGCAGTGCAGACTTACATGATTGAAAAAGGAGTATCAGAAGAAAAAGCACGAAATCATGTAAAAGAACTGATAAGCAATTCATGGAAGAAGATCAATGAATAAATTTTGGATAATCGTTTCTCTCGAGTTATTGTGAATTTATCTAAGAACATGGCTCGAACTGCTCAATGCATATACCAGCATGGTGACGGAGTTGGAACATCTACTGGTGTCACTAAAGATTGTATTGTTTCATCAATTCTTAGGCCTATTCCAATATAGATCACCAGTACTTGCTCTCTTTTTTAGTTTTTCAATTTGAGTATTTAACTTGATAAATGCATGCATTGAAGAAAGAATTAATGTTATCAAATCTCTCTATTATTTTAAATTAATTTTATATTTTCTTAAACCTATAATATTCTTAAATTGAATAATATAATTAAGTATCTTTTGTCTAACAGTATCACCTTGCACATTTTGAATTTAAATTCACACCCTTATAAATAATTTATTTGATTTTTAAATATAATATTTAATAAAATAAAATTTTGTTTTTCATTCTTTACATGACATTTCTCTTGATTTCCTATAAATATTGGATTTAATCAATTAACTAATATAATTTTGCAAAAAAAACCTTATATGAATTATATAACATTCAAAGATTAAAAAAATTACACTTAGCCACTCTAAAATATAATTTATTTTATTTTGATCACTTGAATTTTTTTTCTCAATTTAGTTACTCCTATTAAAGTAATTTGTCTTTCACTAATTGATCGCTGATGTGGCACATTAGTCCGTTAAGTGAGGACACTTGACACTTTTTTATTGAATTCTAACTTAAAAATTTCTCTATAATTAATTTAAAATACTTTTTTTGGGGTTATTTCTCTTCTCTATACCTCATAACCATCACTTATTTATTCGTCATTGATAGCAGCACCAGGTCATCTCGATCACTCTCATGCATGGCATTGATGTGTCTGTCATTTTACTACCACCATCTGGTAGCACCTCTGTAACATCCCCTAACCCTATACCGTCACTGGAACAAGGTTACAGAGCATTACCAGACATATCAAACAAATTACGAATAACTCACAAATAATTAACATACAAAGTATAAATTTAATCCTTAAGTCCCTATAATGGACCCTCGATGCCCAAAACACGTATTAGAAGTGGATCGGGACTTATCCAGGTGCTCGGAGAATTTTCGTAAATTTTAAATTATCAATTATCAATTCAAACATAATGTTATATATACCATTTCAAATATTTAATCTTTCATTTACCAATTTAAATCATCACATATTATCCTTACAATCCAAAACCACATTAACTCAAAATACAACCTAGGTACATGCCACATATACCAAAATAAAATATACATCACCAAGGTTCCTGAGATCGGGATTAGTTCAGATGCTGAACCAGATTTTGACTCCTATTGACCTGCGCACTGAAAATAACCGTACGCTGAGTATAGACATACTCAGTGGTATTAATATAATTCAAATTATAATAACAATAATGAAATATAAATATTAAACATGTAACAATTGAATTTTCTCAAATAGTAACTTATTCTTAAACTTCATTCGTTAATAATAGTAACACAATTTCAACTATTTATCAGTTTCAATCAAATATCATAGACTTCAATTTTCTTCACTACATCAACATTTAGTTCATGCCTTCCTTTTTCAATCTCAATTTCAATCCACAATTTAACTTTCTCATTTCTTTCATTATTTTCAATAGTACGTTCAATCTAATTTATTTAAATTTCTCATTTCAGGTTTTAACCCTATTAACAAACTCGAACTTTGGTGGATATATAGATCCAACCAAACACACCAGAATGGCACCCAATGCCTCATCGGATAGTTCGAAGCAAAGTTGACACCCAGTGTCTCATCGGCCTAGTCGAAGTAAAGTGGTACCCAGTACCTCATCGAATCTATCCGAAGTAAAATAGTGACACCCAGTGTCTCATCGACTCAAGGTCAAAGTATCCCTGAACACCTCCAATCCTATGGCATGCCAACTATATCCGACTCAGCCCGACTAGTTAATAGGATATGTAATTCACTTTCTCTATTTCAATCAATATTCACATCAATTCCACTTAAATCACAATTTCTCATATATTTACCAATTCAAATGCACTTTTCACTTGCAAATCAATATGCAATTCAATTCCACAATCCAATTTCACTTTCACTTCAAAAATCCACTTTCAAAACCAAATACACTTTCCATTCATCAATCAAAATACAATTCAATACTAACACATATTTCTCATTCAATTCAACTTCACTTTAAATCCCAAATTCTCTTTCAATTCAACAATTCAATCATAATCCAACACTAAAATTTATTTAACAACCATTTCAATTATCATTCAATTCCATAACAACACTTACCTCATAATTTACTTACCAACTTATAAATTAAAATTAACATTTAGTAATAAATAATTTGAATTATAGTAATACAAACCCGAATTTGTTCGATTACTCCTCGACGACTTTTTCATTTCCTTTCGATACCGATGCCTCGGGATCTTTGCTAGCAATTAAACTCCAAGCTTTTAATCCTTAGTTTCTCCTTTTTCTTTTCTTTCTTCTTTCTTTCTTCTTATTTCCATATGGTTCTCTGTAACTATTTCTCTTTTCTTTTGTTTCTTTATGACTTTAATATATATATATATATATATATATTAGTTTATGATAATTATTATTACAAAAATCTATTTAATAACAAATGCTTATATTACAATTGGTCAATTATATGTTTAATAATTGTCTCCATTTAATTTGTTTACCTCATAAAATCTTATAATTTAATTAATTATCTAGTAAACATCTTTTATTAAATAATAATAAATATCTATTGTATAATTAATCATATATACACATTTGTACACACACAATTTATTCCATTTGTACATCATCTATGCTATACATTTGTCAAAATCATAATTCATTTATCATATAAAAATCTTATAATATAATAATTTAATTAATAAATATTTTTAACTTAATAATAATAAATATCTACTTACCAATTAAATATAAATATTAAAATGTATGTATTTTTATTAATACACTTGTATTAAATCATCACCTTTCATTTGTCATGATTTTATTTATTTTATGTAATTTAATATAAAATCTATTTACTTAAATAATAAGTAATTAAATAGAAATATTACAATTGTATAAATATTATTATTACATATGTATCATTTAATCACCCTACATTTGTCAATTCATTAAACTATTTATTAATTTAATAATATAATACCAATTAAATAATAATTTATAATTTATATCTTAATATTAATTCATATATATACAATAATAATCTAGAAAAATCTTTAGATTTTTCATTGTTTTGCCGGCTCAACTATGCTAAATGGCCTATTTGCCATTTGGCCCTTTTATTTTCTTTTTAATCTACAATTTAACTTTTACCCTTTATTCACTTTAGTGTTTTTTTTTCCTAATTTCTCTCAATTAAGCTATATTTACTCAATTAAAACCTAATTAGACACACTACTAGACTCATAGTATTTCTAATAATTATTTATAGGTTCGGTTTACTGAGATGGAGGCCCGATAATGTACTTTTTCGATGCCCGTATATTTTGGGTCATTACAACCTCAACATCCAAAGATGGCAATGATACTTACAAGAACTAAAACAACTTGCAGAGTAAGATTAATTTACTTATAATATGGTTTTTAATTTTGAAATTAGGTTTTTATTCATTGGATGCAAAATAGATGGAGGGAGTTGAACTTCAAGAAGAAGCTTAGTTTCAGCCAAATGCAGGATTTGCTTCACTAAGTATGCATGCCTTGCAACTGTAGTTGACGACATTTATGACGTATATGGATCACTTGATGAACTCCAATGTTTCACCAAAGTTGTCACTAAGTCTTATATTCTTTGAAATTATAATTTTTATTTACTAGAAATTGTTTTTATATGAATGCGATATTTAAATTGTGGTCATCTCGATTACATTTATCATAATTCATAGATATAATTGATGTAATCACAATCAATAGTTATCACATTTATATTTCATGTCGCATAATTTTACATACAGATTTAAGTCCATAATGTGAAGGGATAAAATCGTGAAAGTGGACAACTTAAATATGGGAGCCTTGGAGTGATATGGGTTCTATATGCTTTGACCAGGACATCAAAATTTTATAGGGTATATTGGTTTTGAAATTGGGGGATGTTAAGGCTGTTCAAGGCTACCAAAATACATGAGCGTAATGTTCTCAGCCATTACGGATTTCATTGATGAATTAGCCCAACAGACCATGAAAGACCATGGCTTAGTCGTTTTACCTTAAATCAAAGAACAGGTAATATCGATAATTTGAAAATTAACATTTCATAGAAATGAATTGGGTGTTAAGACTCAATCCAGTAGCATGTTCGGACTTAGACAAGATGAATCAAATTTTAATAATAAATTAATATATTTATTTAAATTTAATTATAAAAAATATATATATTAATATAAATTTTTGAGAAAGTTAAAATTAGCTTGGATTTAAACGTTGTCTGAATCACAACTGGATCATGAACACTAATGCTCTTAGATGCCTCTAATTTGTTGTTATTTTCGAATCGAAGTGGGCTATACTTTGCAAAGCACATATCACAGAAGCCTGATGGTTTTATGGAGGTCAAACCCCAACTTTTGATGAATATATATAAATAAAAAAAATGGATGGATTTCAATTGGAAGTTTGGAGGGTTGGTTCTTCTTTGTTTTGTGGGGGCAAACTCTATTGTTGATTAGTTTCCAACTTATCTCAATGATTTCTCATTTAGTTTACTGGTCATTTTGTTGGGAAGAAAACAAACAACCGAAACAAAGCGAAAGCACAACCGGTGTTCTTTCTCTCCCTATAACTCCTGTCAAAAATTATGGCAAGCACAATAGCACAAAATATGTTCTCTAGGAACCTTAATCAACCACAAATCAACTAATGCAACCACAACAAAAATAAATAGAAACACCGATATTTTTACGTGGAAAACCCCCCTAAATCAAGGGTAAAAATCACGGGCCTTTAGAGTCCGATAAAGAGCTCCACTATCATCAAATGTTCGACTACAAGATCACAATATCAAGCCTACAACAAGCATTCAACTCCGACAAGGCTAACAATATGTAATCTTTAGCAAAAGAGAGAAAATTGAGAGAACATCACCAAAAACGTAGCTGCTGAAAAATGGGTATTTCTGACGCTACAAGACTCGGATGAAAAATCTGACCGTTCAAAGTCAAGAACACCTTATCGCCTAGCTGCTATCCAAAAATCAGCTCAATCGAACCACGGATGGACCTTCGATCGAAGAGTTGATCACTGCTACACCAAGCTTGAAAAACTGATTTTTCTATTCTCTCTTTTTCTCCAACGAGCTTCAATCTCACTCTCTGTTTTTCTCTTCTTTTTAAATTCAAAATTTGACACTCAATAATAAAAGAAAGGCTCTCACACTTTCTGCCCACACCACCCGTAAAAGCCAAAATGAATGGCTCTCTTTTTTTTTTTTGACAAATCCAAGAAGATAAAGACACTAAATATGTGGCAGAAAATATGGGTTTCCCACATAGTGGGACCCACACCTAACAAATCTCCCCTCCAACTATGTGGGAATGCCTCCATGCCGGAGGTCAAACAACATGCTTCAAACTTTCCTTTTGGTAAGGCCTTCACAACATATCAGCACCATTATCATTAGTGTGTATCTTTTCAAGCTCTAATAGCTTAGCTTCAAGAACATCTCGTATCCAATGGTACCTCACATCAATATGCTTAGATCTAGCATGAAAAGTTGAGTTCTTACCAAGATGAATAGCACTGGCTATCACAAAGACAGACATACTTCTCCGAGTAAAACCAAGCTCATGCACAAACTTCTTCATCCAAAGCATCTCCTTACACGCTTGGTTGTCGCAATGAACTCGATTTGGTGGTGGACAATGCAACACACTTTTGCAGTCTCGATTGCCATGCCACAGCTCCCCCTGCATAAGTGATTAAGTAACTCAAGTAGATCTCCTCGAGTCAATGTCTCCGCCATGTCTCGAATCAGATACCCAACAAGAACAGGTTTCTCATTGCCGAAACAAAGTTTCATGTTGGAAGTGCCACGAAGATATCTCATAATCCACTTCACTACATTCCAATGCTCTCTGCCTGGATTAGAAGGAAACCGACTAACTGTACCAATGGCATAAGCCAAGTCTGGTCTCGTGCAAACCATTGCGTACATCAAACTACCCACGGCTGAAAAGTAAGGAATTTTCTGCATCTCTTCCTTCTCCTTTTCTGTGGAAGGACTATGCTTAACACTCAATCTAAAGTGCATAGCAAAGGGAGTATTCACCGCTTTAGCTTTGTCCATACTAAACCTTTGAAGTACTTTCTCAATGTACCTCTCTTGTGATAACCATAATTTCTTGTTATCACGTGTCAATCTTATGCCAAGAATTTGCTTTGCTGGCCCCAAATCCTTCATTGCAAAGGATTTACTCAACTCTTGTTTCAACTTCTCAATTCTAGAAGCATTCTGACCAACAATAAGCATATCATCAACATAGAGCAAAAGAATAATAAAATCATCACCAGATAATCTCTTAACAAACACACAATGATCAGAAGTAGTCTTCTTGTAGCCTTGCTCCCCCATAACAGACTCAAACTTCTTGTACCATTGCCTTGGAGCTTGCTTCAAACCATACAAGCTCTTCTTCAATCTGCACACATAGTCCTCTTTCCCTTGTGCAACAAAACCCTCTAGCTGCTCCATGTAAAGCTCTTCTTCCAAGTCACCATGAAGAAAAGTAGTTTTCACATCCATTTGTTCAACCTCTAAGTCATAACAAGCTGCCAAACTCAGTATAGTTCTGATAGAGGACATCTTCACAACCGGAGAAAATATTTCTTCAAAATCAACCCCCTTTTTCTGAGTATAACCCTTGACGACCAATCTAGCTTTGTATCGTGGAGATGAAGACTTCTCTTCTTGCTTCAACCTGTAAACCCACCGATTCTTTAAAGCTCTTTTGCCCTTAGGCAGTTTCACCAATTCAAAGGTATGGTTCTCATGCAAGGATTGAAGTTCGTCTTTCATCGCTTCAACCCACTGATCTTTGCATCCACTCTCCATAGCCTCTTCATAACATTTAGGTTCTCCCCCGTCAGTTAAAAGAACATATTCATCAGGAGAATACCTGACAGAAGATCGTCGATCTCTGGAAGACCTTCGAAGTGGAACTGCTGGTGGAGCTATAGGTGCTTGTTGTTGATCATTCACAACATCATCCATGGGAGTATCAAAGTCACCTATAGTCTGATGGTCACCACTAACATCACCATGCACATCATCTTGGATAGGATCTGGTGAAAAGTCTAGAGGAACCGGATTCACATCGATCAAGTCACCACTACCTTGTGAATCCACTTTCTCCGTCTTATCAATGTCATCAATGGTCTAATCCTCAATGAAGACAACATCTCTGCTTCTCACGAGTTTCGTCTGAACTGGATCATAGAGTCTATAACCAAACTCACCATCTAGACCATAACCAATGAAAATGCATTGTCGAACCTTGGTATCCAACTTGGATCTTTCATCCTTTGGAACATGAACAAATGCTTTACAATCGAACACACGTAGGTGATCATATGACACGTCTTTACCAAACCAAACTCTATCTGGCACATCACCTTTCAAAGGAACACTAGGAGACAGATTTATCACATGTGTCACTGTATTCAAAGCTTCAGCCCAAAACGATCTTGGCAACTTTGCATCTGACAACAAACATCTGACTCTCTCAATCAATGTTCGGTTCATTCTTTTAGCTAACCCATTTAACTGTGGAGTCTTTGGTGGTGTTCTCTGATGTCTGATTCCCTGTCGCAGACAATACTCATGAAACGACCCTGTGTACTCGCCACCATTATCAGTACGAATGCACTTCAACTTCTTCCCAGTTTCCCTTTCAACTGATGCTTGAAACTGTTTAAACACCTCAAAGACTTGATTTTTAGACTTCAAAGTGTAAACCCATAGCTTTCTTGAACAATCATCAATGAAAGTTACAAAATAAAGTGCACCACCATGTGATCTTACTTTTATCGGACCACAAATATCTGAATGGACCAACTCTAGCAATTCTGATTTTCTATGAGGAGGATGGCTTCTAAATAAAACTCTTCTCTATTTTCCTGCTAGACAATGAGCACAATTCTTCAGTGTAGCATTCTTCAAACCCGAAAGTTGATTCTTCTTCGCTAAACAGTTAAGCCCCTTCTCACTCATGTGACTGAGTCGTTTATGCCACAACTCAGTTGAGCTGTCATTCACTGTCACATTCACCGTTTCTCGAGAAGTCAAAGCTTGCATCAAGTACAAATTTGAGCTCTTCTTTCCTCGAGCCACAACCAAGGAGCCTTTAGTCAGCTTCCACTGCCCCTCACTAAAGGTGTTACAGAATCCCTCATCATCAAGCTTTCCTGCAGAAATCAAATTCAAACGGATATCCGGTGCATGTCTGACATCCTTGAGAGTTAACTTTGTTCCATTGTTACTCACCAAGCTAACATCTCCCATACCAATAACCGAAACCAAACCGTCATTACCCATCTTCAATACCCCAAAATCACCAGGAGTATAAGATGTGAAGAATTCCTTCCTCGACGTGACATGAAGTGATGCACCAGTATCAATCACCCAACTAGTCTCGTCGCATGCTAGGTTGACCAAATTCTCATCACAAATAACTAACAGATCTTCACGAGCAACAGTAGCAACACGCTCGAATTTTTCATCGTCATTCCGATCGTGTTTATCACCACCACCTTTGTTCTCTTTCTTCCACTTGAAGCAATATTTCTTGATATGACCTTTCTTACCACAATGATGACACTCAAGATTCTTGTATCTCGATCTTGACTTGCTTCGGCTTTTATATCTACCCTTTCCATCTTTGTCTCTGTTTCTCCCCCTATTCTCGATAACCAACACCTCGGACTGTGATGTAGAACCCTGAGATCTTCTTCTAACCTCTTCATTCAACACACCACTCTTAGCCAAATCCAAAGTAATAATACCCTGTGGGGCAGAATTAATGAGCGAGACCCGAAAGGTCTCCCAAGAGTCTGATAGAGTAGCAAGCAACCAAAGTCCTAAAATCTCGTCATCAAATTTGACACCCATACCAAGCAACTGATTCATCACACTCTGAAATTCACTAACATGGTCAGCTATAGACATTCCTTCTTTATATTTCAGCGCCATCATTTTCTTCAGCAAAAACAACTTGTTATTTCCCGACCTCGAAGCATACAAGCTTTCAAGCTTCTCCTACAATGTTCGAGCATGTGTCTCCTGATCAATGTGGTTGTAAACATTTTCTTCAACAAATTGCCGAATAAAGCCACACACTTGTTGATGCTCAAATTCCCATTCTTCATCACTTTTCGAATCGGGTTTTTGAGTAGTAAAGACCGGAAGATGCAAAGCCTTCACAAACAACAAATCCTTCATTTTATTCCGCCAAAGTTGATAATTTGTGCCATTCAACATAATCATCTTGCTCGTATTAATTTCCATAATTATCTGACACAATAACCAAGCTCTGGTACCAGTTTGTTGGGAAGAAAACAAACAACCGAAACAAAGCGAAAGCACAACCGGTGTTCTTTCTCTCCCTATAACTCCTGTCAAAAATTATGGCAAGCACAATAGCACAAAATATGTTCTCTAGGAACCTTAATCAACCACAAATCAACTAATGCAACCACAACAAAAATAAATAGAAACACCGATATTTTTATGTGGAAAACCCCTCTAAATCAATGGTAAAAACCACGGGACTTTAGAGTCCGATAAAGAGCTCCACTATCATCAAATGTTCGACTACAAGATCACAATATCAAGCCTACAACAAGCATTCAACTCCGACAAGGCTAACAATATGTAATCTTTAGCAAAAGAGAGAAAATTGAGAGAACATCACCAAAAACGTAGCTGCTGAAAAATGGGTATTTCCGACGCTACAAGACTCGGATGAAAAATCTGACCGTTCAAAGTCAAGAACACCTTATCGCCTAGCTGCTGTCCAAAAATCAGCTCAATCGAACCACGGATGGACCTTCGATCGAAGAGTTGATCACTGCTGCACCAAGCTTGAAAAACTGATTTTTCTATTCTCTCTTTTTCTCCAACGAGCTTCAATCTCACTCTCTGTTTTTCTCTTCTTTTTAAATTCAGAATTTGACACTCAATAATAATAGAAAGGCTCTCACACTTTCCGCCCACACCACCCGTAAAAGCCAAAATGAATGGCTCTCTTTTTTTTTTTTTTGACAAATCCAAGAAGACAAAGACACTAAATATGTGGCAGAAAATATGGGTTTCCCACATAGTGAGACCCACACCTAACACATTTCTCATTACTCGACTCAGTGATGATCTAGTACTTCTAAGGTAATAAATTCATTTACAACACTTAGTTTCAATTTTATACTCTATGTACTTATTTTTTCATTTTGAAGGTTGAGATAAAGAGAGGGCACATACCGAAAGTAGGGTAGAGTTACATGATTGAAAAAAGAATATCTGAAGGAAAAGCACGAAACCATGTAAAAAAACTAATAAACTATGCATGGAAGAAAATCAATGAAGAAATTTGGAAACTTGTTTCCCTCGAGTTATTATGAATTTATCGAACAACATGACTCAAGCTGCTCAAAGCATGTAACACATGGTGATGGTGTTGGCACATCAATTGCTGTCATTAAAGATTGTATGTTTCTTCTATCCTTAAGCCTATTCCAATTTATATCACCAATAATGGTTTCCTTTTTTTCTTTTTAATGAGTAAAGTAGATAGATTGCCACTTAACTATAATTTTTTTTTATTTTAAGTACCAAAAATAAAAAGGTTGCAATTAAGTTCTCACGTTATATAGTTCAGTCATTTTTATATAATTAATAATGATTTCCTTTTTCCTTTTTTAATGGGTAAAGTACATAGATAGTCACTTAACTATAAAAAAATTTATTTTAGGCACCAAAATAAAAAAAAGATCCAATTTAAGGACTCACGTTACATAATTCGTCGATTTGGTCACTCCCATTAAAATAACTAGCGACAAGCTAAAGTTACAATTTAAAAATCAGTATAATAATAAATTTAACCTCAATATTTACATATTATATCTATTTAGTCATACTTCTTTTAAAATAATCCTCAAAATTTACAAATGTTCTCAATTTGATCCTAATTCTAAAAATTTAAAGAAATATATAAAAATACATAAATATTTTCAAAAATATAATAATAAATTTAAATTTTATATTAATATTAATATTAATATTATATTATATTCATATTAAATAAAATAAAAATCTTCCCACCCTCCTCCCCTCCCCACCCCCACCCCCTTCCATCCATTTTGCTTCACTAAATTCAATGTCTCATCCATTGGATATCCTCCCTTTTAAACCTAAACCACTAAACTCATGTCCATTGAAACAAAGGAGTAAGGGGACCAATGATTGCAAATAGAGCCCGAAACCATTCTCTGGTACAATAACATCAGCATCTTAGCATAGCTCCCAAAAGATTAAAATTATTAATCACACCTTCACTGGCTCAGCTCTCGGCCTCCACAAACCCAACCTATATTTGTGGGTATATTTCAGTAGCAGCTTCCTCTGCCACACTAAATCAAAAGCCAATCGATGACTCACTCAGTCCTTGTAAAAACTAAATGATAATAGCAAAGGGTGTAACACCCAAAAAACAAAGCTTCCATAATAAAATAAGCTTAGTGAGGATATCAAAGTTGCACTGAAAAAACTGGGTTAGCAGAAGTTGCACTGACAATTATAGTACATGGGTCCATTAATTATGGTGGTAGGCCATGAATTAGCCACTATAAATTCCTTGAAGCGTTTATCAGTGCGTTTATCAGAAGAAAGGGAGAGGGGAGGGACGATGGGGTGGGGATGGGGAGGAGAGGAATACGGAGGATTTTTATTTTATTTAATATTAATATAATTATATTTATTTAATATTAATATAAATTTTAAATTTATTATTATATTTTTAAAAAATATTTACGTATTTTTATAAATTTCTTTAATATTTTAGAATTAGGACAAAATTGAGAATATTTGTAAATTTTGAGGATTAATTTTTAAATTATGACTAAGTTAATATAATATGTAAAATTTGAGGACTAATTTGTTATTATATCAGTTTCTTAGCTACCACTTCAACTTGTTATTTGTTATTTTAACAAGAGCAACCAAGATGACCGAATTATTTAACATTGGGTTCTCAAATTGCAAACTTTTTCATTTTTAGTGTCTAAAATAAAATTTTTTGATAGTTGGATGACTATCTATATAGTTTACTCTTTTTAATTCGAGTATTTAACTCCATGAAACATAACACTTAGAAAGAGACAAATTACAAAGAGAATTGGCTAATTTGTTACAACCACGATTTACCTATTTGACCTAAAAAAAAAACAAAAGATTCAAGCAACTTGCAAGCTTCCTTGATACGATACTCAATAATCGTGATGTCCTCCTTATGATAACAAAAGCAGTTGACAATACTTACACAATCCATTTTAAAAATAACTTTATCAACGTTGAGAAAGTGAGCAAGTCGAAAGTCGTTGATGAGAGCATCCAACTCTGCCCACTTAGGGTTTACCACTTTGTTGAAGAAAGACGCTTTACCGCTCAAAACAAAACCGTCGAAATCTCTAGCGATGATACCCAAGCTCGTGCCATGAGAAATCACGACAGCATCAACATTAACTTTAATAACCTCTTCCGGTTGATTTTCCCTTCTACAACATCTAGGGACACGAGGTAAGATCTATTGAGAAGAAAGATTGTGAATCCGAAAATCATGGTTGAGTTTACGGGCATGCTCCCAAATCACATTCGCATCCTCCTCCTTGCTTCTAAAGATGGCATATGAAACATGCATGTGTGGAATAAAGAGTTAGGGGCATGGACATTGTAATAGGCCAATTTTGGCCTAGACTAAAAAACCAAAAATCGAGATCAACTAAATAAAAAGTCCATTAGCTCAGATATTACAAAACAACCCAAAACAATTCAATGGCCCAATACCCAAAAATCCAATTCTAAACCCAACTACCCTGGCCAAAGACTAACCCTAGCCCAAAAACAAAAAAAAACCAAGACAGAAACCCTAGCCTTCTACTTCGTCTGCGCCGCTCCAGCGCTTCGACAGCCACCACGCCTCCATACGCCCCACGCCGAGTGCCATGTACCACAATGCTAACTGACCTCCGTACCTGCGAAGAAACAGACAAACAACAACAAGACAACAAATATGAAGGAAAATGAAATTTGTATTTTTATTTTTCAGATTTCGGTTATAAAGCCAAGAACTTTTTCATTGTAATTTTTTACGCGCAGAAAGTAATCAATCAAAAATCGAAACAATATTTGGCAAAAGAGGTGGTTCATTTATTCATAATTGCCTTTATTATTCTGTTTGGATTTTTTTCCTCTTTTCTATTTTGTTTCCATTTGAAACTACTACAGAAATACGATAAGGTGAAAGATTTTACCTTTTTGTGGTGTGGATATCTTCGAGTATCGCTTCTCTGGTCTAGAAGCCAACAGATCCTTAGGGGTTCGGTTAAGTTTCCAACGGAAGAAGCCAAGGGTCGGAAGTCGATTGGTTTAGGGATTTTGGTGGCCCTAAATCTATTTTATGTGAAAGAAAGGGGGTTATATCGGGCTTCGGGCAACATTTCGGCCACCACCAACGGTGGTTACCTTCATGAGTACGAAGGGTGGTTCGACGGAGCTTAGCAAAGCCCTAAGTCCCTCTCCGAAAATTTTCGGGATAACTTTTTTGTTTTTTTTTAAGAAAATACTGCATAAATGGTTTTTTTTTGTTTTTTTTTTTAGAAATTTGGACTTTATAATATGACCATACGATGCCGCTTTGGGATATAACCTAAATGGATAAAACGACGCCGTTTCATGCCATACTTGCGGGGCCCGACCCTAACCTACCAAGGGTCTGCATGTTTTGGACTGAAGGTCTATTTGCGCCCTTAGTCCTTTCGCTTTGAGGCTATTTTCAATTTAATCCCTATTTTAGTTTTCTTTTACTTTTTTTTTTGAATTTATCCCTTGCATTTTTTTATGGTTTCATTTCGGTCCCTTTCAAAGTTATGCATTTTGGGGAGACAGGGCTATTGTCCTATTCAGTCCCCCATCTCATTCGCATATTACAATTTGGACCCGATATTTTATTTGTATTTTGATTTTTCCCTATTAATTTTGTTTTGATTTCGATTTAACCCAGATTTGATTAATTTCGTTTTCATAGTCATTTCTTTTTAAATGCTAAAATTTAAATAATATTTATATACATTATATTTATCTATCTAGTTATTCATTACTTATTTTATGTTTAGGCTCGATTTATCAATTCATTTATTTATTTATAATTCCTTTATCTCAAAAATATTCAATCCTAATATTATGTATATTATTTATTTAAATTAATGTGTATTATTTTGTATATCGCTTACTTTAATTTTCTTCTTTTGATTTGTTTTAAAATTGTTTATACATTGCTACTTCGTGTATTATTTATTTTATTTATTTTATCTTTTGATCTATTTCAAACTTTCACGTTTATTACTTATTTCAAAATTATGTATATAAATTAATTTTAAATTATTGTATGTATTATAATTTCAGATGTCTTATTTTTTATTATTAATTTTAAACTCATTTATAATTGTTTTAAAACTTGTTGCATTTTATTTGTGTTAATTGGCTTTATATTTCTTTTAAAATCGTTTCTTTGATTCATAAGTCTTTGAAGGTTAACATTAGTATTTGCATGATGTATGATGTGAGCTTATTACTATTGTGTGTATCTTAATTTGCTTTTTTTATTTTCATACTATTGTCATTCATTTGTATAGTATTTTATACATGTACATTGTTCCATGTTTGTAACTTTGCATTTCGTTCACAAGTGTTGCATTGTAATTTTCAACTCATTGTTCTAAAATTAATTATGCCATTTTATTTTAAGTCAAACTAATGTATTTTGAGCTGGCTTTACAATTGTTTATTTGAAATTTTCTAAAAAAAAAGGTGATGTTTGATGTTTGGAAATTTAAGAGATCGTGCCCTAACGTGTTGGGTTTCGATTCTTCGTTTGGCCAAAATAATCAAATATCCCTTTAAAATTTCGTCCATATTTTCTAAATTTAAAAATTAGGCAATGTTCTATGTTTGGAAATCCGAGAAATCGTGCCCTAACGTGTTGGGTCTCGGTTTTTCATTGGACCAAATAATCGAATATCCTTTTGTAATTGTCGAAACCATTTTTTTGAAAAATGGAGTCGACTTGGAAAATGGAGTCGACTTGGAAAATTAAAACGAAAAAAACGAGAGTCGCCACCAATCCTTTTTGATGAGGTGTGATCGGGTCACCTCAAATTAATCATTTTAATAAAAGTTAAGATTTACTAAAACGATAATTTTTTGGTCTACGAAAATCAGAAAATGAGTTCGGGAGTCGACTACGCACGAGGAAGGATTAGCATCCTCGAAACGCCCAAAAATTGCTACCTAGTTGATTAATTAGTATCTTAGTGTCGAAACTTTGAAAACTTGAAAGACTTTAAAATACGATCCTTTTTTTTGTAGAAGCACTTGAATGTTAAAGACCTTCTCATCTCGAAATAATAAAATGTCACATCCAGTAAGTTAGAACACAACATCTTGAATTTTCGAGAACGAGCTTGCCTTTCATTTAAAATTTGTGTATTTTAACTTATTAACAGGGTATTCGATTATTTAGAGTAAACGAGAAAAATCAAAACCCAGTAAGTTAGGGCATGTTTTGTTGAATTTCTAAATATCGAATATTGCCTTTATTTGCAAAAATTCTTATCTCAAGGTAACAAGATGTTATATCCAGTAAGTTAGGACACAACACCTCGTATTTCCTAGAGTAAGCATTTTATTTAAAATTCGTATTACAATTTTAAAAGAATATTCCATTATTTAGATTAAACGAGAAAAGTCAACACCCAGTAAGTTAAGGCACGATTTTCTTGAATTTCTAAATATGGGATATTACTTTTATGAAAGAATTATTTTTGGGTTGGGTAAAAGTTAGTATAACATAAGTTCGTAATAAAATGAGATAATAAAGAATGCATAAACGAATACAAATCTCGGTGTCAACAGGCATAGCAGAATGACGTAAACACGAATGTGATCGATGACGATGAAAGTAAAAATAAAATAAATGAATAGAACGGATAAGCTAAAATAAGAGAGAAATAATAAATGAGCTAAGAAATATTTGTAATTAAAAAGAACTAGTAGTAGATAAATAAACGTTATGTAAAACTATTTAAAAAATGATAGTACAATAATGATAATAATAATATTAATAGTAATAATAAAATAATAAATATTTTAAAGTTTGGAATGATGTATAAATATATATATTGTCGAAACCATTTTTTTTTTCGATTTAAAAATGATGGATCGACTTTTTGGAAAGCGAAAATGGAGTCGCCACCAATCTTTTCTTGTTTAGGTGTGATCGGATCACCTAGAAATTTAGGTTGTTTTAATAAAACATTTTGGTTTACTAAAACAATGATTTTGGTCTACGAAAATATGAGAAAATAGGCTCGGGAGTCGGTTACATATGGAAGGATTAGCACCCTCATTACGCCCAAAATTGGTACCAAATCGATTAAATACTGTCTTTTTGTCTAAAATTAAAAATGTTTTTGAAATGTGGTTCTTGTTAATAACATTTGAATAACCCGAGTCCTTTGCCAAAAATCTTCTTGTTTCGACATTCGAAAATTTATAATTCGAAAATAACAAAAGGATGCCCAACTATTTGGTCCAACGAAAAATCGATACCCAGCTCAGTAGGGCACAATTCCTCGAATTTCTAAATATTGACCATTTCCTCACCTTGGAAGATATGAGTGATATTCCGAAGAGACATTCGATTATTTTGAACAAACGGGAGATTGCAACCCAACACGATAGGGCACTATTCCCCGAATTGCCAAACATCGAACATTTCTTTCATTTTAAAGAGTTTTTAGAAAATGTGAGTGAAATTCCAAAGGGATCTTCGATTGTTTTGAACAAATGAAAAAGCGCAACCCAAAGACGATAGGACACAACATTTCAAATCCTCGATACAAGATCATTTTATAATTTCCAAAACTCATGCTTTTGAAATTTCAAAAGGATATTTAGTTATTTAGGTTAAACAAGAAAAATTGAAACCTAGTAAGTTAGGGTACTATTTTCTTGAATTTCCTAAATTCAAATATTGCCTTATTTTTAATTTGAAAAAACATGGACGAAATCTCGAGAGAATATTTATTTAGTCAAACAGAAAATCGAAACCCAACACGTTAGGGCACAATTTCTCGAATTACCAAACACGAAATATTACCTCACTTTGAAATTTTATTTTTTTATTTTTTTTAAAAGGGAGTGATTATGGAAACAAACTTGCAACGTATTTATTCGATTCATTTGAAGCAAAGAAAATGAAATGAATAATTTCAGGCAAATAGGTTGATTTCAAGCAAATAGGTTGGCAATCTCAATCATAATATAATACATGGGGATGCAAAACAAATTAACAAATATGAAAAACATATATCAATAATATATTATACAATTTTTGAAAAGTACAAACACGAAAATTGAAACATGCCCAATGATAATAATCTTACCACATACACTATTTAACGTTTCTAACTAATGGTTAAATAAAAATCTATTTTAAGAAAAATATTTTAAAAGGTAATAAAAATGTTAAAACAAATAAACTTTGAATGAACAATTTAAAAGTAGCTAAATTATATATATATATATATATATATATATATATATATATATACATAAGCAGATAATACATGCAAAAATTTACAATAGATCGTAAAATAAATAAAAATAAAAATAAATAATACATAAAGTATATAAAGTTTAACATATAAATGAGCTTCAAAATAAGTATTATAAGAGGAAATTTAAAGTTAGTGTTATCCAAAATAATTTAAAACCAAGATTCAAAAATGTATATATGTATATAATATATATTATGTGCATAGCAATAGTAATGTGTACCTATATAAAATTTTAAAACGAATAATGTACATATTAACAAGTTGTAACATAGATGAATTATATAAATGCAACCATGTAAGAATATACAAAAGAATATAAGAATGACATACTATATAATATAAATCAATAATTATACAAAATAATTTGAAACAAGATTTACTTACCAACAATTAACGAGATACATAAAGCATAAAACTTAATATAAACATTGTATATAAAAAATAGTAATATAGGCAAGTGTTTGAAATAAACAAAGTATAATTTAAAATTGGGGAATAAATGGTATACATAAATAGATTTAAAGGAAAAATATAAACATGTTTGCAAGGGAATTTAAATAAGTAATTCAATTAAATTATGTATATATATATATATATATAAAATAAAGAAAATAAAATAAAAGAACAAAAATGAAAAATGAACAAAGGGAATACAAGAAATTAAAATCAACCTTTTTTGCTTTGGATTTTTGATATCTATGTGAAAATACAATGTTTTTTTTTATCCCTCCTTTCCCTTTACATTTGGTTTTATGATGGCTTTTATAGCCTTGTTACAACATTTTTTTTATTATTTACTATCTTTTCTTTTTACAAGTGGTAGACAAAAGAGGACTAGGGCGACGCTTAGGGCGGCACATAGGGTGAAGAGGTTAGGTTTTTTTCTTTTTCTTCATTTTTTTATTTTTTTATTTTTTATTTTGGGTTGTATTTGGGCTTGGGGTATTTTGGGTTTTAGTTGAGTTTTGGTATTTGGGCTGTGATTTTATTGGGCCCCGAGCAAAATTTGGGTCTTACAGCTGCCCCTCTTTGCTCATTGTTGTGTTAAAAGGAATAGAGCAAAGACTATAAAAAGACCAATTTTGCCCGGGCTCACCGAGTCCTGAGTTCTTGATCCTTGATCTTCTTTAAATGGCCTCTTGAAGGCTTCAATCTGCTTCACTGCAACTCAGGAAGGCGATATCTGCTATCTTTAATCTGCTCCCCGTCTAATACTGAGACGCCAAATCATATCTTCGATCGCTTCCGCCGCTCTGAGACGCCAAATGTTATCTTCGATCGCTCTCGCCGCACGGAGACGCCAAATCTGTTATCTTTGATCTGCTCTCCGCCGCTACAGAGACACCAAATCTGTTATCTTCGATCTGCTCTCTGCCGCTAAAGAGATGCCAAATCATCTTCGATCTGCTCTTCGCCGCTACAGAGACGCCAAATTTGTTATCTTCGATCTGCTCTCTGCCGCTACAGAGACGCCAAATCATATCTTTGATCGCTCTCGCCACTACTGAGATGCCAAATGTTATCTTCGATCCGCTCTCCGCCGCTTCTGAGACGCCAAATCGCTATCTTCGATCGCTCTCCGCCGCTGTAGACGCCAAATCATTATCTTCGATCGCTTCCGCCGCTTCTGAGATGCCAAATCATCTTCGATCGCTCTCTGCCGCCAGAGATGCCAAATCTATTATCTTCGATCCGCTCTCCGCCGCTACAAAGACGCCAAATCAGTATCTGCCGCCTGAGACGCCAAATCATTATCTTCGATCCGCTCTCCTCCGCTTCTGAGACGCCAAATCGCTATCTTCGATCCGCTCTCCGCCTTCTGAGACGCCAAATCTGTTATCTTCGATCGCTCTCTGCCATTCTGAGACGCCAAATCTGTTATCTTCGATCTGCTATCCGCCGCTACAGAGATGCCAAATCCTGTTATCTTCGATCTGCTCTCCGCCACTATAGAGATGCCAAATCTGTTATCTTCGATCTACTCTCCACCGCTACAGAGATGCCAAATCATCTTCAATCTGCTCTCCGTCGCTACAGAGATGCCAAATCTGTTATCTTTGATCTGCTCTCCGCTGCTACAGAGACGACAAATCTATTATCTTCGATCTGCTCTCTGCCGCTACAAAGACGCCAAATCTGTTATCTTCGATCTGCTCTCCGTCGCTACAGAGACGCCAAATCTGTTATCTTCGATCTACTCTCCGCCGCTACAGAGACGCCAAATCCGTTATCTTCGATCTGCTCTCTGCCGCTACAGAGACGCCAAATCATCTTGGATTTGCTTCAACGTAAACACGTGAAAGCCAAATCAGCTATGTCTTCGAACTGCTCCCCGCCTGATACAGAGATGCCAAATCATCTTGGATCTGCTTCAATGTAAACACGTAAAAGCCAAATCAGCTATGTCTTCAATCTGCTCCTCGTCTGATACAGAAATGCCAAATCATCTTGGATATCTTTAGCTTGTTGGCCCACTTCTTAGGGGGTTAAGACTTGTGAATTCACTGATTCTACTGCACTGTCCTCTGAGGAACATGATCTGTAAAATATGTTTCATGTATCCATGCTTATGCCAAATAATTAGGATGTTATGATTGAAATGAATCAAATGCTCCTAACTAAATGTGATGCTCTATGTTAAATAATTAGGATGTTATGAAATGAATCAAATGTTTCTAACTAAATGAATAGTTATGAATGTAGAAATGTTATGAGAGTGATTCCTTTTTAAACACTTAAAGTATCATTGCTCATAGTTCATGCGGGTTCCCTCATTGATATACTATCGCGTCTTCTTGCTTAGCTATTATCTCTGACAGAAAATTTGAAGAAATAGTCATAATTTGGACTACTCTTTTCCCAATGTTTTCCACTTTTGAGTCTGGTTAGTTCTGACTAGTGGCCCTGTTTCAGGTCCTTGTACTATTTAGAGACTTTCCAGAATAATATGTGTAACTTCTTTTGTGTAAATATGATAAGTCCAAAAATCATGATTTCAACAAAAATGCTCGAAAGAGATTATCATAATGGACAAATGGAATTTTATTAAGTAAAATTTGATGTGAATATATAGGATAACAAATCTGATAAGGTGCAAAAAAAAGGTGCCCCAGATATCGCAGCACAAGCTTCACTATTCTAATTTTTCGAAGACTCTTTCGAGCTAAATGTGTGTTCAAGAGATCCCCCGTATTTTGTTGATGCCCCAAGATGTACTGTTCTTCCTCTTTGAGGACAAGATTATCACATGCCCCACATTTAAAAATTTAGCTGCCCGATTTTGGGTTTTCAACTCAAAATACCCTTTGGTCTCAAAGTGCCCTTTTTGCGGGTTTTCACCTTGGCCTTTCCTTTTTTAGGTAAAATACTTCTTGACGGCATCCGAATTTACGGGATGGGGCAGGTTTTTACCATCCATCTCGGCTAGAATTAATGCTCCTCCGGAGAAAGCTTTCTTCACCACGTAAGGCCCCTCCCAATTAGGCATCCATTTTCCTCGAAAATCTTTCTGTATGGGAAGAATCTTTCTCAAAACCAGGTCTCCCTCGTGGAATTCTCTAGGGCAAACCTTTTTGTCAAAAGACCGCATCATTCGTTTTTGGTACATCTGACCATGACGGATAGCTCTTAGCCTCTTTTCCTCAATCAAGTTCAATTGATCGTATCGAGACTGGATCCATTCTGCTTCGTCCAACTTTAACTCCGACAGCACTCGAAGGGATGGGATCTCGACTTCGATTGGCAAAACTGCTTTCATTCCGTAAACTAAAGAGAAAGGCGTTGCCCCAGTTAAGGTTCTGACTGATGTTTGATAAGCAAAGAGGGCAAATGGTAACTTCTCATGCCAATCTTTGTAGGTTTCAGTCATCTTCTCCATGATCTTCTTAATGTTTTTATTGGCCGCTTCCACTGCCCCATTCATTTTCAGGTGATACGGTGACGAATTGTGGTGTTTGATCTTGAATTGACTGCAGACTTCCACTATCATACTATTGTTCAAGTTTAAGGCATTGTCAGATATAATCCTCTCCGGCATTCCGTATCGACATATGATCTCCTTTTTCAGAAATTTCCATATTCACGTATTGTAATATATTGTGATACCAAGGGTGACCATCTTTTTCCTCATCCTCCTCAATACTGTAACAGTGGGCCGGAGTTTCATAAATGCTCATCCGGATGGGTTTGAAATCTTCTTGTTTGTTCACCTTGATCATGGAGGCTAAGGTGGCCAAAGCATCGGCCATCTAATTTTCATCTCGTGGCAGGTAACAGAAGGTAATGTCATCAAACTCTTTGACCAATTCAAGGACCAGTTTCCGATAGTCGATCAACTTGGGGTCTCTGGTCTCCCATTCTCCCTTGAGTTGATAAATAACAGTGGGCCGGAGTTTCATAAATGCTCATCCGGATGGGTTTGACATCTTCTTGTTTGTTCACCTTGATCATGGAGGCTAAGGTGGCCAAAGCATCGGCCATCTGATTTTCATCTCGTGGCAGGTAACAGAAGGTAATGTCATCAAACTCTTTGACCAATTCAAGGACCAGTTTTCGATAGTCGATCAACTTGGGGTCTGTGGTCTCCCATTCTCCCTTGAGTTGATAAATCACTAGAGCATAATCCCCATACACCTCTAGCACTTTAATCTTGCGTTCTATGGCTGCACGGATACCCATGATGCACGCTTCGTATTCCGCCATGTTATTCGTACAATCAAAATCCAATTTACTAGTGAATGGATAATGATTTCCTCTTGGGGATACCAAGACTGCCCCGATTCCATTACCCACAGCATTTGATGCCCCATTAAAGTTTAGTTTCCAAGAAAGCTCTTCTGGGTCATCTTCTTCAGTGGTAGCAACACACATTAGGTCTTCATTTGGGAAGTCAAAGTTCAAAGGCTCGTAGTCTTCCAAGGCTCTACTGGCCAGAAAATCTACTATTGCACTTCCTTTTACTACTTTCTGGTTCACATAGACTATGTCGAATTCAGAAAGTAGAATCTGCCATCAGGCCATCCTTCCATTCAAAGCTGTTGACTCCATCATATATTTCAAGGGGTCCAATTTTGAGATAAGCCAAGAGGTGTGATATAACATATACTGCCTCAGTCTTCGGGTTGTCCAAATTAGGGCACAACACAACTTCTCTATCGGCGGGTACTTTGCCTTACATTCCGTGAACTTTTTACTAAGATAGTAAATAGCTTTTTCTTTCCTCCCCGACTCGTCATGCTGACCCAATACGCATCCCATGGAGTTCTCAAATACTGCCAAATACAGTATCAATGGCTTATCGGGGTTAGGTGGCATCAGCACCGGGGTGTTGGATAAATATTGTTTGACCTTGTTGAAAGCCCTTTGGCATTCTTCATCCCATTCACCTAGGTTATGTTTCTTGAGGAGGCGAAAGACAGGGTCACATTTCTCGGTCAGTTGTGAAATGAATCGAGCAATGTAATTTAATCTTCCTAGAAAGCCTCAAACTTCTTTCTGAGTGCTCAGAGGGGATAACTCTTGTATGGCTTTAACTTTGTCTGGATCAATCTCGATCCCTTTCTCACTAACCACGAATCTGAGCAACTTTCCAGACTTGGCTCCAAAGGTACATTTGGCGGGGTTGAGTTTTAGCTGAAACTTCCTCAACCTCAAGAACAATTTTCCCAGGACTTGTATGTGCTCCTTCTCTGTTCGAGACTTATCTATCATGTCATTCACATAGACCTCGATTCTTTATGCATCATGTCATGAAAAAGGGTTACCATGGCTCTTTGATAAGTTGCCCCCGCATTCTTCAGTCCAAACGGCATCACCTTGTAACAGAACGTGCCCCACATGGTTACAAATGTAGTTTTTTCCATATCTTCAGGATGCATCTTGATCTGGTTATATCTTGAAAAATCGTCCATGAATGAAAACAGTGAGTGTCCTGCCGTGTTGTCCATTAGGGTGTCAATATGAGGTAGTGGCAAATTATCTTTTGGGCTGGCTTTATTCAAATCTCTGTAGTCCACACACATTCGTACTTTTCCATCTTTCTTAGGAACAGGGACGATGTTGGCTACCCAATTTGAGTATTTTACCACCTTCAGGAATCCAACGTCAAACTGCTTTCGAACTTCTTCTTTTATTTTTAGCAAGAAGTCGGGCCTCATTCTTTGGAGTTTTTGCTGAACAGAATTACACTCTTCTTTTATGGAGAGTCAGTGCACCACGATGTCAGTGTCCAACCCGGGCATATCTTGGTATGACCATGCGAAGACATCTTTCAATTCTTGAAGTAATTCAATAAGGTCTCGCTTCATCTCCGCAGTAATACATGTTCCGATCTTCACCTCTTGTCCTTCTCCTAAGCTCACAATTTAGACTAATTCTTTGTGAGGTAGGATTTGTTTCTCATCTTGTTCTACCATCCTCAATAAATCAGGAGATAGGTTATAGCCTTGGTCATCTTCAAAATCCTGAGAATCATCCATACACACATCTTGCTCGAAAGGAAATTCTGAGTCGCTAGCAGTGTCACTCGTATTATTAATATCTGGGACCTGTTATGAGGACGAAGGCAGATACAAAGAATCAAAACAATTCGAAACATTTATTTGCGTGATATGGTTATGAATGACGAATGAAAGAATATTTAGAAGAATGTTTCAAGAATAAAAGAATTCGAAAGTAATCATTTGTATGGTTATGAATGGAATTGAAAGGACGAGATAACATTTGCTCAAAAATGATAATAACCGTGCATTTTATTGAAATGTCATTTTTAAACATCGGCCCATTTCACAAAAGATTCTTATTACTCCTAAGCCTAGAGCAAAAAGTGTGTTTTGGACATTACTCTGAATCCGTTCTAAAAGCTACAAGAATCTCTTCCACAGTCCAGTTGTCCAGAACACTTCTAGGAGTGCAGAGGCAAATGCCTGACAAATTCTCTCCTCCGGTCTCCTCTTCACATATGACGTTGATGTCCAAGCTTTCCAGTCTTTCTTCTATAGCTCCCGTCATTGGTGTGTCTCTCTCAGGATGAATGATTCCCCCGGACACAAATGTTTTCGATATATGGGGGAATGTCATTGGTTCCCACTTGATTTCCTCCCCCGTTAATCGAGCTCTTCTTCTTTCTTGCTTCTTTCCCAACTCCCTTCTCTTTTGTTTCGCATCCGGCTTAAATCCTAAACCGAAGCGGTCTCTCTTGTCTTTCGGTATTGGCGTTTCAACCCTTCCTTGCAGATGTCTCCCAAGTCCTTTTCCGGGTAGGGCTCCTTTTCCAATCGTTAACTGGAGGCTCATCCTCGTGGTTTTGGACAATTTTGGCACCAGAATTTTGCTTCCCTCAGCAATCAAGGTTGTATTAAAAAATTCTAAAGATCAAAATAAACATTCGACTGCTTCGTCATCTGTCTCCAAATAGGGCGCATTATTGCTCACAGTTGCAATGACATCCTCTTCAGCATTGATCGTTATCAACCTCCCCTCTGATACCAGCTTCAACTTTTGATGCAACGAAGAAGGCACTGCCCCAGCTGAATGTATTCAGGGCCTCCTTAATAAGCAATTATATGAGGGCTTGATATCCATTACTAGGAAATCAACCTCATATATGTTTGGCCCAATCTGAAGAGGTACCTCGATTCTGCCCATCACCTTTCTCTCCGTGCCGTCAAATGCCTTCACTATGTTCTGGCACTCCTTCATGTGAGAGTTGTTTACAGGTAATCTGTTTAGTGTGGTCAATGGCAGGACGTTCAAAGTCGATCCGTTGTCAATCAGTACGCTTGGCAGCGTATACCATTTACAGCGCGTGGTAATGTGCAATGCTTTAGTCGACCCCATGCCACCGGGTGGTATCTCATCGTTATTGAAGAAGATATAGTTGTCGGCACTTATGTTACTAACCAATCGGTCTAGTTTGTTAACGGAGATATCATTGGCAACATACGTTTCATTCAAGACCTTCATTAGTGCGCTGCGATGAACTTCCGAGCTTAGAAGTAAGGCCAGCACTGAGATACGAGCTGGTTGTTTACGTAGCTGTTCCGCCATGCTGTATTCACTATGCTTTAGGAATTTTAAAAACTCCTTAGCCTCTTCTTCGTTAACTAGCTCATTGATAGGAAGTTCAGATTTGGTCGCTTTTTCTTTCAACCCTTTGACCACTAGGGCTTTTCCTTTTACGGGCTATGCCTTCTCACTCGTTGTATCGTAAGGTCTCCTGCTACGTGTATAGGAGCCCCTATCTTGGTCCTCTTTTAAAGTGTCGACCAGGCTTTCCTTCCCCGGAATTGTCATATTACAATCATAATTCCATGGGACCCTTTGCTATCTTTGTAAGGGAAGACTGCAGGTCTCTGGATTATGACCCTTGGTGGTAGTTGAACTCTAGCTTCATTATTTTTGGGTCTCGATATAATAACCACGGGGTAGTTAACTATTTGATTTTGTACCGTCGACTCTCCCTCCGACGCACATATGTCTCCCTCTACGGGGTTTTTAGTCTCTTCATAGAATTCCATTTCCTTATTGTTCATCATGTTCTACACTAGGGCCCTGAACTCCACACACTCTTGGATTTCATGCCCCACCTCATTGTGGAACTCGCAGTACTTCCTCTCTTCTTTGGATTCTCTTCCCAAATCTAACGCGATCAAACCTCTCATGACCATCTCCCTCCACACTTGTCTCAACGGAGTCCTGACTTTCGCAACCTCACGCTTATCCCGTTCACTCCTTGGTCGGTGTGATTGGGGAGTGGGTTTCTTGCTACATTAGGCATGGTTGAGTCATCAAATCTCACGATTCCCACCTTAATGAGTCTTTTGACTACTTTCTTGAATGCAGTGCAATTTTAGATTGAATGCCCGGTAATTCCCGCGTGGTATTCACATTGGCCGTTTGTTTCATACCATTTGGGATTGGGGGCTGCAGTGGCTCCAGGTAGAAAGGGGATACCACATGAGCATTGAATAGGTTCTGGTACAACTCCCTATACGTCATAGGTATAGGGGTGAATTGTGGCCTTTCTGTGTTCTTCCTTGCATTGGATTCTTGTCTTACAGGGCTTTGTTGATTGGTGATCACCGTTTTGGGTTGATTTATGGTAAATGATTTGGACTGCCCCTTGTTGAATGTGCTCGTGTTGTTCACTTCATTATCCCTTTTCCTCGGGACTGACTTCTTAGCACTCTCTCCCAATTCTATCTTGCAGCTCCTTGCAGCATTTTCGATCATTTCTCCCGTCATCACTATGTCAGAGAAGCTCTTGGTGGCGCTTCCCAACATATGAGTGATAAAAGAGGCTTTCAAGGTGTTAATAAAGAGCATTGTTGTCTCTTTTTCTAGAAGTGGCAGCTGAACTTGTATGGCCACCTCTCTCCACCTTTGTGCATACTGTCTGAAACTTTTATTTGACTTTTTTCTCCATATTCTAGAGAGTGATCCTATCGGGGGTCATGTCAATTACATGATTGTATTACTTCATAAAGGCCTGAGCTAGGTCCTTCCATGAGTTAATCTTGGCTCGACTCAATTGGTTGTACCACTTAGATGCTGCTCCAACCAGACTATCTTGAAAGCAGTGGATTAGTAGCTAGTCATTGTTAACATATCCCGTCATTCGCCTGCAAAACATGGTGATGTGGGCTTCAGGGCAGCTTGTTCCATTGTATTTCTCGAATTCAGGCATTTTGAATTTAGGGGGGAGGACTAAATCTGGGACCAGGCTCAGATCCTTGGCATTAATCCGTTGATGATGATCCGCACTCTCCATGGCTTTGAATTTCTCTTCAAGCCATTTACACCGTTCTTCTAATTATTTTTGCGAATCCATCCTTGCTTTTTCCTCTTCAGCCACTTCATCCAAGTCGGGAACAGGCGGATAGTTCAGGTTGTTGACAAAGTTAAAGCCTGAGCCGGTTTGGAAGTTCATCGGAATTGAAGCTCCGGCCTGAACTTACTGGGGCATGATTGTGACCGATGGTTTTTGTAGGTTAATCTCGGGCTTCATCGGTATATGCATTGGAGTAAAGCCAGGGGGTATTGGAGATTTTCATTGATTTCCTCAACTTGGTCCATGGAGCCCTTTCCCTTATCTATTCCTCTCAACAGTAATTTGGATAGCTGGGACATCATCTCTCTCTGAGACTCCATCATTTGCTCCTTCATCTCTCGTTGAATTTTGGCTAGCTGCTCTTCCGTCTGGGACTGCATTTGTTCTTGCATGTCCTTTTGCATTTGCTCTAATTTCTCGAGTTTTTTATCCATTGATTTTTTTCTTGTACCGTAGGGGTGCGTGGTTGGTTGGTTTTTGTTGGTTTTCAGGTTACTGAAATAATTTTTAATTAATTAGAAAACTCTTATGGCCTTTAATGCATGATGATATGATGTAATGCAAATGCATGAATGCAAAGGAGGCATCAATTTTGATTCAATTGCCCTTAGAAAGTTTCACTTTGAAAATAAAATCTTTTACATAAGGTCGAGTTACAGATAACATCTCGCTCTAACACTCAAAGTCCTAATTTTTCTAAGCAATGAGGCCAGCTCTTGTCTGCGGTCTGACTCCAACTCATACTTCACGCTCAGTGTGTCTGCCTGAACCGCTAAAGTTTGCAAGTAGTCTGCTACTTCCCGAATCTGGGTTATGGCTTCCCCTATAAAGTAATCTCTATTTCTGACTTGGTCTTGCGCATGGTGAAGCTGCTCTTTCCAACGATCCTCGTTTGCCTCAAAAAACTGGATCCGCATCTTGCAGTTCTGCAGTGACGCTTCTAATTCTTCTATCCTTCCTTTCATTTCTTCTATCTTTGCGGTGTTGCGGTTTCGATACTGATGCAGAGACTTCTCGAGTTCTGCCACTCTAGCACTTAATTCCCCTCGCTCATTTCTGCTTACCGACAGACTTTTCTCCAAATCTTCGTTTCGTGATTGAGCTTCTCGAAATTTTCTTTCCCACCGATTGGTATTGGCTTTTTCTTCTCGAATTTCGTGGCGCCATTGTTCGGAAGTCTTACCTAAACCCGCAGTCCTCATAGATAGGCGCAGCTTCTTGTAGTCTGTCTTCAAGTTGTTTAGGTCTTCTTCGACCTTAGTTTTTCCTTTTCTCCATTTCTCAGCCTCTGACCTCTGAGCATCAGCGTCTAACCTTAGATGCATCTTCTCTTCTTCTAACTGTTCGATCTTCTTCCTGAGCTCCGAATTCTTCTTCTTGAAATCTTGCCTTATAATTTCCAATTCTGATGGGGCGACATGTAATTGTTCCTTGATAGGTCGAGCATTCTCCAAGCTGGGCCTAGGAATATTATCATTAATCCTCTTCTTAAACCACTCGCTATACTCGGGCGTTACCATGGAACCGACGGCTAACCTCTTCATCCAACAAGTTTGCTTCCAAGCATCCGATAGCTCCCGAACTCTCTTCTTATAATGAGCACATTTAAATGAGAATTCACTCTGAGCAAGCCCATAGGTCGTGGGTACAAACTGCCTCGACTTATATTGCCTCAAGGCTAACAGTGGAGTATACCCGGTAGCTCCCCAAATTCCTAACAATGGCACCCAATCGAAGTTACCACAACGGTACATGATCTCGTCAGGAACCATCTAATAAGCTCTCCACTCGATATCCCCCTCATTGAGGTTCTGAAGAATATCCATCCACTTCTCCTCTGAGATATCCTCTCTCATCTGTATAGCTTCTTCTTCTTTTAACGGGAAATAACCCTCAGAGAAGACTCGATAGGAAACTTTGTCTACCTTCCAAAAGTGCCCATGGAACCATGCCATCAATAATTGTGCACATCCAATGAATCGTCCCTTGCCTGTCTTCCGACATGAGCTCAAAGATCTAAACGTTTCTGCCAATATTGCCGGTACCGGTGTGATTCCCTTTTCAAGGCGATCAAACAAGTCAATGACTGCCTCGTCCATGTGTCTCAAAGCCTAAGGAAAGATCACTAATCCGTAGATGCTTAAGGCAAATATATCAACCCTCTTTCTTTCATCTGGATGTGTCAAGGTCAAATCTCGCAAATTCTCCCAAGGGATACATTTGCTATCTCCTTTTTGCTGAATTCGAGTAGTGACCCAAGGCTTGCTCATCCCAGAAATGCTCATCAGTTTCTTCGCGAAAGTCTGACTACTAAAAACCCGAGCATAAGTCTTCTGGACCTGAATTTTGGGACACCTGAGCAAAGTAGTGTATTCCTCCATGGTAGGTACCAAATCCATTTCTCCAAAAGTGAAACACTTGTACGCAGAATTCCAAAACTGTACCAAGGCTCGGAACAAATTCTTATCCACTCTAATGTCTAGCAGGTAGGATACGTCACCATAATTTTGGTAAAACAATTGCTTGATTCCTTCATTCCAACTAGCCCAAATGTCTCTCAACTCTTGCAGCTCGTTCTGTACTACATTGACACTAGTGAAATCTTGCAGCTCCGATACATACCCTTTTGCCAAGCTATCCCCTCTCTTCGATTGCAGCCTCTCCGACCATGCACGAACGGCCGCATTATCCTCGACTTTACTAAGAAATTCATTCTCCATGTCAAATTTTCTAACTTAGTAATTGAATACGGATTAACGCCTCCTTTAGTATGCAATGTTATGCAAAAAAGACAAAACAAAACAAAACACCGGTTAGTGTCAATAATAGTTATTATGAAGCATATACGGGTAAGTACTAAGGCTCGGCGCGGCTTTACCCAAGGATGGTTCCTAAGGTTCACTATATGCGGTTTAGTTCTAGAGATAAGGTACTCGAACCAGCAGATTCCTCAATCCTTACCCATTATAAGCTCATATAGATTGAGTTCGGCTCGGGGGGATACATTTCCCTATGACCATGCGAAGATGAAAATCTCACGAAATCATAGGTACGAATATACCCCGGAAGCAATCCACTAGCCCATGCGGAGGTGAAAACCTCACGAAAGCATAGTTTCTTACTCCCAACTTAGAAGGTGTGACCACAGTGGTCATGCAATGCCATGCAATATTATTTTATAGGACTTGAACCGAAACGAATGAAGTAAAAGAATCGTCTATTAAAAACCAAATTTTAAATTTTCAACAAAAGGACAGAAAATAATCTATTTTGCGGCTTGACTCTCTTAATGTCCCAGTGGAGTCGCCAAGCTGTCGAAACCATTTTTTTCGTTTTTTTATTTAAAATGATGGATCGACTTTTTGGAAAGCGAAAATGGAGTCGCCACCAATCTTTTCTTGTTTAGGTGTGATCAGATCACCTAGAAATTTGGGTTATTTTAATAAAACATTTTGGTTTACTAAAACAATGATTTTGGTCTACGAAAATATGAGAAAATAGGCTCGGGAGTCGGTTACGTATGAGGAAGGATTAGCACCCTCATTACGCCCAAAATTGGTACCAAATAGATTAAATCATCGTCTTTTGTCTAAAATTAAAATGTTTTTGAAATGTGGTTCTTGTTAATAACATTTTAATAACCCGAGTCCTTTGCCAAAAATCTTCTTGTTTCGACGTACGAAAATTTATAATTCGAAAATAACAAAAGGATGCCCAACTATTTGGTCCAACGAAAAATCGATACCCAGCTAAGTAGGGCACGATTCCTCGAATTTCCAAATATTGACCACTGCCTCACCTTGGAAGATATGAGTGAAATTCCGAAGAGACATTCGATTATTTTGAACAAACGGGAGATTGCAACCCAGCACGATAGGGCACTATTCCCCGAATTGCCAAACATCGAACATTTCTTTCATTTTAAAGAGTTTTAGAAAATGTGAGTGAAATTCCAAAAGGATCTTCGATTGTTTTGAACAAATGAAAAAGCGCAACCTAGCACGATAGGACACAACATTTCAAATCCTCGATACAAGATCATTTTATAATTTCCAAAACTCATGCTTTTGAAATTTCAAAAGGATATTTAGTTATTTAGGTTAAACAAGAAAAATTGAAACCTAGTAAGTTAGGGTACTATTTTCTTGAATTTCCTAAATTCGAAATATTGCCTTATTTTTAATTTGAAAAAAAATGGACGAAATCTCAAGAGAATATTTATTTAGTCAAACAGAAAATCGAAACCCAACACGTTAGGGCACAATTTCTCGAATTACCAAACACGAAATATTACCTCGCTTTGAAATTTTATTTTTTATTTTTTTAAAAGGAGTGATTATGGAAACAAACTTGCAACGTATTTATTCGATTCATTTGAAGCAAAGAAAATGAAATGAATAATTTCAGCAAATAGGTTGATTTCAAGCAAATAGGTTGGCAATCTCAATCATAATATAATATATGGGGATGCAAAACAAACTAACAAATATGAAAAACATATATCAATAATATATTATACAATTTTTGAAAAGTACAAACACGAAAATTGAAACATGCCCAATGATAATAATCTTACCACATACACTATTTAACGTTTCTAACTAATGGTTAAATAAAAATCTATTTTAAGAAAAATATTTTAAAAGGTAATAAAAATGTTAAAACAAATAAACTTGGAATGAACAATTTAAAAGTAGCTAAATTATATATATATATATATGCATAAACAGATAATACATGCAAAAAATTTACAATAGATCGTAAAATAAATAAAAATAAAAATAAATAATACATAAAGTATATAAAGTTTAACATATAAATGAGCTTCAAAATAAGTATTATAAGAGGAAATTTAAAGTTAGTGTTATGCAAAATAATTTAAAACCAAGATTCAAAAATGTATATATGTATATAATATATATTATGTGCATAGCAATAGTAATGTGTACCTATATAAAATTTTAAAACAAATAATGTACATATTAACAAGTTGTAACATAGATGAATTATATAAATGCAACCATGTAAGAATATACAAAAGAATATAAGAATGACATACTATATAATATAAATCAATAATTATACAAAATAATTTGAAACAAGATTTACTTACCAACAATTAACGAGATACATAAAGCATAAAACTTAATATAAACATTGTATATAAAAAAATAGTAATATAGGCAAGTGTTTGAAATAAACAAAGTATAATTTAAAATTGGGGAATAAATGGTAAACATTAATAGATTTAAAGGGAAAAATATAAACATGTTTGCAAGGGAATTCAAATAAGTAATTCAATTAAATTAAATATATATATATAATGAAGAAAATAAAATAAAATAACAAAATGAAAAATGAACAAAGGGAATACAAGAAATTAAAATCAACCTTTTTTTGCTTTGGATTTTTGATATCTATGTGAAAATACAATTTCTTTTTATCCCTCCTTTCCCTTTACATTTGGTTTTATGATGGCTTTTATAGCCTTGTTACAACATTTTTTTTATTTACTATCTTTTCTTTTTACAAGTGGTAGACAAAAGAGGACTAGGGCGGCGCTTAGGGCGGCACATAGGGTGAAAAGGTTAGGTTTTTTTCTTTTTCTTCATTTTTTTATTTTTTTTTTAGTTTTTATTTTGGGTTGTATTTGGGCTTGGGGTATTTTGAGTTTTAGTTGAGTTTTGGTATTTGGGTTGTGATTTTATTGGGCCCCGGGCAAAATTTGGGTCTTACATATTTATAAATAAATAATATATAATTTGAGTGAGGAGTAAAAATAAATTAGTGTATTTAAAGAGTAATAGGTAAAAATAATATTAATAATAATATAATAGTAACAATAACAATGGTAATAATAATAACAAAAAATAATGATAGCAAAATAATGATATTAGTACATAAATATAGATAGAGATATGAATATGATAATAAAAATATAGGTAGATAAGTTAGATAAAATAAATATAGGTGAAAGTATACTAACAGTAATAATACCATAGTAATAATGATAATAAAAATTTTAGTAATAATACTAACATGTTAAATAGTAAAATAAATAGTAACAGTAATTTAAAATGATAATAGTAGTAAAATAAGATAATAATAATAATAATAATAAAAGTAATAAGAATATTTAATAATAATAATAATAATAATAATAATATAAATAATAATATATACATGAAAATAATATAAATAATAGCAAAAATAATAAATTTAACTAATTTAACAGTAAAATAGCTAAACAATTAAAAAAAGGGATTAAATTGAATTTGAAACAGAAAGTTTGGGGCGAATTGGAAACAAATAATGATGAAAATAGACCACATTGAAAGAGTAAATAACAAGGAGGGGTTAAAGGGGAAAATATCCCCGCCCTCCAAATCGCATCACTTCACGTGGGACGAAATTGAAATCAAAATAAAATTCTAGGGTAAATTTAGAAATAACGAAAGACTCAATTACAAAACTATAAAAAAACGGAAGGACCTGCAGTGCAATTAACCCCAAAAACAAAAACAAGCGGATCCTCCTAGTAAGTCGGGTCAACACGCGAATCCTGGGCTTAAAACGACGTCGTTTTGGCATTAAGAAGGCCAACCAAAACGACGTCATTTTGATCGGCTATTTAAGGCAAAAAAATTTTAAAAATTTTCATTTCCTCATTCTTTCAAAAAAAAAAAACTAAAACCTCTCCCCCCAAAACCTCTCAAGCCTTTCCCCTTCGGCGGAGTCTAGGTCACTGAACCACCGTCGTCCACCGTCGTCACCGCCGTCGCTGGCCACTGCACACGGTGGCCAAAATTCTAAAAAAAATGTGCTTTTTTTCCTTTTTTATTTTTATTTTCTTTGATATTTCCTTTATTTACGTGTATATATATGGGGTAGTAGATTTGAAAATGAAATAAAAAAAAAAAAGCTAAAGTCAACTTAGGCCTTTGATTGTGATATTGGTATTTTGATTGCTTGATTTGATGCCACCCTCGTGCTATGGTAATGCTAGAATTGTTATCTTTTGCTCTAAAAAAACGAATCCTTTTTTGTATTTATCAAGATTGCCGAAAAAAATCCCCTTTTACATTGCTTTTGTTTGGCTTATATAGTCATTTACACTGCTATTATTCCTGTTTCCTGTCTTTTCTTGTTAATGCTTGCAGGTGACGGTGCAACTTGGAGGACGGTGGGGCAGTGCTGAGGCGGCGTCAAATGCGTCAGAGGGCAGGTGCGGCTGGTGGCAGAAGATAAGCTAGGGTTTTAGCTTTTCTGAAACCCTAGTTTGACTAATGGGTTTGGGTTTAGGCCACTTGGGCTTGTTTTTGTTGTTTGGGTGGTTTTAGGTTTGTAATTTTGGGTTTAAATTTGGGCTTATGTAATTTTAGTTGGGGTTTGGTAGTTCAGTTCGGGCCAAAATGGGCTTGTACAGTAATTTTCAAATGTATGAGTTTTTGGAAATCAAGAATTGATCGTTGTTTCGAGGATTTAAATGATCATGTCCTAATGTGTTGGATGTGATAATGTATTCCTTTGAAACAAGAGAGTTTTAACGTCCTATTCATGTCATTCAAATGTTTTTAAAAAAAATCGTAGTTCAAAATATTTTTTTTAAACCTTAGACATAAGGACATTATTTAATCAATTTGGTACCAATTTTGGACGTAACGAGGGTGCTAATCCTTCCTTGTATGTAATCGACTCCCGAACCCGTTTTCTCAAATTTCGTAGGCCAAAATTGATATTTTAATAAAATAAAGTGTTTTATTAGGTGACCCGATCACACCTAAACAAAAAGGATTGGTGGCGACTTCATACCTCGTTTTAAAATCGATCCCCATTTATTTTTCAAAATAAAAAATGGTTTCGACAGCTTGGAAACTCCGCTGGGGATGAATAAAAGAGTCACGCAGTAAAATTGATTATTTTCTGTCCTTTTGTCGAAAATTGAAAATTTGATTTGAGAAATCATGATTCTTTTGTTGCCTTTGTTTGTGATCTCCATGATTATTGTTGTTTGAGCCTCGTAGAATACTACTGCATTACATTGCATGATTGTTGTGGTCACACATTTTAAGTGGGAGTAAGAAACTACGCCTTCGTGAGGTTTTCACCTCCGCATGGGCTAATGGATTACTTCTGGGATACATCCATACCTATGTCTTCGTGAGATTTTCATCTCTGTATAGCCATAGAGAAATGTATTCCACTGAACCGAACTCGGTCTATATGAGCTTATAATGGGTGAAGATCGAGGAATCTGCTGGTTCAGGTACCCTTTCTTTAGAACCGAACCACATATAGTGACTCATAGGAGCCCACCTTAGATAGAGTCACGCCAAACCTTAGCGGTTACCCGAATAAGTGCTTGATTATTTCCCCTTTGCTTTAAATCCTATTTTTGTATACTGACTTGTTGTGTTTTGCTGTTATTGCATGGCATTACATTATAAAAAGGTGTTGATTCACGTTCGGTTACTAAATAGAAAAGCTTAGCATGGAAAAAGGGTTTCTTGATAGAATGGAGGATAATACGGCCGTCCGAGTATGGTCCGAGAGGACGCAACAAGAGAAAAGTGATAGTTTGACTGAGGGATATGAATCAGAATTGTGGGATTTCACTTGCATCAGTGTGACTCAGAATGACCTGCAATAATTAAAGGAGATATGGAATAGTTGGAACGACGAGATTAAGCAACTCTTTTACTGTAATTACGGTGACCTACCCTATCTGCTCAATGTAAAGGTGGACAAGTACTTGTTTTGAGCCCTCGCACAATTTTGGAATCCCGTCTACAGTTGCTTCACTTTTGGAAGAGTCGATTTAGTACCTACTATGGAGGAGTACATGGCTCTACTTTGTTGCCTGAAGATTCAGGCCGACAAGGCCTATTCAAGAGCTGCTAACGTCCTGGCCTTTGTAAAGAGATTGATAAATATCACGGGGATAAGCGAGCAGTGGGTTACAACCCAGATTAAGCAAAAGGGAGACAGTAGTTATATTCCTTGGAAGAACTTAAGAGATCTAATTATAGCACATCCGGATATAAAGAAGAGGGTTGATGTTTTCGCTTTGAGCATCTACAGTTTGGTCACCTTTCCCAAGGCATTAGACACGTGGATGAAGTAGTCTCAAACCTGTTTGATCGACTTGATAAAGGGGTCACACCTGTCCTTGTGATCTTAGCCAAAATGTTTAGATCATTGAATGCTTGCCGGAGAGCGGGTGAAGGCAGATTTATAGGATGTGCGCAACTTCTGCTATCGTGGTTCCATAGCCACTTTTAGAGGGTAGAGAAAGTCTTATATCGAGTTTTTTTTTAGAATTACTCTCCATTGAAGGAATTAGTGGCTACACCAAGGCGGGATGACCTTTTCAAAGAGAAATGGATAGCGATTTTTCAGAACCTATAAGCTGAAGATGTTGAATGGAGGGGCCCATGGATGATCCCTGATGAGATCTTATATCGGTGTGGTGACTTTGACTGGGTCCCTCTATTTGGAATATAGGGAGCCATTGGATACTTTTCACTACCTGTGTTGAGACAATATCGATCAAGACAGTTCATACCGGCAACACAAGTGTTGGTTTAGTGCGAGCTCTCATACAGGGGCGATAATTATAAAAAGAGAGTCTGTGAGATATCGAATGCTTGGAAACAAACCCCTAGGATGAAAGAATTCACTGCAGGTCCAATGACAACCCCCGAGTATGACTGGTGGTGGGGTAAAAGAATCAACGACAACATCCCAATGCCAAGTCAAGAAAACTCTCGGCCGATAGAGGAGCACTTACAAGCAGTCCCATCTGAGTTAGAGATCATCAAGCAAGACTTTGAGAAAAAGAGCTCAGAATTGGGAAAGAAGATAGAGTAGTTAGAAGAGGAGAAGATGAAGTTGGGATTAGAAGTCAATATCCATAAGCTAGAGGCCGAGAAATTGAGGAAGGGAAAGAATAAGTCCGAGGAAGATTTGGATAGTCTGAAAACTGATTACAAAAAGCTGCATATGTCGATAAGAACTACCGGTTTGGGTAAAATGTCGGAGTAGTGGCGTCAAGAAATTAAAGAAGAAAAGACTAGAGCCGATCTTTGGGAGAAGAGGTTTCAAGATGTTCGAGTGCGAGAGGATGCTTTGAAAAATAGTTTTTTGGAAAGACAAAGCGAAAAAGAGAGGTTACGAGCCCCGGTGGCCGAATTGGAAAAATCACTGCATCAACATCGTAACCATAACTCCGTAATTGAGTTGAAGACCAATCTAAACAAGATCGAGAAGTTGAAAGGGAAAATAGAGGAACTCGAGACTGCACTACAAGATAGCAAAATTCGAGTGGAACTCTTTGAGACAAAAAATGAACATTGCAAAGAACAACTTTACCGCTCTCAAGATCAGTTCAGAGATAGAGATTATGTCATGGACGAAGCTGTGGCTCAAGTTCGAGAGGTAGCCGATCATTTGCAAACCTTGGCAGTTTAGGTTTATATATTAAGCTTAAAGTACGAGTCAGAATCAGATCGAGGCTGAAACTTAGCTTGGCTTCTTAAGAAGGTTAAGGCTTTGGGCATTAGGGCAAAGTCTTATATGTAATTATCCGTTCTATGTAAAGAAACTTTTCTTCTAGTAAAGTTGTTCTAATGAAATTGAATCTGAATTAACGCCTCTTTTTGCATTCATTTCATTCATTTGCATTGCATTTCATCATATGCATTAAATTTCACAAAAAGACCTTAATTAAACAAAATTATTTCAGTTAATCTGGAAACCAACAAGAGTCAACCAACCGAATACAACTACAATACCCGTCGCAAAACCAAAGTAATGGACCAGAGATTAGAAAGATTAGAACAGATGCAAAAGGAAATGCAAGAACAGATGCAGACACAAATGCAAGAACAGTTGGCAAAGATTCAATAGGATATGAGAGACCAAATGTTGGAATCACAAAGAAACATGATAGACCAGCTAACACAACTACTGATTAATAGGCCAGACAAAGGAAAGGGCCCTATGGCCAATATTGGGAATGACAATAAAGATCCTCTCTACCCTCTGGTTTCACCCCGGTAAATGCTCAAACGCAACACGAGATGCACACGCAAAGGTCATCCATTTCTGAAGATCCTCTCTACCCCCTGGTTTTACCCCAACAAATGTTCAAACGCAACCCAAGATACACACGCGAAGGTCGTCTATTACAATCAAGCCCCAACAATTTCATGCTGATACCTCGATGTCAATCAACTATCAAACAGGCTCAGGCTCTAATCCAAGGGATAACCCTATTAATCCTATAGTCCCTGATCTGGATAACATGGTAGAAGCCAAAAGAGCGAGATTAGAGCTCTTGAAAGAATTGGAAGACCGATGCAAGTGGTTAGAGGAGAAGTTCAAAGCGATGGAAAGTGCTGACTATCACTGTGAGATCGACGCTAAATATTTGAGCTTAGTTTCGGACCTGGTTCTTCTCTCCAAGTTCAAAAATCTAGAGTTCAAGAAGTACAACGGGACTAGCTACCCAAAGCTCACATTACCATGTTTTGTAGGTGAATGATTGGATACGTCAACAACGACCAACTATTGATTCACTACTTCCAGGGCAGTCTGGTTGGGGCGGCATCCAAATGGTACAACCAATTGAACCGTATTAAGATCAACTCATGGAAGGACCTAGCTCAAGCCTTCATAAAATAGTATAGTCACGTGATGGATATAACCCCAGATAGGATCACCTTGCAGAACATGGAGAAGAAACCAAATGAGAGCTTCTGACAATACGCCCAAAGGTGAAGGGAGGTCGCTATACAAGTCCAGCCACCTTTCCTAGAAAAAGATACCACTATGCTATTCATCAATACTTTAAAGGCTCCATTTATCACTCATATGTTGGGAAGCGCCACCAAAAGCTTCTCAGACATAGTGATGACTGGTGAAATGATTGAGAATGCTGTGCGGAGCAGTAAAATAGAAGCAGGGAAAGTACTAAGAGATCGGCCTCGAAAAAAAAGAAAGAACGAAGTAAACAACACGAGCACATATAGTAAAGGTCATTCCAAGTCACTCACTATAAACCAACCAAAGACAGTAACCGCTAACCAACAGAGCACCGTGAGACAAGAATCCAATACGAGGGTGAACACAGAAAGGCTACAGTTCACGCTTATACCCATGATGTATAGGGAGCTGTACTAAAACCTATTCGACGCATATGTAGTGTCCCCTTTCTACTTGAAGCCACTGCAACCCCCGTTTTCCAAGTGGTATGATGCAAACGCCCAATGCGAATATATCACAGGAATCACCAGGCATTCGATTGAAAACTGCGTCGCATTCAAGAAGTTAGTTGAAAGATTTGTTAAAATGGGAATTGTAAAGTTTGACGACCCATTCGCACCCAATGTAGCAGGAAACCCGCTTCCTAATCATACTGACCAAAGGGTAAACGGGATAAACGAAGGTAGGAATAAGAAGGTCAAATATGAGGTTGCAGAAGTCAGAACCCCATTGAGACGAGTGTAGAAGGAGATGGTCAAGAGAGAATTGATCATATTGGATTCGAGAGAAGAATCTGACGAAAAGAGAAACTACTGTGAGTTCCACAACGAGGTGGGGCATGAAATTCGAGAATATGTGGAGTTAAGGGCCTTGGTGTAAGACATAATAAACAACAAAGAAATGAATTTTTATGAAGAAACCAAAAACTCCGAAGAGGGAAATATATTCGCGTCGGAAGGAGAATCGACTGCCTAGATCCAAAAAGTTAACTACCCCATGGTCATCATATCACGACCCAAAAATAACGAAGCGGGAGTGCAAATGCCACCAAAAGTCATACTCCAAAGACCTGCGATTTTCCTTATAAAGGCAACAAGAGGGTCTCATGGAATTACGACTATAACGTGACGATCCCAGGAAAAGAGAACCCGACTGACACTATAAAAGAGAACCAAGATGTGGGCTCCTATACGCGTAGCGGGAGGCACTACGATTTAGCAAGCGAGAAAGCAGAACCCACAAAAGGAAAAGCAATAGTGGTCGAACAGAATAAGGAAAGAGCGGCTAAACCTGAACTTCCTGTTAACGAGCCGGTCTCTAAAATTTCTAAAGCACAACGAGTACAGTGTTGTGGAGCAGCTGCGTAAACAACTAGCTCGTATCTCGGTACTGGCCTTATTCCTAAGTTCGGAGGTCCATCGCAGCGCGCTGATGAAAGTTTTAAATGAAACATATGTTGCTAATGATATCTCCGTCAACAAGCTAGACCACTTGAGTAGCAACATAAGTCCCGATAACTTTATCTTTTTCAATGATGACGAGATACCACACGGTGGCATGGGGTCGACTAAAGCTTTACACATCACCACACGTTGTAAGGGGTATACACTACTAGAGGTACTAGTTGACAATGAATCGGCCTTGAACGTCCTACCATTATCCAGACTAAACAGATTATCTTTAGACAGCTTTCACATGAAAGCATGCCAGAATATAGTGAGGGCATCCGATGGCACAGAGAGAAGTGTAATAGGTAGAATTGAAATACCTCTTCTGATCGGTCTAAAAACATACGAGGTGGATTTCCTGGTGATGGATATTAAGCCTTTATATAACTGGTTATTGGGGAGGCCCTGGATACATGTAGCAGGGGCAGTGCCTTCATCGTTACACCAAAATTTAAAATTAGTAATGGAAGGCTGGCTGGTGACCATAAATGCTGAAGAGGATATCATTGTAGCAGTAACTAGTGACGCACCGTATCTAGAGGCAAACGATGAAGCGATCAAATGTTCCTTTCGGTCTTTGAAATTTGTGAATGCGACATTCATTACCGAAAAGAATAGGATCCCAATCCTCAAGATATCCAAGACTACAAGAATGGGCCTACAATTAACTGTTGGAAAAGGAGCTCTACCGAGAAGAAGACTCGGGAGACACCTCCAAGGAAAGGTGGAGCCTTCGATGCTAAAAAACAAAGGAAACCGCTTCGGCTTAGGATTCAAGCAGGATGCGAGGCAAAGAAATAAGGAGCTAGAGAGGAAACAAGAAAGAAGGATTGCACGTTTGAGTGTGGAGGAAATTAAATGGGAACCAATGACATTTCCCCACATCTCCAGGACTTTTGTGTCAGGAGAGATTATTCACCCCGAGCAAGGGATCCCAAGAAAAGAAACTATGAAATAAATGTTAAGAAACTTAAGCATCAACGTAAATCTGAAGAGGAAGTTGGAGAAGGAAATTTGTCGGACATTCGCCCCTACATACCCGGAAGTGTTCTGAACAACTAGACTGCGAAAGAGACTCCTGTAGTTTTTAGAGCTCGCTCAGAGTAATGTCCAAAACACACTTATTGCTCTAGGCCTAGGAGTAATAAGAATCTTTTATGAAATAGGCTTATGTTCAAAAACATTATTTCAATAAAATGTACATTTGTTATCATATTGAGCAGATATTTTTTTATTCTTTCCATTTCATTCATAATCATAATCATATTATATAAATAATTACTCTCGAATTCTTTTGTCATTAGGACATTCTTCTAAATATTCTTTTGTTCTTCATTCATAATCATACCATGTAGACAAGTATTCTTAGATTCTTTTGGTTCTTTGTATCTTCCTTCATCCTCATAACAGGTCTCCAAATATCAATGATATGAGTGACACTGCTAATGACTCAGAGTCTCCTTTTGAGCAAGATATTTGCATAGAGGATTCTCAGGATTTCGAAGATGACCGAGGTTGTAACCTATCTCCTGATTTGTTGAGGATGGTAGAACAAGATGAGAAACAAATCCTACCTCACAAAGAATTAGTAGAAATTGTAGGCTTAAGAGAGGAACAAGAGGTGAAGATCGGGACTTGTATCACTGTGGAGATGAAGCAAGACCTTATCAAATTACTTCAAGAATTCAAAGATGTCTTCGCATAGTCATACCAAGATATGCCTGGGTTGAACACTGATATTGTGGTGTATCGACTCCCTATAAAGGAAGAATGTAAGCCGGTTCAGGAAAAAGTCCGAAGGATGAGGCCCGACGTCTTGTTAAAAATAAAAAAAGAGGTTAGAAAACAATTTGACGCTGGATTTTTAAAGATGACAAAATACTCAGAATGGGTAGCCAACATCGTCTCTATCCTTAAAAAGGATGAAAAAGTACGAATGTGTGTAGACTACAGAGATTTGAATAAAGGTAGCCCGAAAGATAATTTTCCACTACCTCATATTGACACGCTAGTGGACAACACGGCAGGGCACTCACTATTCTCCTTCATGGACGGTTTCTCCAGATACAACCAGATCAAGATGCACCCTGAAGACATGGAGAAAATCACATTTGTAACCATGTGGGGCACATTCTGCTACAAGGTGATGACATTTGGACAGAAAAATTCAGGGGCAACATATCAAATGGCCATGGTAACCCTATTTCACAACATGGTGTACAAGAAAATCGAAGTTTATGTCAATGATATGATCAAAAAGTCCCGAATAGAGAAGGAGCACGTACAAGTCTTGAGGAAATTGTTCTTAAGATTGAGAAAGTTTTAGCTAAAACTCAATCCAGCAAAATGTACTTTCGGATCCAAGTTTGAAAAGCTTCTCGAATTCGTGGTTAGTGAGAAAGGGATTGAGATCGACCTAGACAAAGTCAAAGCTATACAAGAGCTATCTCCGCCGCATACCCAGAAAGAAGTTTGAGGTTTTCTAGGAAGATTAAATTACATCGCTCGGTTTATTTCACAATTAACCGAGAAATATGACCCCATTTTTCGTCAAGGTGTTCATACCCAGGTGTATGTGATGAAGAATGCCAAAGGACTTTCGACAAGTTTAAACAGTACTTATCCAATGCTCCGGTGCTGATGCCACCTAAACCAAATAAGCCATTGATATTGTATTTGGCAGTATTTGAGAATTCTATAGGATGTGTACTTGGCCAGCATGATGAATTAAGAATGAAAGAAAGAGCTATTTACTATCTTAGTAAAAAGTTCACTGAATGTGAGATAAGGTACTCGTCAATAGAGAAGTTGTGTTGTGCCCTGGTTTGGACAACCCGAAGGTTAAGGCAGTATATGTTGTATCACATTACTTGGCTCATCTCAAAACTAGACCCTTTGAAGTACATGATGGAGTCGACAGCTCTGAATGGAAGGATGACCCGATAGAAAATTTCACTTTCTGAATTCGACATAATCTATGTGAACCAAAAAGCAGTAAAAGGGAGTGCAATAGTAGATTTTTTGGCCAATAGAGCTTTGAAAGATTACGAGCCCTTAAACTTTAATTTCCCGAATAAGAACCTGATGTGTTTTGCAACCACTAAAGAAGGTGCTCCAGAAGAACTTCCATGGAAACTAAACTTCGATGGGGCCTCAAATGCTATAGGTAATGGGATCGGGGCAGTCTTGGTATCCCCAAATGAAGATCATTATCTATTTACTAGTAAATTGGATTTCGATTGTACGAATAACATGGCAGAATACAAAGCGTGCATCATAGGTATCCGTGCAGCCATAGAACGCAAGATTAAAGTGCTAGAGGTGTATAGAGATTCTACGCTAATGATTTATCAACTCAAGGGAGAATGGGAGATAAAAGATCCCAAGTTGATTGATTATGAAAAACTGGTCCTTGGATTGATTAAGGAGTTCGATGACATCACCTTCTGCTACCTTCCACGAGACGAAAATTAGATGGCCGATGCTTTGGCTACCTTAGCTTCCATGATTAAGGTGAACAGACAAGAAGATGTAAAACCCATCTAGATGAGCATTTATGAAACTCCAGCTCATTGTTAATATAGAATAAAATGAAGAAAAAGATGATCACCCTTGGTATCACGATATATTGCAATATGTGAGGAATCGTGAGTACCCAGACCAGACAATCGAGAATGATAAAAGGACATTGAGAAGATTATCCATTAACTATGTCTTGGACGGGGAGATCCTATACAAAAGAAGAAAGGATCAAGTGCTATTGAGATGCGTGGACGCTGTAGAGGCTAAAAAAATCTTGGAAGAAGTCCATGAGGGCATTTGTGGGACACACGCTAATGGCTTTACAATGGCCAGGCAAATTATGAGATTTGGGTATTATTGGTTTACCATGGAAGGAAATTGTATCAATTACGCTAAGAGATGTCATAAATGCCAAATCTATGGAGACAAAATTCATGTGTCTCCTTCACCTCTGCATGTCATAACTTCTCCATGGCCTTTCTCTATGTGGAGTATGGATGTGATTGGACCAATATCACCAAAAGCTTTCAATGGGCATCGGTTCATCTTTTTGGTTATCGATTACTTCACCAAATGGGTAAAAGCCACTTCATATGCTAATGTTACAAAATCGGTAGTGAGCAAATTCCTGAAAAAAGAGATCATATATAGATATGGAATGCCGGAGAGGATCATATCTGACAATGCATTAAACTTGAACAATAGTACGATAGCGAAGGTCTGCAGTCAATTCAAGATTAGACACCACAACTCTTCACCGTATCGCCTAAAAATGAATGGGGCAGTGGAGGCAGCCAATAAAAACATTAAGAAAATTATGGGGAAGATGACTGAGACCTATAAAGATTGGTATGAGAAGTTACCATTTGCCCTCTTTGCTTATAGAACATCAGTCAAAACCTCTACTGGGGCAAACCCTTTCTCTTTGGTCTACGGAATGGAAGCGGTTTTGCCAATTGAAATTAAGATCTCGTCCCTTCGAGCATTGGCGGAGCTAAAGTTAGACGAAGCAGAGTGGATCCAATCTCGATATGATCAGTTGACCTTGATTGAAGAAAAGAGGCTAAGAGCTATCCATCATGGACAGATATACCAAAAGTGGATGATGAGAACCTATGATAAAAATGTTCACCTTAGAGAATTCCATGAGGGGGACCTGGTTTTGAAAAAGATCATTCCCATACAAAAAGATTTCAAAGGGAAATAGATGTCAAATTGGGAAGAACCTTATATAGTGAAGAAAGCCTTTTCTGGAGAAGCATTGATTCTAGTCGAGATGGATGGTAAAAATTTGTCCAATCTTGTGAATTCAGATTCCGTCAAGAAGTATTTCACCTAAAGAGGGGGAGGCCAAGGCGAAAACCTGCAAAGGGCACCTTGAGACCAAAGGGGTTTTTGAGTTGAAAACCCGAAAACGGGTGACTCAAATTTTGAATATGGGGCATGTAGTAGTCTTGTCCTCTCAAATTAACAAGAAGGAAGAACATTACATGTTGAGGCATCAACAAAATACTTGAGATCTCCTGAATACATATTTAGCTCGAAATGGTCTTCGAGAAGTTTGAACAGAAAAACTCATGCTGCAATATTTAGCGCACCCTTTTCTCATCTTATTCATTTTGTACCCTAGCAATTTTGCTATCTTTATTCACTTTAAGTTTTGTTCTCAATAAAATTTTATCTTGTCCATTATGATAATCTCTTTCAAGCATTTTTCATTGAAACAACGATTCTTGAACCTATAATATTCACATAAAAGAAGTTATGCATATTACTCTGGAAAGTCTCTAAATAGTAGAAGGATCTGAAATAGGACCACTAGCCAGAACTAACCAGATTCAAAGGTTGAAAATATTAGAAAAGGAATAGTCTAAATGGTGACTATTTCTTCAGATTTTCTGTCAAAGACGCCGACTAAACAAGAAGACACGGTAACACATCAATGATAGAACCTTGATGAACAACAAGTGATGACAACCTAAGCATTAAAAAGGGGATCACTCTCGAAAAATGACATTCTGCATTCATGCAAATATAATTCATATCATTCATCTAGTTAGGAGCATTTGACTCATTCTGATCATGGCATCCTAATTATTTGGCATAAACATAGGAAATTGATTCTACAGATCATGTCCCTAGAGGATGGTGTCGCAACATCGATGAATTTACAGATCTTATCTCCATGAAGTAGCAATGGAGCAGATCGAAGACGGAGAATCTTATCTCTTTGAAGTAGTAAGGGAGCAGATTTAAGCCACTAGCCTTATCTCCCTGAGCAGCAGTAGAGCAAGCTGAAGATTGTAGATCTTATCTCCATAAGGTAGCAATGGAGCAGATCGAGGACGACGAATCTTATCTACCTGAGGTAGCAAGGGATCATATTCAAGCCATTAGCCTTGTCTCCCTGAGCAGTAGTGGAGTAGGCTGAAGATTGTAGATCTTATCTCCATAAGGTATTAATGGAGCAGATCGAGGACGATGAATCTTATCTTCCTGAAGTAGCAAGGGAGCAGATTGAAACCAAGAGTCTTATCTCTCTGAAGTTGCAGTGAAGCAGATTGAAGATAGCAGATCTTATCTCCCTGAAGTTGCAGTGGAGCAGATCGAAGCCACAATCCTTATCTCTCTGAAGTTGCAGTAGAGTAGTATAAAAGTCGCAAATCTCTTCTCCCTGAAATTACATTGGAGCGGGTTGAAGCACTAATTCCTATACCTCTGAAGATACAGTAGATTGGAACGAGGTTATTTGAAGAAGAAAAGAAGTCGAGATTTAGCAGTCCAGGCAAAATTGGCCCTTTATAGTCTTTGCTCCATTCTCGTTACAAGACAACAAGCAAAGAAGGGCAGCTGTAATAGGCCAATTTTGGCCTAGACTAAAAAATCAAAAATTGAGACCAACTAAATAAAAAGTCCATCAGTCCAGATATTACAAAATAGCTCAAAACAATTACAATGGCCCAATACCCAAAAACCCAATTCTAAACCCAACTACCCTGGCCCAAGACTAACCCTAGCCTAAAAACAAAAAAAACCAAAACAGAAACCCTAGCCTTCTGCTTCGTCTACACCGTTCCAGCACTTCATCAACCACCACGCCTCCGTACACACCACGTCGAGCGCCACGTACCACCACGCCAACTGACTTTCGTACCTGCGAAGAAATAGACAAACAACAGCAAGACAACAAATATGAAGGAAAATGAAATTTTTATTTTTATTTTTCGGATTTCGACTATAAAGCCAACTTTTTCATTGTAATTTTTTATGCGCACAAAGTAATCAATTAGAAATCGAAACAATATTTGGCAAAAGAGGTGGTTCATTTATTCATCATTGTCTTTATTATTCTGTTTGGACTTTTTTTTCCTCTTTTCTCTTTTTTTTCCATTTGAAACTACTACAGAAATACGATAAAGTGAAAGATTTTACCTTTTTTTGGTGTGGGTATCTTCGGGTATCGCTTCTCTGGTCTAGAAGCCAACGGATCCTTAGGGGTTTGGTTAAGGTTGCAACGGAAGAAGCCAAGGGTCAGAAGTTGATTGGTTTAGGGATTTTGGTGGCCCTAAATCTATTTTATGTGAAAGAAATGGGGGATTATATCGGGCTTCGGGCAAAATTTCAGCCACCACCAACAGTGGTTACCTTCGCTAGTACGAAGGGTGGCCGACGGAGCTTAACAAAGTCCTAAGTCCCTCTCTGAAAAATTTAGGGATAACCCTTTTTTTTAAGAAAATACTGCATAAATGGTTTTTTTTTTTTGAAAAATTTGGACTTCATAATATGACCATATGATGTCGTTTTGGGATATAAGCCTAAATGGCTAAAACGACACCGTTTCACGCCATACTCACGCGGCCCGACCCTAATCTATCAAGGATCCGCGTGTTTTGGACTGAGGGTCTATTTGCACCCTCAGTCCTTTCGCTTTGAGGCCGTTTTCAATTTAATCCCTATTTTAGTTTTCTTTTACTTTTTTTTTTGAATTTATCCCTTCCATTTTTTTTATGTTTCATTTCGGTCCCTATCAAAGTTATGCGTTTTGGGGAGACAGGGCTATTGTCCTATTCAGTCCCCCATCTCATTCGCATATTACAATTTGGACCCGATATTTTATTTGTATTCTGATTTTTCCCTATTAATTTTGTTTTGATTTCGATTTAACCCAGATTTGATTAATTTCATTTTTCATAGTTTGTTTCTTTTTAAATGCTAAAATATAAATAATATTTATATACATTACATTTATCTATCTAGTTATTCATTACTTGTTTTATGTTTAGGCTCGATTTATCAATTCATTTATTTATTTATAATTCCTTTATCTCAAAAATATTCAATCCTAATATTATGTATATTATTTATTTAAATTGATGTGTATTATTTTGTATATCACTTACTTTAATTTTCTTCTTTTGATTTGTTTTAAAATTCGTTTATACATTGCTACTTCGTGTATTATTTATTTTATTTATTTTATCTTTTGATCTATTTCAAACTTTCACGTTTATTACTTATTTCAAAATTATGTATATAAATTAATTTTAAATTATTATATGTATTATAATTTTAGATGTCTTATTTTTAATTATTAATTTTAAACTCATTTATCATTGTTTTAAAACTTGTTGCATTTTATTTGTGTTAATTGGCTTTATATTTCTTTTAAAATCGTTTCTTTGATTCATAAGTCTTTGAATGCTAACATTAGTATTTGCATGATGTATGATGTGAGCTTATTACTATTGTGTGTATCTTAATTTGCTTTTTTTTTAATTTTCATACTATTGTCATCCATTTGTATAGTATTTTATCCATGTATATTGTTCCATATTTGTAACTTCACTTTTCGTTCACAAGTGTTGCATTGTAATTTTCAACTTATTGTTCTAAAATAATTATGTCATTTTATTTTAAGTCAAACTAATATATTTTAAGCTAGCTTTACAATTGTTTATTTGAAAATTTCCAAAAAAACAAAGGCGATGTTTGATGTTTGGAAATTCGGGAGATAGTGCCTTAACGTGCTGGGATTCGATTCTCCATTTGTCCAAAATAATCAAATATCCCTTTAAAATTCCGTCCGTGTTTTCCAAATTTAAAAATAAGACAATGTTCTATGTTTGAAAATCCGAGAAGTTGTGCCTTAACCTGTTGGGTTTCAGTTTTTCGTTGGTCCAAAAAATCTAATATCCTTTTGTAATTTTCAAATGTATGAGTTTTAGGAAATTAAGAATTGATCGTAGTTTCGAGGGTTTAAAGGATCGTGTCCTAACGTGCTGGATGTGATACTGTATTCCTTTGAAACAAGAGAGTTTTAACGTCCCATTCGTGTCATTCAAATGTTTTTAAAAAAAATAGCATTTCAAATTTTTTTTTTAAACCTTAGACATAAGGACATTATTTAATCAATTTGGTAGCAATTTTGGGCGTAACGAGGGTGCTAATCTTTTCTTGTACATAACCGACTCCCGAACCCATTTTCTCAAATTTCGTGGGCCAAAATTTGATGTTTTAATAAAATAAAGTGTTTTATTAGGCGACCCGATCACACCTAAACAAAAAGGATTGGTGGCAACTCCTTACCTTGTTTTAAAGTCGATCCCCGTTCGTTTTTCAAAATAAAAAATGGTTTCGACAGACATTATTGCCAATGCATAAGGGCGTGGGTTCGAATGTATTGAATTGTATTATTTTCTTATTTATGAGTTTGGGAGGGGCTATGGGTAATTATAAGCATAATGTTAAAAATATCAAATATAATCAAAAGCTATAATAAGATTATTAAAAAAATTTTTAAAAGATTACTGTTAAATATGACTCCTATTTTCAGTCAAATTTAAAAAATAGTCTTTCAGTTAAACTCTGTTTACTTGTTTCAATCAAACACTGATTAGTTTAGATTATTGTATTATTATTTGATCTATGAATTTAGTCTATAAATAGGCTCTTTTACAACCTTAGAAAATACACCCATTAGAGATTAGAACTCATAAGACATTTAGAGAATTTTGTGTTTACGTTTTGAGGGTTCTTTATTTTCGGGTTTTCGGGGTTTAGTCTTAATCTCCATCTTTTGTACTCTTCATTCTTTTGCCATTATAGTAAAATTATCTTTGCCCGTGGTTTTTTATCCTCTTTGGAGGGGTTTTTCCACGTTAAATTTGTGTGTTCAATTTCTCAATTTATTCCGCTATTTTACTTGTTCGCTGCTTAATCGGGTCGAAATCCTAACAAGTGGTATCAGAACTAGTTTAATTTTCATAAATCAGCCCGTTCAGAGATGGCAACAACAAGGTTTGAAATTGAGAAGTTCGATGGTGAGACAAATTTCAATCTGTGGCAAGTTCGGATGATGGCAATTCTAGTTCAATCAGGCTTGAAAAAGGTTGTTATCGGGAAAAAGCCTGAGAATCTAAATAAAATAGAATGGGAAGAGCTTGATGAAAAGGCTTTATCTGCAATCCAGTTGTGCCTCACGAATACGGTATTACAGGAGGTATTGATGGAGAAGACCTCATCTGCCTTGTGGAAAAGGTTAGAAACTATTTATGCGACTAAGTCTCTGGCTAACCGTTTAGTGTTGAAACAACGTCTATTTACGTTTCGAATGAACGAAGGTGAGTTTCTTAGAGATCACATCAGTCAATTCATTACTCTTTTAAATGATTTAAAGAATGTTGAGGTTCATATTGACGATGAAGATCAGGCTATGCTATTATTGTGCTCTTTACTCCCTTCATACAAGTCATTCAAGGAGACCCTGATTTATGGCAGAGACAAACTCTCGTTCGAAGATGTGAAGGGTCATTTGTTGAGTAGAGACAAACTCGACAATGAGCTTCATTTGGATATCAAGACAGATAGGCAAGCTTTCGTTTTGGTAGCATCAAAGAAACGAGATAAAAGGTGTCGCTATTGTAAAAAGTTAGGTCACGTCAAAGCAGATTGTTATAAACTGCGAAATAAAAAAGCTGCTGAGAGTAACGAGGAAGATGTAGCTGGTGCTAATTTGGCCGATGAAAATAGGGATGATTTCTTGTTAGTGTCAACAATTGATAACACCAAGCTCACGTCCGAGTGGATCCTAGATTCAGGATGTTCTTTCCACATGTGTCCCAATAAAGAATGGTTCTCCACATACAGTTCGATTGAAAGTGGAGTTGTGCGCATGGGAAATGATTCATCTAGTAAGGTAATTGGTATTGGTACTGTTAAAATTAAGATGCACGATGGGACGATTAGGACACTCTCGGATGTCGGTATGTACGATTCTGAAAGAATCTCATCTCCTTAAGTATTTTAGACTTGAAAGGATGCAAAATCCACATCGAGTCGGCGGTATTAAAGTATCTCGTGGAGCTCGTTTTGTTAAAAGGTAAAAGAACCGGATCTTTATATTCGGAAGGTTATCGATGGACGGTGAAATCGGACGTCCCTCATCCGTTACGGAGCTGAAGTCAACTTGTTTGGAGCGGAGGCAACTTGGTCATAGGAGGGAAAAAGGTATGACTGTTTCATTGAAGAGAGGTTCTCTTTTGGATGCAAGTTTTGAAAAGTTAGAGCACTGTGTTCGTGAAAATCAGACCCGGGTTAGTTTTGATTTGCCAGTGTACAAGTCGAAAGCTAGAAGTCTTCCAGTTTCTAAGCACAAATTCGACTCAGTTAATTCCCTGCATAGTTCAAGATGGGCTCGTGGCGGGCTTTGACAAAGATGGTGTTGTGGAAATATGAGTCAAGGTGGAGATTTGTTAAATATGACTCCTATTTTCAGTCAAATTTGAAAAATAGTTTTTCAGTTAAACTCTGTTTACTTGTTTCAATCAAACACTGATTAGTTTAGATTATTTTATTATTATTTGATCTATAAATTTAGTCTATAAATAGGCTCTTTTACAACCTTAGAAAATACACCCATTAGAGATTAGAACTCATAACACATTTAGAGAATTTTGTGTTTACGTTTTGAGGGTTCTTTATTTTCGGGTTTTCGGGGTTTAGTCTTAATCTCCATCTTTTGTACTTTTCATTCTTTTGCCATTATAGTAAAATTATCTTTGCCTGTGGTTTTTATCCTCTTTGGAGGGGTTTTTCCACGTTAAATTTGTATGTTCAATTTCTCAATTTATTCCGCTATTTTACTTGTTCGTTGCTTAATCGGGTCGAAATCCTAACAGTTACTTATTCTTTCTCTGAAATAAAAAAATTATCGTTATCTTTTTTTATTATTAAGCAATGAGTTGTATTGCTAAAAATTGTTAATCGTATTTGATTAAGTTTGTCTGAGAAATCTAATCGTATTTGATTAAGTTTGTATGAGAAATCTTACTTTTATTTGTTTCTTTTATACCCCAACCGAAAGGTTTTCTCCCTCTCTTCTTTTCTATTGAGTGTAGGTTTCTCTTATTCATTTTTTGCTCTTTCGCTTGGGCTTTTTTCAGCCGTTTTCATTTCGAAGTTGGGGGATTTTACCCATTTTTCTTTCTCTATCTTTTTGTGGATTTTTTCTCTCATTTTTTCTTTTTTAAGAACCTTGGAGTTTCAAATCCTTCTTGGGGTTTTTCCAGGTCTTTTTCATACGGGTTGTGGATTGTGACTTTTTGGCTTTGTTTTGTTGAGTTTTTTTTACTTCGTTGAGTTTGCTGGGTTTTGTTGGTTTACTTTGTGCTAATTTGATGACTCATGGAGACTAGTCAAAGACCCCCTTTGACGCATCCGAAACTACTACGTGGAGTATTTCAAAGACGGCCACTGCTCACTCTGTTGAGTAGTGCCTGAAGGAAGCTCACCTATAATCTGATTCTTAGGTGATGAAGAGGAAACTACTTTGTTATCTTAGTCCCACATCTTTTAGTTTAAACTTAATTCTTTCAATCCCTTGTTTTTGTACCAACCTTCATGAACTAGTTGAAATGGAAAACAGGGGGTAAAACGGGGCAAACGTATTTGCGTGGCTCCTCTTCGTGAATGGCTAAGATCTCATTCCATGGTCATGATTCCCCCCATTTTGACTATTTAGAAGGGCTAATGTGTTTGTTTGTTAGGGTATCTTTCTGTCTCTTTTGTTCTGCCTAAGTTTTAACTTGCTTGTTTGTATGTCCTTATTTAGACCTTTTGTGAACTTTGGTGATATAAAATCCATCTTCCGATTTGACCAATATTTGTTTTAGTTTTGAAGTGTTTCTTAAATTTTGAGTAAATTTAAGAGTGTTTGAATCAATTGGTTTTTAATATTATATTAAAACTATATAATTATCAACAAATGTGTTGACAATGGTTTCGAGTAATAAATGGTGAAAGGTTGCTCGATTGTGTTTGTGTCAAATCTTTTGCCCAGATTATGGTAGAATGGTCTATAGAAGATCTTCGAGTTTCGTGGATATGTCATATAGACACGTTTATCCCAAAGAACAAAAAATTGGAGGAGAGAAGATTTGGCTTTGTGAGGCTTTCCAACATCATTTATGCAAAAAGAGCGATTATTAGTCTAAACAATTTTGGTATTTTCGGTTACCATGTTAGAGTAGAAACGCTTATTTGAAGAGAGTTAGAAGTGTTTCGAATGAGATGAGAATATGCTTGAGACTAGAATCTTGGTGGATTAGTACGAAGGTAATACCCTCGAACCCGAGCCATTGACAGCTTGATTAAACAACGTTACATTCAATGGCCGGAGATATCTTCATTTTCTTAGTAGTAAGACATCTCCAGCATATTTATATATTTGATCTATGTCGATAATCAATGACTTTAAGCTCATCTATTTGGTCTAAATACGCTTTAAAGATTAATTGATTTTTTATTTTATTTTTCTTATTTTATCTATAGCAGAAACAACTAGAAAATATATTCTTTACTAAATTAATTATTTATAATAGTATTTTATCTTAAATTTTAGTAAAATTAGTTCTCTTCTTAAGTGAAATAAAAATAATAAATTTTATATAAAATTATTAATTATATTTTATTACATGAAAATAATCTTTAATAAATAAAATTACACTTATAAATTTTATTAATGATACAATCTAAATCCATCTAATTAATAAAATTATTAATATATTATAGTTTTTAATTTAAAAATCTTAAAATATCAAATATGATTTAAATCTTAAATGTTGTTATAGGTGTCTTGAGTGTTGTCACAAATGTATAACATCCATCTCTTTATAACAACCAAAATTTTGACAAATAAATGAGGCTATTCTGAAAAGGATTTACTGTATTTAGGCTCAAATTTTAATTCCTTTTTATGTTTTTAAATCCACTTTACTCTATTTTTTGGGTAAACTACAATCAATGTCATTAAGCTATTAATAAATTTACGTTTGGGTCACTCAGTCTCAATAAGTTACAAATGATCACTAAATTATTCAAAAGTTTTTATTTAAGTCATTAGGCTTTTAAAATCTCCGCCATATAGCATTATCTGTTTGCAATACCTGCACCAATCGAAAGCTCTTATTCCACTTCTCTTTTACAATTCAGTTTTTTCATTAAACAACTTTCAACGTTAAAAATCTATTAACCAAAATTCAGACAATTTTCTTCTCAGATCTTCGACACTGATCGTCAGATCAACTTGGATCTAAGGTATGTTCTTCTAATCATTTATAAGTATTGATCTATCATATCGATCGTTGAATCGTCGCTTTGAAGCTCACTAGCCGAACTTTAAAACACACACACACTTAACAACCCGATGTCTTAAATAAAAACTTTTAAATAACTCAATGACTAAAAAAAAAATTTCAAATAATTCAATAATCAATTTATAACTTTTAAAATTAAGTAACCATAACGTAAACGTATAGTTATCTTTTTTTTTTAATTACTAAATTTAATATTACTTATTGTGTACCCACTTATTTATATATCTTTAACTAAAAAATCGATCGTACCTTCTAAATTTTGGATTACTTAGAGTTGGGTTGCCACTAGATTTTTTTTCTCCTACTTTTTATTTCATTTAATATTAAAAAATAAAGTAACAAATTATTTTCTAATAAAAAGTTTTTAAATAAGATGAAACTGAATGAACCTAAAATACAAAATAACTTGATAAAATCCTGCCTATTCAAATAATCTAATCTATAAACCAACCTAATTTTAAAATACAAGTGGTACAAAATTAATCCTACATATCATATATGTTGGCATATGTTGAGGCAAGTTTGTCTCTGTGGCTAAAATCACGAAATGTTTTATTGCCCTATTGAACTATTTTCAAAAAGTTGGAAGTATAACGCCCTAGCTAATTTTACTTTGTTTCTGTGGATTTTATTATAATTAAGTATTTATTTTACTGGTTAAGTGATTGGAGTGTATGTTTGAGGTCTTCGGCTTAAGTCTCACTTTTGGAAAATATTTTATTTTTGGTCTTAGCCTTATCCCTTTTAGGTAGGCTTATGTTATATTCTTGGTAAACTCATATCAAATGAGTTTGCTGGTTTAAGTGGTAACGTGTTAGCTTCCCTTGAGGTCCCATGTTTGAGATTCTATGTGAACGAGAATGATAATTTTTGCTTCGGTTGTCTGATAGAGGTTTGGTAGAGTTGAAATTTTATGGTGGTTGGATGAGAATCTGATGTCGATTTTAGTGGGTAATTGAGGAATTTAGTGGTTATTGTTTTTTTTTTAATTTTTTTCCCCAAAATCCCTCTCCACTTTTGGATGTTTCTTTTTTTCTTTTCCAAAATTTTTTTCTGATGTTTTTCTTCCCCTTTTCTTTCTCTGCAAAAATTTGCTATTGCGTCCCTTTTCAATTCCGAACGCCATTTGTGTTGCCGTCCCTATGTCTTTTTGGGGGTTCTTCGATTCGTTCCAAATAGGTAAGCTATTGAGTTGTTCTTTTTCGTTTTGCATCGTAGGGGATTTTTAGTTATGTGTAACAGAATCCTTTGATTGTGTTCGTACTTCTCTTTTATGGGAAAGGCAAGAAGTGACTTGTGCTCCTTCACCAATTTGAGTATTGTGTGTTTCGGCTTATTGGTGGTAAGTGAATTGCGCATAATTCGATTTTGAAAGGTTTTTATCAAAATCTAATTCTTCGTTAAATTCATAAGTTGGTTGCTAATTTGTCATTAAGATGCTGTTTCTTAGGTTTCGAAGGGCTCGAGATTGATGTAGCAACAAAAATAAATCAGGTGTATAACGAAAACACGAGAAAATGAGGTTCGACGAAAGCCAAAAAAATGGTCTGTCAATGCCACATAGGCGTGTGCCCGGTCGTGTGCGATACACGACTGTGTGATGGGTGAATTTGTGGTAGTATGAGCCACACAGGCAAGGCTAATCTGAGCGTGTGGGCCCACACGGGCATATAGGCCTATAATTTTGAAATTTTCCCTAAGGTCACATACGTCGTTCCAATCGACTGTGAGCCTTCCGTAGGGTCGGTAAGGGCAAAACAAACCCTAATACATGATATCTGCTAATCTGATAGATTGATTGGAGCATTTAGAAATTGATATGCATAATTTGACTGGTTCGCAATAGCATGTATGTTATCTGTATATAACTATGCGGGACTGTTAATTCTGTTATATCTGTTATCTGATATATGTATATGTGTTTGGGGTGAGATTTGTATATTTGGAGGAAATATTCTGCGCAACGACATTTCGCAGATATACTGGCAGCTTAATAGCAACTATTCTGATAAGTGTTGTAAAGACACTATGTGGTGTGTAGGGATGGGTAGGTGTTTTATACCCCACATTGTGTTGAGATGATCGGAGATAGTGTGTAGAGGATGGGGGTAGGACCTTGCATATCTGTATGTTCTGATAATCCGATTCTAATATTATCTAATTCTGTTAAAAACCTATGTTCGTATCTGATCCTATCTGATCTGCTACATGAGAAACTTGAGTTTATGTGCATGCATGTCTTTGTTAGGTTACAAAATGAGTTTTTTGAAAACTCACATTCGTTTGTCTGTTCTGTTCACGTAATCCTTAAGCATAGGCAGGTCATTGCAACAGAGGCTCAGCAGTGACCACTGGTCTGGAAACTATTTTTAATGATTACATTATTTAATTTTCGAGATTTTCTTTGAGAGTTTTGTAATTTTAGGACTCTCTGAACTGTTGTTTATAATTTTGGTTTTGGATGCGTTTTGATTTTTAAACTGCGATGTTTGGTAAACAATGGTTTTACGTAAATAAATGTTTTTGAAAATACAAGCTCGATTTTCAACTACAATGACTTACAAACTTCCGCTGCAAATTTACAATTTACTTAAAAGGACAATAAATGACAGTTTCATTTGAAGAGTATAATAAGTTTTTTTCGAAAATGTGGACTCTTTTAGTAACAATTAATATGAAAAACTTTTAACATGAAAGTTTTGTTTCAAAACCCTTTTTTGAAACATTTCCAGATTCGGCCATAAAGTCTAGGTCGAGTTTGGGATGTTATAGGAAGATTTTAGAATAAATGCATTGGGCTGTTTATTTTGAAGATATTTGGACGTGTAAAAAATCACATCTTTAAAATAACAACCCGAAAAGTTTACAAAAGTATAAAATCAGAATAAAATAGTAGAAAGTCTAAATAGAATGGCCGAGCTCCTGGTACGCTGACCGCCTAAGCCTGAGGGTTACCTGAAATTCAAGCAAATAGACAAAATGAGTTTACAAATTCAGTATGTAACCTATCTAATCAATTAAGCGGAATAATAACAAACACGTTTTCAGATATTATTATTCAGGCAGTTTTTCGATTCAAAAATGGAAACAGAGTATGTCAGAGTTAGATACAAATACATATACAGAGCTTATCAGATACAGACGCAGATACTTATATAGAGTTTATCAGATACAGATGCATAATCCTACCCTCATCCACTACACACCATCTCTGTCCACCCCTACACACCATATAGGGTATCAAGTACCCATCCATCCCTGCACACCGCATAGTGATTGTATGTCATGTTTCAAAATGACTGTAAACTAGGTGCCATATTAAAGTGCAATAAATTGCTAAAATCAAATATATGTGGCTTAGTGATAAGTGATAAAAGTAGCATGTTTTAATCTCGTTCTTAATGTGTTTTTAGATTATTATTTTTGCAAATTGGTGAATTTTATGGTCCTGATCATTTAAATTCGTGTTTCTATACTTAGGAGAGCATTTGGGAGTAAAAGGAGTGAAAAACAAGCGAAGATTGGACAATCAAAGCAGATTTCAGAAGCCACACGGGCTGGGCCTTCCCACATAGGCTGGACATACAGCCATGTGTCAGACTGTGTTGATTTCACAAGTCACATTCCAAACACGCGGAAAAATATTTTTTTTATGGAAGAAGAGAATAGGAAGCCATCAAAGACTATTGAAGAAAACAACTTGAAGAACACCATTAAAGCCGACTCTGAAGCATATTTCTATCAAGATTGAAGTTCTCCTTTTAATTTCTTTAAAGTTTTTATGAGTTTCTTTATTTCTTATGGTTATACTATCGTTGAGATGTTTTTATCTAAAATTATGAACTAATTCTCTAGATACCTAGAGGCGATGAAACCTATGATAAATTCTATTATTTGATTTCTATTTACACGATAAATACTTGAATCTTTTTCTCAATTAAGTGTGCTTATCTCCTATTTTAATATTTCTTGAATATTAATTCATGTTTAATGTGCTTAAATAAGAGGAGGAAGAATCATTGTTTAAGAGTAGATCTAGCATAATTAACTGGAGTTGCATGCAATCCTAGAAATAAGACAACAAAAATCTACCAAATTAGAGTCAAATCTAATAGGGAAATCTATAGATCAAGTTAATGCGACAATAGGGGTTTTAATTAGAAAGAAATTTTAATTAATCAACCTAGAGTCGTTGCTCTTAGTCTTGAAAGGGATATTAGCATAATTTAGATATTTCTACAGATCAAGATACCAAGTGAACAAATCGTTTAATTTAGATTCATAATGATAAATGAAGTCTAGGAAGATTCTTTCTTGGGTATTGTTTAGTTTCTTAGTTATTATTCAAATAAATTCCTGATTTATTATTTGCTGAGTTCTTTAGTTAATTAATTTAGCAGATTCTAGTTTAAACAAATCACTCAAATTTGTCGGTTAAATAATAGGAAAATGGTAATTACTAGTACTTTAAGTTCTCGTAGATACGATATCTTTACTCACCATAGCTATACTATTTAACAATAGGTGCACTTGCCTTTGTCGTACTTTTAGTTAGTTTCATGACTATCACTTAGCCACCAGAATTGATAGACTATTAAACTGCCACACTTCCTCATTTACACAAATCCTAACCCAATGCAGATACAGAGCTATCAAATATCAGAGATGCGTATACAGTGATACAGATTCAGATCATATTCAGATAGTGCAGATCGTACACATATAGCAGATATCACATTAGATATGTGTGCAAATAATGGATTTTTCATCATCATGTCATCAAATACCAAGTTATATGGACTAATTCAGGTCATACGAACCCCACAAAAAGCCTACATTCAATTTGAACGGCGTTTACGGACCTAGGGAGAAATTCAGATTTTTGGTCCACACACTTGTGTGAATTCACACGGTCATCATAATTGGTCCGCGTGGCCCACATGGCCTGGCACACAGCCATGTGGCTCATATTAGTGCCTTACTCGAACTGTTACACGACCATGTGACCCAAGTCAAAGAGTTACACGGTCTAGACACATGTTCTTGTTATTTACCTATATGACTAAAAAGGAGAAATTGCAAGAACAAGCAGAAAAGTTCAATTTTGACAAACAACAAGCAAAAGCTAACAAAAACCAGAGAAGAAAGAACACAATTTCCTTAATAATTCAACCGCAAGATCAACAGAAGAAAGAAAAAAAGAAAAATACCAGTGAAAGGAAAAAAACACAGTAGGAAGAAGATGTTGGGGATTGGCCTTATTAAACAATGAATAAGTAAAAATAGCGGAAAATTTGAGAAATTGAGCACACAAATTTAACGTGGAAAAACCCTTCCAAAGAGGATAAAAAACCATGAGCAGGGGCGAAGTCAAAAAAATTTTTTAGAGGGGCTGGATGAAATTTTAATTTTTTATAGTTTATATCTTTATAATTGTAAAGGATTAAATCAAATTTTTATAATTTTACGGGGGCCAAAGTGCAATTTTACCTTTACTAATTTAAATTTTTTTAAAAAAAAATTAAGGGCCTAAAAAATAATTTTACATTTTAATGGGAACCGGGGCCCATGCCAGCCCCTCTGCCTTCGCCCCTAACCATGAGCAAAGATAATTATACTATAATGGCAAAAGAATGAGATTACAAAAGATGGAGATAAAAAAACTAAACCCTGAAAACAAATAACCCTCAAACGTAAACACAAAATTCTCTAAAAATGTTATGAGTTATAATCTCTAATAGGTGTATTTTCTAATGTTGTAAAAGAGTCTATTTATAAGCTAAATTCATAGGTTAAATAATAATAAAATAATCTAGACTAATTAGAATTTGATTGAAACAAATAAACAAAGTTTAACTAAAAGATTATTTATCAAATTTGACTGAAATATGAGTCACACTCAATAAATCTCCACTTTGACTCATATTTTCACAACGTCATATTTGCAAAAGCCCGCCACCGGCCTATCTTGAATTATGTAAGGAATTAACTAAGTCGAATCTATGCTTAGAAACTAGAAGACCTCTAGCCTTCGACTTGTACATTGCCAAATCAAAACTAAATCGGTCTAATTTTCATGAGTACAGTGCCCTAACTTTTCAAAACTTGCATCTAAAAGAGAATCTCTCTTCAATGAAATAGTCGTACATTTTTCCCTCCTATGACTAGGTTGCCTCCGCTCCAAACAAGTTGACTTCGATTCCGTAATAGATGAGGGATGTCCAATTTCACCGGTCACTGTAAAACCTTCCATAATATAAAGATGTAGGTTTTTTTACCTTTTAACAAAACAAGAGCTCTATGAGATACCTTAATGTCGCTCGACTCGATGTTGATTCTACAATCTTTTGAGTCTAAAATACTCAAGGAGATGAGATTCTTTTGTAAATTAGGTACATACCTGACATCTGAAAGTGTCCTAATCGTCCCATCGTGCATCCTAATTTTAACATTACTAATACCAATTCCCTTACTGGATGAATCGTTTCTTATGCGCACAACTCCACCTTCAACTAAACTATATGTAAAGAACCATTCTCTATTGGGACACATGTGGAAAGAACATCCCGAATCTGGGATCCATTAGGACGTAAGCTCGGATTTCGCTCGTTGAAACTAACAAGAAATCGTCACCACTTTCTTCGGCTAAATTAGCACCAGCTACATCTTTCTCGTTACCCTCAGTAGCCCTTTTATTTCACAATTTATAACAATATGCTTTGACGTAACCTAACTTTTTACAGTAGCGACACCTTTTGTCTCCCTTCTTTGATGCTACCAAAATGGAAGTTTGCCTATTTGCCTTTCTATCTGAACCAAACTCATTGTCGAGCTTGTCTCTACTCAACAAATGACCATTCACATCTTCGAACGAGAGTTTGTCTCTGCCATAAATTAGGGTCTTCCTAAAAGACTTGTATGAAGGAGGTAAAAAGCACAATAATAGCATAGCTTAATCTTTATCATTAATCTGAACCTCAACGTTCTTTAAATCATTTAAAAGAGTAATGAATTGACTGATGTGATCTTTAAGAAGCTCACCTTCGTTCATGCGAAATGTAAATAAGCGTTGTTTCAACACTAAACTAGAGATTTAGCCACATAAAAAGTTTTTAACATTTTCCACAAGGTAAATGAGGTCTTATCCATCAATACCTCCTGCAATACAGTATTAAGAGGCACAACTGGATTGCAGACAAGGTCTTTTCATCAAACTTTTCTCATTCTACTTGATTTAGATTCTCAGGCTTTTTCTCGATAACAACCCTTTTCAGGCCGGTTTGAACTTGAATTGCCATCATCCGACTTGCCACAAATTGAAATTTATGATACCATCGAGCGTCTCAATTTCAAACCTTGTTGCTGCCATTTCTGAACCAGCTAATCTATGAAAATTAAACTAGCTTTGATACCACTTGTTGGGGATCGATCCGATTAAACAACGAATAAGTAAAGATAGCAGAAGAAATTGTGAAATTGAACAGACAAATTTAACGTGGAGAAACCCCTCCAAAGAGGATAAAAAACCATGGGCAAAGATAATTATACTATAATGGAAAACGAACGAAAAGTACAAAAGATGGAGATAAAAAACTAAACATCGAAAACAAAAAACCCTCAAAATGTAAATACAAAATTCTCTAAAAGTGTTATAAGTTCTAATCTCTAGTGGGTGGGTTTTCTAAAGTTGTAAGAGAGCCTATTTATAGGCTAAATTCATAGGTCAAATAATAATAAAATAATCTAGACTAAATTATTTCTCAAATTTGACTGAAATAGAAGTCACACTCAACAGAAGAAGATAGGGACATGAAGAGAAATTTTAGAAAAATAAAAGAATTTAATTATTTTAAAATAAATTAATTAAATAAAGTAGCATAAAAATATATTTTTCCCTAACTTTCGTGATAACTCAAACACAAGACCTAAGGAACACAGAAACTTAACCATTGAACCACTAGAGTCATCGTTAACACAAGATTACACAGAATTAAACTTAGGTTGCATGTTCACATATAAAGGTTGAATCAAATGAATAACAAAATTTTCTAGAAGTGGGACTTCAACCCTTAATCTCAAACACACAATTAAGGCTCTAAAGCAAATATATATTTAATGACAAAATTTACCAGGCAAAAGTTTAATTTTTAGGGTGTTACAACTTGAAATTATTATGGAAGTGGTATCTTATGCTGATTTTTAGTCTTCTTTTATAAAGAAGAGATTAGATTATAATTCTTATGTAAACAAAACTTAAGTAGTATATAAACTTAAGTTTTTCCTAAGGTAAGGATAACCAAGAGTTATAATCGTTTGATATAGCACAAATTTGTTGAAGTGAGGTATGTGTATGTGTGCATTATTTCTGTAAGCAATTAAGAGAGTCTCTTGAGTTACAAAGCTAAGTTTTTGAGGAAGAACTTTCTTTAATATGAAAAAAATGTATATATACCCTTTTAATTTAACTATTTTTATGTTAATGTTTCTAAAATTTTACGTTTAAAATAAACATTTAATTATATAAAAAATTTAAAAGTTAATTTATCCATTTAAATAATTAATTATTTATTTATATTTTATCTATAACAACTTGTTAAGTGAATACTTTAAAATTTTATGTTTCAAATAAATTGTTAATTAAATAAACAAAAGTTAAAAATAATTAATCTGTTAAATTTAACTTATATAAATAAATAAATTATTTAATTATCTTTAAAAGAAGAAAAATATAGACATTAGATAAAAAAAAATAGAGGTACACTACTTGTCTTAATATTGATGCTTGTGTAGCTTATTATATCAATAATTTCATGAGATAATAGAAATTTTGGAACGTGATTGAAGATTAAATTTTTATATACTAGAATTGAGGATTTTAAAAATAAAATACTTTTCTTACCTATTTTATAATTCATATTTGAAATTTGTTCCAACCCACTTTATGTTTTTTAAATATTATAATTGATTAAAATTAGTATATAATTTACATTTTTAAGCTCTCAGCGTGAATATTGGTTAGTAATTTTTTAAATATTTCTTTTGATTACTATTAGAACATCCGTATTAAATTTTTGGGTAATCTACAAAAATAGTAACTTTTGTTTGCCTCAGGTTACATTTTGTCATTTATGTTTGAAATGTTACGTTTTAGTCACTTATGTTATTATTTTGTTATGAAGTGATCACTCTACCGTTAAGTTCCGTTATCTCTCTAACAGTAATCCTACATGGCAGTCCAACTAGATTTTAAGTGCCAACTTGGATTTCTAAATGGGATAAAAATATATTTTTAATTAAAAATTTAATTAATTAAAATTTTCAAACCTAAACCTTAACTAAAAAAAATTGTTCATATCCTCTTTTTAATTTTTCTTCCATCTCTTCTTTTTTTCAATAGGTTTTTTTTTCTCATTTGATTGGAAAAACTATTATTAAGATCAAAATAGTTGAAATCAAATTGACTGCTTCATAAAGTTGGATTCAATAGAAGGTTCAGGTATGTCTTCTTTATATTTCTCCATCTCTTTATTCAGTACTGAAAAACAAAAGATTAGATTTTTTTATTGTTTAATGAAAACCCTAAATTAGAATTCTTGATATTTTCTTCTACTTTTTAAATTGTTTGTAAACATGTATTTTATTTTGTATCAATAGACATCCCATAAAATACAACCAGAAACATGTTTCATTCAAACTAATTTTAAAATTTTCAGAAAAGGGTTGTTACTTTCATTGTTCTTGTTCCTAATTATTATATTTTCTAGTTCTTTCACAGTTCTTGAATAATTAGTTTCTCAATCAAATTTTTTCTGATCTGAATAAACTTGTATGTTCACAATCTCTTTGAGGGTATTCCAGATTATTCTTTCTTATTGTTGATTTCAACTATTTTGATCTTAATAATAGTTTTTCCAGCCAAATGAAAAAAAAAACCCATTGAAAAAAATAAGAGACAGAAGAAAAATTAAAAAGAGGAGATGAACAGTTTTTTAGTTAAGGTTTAGGATTGAAAATTTTAATTAATTAAATCTTTTAATTAAAAATTTATTTTTATCCCAGTTAAAAATTTAAGTTGGCACCTAAAATCTAGTTGGACTGCCACCTACAATTACCGTTAGAGAGATAACGGAACTTAACGGCAGAATAATCACTTCGTAATAAAATAATAATATAAGTGACTAAAACGTAACATTTTAAACATAAGTGACTAAAATTTAACCTGAGACAAATCAAAGTGACTATTTTTGTAGATTGCCCTAAATTTTTATAACAAAAAAATCATGCATGATATGACACATGTCAATTTTAAATTACTACTTGCTAAAATTGTAGGTCAAAAAAAAAAAAGAAAAAACCTTTCCCGTTTTTGTAGAAATTTCCAAAATTTAATCAAGATAAAATAAATTGAGTGGGACACAAATATTTTCAATGTTCCACAATTTGGGTTGCTATGTGTCGGACTTCAATTTTCCTTTAGTTGATTGCTATTTAGATTTATATGAAACTCCTAATGACAATTGTAACAAGTAAAATTATTACAAAATTGATTTTTTATGTTTTATTTTTACTTATTTTATCTATAGCAAAAACAATTAGAAAATATAAAATATACTCTTTACTAAATTAATTATCTATAATCATTTTTATCTTAAATTTTAGTAAAATTAATTCTGTTCTTAAGTGAAATAAAAATAAATAAATTTTAGTTAAAATATTATTTTAATAAAATATTTAAATTTTATATAAAAATATTAATTATATTTTATTACATGAAAATAATCTTTAATAAATAAAATGACACTTGTAAATTTTATTAATGATACAACCAAAGTATCTCTAATTAATAACATTATTAATATATTATAGTTTTTAATTTAAAAACATTATTAATGATACAACCAAAGTATCTCTAATTAATAACATTATTAATATATTAAAGTTTTAATTTAAAATATTAGAAAATCAAATATGATCTATGAAAAGATTTATTGGATTTAGGCTCAAAATTTAATTCTTTTTTATGTTTTTAATCCACTTTTTTAATTTTTGGGTAAACTAGAAATTAAGGTCACTAAACTATTAGTATATTCACGTTTGGGTCACTCAGCTTAAAAAAGTTACAAAATGATCACTACACTATTCAAAAGTTTTTATTTAAGTCATTAAGCTTTTAAAATCTTTGTTATATAGCCTTCTCTGTTCGCACCGCCTGCACCAATCAAAAGTTCTCATTTCCTTTCTCTTTTAAAATTCATTTTTTTAATTAAACAACTTTAAACTTTAAGAATCTGTGAACCAAAATCTAGACAATTTTCCTCTCAAATCTTCGACACTAATCAACTTGGATCTAAGGTATGTTCTACTTATTGATAAGTATTGATCTATTGTACCAATCATCAAATCAATGCTTTGGATCTCGCTGGCCGAACTTTAAAAAACACACTCAACACAATTTCTTAAAGAAAAACTTTTGAATAGTTCAGTTAGCTAAATGAAAACTTTCAATAATTCAATAATCAGTTTATACCTTTTTGAAATTGAGTGGCGATAATGTAACTTACTAACAGTTTAATCATTTTGATTATTGTTAATTTTATTTTGTAATTTTAATTCCTAAATTTAATACTATTTATTGCATACCGACTTATTTATTTATCTTTAAGTAACATTTGAGTTTAATGTGGACATAGTAGAGTTGGGTTCCACTAAATATTTTTATTTGAGCCTACTTTTTAGATCGATATTTTTATTTATAACTAAATGCAAATAATTTTCTAATAAAAATAAATTTAAATAAGATGAAACTGAATTTACCTAAAATATAAAATAAATCCATAAAGATATTGACAGTCCACAAACTCCATATAAAGACATCCAAGCTCAAATAAGCTCCATAGCAATTCAAAACTTACAATATACTCAAGGAATAAGCAAATCTCAAACTTATTTCTCAATGGAACCAACATCCCAATCCTTGAATGAAGAGCAACGTCGAACCGCTAACTATCATCCCAGTATTTGGGATCCCACCGCCATCCTATCCTTTACCACTCCATACACTGTATGTTGTTTTGCATGCTAGGCTTGTGATAAATGTTATTATAAATATATGTTGCATGTAACAGCCCTTTTTCTTTTGAATTTTAGTACGAACTCTATGCTACACAATTGGAGGATCTGAAACAAAAGGTTATGAAATTGCTTGCCTCAACGAAAGACACAACTGCCTTGTTGAAGCTAGTAGATTCAATGAAGAGGCTTGGAGTGGCCTACCATTTTCAGGAACAGATTCAACAGGCTTTCAATCAATTGAATTCGGATCTAAATCTTGTCTCCAATGATCTTTCCACAGTAGCATTGCATTTTCGGCTCCTACGAGAGGATTGTTATCCTATTACTGCAGGTTTGTTTGTTTGTTTCTGGATGCTTCAGAATTGTTAGCTTATTAAGCACGGTCACGTTACAAACAAATTATATCCTTTTCTTGTAACACCTTAAACCTGGTCTAAAAGTTTAAACTGAATCCCGAATGCTACATTAATCATCGAAGTGATCGTAGGAAAATTTTACCCAAAACAAATTGTCTCAAATTCCACTACAACATTTTAAAGTTTAACAGACCGAAAATAATTAAAACGGTAGCTTCTAATCAAAAAAGTTATAGTTAAGTTTAATAACTGTACAAAATAAAAAGTTCGATTGAAAATTTAAAAATAAACTTGTACCACAATTTTATAAAACCCTTTAGTTCAAAATCAAATAACAAAATAGAAACTAAAAATAAGAACTGATAATTTATTGTTCACCGAGACTGTCCGAGACCTTCGTATACCGAGTCTAGCGTCAAAATTTAAAAATGTACCTGAAAGGGGAAACACTAAAGGGGTGAGCTACATGAGCCCAATGTGAGTTCATAACGGGACTTAAAACAGAATTACAAAACTCAGTTCCATAGCGCAATAGACTTTCAGATACAAGTAGAAACAGATACCAGATAAGGAACCAATGCCCCAACACGCAATCAGAACAGAGCACACCAAGCACAAACAGAACACTTAACACACTTGTTGTTCAGACAAACAGAATGCAATCAGATAATCTTACACCCAAACAGATGCACATGAATGTAGTCAGGTACCAAAACCCACCCATCCAGCCAACACACCTCTCCGTCCCCTGATCACACCCCAAAAGAGCTGTTAAAGCTCATCCAACTAATCACACCAATTAGGACCTCGAAAGGCCCATCCAACCCTACACTCTATGAATGTGGACTATGCCACTCAGAATATTATGTAACGCCCCAATTTTCGGGAATTCTGTGAATGTTGCCAAAATTTCATGCTTTGATTTTGTCATTTGTGAGTGAAATTATGAAATAGGACCTATGTGAAAATGTTTGAAAATGCTATAGGCTAAATTGAAGTGGCCAAATAAATAGGAGGATTTGCATGATAAACCTCCCATTTTACATGAAGTGGCCAACCATCATGTTGTTGTAGACAAAATGTACACTTGATATCCATAATTTATGGTACAAATTGATACAAATTGATAATAGGTTAGGTAAATGTTCCATGATAATGGGTTAGGTAAATGTTTCATGATAATGGGTTAGGTAAATGTTCCATGATAAGAATATCATGTCTTTTGTATTAAAGAATTAAATGGATGAAATATGAAGTTTTATTAAAAGAAAAAGGGGTGAAAAGAACAAAGTTTTGTCCATCTTAGTTCATCATAGCTGAAAGTTAGAGAAGAGAAAGGAGAGGAGAAAGCTCTTGAGTATTTGGTCATTAGGAGGAGGAAAATTAAAGGTAAGTTCTTGGTACCTTGCTTCTATTTTGAGGTTCATGAGTTCTTCTTGATTTTACCTTAACTCTTGAAGTATATTTTGATTTTCAGTTGTGTTGTGAGCATTTAGTCATGAATTAAAATGAAGGAAATGGTTGTTGTTTCATGTTCTTTTGATGAAAAATGGAAGATAGGTGAAGTTGAGCCAAACAAATAAGCATGCATGTGCCTTAGATGTTAAAGGGAAAATCAGCTAACATGTTGTGCTTTAAAATGATGAAATGGAGATTATACTTAAGTAAAATCATAGATATGTGATGATTGATTGGTGATATACATGTTTAAATAACAAGCATGCAAGTTAGGTGTGAAAGAGTGATTTGGTAATAAATCTGCTTGGGACAGCAGCAGTAACGTGACTTTAGAAAATCACCATAAATTGTGGGAGATGAATTAGAAGCTGAATAAATTATGTAATTAAAGCTTATTGAGTCTAGCTTCTAATGAAATAAACAAGAACATATTTTGAATTCTGTACAATGAGAAATTTGATTCGTAATGAAGAGTGGTCAGATTAGTCAAACAGTGAAACATGGGAAACTTTGAGAAAAATCTGGTATTGATTGGCTAAACCAAAAATTCTGAAAATTTTATGGATAGAAGATATATGAGTCTATTTTCAGGGAAAATTAACGGCACTTGATTTGGAGTTTCATAGCTCCAGTTATAAATGATTTAGTGACTGTTGGTCAGGAAGACAGCTTGCAGTGAAATTATGATTATGTGGTAAACATTGACAAAAATTTGTTAATGAGTTGCTTATTGATTTCTTATAAGCTTACTATGATCTGTAGGTGTGGTTGGCCGAATATTGTAAGGGGTTAATACGTAGTTTGTATTTGAATAGTTAGATTAACGTGTTAGTAATCCAATTGTAGGCGGTTCGTGTGTGGATCTCGTCGGCATATCGTCGCAAACAGGTGTGTAACTAACACCCTCTTTCTTAGTCTAGATCGACAAAAGCCAAAAAGCGAAATGCGAAAACCGGTATTTTGTAGATTCTGATGAAAACGAATGCTCATGAGGTAAATCGATTAATGTTTTAGTAAGCTGCAATGTTTGGAATGCAAAGTGCATGACTTACGTGCCCTCGATATTTTTGGGCTTAATGGGCCAAAATTGGAATGATGGGCCAAGCAGGCCCAATTCGGTAAGAACCCTCGATGCGTGATTACATTAGTACGTGAAAGGTAGGAATATGCATGAAAAACCCTAAAATAGATAAATTACTGAAATACCTTTAAAAGTGAAAAATTTACAGTTTTACCCCTAGTAGATAAATTACCGAAATACCCCTAGGGTTAAATTGACCTAAATGCATGTTTGACTGTTGTTATTTACTGCATGCCATGTTGTTATTATCTGATGCATGGGATTGGGATATTGACGGAGGAAGTACTGAAAGTGGCTTGTCCACGTCTTGGAGGCTTTGCCTCAATTCTTCGATAACTATGCAAAGGCCGCAAGCTGTGGAGTGTTAAATTTGGGTGGGTTGAGCTATTCCCACATGGAGTGTATGGCTGGTACGGGTGGAGTGTAGTGGTTGGTGGGTTGAGTAGTCTCCCAAATGGGCTTGCATATGTTTCTTGATGTTGCATGTATTTTGAAATGGGCCTATGGGCCATCTTTATTATCTGAATAAGGGACTAAGGCCCGGTTATTGTAATCTGAAAAGGGCTCGGCCCAGTACCACTATTACCCAAATGGGCTTGCATATGTTTCTTGATGTTGCATGTATTTTGAAATGGGCCTATGGGCCATCTCATTATCTGAATAAGGGCTAAGGCCCGGTTTATTATAATCTGAAAAGGGCTCGGCCCATACACTTTATTACTGAATGGGCTTAGGCCCAATAGGCTTGAGTGACTTGGGCTTTGAATGGGTTTTCCTTACACACTTGAGTTTCCCCAAACTCACCCTTTTATTTTCATCCACGCAGAAATCCCCAACCATAGTGGGCTTGGAGCGTGAGGGAATTTGATGGCCACCGATTCGAAAGTTTGATTTTCTTCGGTGAACTGGACATCCTTTTAATTACGTTTGAGGTTTTGGGCTTTTAAATGTAATAAGGCCGCTTATTTATTTTTGATGGTTTTAATATGTATTACTAAGATAGGTAATACTTATTTTAACTATTCAAATTGGATAGCTTTAGGGCGTTTTCAAAAACAACGATTGATTTCAAAATAACACGACAACAAGCAAAACTTCCGCAATGAAAGTATTTTCCAAAATTAATCACTTTTCCTAAAATGACTTAATCAAATCAGTTTCCTAGAAATATCCATGACGTTAAGGTGTGGCAATGGCGGTATGCATGTCTAGGATTGGATCCGAAGGAGCTTGGTACTTAGCGATCCGATAGACTCACCACCTCTTTTAGGTTTCCTACGGTGCAGACTTCCATTCACTGTAACCCTTAATGAATTAATCTTTTGAACATCAAGTACGATTTTCTAGACTTAGAATGGAATTTTTTTTTTACGTTTTTGATGTGGCATGCCAGATCCGGCTATAACTTCTGGGCCGGGTTTGGGGTGCTACATATTATACGTAGCAAAGCTAGCGTATATGCAGTACAGTGCAATATGGTAGTCTGTTGTACAGTCATATTGCAGTTTAAACTGTCAGATCAGATAATGGTATGCAACAAAGCTGACGTACGTGCGGTACAGTGCGGTAAATCACTGTACAAATAAGCTTGCAGTTAAACTGCCAGATCAGAATAGAAACAGTCTTCCTTCTCTTCACAACCCAACCTGAAGTACTTTATGCAAGTGCATCCATGCATTCAGACCCACGGAAATAATGAACACGTCAACAGACAATCAGACAAAAGCAGATATGCACACATGCCCAAAAAACCGGATTCAGAATCAAACATCCCCTACAACAGTCGCAAACAACATATAAGCAAAATACATGGCCTCAGAAACCGAAAACGTAAACACCCTCACTAAAACTTAGCCAAGGGTCGCAATACTCAAACATATTTTTAGATTAAAAACATACACAAACTAAAATTTGGTGTCTTAGGACCTCACGGTCATGTGCACCAGTCGTGTGGAAAACTTAGGCTGTGTGGGGGGTAAAAAATGCCCGTGTGGAGGGAGGCACACGCCTGTGTGGCAGAGGCACATGCCCGTGTGAACCGGGGACACTGTCGTGTGAACGGGCTGTGCAACTCACTGTCCAATTGTGCTAAAGTATAATACAATGCAAACACAGTCGTGTGAGGGTCTCACACACCCGTATGGGATCCCTAAATCCCCAAATTAGCCACACGGCCGTGTGGCGCCAAAACACCAAAATCCCTAATTCCCAAACATATATCCCGTGTGCCTAGGGGACACGGCCGTGTGTTAATTGATAAAAATCCCCAAATCGTCCATATGGCCGTATGGCTAGGCTGTGTGGCACCAAATCTTGCCCGAAAACCCTAATTCCTAAATACACACGGCTGTGTGAATCAGCATACGCCCATGCGGCCACTCGTGTGGTCTCGAAACCACCATAAAACAGCCCCGAAAAACATGTTTTCACCCACGAAGCACCTCTCAGCCCTCGATAGTTCGAAGTTATACCAAATCATACAATTCTAAGCAAAAACCAATAGTACAACATCGAAAATAATAGGTTTGTGAACGCGCACACACACACACTGTTGACTTTTCGATAAGTCGGATCAAAATCTACAAATAAATTAGAAAAGGTACAAAACCCACACGTAATTCGCAATCGAGGATGCCCAAACACTGACTCGACGACGAGGAAGAAACTCTCCAAAAGCCACAAGCAACACCAATTTCAAAAAAAAAATATGGCAAGAGAAAAAGAAAACAGAATGTCCAGAAAACAAAATAATTTCGAGATAAAAGTAAAATAAAAATAAACAGTTGTAAATATTAACTTAAAACGAAACGAAATAAAATATTTTTCCAAAATGCCCACACAAAGACTCGAACAAGAACCTTGAGGTATAATAACGCTCACTAAACCACCAGACTAACAAGCCCATTCTAACACTTTAACATGCAACTAACCACAATAGCACACCTTATACTTAGACCCTAACCATAAAACTCAAATCTTCTAACCTTAAAATCCAGGGTTTACATTTCTTGTTTTCTTTTTAACTACTCCTGCAAAATTAAACAGATGTGTTGGAGAAATTTAAAGGTGAAGATGAGAGGTTCATGGGGAGCTTATGTGAGGATGTTGAAGGGCTTTTGAGATTGAATGAAGCTTCATTCATGGCAATACAAGGCGAAAAAATCCTTGAAGAAGCTAAGGCTTTTAGCAGCGAAAATCTCAAGAATGTAATAGCGAAACTAGAGAAAGTTGAGGCTAAGCAAGTTCAACGGTCATTGGAAGTTCCACTTTATTGGAGGATGGAAAGGATTGAAGCACGAAACTTCATTGATTCCTACGCCATGGATGATTCAAACAGCTCAGTTTTGCTTGATCTGGCCAAGTTAGACTACAATCTTATCCAGTCAGTTTACCAACAAGAACTGAAACAACTTGCAGAGTAAGATTAATTTACTTCTAATATATGGTTTTTATTTTCGAAATTGTTTTTTTATTCATTGGATAAAAATTAGGTGGTGGAGGGAATTGGACTTCAAGGAGAAGCTTAGTTTCAGCAGAAATCGATTGATGGAAATATATTTTTGGGCTACCGGTTTGAGCTTTGAACCCCAATATGCCAAATGCAGGATTTGCTCCACTAAGTATGCATGCCTAGCAACTGTAGTTGACGACATCTATGATATATATGGATCGCTTGAAGAACTCGAATGTTTCACCAAAGCAGTCATCAGGTAATATATAGAGTCTTTGTTTTATAATATTTTTATAGCAGCCAAAATTGGGTTATTGATTATATGGATTTGCAATAGGTGGGATGTGAAGGCCGTCCAAGAACTTCCAGGGTACATGAGAGTAATGTTCTCAGGCATTTTAGACTTTACTAATGAATTAGCCCAACAGACCTTGAAAGACCATGGCCTCGACGTTCAGCCCTACATCAAAGAACAGGTAACAAGGAGAACTTGAGAATTAACATTTCGTAGAATTGGCTCTGATTTGTTGTTGTTACTTTCCAATTGCAGTGGGCTATACTTTGCAGAGCTTATATCACAGAAGCTAGATGGTTTTATGGAGGTCAAACTCCCACTTTCGATGAATATATTAAAAACGCATGGATTTCAACTGGAAGTCTTGGAGGGTTAGTTCTTCTTTGTTTTGTGGAGGCAGACTCCATTGGTAATCAATTTCCAAATTGTCTCAAGGATTATTCTCAATTATTTTACTGGTCATCTCTCATTACTCGACTCAGTGATGATCTGGGTACTTCCAAGGTTATATCTTCATTTGCAATATATAATTTTTCTACAGTTACTAAATTCTAGATGTGCTAAATTTGTTTCATTTTAAAGGCTGAGATGGAGAGAGGGGACATACCGAAAGCAGTGCACAGTTACATGATTGAAAAAAGAGTATGAGAAGAAAAAGCACATTGTCATATAAAAGAACTGATAAGCAATTCATGGAAGAAGAGCAATGAAGAAATTTTGAACAATCGTTTTCCTCGAGTTATTGTGAATTTATCTAAGAACTTGGCTCGAACTGCTCAATGCATGTACCAGCATGGTGACGGACTTGGGACATCAACGGGTGTTACTAAAGATTGTATTGTTTCATCAATTCTTAAGCCTATTCCAATATAGATCACCGATATACTTGCTCTCATTTTTATGTTTTCAATTTAAGTAATTTAATTTGATAAATGCATGCATTTGAATAAAGAGTTAATATTATTAAATCTTTGTTTTATTTTAAATTAATTTTATATTTTCTTAAATCTGTAATATTCTTAAATTGAAGGCTAAATTAGATTTATATGTCAATTTTTTTAATTGATCTTTTAGGCTGTTTTTTTTTTAATTAGGGAAATAGACCGATTTTTGAGAGAGTGTGTGAAAGCGCGTTCAGCTAGGCGCTCTTTCACACTCTCTCTCATCGGTATTTTTTTTAAATTTTGTTAAGGTTAAGATTTTTTTAAGAATTAGGGTTTAGTGTTTTAAGAGTGAAACCGTGAAATTTTATTTGTAGATTTAAGGGGGTGGGGATGCGATGACTCGTCTCAAAACACATACATTTCATATGTCATGTCGGGATAGGACCACAACCTCATAAACTCATCTTATGGACTTTAAGTTTCGAGGTGGCAGTGTTTGATACAGTCACGGGTCGAAGTCTAAGTGGAGGTCCCAATCGGCAACTGTGATGTGGTCAAGGGTTCAAGTATTACCAGGGGCCAGTTGACGTTTATTGTGCGGTCATGAGTTCAAGCTTTTTAGATACCCGCAAATGATGCCTTATATATATCATACATAAGATTTAGTTCATAATCATAGGAAAAAACAGAGGGATTTCTGGTATAATCAACGTAATTGTTTTCTCTATTTCCAGGCACCCAGTATCTTTAATCTTTCATTCTTATTTGAAGGCTAACACTGAAGTGGACACAAGAGGGCTCTCAGGCGAAGAGCGGATGTTCCGTCAAAGTAGAGGTTAAACTTGGGTCGGGCAGCAACAGTTGTAGTTATTAATAGGTTGTTTAATAACGACAACTGTTATCTCCTCGAAAGGAACATCACATTTACTCCAACATTACAACTGTTGCCCGTTTGAGAGTCCTCCTCAACATCCAAAGATGGCGATGGTACTTGCAAGAACTAAAACAACTAGAAGAGTAAGATTAATTTACTTATAATATATGGGTTTTTTTTTTTCGAAATTTGGTTTTTATTCATTGGATGCAAAATAGGTGGAGGGAGTTGAACTTCAAGGAGAAGCTTAGTTTCAGTTGAGACTAATTAATGGAAATATATTTCTTGGCTACTGGTTTGAGCTTTGAGCCCCAACATGCCAAATGTTGGATTTGCTTCACTAAGTATGCATGCCCAGCAATTGTAGTTGATGACATCTATGACATATATGGATCACTTAATTAATTTGAATGTTTCACCAAAGCCGTCACCAGGTTTTATATTCTTTGAATTATAATTTTTGTTTACTACAAATTGTTTTTATATGCAGGTGAGTTTTAAATTATGGTCATCTCGATTATATTTATCATAATAATATAATTGATGTAATCACAATTATCACATTCATATCCCATATCGTGCTATTTTATATATAGATTTAAGTCCATAATGTGAAGAGATAAAGCCGTGGAATTGGACAATTTAAATATTGGAGCCTTGGATGATATCGGTTCTATATACTTCGACTGGGACGTCAAGATTTTACAAGGTATATTGGTTTTGAAATAAGGGGATGTTAAGGCTATTTAAGGACTACCAGAATACATGAGCGTAATGTTTTCAGCCAGGGCGGACTTCACTGATGAATTAGCCCAACAAACCTTGAAAGACCATGGCCTAGTTGTTTTACCTTGCATCAAAGAACAGGTAATATTGATAATTTGAAAATTAACATTTCATATAATTGAATTGGGTGTTAAGACTCAATCCAATAAGCTTGTTTGGACTTAGACAAGATGAATCAAATTTTAATAATAAATTAATATTTATTTAAATTTAATTATAAAATATAAAAATATTAATATAATTTTTTAGAAAGTTAAAATGAGCTAATCCTGATGTGCTAGGATTTAAACGTTTGTCTGAATCACAACTTGGTCATGACCACCAATGCTATTTGATACCTCTAATTTGTTGTTATTTTCGAATCGAAGTGGGCTATACCTTGCAAAGCACATATCACAGAGGCCAAATGGTTTTGTGGAGGTCAAACCCCAAATTTTTTATGAATATATAAGAAATGGATGGATTTCAATTGGAAGTCTTCGAGGGCTAGTTCTTTGGTTTGTGGAGGCAGACTCTATTGCTGATCGGTTTCCAACTTATCTCAATGATTTCTTTCAATAGTTTACTGTTCATCTCTCATTACTTGACTCAGTGATGACTGGATACTTCCAAGGTAACATATTCATTTTCAACACTTTGCTTCAATCTTATACTTTATGTATTTATTTTGTTTCATTTTGAAAGCTGAGATAGAGAGAGGGGACCTGCCGAAAGCAATGCAGATTTACATGATTGAAAAAGGAAGAACCGAAGGAAAAGGCACGAGATTATGTAAAAGAACTGATAAGCTATGCATAGAAGGAAATCAATGAAGAAATTTTGAACACTTGTTTCCCTCAAATTATTGTGAATTTATCTAAGAACATGAGCTGCTCTATGCATATACCATCATGGTGAAGGAGTTGGCACATCAATTGGTGTCATTAAACATTGTATTGTTTCTTCTATTCTTAAGCCTATTCCAATTTAGACAACCAATGATGGATTTCTTTTCTTTTTTAATTGGATAAAGTTGATATAATCACCCAACTATAAAAAAAAATTTATTTAAGAAATCTAAAATAAAAAGTTTGCAATTTAAGCACCAACATTATATAGTTCAATCATTTTGATCACTCCCATTAAAATCACAAGCGGTAAGTTGACATGGTAATTAAAAAAATCAGTATAACAATAAATTTAGCTTAATTTAAAAAAATAAATCATCAAAATTTACAAATATTCTCAATTTGATCTTAATTATAAAAAAATCAAAGAAATATATAAAAATACATAAATATTTTTAAAAAATATAATAAATTTAAATTTTATATTAATATTAATATTAAATAAATATGACTTAATTATTGATATTTCTTCGCTTCTATTTTATCAATTAATACAATGCAATTAAATACTATGCTTATTCTTAAAAATTTTAATTTATTAAATTTTTTTTTGATACCAAAAATTTTGGGGTTGTAGTATTTTAGGAATAGACTTGTCTATGGGTTAGGCCACCCAGCCTAACTCAAAGATCCGTCTGAAAAGTTAAAGGATTTGGGAAAAAATATAGACTCTAAAAATGATATTGGAAAAAAATATAAGGCCCGTTTAGAAAATAGGTTGGGCCTCTGGTAAGACTTTTTTTGCCCCAACACGAATTTGCAAAAAGAACAAAATATATATGTTGTTCCTATTGTTTTCTCATTGTTTTGCTGTCATTTCATTATTATGTTGTTACTATTTTGTTATTATTGTTTGGATATTGTATAACTCTTATTTTATTGTTAATTTTGCTCCGTTTTAGAGGCATTTGCATGTTAAGTTGTACCTATGTTAGTGTTAATTAAGTATAAAGTTTTTTTAAAATTTATTTTCAATTTGTTATGAAATATTTATTTTAATGTTTTTAGTGTTTTTGAAGTAATATATTTTTAAAAATTACATAAAAATAATATAAAAATTAATCTGAGACGAGTTTGGCCATACTTGGGTTTTAGCATTTTTATTTGGGTTGGGCTTGGGCAAATCTTTAGACTCATTTTTTGGGTCGGGTCTGAGCCTATCAAATAGGTCTAAATTTTTTTCAAGGCCCGACCCGGCACATGACTTTGTTTACCGGCGAGTATGGGTTTAGGCAGTGTATGGGAAGTGTAGAAATGAAAAGAGACAGTGGGTATTTTCGTGAATAAAGATTGGGGTATTGAAAGTGTGGTGGCGAGGTTTGAATTGAAGGGTGACGGTGATGATGAATGGTGAGGAAGAAAATGAATTGGTGATGATGATAATGATCAATAGGGTTAGCTGGGGATAGGGGCGAAGCCAGAACAATTTTTTTAAAGGGGGCCAAATGAAATTTTAAACTTTTATAGTCTATATCTTTATAATTTTTAAAGGATTAAATTGAATTTTATAATTTTAGGGGGCTAAAATATAATTTTACCTTTACTAATTTAAAGTTTTAAAATTTTTAAAGGACTTAAATAATAATTTTTTATTTTAGGGGGCCAGGGCTCCTGCCAGCCCCCCTAGCTTCGCCTTTGGCTGGGAATGGCCCCAAAATTTTGCACTATGCAAAATAACTTGCTTACTAACCTCCTTTGCTATTTTGCAGGTGCTACTTATAAAAGTTTAGGGTAAAAGCTTACATGGATGGTGAGCTGGTGTGTGGTAGAGGCCATTGGTGCTGGACTGCTAGTACACCAGTACAATGGTGTCGATCCAGGGGTGGCTGGCCACTGGGAGGCCACCTTTTGTATAAAGTTGTTGGAAATTAGAGCTTAGGGATCATAAAAGAAGTTATTTTTGTAATCCAAATAGAATATAATTAAATACTTGTAAATATATATACAAATTAAAATTGAAGAGAGATTCACTTACCTTTGGTATAAAAATTTAAGTGATTTTACATCATTTCATAACTTTTTATACTATATATTAATATTTTAACAATACAAACATATTATTCCATATACTCCATTTATGTAAATCACACGTTAAGTTAATGATAACTTAAAATTTTTCAACTATTATTTTATGTTAAAATTTATCAATCGTTAAATATATATCAATATAGATAATATTTTAGATTGATATGATAATAATATCAAATCAATTAAAAGTTTACATGCATAGGAGGTACAAATATCTTAATAAATTCAATGGTTAGATTATTAAAATATTAATGGTACAAAAATTATTAAATGATGTAAAACCACTAAATTTTACACCAATTAAAATATAGGTTTAATGATAAATTTGGCTACTAACTTTTGCGTGTTTTGTCAAAATGGCCCTAATTGTATTTTTGAACCTTTTTTGGCCATCAACCTTTTGTCTTTTTTTTAATCTACTTTTTCTAAAAGATTTAATGAATAAATTGAAGTTTAAATTTTTTTCTTTCAAAAGGTTTCAATCTTTCATACCTTTGTCTCTTGAGAAGTTTTTCTCTTGGGTTAATTTTTTATATAATTACGTTTATTTTATTTAAATTAAGAGTTATATTTTTAATTTAATGTATTATTTATTTTATTATTTTTCAAATGTAGTCATCTTATTGGGTTATCTAAATAACAAATTACATCTCATTAAAAATATTTCACATATGAAATTTCACATCATCTCCGTTAATTTTTTAATGATACTTTCATTAAATCTGTTAGAAAAACAGATTAAAAAAAACAAAGGTTGATTGTCAAAAAAGACTAAAAATATAATTAGGACCATTTTAACAAAACATACAAACGTTAGTAGCCAAATTTGTCATTAAGCCTAAAATATATTAAACATTTAAAAATTGTAAATGACCATAAATGGGCTCAAAGTCTTATCAGCCCAAATTTTAATGAAATCCAAAATTAATTGGGGAAATCAACACAAATATTTGGCCTAAATTTAAAATTTTTTAATAAATATGAAATAGGCTTTAACATTTAAATTTTTAAAAAATTATTTACTCTCTCAATTTGAAGGTATATGTCGCATATCTCCCTAAGAATAACCTCCGACAGGGCAATGACCCTTTGTAAGCCAGTGAGCCATTGTCCACTTGAGACTTATTTTAAAAGACTACAAATTTAAAAATTCAATTTTAATGGAGAGATGAAGTTAGAAATCCCAATAATACATGGGTTCAACAAATCTCCTACGCTTCAATTCAACTCATATTTTTAATTCTTAAATTAAATTTTTTAATACTTTAGTTGTTTGACCAAAATATTTGGACTACCTAGTTTAGAAGTTACAAAAGTTATGTCCAAGTAGGAAAAAATAAGGTGAACAAAAAATATTTCTAAATTTTCATTTCATGAAAGATTTTATATTGCATTGTTTTGCCTACTTAAAGATTATGTCTTTATATATTTTTAATATAAGAAAAAAATTCAGATAATTGTTTTGTAATAGTTAATGTGGAGTGTGCATCATATTTCTGGAGAAACAGATGGCGACGTCGCAAAGAGAAGGATCACGATGTTGGGACAACGCGACTCGGACTTCACGATGAGACGAAAACAACGTCACAACGTCATGATATGTTCTCCTATTTGGCTGTCATGTTTTAAACTTCAAGCAGGATTGCTTCTCCCAATTGGACTCTAATTATTTCAAGAATATTTTAGTATTATTAGAACTCTAATAATCTAAGCCTATTTAAACGGGTCATTGTATCCTTATTTTGATTTGCATATCAGTAAAAATGGTTTCTTCTTTGGGGGCGACAATATGTATTCACATATGAGTTTTTGTGAGAGTTTTGTGGTAATTATGAAAAGTATTTTTGTGAAAAATAAAATAGAATAAAATAAATAAAAATAAAGAACACATAAATTTTACGTGAAACCCTTTGGAAAAAAACCACAGGCAGAGGAGAAGAAAATTCACTATGTCGAAAAATTTTTACTCAAATACAAGAGGAATAGACTATGTCTATTTATAGGCTTGCAAAGCCATATTCTAGTAGGATTGAAACACCTTATCCTAATCAATATAAAATAGATGGAGTTTAATAAGGTTTAAAACCTTATTCTAAAATAAAATAAAAGAAGTCTAGTTCTATATAGATTTTACTTTTATTTTATTTTCCATCGTATTTTATTTAAATAAAATTTGGGTCACTTAATTCTAACAATCTCCACCTTGACACAAATTCTCAATGAACAAGTTCTTCATCGCGAACTTTCAATAAACAAGTTCTTCACCTCTTCCAAAAAACCCTTAAAGGTTTAACTTCAACAATGAACATCAACCAAGTCTAAGCAATGCTCAAACTTGGTTATAGGAAGTGACTTAGTCATCATATCTGCAGGATTTTCATGAGTGCTAATTTTGCTCACAACAATATCACCACGAGCAATAATATCACGAACAAAATGATACCGAATATCAATGTGTTTTGTTCTCTCATGAAACATTTGATCTTTTGTAAGAAAGATGGCACTGATTGTCACAAAATCTGTCTTGATTTGAAGGTCTTCATTGAGTTCACTAAATAGTCCCTTCAACCAAATAGCTTCTTTACAAGCCTCGATAATCGCCATGTACTCAGCCGATTGGTAGACAAAGCGATGTAGTTTGCAAAGTGGCTTTCCAACTAATTGCACAACCTCCGATTGTAAAGACGTAACTCGTGAGAGATCTTCTTCTATCAAGGTCTCCAGCAAAATCAGCATCAACATACCCTATAACTCCATCTTTAGTTCTTCCAAGCGTAAGCAAACATTAGTAGTGCCTCGTAAGTATCTTAAAATCCATTGAGCGCTTTCGGTGTTCTTTACGAGATTCGCCATGTATCGCTAAGCTGACCTTGTTGCATATGATAAATCGGGCGTGAACAAACCATAGCATACATGAGAGATCCTCTGCACTAGAGTATGGAACATGTGACATGTACTCAATCTCATTATCGATTGAGGAGATAAGGCCGATGAAAGTCGAAATGAAATTTGCTAAAGGAGTACTAACGAGCTTAGCACTCTGCATATTGAACACGCAAAGAACTTTCTCAATGTACCCTTCCGACTTAGGTACAATTTACTTGCTTTTCTATCTCCGAGAATCTCCATACCAAGTATCTTCTTTGCTGGTCCTAAATCTTTCATCTCAAATTCTTCACTTAGTTGGGCTTTAACCTTTCTTATCTCTCTTTTATCTTTTCTTTGCTATCAACATGTCATCAACATAAAAAGTAGATACACAAAAGAACCATCACATTTTTCTTAAAGTAGACACAACTGTCAAAACTACTTCTTTTGAAATCATGAGAAGTCATAAAGGAATCAAACCTCTTGTACCCTTGTCTTGGTATTTGTTTCAAACCGTAAAGGGACTTTTTGACAAGCAAACATAGTCCTCTTTTTCGAGACTATAAAACCCTCGGTTGTTGCATGTAAATATCTTCCTCAAGTTCTCCATGCAAAATGCGGTTTTACATCTAACCGCTCAAGCTCCAAATCATGCATGGCAACAATACCAAGCAAAGCTCGAATCGAACTATGCTTAACAACTGGAGAGAACACATCTCGTGAAGTCCACTCACGGAATTTGATTGTAACCCTTTGCAACAAGCCTTACTTTATATCTGGGTTCTTCAACTCCTGAGTCCTTCTTTCTTTTAAACACCCATTTACAACGAACGACCTTTTTACCTTTAGGAAGTTTTACAAGATCTCATGTTACATTTTTGTGGAGTGATTCCATCTCCTCTTGCATAGCAAACATCCACTTTTACGAGTCTTCACACTAATCGCCTCAGAATAATTAAATGGCTCTTGATTAGCATCTATATCTTCACCACATTTAAAGCATAAGCAACTAGATCAACCTCGGCATACTTCTTTGGAGGTTTAATTTCTCTTCTTGTCCTGTTTTTGGCGATAGAGTATTGCGGTGAAGAAGCAACTCTATTCTCAATTTTTGTCTTGGCTTGAGGAGTTGATTACGTATTAATCGATGCTCCACCGCTTTTGGTTTTCTTTATTGGAAGAGTCTTTAAGAGATAAGTTAGGTAGCATAGCGGTTTCATCAAAAACAACATCTCGCTAATCACAACTTTTCTATTTTCAGGACACCATAACTTATAGCCTTTTACACCGACTTTATAACCAAGAAAACGCATTTAATGGATCTCGGTTCCAATTTTCCATTATCAACATGAGCATCGCGAGACACCCAAAAATCTTTAAATCGGAATAATTAGCGGGATTACGGACCATACCTCTTGTGGAGTCTTTTTCTCAATGGCAGCGGATGGAGATCGGTTGATCAAAAACATGCGATGAAAGGTCGCATACGCCCAAAATGACTTGATAAGTTGGCATTTGACAACATACATCGAACCTTCTCCATGATCGTTCTGTTCATTCGTTCGCAACGCCGTTTTCTTTGTGGAGTATGACGAACTGTCAAGTGTCTCATGATCCTTCGACTTGCACAATCTATTAAACTCATCAAAAGCAGAACTCTAAGCCATTATGCATGCGGAGTATTTTATCATTTTCCGTCTGTTTTTCAATCATAATTTTCCAAGACTTAAATGTGGAAAACACATCGCTTTTACGCTTCGGAAGAACGCCCAAACTTTTCGGAAAAATCATCAATAAAGGTTAGCATATAATTAGCTCCACCTCTCGAAGGCACTCTGGACGGCCCCCACGATCGAATGGATATACTCCAACGTTTCCTTCGTGTTATGGATTCCTCTAGTGAATCGAACTCTCTTTACTTCCCAAAACACGGTGCTCACGAAATTCGGTTTGCAAATTCCTTGCCCATTAAGAAGTCCTCTTTGCTTAATTCGCCATGCCATTCTCACTCATATGCCCTAGGCGCATATGCCAAAGTTTAGTAATATCATCATCGACAAGGAAGAGGAAGCGGCAATTGCATCACCGATATGAGAGAACCACAGTAAAACATATAACTTGGCAATCTTTCTTTGCCCTTTCATCACAACAAGGGACCCTTTGAAATCTTTAAAACCCCACTTTCGGTGTGTATCATGCCTTTTAAATCAAGAGTACTCAACGAAATTAAATTTCTTTTCAATTCGGAACATGCCGACGTCACTAAGTGTTCGACAACTCCATCTTGTTTCATAAGTTGTAAACCAATCCGATTGGGACTCATGTGGAAGGTGCGACTGAATCAAGTATCCACTCGCTTACTTTAGAATCATTGATGAAGCAACTAGAAGTTCACCATCATTGTAGTCTTCTACAACATCACTTCACCGAATTTTCCGTTGTTTTCCTTTTGATTCATGACCTCCTTTTAATCTTATTTTGTAGCTTATAGCACTCAGTTTAATGTGCCCTTTCTTCTTGCGAAGTTGCAAGTTTTACCTCTGTTTGAAGATTTCGATCTACCCTTAGATTTACCACGAGGATTCCGTTCACGTGTTCTACCACGATCATCATCAACATTCGGTCTTGTCTCCCACGAACAATGAGACCCTCTCCCGAGAGTTGGGTTTAACCACAAGATGCTTCATCTTATCATACGAGGTTAAAGAATCATAAACCTCATCAAGCTGTGAGAGACTCGCGGCTATATAAAATCGTGTCTCTAAAGGTTGAATAAGGCGGGGCAACGAACAAAGTAGAATCAACCCTAGATCTTCCTTATCATCTTGAACCTCCATGGCCTCCAAGTTTGAGAGAATTTCTTTAAACACATTAAGTGTTCGTGTATGACGCACCTTCCTCCAAAGCGATGAGCATAAAACGACGCTTCATATGCAACTTGCTTGTTAGAGTTTTCGACATACATATTTGTTCTAGCCTCTTCCATAATGCGTGGCGGTTTTCTCTTTCATCACATCCTGCAAAATTTCGTTGGACAAATGCGAGATGTAATTGTGTTAATGCCTTTCGATCCTTACGCTTCTTCTCTTCATCATTAATGTCGAAGGCATCTTATCTATCCTAGCGGGGCATCCTCTAGATCTATCGTGCAAGAAGCGCTTGCATCTTAATTTGCCACAACGCAAATCGGTGTTGCGATCAACAATGAATTTCATACTTCAAAGACGCCATTACCGTGATCGAGATGAATAACCCGAAAGCTCGATACCAATTTGTGAAAAATAAAATAGAATAAAATAAATAAAAATAAAGAACACATAAATTTTACGTGAAACCCTTTGGAAAAAAACCACGGCAGAGGAGAAGAAAATTCACTATGTCGAAAAATTTTTACTCAAATACAAGAGGAATAGACTATGTCTATTTATAGGCTTGCAAAGCCATATTCTAGTAGGATTGAAACACCTTATCTAATCAATATAAAATAGATGGAGTTTAATAAGGTTTAAAAACCTTATTCTAAAATAAAATAAAAGAAGTCTAGTTCTATATGGATTTTACTTTTATTTTATTTTCCATCGTATTTTATTTAAATAAGAATTTGGGTCACTTAATTCTAACAATTTTATACCCTTTTTGTTATTGCCTTATGAGATTTAGAGTTTTGTTTACCAATTTACTATTTAGGATTTTGAGCTTTGTTTTTGGAGTTTTGGATAATGCACGTTTAGTACTTTTAGGTTTATTTTCTTAATATTGTGTTCTCGTTTGTTTACTCATTTAGTGAAAAACTGATACTTTCTTTGCCTGTAGTTTTTCTCTCTTTGAGAGTTTTCCACATAAAATATTTGTATTCGTTCCTCTTTACTTTTATTACTTCATTATTCATACGGGTTGATCCCCAACTGTTTAAAAGATTGTTGATTTTTTTAGTGGAATTTAATTAACAATATGATAGTAATCGAAAATATGACACTTAGTTAGTTGGATTTAAGTCAATTTGATTTTTTGCCACATTCACGAAGGTGGCATTAGTTTAAAATGAGCACAGTATGAATGATGTTAAATACTCTTCTTGTTCAACGGGTTTCGGAGGTACATTATGGAATGTTAAAGATGAATTTTTTTAAATAGTTTTCTTTTCCCTTTTTTTTTTTTGAAATTTTTAGAGGGCTTAATTTATTGATATATTTTTTTGAATTAGAACTAAAATGACAAACTTTGTAAACATTGATGGCTAAGTTTGCTTAATTTTTTAGATTTAGGATTAAATTGATAAAAATGTGTAAATATTGGAGGGTTAAATTTGTTATTAGACTAATACAAAATAGCCCACGTCAAGTTTCCGTTACTCGTCTAATGACAATTCACAGGAGAGTGACTAAAATATTTAATTTCGAAAAGTTAAATGATTAAATAAATAATAATAATAGTTGAATGACTAAAATAAAACTAAAAACATAATTGAGTGACTAGTGTTAGAGTTTACCCAAGAGATTATTGGCGGAAGTAATTGATTCCTAACCAAGATAAGAATTTTCCCACTTAAGGGCATTGTGGATTGACTAACAATTTTATTTGTAATAAATGAATGATTAAGGCAGTCCCATATTGGAAGTGCAAGAATCATTCAAATCATCCACTTCAAGAGACTTTAATCATATCTATCACATCATGCCCCACTAAAGGAATTGGAAAATAAAGAAAATAAATATAAAGTCAAAAATAATTATAGTTTGATGTAATTATCCACTATCAAATCAAAAACGAATTAAGTAAATAAATAAGTGGTGGACCCAAAAGTTTGAGCTTGAAGGTCCAAATAAAGTTCATACTGATCCTATACAGGGAATGTGGAAAGAATGGCTTGCAATATGAACTAGGATTTTCTCCTTGGATTGTTATATTTTGATATAAACTTAGAAGTTAAAAAAACCCCAATGTTCGGTTTATTAATCAATGGCATTTTATCTTGTGAAATTAAATTAAGTTGAAAATTGTTGATGTTAAAAGTGACTAATTTAAAGTTTATAAAATTTATATTAATATTAATTTCACACTCACATTATTATTTAAGTTTCAACTATTACTTACTTTTGATTTAAACTGAGTGTTTGAATACAACAAATTTTATTAAGAAAAAAATTAATTTTGTACCTCAAGCCACTACTTGAATACAAACAAATATTTATATATGTTCAAAGATTCGAATATCTACTAAACTTTTTCTTTTCTTTTTATTTCAACATATGATTACGTTAATGAGGTTTGTTTATAAGATAAAGTTTTTGTTTTGATTTATATGAAATAGTAATTAAATTTTATATCAAATATGTATTTGAAATGGATTTAAATCGTGTAAATTTTATAAGGCTTAAGTTCTTTCTTTGTCACATTTTAAAATTTTATAGTATGAAGATATTAAAACATAAGTATAATATATATATATATATAATTCTTAAAAATTGTGTAAATTACAAAAGAAAAGAAAAATAGAAAAAAAATTAATTTGACTAAAGATAATATAATTTTAATTTTAAAAATAATTTAAATTAAAAAAGGAAACAACAAAAAATTAAAAATAATGAGAATTCAAAAAAATTTATTAAAGATGATATAATGTTTGTAATGGGCCAAATTTGCCCGACCCAAGCAAACACAAGAAAACCAAAACAAAATATAAAATAAATCAATAAACAAAAATTTTAAAACACAAATAGTCCATTAAATGTCTATTTACAGACTTTAGCCCAATACTCATCAGCCTAATCCCTAACCCAGAAAAATACATGGCCAGATGGCCCAAAACCTAGATCTAGGATCGGCCAAACGAAACCCTAAGGCTCTCTCCGTGCGCCGCAACCATTCAGCCTCCACGCCTCAGTACGCTCCAGCGTTTCAGTAGTCATGCGTGCACCCGTACGCCAGCTATCGTACCCGAACGCCAGCACGTCTCGTACCTGTAAAAGGGACGAACACAGAAGCAAATGAAAACACCCAGTAGAATAGACAAAAAACAAAGGACAATATTGTATTTTTGTTTTATTTTCTACCATTTTTCTCTTTCTCTTCGGCTATAAAAAGCCGAGCTTTGAATCGCCAGAAGAAAAAAAGAAAAAAGAAAGCAATCAAAAGCATTCGAATAGAAATATTAAAAAGGTGACCTTTTTAGTTCTTCTTCTTCCTCGATTCGGGGATCTTTCTTTCCTGGTTTCTGTCTTTTGTATTTGGTGTATAAAAAACAACAAAAAAGGCTTACCTCCGTTCTTGGTTCCCTCGAATCCTCGCTCACTTCGTCGCAATCGGAGTTTTTTTTGGGGGGGGGATTCAGAGACTTCTAAAAGAACCTTTGGACTCACGGTCGAACGGAGCTGGATTAGGCCTTTTGTATGATGACCGTTGATCAAGTATGAAGGTCGGACGGCAGGCGAAAGGAAAGAGTTTGGCCGAATGAATAGGAGGCTAGGCTTTAGTTTTTTTTTTATCATTCTGATCTGCCTTTGAATGGTATACAACTAGTTTTAGGGTTTTCTTTAACCTGACTTTGTCAAAAGTGAAACGGCGTAGTTTCAAAGGGAGAGGGATCCGCGTGTTAACCCGATGGATAGGCCGGGTCCGCGCTTCTTTGTTTGAAAGAGCTAATTGCGCCCCAGGTCCCTCCCCTTTGCGCGGATGCTCAATCGCCTCTTGTTTGCTTATTTGTTTTCTTTTTTAGATTAGCCCTGTAATTTGAGCATGTTTGCGCTTTAGTACGTGTCTCTGCTCTGCGTTTTAGGACTTGGTTTATTTCCAGTTCTAGTCCTTCTATATTCACGCGCATTGCACTTTGGTTTTTTTTTCAATCTTACTAGTTTATTTTATTTATTAATTATCCCTTTAGTCCGATTTTATTGCAATTGAGTTTTACTTAAATTTGTGTAGTTCATTTTTTTATATACATAACATTCATTTTTAATTTTTTTATATATATACATTTTAAATTACTTTGATAATTTACTTTTTTTTTTTTGTTGTTTAAAGTATAAAACTATTATCTTAAAACTACCTTGTATATCATGTTGTTTTCAAAATTTTGTATAATATTTAATTTATATTTAACTTATATTAATGCATACATGATTTATGACAAAAGTAGTTTTCTTTTATACATATTATTAGTTCCATGATTATTTTACACTTTTAATTTCTTTTAAATCTATTTATTTGTATTTCCCATCAAATTTTATTCATATATAGTTTATTCTTTGAAAAATATATTTTATTATTTTCTTGTTATTTAAGACCATTTCATATATATGTATATATATACTCTCTGTTAAATCTATTTATGCATGTTATTTATCTATATATATATTGATTTGCATATTGTCTATATTGTTTTGTTATAAATTTGTTTTCATGCTTATATGTACGTAAATGTTTCTTATATTATCAGTTTTGAATGGTTGAACATTGTGTTTTTACATGGATTGTTGATCTTTAATGGTTTTATGTATTTTCCTTTAAATCTATTTCATTGTACATTTCCTTTTAAATCAATTTTTATATATGTATATACATATATTTTTAAAAAATTCTTATATAGTTTATTACACAAGAACATATTTTATTATTTATTCTTTTGTTATTTAAGAACCTTTCATGTCTTGTATATCATTTAAGTTTTCTTTTATTTTGCATGAATATTGTCAACTTAAAATAGATGTATTATCTTGCATGTTATTCAATTCAAAGTCTTTTTATATTGATAATTATTTATATAGTATTTTTATCCATGTAAATTATTTCAAATTCAAGCATGTAGTATTCGTTCATCGATTCATCATTTTTATTGTTTTGCATCATATTAGTTTTATTTTGTTTGGTACATTATGTGGTGGTTGTTTTAGGTTATTTCATGCATATTGGTTGCACTTTATTAATTCGCCTTTTTATGTGTTAGTATATCAATCATCGTTTACCCACGCTTGTAAACTTTGTTGTTTTAAATTAGTTGTTAGTTTCATTTGATTGGTTAAATAAAATTACGTTGTCTTCATTTACCAAGTGTCGCACACATATTACCCCATTCATCGTTTTCCACTAGATCTTTGAAATGTGGTTTTATAAAACCCAAATTTTATGATTAATTTCGTCTTATTTCAAATCGAATTAATACGTCTTAAGCCAGCATTATAATTATTCATTCAAAAATTCTTCAAACGAAGATGAGATTTGATGTTTGGCAATTCACAGAATCGTGCCCTAACGTGTTGGGATGCAACTTCGCATTTGCTCAAAATAATTGAATATCACTTCAAAGTTTCACTCATATCTTCTAAAAATCTTTTAAAACGAAGGTAATACTCGGTATTTGATAATTCGAGAATCATGCCCTATCGTGCTGGGTTGTGATTTCTCGTTTGTTCAAAACAATCGAATATTCCTTTATATTCTCACTCATGTTTATTAAAAACACTTTAAAACGAAGACGATGTTCAATGTTTGGCGATTTGAGAATCGTGCCCTATCGTGCTAGGTTGCGTTTTTTCATTGGTTTGAAACAATTGAAGATCCCTTCGGAATTTCACTCACATTTTCTAAAATCTTTCAAAATGAAGGCGATATTCGATATTTGGCGATTTGAGAATCAAGCCCTATCGTGCTGGGTTGCGCTTTTTCATTTGTTCAAATTAATCGAATATCCCTTTGGAATTTCACTCATATTTTCTAAGGTGAGGCAATGATCAATGTTTGGAAATTCGAGGAATCGTGCCCTACTGTGCTGGGTTTCGATTTTCCGTTGAACTAAACAGTTGAACATCCTTTTGTGATTTTCAAATTAAAAATTTTTCGGATGTCGAAACAAGAAGATTTTTGGTAACCGACTCGGGTTATTTAAACAGAACCACACTTCAAAAACATTTTTTTAGACAAAAGGGCAGTATCTAATCGATTCGGTACCAATTTTGGGCGTAGTGAGGGTGCTAATCCTTCCTCATGCATAACCGACTCCCGAACCCGTCTTCTCAAAAGTTCGTAGACCAAAATCATTGTTTTAATAAACCAAAAATGTTTTATTAAACTAACCTCATTTTTAGGTGATCCGATCACACCAAAACAAAAGATCGGTGGCGACTCCATGCATTTGTTTTTCAAAAGTCGATTTCCCCCCTTTTTTTTTAAAAATATAAAATTTTTAATTCGAGGGATGGTTTCGACAATGTTTATGTTACGTTTAATAGGAGTGTTATTTTTACATAAGTTTTAGTATATGAATTAGTAATAAATTAATTCAATTGGTAATATTTAACCACCGACTTATTTTTAGTAAATAACATGAAAAATTTTACTTATTTTGGAGAAGTCTTATTTTTTACAAGAATTTTTAGCGTATCTTTCTAATTTCAAATTAAATTTTTTTTTGAACAATCTGTCTTACCCCATAATGTGGGTTAAATTTCCTGGATTAAGTTTTAATTATTGAAATTAATTTATTTTCTGCTTGGGCGTGTAATTAGGCTTCTATCTAGGATTGGTCTGTTGAGGATTTTTGAAAAATCCTAAACTCTATTTTCCCTCCACATCTTTTCCCTTATGTGTCGCATATCCTAGTGTTAAAGCCCTAGGGTCCTGCCCAACCCTAGTATATAAGCACACTTTTCTAAGGCTAGTGTAACAGTTTTTTTTAGTGGTGTTAAAAATAATAATTTTGAGATCACAATTTTGATGAGTAAATCTCGTAAATATTAATATTTAATATTTACGAGTAGTCAAATCTAGTAATATAGTGAATCATGATTTAATAGAGCTATTAACTAGCTAGTTAGCGCTTGATATAAGTGGTTTATATAAAAAGTCAGTAATTTTAAAAATGAAATATCATAACCGTTTTTGTAAATTGAGCTTGTAAATATTTCCATTGAATATTTATGTAACTATTATATAGGTGAATTAAGTTTAGGTTCAAAATTTTGATTCTTAAATAGTTAATTAAAATATAAAAATTAAATCGTAAAAAAAATATAAAAGTTGATCATTATTGAATATCATAAACTAAAATGTCTAATTATTAACGGTTCAATGATTTAAAAGGAAATTGACCCTTTTAATAAATGATGGACGGTTTGTGTATTTCTTTTAAGTGAAGAATATGTTTATTATAATATTAATTAATAATAAAATATAATAAAACATATGAAAAACCAAACCATTATCATTCAAAACCATCTTATAGTTCATCATTTCTTATTTAAGTTTTCCTAATTCTTCACTTTGGGTTTAGTTTCTTGGGACTCTATGATGCGTCGTTAAGAGCATCAAAAATATCATATTCCCTGTAAAATAGTAAAAATAATAGTAAAGGGGAAGTAGAGTCGAATCCTTAAGGACCGGATTGTACGAATGCTCGTTTCTTGAAATCCTGAACAATTTCTTGGCCAAGAAAACCTGCGTTCCTGAAAAATAAAAAATAAAATTAAGAATCTGAAAAAAATAAAAACAGAATTTAAAGTGAATTGAAATTGTGAAATTAAATAGATTGCAGAAATTAAAATGGAAAAATAATAAACAAATTTTGAAAATAAAGAAAGTTTCTTATGTAGCGAGATTCCAGCCTCCAGTTGTCTTGTTCCACCTTGGGTTCAATCATTGGCTTTTAAATAACCCTTCTCGAGCAGGATAAACCAGTTATAGTGGAAGAGGACGCCTACGACCACCAGCTCCAAGGATTTAGACTTAAATTAGGTGGAACCTGACTCTAGCCAGTAATCGCTTTTGTGGGACTATCTTCTGCTAGATCTTCACTTCCCAACAGCAAATACTACGCCGTTTTGTCTCTTGGATTCGCCAACCTCTGACGCAGAAAGCCAACGAACTGACTGTGCAATTTTCCCAAAATGTACAAAGCAGCCGTTCCTTGCACAAGTTGAAAAGATCACCTATTAAGAGATATGGACGGAAGCATCAGCCCCGTAATGCAGAGAAGCGATGAATACCCTGTTGAGAAGGCTAAGCGCGGATTCTAAGCCTCATGAACCTTTTTTGGGGAATTTTGACAACCTTCGGCTAGATTGGTTTAGTGGCTCATGATTTTTGGGGAAGAAATAAATAAAATAGATATGAGATTTTTATTGAAGGAAATATAGAGAGAACAAAAGACAGAGTTTTTGGGAGAGGGAGTGATTACAGAAAAAAGAGATGTAAAATATGTGTCACTCCATCCCCTATTTATAGTACTAGAAAACCTAGTCTATTCCTAATGAAATTCTAAAAGATAAATACAAATAAATAAAGATAAATAAAGATAAATAAAAATAAATCCTAAAATTTAAATCTAAATAAAAATAATTAATAATTATCCTAATATAATTGAAATTAAAATAGACTCTTGTGCTATAAAATCTCTTCTTTTGCATTTCAGTCCTTTGGTCTTCCATGTTTGCATTTTTGGCATCACTTCTCTCCTTCTTTGCATGTTGGCCCATTAAATCTTTAAATTGGCACTTTTTACCCTTAAATTTTCTCTTGCCTCCAATTTAGTCCCTAAAAGATAAAAAACCATAAATAGCCCAAATTAGTAGCATCATACTCAAAATAAATATATAATTAGCGCATAAAAATATGATGTTCTAGAGTATTATCAAATTCCCCTACTTACCCCATACTTGCGCTCAAGTATGGTTCTTGTCCACTGTGAAAATTAAATCCTGCCATGAAAGAAATTCTACTCCAAAGTTTTATAAAAATTAGTCAAAATGCATACGAAAAATAAAGAGAACCTTTAGCTTGATTTAAGTAAAATTGAAAAAGTGTTCCAATTAACACACACAAAATTAAGATGGACTTTGGTTATTTTATGAAAATTAGGTAATTTACCAAACCTATCAAGACACCTAATTTATTTCTCCCTTTAGTCCCCAAATTTTATTAATGCATCTTTTTTTCTTTTTTTTTCTTTTTTTCTTCTTTTTTTATAAAATTTTAATTTTATTTATTTATTTTTACTTAGGAATATATTGAACCTTTTAACGCGAAGAGAGATGACAGCCAAGCACCCCACCCTGGTTACTCAGCCCAACATAATCCTAATTTTTATTTTTCCTAAGAACATATCGAACCTTTTGACGCGAAGAGAGGTGACAGCCAAGCACCTCACCCCGGTTACTTAGCCCAACACATTCTTAGAAATTAATTCTGGTTAGCGGAGTTTTACCTAACACGTCACACAACCTTTTGACGCGAAATAGGATAACAATCCAAGCACCCTACCCTGGTTACTCAGCTAGTCACATCTTAAGCTGCACTCATAACCGTGGAAACATTATTATTATTAAACAAAATTTTAATTTTGGAGGACTTAGGAAAAATAATCAAATGTCAAAAATAAGTTTCAGTAACCACCTTAATAGTAATGAACATATTTTAAGCATGCAATTATATTAAGTGTCCTCTTTGTATTTAGACTTAATCAAATTTACCAAAATCAATATAGGGTTAACTCCATTAATCATAATTATTTAAACTAAAAGAAATAAACAGTGGAGATGAAATCTATCAAGCAAAATCATAATTAACTCAGTAGATAAGACTCATGCATGTGGGTCAAACAGTAGACAAGTCGTGGTCAAATTCTTGGGCAAGAAAAGAGACAAAATATGCTTAAAAAAAATTTATATGGGCAGCAACAACCAAATCAGCAGCTAAAATGACAGAAATAATGAGGAACGCCTCCCCCTACTTAAAACACATAGTCCTCAATGTGGAATAAATAAAATAGGAGAAAAAGGTGTAGAGGAACTCCTCGTGTTATTACTGTCGTTCGCGTATGATGGCAATAAGATCCGCTAGTTGCTGGTCAAAAGTGTCGAGTAGGGGCTGTTTGGCTGCAGATTTTTCGTTTCTCCTTTCTTCCTATCTTCATTTCGTTTTCCTAGAAGAAGAGAATTTTATTGATATCTGAAAATAATAAATAATAAGATAAAATAAATAAAATAAAATAAAAAAATAAAAATTGGGTTGCCTCCCAACAAGCACTTGTTTAACGTCGTTAGCTCGACTTTGTGAATGGTTCTATGGTGGCTCTAACTGAATTTTTTCAACCATGTGGGCCTGGAAAATTTCGTAAAATGGCTTCAACCATTGGCCATTGACTACGAACTGCTTCCCAGTTTCTTCACTCTCTATTTCAACTGCACCATGTGTGAATACTTGGGTCACAATAAAAGGTCCTTGCCACCGAGATCGAAGCTTACCTTGAAATAGCTTTAATACGGAGTTATAAAGCAAAACTTTTTGTCCTACCGAGAAATGCTTCTGAACTATATTTTTGTTATGAAACACCTTTGTTTTGTCTTTATAAATTCGAGCATTCTCGTAGGCATCATTGCGAATTTCCTCCAATTCTTGAATGTCCAATTTCCTTGCCTTTCCTGCGGGCTCTAACTCCATGTTACATTGTCGAATAGCCCAATAAGCTTTATGCTCCAATTCTACTGGCAGATGACACGCTTTGCCAAAAACAAGTCGATACGGAGTCATGCCAATTGTTCCCTTATACGCTGTTCGATAGGCCCAAAGCACGTCATTGAGCCGAAGACTCTAATCCTTCCGGTTGGGCCGAACTGTTTTTTCTAAAATGGTCTTGATCTCCCTGTTCGAAATCACTGCTAAGCCGTTTTGTTGGGGATGGTAGGTTGTTTCTATACGATGATGAACTCTATATTTTGACAATAGTGCCTCCATGACCTTGTTGCAAAAGTGGGTACCACGATCACTGATCAAAGCTCGAGGTGTGCCAAACCTAGAAAAAATAGTTTGTTTTAGAAACTCCACAACAATTTTAGCATTATCATTGCGAGTAGGCTTTGCTTCTATCCCTTAAAAATATAGTCTACTGCAAGAAGTATATATACCTTTCCAAACGAATAAATAAAGGGGCCCGTGAAATCGATGCCTCATACATCAAAAATCTCACATACATGAATTGGGGATAGGGGCATTTGATTTTGTTTAGTGATGTTACCTGTATGTTGGCATTTATCGTAAGACTTACAGAAGTTATATACATCGCAAAAAATTGTGGGCCAATATAGCCCACACTCCAATACCTTGTGAGTTGTTCGTTTAGAGCCGAAGTGACCTCCACAAGCTTCTGTATGACAAAAAGTAAGGATAGAAGTTACCTCGATTTCTGGAACACATCGTCTTATTATCTGATCTGAACAGTATTTCCACAAGTATGGGTCATCCCAAATGTAATACCGAGCTTCCCGTCTAAGCTTGTCCTACTCAAGTGGTCGGCCACCAGGTTTTCATACCCCTTTTGTCACGAATCTCAATGTCAAATTCTTGGAGCAGTAAAATCCACCTGATGAGCCTTGGCTTTGCTTCCTTCTTTGCTATCAAGTACCTAAGAGCTGCATGGTCAAAAAAATAATCACCTTAGATCCCAGTAAATATGATCGAAATTTATATAAAGCAAATACAATAGCTGAAAGTTCTTTTTCTGTAGTAGTATAGTTGCTTTGTGCAGCATTTAGGGTTTTGGAGGCATAGCAGATGACATGAATCTCTTTGGCTATCTTTTGTCCTAACACGGCCCCCATGCTACGTTCGCTTGCATCGCACATAATTTCAAAGGGATAGTTCTAGTCTGGTGCTTGTACTATAGGAGCAGTTACCAACTTTTGCTTGAGTGTATCAAAAGCCTCCTTATATTTTGGGGCGAACTCAAATTTCCTATTTTCCTGCAATAACTCGCATAATGGTTCAGCCACTTTTGAGAAGTTTTTTATGAAACGCCTGTAAAATCCTGCATGGCCAAGAAACGAACGAATTTCCCTTACAGTGGAGGGATATGGCAAAAAATTAATAATGTCAATTTTGGCCTTATCGACCTCAATTCCTTTGGCAGAAACTATATGACCTAGAATCAGACCCTTGTCTACCATAAAATGACACTTTTCATAGTTCAAGACAATATTAGATTCTATGCACCTATTCAAAATTATTGTGAGGTTTTTAAGGCATTCATCAAAACAATTTCCATATACAGTAAAATCATCCATAAAAACTTCAATAAATTTCTCCACATATTCAGAAAATATACTCATCATGTATCTCTGGAATGTGGCTGGTGCGTTACAAAGTCCAAATGGCATTCTTCAGTACACAAAAGTACCGAATAGGCATGTAAAAGTGGTCTTTTCCTGATCCTCTGGTGCGACTGGAATTTGGAAGAAACCTGAGTATCTATCAAGACAACAAAAGTGAGTTTTACCTGATAAACGTTCAAGCATTTGATCTATAAAAGGAAGAGGGAAATGATCTTTTCTAGTGTAAGAGTTTAACTTTCTATAATCAATACAGACACGCCACCCATTTTGTACTCGAGTTGGTACCAAGTTACCATCGGTATTTTTCTTTACTGTCACACATGTTTTCTTGGGCACGACTTGAACTGGACTTACCCATCTGCTGTCAAAAATAGGGTAGATTATGCCAGCATCCAGCAGCTTAATTATCTCATTTTTTACCACCTCCATCATATTCGAGTTTAATCGTCATTGGGCCTCTCGCCTTGGTTTTGCATTTTCCTCCAAGTAGATTCTGTGTGTGCATGTTAAGGGGCTTATTCCTTTTAAATCGGTAATGGTCCATCCAATCACGTCTTTATGACTTTTCAGTACCTGAATCAAACTTTCTTTCTCGAGCTTAGAGAGTTTGTTGGAAACTATGATTGGTAGGGTATTACCTTTCCCCAAAAACACATACTTAAGATGTTCGAGAAGCGGTTTCAATTCCAATTCTGGAGCTTGCACAACAGAAGGTAAAATTTTAGTATTTGATGGAGGCAATAACTCTTAACAGATTCATAGTCATCAGATATAAATTCAAATTTATCTTCATATATTGACTCAAAAGTCTCATCTACTAATGAGCCAGTTATGTCGACACAATTTACGCTCAAAATTTCGCTTTGATGACTAATGGCATCGTAAACATTAAACTTCACGATCTCTTCATCAAATTCTATCGTAAGAGTTCTGCTTCGAACGTCGATCTTAGTGCTAGCGGTACTAAAGAAAGGTCGGCCTAACAGGAGGTCCGAAGATCCAGTAGTGTTATCCTCCTCCATCTTTATCACATAAAAATCTGTAGGAAAAATAAGTTCGTTAACTTTTACCAGTACATCCTCAAGGACTCCTTTGGAGTGTACAGCAGTCCTATCTACCAACTGAATTATAGCACCTATTTTCGTCAAAAAACCTGCATTAAGTGATCATGCATAGAATAAGGCATAACATTTATGGAGGCCCCTAAATCACACATGGCCTTCTTGATCCCCAAATGGCCTATTTTGCATGGTATAGCGAACATACCTCTATCTTTACATTTTGCCGGCATTTTTCGCTGTAACACTGCGGATACATTCTCACTAACACTTACCTTTTCATTACCTGTTAGTTTTCGTTTGTTGGTGCAAAGCTCTTTGAGGAACTTGGCATACCACAGAATCTATCTGATGGCATCCAACAGTGGTAGATTGATCTCAACATTTCTAAATATTTCAAGGATCTCCTTTTCTTTCTTACTTTTTCGAAACTGATTTAATCGACTTGGGAATGGAGGTTCAATTTTCGGCAGTAGGGGTTTTGCTGGGACCTGTTCATCGTTTTTGGGTTTTTCCTGGGCAGTTTCTTGGCCAAGATTTCTACCAGGAATTGGTTCTAGTACCTTTCCACTTCGCAGTGTCACTGCATTTGCATTTTGCCTCGGGTTTGGTTCTGTTTGTGATGGCAACTTCCCTTGAGAGTTCATCTTCTCAATTGATATGGTTAATTTTCTTATAGACGCTTTGGTTTTCAGTTGAAAATCAAGTATGTTAGCCGCTAATTTATTGACCAAAGTTTCTAGAGAATTACCTGAATATTGTGGCTATTGTGGAATTCGATTCTGGTATGGTTGGTTATATCGTGGGTTGGCCCCATAAATTAAGTTAGGGTGATCCCTCCATCCTGGGTTGTAGGTATTTGCGTAAGGGTTGTATCGCTTTTGTGGTGGCCCAGGAAAATTTCCCACAGCATCTAAATGAGCCATAGTATCATCATTCAAATTGGGACATGCATCAGTTGTATGTTCAGGGGTAGCACATATTCCACATAACTGGGCTGTCTTTGCTTTTTCTGCAACAAGAAAATTCAAAATATTAGCAATTCTATCAACTTTATCTTCAAAGGTTGAATTACTTAGCTGATGAACCCTTCTAGGGGGTTCAGGATTGGCTAGAAATTGCTGAAAATTTGTAGCCATTGTGGAAATTAAGTCTCTTGCTTGTTGTGGAGTCATGTTGACCAACGTTCCTCCACTGGCGGCGTCTACCATATTCATCTCCATTGGTTTTAGGCCTTTATAAAAGTACTGGAGCAAAGACTGTTCTGTAATACCGTGTTATGGACAGCTCGCACACAACTTTTTAAATCGTTCCCAATAGTCATACAGAGTCTCTACATCTTTTTGCCTTATGCCTACGATTTCTCTTCTTAACTCGGCTATACGCTACGCTGGAAAAAACCTGTTGAGAAATAAACAAGACAGATCAGCCTAAGTCGTTACAGATCTAGGAGGTAAATAAAATAACTATTCCCTAGCAGAATCTGCTAAGGAAAAAGGGAAAGCGCACAGTTTAATTTGACCCTCAGTTACTCCCTGAGGTTTCATACTAAGGCAAACTATATGGAATTCTTTCAAATGCTTGTGGGGATTTTCGTTCTGTAACCCTCGAAAAGTTGGCAGTAGCTGGATCAAGCTTGACTTTAATTCAAAATCAGTATCCATAGTAGGATACGCGATGCATAGCGGCGGTTGTTCTGTCGGCGCTTCGGCCAGTTGCCGAATTATCTGAGCCATAGGTTGAGGTGCTAGATTAGGGTTTTCATCAACCCTAGTGTTAAGCACTTCTTCTGAGGAATCGACTTCTACTTTTTCGCCTTCAAAAGTTTGAGTAGGGTTTTCGTTAACCCTAGACTCTGCTTCGTCGTCAATTCTGATTTCTGGCGGTGGATTGCTTTGAGTTCCAACCACCGCTGACTGCTTTTTTCTTAGCTTTGTTTCCTTATGATTAGCTCTCGCAGTCTTTTCAATCTCTGAATCAAACGCAAGAGTTCCTAGAGCAGATCTGGTCATAAGAAATAAAAAACAAGATTAGTACGTTACCGATCCCCGGCAACGATGCCAAAATTTGATACGTCGTTGAGAGCACCAAAAATATCCTATTCCCTGTAAAATAGTAAAAATAATAGTAAAAGGGAAGTAGGGTCGAATCCTTAGGGACCGGATTGTACGAATGCTCGTTTCTTGAAATCCTGGACAATTTCTTGGCCAAAAAAACTTGCGTTCCTGAAAAATAAAAAATAGAATTAAGAATCTGGAAAAAATAAAAACAGAATTTAAAGTGAATTGAAATTGTGAAATTAAATAGATTGCAGAAATTAAAATGGAAAAATAATAAACAAAGTTTGAAAATAAAGAAAGTTTCTTATGTGACGAGATTACAGCCTCCGGTTGTCTCGTTCCGCCTTGGGCTCAATCCTTGGCTTTTAAATAACCCTTCTCGAGCAGGATAAGCCAGTTATAGTGAAAGAGGACGCCTACGACCACCAGCTCTAAGGATTTAGACTTAAATTAGGTGGAACCTGACTCTAGCCAATAATCGCTTTTGTGGGACTATCTTCTGCTAGATCTTCACTTCCCAACAGCGAATACCACACCGTTTTGTCTCTTGGATTCGCCAACCTCTGACGCAGAAAGCCAACGAACTGACTATGCAATTTTCCCAAAATGTACAAAGCAGCCGTTCTTTGCACAAGTTGAACTGATCACCTATTAAGGGACATGGACGGAAGCGTCAGTCTTGTAATGCAGAGAAGCGATGAATACCTTGTTGGGAAGGCTAAGCGCGGATTCTAAGCCTCATGAACCTTTTTTGGGGAATTTTGACAACCTTCGGCTAGATTGGTTTAGTGGCTCATGATTTTTGGGGAAGAAATAAATAAAATAGATATGATATTTTTATTGAAGGAAATATGGAGAGAACAAAAGACAGAGTTTTTGGGAGAGGGAGTGATTACAAAAAAAAGTGATGTCAAATATGTGACACTCTATCCCCTATTTATAGTACTAGAAAACCTAGTCTATTCCTAATGAAATTCTAAAACATAAATACAAATAAATAAACATAAATAAAGATAAATGAAAATAAATCCTAAAATTTAAATCTAAATAATAATCCTTAATAATTATCCTAATATAATTGAAATTAAAATAGACTTGTGACAGCCCTAATATGACCCTAGTCGGAAAGTGGTTTCGGGACCACAAAACCGAGTCATAAAAATAATTAACCGTCATATTTGAAGCTTATTATATGTATATATGCATGTGTGAAAATTTCATGTTTGAATTTTGTTAATTGTAAGTGAATTTTATTAAATAGGACTTGTGTGAGAAAATTTAGAAATGTGCTAGGCAAATGTTAAAGTGGCCTATTGATGCATGTTAGAAATGCTTGTACTTGCATGTCAAATTGGCCAAATTCTAGATGGTGGCCGCCATGTTATGGACTAAAGCATATTATAATTATTTTGTGTCAACATTTTATGCTAATAATTTTATGTTACAAAATGAAATAAGGAATAAGGTTAATAAAATACTAGTTAATGGGAGGAGAAACCAAAGTTTCTCCATCCTTGCTCCTCATTGCCGTACCTAGAAGAGAAAAGCTTTGAAAAATTCAGCTATGGTGGTTAGCTAAATCAAGGTAAGTTCAAGGATGATTCTTGGATTTTAGCATTTTTTAGTTAGTCATTAAGTTCTTTGCTTAACCCATGACCAAAATTTGAAATGGTGTGGTGTCTTGAGCATTCGGTTTTAGTTATTAAAGGATGAGATTGGGTTATAGTCTTTATGTTTTATGAAGAATTGTTGAAGAGAAAATGTTCAAGAAATGGTTGTTGTTCATGTTATTTGGATGAAAAAGAAAATGGTAGTTAGGTGAAGTAGAGTCTAACAAATGAACACATATGTGCATTAGTTGCTAAATGGAGAAAAATCGGCTAACAAGTTGTGTACTAAGGCGAATATGATTTTGGATACTATTGGGCAATGTATGTGTTTTGAATTGATGGAATGGAGAGGATGCTTTAATTGTGTTATGAACAATTATATGTTAAATTAAGGTTTGCTAAGCTAGCTACTAAGGTGAAATGCAAATGTTAGCATTTGATTTGGCAATAATCTGCTTGGGGACAGCAGCAGTAAGGTGATTTTGGAAAATCGCCATAATTTGTAGGAGTTGAATTAGAAGCTGAGTAAATTATGTCATTAAAGCTTGAAGAGTCTAGTTTCTTACAAAAGAAACTATAAAAACAAAAGAGTTACCGATCTTGAGATATTTGAAGTATTGTGGGGCTGAGTCAAAATGACTACTAGATTCCCTGTTCTGTTTTTATAAAATCAGTATAAATTGTACAAAAATGGCCCTAAGATAAAATTTATGTGCTTCCTTAATGAGTCTAGTTTCAAATGAAATAAACAAAAACATATTTTGAATTCTTTACAATGAGAAATTTGATTCGTAGTGAAGGATAGTCAGTTTAGTCAAACAGTGAAACAAGGTGAACTTTAAGAAAAATCTGGTATTGTTGGGATAAACTAAAAATTTTGAAAATTTTATGGATAATAGATAAATGAGTCTTCTGTCAAGAAAAATTTATGGAAATTGATTTGGAGTTTCGTAGCTCAGTTATAAAAACTTTAGTGACTGTTGCTCGGAAGTCGACTTATAGGAAATTGTAATTATATTGTAAACATTAATGAAAATTTGCTAATGAATTATTTATTGATTTTATAAAGCTTACTATGATCTATGTGTGTGAAAGTCGAATCTATATGTATTATATTCTGAAAGTAATACTTGAATAGTCGATTAATGACTAGTTTAAAATTTGTTGAACTTAAGCTCAATAGCATAGGGGGCAATTTCAGATAAGGGAAAGGAAAAAGTAATCGAATAGCAGTTGAAGTCGTTCGACAAGATTCGAGGTAAGTCTTCGAGTAATGAAACTTAGTTTATGATTTGATTAAGTCATGTCATATAAGCATAACGAATAAACGGAGATATAATGATTAGTTTATACTTATGACGGGTGGCCGAATGTGTATAGAGATCATGTTAGAAAGCCACTCAAAATCATGCTCTTTGTATGTGGCTATTGAGCCGAAATTGGTAAGGTTTGATAAGTGTCTTGTGTTTGAGCTTTAGTAATGAAAATGAAATATGGATGTGTCATGATTTATTGATATATGTGCATGAGTATTCGAATGATATCCGAGTTAAGTCCCGAAGGCATTTATGCTAGTGATTATATCCGGGCTAAGTCCCGAAGGCATTTGTGCTATTTATTTGTGCTATTGATTATATCCGGGCTAAGTCCCGAAGGCATTTGTGCTAGTGATTATATCCGGGCTAAGTCCCGAAGGCTTTTGTGCTATTGACTATATCCGGGCTAAGACCCGAAGGCATTTGTGCGAGTTGCTATATCCGGCTAAATCCCGAAGGTACTTGGGTTTGGAAGTGAGCGATCTTGCTATAATAATTTCAATTAATACGCTCATAAAATCCAAACGATAAGGTATGTTTCGTATATGCATCGGAAAGGTTGATTCCTTTTAAATAGTATTCGCTTAATTGATTAACGAACTTCCGACCTCTAGTTAGGTTTGATTCCTTGTGTATGAATATAATGGTTGAAGCGTGAAGTAAGTACGATTTTGAGAACATGCATATATGCAATTATTCATTTAGTCATATGAACGCTATACTTTAGTCGTAAATAATTTCATTACTTGAACTTACTAAGCATTAAAATGCTTACTCTGTTACTTTGATTCTCTGTTTTATAGATTTTGTTCGTCAGCTATCGGACTCGGGAGTGTCAAAGTCGAAGTCATCCACACTATCTAAGCCACTTTTGGTACTCTTTTAGTTCAATTTTGAAAATGGCATGTATAGGGTTGACCCTTGTTGTTAATTAAGTACCCTTGGTAATGTGTATTCGTATAGCCATGCGAAAATGACTCGTATATTTCGAAGTATAACATTATGGTCTCGGATATGGTTATTAAATGGTGTGGAAATGTTTGGTAATGACTAGCCATTGGTATGGCCAATCATGGTCCTATTGGTGCTACGTACGCCATGGCTAATCGGGATTACCCTTGATAAAAATGTATGTCAATTTGCTATTTGATTCATGGAAAATTATGAAATAGGTAAAAATGTACCTTAAAATAGATGCTGACAGCAGCAGTGACGTAAGTTGGAAAAATCACTAAAAATAGTAGGAGTGGAATTAAATAGTGAATAAATTATGTAATCGAATCTTGATGAGTCTATTTTCATATGAAAGAAACGAAACGACCACATGAGCCGTATTTTATGAGATGTTTAAGTTTTCGTGAAACAGGGCTAGAGCATTTTTTGGATCCCCTGTTCTGAGTTTGAAAAATTACCATAAATTAACTAGAGACAGTTAGAAGTCATGCTTTATATGTATAGATTCATTTTTGAGTCTAGTTTCGTTAGAAACAAACGGCATAAGTATTGAAGCTCTGTACAGGGAGATATCTAAGTCGTAATGCATGAAGGTCAGAGTAGTCGAACCCTGAAACAGGGGAGACTTTAACTAATAAACTGTACTAATTGGCTCGACCAAAAATTCTAGAAAAAAATTTGTAGATGGACATATGAGTCTAGTTTCAGGAAAAATTTACGGAATCGGTTTTCGAGTTTTGGAACTCGAGATATGATTTTTAAAGCGACTGTGATGCAGTTGGCTAGCTTGTCTGGAAATTTTAAAATGAACTGTGTAAGCAAATGAATTAAGTCCGTTCACACCTCGTGTTCAACTCCGGCAACGGTCTCGGGTACAGGGTGTTACAAGACTTTTGTGCTATAAAATCTCTTCTTTTGCATTTCAGTCCTTTGGTCTTCCATGTTTGCATTTTTGGCATCACTTCTCTCCTTCTTTGCATGTTAGCCCATTATATCTTCAAATTGGCACTTTTTACCCTTAAATGTCCTCTTGCCTCCAATTTAGTCCCTAAAAGATAAAAGATCATAAATAGTCCAAATCAGTAGCATCATACTCAAAATAAATATATAATTAGCGCATAAAAATATGACGTTCTAGAGTATTATCACTCTAGGAGTACAAATTTGAATCGGTGTCACTTCATTTTATCAAATTATATAATGACAATAACCACACTTGTAATAAAAATAATCACTAACATATGAAAAATACGCATTAGAAATAATATAAAAATGTAAAAATTTATGGTTTGATTGAAAAGGTTTAGGTTTAAGGGTTTTTTAAAAAAAAATCAAATAGATTGGGTTTTATTTACAAATTACTCAAAATAGTAGAACCAAAAAATAACCTAACAGATAGACTTGCAGGTCTACTATGAAAATAATAAAACTAACACCTAATCTTTAGCAAGAAAAGAAAATAAATTTGAAAAAAACAAAGGATAAGATTTTCCTGCCCAACGACACTTAATGTAGAAACAGTGCTTTCAAATCAACACTTTTCAAAAAGTAGACGATTTCAGCTTTCAAGGAACCAAACCCTATTTCTAATCTGACGTTCATTGTTTCTTATAATTCCCTGCACACCCCCCTTTTAGTCTGGTTCATGCTCTCTCCACCTCAATTCTCCACACGGTGAAGTAAGAGACTCTTCCATACACGTAAATTGGTTCCTCTCTTTTTAGACTCACAGTAGCTAAAACATGGGCTAGTTGATTTGCTACATTGTTTGTGTGTTTGAACCGAATCCATCCAAACTATTGTGAAATCTGATGAATGCCTCTGATATAAACCCCAATCTCTTATCTGTCTATTTGATCTGATTAACATTTCTTAATTATGGTTAATGCATCACCTTTTATTATTACCTTTGACCATCCAATTTATCTACTTGTTTTCACTGCCCATAAGCATGCAATGGCTTCCTTGCAAAAGGCGAGCCAATGTTCGGGTGAATAATTGCTCGTGAAACCAGAACCTCACAGTGGGCGTTTATTGCTATTATGCCAGAGCCCAATCTAGAGCTCTCTTTCTCAAAGGCACCATCAAAGTTGATTTTAACAATTGATCCAGTTGGGGGTCTCCATTTGGTCTCCATTCTACTCCTGGTATACATCCTAACCTCTGTATCATCTAGTTCCCTCAAATACTAGCCAATCGTATATGAGATGTCCTTTCCAAACTTTTGTTTTCTATCATATATAAATTTATTTCTTTCAGACCAATGAGTCCACAGAGCACATCCAAACATTGACTCTGATGCTGAGCTCTTTGAAAAAACCCAAGTAAGCCAATCCAAATGCTCCAAATCTGGCCTATTCAAAACCCAGATTAATCCTAAACAGGTCTAGACTTCTATTAATGTAGGACACTATCTAAAGACATGGTCCACAGACTCTATTCCTCCTCCACGCCGAATACATCCTACGTTCACCACCAATTTTCTTTGGGCCAGTTCTTCATTGCTTTTGAAAAGTACTTTTGAGAAGTGCTGTGGAAAAGTGTTTTTGAGAAGTGCTTTTAAAAAGTTTAGTTTAAAATTTGAGTGTTTAGTATTGTTGTTAAAAAGTACTTTTGAGAAATAAAATGTTTATTTTAGACATGTTATTATCAAGTAACAAATATACATTTAATAATATTTAAATTAGTTAATATTATTATATTTTAGTAAGAATATAAAAATTTATTATAACTTCTTGTTAATATTTTAATATATAAAATATAAATTTTAAATATTTTAAGCAATAAATATTAATTATTTATAAAATTTAATTAGAATATATAAACTATATTTTAAATATTTAAATATAACTATTAAATATTTGTAATTAGTATTTTTAAAAATATTTTTTATTTTTAATTAATGATTTTAACATATTTGTAATTAAGTATCAAGAAAAAAACGGAAAATACTATATTATTGGAGGGTGAAAAGTAATTAATCACTAAAAGTACTTTTGGGAGAGGAAAAGCTAAAATTTTAGCTTCTCTTTTCGAAGTGCTTTTGAAAAGCACTTGAAAAGTTAAAATTTCACCAAAAGCGAACTTGTTCTCGCATGACTTTTCTTCTAGAAGTGCTTTTGAAGCCAGAAGTGCTTTTGAAAAGCAACGAAGAACTGGCCTTTTGTCTCAAATTTGGGAAAATGGGAATAAAATTTTTCATAATTCTCCAGGTTCCATAGCTTTAGTAGTTCCTGATTGTAATTTTCACAATATTGTTTCATCAATTTTTTAATAGAGAAACCAAATATCATGCTCTCCTTTCCAAATAGATTTGTTTCGGCCTTCAAAGCAATCGAATAGAGAAAATCATCATTTGTCTTCTTTTTTTCGCATTGAGAGCCTATTGCACTCCTTTACCCCCATGACCTATTCTTCCACATCCAAAACAAAAAAGTTACTGTAACGCCCCAAAATTTTGAAAAATTAATTATGAGACTCTACAATAATTAAATTTTTGTATCTGTGGTTCTGTGTTCTGCTTTTGTGTTTAAGGTTTGGAGTTCAAGTCGCATCGTTAAAGGTTTTGTCATTTTAAAAGCAACCCATAATCATGCATTATTTAGTTAAGGTCAATTCAGTGTGAATTCATGTTAAGAATGGGCCAATTGGTTCACTGTTTAAGCATCTATATTCCATTAAGTCTCGTGTTCGAATCCCAGAGTATACGTTAGGGAAATATTTTTTACTAAACGCTAGAAGGCTGGTGGTTAACTTAAATCATTCTAAAATTAATTCTATCGTTCCTTTCCTTTTTTTTTTTTTTTAATTCTTTGATCTTCTCCTTTCTTTTCTTTTATCTTTTTGCTCATTTTTATACTTGATTATACATTAATTAGGAATTCTTTCGTTTCTTGCTACGTCAATTGTGAGATTATTGTGTAAGTTCTGTCATTATCTCCTTTCGTTTCTACCTGTTTTATTTTGTTAACGTTTATTCTGTCGAAACAAGATTTTGCTCGTTTTACTTGAACGCTCTGTTTAAATGCTCGATTGGTTACTTTTTAGGCGAGGATCTTGCAAGAGATGCTCCTCCATCGTGTTAATCTCGCTTCCTCTGTTACGTACAAGGTAAGTGCACGAAATTGAGTTGGGGTTGTCTCGAAACTTTCGACATAATTTTGACAATAGGTTGATCTCAGCGATATATTGAGAATGATGGTGTAATCGATTATTAGATGGTCGTGTTAGGTTCTGAAATCCTCTTACGTCATTTTTGCATCAAAATCACTTCAGGTGTGTGCCGAAAACCTTATTTTTATGAATTTCGATCGCCGAAAAATATGGCTGTCGACGCCACACGGCCGTGCGGGTGGCCGTGTAACTCACTGTTTATCGATTTGGGGCTACACAAGCATCTATCCAGGCCGTGTGTGGTCATGTTAGTGCAGGGTTCACACGGTCAAGGACATGGACGTGTGTCTAGGCTGTGTAGCTTTCTGTTTGTGACTTAAGACCATATGGCCAGGGACATGGGCGCGTTCCCAGACCATGTGAGTCACACAGCCGAGGACACGGGCGAGTGTCTAGGCTGTGTAACATTTTTTATGCTTTAGAACTATACGGGTAGAGGATATGAGCATGTGCGTAGGCTGTGTGAGCCATACGGGCAAGGACATGGGTGTGTGTCCAGGCTGTGTGGCATATAAATAGGGACCGAAACCTATTTTTGGGGCCGTGTGTATTGCCCAACATTGATATTGACTTCCCCAGTGTATGAATGATTTGAATTTTATCATACGAGAACTCTCTGATACTCTGTGACTGAAGTATGAATAACATAACTATATGTGTGCTGTAATACTTATTCTGATATTGAACTATATTCTCTACTTGTGAAACAATTTAGAATGACTGAATACATATTGTGAATATTTGTACTTTGTATTTGCATGGGTTGAGATATTGTGAAGAAAGAAGTAATATGTTCTAAATTAGTGGCTAAGCCACCATGCATATAAATCTGATTCTGGTGCTTTGTCGCTTTTCGATCTAACAGCTAAGCTACGTCTCTGTAAATGTTTCAGACAGACACTCTATGGTGTGTAGAGTTAGTTGGGCATTGAATGCCCTTAACAGTGTGTTAGGATGGCTAAAGACAGTGTGTAGCAGATGAGGGTAGCAATATTTGCATCTCAATATGATCTGTTCTGTATATGAAACTGAAATTGCTTCTATAAATGTAATTAATCTATCCTAAATCTGAACTGAAATTGCTTCTGTTATTAAGCCAAATCTTTGAATATGGAAACTATCTTATTAATGTGTTCTAATTGAACAAACTGCTTTTACTCATTAAGTTCACAACTCACTTTGTTATTGATTGAATTTCACGTGGTTCTCAGATTTGAACTGGTCGGCGCCGTGGAACGGTCAAGCTTTTATCTTTTTTTTAAATACTACTAGTAGGAAATTTGGTATTCTATGATATTGTAAAGTTTGGAAAGTTTTCATATTTAGTTAATTGCTGTGTTGGATACCATGTGATGAATGGTTTGTTTTGATTGCGTTATAAATGTGGTGTTTTTAACATCATTGATGTAACTCTCTAGACTTGGTCTGGACGTCTAGGCCGGGTTTAGGGTGCTACAGTCGGCAAGTTTTCATACTTAAACGAAGGCCAAACCTTTTTCTTACTATCAGCTAAAATGAATATGCCCCTTCTTAGAGGCTTCCGTGCATCTAATTGGACCCTTAATCTAAAAAAAAACCCCTTTTACTTCCGATCTAATCACCCCTCCAAACGTTGAGCCAATTGCATGCATAAAGCCAATTTTATAACATTTTGGCGGGCATAGACCAATTTTTAACCAAAAAGGTGAACAAACAAGCTTAATTTGCTTTCAATCTGTAAGACCCAACAACCAATAAAAAATAATGAGTTGTCTTCTAAACAACCAAGGTTACCAATAAGCTTTGACCTGCCACTGGATCTCAAACTTCTTCCTTGTCTTCCATAAACTTTTAAGTTGAGCATGAAAGCTATATGGGTTATATGACTTTTTTGTCCAAACAGAACACAACAACGTCAGGCTATAACCAGGGATAACCTTTAAACTTTTCACCATTAACTGAACGAGTTCTTCCTTTAAAAGAGAGATCTCGTGTCTCTCCATCTTTTAGCAAAAGTCACCAACCTCCTACAAAACCAAAACAATATTATTGCTTTGGAACACTAAGAGAGAACACTCTTAACTTTCACTTTAATTGATCATTATTTTTAAATATTTTCTTCTAGGTTTAAGTTTTCTTAAGTGTTAAAAAAGGTACAATATCTTGATATTATAAATGTCGAGATGATTATAATTATATTCAAATGATAGTAATTAATCAAATTTCATAAAAAAAAAATTCTCTGAAATCAAATCCCCAACTTTTTGAAAAGAAAATTCAAACTTTGATATATGTAGTGGTCAAGGTTGAGCTAAATAAATGAATGGCGAACCCATAGGGGAATCAAGGGCCTTGACTCTGAAATAAAGAACTCAGATGTGGACCTCAAAGAGTAACGACATAACGTGTGAAAAGCGGGAAAGCTTTGATTTTGATTGATCCTTTCGCAGTGAAAGCACACTCACTGACCTCTCTGATTTGGAAATTTCTTAGTTTCCTTTGATACCGGCAATTAAATATTTGGAAAAGTTGATGCTATTTACTTCTTTCAATGAGTCTGACAAATCTAAATTTGACTCTGTCAGAAGATTTTTTATTCGTTTATTATAATTTTTTCAATATTATTAAGTAAACATAACTATATGTCGATAATGTTGATTAAATCAAACTCAATTAGTATATATTATAAAATATTTTATAATTTTGATTATTTAATCTAAATTTACTTAAAACTTTGTTAGTACAAATTAAGTCAACTAAATTAAATATATTTAATTACGTCTTTATTATTGTAATAATAGTATTATTATTTGACTTAAATTTTAATTAATAATAAATCTCAAAATCTCGAATCGTATATTTTGGGTTATTTAGTTTTATTTGGTAGGTTTCGTCTTAATAATATATTTCGTATAAATATTGTATTAATATTGTTGGTTGTATTGGATGGGGATATTATTAAATTAATAATCAATTTAATTGAAACTTTTACAATAAAAATTATAAATAATTTTAAGTAATTTTATATCTTGTTTAAACAATTTAATTTTTGAAAAATTGTTAAAATAGTCCATTAATTTATTTTAATTTTGATTTTAATGGTATAACTGTTTTAAACATATTTTAAATTAACTATTTTAATTCTAATTGAAAATAAAACTAATTTTAACTATATTATTTAATAACTTAAATATGTTTTTTTATCGTATTATAAACATATTATAATCAATTTTAAAAATGTTTTAAAAATATTTATAAAGTGTTTTAGATATGATATTTTAATCATATAAAATTATTTTTTACACTTTTAAAAAATTATATTCTAATTCTAACGTTAAAGCGAATTTTTAAATAAATTTTATTTTAATTTTGGCCATTATAAATCTAAACAATTTTTAAATAATTTATTTTTCTAGCTTAAAAGAGATTTTAATGTTTAAATTATATTTTAATTTCACCTTTTAATTTATTAGATCATTATTTAACTTATAAGTTTTAATTTTTGTTAGTTAAAAAAATCATATTATTATTTTTAAATAAATTTATAATATTAAAATGTGTTACAAATTACTCATTCAAAATAACATCACTTACAATAAATTCCTAACACAAGAATTAAAAAAAAAATCAAAAGATCAATGAAAATGTAACACCTCAAACTCAACCTAGACGTTATGGTCGAATCCGAAAGTGTCACGTGGTAGGGGTTTTAAAAACGGAGTTGTCTCGTCAGAACATTCACACCTTTAATTGAAAACACCGTTTGATTAGTCCATTTTCCAAAACTTACAACAATGGAAGCCTTAAAACAACAATTATAATTTCAAAACACAGTCGTGTTTTAGAAAACCTTTGTTTGCGTTTAAACTATCACTTTTAGAGCAAAACGTTTGTTTAAGCATGCAGTTTATCAACATATAAAACCAAATCCAGCAGTTATAAAACCCAAAGAAAAATCCAGAGAGTTCTAGAAAATTACTACTCTCAAAATGAAACCAAAACCATGTTTAAACCATAAATTAAAAACTTTAACTAGATTACGATCGCGTGGTCACCGCTAAGTCTCCATCGCACCGATCTACCTAGGTCTGTAGATTACCTGAATAGAACAGATAACAAATATGAGTTTACATAAATTCAGTGTGTAACCCATAGAATTAAGCATACAAGCATACAGTTTTATACACAGTCAAGACAGTTCTAGATTCAGAGTCAGATTCAGATACAGATATAGATATGCATAAATCCTACCCCTATCCTCTACATACCATCTTCGACCATCCCATCACACCATTTGGGGTTTAAAACACCCACCCATCCCTACACACCACATTGTGCATTAAAGACACATATTAGAATACATATGCAGCCAAGCTGCTAGAATATAGGCGGTTAACGCCGATCAGAAACTTCCTTCATACATATAAATCCCCAACTCGATAATCAGATACAAATATAACATGCTCAACATGCCTTATATAGATAATAGATACACATACATCAATATAGTCAGGCATACATTTAGTATCCTACACAGATCATTTCATTAGAATATCCTAGCATACAAATTAGGGTTTAGATAGCCCTTACCAATCCTACGGTAGGCCCACAGTCGATCGGAGCGACCCATATGACCCTAAGGAAAGTTTCAGAATTATGGGCCCATATGCCTCTGTGGGCCCACACGCCCAGATTGGTCATTGCTAGTGTTGTCTACACGGCCACACTCGAGCCACCATACGGTCGTGTTTCGCACATGGCCATCCACACGGGTGACGACACGCCTGTGTGGTGTTGACAGTGCAGTTTCTTGACTTTCACCGAAACTTAGATTTTTGTGTTTTCGAAACACACCTGGTATGGTTTCGATGCAAAAATACCCCCGAGACACTCAGCACCTAAAATTTTCCAACAAATCACCAAATTAGCCACTTAAACCGACACCAAACCGAGCTACAATGTGATAAACAACCCTTTAATTCCACTACCACCCTTACCTTCAGTCGAATGACGAAGATTTCACATAATTAGGGCGTTGATTGAAAACCCCCAGCCCCTTGATCTTCTCCTAAATACCAAACGAGTCTCATTAACCAATGATCAATTTAACCAACCCAAAAAAAAAACCTACCAAACTTACCAGTAACGTACGAAGAGCACCAAAATAATGAAATATGGAAATTTGGTATCAAATAGACAACATGAATAAAAACGACAGTAAGAAGGAGAAGGGAGAAAGTGGCAGAAAACAAAAAGAAAAATGAATAACGTCAGATTCTAGGGGAATTCTCAAAGAGAAAGAAAATTTGGGAAAGAGCCAAAAAAGATAAAAAAAAAAATAATCAGATAAGTAATCAGGAATCCTCCAAATTCCTCTCCACTATCCCACTGATAACTACTTCCTCAGAAACCCAACTCCACCTAAACACTAACAGTCAACAGAGCAAAAATATTCCCACACTCGCGCACGAATTCAAACACAGGACCTCCAACACACCAATTCCATTACCACTCAAACCAGTAAACTCATTCTGATATGATTTTACAGACAATTTTATGTAAGCCCTTTCAACAAGAGTAAGGTTTAGGTCAGAAAAATAACAAAATTTGGCAAAGAGGAGACTTGAACCCAAGACCTCACATACACACCCAAAACACTTAACCACTAAAGTAAATACAAATTTATGTCAAATTTTACAGAAGCCGAAATAAATTATTCAGGGCATTACAGAAACACTCAACAAAAGCTCCCAAAATGCACTCAACACATCAAATGTAGTCGACCAACAACCTACATATAGGCTAATATAAGAACTTTTAAGCAACATTTTGATAAGCTTAAAACTCTAAGCAAAAGGCTAAATTTATCTTTTGAAATATCTTGAATAATTATCTCATAATTCTCTTCGTATCCCTATAAAGTAGTCAACTTAGTCTCCAAGTAAAAGGATAAGGTATAAGATGATAAAAATCGATCCTTCCTCTTCTTCCTCTCCAAATTTGATTAGCATTATTAAGGACCGATCCTTCCTCCTCGTTTTCTTTTAGTAATTTTATATTTATTTTTGCTCTACTTTAATCCATAAATGTAAGTAGCTCTTTTCATATTTGAAAAGTATAAATTTAATTTGATAAATGTTATTAATGTATCTCTTAAAAAATTATATTTTAAACTTAAAATTTAATTATCATTAATTTTAATATTATAATGTTAAAATTTAATTCAATTAAGTAAAATATTAAAGTAAAGAGATGATTTATTTAAAATCAACTTTATATTTAACATATACATAATTAAAATGAAAAAATATAACCACTTAATAAATATTTTAAAGATATATGAAATCTGAATCAAAATTATATTTTTACATATATAAATACTTTAAATTAAAAGTTAAAGTTTACTATAAGTCATTGTATTATATCATAAAGTTCATTTTAGTCCCTTTACTATCAAAATGAATATTTTAGTCCCTTTACATTTAAAAAGTTGTCATTTTAATCCTTACACGTTACCATTAATGAAATGGTGTGGTTTAATGGTGGTGACGTGAAATTAAATCAAATTAAAACCTTATTGGCCTACTTTAATCAATAAACGTAATTAACTCTTTTCATATGTACAGAATTGAAAATATTCCTTTTAATAATAAATGGATTAAAATGAATTTTCTAACCTAATACCTTAACTATAAATTAAAATTATGCTATTATATTACATATTAAATCAATATTCATATTTGAAATCTTTATTAAAAAAAAGTAAGATTACAAAATAATAAAGTCATGGAACAAATCAGATTTAGTGTTTAAAATTTCAATTGAAAAATAAAATAATATCTATAAATAAGATATATCTTGCACTACATTAAGTTTTTTTTTCATAAGTTATTTGAATTTATTTAAGTAATGTCTGGGAATTTAAATTTCGAAATATATATTTGACTTTAAATAATGTAAATTAAATAATAATACATATAAATATAACATTCATGATTATTTTTAAATTTATATATTTATTGAATATCATTTATTAGTGAATTTATCAAATTCTTAAAGAATTATAAAATATTCTTAAAATTTAATTATAAAAATACAAAAATATATTTTAATATTTTATAGATATTTTAATTGTTAGCAAGATTGCCGGAACAAGCAGGATTTGATTGTAGTTTTAGCAAATCGATGTGCCAACTCAACAAATAGATAAGTTTACTGATGCAACATTTGGTGCTAAATTTTTCTTTATTTTTTTATTTCAATAAAACTTTTATTAAGATTATCATAAATGTAACACTAATTTTATATTTGAAATGATACAATAAAAATAAATTAAATTAAAAATAGAAAAATATATAAATGATGAACGTAGCAACTAGGCAATTTTGTGGAGTGGGAACACAAGGCATGATAATGATGTAAGTTGGACGTACTTGGTTGACTATAAAAAAATAAAATAAAATATCCTCTAGGCTTGAATGAAAAGAAAGGCGGTTCAATTTTTAAGGCTTGAATCCAACCCGACATTAAAACCACCAGAATGCTCAATTTGAAACTTTAGACATCACATCAAAACAAAAACTAAAGTTGATTTTATATTTTTTAGCACTCACACTAATGGGATATTTAGTATTCACATCATATTAATTTTTATATTTTAGATTCACATTTAGATTAAATTCAAATTATTTTAGTTGGATCTTCTCCAATGTTGATGCCTAATCATTTTACATTACAGCTTATTTCTCTACAACTTAAGCTCAAGACAATATTTTCCATAATATTTTAAATATTTAGTTCAAAAATTTATAAATAAATTATTTTCATAAAAGCCTCACCAACTTTCTAAATGGATATCTCCTTCAACAGGATAAGAATTTTAGATTTATTATTAAATAACCATCCACTTTTTTTTTTTTAAATACTAAACAAGCATCCCAAAAATTCAAAACAATAACAGCATGTTTGGTTGACTGTAATGGAATAGGGCTGTAATGGAATAGAGCTGTAATAAGTAATTCAACTGTTTGGTTGAATGGAGTGGAATAGAACTGTAATAGTATTCTTGTGTTTGGTTGAATGAAATGATGTTGTAATAGCATAAGAAAAAAACTAAAATGACCAGAATACCCTTAGCAGAATTTTTGTTAAGGTGGATGAATATTGTTATTGTTATTAAATTTTAATAAGATTATTACTGAAAATAATTTAATAAAAATAATAAATAATTTAACCATAGTTTAACATAATTATTATTAAATATAATTTAATAAAAATATAATTTAATAACATTCATTATATAATTATTATTATATGAATTAAAAATCAAAATATATAACACTATAAAAAATATATAATCTACTTTATTATTTTTAAACTTCAATACATATTTAGGCTCCGTTTGTTTGCCAAGAAAATATTTTCCGGAAAATAATTTATGAAAATGATTTACTTTTCTAGAAATGATTTACTTTTATGGTGTTTAGATAAATCTATGTAAAATATTTTCCGTTATTTGGTAGATTTCTGAAAATATTTTATAAAAGTCGTTTTAAATTAAACAAATATATATATTTAAGAATTTATTATCTTTTCATTGTTTATTTGAGTTTATTATATATATATATATACATTAATAAATTTATATTTTAAATTGTTTTTACATATATTGCAATGTTTTATTTATGGGTAAACTACAAAAATAGTCACTTTTGTTTGCCTCGGGTTACATTTTAGTCACTTATATTTGAAATATTATGTTTTAGTCATTTATGTTATTATTATCTCCCTAATGATAATCTTACGTGGTAGTCCAACTAGACTTTAAGTGCCAACTAGATCTTAAGTATATCTGTTAATACATACTTCATCCGGTTAAATTATACAGTTTTCTGTTAATACATACTTCATCCGGATAAATTATACAGTTTTCTATTAATACATACTTTATCCGGGTAAATTATACAGTTTTCTATTAATACATACTTCATCCAGATAAATTATACAGTTTTTTGTTAATACATACTTCATCAGATTTTCTGGAAAATGTTTTACCGATTAAAAATCAGTAATGAAACAAATAATTAAATATTAGAATTAATAATTAACTCATTGCTAAAAAGTGATAAATAACTTGAGAATTATATTTCACATTCAAGTATAATATTCATATATTAACAAAAAGTTACATGATTTCATTAGTTTATATGTCATAATCCATATGTTTTAAAATTTTACATCCAAAAGTTACAACATTGTAATGACATTCTATCATGTCATTATACCATCCAAATATTATAAACACAAAAAGTTACCAAAATATCAATACAACCATGGTTTTTAATGGTCAGTAAGAAATCTTCTGACCCATTCCAATCGCACAGCAGAAGGTAAACTAAAGAAAATGAGCATTTGCGTTGGGTGATCTGGAATTTTGCTCAATGTTCGATAGCGTTCATCCTCAATTAAACCTTCCATTTCACATAATGTTGAGTATAATTTCAGAGCACTTTCTTAAATGGTCATTTCTGACCTTTGTTGAATTACCACCTCGGATGCAATACTCTTACTGATTTCAAGGCCAACGGTCCGTATATTTTCCGCCAATAAAGCTGCAGTATCATTAAATGATGTAGAAAAATCACTTGCATCAGAAATCTTTTTTTTCTTCTTTGAAAATGCAGAATCACCTTGGTTTTTAGTTGGTTGCGGTTTTGGTTGCGGTTGTGTAGCTAAAAGATCCATGTCATCCAAAGAAACATCAGCTTCGGATCCATGGAAATCGTCTCTTTCTTCATGAGTATTTGTAGCAGCTACATCCTCAGCATTTATTTCTTCAATAATATTAGCAGCTGTTTGAGCATCTTTTCTAGTGGCTCGATCTTTTGCGTAGATGGCAGTAAGTTGGTCATAATAAGGGAAACTCCGATGTCTGAATTGAACTGCTTCTTTATGACTCTATAAAAATGAGAAATTCATATTAGATATAAGTTTTGTCAAAATAAGATAATAAAGAGTTGAAATAATTCTTACATTTAGATATGAGTTCCACACCGCATCTTCAGCAACAACAAGCTGCCTATGCTCATCCCAACCAAAGCCGCTATTGTTTTTTCCACTAAGCATGTCATAAACGATTGACTATTTCCTTTTCAATGTCCTAATCCTCGATTCAAGATTAGGTTTAGCCTTCAAAATGGTATTGGGTAAAACTTTTTCTAACATTTTTTCTAACTCATTTAAATAGCCGACTTTGAATCCCGTATCCGCATTAAAGGTTCCGGCATTGTGGAAATCGACCATACAAGCAACCAACGTAGCATCTTTTTCTGGAACCCATTTCCTTTTGGTTCCTCGAGAATTTTGGGAAGAAACACTTGATTGGGAAAAACCTGACATAACTATCTTAAGAAAAAATGCAAATGAAAATTAAGTTCAATATTATGCATTAAAAGGTCAACACTTTATAAAATTATAACACATGATGAATCAAAAAAAAATAAATTATCATTCAACAAGTCTAGTACAATACAAAAAAAAAAATTCAAACACCACCAAAGTTTCATAAACTAGATATATGAAATAATATAAACAACTTAAACGTTTACTATTTGTACCCTAAACCTAACAAATTTCTAGATGCTTTCCATTCATCAAACATTTGGTTGGCTAGTTCCATCCTCCAAGTAGCCCATGCATCTGACGGATGAATATTTATGATATTCGGTTCATCGTCATCTATCACATTACTAGGTAATCCTTCTCCCAACTCCTCTTCCATAGGATCTAGACTTATATAGGTTCGAATAAATTTATGGAGCAAACAACAAGCAATAATAATTCTATTGTGCACCCTTACAGGATAAAATGATGGACTCCTAAGTATTCGCCATCTAAGTTTTAATAACCCAAAACATCTTTCAATAACATTACGCGCTGAAGCATGTTTCATATTGAAAAATTCTTCCGGAGTACTTGGTTGATAACCCTGACGCCACTTATTCAAATGATATCTTTGTCCTCTAAAGGAGCAAGAAATCCCTCACAATTTGTGTATCCAGCATCAACAAGATAATAACAACCTATAAAAAGAAACTATTTGTCATGGTTAATTTCCCCAAAAAGTATGATTTTAAAAATTAATTCCAATTCCTCTAATTTTTGCATTTTACCATGAGGAACTTTTAGTCCATGTCTCCTACTAATGGCATCTCGAAGAACTCATCCATCAGCAACAGAACCTTCCCAACCAGGAAGAACATAAACAAATTGCATATCAGGTGTACAAACACCTAACATATTTGTTGCTATGTCACTTTTTCGCGTTCAATATCTAGGTTTATCAACTATTGGAACCCTAATCTTGATGTGGGTTCCATCTAAAGCACCTAAGCAATTCTACATCACATGTATAAAATCTCAAGTTAGAATACTATATTTAAATCCAAATGTACTAAATTATATACGAGCTATATATAGAACTCACTCCAATACCTTAAACCATTTCCACCTTAGGTCTATAGAATTAGTTGGCTCTGCCTTTTTAAATAACACATTTTGTAAGCGTATGACAGCATTTAAAACATTGTGAAATGATCTGCTAACAGTTTCCCCAGACCTACTAAAGTGATGCTTGATAACTCAATTTTTAAGGTGATGAGAAATGATATGTAAAAACATTGCCACTTGCTCATCAACAAGCATGTTCCTTGACGACTTCAATTCTCCTAAAGTTTGTAACATCTCACATAGTTTAAAAAAAAACAGTTCTATTCATCCTAAATTGTTCAATACACATCTCGTCACTAGCATATACAAGTCTTTTCACATAATCTCGTTTTGCATAAAAATCTAAAATATAGGATCTAACCCTTGGTCTATAAGGATGTAGGCTATGAATGGCACCTATTGCAACTAAGAACCAACTCGCAACTGTATACATTTGCAACCATATTGTAATAGCAAGACCAATTCTTTTACGCCTCTCATTTTGTACTATTAAAGGCAGACGAGCCATAACTGTAAGATATTAAAGTGTTACATATCTTCAAATCGTAGTAAAAGGGTCACATTTCTCCAATACTAATTTCAATAATAGTAAAACAAAATCAAAGAATTTAATTGCCAAAGAACTTACAGTGATTCAATGAATACAAGATGCTCAACTCTAGGTGAGGAAGCAATCAAACAAGCCAAATAAGAAGAGGAAGCAACAAAAAACTGTCAAAGAAAAAATGAACAATACATATTAATAAATAGGATAAGTCTATTTAAAAATATATTTGCTTATGTATAAGTAAATAATTTATCAAGCATTTAGTAGCATATAATAGTAATATCATTTTCAAAGTTTCAAAGTTTGTTGAAACTGAAATTTGATCTTATTTTCAAAGAATTTCATGTTTATTTATATAAATACAATTATCTAAATAAATATTTATTTGAATACTCACATCTTTTAACAATAAATATAATTATTCAAATAAGTTTAAGAGGCACAACTTTTAATAACTAAGAAACATAACTCAATTCTTATACTCCTTCACTTATAATTGTTAAATCACTTATAACATTTTACATGTAGTCATTGAAACGTTATAAATATTTCACATGTAGTCATTTGAGATTTATAAGCAATATTCTGTATGTATAAGTATGGAATTGAAAATTTTATAACAATGATATAAGTAATAAGATAAAGTACATTAGTGTAAACTTTTGAATCATGAAAAATATCATTATTTTTAGATATTTTATAAATAATATTCCATAACAAAGATATGAAATAATAAAGTACTAATATATATATATATATATATATATATATAATTGTTTCACACACACATATATATATATATATATATATGTATAACTCAATTCACAATTTTAATAAAAATACATTTCTATAACTCAATTCATAATTTTTATAACCTATACTGATTTTGCTTTCGCTTTGGTGCAATATTTTTCTACTGTGTTTTATATTCTATTGAGCACCTAATATTCTCTTTAAATGAAGATAATAGAAGATTTGAGGCTGATGATGACTTTTTTTTTATGTATCAAAAGGGGATCAAAATATAACTTTTTATGTTAAACTTATTTTTATTAAAAGTAAATAAAATAATAAAATCAGTAATAAATGGTTGAGTACAATAGTAAGGTACATCACACTCCCAATAAGAATATTCATGTTCAAACTTTAAAAATAGCATTATTGAGAAGGACAACTATAAACCTCGAATATAAATTGTTCATAAATAATCAAAACCTAACATACTAGCACAATTTTATAGAAACAGAAAACAGAAGTGTTTCTTTCCCATGTGGATTAAGCATAAATTGTAATGCATGTCAATTTCAATGTCAAAGTCAAAGGCTATATATATCTATGAATAGAAAAATAATAGTCCAAATCCAATTAAATAACTATCATAGACCCAAAAATATAAGAAAAGAAATGTCTTTAATTATGAACATCTTTGTCTAATTTTTAATCACATTTACTTTTGGAACCAACTCAATTTTTAGTAATATATTGGAACTTCCATAAAGTTTGCTGGTTTAGGGGTCTATTGCTATTTCTTTTTTCATTAAAATTAAAAAAAAAAAATTCTGTAACTGATTCAAAGCTTCTTAGAGGTAGGAGCAGCTTGTTACAGGGTATTGAAAATACCAATAAAATTACATATCTTCAAGGGATTCATTTCACCAACACTCTGTAACTCATTCCATATCTTCAAGGGATGCAATTTTATCCCGAACACTCTCCGTCCACAAGTTCTCAGTTAACAATATAATCTGCTCATATTGTTTAAGATTCATTTAACACTATGCTCATTTAACAATAAAATCTTAATTTTATATTTCACCCTACTGTGGAAAAACAAATGATCAAAATGTAACCTATACAGATTCTATTCTTAAACAAACGAGACAGAGTATAGTGTGGGAAATTCATTTTAATTTCAAAGAAAGAATAGATACAGGATGATACATACAACACTTTTGACATGATTTTAATTTCATTTAGTAACCCACCAGCTCAAGCTTAGCCAGTTAAGAGAAAGAGGAACCAACTAGGCAATCCAAAAATGGACAAGAATTTTTTTTAGTAATAACTGAATATGGATCATTCTACCACTTCAAAAATAAAATAATAAGTTCAAATTTTAAGTTTTTGTAGCAACACTTACCAAAATATTTTAACCAGATTGGTTATGGAACATATCTTAAGCGAAAATGAAAAGGAACCATCATTTAGTTTCGAATTCTTGGTGAAAACTTGGTCATCGACTCATGGCAGAATCAAAATGTAAACTTGACATGCAGTATAGAAGAGAGGGAAAAAGGCATAAAAATCGGCAGAAGTATGCATCTATAGTTGAAATAACTTAATATAAGTGGTTTAGCTAGTTATAACACACCAAACCACTAAAGGGAACCTAGGCTCATCATCTAATAGGTTCCTCATGTATCACGACAACCCTTATAGACTGTATCCTGCTCTCACTATCCTTTAAACATTTCCTTTGTGACTCCAAGTTGTCTATGCCTATGACTTTATAGACTCCAACATGTATTATTTATTGAATTCCTTTAAGAGGTCTCTAAATCGGTTTATGTATGCCAAGCCATATACTAGGAGATTATGGTACAGAAAAAAAAAAGGAAGCCAACAGATCAGAATCATCGTGTTCACACAACAGATAAAAATTTTCAATCTAGTAGAAAGCAAGTGTCTAAATCTTCATAGTAACGATTAAAAACAAATATTGTTCACAAACAAGCAGAGAATACTTATATATGCTCAATTTACATGCATGAATAAGAAGACATCTACATGAGAGAGAGAAAGCAAGTGAATGCCTAATTAACTTGAAGCACCAGTAGAATCTAACCAGTACTGCAACCAAAATCCAGTGGTTTGATTTGAAATTAACTAAGTCATTGCATTAACAATTCCTTTCTTCATGTAGTTCACTATCCATCCAATCCCTGTCCCTTCCTTTTACCTTTCCACAAATGTACAAGTCTCAACTGGTCTAAAATAAATCACATCCTTCACTTTGGAATAATATGCTAATATTCCATAGTGGTGTCTGGCATTTCCAATGTGAAAGAAAGACCCTGGCCCAACCTAGAGGGAAGAAAATTAAGTTAAAACATCCACCCATAATATCAAAATAGCAACGCCCTATGGTAAGAATCCCATACAAGAAATAACCATTAATTTCAAATAACAAAGATTACCAATATAACATGCTCTTTTACATCAGAAATGTTTCAAAAAAATTAACTTCAAAGCTAAATCTCAGCCACCATCCCCTCAAGCTTGATGTGAAATACTGACTCAATTAGGTGTCAAGTAGTAAACAACAATCCATCAAGATCCTAACACTACCATTATGTAACCAAATAAACCAAGTCGAATATGTAAAACTAATAAAATAGCTCGCTTCATTGTATTTGCCACCTAAAATAGAAACAAGTAATACTCAAACTTTCGCCTTTAATATTGAATCATAAACATTACACCCCACCCAAAAAAGAAAAAAAAAACAAAGTTTCTGCCATTTGCAAATCCCAGAAACCTAAAAGCCAAAACTTCAGGTACCTTGCCATTTCCAAAACACGTTCTCAAGAATCAAACAAATATATAAGAAACAAACAAACAAACAAAAAAGTAAAGGAATTGCTTAAATTCAGAATCAAAGGTTCTATCTCCCCTAATTTTCGAAGCTTTCTAAAACTAAAACATAGTAGTTAACTAAATTCCCAAAAGTTTGGAAAAAAGAAACTATAAAATCCAAACATTTTAGTGAGAACGTCGAGATACTCTACTTCTTCAAGGCTCTGCCATTGTTTCTTTTGATGAATCAGTAAAGAATACACCGTTTAACCATAAAACAAAAATGAAAAGGCAAAAGACAAAGTTCAAGTTAAGATGATGAAGGAAGATGATGTGAAGGAAGAAGAAGCAAAAATGTTTACCTGATAGGGGACGAATGCCAGAGTTGGGTATGAGAAATGGCTGCCGATTGAGAGTGTTTTGAGGTGAAATTTTTGTAAGGGTAGAATAGGATTCTTTAAGCAGTGAATGGCTAAATGGTGAAGAGGGAAAGGAATAGAAATCCCCAAAAATCTCTGCTTAAGCCCAGAATGGAATACACCCGTAATAGGGTATTCCATTGAACCAAACGCCAGTTTAAGTGGGCCTGAAGAATAGGCTGGTAATAGGCATGTAATGGCTTAGCCATTACAGCCAACCAAACATGCTGTAAATCTTTATTAAATTAGTACATGTATTTTTGGGTTGAGTGGACTTGGTCGTTTTTCAAATTTTTACCAACACAATTACCACTATTCTTGAATCTGATAATCTCTATTTATAAAGAAAATTTTTTAACTTCCCAGCTGAGGAAAATTAATTCTCTCATAGGAAAAGGAACCAAAAATGAGTTCTCAAAAATTTAAAATTGATTTGGAATTAAATCTCACTAAATTTTAACAGAGTAACAACACTCAATTAAGAACGATATATTTTGGTTGAGCCTATAATCTCTATTTATAAAGAAAAATCATAAAATTTCTAATTAAACAAGAGATAATAATAATATGTGAATAGAAAATACATAATCCCACTAGAACTATACAGTGTGGGCGGCACCATCCCTTTTTGCAAACACTTCAAATTAACTCATATGATTTATCCAACTCAAAAATCAATTTTGTATTCTCAAAATATTATTTATTTAATTAAAATAAATTTAACTAATTTACTTAATTAATATATAAATTAAAAATAATAAATATAAAGAGAATCATGTTATGGTCTTTTTTTTTTGTCATGTGATAATTTTTAATTAGTAATCTTTTTTAAACAGATTTAAGGGTTTGACCAACAATTAAATTAACGGGGATATCAACTTGAAAAATAAATAGTTTAGGTACCATTTGTGACAAAAAAAAATGTTTAGATACCACAATAAGAAAAATGCATAGTTTAAGTACCAATTTATAAATTAAGCTTTTTCTTAAAAAATAAACATAATGATTTGACTGATGGTTTGATTAATAGAGATACCAACTTGGGAAAAAATAATTTAAGTTTTGTCACACCTCAAAATAATTTAAGTATTGTCCTATAAAACGAGTCAGAGAGGGAAGTCCGCGCAAAAGGTCGCGGTAAGTAACAGTAGGAATGAGGTCTACAACTGTAGATATTGCAGAAAGCGTCACTCGGGCGAGTGTTGGAAGAAACTGAGCGCTTGTTTTAAATGTTGGTCGATGATGTAACGCCCTAATTTTCGGGAATCCTGTGAATGTTGGCATAGGTTTAATTATGTTAGTGGGCCTCTAGAAGGCCCAAGCTTAAGATAGAACCCAGTAATTTTAGTTAATTTTTGTTCCATAAGAAAAAGGGAGTGAAATTATGAAATAGGACCTATGTGAAAATGTTTGAAAATGCTATAGGCTAAATTGAAGTGGCCAAATAAATAGGAGTGCAAAATAGGAGGATTTGCATGACAAACCTCCCATTTTACATGAAGTGGCCAACCATCATGTTGTTATAGACAAAATGAACACTTGATATCCATAATTTATGGTACAAATTGATACAAATTGATAATAGGTTAGGTAAATGTTACATGATAATAGGTTAGGTAAATGTTCCATGATAATAGGTTAGGTAAATGTTTCATGATAATGGGTTAGGTAATGTTTCATGATAAGAATTTCATGTCTTTTGTATTAAAGAATTAAATGGATGAAATATGAAGTTTTATTAAAAGAAAAAGGGGTGAAAAGAACAAAGTTTTGTCCATCTTTGTTCATCATAGCTGAAAGTTAGAGAAGAGAAAGGAGAGGAGAAAGCTCTTGAGTATTCGGTCATTAGGAGGAGGAAAATTGAAGGTAAGTTCTTGGTACCTTGCTTCTATTTTGAGGTTCATGAGTTCTTCTTGGTTCTACCTTAATTCTTGAAGTATATTTTGATTTTTGGTTGTGTTGCGAGCATTTGGTCATGAATTAAAATGAAGGAAATGGTTGTTGTTTCATGTTCTTTTGATGAAAAATGGAAGATATGTGAAGTTGAGCCAAACAAATGAGCATGCATGTGCCTTAGATGCTAAAGGGAAAAATCGGCTAACATGTTGTGCTTTAAAATGATGAAATGGAGATTATGCTTAAGTAAAAATCATAGATATGTGATGATTGATTGGTGATATACATGTTTAAATAACATGTATGCAAGATAGGTGTATGAAAGAGTGATTTGGTAATAAATCTGCTTGGGACAGCAGCAGTAACGTGACTTTGGAAAATCACCATAAATTGTGGAAGATGAATTAGAAGCTTAATAAATTATGTAATTAAAGATTAATGAGTCTAGTTTCAAATGGAATAAACGAGAACATATTTTGAATTCTGTACAATGAGAAATTTGATTCGTAATGAAGTGTGGTCAAATTAGTCAAACAGTGAAACATGGGAAACTTTGAGAAAAATCTGGTATTGATTGGCTAAACCAAAAATTCTGAAAATTTTATGGATAGAAGATATATGAGTCTATTTTCAAGGAAAATTAACGGAACTTGATTTGGAGTTTCGTAGCTCCAGTTATAAATGATTTAGTGACTGTTGCTCAGGAAGACAGCTTGCAGTGAAATTATGATTATGTGGTAAACATTGACAAAAATTTGTTAATGTGTTGCTTATTGATTTCTTATAAGCTTACTATGATCTGTAGGTGTGGTTGGCCGAATATTGTAAGGGGTTAATACGTAGTTTGTATTTGAATAGTTAGATTAACGTGTTAGTAATCCAATTGTAGGCTAGTAATCCAATTGTAGGCGGTTCGTGTGTGGATCTCGTCAGCATATCGTCGCAAACAGGTGTGTAACTAACACCCTCTTTCTTAGTCTAGATTGGCAAAAGTCGAAAAGTCAAATGCGAAAACCGTATTTTGTAGATTTTGAGTGTGCGAATGCTCGTGAGTAAATCGATTAATGTTTTTGGTAAGTTACAATGTTTGGACCGCAAAGTGCATGATTTACGTGCCCTCGATATTTTTGGGCTTAATGGGCCAAAATTGGAATGATGGGTCAACGGCCCAATTCGGTAAGAACCCTCGATGCGTGATTCGTTAGTACGTGAAAAGTAGGAATATGCATGAAAAACCCTAAAATAGATAAATTACTGAAATACCTTTAAAATGGAAAATTTACGCTTTATCCCTAGTAGATAAATTACCAAATACCCTAGGGTTAAATTGACCTAAATGCATGTTTGATGTTGTTATTTATCGCATGCCATGTTGTTATTATCTCGATGCATGAGACGGGATATTGACGGAGGAAGTATTGAAAGTGGCTTGTCCACGATCGGAGGCTTTGCCTCATTTTATCGTTAATCGAGAAAGAAGGTCAGAATCGTGGAGTGTTAAATGGGTGGGTTGAGCTATTCCCACATGGAGTGTATGGCTGGTACGGTGGAGTGTAGTGGTTGGTGGGTTGAGTAGTCTCCCAAATGGGCTTGCATATGTTATTGATGTTGCATGTATTTTGAAATGGGCTTATGGGCTATCTTGTTATCCGAATAAGGGCTAAGGTCCGCTTTATTGTAATCTGAAAAGGGCTCGCCCAGCATCACTATTACTGAATGGGCTTAGGCTCAAAGGGCTTGAGCTGACTTGGACTTTGAATGGGTTTTCCTTACATACTGAGTTTCCCAAACTCACCCTTTTATTTTCATCCACGCAGAAATCCCCAACCATAGTGGGCTTGGAGCTATGAGGGAATTTGAGTGGCCACCCGCTGAAAGTTTGATTTTCTTCCGTGAATGGACATCCTTTTAATTACGTTTGAGGTTTTGGGCTTTTAAATGTAATAAGGCCGCTTATTTATTTTTGATGGTTTTAATATGTATTACTAAGATAGGTAATACTTATTTTAACTGTTGAAATTAGATAGCTTTAGTATGCGTTTTCAAAAACAACAGTTGATTTCAAAATAACACGACAACAAGCAAAGCTTCCGCAATGAAAGTATTTTCCAAAATTAATCACTTTTCCTAAAAATGACTTAATCGAATCGGTTTCCTAGAAATATCCATGACGTTAAGGTGTGGCAATGGCGGTATGCATGTCTAGGATTGGATCCGAAGGAGGTTGGTACTTAGCGATCCGATGGACTCACCACCTCTTTTCCGGTTTCCTACCTGGTGCACAGCTTCCATTCACTTTAAACCTTAATGAATTGATCTTTTGAACATCAAGTACGATTTTCTAAACTTAGAATGGAATTTTTTTTTTTTAAGTTTTTGATGTGGCATGCCGGATCCGGCCATAACTTCTGGGCCGGGTTTGGGGTGCTACAGATGAGGCATATGGCGAAGGATTACCCTCAATAAACTGACCAGACACAAGCTCTGGCCCAAAATCGTACCCAAAACCAGAGATTAGGTCAGTTACTTCCAAGGGGCTGAGGTCAAAATAGGATTGCAAATACTGTAGCAAAAAATGCGAACTGAAATGAGGCTAGACAATCTGCCATTGTTTATGTTGTTAGAGGTCATGAGGAAATAGATGTGTCTGATGTCGTCGCAAGTATTTCGCCCTAATAAACATAGGATCTACCTATTTATAAGTTTGCTCATAATTTGTCCAATAAACTAGATGACAGAGTAAAGAGAACCACTACTAATATTACCATAGTAAGGCCATAGGAAGTTTAAAGAGAAGTATTGTATGAAACTGCATAGGAATCAGAGTTGTGCAGTGAAAGCATGGTGGTTGTTTTGAGAAGAGGAATAACAAATTTTGTGGTTATGCAATTGATGTGTTAACCAAAAAATTTTAAGGACGAAATTTCTTTAAGGAAAGGAGAACTGTCACACCCCGAAATATTAGGGGTTAATCGTAATGGATAGGAAAGAAATAAGCCTTAGACTTGAAGGTTAAGTAGCTAGTACACCTTTTAAAGCTCTTAAGTTCAAACCATTCCACTCCTTTTCTATTTCTTTTCTTTAACTTTCAACAAACTAAGGTAAAATCTATATCAAAATAATATTATTTGGACTGAAAATTTAACAAGAGTGGGTAGTAGCCCAATGGTTAAGCATTATTCCTTTCCCCTTGTATGCTTGAGTTTAAACCACCTTATTCTCAAAATTGCCCTTTTATTTTTCTTTTAAATTTTCATTTAAATTTTGACCCAAAAATTTGGGAAAATTTCTCTTGCCATCCTAGGGTTCCCAAACCCTAGATATTTAATCCAACTTTCCCCAATTTAACTAGGATTATGTATTCTCTTCAAACCCAAATAGGATTTTCTTTCTTTTCTCTTCCTTCTCCTCTTTTACATCAAGTTTTCCATATTTTGTTGTTTAAATTATTTCTGCTTTCCATGTCAAATCAATTCTTGATAAAATTGATTCTCTACCTATTGTTAAATTTTTCGTTGATAGTCTTCATAATTCCATCAAGTTCAGTAAGTACATCTCGATCTAAAGTTTAGACCCCCAAAGCATTTCTATCCAATATTAATCTTTCAAATCAATTTGTCAATATTTCATAGTTCTTGATAAACCTTTCATTAAATACGTTAAATCTTGATAAATCATGGAAAACAAACGTTAACCCGTTTTAATTTTCGTTTGAAGGACCTGTTTTAGGTGCATCAGACTAGATTTGAAATCGAGAAACGTCGATCAAGATCCTGATGAAAAGTGTATGTTCTCTTACAAGCGAATTATGACAAACTGTGTCTACAAATAGGGCCATACAGTTTACTAACAGCCCTTCATACAATCATGTTCCTTGAAACCCTAAGCTAGTTTGTGAACCACACAGCCAATAACCCTCCACACGGCCAGCTACACGATCGTATCTCCCCTAGAGCTTAATTTTGCAAATGTCACACGGTCGTGTAACCCCTCCACTTAGCTTAGACCTTTCCACATGATCTTCCACACGACCATGTGTCTTATGTTTTACAATTTTGCCCAGAATTTTATAATTTGTTTAGTTTACTCCCTAAATGGTTTCTGAATTATTTTTAGTGTTTAATTTTATTCAATTAAATCCATAATAGTATGAATAATGTTAGAATCCATGATGTAATTGGTGAATTAATGTTATGTATATTTGCATGAATTGTTAATAATATATATATCTATTGTATCTGAATTTGTGATTGTACTTACAACCTACCTTAAGACTATCGTTAAACTAAACACTTAATAAGCATGACTTTTGCTATTGAAATGATTTGTTATAAGCATATTATTTGCTACTGTGTTGAACTGTTATAAGCATATTGATTGTTATTGTATTGTTCTGTTAAAAGCATAATTAAATGCTATCGTATTGATCCATTTTGAGCTTCCCATATTGCATTGCATGGGGTGGGACGATGTGTACGGAGGAAGATTGGCAGTTTATCTGCAAATTTGTTGTGCATCAACAACCAGAGGCAGATTCCATCTGCGGGTATTTGTTGTGTATCCACAACTAGAGGTAGACTCCATCTGTGGGTATTTGCTCTGTATCCACAACCAAAGGCAGATTCCATTTGCAGGTATTTGCTCTGTATCCACAACCAGAGGCAGATTCCATCTGTGGGTTAATTGTTGTGCATCCACAACCTATTGACAGCTCTTACCTGCAAACATGTTGTGCATTCACAGTTAATGGTAGTTTTTATTTGCATTATTTTGTTGTGTACCCACAGCCAGAGGCAAATTCCATCTTCCGGATTTTGTTGTGTGTCCACAACCATTGACATTATCTACAAACCATTGGTGGTTAAAACCACAACTTGGTGTGTAGTGGTGGGTTAGGATCTTTTCTTTTAAACTGAAAATTTATGACATTCATAAAGCATGTGCATACACATTGAATTTTTTACGATGACATATATATACGTATGTATAAATTATTGAATGACCTGATATTTCGATATACTGAAATTTGCTATTGTGAATTATTCTGTTTGATGTGATTTTGTATGCTAATCGGTTGCACAGATTTTTTTTGTGATGGAACTCAAATTGAGCTTCATAGCTCACTCCCGTTTAATTTTCCATTTTTGTAGATAACCCACTAGGTTAGAACTCAGACATGACATCCGAAAGGTCTCGGCTCGGTTTTACTTATTAAAATATTTTAAAATTATTATTTGGTATTTTTATTATTTAGAGACTATATTATTTTATTTTGAACTATGACATGAGACTTGGATTTATTTTCTTTTAGCATGCATGACATTTAATTGATTTTAGGACATTGAAATATGAATATTAACTAATAATGCATGAACTTTAGTTTTTTATTAAAAATCTAAACTATTATCACTTTTTCCATTGCTAAGTTTAATTAATGATTTAAGTAATAAAAAATAATAATTTAACTAAATTTTAAAAAGAAAACTAGGCATAGTTACATAGTTAATCTAAATGGTTTTTTTTTTACCGTGAGCTTTTCGAAAATAGATTAAGTTTTTATTTTAAAATAAATAAATATTTTAAATTGGTTGTTTTATAAATTTTGATCAGTATAAAATCATCTCAGTGACTGATGTAATATCCTGAATTCGAGTATAATATCAAAGTCGAGTTTGAAAAGTTACAAGTATTATTTATGATAGTAATAAAAATTTAAGTAAAAAAAAAAAAGGTTAAAAAATTCTTTAGTTCCTGCATTTGGAAATAAGGGGGCGGCGCAATTGGAAAATTGGGTCATACTTTTTCCATCAACGAGGAAAAAAAACAATTTGTTAATGGAAAAAATTGTTGGTCGCGTTGCGTGGGATCTTTTTCGATTTCACCAATCATGGTTTAGTCAAGTGGCTGGCCCAGAAACCTTTTGCATGCTAATTCCCAAAATCTTTTATCCTGTTCATCGATTTTATTTAAAGGGTTTTGTGTTAATATATAAAGGGACCAACTTTTATAGATTTTTTATTTTGGGAATCGAGTGTTGTTATTAACAACCCTTTTTATTTCAGTTATCCAATTTTAATAAATTTTTATTTTGATCATTACTGTTAATTTAAATTTGTTGTACAATTATTTTAGTCACTTAATTTTAATAAATTTATATTTTAATTATTTATTTTATTTTTAAAATTAATTTTATTTTTTTCCAAAAGGATTTTATTAAAATTGAGTTATTCAGTGATTTAGATGAAACTCACTTTTTCGCTATATCTTAATTCTTTGTAAAAGTTTAGGTTTTTCGGAAAAATTCAAGTTTTTTACAAAAAAAGTTTTTCTAATAAAAGAAAAAATAAAAGAAATAAAAAGGTAAAATGACGTTTTCCTATAAAAATTTAAGTAATTTTATGTAAAATCCATGTTTTCCGTTTTTAAAATGATAAAATAGTTTTTCTATAAAACCCAAATTCTGTGTAAAATCACATGTTTTCGCTTATTGGAAAAACTAAAATTAATTTTAAAAGGAAAAAAGAAATTCAAAACATTAAATGATTTTTCCTGTAAAATTCAAAAACTTTCTTAAGTAATTCGTTACAATTTTCCATTTTACAAGAAAAAAAGCTAAAAATAATTCAAAAGAAAAAGAAATAAAATGACAATTTGATAGATTTTGTAAATGTTGAGGATAAAATTTATTAAATTTTTAGAATTAGAACTAAAATGATAAATTTTGTAAATATTGAAGGCTAAATTTGTTCATTTTTATATTTAGGATGAAACCGATAGGATGTGTAAAATTAGAAAGATAATTTTATTACTAGACCAATAAAAAGCTCACATTAGTTTAGAGTGACTAAAATATTTAATTTTAAAATTTAGTTACTAAATCAAAAGAATTAATTGTTGAATGATCAAATAGAATGAAAGACTTAGTTGTGTGACTAATTTTTAATTTATCCATAAAAATAATTTTTAGAATAAATTTAATGTTTCACATCATCATTTAACAAATAAAATTCTAAAAAAATTTAATTTACAAATTTAAAAAATATAAAATTAATTTACCTATTTTTAAATAAAAACCAAAATACAAATCATTCCTGAATACATTACTCCCTTCAAACTTTTATCTAAAAATATTGCATAGCTTAAGTAGTTTTTTTCATATAAACCTTCTATGTGAATCGGTGTGCCATAATAAAGGGGGCGAAAGAGAAAGCCAAAGGAGTGATGGGCAAATTATGTGGTCCAAACTCAAAAGCTGCTAATTTGTTTGTTGCGAAGACCAAGGAGTTTCCGCTTGGAGTTTAATCCTCCTATTTAACCAATGCTTTAAACATGCTTTCTTAACGACCCCCCTCCACTTTCATCATTTCCCAAACCCATAAACATGTCCAATTTCCATTTTCTTTCATCAGCATTAATGTTCTTCCACTGTTTCATGGTCACCTACGCCGTGACTACCAGAAACCTCACCACCGATCAATCTGTTCTTCTCGAATTTAAACACCAAATCAATGATCCTTATGGCATCCTAATCGACAACTGGACCACCAGCCACTCTTTCTGTAACTGGATCGGTGTCACTTGCGGTGCTAGGCATAACAGAATCGTAGCTTTGGATCTTCCCAACATGAATCTTACCGGAACTATCCCTCCAGAATTAGGGAACCTCTCGTTCTTAGCCTCTCTTAATTTGAGTGGCAATGGATTCCATGGCGATTTACCGGGAGAGTTGGGGCACCTGAGTCGTCTGAAACTCGTCGACTTAAGCTTCAATTTCTTTACCGGGAAAATTCCATCATCATTTGGAAGATTAAACCAGGTTTCAGACTTGGTTCTCAGCAATAACAATCTGACTGGAGCAATCCCTCCCGAGATAAGTAATCTTTTGAATATGAGAACACTTGACTTGGCATCGAACAAGCTTTATGGGCCTATACCTTCTTCCATTTACAACATTTCTTCATTGCGAAAGATTTCTTTATCCTTGAATAGTTTATCTGGTAAAATCCCAGATGATATGTGCCACCATCTTTCCAATTTGGAGGCACTTTACTTGGGCACAAACGAGTTGTCAGGTCAGATTCCAGCAACTATAGATGAATGCAGGAATCTTCAAGGATTATTATTAGATTACAATCAGTTGAGTGGCAGCATTCCCAGGAGAATCGGAAATCTAACTGCACTTACAGAGCTATATTTGGGTGGAAATAATTTAGAAGGTAAGTTTTAAAGAAAAAAAGTGATGATATTTTTGAGTATAAAAAGAAATGAAATAATCCATAAAGTGAGATTGGAGGGTGTGGCAACTTGATTTATGTTATTTGAACAGGTGAGATCCCTTGGGAAATTGGAAATCTGTTGAATTTGGAGATATTTTTCGCTGTAGATATGAGGCTTACTGGACTCATTCCCACGAGCATCGGCAATTTAACCAAACTCAGGGAGATATATTTAGGTCCTAATTTTTTAGAAGGTATTTCTAATTAATTAACATTTATTTTTATTTTATTATATTGCAAAAATAAAATAAACAAAAAAGAGAGAAATATATTTTATAAAATTAATAGAATGGCCTAAAAGAAAATAGCCTTAGTCACATATTCCCTTTCTTTGTTATGCTTTGTTTAATCATTGACGATTTAGAGCTTTTTGTGTTTATTTCTCATGAAAAAAGAATTTTGATATTTGAAGAGAAGAGATGTCTATGGGTCAAACTTGGACAAAATAATTTTTACCTTAGTCTTGTCTGGCAAAAAAAAAAAATCATTTAAATTTAATTATAAACATTAAACATTTTAAATATTGGTATGTTCATATCATGGTGCCTAAAATTTGAAAGTCTAAAATGAAGTGGATGGTGACATATGCAGGTGAAATTCCATGGGAGATTGGGAATATTCATTCATTGGAGATATTTTCAGCACCAAATATGAGCTTAAATGGGGAGATTCCACATTCTATTCTCAATGGTTCTTCTTTGAAAGCCATTTATGTCATGCTCAATCATTTATCTGGTAAGTTTAAGCATACATTTCATCACTTTTTTTATGTTAGAAGTTGTTTAAAAGGTTTAGTTGCTGGTTATATAAAAACACCAAATTACCTTTGCAATTAATTTAGGGAGAATTAAAAGAAAAGTTGTTGAATTTTGATTTCAAATTTTATTTAAATATGTTAAATTTGCCTATATTATTTTTTAAAAATATATAATTATTTTTATTTAATATTTATTACTTATTATACATTAATATTATTATAGATTTTATTAAAATTTTAAATATAAATGATTTAATATATTTTTATAATATTTGTATTATATTTAATTATATTTAATTTTCATTCATAAAAATTATATAATTCATAAAAAATATATTACAAACTTCAAAAGGGCCAAGTTGACCTTCAACTTTAATATTGGACCTCGAGCCTGACTGATATTTTAGATAGACTTTTTTTTGTCTAATCTCATTTTTAAACTTAATATTTTTTCTTAACCCTCTTAAATATTGGACAAAACTTCAAGCTTAGGAGTCCAAACTCTACAATCAATGTTAGAATCATGACAAGTATCACTTAAGATATAGTTTAAAAATAAATTAATGACACTTGTCATCATTTCAACACTACTTGTGAAATTTTTACTAAAATGTACCTGATATATATATATATACTAATTTTAACTCACATGTGTTGTACGTTAAAGATATAACTATATATGTGTTAGATAATTAAGATAACAATAGAAATATTAAAAGTGTAAATAATATAAAAATATTTCAAAAAATAATATATAAATTTACAAATCATTTCATATAAAAATTTTTATTATAGAAATAATATTGTGTAAAAATTGTTTAATTATAAAAATATATGATTCATAATAAATAAATTATAATTAGTCATAATTCTCGCAGCGGTGTATATTAAAGAAATTGTAAAAGTTAGAATTTGAATCCTAAATTTAGTAGATATTATCTTTTTAAGTATAGCAGTAAGAACCAAATACATTAAGCCTCAAGCCTCAAGTTCAATCTCTTATTAAATATTTAGTATTAAAGAAGTTTTTTATATAAAATTTAAATCTACTCAGAATTTTTTTCTAATTTTAAATAAAAGAATAAATATATTTCAATATGCTTAAACTCACGTATTCTTACATACCAATGCTACAATATGAAAAACTTAAGGAAAACAACACAGGCATAACAGTGCATATAAATTCTATAGAAAAAGAGGCTACTCTGAACATTCACACAAAGCATACAAACACCAACGCAAGGACTTCCAAATATTTTCATTAGCAATCATGTTTTTCCTTAAACCATTACATAAACATTAGCTTACCACATACAATCATGCAAAATAATAAAACAATGAAATTAATTTATGTCACTTAGGTAATGATGCAAACATATTTTTTCGGTTCTCCAGGTAAATTACCAGACATAAGGTCGGATTCAAATCTTGAGGAGCTTCACCTATGGGGCAACAATCTTAGTGGAAACATTCCTGAATCTATCTCCAATGTTTCTAAACTCAGAAACATCGCATTGATGGCAAACTCATTCTCTGGTCATATTCCAAATAGTCTTGGCAATCTAAAATTTCTCGAGGAGTTACGCCTTTGGAAGAACAACTTGACCATTGAAACTAATTCAAATGGTGAGTGGAGCTTCTTCGCTTCCTTGCTGAATTGCAAGTATCTAAAAGTGTTAGATTTATCGGTCAACCCATTGAAGGGAGTTCTTCCAACTTCCATCTCCAATCTCTCCCAAACGCTTCAATTTTTCGCATGCGGGGATTGCAGAATTGAAGGAACCATTCCCATGGAAATCGGTAGCTTGAACAATGCAATCATTTTGGAACTTACCAACAATGAACTTATTGGATCCATTCCAACAACGATAGGAGGGTTAACGAATCTCCAATACTTGGGTCTTAGTGGAAATAAGTTGCAAGGCTCCATCCCACATGATCTTTGCGGTTTAAAGGGATTGTATGAATTATCATTAGATGATAACGAGCTCGATGGACCTTTACCTCCATGTTTGGGCGAGTTGACTTCTATGAGAAAACTACACTTGTCCTTCAACAAGTTGCATTCATCAATACCTTTCAGTTTATGGAGCTTGAAAGATATCTTAAAAGTAGACTTGTCATCCAACTATTTCAACGGCTCCCTTCCACTTGAAATTGGAAAGTTGAGCGTACTACAACACTTGGACTTGTCAATGAATTCGTTATCAAATGATATCCCATCCACAATTGGAAATCTTCGCGATCTGCAAGTTCTAGCTCTTTCAAGTAATAGGTTCCACGGTCTTATCCCTACGTCAATCAGTGACTTGGTGAGTTTGGAAAGCTTGGATTTATCTGAAAACAACCTCTCTGGAGTCATTCCCAAATCTCTAGAAGGGCTTCGTCACCTCAAGAAATTTAATGTGTCTCTGAATAGATTGGAAGGGGAGATACCAAGTGGAGGGCCTTTTGCGAACTTCACAAGCCAATCATTCATGAAAAATTATGCACTGTGTGGTTCACCAAGATTACAAGTCTCACCATGCAAAAGTAACTCCCATCGAAATTCAAAGAAGACCCTTTTACATGTTTTGAGGTATGTTTTACCAATAGTTGCTTCAATCATCATAGTCATTACCTTAATATTTGTCTGCACACCATTTAAGAAGAAGAGGAAGAGTACGAACTCCACTACGATAGAAGATTCATTTCCTTTGAAGGAATGGAAAAGAATTTCGTATGATCAGTTATCGAAAGCGACCGATGGATTTAGCGGAGGAAACATGCTTGGTTCGGGAAGTTTCGGCACTGTATATAAAGGAATACTTTTTGATGAGACCGAAGTTGCAATAAAAGTTTTTAATTTGCAATTAGAGGGAGCGTTTAGGAGTTTCGACGTCGAATGCGAAGTGATGAGTAAGATCATTCATCGTAATCTCGTCAAGGTCATTACTTGTTGTTCTAGTACTACTGATTTCAAAGCCCTAGTGCTTGAACTCATGCCAAATGGAAGCCTTGACAAATGGCTATACTCTAACAATCATTTCTTGGATATTCTACAAAGAATCAACATAATGATAGATGTTGCATCAGCATTAGAATACCTCCACTCGGGATATTCGACTCCTCTAATCCATTGCGACCTAAAACCAAGTAACGTCTTACTAGACAAAGACATGATTGCTCATGTGGGAGATTTTGGGATTGCCAAATTATTAGGAGAAGGAGATTCCATGAAGCAGACAATGACGCTTGCCACCATTGGCTATATGGCACCAGGTGATGTTTTGATTTGTATTTGTTTTTCTTTGTTGTGACATTTTAGTATTTTTTATTGATATTAAATTAATCTCTAATTGCATCATATAATCATTATTGATTTAATTATATGTTTAAAATGTAGAGTATGGATCAGCAGGAATTATTTCCGTGAAAAGTGATGTCTATAGTTATGGTATTTTATTAATGGAAACTTTCACAAGAAAAAAGCCTACAGATGAAATTTTTGCTGGAGAAATGAGCATGAAGCATTGGGTGAAAACATCACTAGGTAATGGAATAATTGGGGCAGGAGATTCTGGTTTACTTGAAGAAGATGACAAATACTTTGTTGTTAAAGCAAATTGTATATCCTCAATTATGAAATTGGCTTTAGATTGTTCAGCTGAATTACCTGAAGATAGGACTGATATGAACAATGTTCTTTCCATACTCAAGAACATCAAAAGAAAATTTATAAATGACATAGAAGATGATTAATACGGTAAGGAATGCAAATATTTCTACATATATTGTAAGATTACATAGAATACATAAAATTTAATCAACTTCCTTTTGAGATAGCTTTTCTTTTATATATATATATATATATAAATATATTATATATATTTATTTATTTATCTATTTTGCAGATTAAAAGTTGTTATCATAATCCGATAAAGAATGTTTTGAAGTTTGATTCTTATCAGCAATCTCATTTGGTAAGTATCACTTTCAGCTTTCTATGATGTCAATAGCGTGCCTTGACCTTGGATTGAGATAGTCGTCTCCAAATTAAATTTTTTTTTGTTAGCTAGTTCAAATTACTTAATGATCGCTTGCTGCAACTTACTTTTATAATTATTTCTTGTTTTCTTAAATTTAAATAAATAATTGAATTTCAGTTCGAGTTATAAAACTTGTTTAACAACATTAAATAAAATCATTAATTTATGGAATATTTTGAAATGCTTTAGCATACTAATAACCATTTTTATTATTTACTTATGATCGAATATCAATGTTCAAAATTAATTCCAAATTAATATTGAGTTGAGTAGATTTCAAAATTTCATCTCTTCGTATCTTTAAAGTATTTCGTGTTTTTATCTGAATAGTAATAATGAAGATTTTAATTAAAGTGAAAAATTTTACTTCCAATGTTGTATAATTAAAATTTAATATATATATATTTATATATTTTCATAATTTTTTTACAATCAATGTTTTAATAATTTAATCGTCATATTTCATATTTTATTCATGTAAATCATGTATATCAAATTTGGAGTAACTTGAAATTTTTAAATATTTACTCTATGTGAAACAAAACTTTCAATTTATGTAAAAATTTTTAACCATTCAATATATTAGTATAAACAATATTTTAGATCGATATGATAAAAAAATATTAGAATAGTTCAAAATTTACAACAATTATATCAATAAAATTCAACAATTAATGTAACTCCCAAACCCGACTTAGGCGTTATGGCCAAATTTAGAGTTGCTACTTAATATGATTTACAATAATTATATCAATAAAATTCAAAGATCCCAGTTTTATTCAAAATCATTTCTTATCATTCTATTTACTTAAAAAGTTGTTTTGTTTATATTTTCTAAAATTTATAAATTTCACAATAGAAGACTCTTTAAAATGGATATTTGACAGTTCGTTGTTTGAAAAACCTTCATTTTGCTAGGAATGCAAAATTTGTCTACTAGATCATTTGAGTAGTATAAAGCAAAATACGAGAATAAGTTTTAAAAAAAATCTAAATAGTCTAAAGAGTCCAAAAATTTACAAGACCAAAATACCAAAACTTAAATAATCCAATTTAAAATGATTATGACATTAACCGAGCTCCCGTTTGCACCGATCCACCTAAGTTTGAGGATTACCTAAAAATATTAGTTAGACAAAGAGTGCGTTTTTTAAACTCAGTGTATATCAAATAACTTAAAGCAGTTAGATGCATGTTAAACAGATTATCAGAAACAAATTTATAACCGAATAGAACAGACATGACATATAATCCTACCCCTAACCGCTAGACGCCATCTTCGACCATCCCAACACACCATATGGGTATAAAACATTTATCCATCCCTACACACCACATAGTGTTAATCAAACACTTTACAGAATAGTTGCAGCTGAGTTGCAGGATCAATAGGCGATTTAATGCCTTTGCCATAGAATCACTTCCTCCACATGTTATTTACAATCCAACCAAGATGCAGATATAGAAAATAATAAATGTCATACATATTCAGAGCAGGAATTATACATGCTATAATTTTACATGCACATCATATCTGGCACAAATCATAAACTTAACATTAGATTTCGGATTTATTTATCAATCGGCATCTTAATTACTCTTACAGATAGTAGATGTCCATATTTCATGTTTTATATGCATTTACTCACATATTGACCCTACGAAAGACCCACAGTTGATCGGGACCTCGCGCGGGGTCCTAAGGAAAATTTCAAAATTTTGGGCCCACACGCCCGTCTGATCCATACGACCCAATTAGCCCAGACCGTGTTTTAACATGGTCCAGCACAAGGCCATGTGGCTTTGACAGTGAACTTTTTTAGCTTTCACTGATTGCTATTTTTTTTGTATTTTCAATACACATTTGGTCTAGATTCGATATGAGCACTCCCACGAGATAACCAGTACCTAAAAAACATCACAAACTTAACAAATTATTCCTTACGAACATTCTAATTACGAAACTAAAGTCCATTGACTTCCTAATGAGTCAAAACTTCAACAACCACAACTATACCAAATTGACAGAATCACTTATCCTTGAACGAACAACACTTTCCTACAAGGATTAATTTGCCGGAGGAGTGTTAAACTCAAGATTCTTACCTAAATCAATAGATTCACAACCATTAATTCCTGTTACAAAAACCATCATCACAACTTCGCCACTTCAAAATCCCTAAACCAAACGAACATACAAAAACCAAGAAAATAAAGAAGATCAAAGGTCTACTTACAAAGCCAAAATAAGAAATAAAAGGAAATCTAAATCGTAACGATTCAATCAAACAATTAGAAGCGAAAATTAAAGAAAGAAGCAAAAAAGGGGAAGGGACCAAAAAACATCAGAAGAAAATTGCAGAGAAACAAAAACATGGGGAAAAGAAAGAATTTTTTGGGAACAAAACAAAAACAAAAAATAAAAAATTAAATTAAATTCAAAATAGTAATCTCAACTCCCTACTACCAACCAAATCTAACACACTAATACTCATCCAACTATTTCGGAATTTTAATTCCACCAAACCTCTACTACACAAATGGCAGGCACACGCAGAAGCAAAAATTATTACCATTTGCTCACGCAGTGATTTGAACACAAGATTCTAAGGCAAGTGTAACGCCCCGAATTTTTTAATTCTGCTTCTGTAATTTTTTGATACAAATGTGTATCTGCTTCAGTGGTTAAGTGTTCTGGATGTGTGTGAAAGGTCCCAAGTTCAAGCCTTGTTTTTGGTAAAGTTTGGAATTTTTCTGATTTAAGCCTTACCCTTGCTCAGTAGGTTTAAGGCTAATTGTTGGTGAAATCATAACAGAATGGGCTTGTTGGTTTGGTGGTTAAGGGGAGTGTAAGTTTGCTGGAGGTTTTGTGTTTGAGTCCTTGCGCAAGCTTGGATGTTTATATTTTTGCTCGGTCAGTTGAGAGGGTGTTTGAGTTGGACTAAAAATCTGAAGTAGTTGCAGTTGAGGGATAAGTGGGGGAGGATTTTATGATATTGTGTAGGAAGTGTTGGTAGTTTAATTTATCTGCCTTATTTGGTGTCGTAGTCATATACATCAACATTTGGTGGTTTACCGCATATTGTATCTGGCAACTTAATTGCAGTGATTCCATAAAGTGGCATACACTCACTTATTAGTGTGTGGGGTTAGATGAGTACTTAATACCCTAATTGGTGTGTAAGGATGGACAAAGACGATGTGTAGTGGATGGGGTAGGATATTTATATGCATTTGTTTATGAATCTGTCTCTGAAAATGATTCTGCATCCAATTTGTTAATGAACAATATCTGAAATCTGTAACCGAGCATGATTTGATATGTTTTTCTTGTGAAATTTGTGCATCTGATTTATTGATTGAGTTAGTTCGCACATTGAGCTCGTAAGCTCACATTTCTGTTTTTTGCTGTCAGGTAATCCATAAATTTAGGGCGAATCAGTACAACGGGAGCTTGATTTTTTATTATTATTGTGTTTCTCTTAACTTGTTCGTATTAACTTCGTTTTTCTTGTGGTATATTTTTTTAAAGTTTGGACTTTATTTTTCATTTTAAGTTGTTTTGACGTTTTAGATGATATTAATTCTATCCGCAAAACGTTAGATTTTCAATAACAAACTGTGTTTTCCAAAATTGAATTTAACTAAGAATTTCGCTGCGAACTTAAGTGTTTTATAAATATATAATCGATAAATTTAATGAATTAGTTAAGAAAGGTATTTTTCTAAATAAACTGAAATTTTATTTATCAAAAGCTAGCGCTATTTTTACATGTCTCAAATGGTTTTTGGATTTTCAAATGAATCATAGTAATCTCTTCAAATCTGGTCATAACATCTAGGTCGAGTTTGAGGTGTTACGAGATGATTTAACTTACGATGATCCATCATTTTGTCTACTTGACCCATTTCGGAGGCGGGTTGGATTCTGTGAAGAATAACTATGATCATCACCATTACTTGAATAAGCCTAAAAAAAACGATAATGACAATATTTTAGAACTCTCGAAAAACAAGATGCAAATGGAAGTTAGATTCCCCATAAAAAATTATCGAAAGCATGTATGGTATCATACCCCAATCTTTTGTTGAGGCAGTTTTTTAAGTGCTGCTAAGGACCAATGCCAGTGCCTGACACTGTCTAATCAAAAAGTTTGCCATGTTTAAGTTCGCAAATCATGGCAACAAATTCCTTAGGCTTTGATTTTAAAACTAATTTGTTCGAAGCTATACTTTCGGATTTATGAATCAAATGGAGAATTTACTTTTGATTAAAGCTTTGCCTTAATTATTTTTCTTCAACTTTTAATTATTTCTTTTTTTTGCTAAGTTTTTTAAAAATGAAGTTATTATTATTTTTTGTGAATACAACCTTATTTGCTGCTATTTACTAGTTTTATATTTTCAAATAGATTTTTATTTTTATAAGTCTTGATAATCTAACAAATTTTGGTGCTATTGTCGAGGACTGGTATCAGTAATTTTATTTCTTTTTATCATCTTTAACCTTCGATCATGAATGCATATTCACAGTGTTTTGGATTCAAACATGAGTTTTCAAGTAAAGCAAATGAGGTAATTTTATCTTTTTTCGACATTGGGATTGGGTGCCCATAATGGGTGGCCCATTTGCAAAATAAAAAATGAATTTAATAAAAAAAAGGTTTTGAATTTAAAATAAAAGTAGTTTTTATTTTAGTTATTTTTAAAAGCCAAGAATTTGGGTTTTAGAAAAAGAAAAAAAGGGAAAGTGTTTAAACTGGATTCTCTCACTCAAAAAATAAAGAACAAAAAGGTGTTGTTTAAAGGGTGTTGAAACTATTTTTTTAATTGTGAAATAAAACAGGATCGATTTTAAAAAAAGAAATATAGAGCCGTCACCTATCCTTTTTGTTTAGGTGTGATCGGATTACCTATAAAACATTTTATTTTATTAAAATATTGATTTTGGCCTACGAAATTCAAAAAAACGGGTTCGGGAGTCGGTTACGTGCGAGGAAGGATTAACACCCTTGTAGTGCCCAAAATTGGTACCTTATTGATTAATTAAAGCCTAATATCGAAAATTTGAAAAGATTTTAAAATACGACCCATTTAAAAAGGTTTAGATAACTTGAAGTGGATATGGAGATTCTTTTGTTCCGAAGAAATAAAATATCATATCCAGCACGTTAGGATACGACATTTCAAACCCTCGATACCAAGATCATCTCATGATTTCCAAAACTCATGCATTGAAATTTTAAAAGGATATTCGGTTATTTGGTTAAACGGTAAATCGAAACCCAGCACGTTAGGGCACGATTTCTCGAATTTCCAAACACGAAATATTGCCTTGTTCTTGAGAAAATTTCAAATAAGAGCGATTATAAAACCGACTCGAAATACATTTATTCGGTTTGTTTGGGGTAAAAATGAAACAACCAATTTTGGACCAATGAGTTGGAAATTTCAATTACAATGCGATACTCGGAAATTAAAAGCCAAAGTTACAAATATGGAATAATATACATAGATAAAATACTATACAAATGAATGACAATAGTATGAAAATAAAAAAAGCAAATTAAGATACACACAATAATAATAAGCTCACATCATACATTATGCAAATACTAACGTTAACATTCAAAGACTTATGAATCAAAGAAACGATTTTAAAAGAAATATAAAGCCAATTAACACAAATAAAATACAACAAGTTTTAAAACAATGATAAATGAGTTTAAAATTAATAATGGAAAAAATAAGACATTTGAAATTGTAATACATACAATAATTTAAAATTAATTTATATATATAATTTTGAAATAAGTAATAAATGTGAAAGTTTGAAATAGATCAAAAGATAAAATAAATAATATACTGAAGTAGCAATGTATAAATGAATTTTAAAACAAATCAAAAGAAAAAAATTAAAGTAAGTAATATACAAAATAATACACATTAATTTAAATAAATAATATACATAATATTAGGATTGAATATTTTTGAAGTAAAGGAATTATAAATAAATAAATAAATTGATAAATCGAGTGAAACATACAACAAGTAATGAATGACTAGATAGATAAATATAATGTATATAAATATTATTTAAAATTTAGCATTTAAAAAGAAACAGACAATGAGAAACGAAATTAATCAAATCTGGGTTAAATCGAAATCAAAACAAAATTAATAGGAAAAAATCAGAATACAAATAAAATATCGGGTCCAAATTGTAATATACGAATGAGATGGGGGACTGAATAGGACAATAGCCTTGTCCCCCTAAAATGCATAACTTTGAAAGGGACCGAAATGAAACTATAAAAAAATGCAAAGGATAAATTCAAAAAAGAAATAAAAGAAAACTAAAATAGGGATTAAATTGAAAACGGCCTCAATACGGAAGGACTGCGGGCTCAAATAGACCCTCAGTCCAAAACACACGGATCCTTGGCGAGTTAGGGTCGGATCTCGGGCAAAAGGGGGGCTGAAACGACGTCGTTTAGACGTCTAAAATTCGGCCCCTAAACGATGCCGTTTTATTACTCTAATATAAATCATTTTTTTAAAAAATTCCATTTTTGTTTGAGTTTCACAAAAAAAAAAAATTAGAGAGCCTTCCTTGCTCTCTCATCTCTTTCAAACCCCTCTAGAGCTGGCCTGTGGGTTTCATCAGTGCCGGATGTGACTCCACCTCCGCCGTGGCTCATGGCCTGGGTCGCGCCAAACGGGGTATTTCAAAATCCCCCTTTTAATAGACTTGAAGGTCGAGCCTTCCTCGCCCAAGAAAAATCGAGAGGAGAAAACCCTCACCCCTCATTTGGTCTGATATTCGCGTCGGAGAAAGGACCTCCGACGATCGAAACCGCGGGTAAGTTTTTGGTAAACTTTCCTCTTCTTTCACTATTTATCAATGAAAAATAGAACTTAAAAGCAAAATCAATAGAAAAAAATGAAACGTAAGTCACCTTTTTAATTTCTTTTTTGTTTTTGATTGTTATGTATGCATAAAGAAAGGTACAAAGAGTTGTTCATGGCTTTATAGCCGAATATTCAAAGAACAAAAATACAATTTCCTCTTTTTTTCTTCATATTTGCTGTTGCGCTCTATTACTGTTTATCTATTTTTTGCAGGTACGGAGCGTGTGCTGGCACTAGGCATGGGGCGTACGGAGGCGTGCGTGACGGTTGTACGGCGCTGAAAGTTGGGGCTTGGCTGCGGCGCAAAGGGGAGAAACCCTAGGGTTTCTGTTTCTAAAATATTTTGGGCCATTTGGGCCTTGAATTTTTTGGGCTAGAATTGGTTTAATTTGAGCCCGATGTACTGGACTGTTAATATTTGTTGTAAATGGGTTGTAATATTTGGACTGCTTTAATATTTTTATTATAATTTTATTTTTTTTGTTTTTGTTTTGTGTTTGTATGCGTCCGGGCCAAAATTGGGCCTTACAACTGCCCCATCTTTACTCGTTGTCGTGCAACAAGAACAGAGCAAAGACTTTTATGAAAGATCAATTTTTGCCCGGTCTCGCCAAGTCTTGACTTTTTGGTGCTTATCTTCTTCAAGTAGCCTCTTTGTAACCCACTGCAACTTCAGAGGTAAGATTTGTAGCTTCCATTTGCTTCGTTGTAACATGGTAAATTTGATCTGACCTACTGCAACTTCAGAGGTATAGGAATTGTCGCTTTAATCCGATCCACTGCAACTTCAGGGAGATAGGATTAATAGCTTCAATCTATTCTGCTACAACTTCAGAGAGAATGGTAGCTTCAGTCTGCTCCACTAGAACTTTAGGGATATTAGACTTGTAACTTCAACCTGCCCCACTGCAACTTCAGGGAGATGAGGTTGTGGTTTTAACTTGCTCCACTGCTACTTCAGGGAGATGAGATTTGTTGTCTTCGATCTGCTCCACTACTACTTAGGGATATAAGATCTACAATCTTTAGTCTGCTTCATTGCTACATCAGGAAGATAAGACTAAAATCTTCGGCCTGCTCCCTTACTACCTTAGGGAGATAAGGCTAGTGGCTTAAATTTTCTTCCCTACTACCTCGGGAAGATAAGATTCGCCATCTTCGATCTGCTCCACTACTACTTTGGGAGACAAGATCTACAATCTTCAGCCTACTCCACTGCTGCTCAGGGAGGCAAGGATAGTGGCTTAAATCTGTTTCCCTACTACTTCGAGAAGATTAGATTCACCGTCTTCAATCTACTCCACTACTGCTTAGGGATATAAGATTTGAATCTTCAGTCTGCTTCATTGCTACCTCAGGAAGATAAGACTACAATCTTCGGCCTGCTCCCTTACTACCTTAGGAAGATAAGGCTGGTGGCTAAAATCTGCTCCCCTGCTACCTTGAAAAGATAAGATTCACCGTCTTTGATCTGCTCCACTGCTATCTCAAGGAGATAAGATCTAGAATCTTTAGTCTGCTTCCTTACTACATCAGGAAGATAAGACTACAATCTTCGGCCTGCTCCCTTACTACCTTAGGGAGATAAGGCTGGTGGCTAAAATCTGCTCCCTTGTTACCTCAGGAAAATAAGATTTGTGATCTTCGATTTGCTCCACTGCTATCCTAGGGAGATAAGATCTACAATCTTCAGTCTGCTTCCTTGCTACATCAAGAAGATAAGACTACAATCTTCAGCCTGCTCCCTTACTACCTTAGAGAGATAAGGCTGGTGGCTAAAATCTGCTCCCTTGCTACCTCTGAAAGATAAGATCTATGATCTTCGATCTGCTCCATTGCTACTTCATGGAGATAAAATCTATAAATTCATCGATGTTGCTACACCATCCTCTAGGGACATGATCTGTAGAATCAATTTCCTATGTTTATGCCAAATAATTAGGATGCCATGATCAGAATGAATCAAATGCTCCTAACTAGATATGTTATGAATGATATATGAATGCAGAAATGAGAATAATCCCCTTTTTAAATGCTTAAGGTATCCTTACATGTTTTTCATCAGGGCATTATCACTGACGTATTATGCTGCCATCTTATTCAGCTGGTATTCTCGATAGAAAACCCAAAGAAACAATCACATTCTGCTCAGCAAGCTTGCCCAATTGTAATTTCAGTGTCCCTCCCACTGTACCTTCTAGGACATAAAGTTTGTACCTCCCACTGCAACTTTAGGGAAATAACATTTGATTTCTTCCATCCATCCTACTGCAACTCAGAGTTATAGGATTTGTATCATCTTCAATCAATTTGATCTATTACACCATTCCCTAGGTGTAATAACCAGATGTATATGTCTGATATTTGCATGAATGTAGAGTATCATTTTTCTTTTCCCGAAAATTATCCCCTTTTACACTTGGGTTGACATTGCTCGTTATTTGTCGAGGTTGTATCACCGATGAAATATATTGTCTTTTTATTCAACTAATAAAAAGTCCAAAGAGATAATCATCTTTCTCCAATATTTCCAACCCTTAGGCTTGTTATGTTCTAAACAATAGTCCTATTTCAGGTTCTTGTGTCATTTAGAAGCTTCCAAAGTAATATGCGAAACTCCTTTTATGAAAGTGTTATTAGTCCACTAATCATTATTTCAATGCAAAATGCTTGAAAAAGATCATAACAATGGATTGGAAGGAAATTAATTAGGAGCATAGCTCGAAGCAAGTAAGTTAATTAAGGATAGTAAATACAATTAAGAAGGAAATTTATTGGGACATATCTTGAAAAGAATAAGGTAATCAAATGTAGTCAATTCAAAATGGGTAAAATGGAAGGCTAGGTGCCCCAGATATCGCAGCTTGAACTTCTTTGTACCAACTTCTTGAAGACTATTTTGAGCTCAATTTGTGCTTAGGGGATCCAGAGTACTTTGTCGATGCCCCAGGACATAGCATACTTCTTTATTGTTAATTCAAGCATAACAAGACTACCGCATGCCCTACTTTCTATCAAAGATTTGAATTGCCCTCTATAGTTTTCAATTCAAAACCCCTTTGGTCTTAAGGCGCCCTTTGCGAGTTTTCTCCCTAGCCTCTCCTCCTTTTTTGTTGAAGGTCTCAAAGTTCCCTTTGCGAGTTTTCGCCCTAGCCTTTCACTTTCTAGGTGAAATACTTCTTGATGGAATCCAAATTCACAAGATTGGACAAGTTTTTACCATTCATTTCAGCTAGAATTAATGCTCCTCCAAAACAGGCCTTTTTTACTACATAAGGTCCTTCCCAGTTTGGCATCCACTTTCCTCTGAAGTCCTTTTGTATAGAAATGATCTTTCTCAATACCAAGTCCTCATCATGGAGTTCTCTAGGACGAACCTTTCTGTCGTAAGCTCGCATAATTTATTTTTGGTACATTTGACCATGACGGGTAACTTTCAACCTCTTTTCTTCAATTAAGTTCACTAGATCCATTCTGCTTCATTTAATTCTTGACTCAATCGAAACCTGGAGAGAAGGAATCTTGATTTCAATGGGCAAACCACTTCCATTTCATAATGAGAAAGGTGCTGCCCTAGCGAAGGTTTTGGCCAACATTCAATGAGCATAGAGGGTAAATAGTGACTTCTTATGGCAATATTTACAAGTCTCAGCTGCCTTTCACTATGTCATTTGTTTTATTATTTTTATTCTTCTTTCTCTTATTCTTATTATTATTTTTTTTGTACTTTTTCCTTTTTGGCTGCCTTCGTTGCACTGTGATATGATGTCCGATCTTTGAACATACTTTAAGCTTTTGAGATTGATCCTTTTTGACGTTCCTTGTCGGCACCTAATCCCCTTTTTTTTGGAATTTGATGACTATTGACTTAGTAATATTGGAATATGAGGTGACTTTCACCCTCTTCGTGAAGTAATCGACGACCCCAAAGATGAATCAGTATCGGTTATAAGCTTTTGACGAGATTGACCTCATAATATCCATGCCCCACATATAGAAAATCTGTGAAGAAATAGAGGAGGCACATAAGTCTTGTCTTACTCCGTTATAACTGATACAATGCCCTTCCATGGTGGGTCAACAGTACCCGAACCTAATGATTAGCTGGCTAATGTAAAACCATTAGCATGTGTCCTTCTGACACTAGTATGGACCTTTTTTAGCATCCACAGGCCTTAGTAGCCAAGGCATATCTTGATACAATCATGCGAAAATATCTTTGAATTCTTGACATCTCGCTTGTCTCTGTGGTATAGGCTCCGATCTTCACCTCTTTCTCTCTCTTAGGTTCTCAATGTCCATTGCCCCTTTGTAAAGTAGGATCTATTTCTTATCTTGTTCTACCATCCTTAACAAATCAGAAGATAGGCTACAATCTCTATCATCTTCAAGGTCCTGAGATCCCTCTAGACACATATCTTGCTTAAAAGGAAACTCGGAGTCAGTGATAGTGTCGCTCACGTCATTGATATCTAGGGACCTATTGTAGGTACGAAGGTAGATTCCAAAGAATAAATAATTGTAAGAATGAAAAATAAAAGAATATTTGAAAGAAAGTTAAAAGAATCTAAGAACAATTATTTGTACAGTGTAAAATAAAAGAATATTTGCTCAAAAAGATGTATTTTATCGAAATAAAGATTTTGGACACAATCCTATTTCACAAAAGGATTCTTATTGCTTCTAGGCTTAATGCAACAAGCATGTTTTAAATATTACTCTAGATTAGCTCTAAAAATAAAAGGGATCTCTTCCACAGTCCCATTGTTCAAAACACTCCCAAATATGCAAGGGTTTGGAAACTTTTATTCCCCGGTTCCCTCTTCGGATATGTCATTTAGATTCCCCGATATTCCTTCTAGGCTTTTGACTTGTTCAAGGCATCACAACTCTTTTTCCCCTACTTTCAAATATCACATTTATTGCATTGTCAGAGTGACTAGGTTCTGAGGAATCATCAAACTTCACAATTCCCATTTCAATAAACCTTTCGACCAACTTTTTAAATGTAGTGCAGTTTTCGATTGAGTGTCCTGTTATTCCCGTATGGTACTCATATTGAGCATTCTTATTATGCCATTTTGGGAATGGCGGTTGCATGGGTTCCGAGTAGAATGGAGACACCACATGCACATAAAAAAGATTCTGATACAACTCCTTATATGACATCGAGATAAGTGTAAACTGGAGCTTTTCTGTATTTGGCCTCGAGTTGGATTCCTGCCTTGAAGAGCCTTGATAGCTAGTGGTTATAGCCCTCAGCTGGCCTATGTTGACCAATTTGGAATACCCTTTGCTCATATTATTCACTTCATTTTCATTTCTCTTTGGGGTTGACTTCTTGGCGCTTTCTCTTGCGTCTATCTTCCCGCTCCTGATTGCGTTTTCAATCATCTCGCCGGACATTACTATATCTGAGAAGCTCATGGTAGCGCTTCCCAACATATGGGTAATGAACAAGGCTTTCAGAGTGTTGACGAAAAGTATCGTAGTTTTTTTCTCTAGAAGAGGTGGCTGGACTTATGTCGCTACCTCTCTCCATCTTTGGGCATATTGCCCGAAGCTCTCACTTTGCTTCTTTTTCATATTCTGAAGTGGAATTCTGTCGGGCGCCATGTCTGTCACATGGCCATATTGCTTTATGAAAGCCTGTGCCAAGTCCTTCAATGAAGGAATTTTGGCACGGCTCAGTTGGTTGTACCATTTGGCAGCTGACCCAATCAGATTATTTTGGAAGCAATAAATTAATATTTGATTGTTATCAATTTATCCTGTCATTCTTCGGCAGAACATCGTGATGTGAGCTTCAGGACAACTAGTCCCATTATACTTTTCAAATTCTAGAGTCTTGAATTTCGGCGGGAGTACTAAATCTGGAACCAAACTGAGATCTTTGGCGTCAACCCCATAATGGTAATCAGCATTCTCTATTGCTCTAAGTTTTTCCTCCAACCACCTGTACCGATCTTCGAGTTGTTTTGGCAGTTCAACCCTTACTTTTTCTACTTCTGCCATTTCATCTAGATCTCGAACTATATGATTGGTTGGACTGTTCCTCGGATTGGAACCTAAGCGTGTCGGGTAGTTCATGGGTGGCGAGGTACCGGTTTGATGTTGTTGGGGCCTGATAGTAACGGATGCCCCTTGTAGATGTGCATTTGTTTGGGCCTGCGCGCTTATTAGGGTAAAATCTTGGGGATAGATGAGGTTTTCATTACCATCCTCACCATTGACTACTGGGTCTTTCTCTTTTTCGAGCCTTCCAACTAGTAATTGCGTCAATTGGCTCATCATACTTCTTTGGGATTCAAGCATTTGATCCCTCATATTCTGTTGAATTTTGGCTAGTTGTTCTTGCATTTATGCTTGTAGCTGGTCTTACACATCTCTTTGTAATTGCTCTAATATTTCCATTCTTTGATCCATTGTTTTTGTCTTGTGGCGGGTACCGTAGTGATACTTAGTTGGTGGATTTTTGTAGCACCCCAAACCCGGCCCAGAAGTTATGGCCGGATCCGGCATGCCACATAAAAAATGTTAAAAAAAAAATTTCCATTCTAAGTCTAGAAAATCGTACTTGATGTTCAAAAGATTAATTCATTAAGGGTTAAAGTGATAGGAAGCTGTGCACCAGGTAGGAAACCGGAAAAGAGGTGGTGAGTCCATCTGATCGCTAAGTACCAAGCTCCTTCGGATCCAATCCTAGACATGCATACCGCCATTGCCACACCTTAACGTCATGGATATTTCTAGGAACCCGATTTGATTAAGTCATTTTAGGAAAAATGATTAATTTTGGAAAATACTTTCATTGCGGAAGCTTTGCTTGTTGTCGTGTTATTTTGAAATCAACTGTTGTTTTTGAAAACGCGCCCTAAAGCTATCCAATTTCAACAGTTAAAATAAATATTATCTATCTTAATAAAACATATAAAAACCATCAAAAATAAATAAGCGGCCTTATTACATTTAAAAACCCAAAACTTCAAACGTAAATAAAAGGATGTCCAGTTCACTAGAAGAAAATCAAACTTTCAGAACGGGTGGCCACTCCGAATTCCCTCACAGCTCCAATCCCACTATGGTTGGGGATTTCCTGCGTGGATGAAAATAAAAGGGGTGAGTTTGGGGAAACTCAGTGTAAGGAAAACCCATTCAAAGCCCAAGTCACTCAAGCCTATTGGGCCTAAGCCTATTCAGTGTAACAGTGGTACTGGGCGAGCCCTTTTCAGATTATAATAAACCGGGCCTTAGCCCTTATTCAGATAATAAGTATGGCCCATAGGCCCATTTCAAAATACATGCAACATCGTAAACATATGCAAGCCCATTTGGGAGACTACTCAACCCACCAACCACTGCACTCCACCCGTACCAGCCATACACTCCATGTGGGAATAGCTCAACCCACCCACCCAACACTCCACGATTGCTTGCCTTGCTGCTCGATTATCGATAGAATTGAGGCAAAGCCTCTAAAGACGTGGACAAGCCACTTTCAGACTTCCTCGTCAATATCCCAATCCCATGCATCGATAATAACAACATGGCATGCATAAATAACAACAAATCAAACATGCATTTAGGTCAATTTAACCTAGGGGTATTTCGGTAATTTTGCACCTAGGGGTATAATGATAATTTTCCATACATAGGGGTATTATAGTAATTTAGCTGCTTTTAGGGTTTTTCATGTATATTCCTACTTTTCACGTACTAAATGTAATCACGCATCGAGGGTTCTTACCGAATTGGGCCCGTTGGCCCATCATTCCAATTTTGGCCCATTAAGCCCAAAAATATCGAGGGCACAGAAATCATGCACTTTGCAGTCCAAATTTTGCAGCTTACCAAAAACATTAATCGATTTACCTCACGAGCATTCGCACACTCGCAAATCTACAAAATATCGGTTTTCGGCATTTCAGCTTTTCGACTTTTGCCGATCTAGACTAAGAAAGAGGGTGTTAGTTACACACCTATTTGCGACGATATGCTGACGAGATCCACACACGAACCGCCTACAATTGGATTACTAACACGTTAATCTAACTATTCAAATACAAACTACGTATTAACCCCTTACAATATTCGGACAACCATACCTACAGATCATAGTAAGCTTATAAGAAAACAATAAGTAACTCATTAACAAATTTTTGTCAATGTTTACCACATAATCATAATTTCACTGCAAGCTGTCTTCCTGAGCAACAGTCACTAAATCATTTATAACTGGAGCTACGAAACTCCAAATCAAGTTCCGTTAATTTTCCTTGAAAATAGACTCATATATCTTCTATCCATTAAATTTTCAGAATTTTTGGTTTAGCCAATCAATACCAGATTTTTCTCAAAGCTTCCCATGTTTCACTGTTTGACTAATCTGACCACTCTTCATTACGAATCAAATTTCTCATTGTACAGAATTCAAAATATGTTATTGTTTATTTTATTAGAAACTAGACTCAATAAGCTTTAATTAAATAATTTATTCAGCTTCTAATTCATCTCCCACAATTTATGGTGATTTTCCAAAGTCACGTTACTGCTGCTGTCCCAAGCAGATTTATTACCAAATCACTCTTTCATACACCTATCTTGCATGCATGTTATTTAAACATGTATATCACCAATCAATCATCACATATCTATGATTTTTACTTAAGCATAATCTCCATTTCATCATTTCAAAGCACAACATGTTAGCCGATTTTTCCCTTTAGCATCTAAGGCACATGCATGCTCATTTGTTTGGCTCAACTTCACATATCTTCCATTTTTCATCAAAAGAACATGAAACAACAACCATTTCCTTCATTTTAATTCATGACCAAATGCTCACAACACAACTAAAAATCAAAATATACTTCAAGAGTTAAGGTAGAATCAAGAAGAACTCATGAACCTCAAAATAGAAGCAAGGTACCAAGAACTTACCTTCAATTTTCCTCCTCCTAATGACCGAATACTCAAGAGCTTTCTCCTCTCCTTTCTCTTCTCTAACTTTCAACTATGATGAACAAAATGGACAAAACTTTGTTCTTTTCACCCTTTTTCTTTTAATAAAACTTCATATTTCATCCATTTAATTCTTTAATACAAAAGACATGATATTCTTATCATGAAACATTTACCTAACCCATTATCATGAAACATTTACCTAACCCATTATCATGGAACATTTACCTAACCTATTATCAATTTGTATCAATTTGTACCATAAATTATGGATATCAAGTGTACATTTTGTCTACAACAACATGATGGCTGGCCACTTCATGTAAATGGGAGGTTTGTCATGCAAATCCTCCTATTTTGCACTCCTATTTATTTGGCCACTTCAATTTAGCCTATAGCATTTTCAAACATTTTCACATAGGTCCTATTTCATAATTTCACCCCTTTTTCTTATGGAACAAAAATTAACTAAAATTGTCGGGTTCTATCTTAAGTTTGGGCTTTCTAGAGGCCCACTAACATAATTAAACCTATGCCAACATTCATTGAATTCCCGAAAATTGGGGCGTTACAACTCTACCCTCCTTAAAGAAATTTCGTCCTCGAAATTTACCTAATCCAAACAGATGAGGGTATTGTTGTTGCATCCTCTCTTCTGGCTCCCAAACTCAGAAGTTTCCCCTTCCTTAACTTGTTGAAAGCGAGCGACCAAAGACTCATCGTTCAACTGTTTTTCCTTAATCTGATCCACCAAAGTTGGCCTCACTTGCAACTCACCAACAGACTTCCATCATCATACTGACTCAGATGAGCAAACATTGCTCTCGGATCGATCTGACTCTACGACTTAGAACATCGGCTACCACATTAGCCTTACTTGGGTGATACTCGATCGAACAGTCATAATCCTTAAGCAACTCAATCCATCTCCTTTGCCTAAGGTTCAGCTCCTTCTGAGTCAACAAATACTTAAGACTCTTATGGTCAGTGTATATAATACACCTTTCTCCGTACAAGTAATGTCTCCAAATCTTAAGTGCAAATATTACTGCTGCCAACTCTAAATCATGAGTCAAATAGTTTCCTTCATGAGGCTTAAGCTATCGTGATGCATATGCAACCACCTTACCCTCTTGCATTAACACGCAGCCCAAAATCATGTGTGATGCGTCACTGTACACAGTAAAATCCTTCCCAGACTCCGGCTGAATTAACATAAGTGCTTCAGTCCGAACTTTTTTCAACTTCTCAAAAGCTTCCTGCTATTTCTTAGTCCATACAAACGGTACTCCTTTCCTTATGTGTTTTGTCAGAGGTGCTGCCATCACAGAAAAACCTTCCACAAACCTTCTGTAGTATCCTGCCAGTCCTAGAAAACTCCGTATTCCTGACACTGACCTAGGCGGCTTCCACTCCAAAATCGCTTCAATTTTCTGAGGGTCCACCTTAATCCCTTCAGCAGAGACCACATGTCCTAAGAAGGTTATCTCCCTCAACCAAAATTCACACTTGCTGAACTTCGCAAAGAGTTACTTCTCCCTTAATACTTACAGCACTATACGGAGATGCTCATCATGTTTTGTTTCAGTTTCAGAATATACCAGGATATCGTCAATAAAGACGAGTACGAACTGATCCAAAAATGGTTGGAACACACGATTCATTAGATCCATAAACGCTGCAGGAGAGTTCGTTAGTCCAAATGGCATAACCAGAAACTCGTAATGGCCATACCGAGTCCTGAATGCTGTCTTATGGATATCCACTTCCTTTACCCTTAACTGATGGTGTCCAGATCGAAGGTCAATCTTGGAAAATACCGAAGCTCCTCTAAGTTGGTCAAATAAATCATCAACCCTTGGCAGTGGATACTTATTTTTAATCGTCAGTTTGTTCAACTGGCGATAATCAATGCACATCCGCATTGTACCATCCTTCTTCTTCACGAATAGCACCGGTGCTCCCCATAGAGACACGGTTGGCCTAATGAAGCCCCTATCCAACAACTTTTGAATTTGAGCCTTTAACTCCGCTAACTCCTTCGGTGCCATCCTATACGGTGCGATGGACACGGGCGCCGTTTCAGGCAACAAATCTATTCCAAACTCAACTTCTCGGTTCGGAGGCAATTTGGAAGCTCCTCCAGAAAAACATCTTGAAACTCCTTTACGGTCCTAACCTTATCCACTGTCAGTCCCTCCTCTTCCGACTGACTTACAAATGCCAAATAGGCCTCACAACCTTTTCGAATCCACTTCTCGGCTCTTAATGCCGATACCACATTGGACAAATAATCCCTTCGCTCACCTATCACCATAACCTCCTCATCCTTTGTGGTCCTTAACACCATTCGTTTAACAGCACAATCTAGAGTCGCTTTATGCTTAACAAGCCAGTCTATTCCCAAAATGAGATCAAACTCTCCGAACGGTAACTCCATCAAATCTCCAGGGAAAATCTTACCTTGAGTTTCTAAGGGTACATCCCTATACAGTTTGTCTACCCTAACCGAGTGACTCAAATGACTTAGTACAGATACCCCACTCACAATCTCCTCAGAGCAGTCCAAGTTGTCCATAATCCGTTCTGTGGCCTCCAACCAATATTCCGCCACATTCAGGGCTATACTAGATACGCCCCTAAAGATCTCCGCTCTGTTAGCCCGAAGTCGTTCAGAAATAGATCCCCGAACTCCATTGCCCGTACTTGCCCCGGTAACCCTTTCCAGAACACGAAGCATTGCATATGACAGGGCATCATCCTCGACAGCCCGATCATACGGCCCATTCTCATTCGCCCGGTGGTGGTCGTACTACTCCAGTGGGTATGTGTTCAGAAGATGAAGATCCAGCTTGAGTACTACCTCGGCCTCGACCACGGTCTCTTCCCTGAGTAGCTCTCGTACTCATATCGATTTATCTTGATTACGAATTTTTATGCATCAATTCAATATTCCAGTGTTTATTACAGATGTTTTATGAATCAGACAGTAATTCAAAGTTTGTTTTCGCAGAATCGAAGTCTAGGACAATAAGACTTAATACAAATAAAATATCGGGTCCAAATTGTAATATGCGAATGAGATGGCGGACTGAATAGGACAATAGCCCTGTCCCCCCAAAATCCATAACTTTGAAAGGGATCGAAATGAAACCATAAAAAAATGCAAAGGATAAATTCAAAAAAATAAAAGAAAACTAAAATAGGGATTAAATTGAAAACGGCCTCAAAGCAGAAGGACTGAGGGTGCAAATAGACCCTCAGTCCAAAACACGTGAATCCTTGGCGGGTTAGGGTCGGATCTCGGGCAAAAGGGGGCAGGGACGACGTTGTTTTGACGTCTAAAATTCGGTCCCTAAACGGTGCCATTTTATAACTCTGATATAAATCATTTTTTTTAAATTCCATTTCTGTTTGAGTTTCAAAAAAAAAAAAAAGAACTTAGAGAGCCTTCCTTGCTCTCTCCTCTCTTTGAAACCCCCTAGGGCCGGCCTGTGGGTTTCATCGGTGCCGGATGCGCCTCCACCTCCACCGTGACTCATGGCCTGGGTCGCGCCAAACGGGGTGTTTCAAAATCCCCCTTTTAATAGACTTGAAGGTCGAGCCTTCCTCAAGCAAGAAAAATCGAGAGGAGAAGACCCTCACCTACCTTTGGTCCGATATTCGTGCCGGAGAAAGGACCTCCGACAATTGAAACCCCCGGTAAGTTTTTGGTGAACTTTCCTCTTCTTTCTCTATTTATCAATGAAAAATAGAACTTAAAAGCAAAATCAATAGAAAAAAATGAAACGCAAGTCAGCTTTTTAATTTCTTTTTTGTTTTTGATTGTTATGTATGTGTAAAGAAAGGTACAAAGGGTTGTTCATGGCTTTATAGTCGAATATTCAAAGAACAAAAATACAATTTCCTCTTTTTTCTTCGTATTTGTTGTTGCACTTTGCTGCTGTTTGTCTATTTTTTTGCAGGTATGGAGTGTGTGCTGGCACTCGGCGTGGGCATACGGAGGCGCACGTGGTGGTCATATGGCGCTGAAGGCTGGGGCTTGGTTGTGGCGCAAGGGGGAGAAACCCTAGGGTTTCTGTTTCTAAAATATTTTGGGCCGTTTGGGCCTTGAATTTTGGGGCTGTAATTGGGTTAATTTGGGCCCAATGTACTGGACTGTTAATTTCTATTGTAAATGGGTTGTAATATTTGGACTGCTTTAATATTTTTATTATAATTTTTTCTTTTTTTCTTTTTGTTTTGTGTTTGTACGGGCTCGGCCCAAAATTGGGCCTTACAAAAGGAATTATTTTTTTACTCTCTTGAGTTTGGATTTAGAGTTGTGGAACATAGACAATTTCTTAGTACATGATTTTGCTCTTGATCAGTATATTGAACCAATTCAACAATGATTTGATATATATCTTTCTTTTTTTTTTTTCTATTTTGCGTTTGTGTATATTAATTACGGTTAGTATATTTTTTTTCTACAATAGTGCCAGAGCTAGGTTATTGGTTCGATTACTATAAACAAAATATAAGTTTGGTAATTTGGTGGTAGAGTTGATATCCAAATTTGGAATATGTTTGTACACAGGGATTGTCACTACAAACAAACTACCAAATAGTGATGACTCAAAAGCCGTCACTAAAAAAAAATCATTAGTATAGGTCTAAAAACCCTATATTGATGGTCAAAAAGACTATTTCGAAAAAATATAACTGTTGATACATGTAATGTCGGTATATACTTTTATGGCGAAAAACATGATAGGTCTAAAAGTTTATACCAACAATTTTGAGTGTTGCTAAAGTAGCAGGTGTCAATATAGGCACCGTCCACTACAGTTGATTTTCTAGTACCTATAATGACAATAAAACTATCATTATATTTGAGTGGAATTCCAATTATCTCCTTGAACTTATTGCGATAATATAAATCGTCGGTAAATGTTTTCATTATATGAAATACCTATAAACATATACTGACTGTCAATAATAAAAATAAGAAATAGATCATTGAGATCCCATTTCTAATATTTTCATTTGCAATATTAATTTATTTATAATCTTAATTCAATATATAAAATAAAATCTAAATATAATCAAATTAAGCTAATTATATAAGGAATATAGTCCCAACATAATCCAACCATAAATCATATAAATAATTCGAATTCTTTAATAATAAAAGAAGTCAAAACTAGTGTACCTCAGCCCCAAAAAAACAATTATAAGAACCAAAATAAAAGAAGTCAAATGCAACTCAGCTCTAACACTTAAAAAACTATGGTCTAGAAAAGCATTCGAATTAAGATTTTCAAAGGTTTTCATTCGAATTAAGATTTTCAAAGGTTTTCTTCAATTGAAGTTAGAATTTAAAGTTTGAAAGGTTGTTGTAAAAACCCATTTTACTCGGGCCCAAAAACTAAAAATAATAATAAAAACAATAAAACCAAATAAAGTCTAAATTTTTAACAGTCCATATAAGCCCAAAATTTTACAACTTGACCCAAAACTAGAACAAGCCCAAAATTAAAAAAAACCCTAGCAGCCTAAAAGCCCACAATTTTAACCTTCAGCAAAAAAAAAGAGAAACCCTAGCCTAAGAGCTACCGCCGTGCCTCCCTACCCCCCACGTGCATTGCTAGCGCCTCCAACGCCTGAGGCTCGGTCTTACACCAGAATGGTCTCGTCCCATCGCTTCCAAAGACCTGCAAACAACGAGAAAAGAGGACAGAGAAGCAAAAAGATGGCAGTAAAGAAACAAAAGAAAAGGAAACAATAACATAGCAGAATAGAATAGCATGAACAGTAGCAAGATAGTGACTTGTGAATCGGCTATAAAGCCACAAAAAATCATATTGTAAGGGGGATTTTTCAAAAAAATACAAACAATATCAATAGAAAACGAAAAAAGGTGAATTTTTTCTACTTTCATTTTAAGTTTTTGTTTTATTTTATTCTATTTTCATTTTTTATTTATTTTTACACACGAATATAAAAAAAGGAAAATGGGGAAGAAACTTACTGGTTGTTCGGTTTTTCAACACCGTGTATGGCCGAGGAAGCCACCGCTGAGGATTGGTGGCTGTAAACTGAATGATTTCTTGAGTTCTAGGGTGTTTTTGTTAATTTTTGAAGGTTTTTGAGTCGTTTTAACCTCAAATTCAGACTCTACTCGAAAAGAGAAGCAAAAAGAGTGTTTTTTAGTTTCTCCGGCCGCCACGGACTGCAGCGCCGTCAGTTGCCGGCAGTTGGCCGGTGGTCCGGTAACTAGACCTTAGCCAGATGTTTGGAGGTGAGAGAGAAGAGGGGAGAGGAAAATTTCTTTTTTTTTTGGAAGAGGGTTAAAATGAAGGATTTTAAAAAAATTTGGGGCTTAAATAGGGGACACTAAACGGTGCTGTTTCGTTAGGCCCCCTAGATGCCCAAAACGACGTCGTTTTGGGGGCCGACCCGCGACCCAACCCGTTCGCCCGAAGGTTCGTGTGTTTTTAAGTGGAATGGCTATTTGCGCTTTTGGCCCTTCCGCTTTTTCATGGTTTTGCAATCAAGTTTTTTTAATTTTAATTGTTATCCTTTAATTTATTTCGTTTCCAATTTAGTCCATATTGAAGCTGTGTGTTTTGGGGGAAGGGAAAATTTCCCTTTTGGTCACTCTTTGTTATTCAAGCATGCAAATTGGTCATTTTCTCTTTTATTTATTTCAAATTTGCCCCGAATTTCTGTTTTAAGTTCAAATTGGTCCCTTTTTTTTGTTCTTTTTGCTATTTTATTAACTAATTTAATATTTGTTACTATAATTATATTTTATTTTTATGCTTATTTATTTGTTACTATTATTATATTATTATATTAGTAACTTTGTATTATTATCATTATTATAACCATATTTTCTTTTGTGTTTATTTACTTATTATTACATTATTAATTAATCTATTATTATTGTTGTTGTTATTTTTACTATAACTATAATTTTCTATTATTATTATTACTGTCATTTTATTACTATTATTATTTTTATATTATTATTTATATTAATTTTGTTATTATTATTATTCCTGGTTTTATTATTATTAATGTATCATTATTATTCATTTTATTATTATTATTATTATTATTATTATTATTATTATTATTATCATTTCTTATTTTGTTTTATTAAATATTTTTATTTTCTTATTTATTTACTTTTTTGTTTAAACTCTTTGATAGTTTTTATTTGTTTATTTATATTCTTTCATAATCACCAACCAAATTGTTTTGTTTATTATCTTGTTCAATCATTTAATTAATTATTTCTTTAACCCTTTTAATAATTAAAGTTCATTTATTTAAGTTTTTCACGTGCTCTTACACTTGACCGTTATTACTATTATTATTTTTATATATTTTATTATAAATTATGTCCTTAATTTTATTTTAACTTGATTCTTTGTTTTCAATGTTTACAAATTATTCTCCTTACATTAATTTATAATTGTTTCTTTATCTCCATCATTATAGTGGCATTGTTCTTTATATATGATTGTTGATATTATCATTGTCATTATTTTTTTAATGGTTCTTGTAAATGTAGAAGTAGTGTATATTATGTTATTCTTATGTGTTGTTTTATTAATATATTCATTATTTGTCATTTGTTAACACGGCATTTCATTCGCACATCATTTTAAAAAAAAATTACATTAATTCATAAAAGGGATTCTTTAATAAAGGCGATATTTTGTGTTTTGGAAATTTGAGAAGTCGTGCCCTAACGTGCTGGGTTTCAATTTTTTCGTTTGACCAAACGGCCAAATACCCTTTTTAAAATTCCGTCCGTGTTTTCTTCATTAAAAAAGGGGGCAATATTTCGTGTTTAGAAATTAGAGAAAATGTGCCTTAACTTACTGGGTTTTGATTTTTCTCGTTTAACCCAAAAAATCGAATATCCTTTTAAAATTAAAATGCATGAGCTTTGAAAATCAAAAGGCAAGCTTATTTTCGGAGGTTTAAACTGTCGTGTCCTAACGTACTGGATGTGACATTTTATTACTTCGGGATAAGAAGGTCTTTAGCATCCGCTTCGATTTATTCAAACATTTTTGTAAAATTAACATTAATAAACAAAGGATCGTATTTTAAAATCTTTTCAAAATTTTAATTTTTGACATTAAGACATTAATTAATTAATTTGATACCAATTTTGAGCATTACAAGGGTGCTAATCCTTCCTCGTATGTAACCGACTCCCGAACCCGTTTTCTCGATTTTCGTAGACCAAAACTGTCGTTTTAGTAAAACAAAACATTTTAAAACAATCAAATTACAAGGTGATCCGATCACACCTAAACAAAAAAAAGATTGATAGCGATTCCCATTTTTTCGTTTTCATTTTCAAAATCAAGTCGACTTCATCTTTCAAAAAAATGGTTTTGACAATTGTAGTTTGGTGTTACATATTATAAGAAAGGGTTGGATTCAGCCCATATTTGTAGGCCGAATTCAACACCCAATCAAACATATATTATATGATTAATTCGATTAGACTCCATGTAATTTAAATGTTTAATTCAATTATATTTTACGGTAAGTACAAATAATATCAAATTAGAGAAAATAATAATAACATAGCATTTACAATCAAACGGATTAATGGCAGGAATGAAGTTAAAAAGTTTCTTACCCACTCTGACATCAAAATGGGCAGCTTGGTGAAAAACTGAACAACTATTATTTTTTAGTTTGCATTATTCATTTAATAAAGAAGGTTGTCGTCTTCGTAGCCTCCTTCCTACATTATAACTTCACAAATTCTTCAATTATAATATCATATTTAGCCCCTTTTTTTTCCATCACCGGTGAATATAAGCTAAAGTACGTTTTAATGGTTATAAGCAATCTTCTTAAGGATCTATATTGAGCATACCAATCTCTAATTAGGATGCAACATTTACAATTATTTCATGCATTTTCTTGTTGATGGTAATTATATGTACAATCAAATCATTATCATTCAGATATCAAATCAAGTCTTCCTAATTCCTCACATTGGGTTTAGGTTCTTGGGACTCTAGGAACACACATTTGAGTAGGTATCATTTCCTGTAATCAAATTACATAATGACAATACCGCGACTGTATCAAGACATATGAAGAATAAATATAACAAATACTTAAATTAGTAATATTTAAATAAAATAGTTAAATTTTATGGTTTAATTGAAAGGCTTAGGACTAGGGTTTCTATAATACTGGGGTTTACGTTTTCTTTGGCATTGAAAAAAGGAGCACAAAAATCTGAGTCGAACTGTGACACCATATCTCAAATGATTGCAATCAATCAAATTGGGTAAAAATCTCTAAAAGCAAAGCCTAATTTTGACGTCTGTAGGAACCAAGAACTAAATCAATGGAGGCAAGAGCCTTGCTCCCTCAAAAAATTGTAAAACCTTTTTACAATCTTTCTAGAAAGTAAAACAACTCTGATGTCGACCTAAAAACGTATATCCAATTTATAAAGAACTCTGATGTCGACCTAAAATAATTTAAATAAAAAAAAACTCCGATGTTGACCTAAAAAATAAACAAATAAAAGTCTGATCACTTGGAAATTTCTTAGTTTCCTCTGACGGGGCAATTGGAGATCTGGAAATTCCTTTGTTGGAGACATTTATTTATAGAATGCTGGAATCATTTAGTAATAACTTTAATATTTGTTTCATATATATAAGTTAAGGACATCCAAATCTAAATTCCTTTCTATTATTCATATATTATATATTATTAAATATTTTTATATTAATATTTTTATAATTAAATTAAATTTTATTATTTAACGTAAATTTAGACTGAAGTATGTCAGTCAATTAGGATTTTATTTATTTATTTAAAACTTTCTCCGTATTAATGAATTAAGTAAAGTAAGTGAAGTAGACCCTGCCGGCCTACTTAACCAAGACATCTTTGTCTAATAAGTTTCAAGATCTTGACTCGTATATCTTGGTTTTATTTGTCCGCTTTTTTCTTAATTTAATTAGAATATGTCTGCTCACTGCAATTCGCAAAGTTGGATTAACTTTTAAATATGACTTGTACCATAATTTATTCTTAAATAAATAAATTTAAATTTAAAATATTGAATTATTTGATAAATTTAAATGATAGTTCATGTCATGAGAAAAATAATCATAAAACAAATGTAATGATATATTCAAATTTATCTAAAATGATTTATTTATGTGTAATGAATTATAAACTTAATGTTACTTTACACAAGACACGAAATGAACACCAAAATTTAAATAAAACATATGATAAATTATGTGAAAATATGTTATGAATTAAGACATGATATAAACATATAAATTTGTTATCGATATATATATATATATATATATAACAAAGAGGAGATCAAGAAAGAGGATATAGTGGTGTTTAGGAGGCCAGCTCACTTTAAGAGGTGGAGAGCCAAAAAAATATAAGAGGATAGGGAGAAAGCTGAGGAGGGTTAGTGCTCAAGGATATCTTAAAGACTCCAAAAAGATCTCTTTTTCATCATTTAGGAAGTTGTTTACAAGAAATGTCCTCTTGTCTAGTATGATATAACAAATCGTTGCAGAGAAGTTGTCATCAAAGAGGACAAGAAGGAAGTGCACAATAGGGCCCGTTCTATTATGGTAGTATGAGATTTTTAAGCTCAAATAGGATCCAGTGACCTTCAATGGCAAGTTCACACTTGGAGAGGGTTCATACCTAAAAAGAGGATGACAAATGAAGATGTTTGCCAAGTGGACGGGTTGTCTATGGAAGAGGCAGGTCCATGTCTTTTAGAAGGGAGTAAGTAGGAGGATTGGATGGAGAGCAGAGTTTCAGGATGGCTAGCCACAGAGACATCCAAGTGAAAGAGATCGGATAATGTAGAGTTGAAGACCTAATTGTGGATATTTCTCAGATAGCTTGTCATGTTGACACGTGTCCAAGTCTAAAGGATGTATAACAAAATCATGCTCTAAATTAAATCACAATAATAAACTAATCAAAACAAGATATAATAAAAAAAACCAGGAATATCACTCTTTTACACCAACTTATCAAAATTTATATAAGACTATAAATGTATATATAAATTTATAATCCTATAACTATAGAATTATCGTATATAAAAATCGTTAGACAAATTTATAATATTTTAAATTTACAAAAGTTAACTCAAATATTATAAAAAAATAACACAAATATGGAAAATAACATAAACATAACACAAACTTGTAAAAATACCTAAAATAAAATTATTGACGGATAAAATTTATTTAAAATATTAACTACATGAATACACATTTTTTTATCTTCTAACTAAATACCTAAATTGATCTCTTAAATTATGCTCAAAGTCATTGATTAGACATGTTTATGGGTCGGGTTATCCGTTCAGACTTAAAGGTCTACTCGAAATTTAGGAGGGTTTAGGTAAAAAAAAAATTAGACATATTTAAAATATGAGTCAGGCTTGGACTTGAATATTCAAGGCCCGACTGACTCTTTTTAAGTTTATAATACTTTATATAATGTTATTTTTAATATTATATTATTTAGAATACATTAAGGAAAATAAACCTATACTAAATATATAATATTATTCTAATGTAAACATTAAAATAATGTTAAGATGATCATATAAAAAGTTTCAATAAATAAAAAATATAAAATTATTAAATATCAAAATAATATAATATAAATATTTTAAAAATAATTTGTGCAGACCTAAAATTAGCTTAAATTAATCTTTATAAATATAGACTGGTTGAGATAAAATTGTTGGACGATCACCTACGCCACTTACTATATTCTCATACTTACCCTTCCATTTAAATTTATTGATATTAGTTAGGAGTCAGCAACAACGGTATCTTCAATCTTGAATCAAGCAATCCCATGGTATTGCTTCTATATTAGATACTAGAATTATCTCTCGGTTTGGCGGGGATTTTCAAATATAACATAATTTTTATTTAAGTAATAATAAATTTTAACAAATGAAATTTATTAAATAATAGTTATTATAGTTGTTCAATAATATCTTACAATTAGTTATTAATGAAAATTGAATATATTTTATTTTTATAGGTTTCAATATGGATTTAAAATCGAGCCATGAGTCATCCTTCTGAAAAAAAATAAAAGAAAAAGAAACTTGTCCCTTTTCGATTTTTGGAAATATTATTTATTGTCATTTTAAAAATATATATATTTTTGATAAATAGAAAAATAATTGTTTTCTAATAACAAAAAACATGAAAATATGTTGGGTATCTATTTTCTTATATTAAAAATAAAAGACATTTATATAAATTGAATAAAATATCATATTTAGAGCTGATCATAGGCTAGGCGGTCCGCCCGCCTCAAGGCCCGCCTAGAAAAATGGGAGGGTTTGGGTAAAAATAGAAGCCCGAAAAATGGGCTTGGGTAAAAAAACGAGGCCGGTTTAGAAAACAGGTCGGGCCTCGAGTAAGAGTTTTTGGCCTGGCCGCCAAACCCAACCAATTATATATTAATATATTTTTATTTTATTTTTAATCGTTTTAAATTTTTAATATAACTATTTTTATTATATTATCAATTTGTGTATTGTTTTAAGAATTGTTTTAGTATCATTTTATTTGTTTTAATATTTGTTTTATGTTTTAAATATATTTGATTTATTATATTTTTAAAATTTTTATTTAATGAAATAAGAAAAAAAAGTAATATGGGTTAGGCGTATGGGCTCGAGCTTAGCAATTTTATTTCGGGCCGGGCTTGGACAAATTTTAAGCCCATATTTTGGGCGGGCCTGCCCAGCCTAAAATTTTGTCTGGTGACCGAACTGGCCTGCCCGCCCATGATCACCTCTAACCATATTGAACATTTAAAAATATTAGAAATAATAATAATTTTATATTTATATGTGTCTGAACTATAACATATTATCATTTACAATTTTGAAAAATATTTTAGAATTTTCAGCCAAACATATTTTCTTTAACATTTTACATTTTTGAGTAAACAAAACAAAAACAATCTCTATTTCTTGAAATCAAAGGAATCCCATGTGAGTTAAATATAAATACTAAATTAACATGTAAGTGAGCATACTCATTAATTCTCTTATGTATACCATCTTAAAATAAATTTAAAATTAAATAAATAGAGCAAAATAATGTGAATCCTAAATTTTCTTATTTAATATTTCATTTAAAATTAAAATAAAATAATTACTTTAAATTTCTTTTTCAACTGGTTGAATATGATTCCAAATCCAGACTATCTTGAGAGCCACTATATGTGAATCAACTACTTTAAACACCTCATTTAATAATAAAATGAAATAAATATTTTTCCTAAATTGGTGATAGCTAAAATCTAGTTATTATGATAAAACTATCATAATATGAGATGAATTTAAGTACAATACAAAATGAAAAATAAAATACACAAAACATGAATATACTCACACTAATTATTAATGTGTAAAGATTTATATAGATTCATAATATTTAATTTTTTCAAAAATCTCATAGAAAATAATATATATCTTTTTAAAAATTGAACTACTATAATAACTTATGCAACATATTAATAAGTTAAGACTAACACACAATGATTAAGTCCAATGCATAAAATTTTCTTCACAACAATTGTATATAAATTATAAGGAAAAGTTTACCATCAATCACTCAACTTTAATCCTAATGACAAAACAATCACTAAATTTTTGAAAAATAACAAATCAGTCACCACTAACCATTTTCCGTTACAGACGTAACGGAGCTACCATTTTTCATCCTTCTCTCTCCCCTCCCCCCTATCACCGCTCTCCCATCTTTCTCCCTCTCCTCCACTGTCCTTTTCCTTTTGCTAACCCTATTTTTTCCTTCTCCCATCCTTTTTCTTTCACAACGCTCCATTTCATTTTACAATTCTTCAAAACCCATTAATGTAAATCAAGTTTTCTCTCTTGTTCTTTTTCATAGCCTTAATCTTCTGTCCATTTTTTAAAACTTTTGTTTTGAACAAAAACCCATTCAACCAACCATAGAGATTTTTGATTTCTAAGGGACAATTTTGAAAGCATTTCTAAGAGAGCTCATCAAATAAGAAACAATGGTCGATTGATGTTGGAAAATTTGAAAATTAGGGTTTGAGATTTGAGATTTTTGAATGTGAAGACATTTTTTCTAACCTCAAAATTTTGAAGATGAGGACCCTTTTTTAAACATCAAGTAATTATTATGGTTGCCACACTTTTTCTTCCTAGAGCTCTGACTTGCAGGCCCTATTTTTCTCAAAATTTGAAGAAAGCTTTAGGTTTTCAAATTTTCATGTGAAGAAAGACCATTTTTTTTCAGTTTTTAGAATGAGTTTTTGTTTATTTGCGTGGCTGTGGAGGTCACTTTTGCCATTGTTGTTTCTTCCAAATTTGTTAAAGTTGCTATTTTGATAAGCAAAAGAAGAAGAGAGAAAGAGAGAAGCATACTGATTGTGGTGCGAGAAGAGGAATAGAGCAAAGGCAATTGTGGCTGCCAAAATCCAGGCTTTGCTTGCTGAAACTACTCCACTGCTCATTCTTTAAAAAATGAGTCTTTGATGGGATTTTGCTTGGAGGTTCAGATTGAGATTTTTGGTTGGGAAGAATAAGACCTATGGTTTTGGGAGACAAAATCAAGGGACTTGAAGGGTGGGTGGGTTAGCAGAGGGAAAATGACGGTAGGGTAGAGGGAGAGAATTGAAGTAAAGGGAGGGATGGTGGGCAAGAGGGAGAGGGATGGGAGAGCAATGGTAGGGGAAGGATAAAAGAGGGGAGGGGGAGAGAAGGATGGAAAATGGCAACTCCGTTATGTCTGTAACGAAAGATGGCAGCTTTGTTATGTTTGTAATGGGAAATGGTTAGTAGTGATTGATTTGTTATTTTTTGAAAGTTTAGTGACTGAATTGAAATGTAGCGTCCATAAATTCTAAGTTTTTGAATTGTTGGAGATTGTAAAGTAATTTAATTTGGTTCACTGGTTAAGAGTTGTGATTGAGTGTGTGAGGTTTTGGGTTTGAATCACTTTCCTTTGAGTTTTGTTAAATTTTGTCCAAACCCCTATCTTTGAACTTTAGGCTTAAATATTATTTTCGCTCAATTAATGATAGAATGACTCCGCTGGTTTAGTGGTAAGGTTTTAGCTTACCCTTTGATCTTGTGTTTGAATCTTTGTATGTGTAAGCGGGAAATATTTTTGCTAAATTCCCTGTGAGCCGTCCATTTGGTAGTGTTTGGGCTAAGTTTGAACTCAAATAGGTTGATAATTTGTTAGAAAATTGATTTCTATGGGATTTTTTCAAATTTATTTATTTTTAAAATGATAATATAAATAACCAATTTACCCAAAAAAAAATATCTCTCACGTTCCCACTTTTCCTCAATTGCCGTCCATTCTTTTCATTTTTCCAAATTTTCCCCTGTTTGAATTTTCACCCCTCTTTGCTTTCTTTCACCAAAATTGCTTCCCTATTCATAGCTTGCTTGCTTTCTTTCTTTTGTTGTTCAAATCCTGTGTGGGAGTGGTGTGATTCAATTGCTCAAAATCTTTTTGGGTGTTCCGATTTTGGCGTAGGGTAAGAGAATGATTTTTTTATCGTTGATGTGGTAATCTTTGGTTGTTAAGTATTATTTGAAGGAAGGGATTTTTACAAGTGGTTCTTAGTTTTAATTTAATTATTTTGATATGCTTCTGGAAGAAGATCGTGAGGTGTCTGGTGTTCCTCCAACGACTCAGACATCGTTCTAGAATGAGTGCCTATTGGTTTAGAGTTAAATTTTAAGAAGGCAAGGGTTGTATCTTGGTTTTAGTTGCTAATAAAATTAGTTAATAATGTCAATTTTAGATATTGTAATTCTCACAGTTGTGTTCGCATTGAAAAACAATCAGGTGTGTAATGAAAAACCCAAAAAAACAGCAAACAACGCGATGCCAAAAAGTGTACTGTTGATGGCACACGGTCATGTGAGCCACACGGGCTAGGCCAGTTGGGTTGTAACGTCCCCTAACCCTATACCGTCGCCGAAACAGGGTTACGAGACATTACCAGTCAGTACAGTCCAATTCCGGTCATTAATTAAAATAAATATTCACACTCATCCTAGTTTTAAGACGTCGTCCCTTTAATGGGCCCTCGTGGTCCAATATGAACAGTAAATTCAATTTGGAACTAATTTAGAATCAATACGAATTTTTTTATAAATTTCAAAATTCATACTATATACCATTGCCAACCATAATTTACTTATTTCATCAATACTTTTACAACCTAAATGACTCTTATTAAACATCCTAGGTACATGCCATTATCAATACTCAACATACTTTACCTCATTAAATTCGGGATCGGCCTGGGATGCTAATTCAATAGTCTAGCCTTAACTTAACCTGCGCACGGAAACAAACCGTACGCTGAGTATACACTCAGTGGTATTTCTATAATCTGAACACTTAAACAATTATAAAACATATTAATTTATATATATTGAACTATTCAAACTCAATGAGAACTCAAACATTCACTTTCCAATCAATGTTTTGGTCTACTTTAAATTTCAAATCATTTATTATTTTTCAATAGCAATTAATCAATCAGTAATGTTCATTAACAATCAGAACAATTATTTATTCAGTAACAGTTAGTTATTCGGTAACAATCAATTATTCAATAATAATCAGTTATTCAGTAACAATTAAATTATTCAGTAACAGTCGATCTTTTCAGTTCCTTTATTTACCCCTATTCTATTGTCTGACAGTTTCGACCCTTCTTCACTAAAAATTAATTATCTCATAGTACAGGACTTGGATAATATTCCTGTTGATTTCTCCTAAAAATAGACTCATTAGGGATTCTAAACATATAACTTTAACCCTCTAATTATTTTTTGCCAATATTTGGTGATTTTCCAAAGTCAGAACAGGGAAACCCGAATTCATTCTGACCTTGACTCACAAAATTCATTATATCTCATAATTTACAATTCAATTACTTATATCATTTCTTTTATAAGAAACTAGACTCAATAAGATTTAATTCCATATTTTATTCATCCTCTAATTCAATTTCTACAATTTTTGGTGATTTTTCAAACTTAGACTACTGCTGCTGTCCAAAATAGTCTTAGTGCAAAATGTTGATTTTCTACTTTTAATTTTAATTTAATCCTAACTAAATTCACTTACTTTTCTATCTTAATTCATACTTTATTTCTACTCAATTTTTAACCAAACTTAGACATAATTATCTACTTTTCATCATAATACCATAATTTCGAAATTCTTTCAATTTAGTCCTTAAAGCATAAGACTTATGAATCACTTTACAATTCAATCATTATTTCATTTCCAACTTGAATTTCTATCAATTTAGCCCTTAATTCATCTTTTTGTTCAACTTAATCAACACATAAAAATTTATTAACTTCCTAACTTTTGATATAATTCATGTAGTACTCTTCTCTAGAATTCCATAAACATCAAAATTGCAAGAAAAGGGATCAAATTGACTTACCTATTAAAGTTTAAAGCTTCAAAACCTTGATTTTCCCTTTTCTCCCTTTCTTTCTTTCTTTCCTTTCTTTCTCCCCTGCTCTTCTCTGTTTCGTTTGCTTTGTTTTTCTTTTTCATTTCTTTTATTTCATTTATTTCTTTATTTCATTTCTTTATTTTATTATTAAACTATTATAATATTTTATTATCTATACATGTGTATATTTATTAATACACATGTATTCATTTATCACCTTATACTTGTCATAACTTTTATTTATTTAATTAATTAATATAAAATAATATTAATATAATATACTTTAATTATTATTTATATTAATATTATTTTACTTATATAATAAGTAAATACACATGTATAATACATGTATACCATTTATATTTGTACACATTTAACTTATTTTAACCATACATTTGTCACCCTTTTTGGCTTATTTGCCTATTTAGTCCCTTCACTTTTCTTTATTCTATAATTAAACTTTCACACTTAATTCAATTTAATCCTTTCCACTAATTACTCTTAATTAAGCTAAATTTACTTAATTAAAGTCTAATTAACCACTCAATTGACTTCGTAAATATTTTTAATAAATATTTACGAATCCATTTTTTTGAAATGGAGACCCGAAAATTTACTTTCCCGATAACCGTAAAATTTAGGTCATTACATGGGTCGTGTGGGGCACATAAGCGTGTGAGCCCATTTTTTGAAAATTTTGCTTAGGCCCGTATTGTTATGTGATTTGTATTTAGCCACTCAGTAAGGTACATATTGTATAAATAGGACTTGAAAACATTATATGTGATAGTATGTTACTGTAAGTAATGTAGAAATAGTATGTGAAATATATATATATATATATATATATATATATGTATGATCTATATTCTGATAATTTTGATAGCATGTCTTATGTGAGAAGCATACATGACATATGTGCATATGTAAACTGATAATATCTGCATGAGCATTGGGGTGAGAATCTGAATTGACAGAGGAAGTGTTGGCAGTTTAATAATCTATCTTATCTGGTGGTTTAAAACCACATATATCTGTTCTGTTGGCTCAACCACATTTATCTGTTTCTGGCAGTTTACCATGTACTATATCTGGCAGCTTGACTGCATTATTCTGAAAAGTGACATACGCTCACTTATAAGTGTGTGGGGTTGGATGGGTTTTTAATACCCTATTTGGTGTGTAGGGATAGACAAAGATGATGTGTAGCGAGTGGCCGTAAGATCTAATTATGCATATGAATATGTATCTAATTATGTATCTGCATCTAATTATGAAAGTACATCTGATTCTCTATCTGATTATGTATTAGAAAACGTATCTATAAATTTATGTGTATCTAATTTGTTGCTTGGGATGTGTTACACACTGATGAGCTCGTAAGCTCACTTTCTGTTTGTTTTCCTTTTGGGTAACCAACAAGCTTAGGACGGGTCAGTATAGTAGGAGCTCGGGTTAATTTTTTTATTGAATTTGGTTAAGTCAAAGTTTATTCTTAGTTGGACTATTTTGGACTTTTGGGTGATTGTTAATTGTTTTGAATTTTATTTTTAGTTTTGAATAGCTTTATCGTACTTAGAATATTTTATTCCAAGCTGCAATGTCTTGAATTTCAAAATCAAACCATAGTTCCAAAACTCTATTTAACTTGAAGAATTCTGCTACAAAATTAAGTGATCTTATAAGTGCTTTTCTGCAAATAAAAAGAATTAACTTAATAAGGTGTTTTTCTCTAAAAACTAGAAATATCATTATCAAGTTTTATACTTTGTTACGTTTCTGAATTTTAATTTTTTTTAAAACGAACGCATGTAATTCCTCAAGATTCGGCCATAGTGTCTACACTAGGCATGAGGTGTTACATGAAAGTTGAGTGGCTATTTTGTCATTGAAATCAAAATTGAGTGATTGTTGATGTATTTTACCTTAAAATATAATAAGAATTGATACATAACACAAAAATAAAATTAAAAATTTTATTATGTATCACAAAAAAAAAAATCCTAGAAACCTTCTTCAAAACATGTCTCAAAAAGTATCCTGAAATTCAACTATTTATTCTTTCATGAGTTGCCAAAGAACCCTTTGAATCTAGACAAATGCCATTACTTATCCAACAAACCTAATCTAATTTATCCAATTCAAGCTTCGGTATTTTCTACGCTTCGAAAGCTAAATTAAAATTTTAAACATCATAGTTATGTTCATTTATGACAAATATAATGATCCAATTTTAAATTAAAATAAAATAATTATAATTATAAATAAACTAAATTATATAAAATATAAAATAAGTTGAAACATCAGACAACATATACCGAAAATAATTTAAACACCTCACGTAATGAAAAATAATATTAACATGATATAAATTCACAAATGTATCCAAGCTTACATAAAATAATTATTAACATGAAAATTTATATAGATTTATAAAATGCTTTAGAAATTTTTTTGAGAAATTTATATATTTTTAGGGTTAAATTATTCCATTAATTACTCTAAATAGCGATCGTTCATATTTTGATCACTTCAATTTTTTTATTAATTTGATCACCTAAAAACTTGATCACACTGTATTAAATGATAATGAAATGTTGAACTGTATAATATACAAAACATATATGCATCAACATATATAAGTTAGATTTAGGCATAACATGAATAAGATACTAACAAATAAACCTCTAAACTAAACCTCAATGACAAATTGTACAAAACATGAGACAACATGAAAATAGTATAGTAAACACAACATATATACATCAACATGTCAAATTTTATATAAAATAAATTATTCATGTGTAAAAATTATATAAAATTTTATAATATATTCGCATAATACAAATGTAATTTAAAAATAACATAAATACAATAATATATATATATATAGATGAACGTATCAAAATTACTTAATACAAATCATTATCGTATAAAAGTGTGTATATGTACACATATATGCTTAGAAACAACTTTTTTTTCTATTTCTTTTAATTTCTTTCTAAAAGAAATAGGCATAATGTCAAATTTAGCTCTCAGTGTTTACACCTTTTGTCAATTTGGTCCTTATTCTTTTTTAACTAAATTTGACCCTCTACTTTTTTAAAAAAAGTTGAATTTGACCATTAACCTTTCAGAAAAAGTTAAATTATATTTTTTAACGAAAATATTGCCTATAACATAAAATTTTAAACTTGACAACTCAATGACAACCACATGTACTTCATGCTTTTTTTTTATTTAAAAATTTTATGAACTTTTTGTTAGATATTTTTTGAATTTTAAATATTTTTTATATATTTAAAATTATTTGTTGACATGGCATATAAGACAAATAGTGTTATGTCAGCATGCAAGCACATGTGAACTACCATGCAAGTTGCCACACTAGCGTTGTTAAAAAATTAATGTTTTAGTTAGTATTTCTGTTTCTCTTCTTTAAAAGGTTAAAAGCCAAACTTAGCTTTAAAAAAAGAACTAAATTGACAAAAAAAAAACATTAAGGGCTAAATTTAATATTATGCCAAAAAAGAATCCCTATTTGTCAAGTGTTCACCATCCTTAATAACTAAAATGACTTCAAAGAAATTGAAAATGGCATTATTGAGTTGTCATTAAATTCATTGTTTAAATTGTCTAATTCTAGCATGAGATATCTTCGGGATAATTTTAAAGGTATTTTATATATATATATATATATATATATATATATTAATATCTATACCATATATTAAAAAGAATTAGTTTAATTGGGTTTTGTCACCCATCAATTGTGTCTCAATTCGATTGTAAAATTATTAAAAATATATATTTTACAAAAAAATTATTTTGAGAATATTTTTACTTTTTACATTTTATATAAAATTTTAAAAGTACATACCTACGTACGAGGTTGGTGTAACACCCCCTACCCGTATCCATTGCCGTAATAGGGTACGAGGCATTACCGGAGTTTACTGAACATTTTCAGATAATTCTGAGTCATTTATTATTCATATTTTGAAAATAATGATAACGTCTCTTTATTGGGCCCTCGAAGCCCCAAACATACATTAGAAACCAATCGGAATTAAATCGGGATCATAGAAATTTTTTTTGCAAAATCTTAAATTTTATTTTCATCTAAGTACTTACTATTTCAATGCTCCTTATAATTAAACATGTTACCATTCAATCAATAGCTTGGCACTTGTCTAAGCGTCAAACAACATCATTGTTAGTATACTTGCACATATTTTATCTAAATTCAACATTGATATACTTATTTTCTCGACATATCGCATTTGAGTTTAATAATCGTCTCAACTTACATAATTTCCTTGTATCAACATATCAAAGATAATCATATATGTACATGTCATGAAACATATCATGCTCTTACCATTTCTTCATAAGCATATATCATTCATTTCATTATATCAATATATCATGCTCCATCATTTCCATATATTTTATGTATATTTATTCCGGTAATAGTTTATATCAAACTTAACATAAATTATATTCCATGTACTTATACCTATTTCGTTTATCTATCTTCATAATTATTTCATACAACTATTTTGTACATATATTTCCATATGACCAGTTCTTGTAAACATTTCACACAACCATTTCATATAACCATTCGTCATCTGATACGTATTACCTGAATATCAATTGTTCAATAGATGTCATAGCGTCTCCCATCCACGGTCTTATTTATCTTTGACATAATGCCATTGTGTCTTTCAACTATGGTCTTACTCATTTTCTGTCATGTTGCCATGGTATCTTTCAACCATGGTCTTATTCTTTTCATGTCACGTTGCCATGGTATCTTTCAACCATGGTCTTATTCATTTCATATCACGTTGCCATGGTTCTTTCAGCCATGGTCTTACACATTTCATATCAGAGAGCACACTCCCGCGAACCTCATCCTTACAGTGGGATTACCAGTCCAGGCTAAATCCACTACAACGATAATTACTCTAATAAGCTTGGTCTGAATTACCAGTCCAGGCTAAATTCAGACCCTAATTCGGATTACCCGTCCGGGCTAAATCCATTTTACACATATTCTTCGGGAGGGCTATATCAGGATAGGATCACTCGTCCGGGCTAGATCCTTTTTACCGTCAATTCCTTTTTAGAGATCCATCGAATTTTCCTTTCATTCAAACAGGATTTCTTCCCATTTTATCAAATATATCAATGTTTCATTAATTTTCATACAATGAACATTCAAATCATATCCACATCAATAACATACAATCTCAAGCAATTTAAGAATATAATTCAAGTTACACGAACTTACCTCATTACTTGTTTGTGTTTATAATTTCATTAATCCGATATCTTTTCTTTTCCACGATCAAGTCTCATATTTGAGTCGTTCGGATCTTTATAAATAAATTTTATCATCATTTTGATTCATTTCATATTCTAATGCATTTAATTAATGCTCTAGGAAAAATTACCATTTTGCCCCTAAACTTTTAATTAATGACGATTTCATCCTTAGGGTCAGGAAAATAAAATTCTTGCAATTTAATCCTTATTTCCAGCTATTATTCTCATACATATTGATAACAATCCATGAATTCTATAAAATATCAAAATTTTCAATAATTTCAAAACTTTTCAATTTAATCCCTAAAACATGTTTTCCCCTATCTTGAACTAAATTAATAATTTCATTCAATTTTGTAATTTAAATAATAAATTAATCTATTTCACTTAATTTGGTCATTTTGACATTTTTAAAAATTTCTCATAAATTTTTACTTTTATTCAATTTAGTCCCTGAGCCTAAAATATGCAAATTAGCCATGCTAAATGAATATTCATATATGTTTTCCTCCTTCTCCACTCCATTCCACATCCTTAATGCATATAACACACTTTTAAGTAACATGATTTATATTTTTTTATTATTTACTTTTATGAATATTCAAGCTATCCATCTATGTCATAGTCACTAAATTGTTCATATCTGGAGATATAGAACTCCAAATTAAGATCCGCTAATTTTCCCTAAAACTGGACTCATATATATTCTTACCATAAAATTTTCAGAATTTTTGGTTTAGCCAATAAGTACAGTTTATTCTTTAAATTTACCCCAGTTCTACTGTCTGACAGTTCTGACCCTTCTTCACTAAAAATTAATTATCTCCTCGTACAGAATTCAAATGATGTTTCCGTTTATTTCTACTAAAATAGACTCATTTATGATTCTAAACATATAAATTTAAGCTCGTAATTATTATTTTTTTCAATTTTTTATGATTTTCCAAAGTCAGAATAGGGGAACCCGAAATCATTCTAACATTGTCTCACAAAATTTATTATATCTCATGATTTACAATTCCATTGCTTACATAATTTCTTCTATAAGAAACTAGACTTAATAAGATTTAATTTCATATTTTATTCATCCTATAATTAGATTTCTACAATTTTTGATGATTTTTCAAAATTAGACTATTGCTGCTGTCCAAAACTGTTTTAGTACAAGATATTAATTACCATGTTATAACACCCTTATTTTCTTTTTCTACACCATTTCTCATCACTTTATCTTATTTTCTCTTCACTAACATATCAAGAACATAGGACCTTATGTAAGAAAACTCTACTATAACATTATTTCCATGCTTTGTCAATAATAACAAACTTAAAAACATATTGAAATCTTGATATACTTACCTTGTTCTATTGATCCTAATCTTTAACTTGATTTTTCTTTCCTCCAGCTTCTATTTCTTGAATCCAACTTGATATTTTAACTCCCATGGTCTTCTTAACATTTTCTCTCTTGGTAGTTATGGAAATTCTTTTGATTTTGGGTGAAAATGGTGAATTTTTGGTAAAGGACCAAATTGTAAAGAAAGTAAAATTTTCTTTCTTTCTCTCTTTCTCTCACGTTAGTGCATGAGAAATTTGGATGAGAATTTCTCATCTTTCTTTTTTTATATACTAATAAAATAATAATAAAATAATAATAAAATAAATTATTAAAATATTAATAAAATAATATTTATCTAATTAAATAATTATAAAATATCAAAATATCTCTACCATCATTATTACTTTCTAGATTTCTCTCTCTTCCAATTGACCATTTTGCCCTTCATTATCTTTTAAAATTCCATCCTTGAGTCATCATTTAATTTGGTAAAATTGTAGTTTAGTCCCTCATAGTTATTCATCTACTCAATTTGGTCCTAATTCATCCATTTTCCTTAGTTTCTAGGTCATTCCACCCTTAAAATATTTACACTATTAGTCCTTCAACTTTTTCATATTTACACTTTAACCCCTTAAATTTTGAGTATTTACTCTTGTGCAATAAAACTTTTCTCACTTTTATAATTTAATCCTTTCTTGAATTAATATATCATATTATACTTCCCAATATTGACATAACTCAAAATTTCCCTTTTTGTCACTTTATTTCCATATTTTACTATATCACGGATAATATTTTACTGTAAAAATTTTCAGAATATTACAGTTGGGATTTGAACCCAAAAAACCATGATATTCACTCCCTCAAGTTTATCATTTTAACAAAAATCATATTTAATTTTTTATATAATTTTTTTAAAAAAATTTTTACTTCATTGTTTGTATACACGTGAGTGTACCATAATATATTGGTGTTAAAAGCAGAGTAATTGTTGTATGATTGTCGAGACCTAAAAAATAAACTTAAGCAAAATAATGACTTTAATGATCAAATGTAGCGCCTTTAACTTAGTCGAAACTTCTTGGCTGGGTCAGGGGTGTTACATTAGGTGGTATCAGAGCTTAGGTTTTCTAAACAATAATTTTAAACTTTTTAAAGGAATATGCATGCATAGGAATAAATTATTTTTGAAAACTAATCCGAGGAATCCGATACCAGGTACTATAGAAAACTTTCTAAGAATTAGAAAAACTTTAGAAAGAAACCTTAGAAAGAAATGTGGTATAAACTAAAAACTTGAATTAAGTACGAATTGCTTGAAATTGTAGATTTTCATAAAATATCATTATGAACACTCAAGGCAGATGTGGTAAGGGTAGGCCGCATATGGTTGTACCCGTTGAACCATCCACAGTACAATGAGAAAATCTGACCCGGGATTATGTAGAAAATTCTACCGCTAATGATTGTAGAGGTAATGAGAACAAAGATATAGGAATGGAAAATCAGAATGATGGAATCGTTGGAGACGATGCTGTGACTCAGGCTATGCTGGAGCTCTTTAAAGGGTCGTCGGATCGAGTAATGGTAACGAAAAGATGATCGCTGAAAAACTCAAGTCTGATGGGACTGAATTGTTTAAAGGAGTCGCCAGAAAAACTCTTTCTATAGCGAAGTACCAGATGGAAATAACAGAAAGAATTCTAGAGGACCTAAACTATATTCCAGAGAAAAATTTAAAAGGAGCCGTGTCCTTGTTAAAAGACGAAGCCTATAGATGGTGGCAAGTTATTGTTAGGGGAATGCTTGTAGAACAAATAACTTGAAATTATTTCTAGGATGCTTTACAAAAAAGGTATGTGGGTCCCCGATATGTTGAAGCCTGCAGGCGTGAATTCATCGAGTTAAAACAGGGAAATATGTTAGTTTCTGAGTTTGAAGCTGAATTTTTAAGACTAAGTCATTATACTCTTGGATTTGTGGCGACAAAAGAAGATAAAAGCGCATGGTTTGAAGAGGAGTTGAGATATGACCTGAAAGTAAAAATGACCCTCATCCAGTAAAGAAATTTTGAAAATTTGGTTGAAAATACCAAAATCTTAAAAGAAATTAAACGCATAGAGCGAGAAATGCAGAAGGTACCAAACAAAAGAGATTCGAGTTCAAACAACTCGAACCACACGCCTACAAAAGAGGTTAAACCACAACCTGAGTCCACTAACGAACGTGCTCCAAAATGACAATATTATGAGAAACACCATAATGGTGAATGTTGGAAAAAGATCGGTGCTTGTTTTAAGTACGGGTCAATGGAACATCAAATAAGGGATTGTTCTTGTTGGTATAATTCCACTCAACTGCAAAATCAAGGCCAAAACCGAAGCCAAACACAAGGAAATCGTGATCCCAATTGAAAAGTTGGAAATCGAGGCTAGAGAGTGCCAGCACAAAGTGTAAACCATGCAGAAGCGAGGCAACCAGCCTTAGTTTATGTAACAAGAAGACAGTAGGGTAAAGATGCAGTCGATGTTATCATAGGTTCTTCTTAAAAGTCTCGCCTTAGAAAAAAACTTAATTATCATTTTATTGGACCTTACCGAGTATAGAAGAAAATTGGCCTAGTGGCTGCCCAACTTGAACCACCTCTTGAGTTAGATTGAATCCACAATGTGTTCAATGTGTTAATGTTACGACGCTATCGTTCTGATCTTTCCCATATCGTTCCTATTGAAGAAATCGAGCTTCAACCGGACTAAACTTTTGAAGAGGAACCAATTAGAATAATAGACAGAGAGGTTAAAACTCTAAGAGATAAACAAACTCCTCTAGTAAAGGTTTTATGGCAAAACCATGGAACTAAAGAAGCAATGTGGGAACCTGAGGAGTTGATTCGTCAACATACCTTCACTTGTTTGAATAAGGTAAGTTAAAATTTGAGGACGAATTTTTTTTAAGGGATAGAGATTTGTCACATCCTAAAAATAGGGCTAGAAGAAATAGGGATAAAATTTAAATTTCTAATTTTTTAAAAAGAACAGGGTAAGAGAATCAGAATGCCAATGAGCTTGCTAATTCAGTGGTAAAGCCTTAGCTTTCCCTTAGGTCTAAGTTCAAAACCCTTTATGCACCTTTCAGCCAAAATATTTTATTTTCTTGTTTTTACCCCATAAAAGTGCCAAAATTTTAACATAAGCCAGCTTGAAAACTATTTTTTTTAAATTTAGTCCTTAATTTAAAATAATTGTAATTCTACATGAATTCCTAAAACCTATTTCAATTAAGGAAAGAAGAGTTTTATAAATAGAAAATCTTTTCAAACCTTAGAATTTATATTTAAAAAAATTCAAGAAAAACTCCCAAAGTTCTTCCTTTTCTCCTCCATTGCTGAATCAATTTTCAACCAAAAGATTTCAAATATTTTCAAATCACATCCCTCTTCTCCCAAGTAGAACGTCTATCTCCTTATCCAAATTAAGGTTTTTGTGTCTTCAAATCAAGTGTAGGATCTAAACATAAATCATCGTGTATGATTAATTGAAGTATTAGAAAGTAAGTAATTTGTACATGTGCGAACCCTCTGTATGCGTATCCCCTATAGGCAAACCCCTGTATGCAAACCCCTATAGGTGAACCCTTTATATGAGAACCCCCATATGTACGAACCCTTATGAATGAGAACCCTCATATAAACTGTTATATATGTGAATTCCACTAGGCGAACTGTAGCAGATATATGAGAACCCATATGCAAAATCTTATATGATTTAGTATGTGATAAGCCATAAAAGTAACTTGCTTTTAATCCCATTCTTGATGCATTTTTGGATGATTTATTATGCAAATTAGTGAATTTGATGCTCCTAATCCTTTAAATGCATGTTTCTATACTTAGGTGAGCATAAGGGAGCAAAAAGAGTGAAAAACGAGCCAAAAATCAGGCAAAAAGAGTTGTTTCTAGAATCCACACGGCTTGGACATTTCCACACAAGATGGCCACACGTCCGTGTGAGCCACATGGGCTGGCCACACGCGTATGTACTAGCCCGTGTCAATTTCGCACATTGTTTCCCAAACACGTAAAAAAGCCTAATTTTTAGATTTTCTGAGCATTCTAAAGTCTATAAATACATATTAGAAGAAGACCTAAGGGAGGATGCAGAGAAGAACAAAGAAATTCCGAGAAGAACGCCATCAGAATCAACTCAGAAGTGGATCTCCTTCAAGATTGAAGATCTCCATTTAATTTCCTTAAAAATTTTATTGAGTTTCTTTATATCTTGTTGTTATCCTAATTTTGAGATGTTTCCATTCTAGATTATGAACTAAATTCCCTAGATACCTAGGGAAGATGAAACCTATAATGAATCTTATTATTTGATTTTTGATTTACATGATAAATACTTTATTCTTGTTCTCAATTATGTATGCTTATTTCATGTTTTAATATTTTCAGGATATTTATTCATGTTAAATGTGCTTATTTCAATAGAGCAAAAGTCCCTGTGTAAGAGTAGATCTAGCATAATTTAATGGAGTTGCATGCAGTCTTATAAATAGGACAACATAAATATACCGGATTAGAGTCAAATCTAATAGGGGAATCCATAGATCGAGTTAATGCAGTAACAGAGGTTTTAATTAGAAAGAGAATTCAATTAATCAACCTAAAGTCAGTTTTTTTACTCTCGATAGAGATATTAACATAATTTAGGGATTTCTACGGATCAAGACACAAGTGAATAAATCGTTTAAATCAGATTCAGAATAATAGGTGAAGTCTAGATGGATTCTTTCCTGGGTATTGTCTATCTCATTAGTTATCTTTAAATATTTTCCTAATTCATTCTCTGTTGCATTCTTAGTAATTAGTTTAGTTAATTTTAGATTAAAAATAATTCCTTCAATTTATCAGCTAAATAATAGAAAAACGAATATTAATAGTACTTTTAGTCCTCGTAAATATGATATTCACCACTCACCATAGCTATACTATTGTTCGATAGGTGTGATTTCCTTTTTCGTAATTATAGTTTAGTGACCATTAAGTTTTTTGCGCCGTTTCTGGGGACTAAAATATTAGGAACACTCGATTTTTATTTTTATTATATTTTTATTTTTAGTTTAATTTTTTGCATTCTAATTTTTCTTTTCTTTTATTTGCTTCTGGCAGGTTTCTTTAGTTTATGACTAAAAGAAACCCATCGGGACCATTATTATTTGACAGTGAGATTGAAAGTACAGTTCGCAGAAATCGTAGAGAAGCGAGGTAGAGTCGACAGAGTATAGTAGAAGAGCAAGAGGGCGTTATTATTATTACTGAGGAGATGGGTGATAACCAGCATAATCAGCTACCTCCTGTAGTTGCTGCAAATGCAGATCCTGCTCTTCGTACTATGTATGATTATGCCAAGCCCACCCTAACTGGGGCTAAATTGAGTATAGTGAGACCCACCATTGCTGAGAATAATTTCGAACTGAAGTCGAACACTATTCAAATGATGCAACAATTCTTTTAGTTCGATGGTTTGCAAGACGAAGATCCAAATACTCATTTGGCTAATTTTTCGGAAGTTTATGATACTTTCAAGATAAATAGTGTTTCTGACGATGCCATTCGCCTACGGTTGTTCCCTTTCTCGTTGAGGAACAAAGCTAAACAGTGGTTGAACTCCTTACCACAAGGTTCTATTATTACATGGGATCAAATGACTGAGAAATTCCTACTGAAGTACTTCCCACCGGCTAAGATAGCCAAGTTAAGGAATGATATCTCTTCCTTCATTCAGATCAACTTAGAGACCTTATATGATGCATGGGAGAGATACAAGGATTTATTGAAAAGGTGCCCTCACCATGGATTACCTCTATGGCTACAGGTTCGGACCTTCTACAACAGTTTGAACTCTTCAATTAGGATTTATTGGTATAGGTGAATTAATACTTCATGTAAGTGATGACACGATTACGCTCCAAGCTCGTGATTCTATTAAGATATCTAGTAATCGAGATGATTTTACAAGTTCTGTTAATATGAGTAACCATGTGGCTCAACCTTCTTTGCAGGAAATCCCTTGAAAAAATGTAACGAAGTCATGTTCCAATCCATGCGACAGAAACAGAACGAATCATGAAGAAAAAATATTACAAGTCGATGACTTAGATGAATGGCGAACACATATCAAGGAGAAACCAAGAAAACACGATTAAGAGCTAAAGCGACGCCATGATGAGCATGTGGATAGAATGAACCAATTTAAGGTTGGAGACAAGGTACTTCTAAATAAAACGGATCCTCAAATTACTACTTCGGAGCTTGATGCAAAAGGATCGAACCCATTTACAGTACTAAATGTCTTTCTATGCGGTACAATCGAGGTAACTCATTTTGAATTTGAAACATTTAAGGTAAATAGTACTCGACTTAAACCTTATTTTGACAATTGAATTGATAACGAGAAAGCTTCGGCTCTAAGAACCACCGTGACCACATGAGTATAAGGTAAGTCGAGCTTAGACTTCAAATAAGCACTTCTCGGAAGGTAACTCGAATGTTTAACTTTTTTTAATACTTTTAATTCCACTGCATGCCAATTTAAAATAATAATAAAAAGGTGTGTTTTTTACCCACACGGCCTGGACACATGGGTGTGTGGAGCACATGGCCTGAACACATGGGCGTGTCACAGGCCGTGTGTGAAATGAGGTAATCGACAGTGAGTTACACGGCCTGACGATCACATGGCCTTGCCACACGAGCATGTAGGATCTCAAATGGGTGTGAGAGAAGCGAAGGAAAACACACACGACCTGGCGACTTGGCCATGTAACTCACACAGCCTGGACATACGAGCGTGTCCTAGGCCATGTGAAATCTAGAGATAATTTTTTCAAAGTCAGAGAGTTACATGGGCAAGGCACACAACCGTATGAGAGACATGGTCAGGCCACATGGGCATGTGGGATCTCACATTGGCGTGGGAGAAGCGAAGGAAAACACACATGGTCTGGCACATGGCCTTATGGTACACGGCCGTGTGTACCACACGGTCGTATCCATGGTCGTGTGAAAACTAGGTTAATTTTTAATTGCACACGGGTGAAAATACTCCACAAGATTGTGTCATACGACCATGTGGCCCAAACCCTATAATTCCTTTCTCAATTTGTCTTTTTCTTCTCCCCCAACCAAGCCACCCCATTTTTATTTTATTTTATTTATTATTTGTTATATTATTTATTTTATTTTACTAATTTTTATTTATTATTTTTATTTATTATTCTTATACTTATATTTTAAATTTATTTTAATTTTTTGCTATTTCTATTTTTTAGTATTTTTTTACTATTATTATTACAATTACCTTCAAGTTTATTGGTATCATTGAGTTTATTATTATTATTTTCGTTTTATTTTTATTTTATTTTATTTATCTTTTTTTAATTTTGTTTTAGTTGTTTTATTTTTTATTTTCTTCAACTTATTATCATTATTATCTTTTTAATATATTTTTATGATTGTTTCTAATCGAGTTATAACCCCTTAATCTTCTTTATTATTTGTGTTTATTTTCTTATTAGTTTGCTCGGAATCATGCGTTATATTTAGATTTGACTACAATTCCGCTTTTCACTATTCTGGGGATTTCATCCAATATTTAAGGCATTTCAGTTTTCTCCCTCTCTTATAATATTCTATTTTTACTGTGATTATATATGTTTGTACATTGAAGGCAATGTACATCTTAAGTGTGGGGAGGTTATTTATATAATTATTAGAAAATCCCTGAATTATGTCTTGTGTTTAAATCATTTTCTCATACTTCTATTAGAATAAATTTTTATCGATTTGTGATTTTTATTGATGTGTTTTGGATTAAATTCATAAGTATTTGTGCATTGATTGTTTTAAACTTTTAAGACATGAAAGAATCAAGCATGATAGGTTTATTTTCATAAGTAAAAATTTTAGGTTATTTCCCTAAATTGAGGTATTATCTTGAAGTTATAAATTTACAAGTTTGACATCAAAATCATAATTTCTTGTGAGATTTTGAACCTCTAGAGCATACACATTTCTTGCTCATTTTATTATTTGGTTATGAGTGTGTCAATTTGAATTGTTATTCTAGAACTTGCTTCATTTATGCATGTCGAGACCACACCTTTCAGTTGATATACTGAGATGATAAAGGCACTTAAATTTTATCCCACTTATCCCATAAAAAGCCTACCTACATAATTAACCCTTAGTGAACTCTGTTGAGCCTAACAAACCATTTCTTGATAATGTTAACCCATAACTCATTTTTTGTTCGTTGAGAATTTTTCCCATTTTATTGGTGCCTTTTTTGTCGAGATCTGATTTGGTTGTTGTCTGACTGTACTCTTTTGTGATTTATTGAATTATTTATTATTGTGATAAAAAAATTAAAAAAAAAAGAGAAGAGAAGAAAATAGAAAAAAAGTGATTATTATTTAGTTCTATGATTGAACTTGAACAATTAAATTCATATTTTATGGAGAAGCTCGTTTTTATTCTTGAATAGTTTTCTATTGATGTAGTTGTTTTTTAATTCAGCATTTGTTTATTTTTCTAATTTGGTAATTTATAAATTCGATCTCGTTTTTAACCAACTTTTTCAGCCTTTCTCCACACCCTTAACCTAAGCTCCATTACAACCTCTTAAAGACCCTTTGATTTGTGTATCATCTCATTTTATAGTGGTGGAGATTTGATTTTTAGGCAAGCATATGGTAATGACTTTTCATGTTTGACTATTGAGTGTTTATTCTTGAACCTTAAACACATTGAGTGATTTGAGTGAATCTTTATTGAGGATGTTGATTCTTGTCGATTTTGAATTAAAGGTAATTACTTAGATAAGGGAAAATACCTATGTTTTCATGCTTTAAAAATGGTCGTCTTGGATTGTTTGAATCTTTAGTGCTCTTTTAGTTGAATGGTTATTTGGGAATTATTTCGAAATATTATTGATGAGAATTATAAGTTGAGAAAAATTAATTTTAATTGTGAGTTGAGGACTTTGCTTGAGGACAAGCAAACGCTTAAGTATGGGGATATTTAATAAGCCATAAAAGTAACATGTTTTTAATCCCATTCTTGATGCGTTTTTGGATGATTTATTATGTAAATTAGTGAATTTGATACTCCTAATCATTTAAATTCATGTTTCTATACTTAGGTGAGAATAAGAGAGTGAAAGGAGTGAAAAACAAGCCAAAATCAGGCAAAAAGAGCTGTTTCCAGGATCCACACAGCTGGGCATTTCCACACGGGCTGGCCACATGCCCGTGTGCTAGCCTGTGTCGATTTCGCACACTATTTTCCAAACATGCAGAAAAACCCAATTTTTAGGTTTTCTGAGCATTCTAAAGTCTATAAATACATATTAGAAGAAGACCTAAAAGAGGGTGTAGAGAAGAATAAAGAAATTACTCGAAGAACGCCATTAGAATCAAGTCAGAAGCTGATCTCCTTCGAGATTGAAGATCTCCATTTAATTTTCTTAGAAGTTCTATTGAGTTTCTTTATGTCTTGTTGTTATCCTAATTTTGAGATGTTTCCTTCCTAGATTGTGAACTAAGTTCCTTAGATACCTAGGGAAGATGAAACCTATGATGAATCTTATTATTTGATTTTTTATTTACATGATAAATACTTGATTCTTGTTCTCAATTATGTATGCTTATTTCATGTTTTAATATTTTCAGGATATTGATTCATGTTAAATGTGCTTATTTCAGTGGAGCAAAAGTGTAATAGCCTATTTTCGGGTCAAATCGGAATAATGGTTTTGGAACCATTAATCCGAAGTCAAAATATTTATTTTATTATTTTATTAAAGTTTACAACATGATAAAATTATTGTGTGAAAGTTTCATAAAGAAATTTTACTGTTTGGATGCTTAATTCGATAAAAAGGACTAAATCGCGTAAAGTGTAAAACTTATGTTCTATTACCTAAAAGTGTCAAATAGCTATAGATGTAACACCCCTAACCCCGTCCCATTTTCAGAACAGGATCACAGAGTATTACCGGTCATTTCAGTAGATTTACACTAAAGACATGAATAAATGAAATTTAATAATTTAAACATAGCTGTAATGGGCCCACAGTACCTATTAAATATAATTAATATAAATCGGGACTCGATTGAAAGCTTAGAAAATTTCTCTTGCAAATTTCAAATTATTCTACTTTGAGCAGTACCACATGCCCGTGTGGTCAACTTAACATTCCCGTATGGCTTGGGACACGCCCGTGTCCTCAGCTCGTGTGCAACACTATCTTTTAAACACGGTCATGACTCACGCCCGTATAGCCTGCCCGTGTACTAAATTGACTTTGAGACACGACCGTGGCAACCAAGGCACACACCCGTGGACTAACTTGGTTGTAACTATTTAGATGCAGGGGACACACGACCTAAAAACACGCCCATGTGCAAGCCGTGTGTCTCACACGGCTTGGTCACACGTCCGTGTGACAAACCATGTGGACTCAAAATGAACCTTGTATTTTAAAGTTTACCAACCCTGCAATTTGTAGAGAACAAGTATTACAAAATTTCTCCATTCAACCAATCCAAATATGATTAAACACACTTAATACTCATTAAACTATCATTTCATAATCTAACACATATACTTAATAATGCCTTAAACTAAACCATTCAAAGTTGCACCCATGTGCCTTTGTATTCAATTCAAAAGGTTACACATTATAGTATTCTCCTTACAACTATTAACTATCCATTATCACTCTTCATTAACAAAACTTATAACCAAAATAACATTAAACAACCTAGGTACATGCCATTCATCATAGATAGGTACATCACCAAGTATTGAGTTCGAGAGTTGGCTCGGATGTTGAGACTTTATTTTCTTTGTACCTAACCTGTGTACGGAAAGAAACAGTACGCTGAGTATGCACTCAATGGTATTTTTATAAACTAATACTTAAACAAATAATAAACTTTGTATAAACATTCTAACTTAAACTTTTACTTTCATAATCTTAATAACTTCATCTTTCAAATTCCTTTCGTATCTTTTTCATGTAGATAAGAAATTCGTAAATATTTCATATCATTCAATGTCATTCAACATCTTAAATCAGTCATATAAATGATAACATTCAGTCTTCAGTACTTTATTTACCCCTATTAACATGATTCGGACCTGAACGGATACACGGATCCAACCCACACACCGGGGATAATGTACAGTGTTTCATCAGCCGAAACTTGAATACATCGTAGGTAACAAGAATAGTAGCAAGAATATCCACGGTCAGTACAGAGTACCTCTTCGAATGAATCAAAATATCCACAAGAGTTGACACATATAGCGTCTCATCGACACACAGTTGGAATATCCCTGAACACTTCCAATCTTATGGCATGCCAATTATATCTGACCAGCCCGACATTGTTAATAGGGTATTTAAATCGTTTCATTTCTATCATATCATTCATTATACATTCTAACTATTAAAATAGCAATTATATTGTATTAAATCATTAAGCATAGCTTATAGAAATACAAACCGAATTTCTCGAGTTTACTCGATATCCTCGTTCACTTTCTCCTTTCCCTTTTTCGATGATGTTTCCGGTGCTACGTTGGCTACATAAAATTTAACATTTAAAATTATCAATGCATGTTATTTAATAACACATTCTTTTATTTCCATGTAACTTTTACTATATTTCTAATTAAGTCCTTCCACCATAACCATTCTTTTCTCTTCAATTAAACCCTATATTCTCCTTTTATACCTACCTTAAACAAGTTTCAACTCTTAATATTCAATATAAAACATCAATTCTACAATTTAGACAATTTAGTCCCTACTATGACAAAACTTATATCAATCTTTACAATTCAATCCTTCTCCCACTTCTAACTTAAATTTCTCTCACTTTATATCATAATTCATCAATTTATTCAACTTAATCAACATCTAAAAATTCATTAACTTCCTAATTTTTAACATAATTCAATTAATATTCTTTCCTAGGACTCCATAGACATCAAAATTATAAGAAAATGGATCAAATTGACTTACCAATCAAGCTTGAAATCTTAAAACCCTAATTTTCCCTTTTCATTTTCTTTCCCTTTTTCCTTCTTTCTTTCCCTGCTCATTCGTGCCTTTCTTTTTCTTTTTTTTATTTCTTTATTCTTTTATTATATTATTAACTATTATATTTTACTTTATTATATTATTTAATAATTATAATTATTATTTCTTATTTAATAAGTAAATACACATTTATACATACATTTGTACCCATTATAGTAATACAAATGTACTTATACATACCACACACTTGTCACATAAGGTTTATTTGCTAATTTAGTCCCTTGACTTTTCTATGATCTATAATTAAATCTTCACACTTTATTCAATTTAGTCCTTTCACTAATTTAACCCTAATTAAGCTAAATTTACTTAATTAAAGTCTAATTAACCTCTCACTCAACTTCGTAAATATTTCTAATAAATATCTACGAATCAGATTTTCAGAATCGAAGACCCAGAAATTCACTTTTCTGATGACTTAAAAATTTGGGTCATTACAATAGAACATTAAAGTAAAGGTCCTTAAGTGGTAAATAGGCCATTTATGAGTTAGTGGATGACAGTGGAGTGGCATTTGGTGTAATTACTAATGTTTTTAAAGGATATTTTAGTAATTAGTTAATAAAGTTAATGTTTAATAAAAACAAATTAAAATCATCATCTTTTCACCATTTCTCCACCAAAAATTAGAAAGAATGGCAGCCATGGGAGAAGCTTTTGGTTCGGAAAACTTCAAATGCTCGATTAGGTACGGTTTTAGCTCTATTTTTAATGATTTCTACGTTTTTTAGATCGTTGCAACTAGTACGAGCTAGCCCGTGTCTTCGATTTCAAAACTGTTAAAGATTTTGATAGTTTTCATTGATGAGCTTATGTGTTCTTTGATGTTTAATGGTGAAATATGAATATTTGATGTTAGATTTTCATATTTTATAAAGTAATTTTTTTATGAAAAATGCAAATTAAGGATTTAATTGTGAAATATTGAAATAATATGGTTAAAAGTGTGATTATTTGGAAAATGTGGGCTGCTAAGGCAATAAGAAGAATTCGGCTAAGCATGGATAGGATGAAATTGCATGAAATTGTGATTTTATGTGATAAGGACTAAATTGTAAAAATGTGAAATGATAGGGGAAAAAGTGTAATTTTGCCAAAATATGTAAATTGTATTAAATTGAATGAATTAATGATTAAATAAGTAAATTTTGTTATTATATAGATTGAGAAAAATGAGATTCGGATTTAGAACAGGGGAAAATAAAGTATTGGATTAGTCGACCTAATTCATCATTACATCGAACGAGGTAAGTTCGTATGCTAATAAGCGTACTTAAATTGTGTTATAAATGCTTATTTATTATTAAATTGAATTGAATGTTGAATGGTCATGATTACGAGCTGAAATCGACAAAGTTACGACGTATAAAAGTCCCGTACGAACCTTAGGAATAGTATAGGATACAAATGTCGTGACATTAGGGTTATCAAGATGAGAATACATGTAAGACCATATCTAGGATATGGCATCGGTATGATATTACGTGTAAGACCATGTCTGGGACATGGCATCGATACGAAATTTCGTGTAAGACCATGTCTGGGACATGACGAAATTTCATGTAAGACCATGTCTGGGACATAGCATTGATACGAAATTTCGTGTAAGACCATAGCTGGGCTATTGGCATCAATATAGGATTACATGTAAGACCATATCCAGGATATGGCATTGTATGACTTATGTGTGATTCCCGAGTATCCTTAGTGATTCCGAATAGTTCAACGGGCATAATCAATATAAGAATGAAAGTACAATTAAATTAAGTGTAACAAGTACGTACAAAACCTATATGAGAATCGAATGAAGATAATTTTGTGAGTTCTTAGTGTATCATGTGTATGAAATGAGAAAGATTTATGTATAAGTATGTTTCATGCCAAAAATGTGTTTATTTGGCTATAATGAGGTATGAATTGAATGATGTGTGAGATATGAGTTATAGATGTTTTTAACTAAATATACATATGGCACATAGTGTGCAAAATATCGTTATTTGATGATATTTCACATAATTCATCTTTACTAAATAAAATTTGATTGATATTGAATTGAATAAAGTTATATATATATTCGCTTATGTACATGTAAATGTGAATGATTGGATAAGAATGTAATTGATCCACACGAGTAAAGAAATAAATAAACTTGTGAAGCTTTGTTAATTATGTGATTGGAATTATGGTATAAAGATGAAATCAAATGAATTTATATTATAGTATATGTAAATGCTTAATATGTGCTTATTCAATACGATAAGTTTAATATCATACGAGCTTACTAAGCTTCATAGCTTACTTTGTGTTATTTTTCTATGTTTTATAGTGATTTAGATGTTCGCTCGGGTTGGAAGTCGGCGGAGATCGTATCACACTATCCAGTTTTTTATTTTGGTATTTATACACTTGTAACTTGGTTATATGGTATGTATAGGCTTGAGTTATATAGAAATGTGTTTGGCAATGTTGAATATGAGTTTGCCTTGTATATGATGTAAATGTTGGTGTGTATTTGGCCATTTAATTTGGCTTAATTCATAAGTTTTATAAGTGATATATGATGTATATATATATAGCCTTGTGTTTTGGCATGTTTGGTATGGTATAGGGATGATGAATTGGTACATTTTGATGATGATGAATGTAACGCCCCTTACCCGAGACCGTTGCCGGAGTCGAGCACAAGGCACTACTAAACTTATTTGAGCACTTAACCAAATTTAGATAATTTATATAATACTTTTCAGACAAGCTGTCCAACTGTGTCATAGTTGCTAAATAATTCATATCTCGAGTTATAAAACTCGAAATCCAAATCCGTAAATTTTCTCTGAATTTATACTCATATATCTACTTACCAATTTTTTTCTAGAATTTTTGGTCAAGCCAATTAGTACATTTTATTGTTTAAAATCTCCGCTGTTTCAGGGTTTGACTACTCTGACCTTTGTGTATTACGAATCAGATATCTCTCTGTACAGAGCTTCAATGACTATGCCGTTTGTCTCTAATAAAACTAGACTCAATAAGGAATCTGTACATATAAAGTATGACTTCTAATTATCTTTGTAAAATTTATGGTGAATTTCCAAAGTCAGAACAGGGGATCCAAAAATCGCTCTGGCCCTGTTTCACAAAAATTTAAACATCTCATAAAATATAGCTCATATACCTGTTTTGCTTCTTCCATATGAAAATAGACTCATCAAGATTCGATTCCATAATTTATTCATTATTTAATTCCATTTCTACTATTTTTAGTGATTTTTCAAAGCCAAACTACTGCTACTTACGAAAACTGTTTTAGTACAAATATTGTTAACTAGTTTATAACATCTTTACTTCAATTCATTCAAACTCTATACATGCTATATAAATCTTTAAACATAAAACAAAAACTACCGAATTGATCTGAATAGTGTGCCTGTTGTGTTGATCCGATCTACCCACTTCACTTCAAGTCAATCTACATAAAAATATTAAACACACACAAGTAAGCTTATTGAAGCTTAGTAAGCTCATAGGCATATAAACACAAATCATATATCTATTAGTTTAACTATTTCATCCTCCAAATCACAATTTCATTAATAACTCATTGGAATAATTTCCATATGGCAACTCACAATTTAACTCCCTTAGGCCCATTTCTCATTTACTTCATTGTCAAATTAGGGAACAATAAGAGAATTGAGTGCTTCATTATCACATTGCCATAGTAAACCATGGACTTTCACATTGATACGCATCACACACCGAAGCCATAGCCTTGCCATGGTCTTACACGGTTCACATATCATACCGAAGCCATATCCCAGACATGGTCTTATACGGAATCACATTATCACATTATACCAATGCCATAGCCCAGCTATGGTCTTATACGGAGTCACATTATCACATTGCACCGATGCCATAGCCCAGCTATGGTCTTAAACGGGCACACTTGTCACATATGTTTCGTCAACTCATAAGGGTCATGAATAGAAGCACTCAAATCCATTGTTCCTACTAATTTGTACTTTTAGTTACACATTATTCATTAGTTAATGCAAATTGATAGTATTCATCAACAATAAAATACTTTAACAATCATAATATTTTCATATCAAAACATTGAACTTTGCCATATGAACTTACGGACTAATTTGTAAAAGTCGAGAAATTGTGGGCTATTCTTGAATTTTCTCCTTTCCACGATTCAGTTCGTTTTCTTGATATGATGTAAAATATGAAAAACCAGCTTTCTCCAGACCTTCTATGGCGTTTTAGCTGAGAAAATATGAAGAAATGTCTAGATTTTTCAATTACATCATTATTTAACTATTAACTTTTATGCTATTTCCAATTTTGCCCCTTGTTCACATTGTTTTCTTACTTATTTCATACCCAAACCGTCCAGCCATTAACCTTTGGGTCTAATTGCTCTTTAAATCCATCTTTTTAAATACTTAAGCTATTTACTCACAATTTAACAAATTTTGCGCTATTTTCAATTTAGTCCTTTTTAATTAATTAGCCATCCAAACGTTAAAATTTTCTAACGAAACTTTAATACTAACTCAATGACACTCCATAAATATTTATAAAAATATTTATAGCTCGATTTTCAACTTTGAGGTCTCGATACCTCATTTTTGACCCTTTTGACCTAATAAATTCTTTTAATTCACTAATTTCACCATTTCACAAATTCTTCTAAATTCTTACTTGACTCATAAATATTAAATTACTATCTTGTTCAATCTTATTTGTCGAATTTAGTGATCTCAAATCACCATTTCCGACACCACTGAAAATTAGGCCGTTACAACTCTCCCCCCTTTAAAAATTTCGTCCTCGAAATTTGTTACCTGAAAACAGATTTGGATATTGTGATCTCATTGACTCCTCTGTTTCCCAGGTTGCCTCCTCCAATCCATGTCGATGCCATAACACTTTTACTAACGGTACTCGTTTATTCCGTAGTTCTTTAACTTCCCGAGCTAATACTTTCACTGGTTCCTCCGAATAAGTCATATCTGATTGTAGCTCTATCTCAGTATGAGGAATCACATGTGAAGGGTCTGATCTATATCGTCTCAACATAGATACATGAAATACATTATGGATCTTCTCAAGTTCGGAGGCAAGGCCAATCTATAAGCTACCGGACCGATCCTCTCAATGATTTCAGATGGTCCGATAAATCGTGGACTAAGCTTTCCTTTTCTATCAAACCGTAAAACTTTCTTCCACGGAGAAACTTTCAAGAACACACGATCACCCACATTGAACTCTATATCTCTTCTTTTCAAATCAGATATGACTTTTGACGATCGAAGCGACTTTCAAACTTTCCGAATAATCTGAACTTTCTCTTTAGTTTCCGAATTAAATCCACTCGACTAATTTCGATTCACTTAATTCTGACCAATACAACGGGGTTCTGCACTTCCTTCCATACAGAGCTTCAAACGGTGCCATTTTGATACTAGCTTGATAACTGTTATTATAAGCAAATTCAGCTAAAGGTAAGTACCTTTCCCAGCTGCCACTGAACTCGAGTATACAACACCTTAACATATCTTCCAAAATCTGAATCACTCGCTCTGATTGTCCATCTGTCTGAGGGTGAAAAGCTGTACTAAATTTTAACTTAGTACCTAAAGCTTCCTGTAGTTTATTCCAAAATCTCGAAGTAAACCTCGGATCTCGATCAGAAATAATTGATGTCGGCACCCCATGTAATCTCACAATTTCTGACACATATAATTCCGCTAACTTATCAAGTGAAAAATCTGTTCTGACCGGAATAAAATGCGCTGATTTAGTGAATCTGTCTACTATCACCCAAATCGAATCTTTTTCTTCGGAGTCACTGGCAATCCAGATACAAAATCCATCGTCACATGTTCCCACTTCCATTCGGAATCATTACGGGTTGTAACAAACCAGTAGGCACTTGATGTTCAACTTTTACTGTTGATGATTAAACATTTTGCCACAAATTCACAAATTTCCGTTTCATACCGAGCCACCAATACATTTTTTCAAATCACAATACATCTTCGTACTACCGGATGAATCGAGTACATACTACTATGAGCCTCTGATAAGATATCCTTCTTCAATTCTAGATTATTCGGGACACAAATTCTATTACGATGGTATAACATACCACTATTATCAATAGAGTAATCTAAGTTCAAATTATCCCGAACCATTTGTCGTTTCAACACCAACTTCGGATCTTTATCTTGCAATTCTCGAATTCGTTGAAAGAATACTGGTTTTATCTTTAATTCAACTAATATAGAACCATTTTCATTAATGCATAAATGAGCATTTAACGCTCAAGAGCAAATAATGATGATTTCGACTAAGTGCATCCGCCACTACATTTGCCTTACCGGATGATAATCAATGATAAGATCGTAATCTTTCAACAGCTCTAACCATCGCTCTGTCTCAAATTCAGCTCTTTCTGCGACATTAAATATTTCAAACTTTTATGGTCTCAGTATACACATAACATTTCTCTCCATATAGGTAGTGTCTCCAAATTTTAAAGCAAATACTATGGCGCTAACTCAAGATCATGTGTAGGGTAGTTCCTCTCATGTGGTTTCAACTGTCGAGAAGCATATGCTACAACTTTTCTGATGCATCAATACACAACCTAAACCATTCGAGACGCATCACTATATACTACATATGGCTTTTTGATTCAATGAGTTAACACCGAGCCTCTGTCAACATTTTCTTTAATTGATCAAAATTTTGTTGGCACTCATCGACCATACAAACTCAACATTCTTCTCGTAATAATTTAGTTATCGGTGAAGCAATCGGTGAAAAATCTTTCACAAATCGACGACAAGAACCACTAATCCAAGGAAACTTCGCACTTTCGTAACATTCTTTGGAGTTTTCCAATTAATCACCGTGACACCTTACTCGGATCTACCCGTATACCATCAATGACACAATGTGACCCAAGAATCCCACTTCATGAAGCCAAAATTCACATTTACTAAATTTTGCATATAACTATTTTTCCTTAATATCGTAGTACAATTCTCAAGTCTTGAGCATGCTCAGATTACGTCTTTGAATAGATCAAGATATCGTCAATAAACACAACCACAAATCTATCTAGGTAAGACTGGAAAATTCGATTCATTAAATCCATAAAAGCGGCAGGAGCATTTGTCAAACCGAATGGCATAACTAAGAACTCATAATGACCATACCGAGTTCTAAAAGTCGTTTTCGGTACATCACATTCCTTTACCTTTAATCGATAATACCCAGATCGAGATCTATTTTGAAAACTCTTGTAGCATCCTTAAGTGATCGAATAAATCATCAATACGAGGCAAAGGATATTTATTTTAATTGTTACCTTATTCATTTGCTGTAATCTATGCACACCTCAATGAACCATCCTTCTTTTCACAAATAAGACAGTGCACCCACGGCGACATACTCGGTCCGATAAACCCTTTGTCTAATGACTCTTGCAATGCTGCGTTTTAACTCTCTTAATTCTGCTGGAGCCATTTTATACGGTGTCACCGATATGGGAGCTGTTCAGGAAGCACATCTATCACGAACTCAACTTCTCTATCGGTGGTAACCCGGTAATTCTTCAGAAATACATCCATGAATTCATTTACAATAGATAGTTGCTCTAACTTTGATTCAGAACTTCGAGTATCAAGAATATAGGCTAAATAAGCCTCATTTCCTTTACGCAACAATTTCTGAGCAGACATAAAGGAAATCATTCTAACCATGTCATCCAAATTTCCAGACTCAACCAAAATAATGTCTCTGTTTGACATTTCAAACTAATTCGCTTTTCTCGACAATTCACTATTGCGTCATGTTTCATTAACAGTCCATGCCCAAGATAACATCAAATTCTCAAAAGGGTAGCAGCATCAAATCAGGGGGGAAATCACAGCCCTTAACTTTCAGTGGACAGTTATGACATATTAAATTAACTACCACACTTTGACCTAACGGATTTGTAACTTGTACATCATAATCGAGAGGCTCAACAAATAAGTTCTTTTCAGATGCTAACATAGTGCAAATATATGAATGAGTAGACCTGTGGTCTATTAAAGCATACAGAACATCATAAAGATAGAAAGTACCAGCAATTACATCCGGAGTCTGTTGCTTCTTCTCTCGCTCGAATGGCATAAGTACGAGCAGAGCCCTAACTTCGATCGGCTAGCAAGTATCTTTCATACCCGAACGAGTAGCCCTCAGAGTAATCGCTTTCGACCAGAGGCGTCTTCTTTTTGAGGAAGAATTTTCGGTTTCTCCTCTATTCCACTTCTTCTACTTGTAATTGGGGACAATCACGAATAAAGTGATCGGTGGCCCCACATTTATAACAAGCCCTAATTTACTTCTACATTCAAGGGTGACTTCTTCCACAATGTTGACACTTGGGCCTTTGGGTATGTTGTACACTACCCACACTAACAAAGCAGTCTGTCGGATGCTTTGTAATCAGATTGTCTTGGCCTACTTTTTCCTGATCTTTCTGGTACTGAAGTGGCTCGACTGAATTCCTCTTTAGATTTCTTCATTGGTAAAGCCGAAAATGACTTAGATGCACTTCTTTTGAAAGATTCTTTACTTCTTCTATCTCGTTGCATCTTTTTATTATATACTTCTTCAACCTTCTGAGCACGATCTGATAGAACAACAAATTCTCGTATCTCAATGCCCCCTATCATCATTTTAATCTCATCATTAAGCCCTTCTTCAAATCTGATACACATTTCTTCTTCAGTGGGTACTATATCTCGAGCATATTTGCTCAGATAAACAAATTCTCTTTCATATTCAGCCACTGACTTGTTTCCCTGTCGCAAGTCGAGAAATTCTCTTTTCTTCTTATCCAGATATCTTCTACCGACATATTTCTTCTTAAATTCATTTTGAAAAAATTCCCAAGTGATCTTCTCAGCCGGTACAACAGCTTCTATTGTTTCCCACCAGTTATAAGCTTCTTCTTTCAATAATGACACGGCACATATTAAGTAATCATCTGGTGAGCACGCCATTTGCTTAAAAACCCTCATTATACTTTGTAACCAATATTCAGCTTTAACGGGTCATCGTCTGTTCTTTCCGAAATTCTTCACCCCATGTTTTCGAGCTTTTCAAATGGAGAACGTTTGCGATTCAGGTTGTCGGAGGAGGTGGAGGAGCAACCGGAGTACTACAGATGTTGAGATAGGGGAGGAGGTTGCGAGTCGATTTCTTTCTCGCACATTCTCATTATACCACCGATTCATGAATCCATAATCATATTTTTGAGTTCTTGTTCTCGCATCAATGAAATCGAGCTTCACTACTTGTTCCTTGTTCGAGATTTGTACTCGCTATTAACTTCTTCTTGCTCGGTTTGTTCTGGTCTATCGACATCTTTTCAAATCGAAGATAATCTATAATAAAAACAAGGATTAGATCGGATCATACACAGCACACTATCACAGATTTATATGGCATGTAATTCTAGACACTTTTCACATCATACATATTCCGAGAATCGGCTAAACCGAAGCGCTGATACCAATAAATGTAACGCCCCTTACCCGATACCGTTGCCGGAGTCGAGCACAAGGCACTACTAAACTTATTTGAGCACTTAACCAAATTTAGATAATTTATATAATACTTTTCAGACAAGCTGTCCAACTGTGTCATAGTTGCTAAATAATTCATATCTCGATTTATAAAACTCGAAATCCAAATCCGTAAATTTTCTCTGAATTTATACTCATATATCTACTTACCAATTTTTTTCTAGAATTTTTTGTCAAGCCAATTAGTACAGTTGATTATTTAAAATCTCCCCTGTTTCAGGGTTTGACTACTCTGACCTTTGTGTATTACGAATCAGATATCTCTCTGTACAGAGCTTCAATGACTATGCCGTTTGTCTCTAATAAAACTAGACTCAATAAGGAATCTGTACATATAAAGTATGACTTCTAATTATCTTTGTAAAATTTATGGTGAATTTCCAAAGTCAGAACAGGGGATCCAGAAATCGCTCTGGCCCTGTTTCACAAAAATTTAAACATCTCATAAATATAGCTCATATACCTGTTTTGCTTCTTCCATATGAAAATAGACTCATCAAGATTCGATTCCATAATTTATTCATTATTTAATTCCATTTCTAATATTTTTAGTGATTTTTCAAAGTCAAACTACTGCTACTTACAAAACTGTTTTAGTACAAATATTGTTAACTAGTTTATAACATCTTTACTTCAATTCATTCAAACTCTATACATGCCATATAAATCTTTAAACATAAAACAAAAACTACCGAATTGATCTGAATAGTGTGCCTGTTGTGTTGATCCGATCTACCCACTTCACTTCAAGTCAATCTACATAAAATATTAAACACACACAAGTAAGCTTATTGAAGCTTAGTAAGCTCATAGGCATATAAACACAAATCATATATCTATTAGTTTAACTATTTCATCCTCCAAATCACAATTTCATTAATAACTCATTGGAATAATTTCCATATGGCAACTCACAATTTAACTCCCTTAGGCCCATTTCTCATTTACTTCATTGTCAAATTAGGGAACAATAAGGGAATTGAGTGCTTCATTATCACATTGCCATAGTAAACCATGGACTTTCACATTGATACGTATCACACACTGAAGCCATAGCCTTGCCATGGTCTTACACGGTTCACATATCATACCGAAGCCATATCCCAGACATGGTCTTATACGGAATCACATTATCACATTATACCGATGCCATAGCCCAGCTATGGTCTTATACGGAGTCACATTATCACATTGCACCGATGCCATAGCCCACTATGGTCTTAAACAGGCACACTTGTCACATATGTTTCAATCAACTCATAAGGGTCACAGAATAGAAGCACTCAAATCCATTGTTCCTACTAATTTGTACTTTTAGTTACACATTATTCATTAGTTAATGCAAATTGATAGTATTCATCAACAATAAAATACTTTAACAATCATAATATTTTCATATCAAAACATTGAACTTTGCCATATGAACTTACCTGGACTAATTTGTAAAAGTCGTAGAAATTCAAGGACTATTCTTGAATTTTCTCCTTTCCACGATTCAGTTCGTTTTCTTGATATGATGTAAAATATGAAAAACCAGCTTTCTCCAGACCTTCTATGGCGTTTTAGCTGAGAAAATATGAAGAAATGTCTAGATTTTTCAATTACATCATTATTTAACTATTAACTTTTATGCTATTTCCAATTTTGCCCCTTGTTCACATTGTTTTCTTGCTTATTTCATACCCAAACCGTCCAGCCATTAACCTTTGGGTCTAATTGCTCTTTAAATCCATCTTTTTAAATACTTAAGCTATTTACTCACAATTTAACAAATTTTGCGCTATTTTCAATTTAGTCCTTTTAATTAATTAGCCATCCAAACGTTAAAATTTTCTAACGAAACTTTAATACTAACTCAATGACACTCCATAAATATTTATAAAATATTTATAGCTCGATTTTCAACTTTGAGGTCTCGATACCTCATTTTTGACCCGTTTGACCTAATAAATTCTTTTAATTCACTAATTTCACCATTTCACAAATTCTTCTAAATTCTTACTTGACTCATAAATATTAAATTACTATCTTGTTCAATCTTATTTGTCGAATTTAGTGATCTCAAATCACCATTTCCGACACCACTAAAAATTAGGCCGTTACAATGAATTGGTATATTTTGTGGCATGAATTAGATGATAAAATGGTGAGAACTTACATATGGAAGATAAGTGAAAAATGTAGGTTATGACATATTGATGTGGTATGTTTATGGTTATGATTTGAGTAGTGAAATGGTTGAAGATGAAATGGCATGATTTGTATATGAATTGGCATGTTTTGGTTGTCTATAAGTGCATTGAAATGGTATGAAATGATGTGGTTTAGGTATGCTTAAGGAGGGTGAGAAATGTGGCTTAAACCAAGCCTAATTTCACCCCACACGTTGAGTACATGGACGTGTGACTCAACCGTGTATCTACTGTAACTTAATTAAACAAGTCAGTGAGTTACACAACTTAGGCACACAAGCGTGTCTACTAACCGTGTGTGGCACACGGGCTGGCATATGGGCGTGTGGTCGGCCGTGTGACCAAGTCAGTATACCCTCTAGATTTCACACGGCCATGGCACACTGGCGTGTCTTCGGCCATGTGATACAAGTCAGTATGTATGCCCTGTTTCCACACAGCTTATGACACGGGCGTGTCTGGTGGCCGTGTGCCTCACACGGCCTGTTCACACAGGCGTGTGATCCCTATATGCATGAAAATTTTATAAGTTTTCCAAAGTTTTCAAATGTTATCGGTTTAGTCCCAAACGTCTTTCAAGCATGTTTTAAGGTCTCGTAGAGCCTTATAATGGACAATATGATTATGTTTGATTGATGTTTATGTGATAATGGCTTTATGTTTAAGAAATGTATATTGTATGTTGTGATTTTGATCGGTAATGCCTCGTAACCCTATTTCAGTGACGGATACAGGTTAAGGGTGTTACAAAAAGTCCTTGTGTAATAGTAGATCTAGCATAATTGAGTGGAGTTGCATGTAATCCTAGAAATAGGACAACATAAATCTACCGGATTAGAGTCAAATCTAATAGGGAAATTTATAGATCAAGTTAATGTGACAATAGGGGTTTTAATTAGAAAGAGATTTCAAGTAATCAACCTAGAGTAAGTTATTTTTACTCTCGAAAGAGATATTAACATAATTTAGGGATTTCTATGGATCAAGACACAAGTGAATAAATTGTTTAATTCAGATTCAGAATAATAGGTAAAGTCTAGGTGGATTCTTTCATGGGTATTGTCTATCTCATTGGTTATCTTCAAATATTTTTCTAATTCATTCTCCATTGCATTCCTAGTAATTAGTTTAGTTAATTTTAGATTAAAAACAATTCCTTCAATTTATCGGCTAAATAATAGAAAAACGGTAATTACTAGTACTTTTAGTCCTCGTGGATACGATATTCCCTACTCACCATAGCTATACTATTGTTCGATAGATGTGCTTGCCTTTGTCGTAATTATAGTTAGTTTAGTGACCATCAGTATGCGATCTCTTAATATATTTATGTGAACCCTATCTATTTTGTCATGCGAACTCAATGTGTTTAACATGCTAACCCTACATGTACTAATATGCGAACCCTACATGTAGTAATATGCAAACCTTATATGTTATTTATGCGAACCCAACACATTAATGTATACGTGAACCCTACACATGGTATATGCGAACCCTATATGCATGAACTCTATATGTGTGAACACTAGATATGTGAACCCCAGATGTGCGAACCCTAGATGTGCTAACCCTAATGCATGCAAACCTTATACGTGTGAACCCTAAATGTATGATAAATAGTCTATTATCAGTAACCTATTATTTTTTGTTAGCCGAACAGGCATGATGAATAGTCTATTATCAGTATACTGTTACAAGTTTCTATTTGCATGAATAAATTGTATATGTGAAATTGCTATGAATGAATGCATTCATACCATTAAATGATAGTTTGAAATATTAAATGTGCTTGACAAGCATAGCATCGATTGATGATACATAGCATGATATACTGAGTATATATGCATAATTACATGAAATTGTGTATGGAGGATGGAGGAGTTCTATAGGAGAAAATGACAAATTAAGTCCACACCGAAAGTTAGTATTGCACGAAGCAAGGGGCAATGTCATCAAAACTGGATAAACCGAGATGATAGTTTAAAAAGCCATCAAAACAGGGCAACCGGGATGATAAGTTATTGTAGTAAAAGTCATCGTCACAAATGACAAGTGAACGAGATCATCACCAGGAAATCTGGGATGGTTAGTTATTGATATGTGTTTTGGTGTGTCGAGCGATACTCAAGGGCGAATAGGATGGATGGGTGGAAACAAAATTAAAATTGCACTGCATCATGAACATAATTTGTGCATGCATTGATTTACTGAATGTTCTTTACATTATGCTTAAATTTTGCTATGATGCTATAAATTGAATGTTTTACTATTTGAACAATTATATATATAATGTTTTAAAAATTAAATTCACACTGAGTTGTCATATGCTCACTCCCCCTTTTTTTAACTCTCAAGTAATATAGAAAACTAGGACTCGGAATGGCATCAGAGGAACCTCGGACTAGCAACTCGTTTTTTCAGTTATTATTATTTTCCATTAAAGTTTTTCCCTAATTGTTTTTTGTAATTATTAATTTATTCTTTCTTTTATATCTTAGATTTGGAGTTGTTTAGCTTATTTATTTTAAGCATGATATTTAGTTAACACTCTGATAATTGCATGCTAGTTAATTTAAAAACTATTATTTTCAATAAATGTTTTCCACTACTTTTCAAAATATTTTAAGTTTTGATAAGTTTTTTCTTAAAAACCTTAAGTCGTTTTTTAAAAACCTTAAGTCGTTTTTTTCTCAAATCTTCACATTAATAATAATGTAACTAAATTATTAAGTAAAGCCGGTTTAATGAATGAATGTTTTTCCAAAAAACAAAATAGCGGTTTTCATACAAATCAACTCAAGTAAAAGAATGGTTTTACAGGATCATTTCGGTTATCAAATGTAATGCATTAGATTTAGCCGAAACTCGTAGACAGGATTGGGGTGTTACAGCTCTCCAGCAGTGGTTCGATAAAGGAAGCGGTGGTATTTTTAAGGAAAGCAATGACTAAGATGTCTGAGTTAAAAAGGAAAAGATGAAAAAAAAAAGTAGAAAAAATAAAGAAATAAAAACATAAAATAAAGAAATAAAACGATGGTGACCAAATTAACATATTTTTTTTAGGTGACCACCAAAATACAACCATCCAATTTTAAATCACTAACAGTGTAGTTTAAGCTAAAAAATAAAATAATTAATGCATATGGTAAACCAAATTATGTGGTACAAACTCAAAAGCTGCTAATTTGTTTGTTGCGAAGACCAAGGAGTTTCCGCTTGGAGTTGAATCCTCCTATTTAACCAATGCTTTAAACATACTTTCTTAACAACCCTCCTCCACTTTCATCAATTCCCAAACCCATATAAACATGTCCATTTTCCATTTTCTTCCATCGGCATTAATGTTCTTCCACTGTTTCATGGTCACCTACACCGTGACTACCAGAAACCTCACCACCGATCAATCTGTTCTTCTCGAATTTAAACACCAAATCAATGATCCTCATGGCATCCTAGTCGACAACTGGTCCACCAGCCACTCTTTCTGTAACTGGATCGGTGTCACTTGCGGTGCTAAGCATAAGAGAATCAAAGCTTTGAATCTTCCCAACATGAATCTTATCGGAACTATCCCTCCGGAATTAGGGGACCTCTCGTTCTTAGCCTCTCTTAATTTGAGTGGCAATGGATTCCATGGCGATTTGCAGGAAGAGTTGGGGCAACTGAGTCGTCTGAAACTCGTCGATTTAAGCTCCAATTTCTTTATCGGGGAAATCCCATCATCATTTGGAAGATTGAACCAGGTTTCAGACTTGGTTCTCAGCAATAACAATCTGACTGGAGCAATCCCTCCCGAGATAAGTAATCTTTTGAATACGAGAACACTCGACTTGGCATCGAACAAGCTTTCTGGGTCTATACCCTCTTCCATTTAGAACATTTCTTCATTGCGAATGGTTTCTTTATCCTTCAATGGTTTATCTGGTAAAATGCCAGATGATATGTGTCACCATCTTCCCAATTTGGAGGCACTTTACTTGGGTACAAACGAGTTGTTAGGTCAGATTCCAAAAATTATAAATGAATGCAAGAATCTTCAAGTATTAGCATTAGATTACAATCAGTTGAGTGGCAGCATTCCCAGGAGTACTGGAAATCTAACTGCACTTACAGAGCTATATTTGGGTGGAAATAATTTAGAAGGTAAGTTTTAAAGAAAAAAAGTGATGATATTTTAGAGTATAATAAGAAAAGAAATAATCCATAAAGTGAGATTAGAGGGTGTGGCAACTTGATTTATGTTATTTGAACAGGTGAGATCCCTTGGGAAATTGGAAATCTGTTGAATTTGGAGATATTTTTCGCTGTAGATATGAGGCTTACTGGACTCATTCCCACAAGCATCGGCAATTTAACCAACCTCAAGGAGATATATTTAGGTCCTAATTTTTTAGAAGGTATTTCTAATTAATTAACATTTATTTATTTATTATTATATTACAAAATAAATAAATAAAAAGAGAGAAATATATTTTGTAAAATTAGTAGAATGGCCTAAAAGAAAATAGCCTTTCTTTTTTTATTCAAAGCTTTTCGTATTTATTTCTCATGAAAAAAGAATTTTAGTATTTGAAGAGATCAAGAGATGTCTATGGGTCAAACTTGGACAAAATAATTTTTTACTTAGTCTTGTCTGGCAAAAAAAAAATCATTTAAATATAATTATAAATATAAAATATTATAAATATTGATATGTTCATATATAATATAATATAATATTTTAATTAATTTTCATGGTGCCTACCTAAGATTTGAAAGTCTAAAAGAAAGTGGATGGTTATGCAGGTGAAATTCCATGGGCGATTGGGAATATTCATTCGTTGGAGATATTTTCAGCACCAAATATGAGCTTAAATGGGGAGATTCCACATTCTATTCTCAATGGTTCTTCTTTGAGAGTCATTTATGTAATGCTCAATCATTTATCTGGTAAGTTCCTCACTTTTTTTTATGTTAGAAGTTGTTTAAAAGGTTTAGTTGCTGGTTATATAAAAACACCAAATTACCTTTGCAATTAAATTAGGGAATTAAAAGAAAAGGTGTTGAATATACATTTCAAATTTTGTTTAAATATGTTTAAGTTGGCATATATTACTTTTTAAATATATATATAATTATTTTATTTAATATTTAGTAGTTATAATACATTATCATTATTATAGATTTTATTAAATTTTTAAATATAAATAATTTAATATATTTTATAATATTTGTATTATTTTTAATTATATTTAATTTGCATTCATAAAAATTATATAATTCATAAAAAACAATATATTGTAATCTTTAAAACAGTCGAGTTGATCTTCAACTTTAAATATTAGACTTCAAGCCGACTCATATTTTAAATAGACTGATTTTTTGTCTAATCTCATTTTTAAGTTTAATATTTTTCTTTTAACTCTCTTAAATTTTGGACAAAACTTTAAACTCGGTCAAAGAACTAAGTCCAAACTCTACAATCAATGTTAGAATCATGACGAGTATCTCTTAAGATATAGTTTAAAAATAAATTAATATAACACTTGTCATTATTTTAACACTGCTTGTGAAACTTTTACTGAGATTTTACCCGATATATATATACACACACTAGTTTTAACTCACATATACGCTAAAGAGATAACCATATATGTGTTAAATAATTAAGATACCGATAGAAATATTAAAAATGTAATTAATATTAAAAATAATTTTTAAAATTTAATGTATAAATTTACAAATCATTTCATATAAAAATATTTAATTATAAAAAATAATGTTATGTAAAAATTACTTAATTATAAAATATATGATTTATAATAAATAAATTATAATTATATATATATATATATATATATATATATATATATATTGTTATAGAGAACATTGTAGCCTAAGAATTTGAATCCTAAATTTGCTAGATATTATCTTTTAAGTATAGCTATAAGAATCAAATACATTAAGCCTCAAGTTCAATCACTTATTAAATATTTAGTATTAAAAAACTTATCTCTTAGAATTATGTATAATTTCTCTCCAACCTTTAAATATAAATATAAATATATTTTAGCGTATTTGAACTTACGCCTTATACTATTAACAATTATTATGAATAGTCCTAGACATTATATAAAAATAATAATAAATTTTTCCCTCATCCAACTTAACCTTTATTAAAAGTGATCAAGAACCACATGTTTGTGGAGTACATAAAAAAAAAAGTTTAAAATTCGTCATTATACTTTTAAGTAAAAATTGGAACTTCTCACTCTATTTTGCATTAATCGAAATTTGTTATTTTTAAAATAAAGGTACATTTACCACTACATAGACTCTATATTGATTTTTGCATTGTTATTTTCACTTGAATTTTGGTACTAATATTTGGTTTTTCTTTAAATTTTGCTATTGAATTTCAATTTAAAATAATTTGACTATAAATTAAAATCAATATTTATTTCATGTATTTTATTTTAATATCTAAAATAATATAATATAAAAATCAAAATTATTTTATAAAAACTTATTATTATTTTTTATTTTTGTTTTAAAAAATGCAAGTGTTTCTTCCACTAAATTAGAATTCATATTTAATTTATTAATATTTTATAAATTTAACTACATAATAGTGAAAATTTTAATATTTTATAAATTGAAAAATAATTTAATTATATGAATTAAATTTAATGACAAATTTTAGTAAAATTCAAAGTTTAATAAAAATTCAATTATATAATAGTTGAATGATAGATTTATCTATATTCTCAAAATGTAATGACAAAAATCAATTAAAATAAAATATAGAGACAAATTTTAATATTCATCTATAATATACTTGAATCAGTCATCACTGATTGAAATAAAAAGACGCAGTAGATAATATCACCTAAAATCTAGAAGACGATAGGCAACAATATGAAAAACCTAAGGAAAACAACACATAGACATAACAGTGCATATAAATTCTATAGAAAAAGAGGCTACTCTAAACATTCACACAAAGCATACAAACACCAACGCAAGGACTTCCAATTATTTTCATTAGCAATCATGTTTTTCCTTAAACCATTACATAAACATTAGCTTACCACATACAATCATGCAAAATAATTAAACAATGAAATTAATTTATGTCATTTAGGTAATGATCGATGCAAACATTTTTCTTCGGTTCTCCAGGTAAATTACCAGACATAAGGTCGGATTCAAATCTTGAGGAGCTTCACCTATGGGGCAACAATCTTAGTGGAAACATTCCTGAATCTATCTCCAATGTTTCTAAACTCAGAAACATCGCATTGATGGCAAACTCATTCTCTGGTCATATTCCAAATAGTCTTGGCAATCTAAAATTTCTCGAGGAGTTACGCCTTTGGAAGAACAAATTGACCATTAAAACTAATTCAAATGGTGAGTGGAGCTTCTTCGCTTCCTTGCTGAATTGCAAGTATCTAAAAGTGTTAGATTTATCGGTCAACCCATTGAAGGGAGTTCTTCCAACTTCCATCTCCAATCTCTCCCAAACGCTTCAAGTTTTCTCATGCGCGGATTGCAGAATTGAAGGAACCATTCCCATGGAAATCGGTAGCTTGAACAATGCAATCATTTTGGAACTTACCAACAATGAACTTATTGGATCCATTCCAACAACGATAGGAGGGCTAACGAATCTCCAATACTTGGGTCTTAGTGGAAATGAGTTGCAAGGCTCCATCCCACATGATCTTTGCGGTTTAAAGGGATTGTTTGAATTATCATTAGATGACAACGAGCTCGATGGACCTTTACCTCCATGTTTGGGCGAGTTGACTTCTATGAGAAAACTACACTTGTCCTTCAACAAGTTGCATTCATCAATACCTTTCAGTTTATGGAGCTTGAAAGATATCTTAAAAGTAGACTTGTCATCCAACTATTTTAACGGTTCCCTTCCACTTGAAATCGGAAAGTTGAGCGTATTACAACACTTGAACTTGTCAATGAATTCGTTATCAAATGACATCCCATCCACAATTGGAAATCTTCGTGATCTGCAAGTTCTAGCCCTTTCAAGTAATAGGTTTCAAGGTCTTATCCCTACGTCATTCGGTGACCTGGTGAGTTTGGAAAGCTTGGATTTATCAGACAACAACCTCTCCGGAGTCATTCCCAGATCTCTAGAAGGGCTTCGTCACCTCAATAATTTTAATGTGTCTCTGAATAGATTGGAAGGGGAGATACCAAGTGGAGGGCCTTTTGCGAACTTCACAAGCCAATCATTCATGAAAAATTACGCACTGTGTGGTCCACCTAGATTACAAGTCTCACCATGCAAAAGAAACACCCATCGAAATTCCAAGAAGACCCTTTTACATGTTTTGAAATATGTTTTACCCATAGTTGTTTCAATCATCATAGTCGTTACCTTAATAGTTGTCTGCACACCATTGAAGAAGAAGAGGAAGAGTACAAATTCCACTACGATAGAAGATTCATTTCCTTTGAAGGAATGGAAAAGAATTTCGTATGATCAGTTATCGAAAGCGACCGATGGATTTAGCGGAGGAAACATGATTGGTTCGGGAAGTTTCGGCACTGTATACAAGGGAATACTTTTTGATGAGACCGAAGTTGCAATAAAAGTTTTTAATTTGCAAATAGAGGGAGCGTTTAAGAGTTTCGACGTCGAATGCGAAGTGATGAGTAAGATCATTCATCGTAATCTTGTCAAGGTCATTACTTGTTGTTCTACTACTGATTTCAAAGCCCTGGTGCTTGAACTCATGCCAAATGGAAACCTTGAGAAATGTTTATACTCTAACAATCATTTCTTGGATATTCTACAAAGAATCAACATAATGATAGATGTTGCATCGGCATTAGAATACCTCCACTCGGGATATTCGACTCCTTTAATCCATTGCGACCTAAAACCAAGTAACGTCTTACTAGACAAAGACATGATTGCTCATGTGGGAGATTTTGGGATTGCCAAATTATTAGGAGAAGGAGATTCCATGAAGCAAACAATGACGCTTGCCACCATTGGCTATATGGCACCAGGTGATGTTTTGACTTCTATTTGTTTTTTTGTTTTTTTTTTTTTTGTGACATTTTAATATTTTTTATTGATATTAAATTAATCTCTAATTGCATCATATCATCATTATTAATTTAATTATATGTTTGAAATGTAAAGTATGGATCAGCGGGAATTATTTCTATGAAAAGTGATGTCTATAGTTATGGTATTTTATTAATGGAAACTTTCACAAGAAAAAAGCCGACAGATGAAATTTTTGCTGGAAAAATGAGCATGAAGCATTGGGTGAAAACATCACTAGGTAATGGAATAATTGGGGTAGGAGATTCTGGTTTAGTGCAAGAAGATGATAAATACTTTGTCGTTAAAGCAAATTGTATATCCTCAATTATGAAATTGGCTTTAGATTGTTCGGCTGAATTTCCTGAAGATAGAACTGATATGGAGAACGTTCTTTCCATGCTCAAGAACATCAGAAGAAAATATTTGAATGACCTAGCTGAAAATTAATACGATGAAGAATGCAGTTATTTCTCTCTCCCTGTCTCTCGCTCTATATATATATATTGTAAGCTTACTTAGAAGGCATAGAATTTAATTAACTTCCTTTTGAGATAGCTTTCCCTTTTAGAATTTCTTTTTTTGCATATTAAAAGTTGTTACCGTAATACTTAATTTTCTTGCAAAAGACTAATGCGATAATGAATGTTTTGAGTTCAATTTTCATTAATGGTCTTGGTAAGTGTTCTGTAAGCCCTAATCCTAGATTGAGATAATCGTCTTCAAATATTTTTTGTTGGCCAATTCAAATTACATTCAGTCTTCTCTATAACATCCACCTGCTATAACAGTAATTCGCTAAAACAACCAAGTTCTTAGAATAACTGATTTTTTATATTTTATTTTAACCTTTTATAACAACGTTTCACTTATAACAACATCTATAGTTATGAAATACATTTTTAATTTAGTTCTCTATAACACATGGTCTAAATTTTTAAGTAAAATTATAATTTTCATATAAGCAATACTATTAATTATCATTTATTAAATGAAAATGATAACTAAAATATTATTTCAACAAAATAATTAAATTTTACGTGAAGCAATCTATTAATCATATTTTATTAAATGAAAATAATTTTCAATGAGTGGAATTAAAGATATCAATTCAATAAACTATTAAACTTCCTAATTAAATATTCTATTATGAATTTGAAACATCGTAAACTTATAAATTACTTGCTTGAATTTAGAAACTGGTGATAAATTAATTAATTTTATTTGATAACTCATATTGATTAATTGAACTTGTTAGATTTATGAACTTGTTAGATTTATGAACTTTATAACTAATTATGTGAAAGAATATACAATAAGATATGCATAAAAGCATTAACACATGCATATGCTATACGTCTTTTAATTTTGTTGAATTAATTCTCGCTTTCTTTCTTTTTTAACATAATTTTCACTTTCTTTATTTGATGAAAAATCATGATATCAATTTTGTGATAAGCTTACAATGATTATCTCTTTATAATAGCATCTTGTTATAGGTGTGTAACAATCATCTCTCTATAACAGGCAAAATCTAGGCAGACAAGTAAAGGTATTATAGAGAATGTTGACTATACTTCACATTAGTTTGCTGCAAATTAATTTTACGAATCAAATAAATAATTAAATTTCAGTTCAATTTGTTCAAAAACATTAAATAAAATCATAATCACCATTAAATATTAATAGTTTGATCCGGTTCTAACTTAATTCTCAATTAATTTAATTTATTGGTCTGCCAAAATTTCGATTCTTCGTATCTTTAAATTATTTCGGGTTTTATTCAAAAAAAATTTATTTCAGATTTTTAACTAAATAGTAATAATGAAGATAACGTTGTACAATTAAACTTTAATTTTATATATTTTCATATTTTTGTAGGATAAATGTTTTAACAATTTAACATCATATTTTATATTTTATTTATGTAAATTATGCATTTTAAGCTGGAAGTAAATTAAAAGAATTTACTATTTACATAATGTAAAAACCACCTTTCATTTTATCTAAAAAACTTTGAACCATTCAGTATATTAATAAAACAGTATTTTAGATCAATATAGTAAAAATATCGGATTAGTTAAAAAGTTGCACAATAAATACAATTATATCAATAAAATTCATTCAATTATAATTCCACCATAAATTAATTCTCAAAGAACTATTTCATGAAAATATTTTTCATTAATGACTTTGAAACATCTACTTTCAATTGAAAACTGTAATTTAACAGCAAAATCACCTCTTCTTTTTTCTTGCTTTTTTTCCTATCAAAATCATATTTTAGACTGTAAATTCATATCAGACAAGCTTGAAACATGTAGGAAAACCCTTATAACCTACATGCATACATATATACCTAATTCCACAAAAGAGTGGATGAAAGCTGAACCGAAAGAGCAGCCTACACCAGAAAACAGCTGTTGAATCAAAAAAGTCTCGAGCCGTTTTCATGGCATAAACGATTTCTTCAAGATATCGATTGTTTAAACGGCTCTTGAGTTAATAATATCAGAATGTCCGAAGAATGTGCTTCATGACAACGAATAAAATCACTTCACTGGTTTTGAAGGCCCTCGATAGCTTTTTTCCACTGCCATGCTCTTTGTTTCACATCATCGAATGACAATACCTTTTTTGCCTGAAAACACAAAAGAAGAACGCATCAAAAGCATGAGTAAAGTAGAATGTAGGTTTGAATTTTTCTTTGTCACTGGCATATAAGAAGCAAAAGGAACACGAAGGACTAGGGAGAATGTAAATTTGAGGAATTCATTTCTATCCTATTTTGAGATTTGCACGGACTTACCGTGCAAATTTTGAAGTGTGATGGACTTATGACCTGGACGCTGAGGTCACTAGAATTGTCAGACCAAATAATATTCCCTTTTACGACCAATTTCGAAGGATTTACATAAATCAATTTCGGCTTGTTGGTGAGGATAAGTTGCACCTTCTTGCTCGATAACTTCTGTAGTTTCTTCACCATTGAGATCATAAGAACAGATTCTCCCGGTTCCAAAAATTGTTGCCTATTAACACAATGTAAGTCATCAAACAAGTTTAATTCAGTCAGCCACAATCTGGTGCATCGAAAAGAAAGGACAAAAACCATAATACTCAGATTACAAACTACAAAATCAGTATGTAACACAACTATCTTCAAGATAATGGTTCATGGTGAACTGATTGTGCTCTATCTATAATATTTTCCATAAGTGGCGAAAATGGATGAACTAATGAACAGTTAGGTCGATAAAAATGACTTGATGATGTTACTAAATGTTAATAGGTTCTGCAAGTCCACAAGTGGACGAGCTTGCAAGCAAATGTCTATGTCCTTTCAACGAAATCTAAGAACACATGCTGAAAAAATAGCAAGACATTAGAAACTACCATTTCGAGTCAAAGGAGTCAATTGAGGCCAATCTAGTTATATGGCCAGATGATTCAGCTGACAATGGTCCATCATTTTGTCTACCTGAACCATTTTGGAGGTGGGTTGAATTCTGTGAAGAATCACTATGATCATCACCATCACTTGAATGAGCCTGAAATAAATAAAAAAAGATAATGACAATATTTTAGAATTTGCAAAAGACAAGATGCAAACGGAAGTCAAATTCCCCATAAATAATGGTTGGAAGCATGCATGATATCATACCCCTGTCTTTAATGCAAGCTTCGGAGGGGTTTCTGCTCTTACATTACTCCAGTCAACTCCCTTAAAGAAAGGATGACTCTTGACTGCAGCATAACCATCGGGTCCAGCACCTGCTCGCCTACTGGGATCGATATCCTGCATCAGATTAGCATTACAATTCTAGGGCTACAGTTTTTACACTCATAAATCAAAATCATGCATGAGATAGAAGGATTTATCATGATAATGTTGGATGAGCATGACTTTGACCCTGTTCCAAAAAAGAAACCAAAGGAAAAGCAATTTGTCTTTGAACTTCAAGATTATGGCCTATGAATTTGCCATGATACCTCATTTGAAAGATGCAGAATAGAGATAAGAGGAGAATATGAGCAAAAGAGGAAGTAGCTAAAAGATCGGACAAAGAAGCAAGAGAAGAAGAGAAATGAAACACTCTCCAACTATAACAACCCTTCAAACAAATTAAACAAATATAAAGTTTCACGTAAATTACGAGGAAAATTTGGGACTGCATCATATTTAACCATAATATGATCATGTCCTCTTTGCATATTTGCCAACCAAGAAAAGCCTGTTTAGTGGCAGAGGTGGGGAGACACCACAATAGGTTCATAACAAACACATTAGTTGGAATGCCTGCAGAATAATAGACTCAAATACATGCATCAACTCTTTCAGATTCTGGATTATTTTCAATTTTTTGATTCAAAGATCCACCTAGTAGTGAAGTCAAATGCAGAGCACTTCAGAGACCCCTAATAACGTCAGCTAACAAAAATATTTGCACTGAGATTCCACCAAAATATTATGACAACTAAAGATAAATGGCAGAATAAGTGTCTAAAGCAATTTGAAAGGCAAATTTCTCATTATCTTAAAAAACCATAAGTTGATTTCCATCCCCATTGCAGAGAACCCCATGCATATTGAAATCTATGCAGTTTCTAAGTTCTCCGAATAATAACATAAATAGATAACGAAGAAAGAACTTCAAATTTAGAAGTCCTATGAATACAAGGTTATGGATGCATAGCAGAAACCAAATTAAAACTTGCATAAGATTGTAGCCTACCATTAAGCGATCGATAAGGTCTCTGGCTTCTTCAGAAAAATAATTCGGAAATCTTATATCTCTGGCTATAATTCTTTGAAATATAAGCCATTCACTTGAATCTTTAAATGGAGAAGTCCCTGAAAGCATTTGGTACAAGGTGCAGCCAAGTGCCCAGATGTCATTTCTGTTTGAATATGTTAAAAAGAACAAACTAGTTATCCTATAAACAACAATTTATCGAGATCAAGAAAAATGACCAACCTAAATCGCAAGTACCTACACTTGCATTATTTCGAAAACCAAATGGTCGGGTAAAACAGTGTTACTTAGGCTTGAGTATAGTCAGATACAGGTAATGTTCAGTTTGTTCAGATACAGGTAATGTTCAGTTTGTTCTAAGCTTTCCCCTTTTTCTGAGGACCCTTGAAGGGTCATCGTCAAATCCCCATACCCATGTCGAACACTGTTTCTTCAATAAAAATGAAGACTCAAATCAACATAGGGAGAAAAAGGGAAAATGGATGTGGAATGGGAGTAAGGGGGAAGCAAAATGTTAAAGAAAACAAAGTTCAATTAGTTGTAATGGGGTTTAATGTATGACGGTTTTAGTCTAGATTGTGAGACTAATTCATAAAGTGACTGAAGATCACTAACCCGAAAGTTGCTGGAGAAGAGTTAAGGACTTCGGGAGGAACATATGCAGCCGTCCCCACAAAAGTGCATGCTTTATCATCTGGATAAGGCATCAGAAACAAGCTTAGTGTTTAACATTCAAGAATACAAAGAAACAGGTGTTTGTTTCTTCAATCTGTTATGACGAGGACTTTACCTGAGGCTGCATTGGGAAGGACTGTAATTCGGCTATCTTGCAGTGGCTTTACACTACCAAAGTCTGCCACCTTAAGATGGCCGTCTTTGGTGAGTAGCAAATTCTCTGGCTGCCATAAAAAAAGCATTTAGCATATCTCAAATGTTGATGTAACAAAACAGACATGCTTGGGAAATACCTTAATATCTCTATGTATCAATCCCATGCCATGTATGTATTCAAGAGCATCTACAAGCTCTGCAGTATAAAAACGAGCTTCATCCTCTGATAAACGACCTTTCTGCATGAAATGTAACCAGATAGTGGACACTGAACATGAATAAACTAGCAGAGATAGGTGCAAATCACTAAATCACAACAATGAAGTTCAAGCTCAAGAACAATCCAGAAATCTATACTTTAAAACTAAGGGCTTTAAGGCATTTGCAACATTATGGAATGAATTTTAAAAAGCTTCAACAGCGATATTCAAGAAAATTTATGATCATCCATAAAGAAATATACATGACTATTCCAGATTAATTTGACAGGAAATCTGAAGAAAATATACAATGAATGATGAGTTCAATAATAATTCAAGGAGCCACCAATTCTATATCAAACAACTCAATCATAGTCTACCAGAAAAAAGTTGAAACAAGGAACCCTTTTTTATGTCTGAATCAACTGCATGCTAAGAATAACTTACTCTTGTTATTTGGTCAAAAAGCTCTCCACCTTCACATGATTCAAGTGCCATGTCTTCACAAAATAATCAAAGAAAGAAACATTAAATGAAGACAAAAACTGAATGAACTGGAAATCAAGGGAGAAAAGTCATTGTAAAAACTAACCAAACAAGTATGCACAACTACTGTTAATTGATACAGCCAAGAATACCTACACAGGGAAAAAGTATCTTGAAATGTAAAATATAGCCGCACAACACCGGAATGGTCCAGTTGATCGAGCACAATCCGTTCCAACTTTACGTAAGCTGTTTTGTTTTCTTTGGTGATGAACTTTTTGTCCATGATTTTCAATGCATACACCGTTCCGGTATCTTTCTTCTTTGCCCGTACAACCTGAAGACAACATCAAAATCGTATTCAGAACAAACCAACGTGAATATGAAGCTCACATGAGGAAAAAAGCAAGCAACATGGAAAATGAACATATATTAAGAAAATAATTCAATAGATATTTACCATAAAACTTTGAAAACATTACTTAAACAAAACCAAAACAAAAAAGGTGATAATGATGAATGTGCCCAGGTCTATGTTCTGAATCATCTAAAACTCTTGACTAAAAGAAAGGATGCTTATTTATCTGCAAAGCCAACCAATATATATATATATATATATGTATATATACTTAACTAACATATCAAGCAGCAGCTACTACTTTAATGGACAAACAGCCAAACCCTTGGAATAGATACTATAGCCCAAGTAACAAAGAGCAGATATTGAGGTGCCACATCGATGTGAGATCTTTGTACAAATTGTAGTTTTCTTAGGAACATAATTTCATGTAATGATTGTAAAGGTGTAACACGAAACATTTTTTAAAAAATTACTATCTGAATCATCTCTGCTCATCTTTATGATAAGGCAGTTCTTTAACCAACCATACTATCTCTAGGACACTATAGAAAATGTTCAAAAAGTTGAAACATGTACTTCAGTTTATCCTGACAATCTCAAAATTTCATAGAAGTTACTAATAAAAGAAACAATCACTAGTGTTTTGTAATATGATCAAAAAGGTATTTGTAAGTCCTTTAGCTTCTCAGAGGGTGGAAAAACAAAATAACAAAAAGGTCAAACAGATGAACACCACAAAAATGAACCCAATGGTTTATGATAACAATGTGTTATCCTCAGGAAACCGCTGGTTTTTCCTATCCAACCGAGGATTTCTGTTATATGTAAGATCTAGAAACAAAAAGACAGCAACCTATAAAAGTTTGATCAAACAATGGAGGGAAAAGCTGACACTGGGAGCCACAAAGGCATGTGTTCCAATGGTAGGTGAAGCTGAATCCATTAGACAATAAAATATTTTCCACCCAACTTTATACCAAGCTATGTTACTTTAACTCGGTAAGAGTACGAGATTCAAATATGTGTCCGAGACGGATATGTGAAATTTTTCATTTCCCACATAATTGGAGGAAGATCAAATCCTCGTAAACATGTTGGACATGAGTTTTGATCACAAGTGCTTAAAGAGAAAATTAAGATTTGAAGCAACATATATACACCAAGCATAGCCTAAATATCAAGCATCTTCAGAAAGAAAGAATAAACATGAAGAAAAATAAATGTTAAATTTTCTTTCCTTTGCATCAAATTTTTTGGAGACTAAGGAGATTGAATGTCTTTCTATTCAAACATCTTATATCACTAGGAAAATTCAAAATCCACATAATTCACAAAGATAAGCTAAAAGTTATCTAAAAGACACACAATTCATCACAAATCAATGAATCATCACTGCCCATCTAATTTATAAAGCTAGAACATACAAATATAAATGAATAATCAAACATAAATTTTTTATAAAAAAAACCCAGAAATCCAAAACAAAAATGAAACGTTAAAAAGCTAACCTTTGAATAGGAACCAACGCCATAGATCTTGCCTAATTCAAAATCCTCAATACTGAAATTCTCCTGAGGAGCTCTAAATGAAAAGCTTTTAGATTTCAGAATATTGTTGGAAGCTCCACCATTGGAAGAACTATTACAATTTTTCTCATCATCAACCTTATTATTATTGGTTCCTTGAACCCTAAGCTTTGGATCAACATCCTTCTCCATTGCCAACATTTCTCTCTCGAAAATTCCCTCACTTTTCTTTTAAACATAATAATAAACAAATTAACAAACAAAAAAATTTATTGGATGTCTGACGAACAGCATTTTTGCTATTTTTGGTCCCAGTCAAAGAGGAATAAAAAAAGAAATTCTTTTATTGGGTGGATACTTAGATTGGATTCTCCTTTCAATTCTTTCTTCTGAAAAAGTGAAATGATTCTTTTTTCTTTTTTTTTTTCTTCCAGTAAATTTTATTAAAAAAATATTTAATTTAATTTTGTGAAAGGGTAATCCAGGCTACTATTTATATTTTTATTTGGGTAATTTTACATTTTGGTACCTGAACTTGGCTTACGATTCAAATTGTTATCTAATGATTTTCTTTTGTCCAATTAGGTACTTGAACTTGGCTTAAGGCTCAATTTAGTGTCTAACGTTTATTTTGGTCCAATTAGGTACATGAACTTGGCTTCTTGGTTCAATTTGGTACTTGGACTTGGCTTTTTTGTCCAATTTAGTACTTAGCTATATGAACTAATTTGAAACGTGAAGCCAAGTTCAAATACCAAGTTAAATAAAAAAATCAACTTCAGGTACCTAAGTACTAATTTAAACTTTAAAGACAAGATTAAGTACCAAAATGTATATTTGCCCCTTTTTATTTATATCCAACTAACATATATTCTTTTAGATAAGGTTGATGCACTTTTAAAGTCTAAACTCGGTAATGGTTTTCACCTTAGAGCTTAAACTTTCTTTTATGTAGGTTAATCTTTTAACAAGGCAATTATTCCTAGATTGAGGCTTGAAAATATTTTGATCCAATATTTTTTAAGGAAATATTAAGGATTAACTTGGATAAAGAAAAAATAAGCCCTCATGTGTTTCTTCCTTTTTTTAAGGGTCTGTTTGGAAGCAAGGAAAATGTCTTCCGTAAATTGTTTTCCTGCTTTTACGGTGTTTGGAAGCATGAAAACATTTTACATTTGTAAAATGTTTTACAAACACGGGTAAAATAACCTTCAATTTTGGGAAAATGTCTTACCGATTTTATTTTTGTAAGACATTTTCCATCTCTCTTTCTTCATCCAGGTAAGTCTTCTTCTTCTTCTTCTTCCATTCTTCAACTTCTTATAATATTTTTTCAACTTCTTCTTCCCAATTTCCGTCACATATCTTCTCTTCTCAGGCAAATTTTACACGCTGCTGTTTCGTTTCCTATCTTTCTCTCTGTCTCAGGATCTCATTCCTCTTCGCAAGGTATGGCATCTTCTTTTAAAAAGCTATTTTTTTTCTTCTTGTTCTTTACTTGTCCAAATTTTAACTGATTTCATGCCTGAAATTTTATGCCTTTCTTTGTTTCTTTATTTTTTATTTTTTTTGAGTTTGGGAAATTCTATCGATTCAGGGCAATGAAAATGTAATCTGGTGCCACGTTTTGTTTGCAAATGTGCTTGATTCTTGTACTTGTTGTTTTTGGAAATGTCTGTCCAAACCTTAACAAGTCTCTGCAAGCAGTAGAGAAAGGTTTTTTTTTAGTCATTTTTAGATCATTTTTTTTTCAAGGAAAAATGGAAGACCAATACAAAATTAAAGGATAACAATGGCACTAGGACTATTCCTAACTAGAGCTCTTCTCTCTGTCTTCGGTGTTAGTTTCTTCCTCCGTTGCACTTTGGTTGGATTTACCATCTGTAGGCTTCTCAACATTATGTATTCCCTGCCATATCAAATTCAAGTTGACTAAACTAATGTATAATGGAAGAACAATTCTAACACCATTGTTATGTAGACTAAATTCAAGTTTTTTTAAATAGCTGGATCAAAGTAAATATGATCTTTGCATTTTACGTTGCTTCATGGTTTTCTTCATCAACATCAAGCTAATTGAAAATTTCATAAAAATATTTTGAATACAAGGAAACTATAAAAATGGAGATATGAGTTGGGATATTTAGAATTGTCTTTTTCTTATGCAAACCAGTGAATGTTAGAAAAGAAAGCTGCTTAAAATATTTCTCACTGTGAAGTTTGTGGTTTAGCTTGGCCAGATTCATATTGCAAGGTTGCCTGCAACATTGATTCTCCATAACCACCCTCTTCGCATTTCAGCATTAGAAGCCAAAGCCTTCTCATTTTTTCCGCAAATAAATCTTTTTTGAGAATTTTAATATAGTCACAAAAGAAGAGGAAACAACTCGCTCATAGGATCTTGAATTTAATCAGAGTAGGCACCTTAAAATGAACTGTATGGTAGATGAATCATAAGAATAAAACAAACATTAATTTTTATGGTGAAAGACTTAAAGAAGTTAAGAGAAACACAGCATACCAAGTAACTTAAATTACATAACAGTAACTTAAATTTTTCAATAGGAGTCACATCACAAGAATATATATATATGTGTATATATTTAGCATGACTAAAAAATAGAATGAGTAGATTCCTTCTTAATGTATACACTCAAGTATCTTTAAACTTCTCTTTTAATCCTACATGAACAATGGTATAAAATTTGTAGTTTAACATTATCAATGATAACTAGGACATCAAGAAAAGAAGACAGAACCTGAAGCTCAGCATTTATTCATATAATATGTATATTTATTTGTATTGTGTCATCTTTTAATGTACATGAAATCACAAGGATGAATTGGTTAGACCATTGCTATTGAGAAGGTAGAATTAATAAATAAAATTGAAACTGTAGCACCCCAAACCCGGCCCAGAAGTTATGGCCGGATCCGGCATGCCACATAAAAAACGTTAAAAAAAAATCTATTCTAAGTCCAGAAAATCGTACTTAATGTTCAAAAGATTAATTCATTAAGGGTTAAAGTGAATGGAAGCTGTGCACCAGGTAGGAAACCGGAAAAGAGGTGGTGAGTCCATCGGACTGCTTAAGTACCAAGCTCACTTCGGATCCAATCCTAGACATGCATACTGCCATTGCCACACCTTAACGTCATGGATATTTCTAGGAAACCGATTTGATTAAGTCATTTTTAGGAAAAGTGATTAATTTTGGAAAATACTTTCATTGCGGAAGCTTTGCTTGTTGTCGTGTTATTTTGAAATCAACTGTTGTTTTTGAAAACGCGCCTAAAGCTATCCATTTCAACAGTTAAAATAAGTAATACCTATCTTAGTAATACATATTAAAACCATAAAAATAAATAAGCGGCCTTATTACATTTAAAAGCCCAAAACCTCAAACGTAATTAAAAGGATGTCCAGTTCACGAAGAAAATCAAACTTTCGAGCGGGTGGCCACTCCGAATTCCCTCACGACTCCAAGCCCACTATGGTTGGGGATTTCTGCGTGGATGAAAATAAAAGGGTGAGTTTGGGGAAACTCGATGTGTAAGGAAAACCCATTCAAAGTCCAAGTCACTCAAGCCCATTGGGCCTAAGCCCATTCAGTAATAAAGTGGTCTTGGGCGAGCCCTTTCAGATTATAATAAACCGGGCCTTAGCCCTTATTCAGATAACAATGATGGCCCATAGGCCCATTTCAAAATACATGCAACATCAATAACATATGCAAGCCCATTTGGGTAACGGTGATCTTGGGCCAAAGCCCTTTTGATTACAATAACCGGGCCTTAGCCCTTATTCAGATAATGGATGGCCCATAGGCCCATTTCAAAATACATGCAACATCGGTAAACATATGCAAGCCCATTTGGGAGACTACTCAACCCACCAACCACTACACTCTACCCGTACCAGCCATACACTCCATGTGGGGATAGCTCAACCCACCCAAATTTAACGCTCCACGGTTGCAAAGATTTCTTTCGATTATCGATAGAATTGAGGCAAAGCCTCCAAGACGTGGACAAGCCACTTTCAGTACTTCCTCCGTCAATATCCCAATCCCATGCATCGATAATAACAACATGGCATGCGAGATAACAACGATCAAACATGCATTTAAGTCAATTTAACCCTGGGGTATTTCGATAATTTATCTCCTAGGGTAAAGCGTAAATTTTCTACTTTTAAAGGTATTTCGTAATTTATCTATTTTAGGTTTTTCATGCATATTCCTACCTTTCACGTACTACAAAATCACGCATCGAGGGTTCTTACCGAATTGGGCCGTTGGCCCATCATTCCAATTTTGGCCCATTAAGCCCAAAAATATCGAGGCACGTAAATCATGCACTTTGCGGTCCAAATTTTGCAGCTTACCAAAACATTAATCGATTTACCTTACGAGCATTCGCACACTCGCAAATCTACAAAATACGGTTTTCGGCATTTCGCTTTTCGCTTTTGCCGATCTAGACTAAGAAAGAGGGTGTTAGTTACACACTGCTTTGCGACGATATCTTGACGAGATCCACATACGAACCACCTACAATTGGATTACTAACACGTTAATGTAACTATTCAAATACGAACTACGATTAATCCCTTACAATATTCGCCAACCACACCTACAGATCATAGTAAGCTTATAAGAAATCAATAAGCAACCCATTAACAAATTTTTGTCAATGTTTACCACATAATCATAATTTCACTGCAAGCTGTCTTCCTGAGCAACAGTCACTAAATCATTTATAACTGGAGCTACAAAACTCCAAATCAAGTTCCGTTAATTTTCCTAAAATATACTCATATATCTTCTATCCATAAAATTTTTAGAATTTTTGGTTTATCCAATCAATACCAGATTTTTCTCAAAGTTTCCCATGTTTCACTGTTTGACTAATCTGACCACTCTTCATTACGAATCAAATTTCTCATTGTACAGAATTCAAAATATGTTCTTGTTTATTTCATTAGAAACTAGACTTAATAATCTTTAATTACATAATTTATTCAGCTTCTAATTCATCTCCCACAATTTATGGTGATTTTCCAAAGTCACGTTACTGCTGCTGTCCCAAGCAGATTTATTACCAAATCACTCTTTCACACCTAACTTGCATGCATGTTATTTAAACATGTATATCACCAATCAATCATCACATATCTATGATTTTACTTAAGTATAATCTCCATTTCATCATTTTAAAGTACAACATGTTAGCCGATTTTTCCCTTTAGCATCTAAGGCACATGCATGTTCATTTGTTTGGCTCAACTTCACCTATCTTCCATTTTTCATCAAAAGAACATGAAACAACAACCATTTCCTTCATTTTAATTCATGACTAAATGCTCACAACACAACCAAAAATCAAAATATACTTCAAGAGTTAAGGTAGAATCAAGAAGAACTCATGAACCTCAAAATAAAAGCAAGGTACCAAGAACTTACCTTCAATTTTCCTCCTCCTAATGACCGAATACTCAAGAGCTTTCTCCTCTCCTTTCTCTTCTCTAACTTTCAGCTATGATGAACAAAGACGGACAAAACTTTGTTCTTTTCACCCCTTTTTCTTTTAATAAAACTTCATATTTCATCCATTTAATTCTTTAATACAAAAGACATGAAATTCTTATCATGAAACATTTACCTAACCCATTATCATGAAACATTTACCTAACCCATTATCATGGAATATTTACCTAATCCATTGTCATGAAACATTTACCTAACCCATTATCAATTTGTATCAATTTGTACCATAAATTATGGACATCAAGTGTACATTTTGTCTACAACAACATGATGGCTGGCCACTTCATGTAAAATGGGAGGTTTGTCATGCAAATCCTCCTATTTTGCACTCCTATTTATTTGGCCACTTCAATTTAATCTATAGCATTTTCAAACATTTTCACATAGGTCCTATTTCATAATTTCACCCCCTTTTTCTTATGGAACAAAAATTAACTAAAATTGTCGGGTTCTATCTTAAGTTTGGGCTTTCTAGAGGCCCACTAACATAATTAAACCTATGCCAACATTCACAGGATTCCCGAAAATTGGGGCGTTACAACTCTACCCTCCTTAAAGAAATTTCGTCCTCGAAATTTACCTAATCCAAACAGATGAGGGTATTGCTGTTGCATCGTCTCTTCTGGCTCCCAAACTCAGAAGTTTCCCCTTCCTTAACTTGTTGAAAACGAATGACCAAAGACTCATCGTTCAATTGTTTTTCCTTAATCTGATCCACCCAGGTTGGCCTCACTTGCAACTCAGCCAACAGACTTCCATCATCATACAGACTCAGATGAGCAAACATTGCTCTCAGATCAGATATAGCTCTATGACTTAGAGCATCGGCTACCACATTAGCCTTACTTAGGTGATACTCGATCGAACAATCATAATCCTTAAGCAACTCAATCCATCTCCTTTGCCTAAGGTTCAGCTCCTTCTGAGTCAACAAATACTTAAGACTCTTATGGTCAGTGTATATAATACACCTTTCTCCGTACAAGTAATGTCTCCAAATCTTAAGTGCAAATATCACTGCCGTCAACTCTAAATCATGAGTCAAATAGTTTCCCTCATGAGGCTTAAGCTATCGTGATGCATATGTAACCACCTTACCCTTTTGCATTAACACGCAGCCTAAACGCACGTGTGATGCGTCACTGTACACAGTAAAATCCTTCCTAGACTCCAGTTGAATTAACACAGGTGCTTCAGTCAGAACTTTCTTCAACTTCTCAAAAGCTTCTTACTGCTTCTTAGTCCATAAAATGGTACTCCTTTCCTTATGAGTTTTGTTAAAGGTACTGCCATCACAGAAAAACCTTCTACAAACCTTTTGTAATATCCTGCCAGTCCTAGGAAACTCCGTATTTTCGACACTGACCTAGGCGGCTTCCATTCCAAAATCGCTTCAATTTTCTGAGTGTCCACTTTAATCCCCTCAGCAGAGACCACATGTCCTAAGAAAGTTACCTCCCTCAACCAAAATTCACACTTGCTGAACTTCACAAAGAGTTCCTTCTCCTTTAATACTTACAGCACTATACGGAGATGCTCATCATGTTTCGTTTTAGTTTCAGAATATACCAGGATATCGTCAATAAAGACGACTACAATTGATCTAAAATGGTTGGAACACATGATTCATCAGATCCATAAATCTTTGCAGAGCGTTCGTTAGTCCAAATGGCATAACCAGAAACTCGTAATGACCATACCGAGTCCTGAATGTCGTCTTTTGGATATCTGCCTCCTTGACCCTTAACTGATGATATCCAGGTCGAAGGTCGATCTTGGAAAATATAGAAGCTCCTCTAAGCTGGTCGAATAGATCGTCAATCCTTGGCAGTGGATACTTATTCTTAATCGTCAGTTTGTTCAACTGGCGATAATCAATGTACATCCGCATCGTACCATCCTTCTTTTTCACGAATAGCACCGGTGCTCCCCATGGAGACACGCTTGGCCTAATGAAGTCCCTGTCCAACAACTCTTGAATTTGATCCTTTAACTCCACTAACTCCTTCGGTGCCATCCTATACGGTGCGATGGACACGGGCATCGTTCCAGGCAACAAATCTATTCCAAACTCAACTTCTTGGTTCGGTGGCAATCTTGGAAGCTCCTTCAAAAAAACATCTTGGAACTCCTTTATGGTCCTAACCTTATCCACTGTCAGTCCATCCTCTTCCGACTGACTCACAAATGCCAAATAGGCCTCACAACCTTTTCGAATCCACTTTTCGGCTCTTAATGCCGACACCACATTGGACAAATAATCCCTTCGCTCACCTATCACCATAACCTCCTCATCCTTTGTGGTTCTTAACACCATTCGTTTAGCAGCACAATCTAGGGTCGCTTTATGCTTAACAAGCCAGTCCATTCCTAAAATGAGATCAAACTCTCCAAATGGTAACTCCATCAGATCTCCAGGGAAAATCCTACCTTGAGTTTCTAAGGGTACATCCCTATACAGTTTATCTACCCTAACCGAGTGACTCAAATAACTTAGTACAGATACCCCACTCACAATCTCCTCAGAGCAGTCCAAGTTGTCCATAATCCGTTCTGTGGCCTCCAACCAATATTCCGCCACATTCGGGGCTATACCAGACACACCCCTAAAGATCTCCGCTCCGTTGGCCAGGAGTCGTTCAGAAATCGATTCTCGAATTTCGTTGCCCGAACTTGTCCCGGCAACCCTTTTCAGAGCACGAAGCATTGCCTGTGACAGGACATCATCCTCGGCACCGCAGTCATGAGACTCTACCTCTGTTGCTGGTGGTACCGGTGCATCCACCGCCGGCATATGTCTCGAAGACGAAGATCTCGCTCGAGCACTTCCTCGGCTCCGTCCACGGCCTCTTGTACTCATATCGTATTATCTTGATTACGAATTTTTATGCATCAATTAATATTCCAGTGTTTGTTACAGATGTTTTATGAATCAGACAGTAGTTCAGAGTTTGTTTTCACAGAATCGAAGTCTAGCTACAGTTTCAGTCTCTTATCAGATTTTCCTATGGTTTTAGTATCATCCTATCTAGAGTGTCCTAGTAGGGTTTCAAGATGACAGATAATTCAGAAAATATTCGAAAAATTCGAATACTTAAAGACTTGAGCCGGGATTGAATGCCACCTTCTAAAGATCTAAATTTTGAAAATCAAGTTTTTCGCATTCTTTATAAAATTTTCGCTTTCAAAATCTTTGTTTTTGTAAACCCATTCCATGTACCGAGTTGTTGTGGCGGGCTCGATACCACTAAATGTAGCACCCCAAACCCGCCCGAAGTTATGGCGAATCAAGCATGCCACATAAAAAACGTTAAAAAAATCCATTCTAAGTCCGTAAAATCGTACTTAATGTTCAAAAGATTAATTCATTAAAGGTTAAAGTGAATGGAAGTCATGCACCGGTAGGAAACCGGAAAAGAGGTGGTGAGTCCATCGGATCGCTAATACCAAGCTCCTTCGGATCCAATCCTGACATGCATACCGCCATTGCCACACCTTAACGTCATGGATATTTCTAGAAACCGATTTGATTAAGTCATTTTAGGAAAAGTGATTAATTTTGGAAAATACTTTCATTGCGGAAGCTTTGCTTGTTGTCGTGTTATTTTGAAATCAACTGTTGTTTTTGAAAACGCGCCTAAAGCTATCCGATTTCAACAGTTAAAATAAGTAATACCTATTTTAGTAATACATATTAAAACCATAAAAATAAATAAGCGGCCTTATTACATTTAAAAGCCCAAAACCTCAAACGTAATTAAAAGGATGTCCGATTAACTAGAAGAAAATCAAACTTTCGAGCGGGTGGCCACTCCGAATTCCCTCATGACTCCAAGCCCACTATGGTTGGGGATTTCTGCGTGGACGAAAATAAAAGGGGTGAGTTTGGGAAACTCGGTGTGTAAGGAAAACCCATTCAAAGTCCAAGTCACTCAAGCCCATTGGGCCTAAGCCCATTCAGTAATAATGGTCTTGGGCGAGCCTTTTTAGATTACAATAAAGCGGGCCTTAGCCCTTATTCAGATAATGTATGGTCCATAGGCCCATTTCAAAATACATGCAACATCAATAACATATGCAAGCCCATTTGGGTAATGGTGATCTTGGGCCAAAGCCCTTTTTCAGATTACAATAAACTAGGCCTTAGCCCTTATTCAGATAACAGATGGCCCATAGGCCCATTTCAAAATACATGCAACATCAAGAAACATATGCAAGCCCATTTGGGAGACTACTCAACCCACTAACCACTACACTCCACATTACCAGCCATACACTCCATGTGGGGATAGCTCAACCCACCCAAATTAACGCTCCACGGTTGCGGCATTCTTTGCTTTCGATTAACGATAAATTGAGGCAAAGCCTCCAAGACGTGGACAAGCCACTTTCAAGACTTCCTCCGTCAATATCCCAATTCCATGCATCGATAATAACAACATGGCATGCGATAAATAACAACATCAAACATGCATTTAAGTCAATTTAACCCTAGGGGTATTTCGATAATTTATCTCTTAGGGGTAAAACTGTAAATTTTCCACTTTTAAAGGTATTTCTGTAATTTATCTATTTTAGGGTTTTTCATGCATATTCCTACCTTTCACGTACTACAAAATCACGTCGAGGGTTCTTACGAATTGGGCCGTTGGCCCATCATTCCAATTTTGGCCCATTAAGCCCAAAAATATCGAGGCACGTAAATCATGCACTTTACAAATTCAAATTTTGCAGCTTACCAAAACATTAATCGATTTACCTTACGAGCATTCGCACACTCACAAATCTACAAAATACCGGTTTTGGCATTTCGACTTTTCGCTTTTGCCGATCTAGACTAAGAAAGAGGGTGTTAGTTACACACCTGTTTGTGACGATATGCTGACGAGATCCACACACGAACCGCCTACAATTGGATTACTAACACGTTAATGTAACTATTCAAATACGAACTACGTATTAATCCCTTACAATATTCGGCCAACCACACCTACAGATCATAGTAAGCTTATAAGAAATCAATAAGCAACCCATTAACAAATTTTTGTCAATGTTTACCACATAATCATAATTTCACTGCAAGCTGTCTTCCTGAGCAACAGTCACTAAATCATTTATAACTGGAGCTACAAAACTCCAAATCAAGTTCCGTTAATTTTCCCTGAAAATAGACTCATATATCTTATATCCATAAAATTTTCATAATTTTGGGTTTATCCAATCAATACCAGATTTTTCTCAAAGTTTCCCATGTTTCATTGTTTGACTAATCTGACCACTCTTCATTACGAATCAAATTTCTAATTGTACAGAATTCAAAATATGTTCTTGTTTATTTCATTAGAAACTAGACTCAATAAGCTTTAATTACATAATTTATTCAGCTTCTAATTCATCTCCCACAATTTATGGTGATTTTCCAAAGTCACGTTACTGCTGCTGTCCCAAGCAGATTTATTACCAAATCACTCTTTCACACCTAACTTGCATGCATGTTATTTAAACATGTATATCACCAATCAATCATCACATATCTATGTTTTTACTTAAGTATAATCTCCATTTCATCATTTTAAAGCACAACATGTTAGCCGATTTTTCCCTTTAGCATCTAAGGCACATGCATGTTCATTTGTTTGGCTCAACTTCACCTATCTTCCATTTTTCATCAAAAGAACATGAAACAACAACCATTTCCTTCATTTTAATTCATGACTAAATGCTCACAACACAACCAAAAATCAAAATATACTTCAAGAGTTAAGGTAGAATCAAGAAGAACTCATGAACCTCAAAATAAAAGCAAGGTACCAAGAACTTACCTTCAATTTTCCTCCTCCTAATGACCGAATACTCAAGAGCTTTCTCCTCTCCTTTCTCTTCTCTAACTTTCAGCTATGATGAACAAAGACGGACAAAACTTTGTTCTTTTCACCCCTTTTTCTTTTAATAAAACTTCATATTTCATCCATTTAATTCTTTAATACGAAAGACATGAAATTCTTATCATGAAACATTTACCTAACCCATTATCATGAAACATTTACCTAACCCATTATCATGGAATATTTACCTAATCCATTGTCATGAAACATTTACCTAACCCATTATCAATTTGTATCAATTTGTACCATAAATTATGAATATCAAGTGTACATTTTGTCTACAACAACATGATGGCTGGCCACTTCATGTAAAATGGGAGGTTTGTCATGCAAATCCTCCTATTTTGCACTCCTATTTATTTGGCCACTTCAATTTAATCTATAGCATTTTCAAACATTTTCACATAGGTCCTATTTCATAATTTCACCCCCTTTTTCTTATGGAACAAAAATTAACTAAAATTGTCGGGTTCTATCTTAAGTTTGGGCTTTCTAGAGGCCCACTAACATAATTAAACCTATGCCAACATTCACAGGATTCCCGAAAATTGGGGCGTTACAGAAACCCTTCCATAACAAGTATAATATGTATATCTATTTGTATTGCATGTTCTGTTTCAAGCATTCCTTCATTCATATAATATGAGTCTCAGTTTCTCGCTTTGTTGTTTCTGTTTAGCTTTATAATTTTAGAACTAATGTTTATTTTATTTTATAATAAACATAAAAATTAAATTATCATTGGATGCGGGTTTTGGTGATCGAACAATTCAATCACTTCTTCTCTTGCTTTTTCTTGCCAATCTGTGTGGATTGCTAACAACAAGACGGTCCATGAAAGTAAGGAATTGATAGGTTCTTGTCCATAATGTAAAATGCCTTACACTCGTCAATAAAATCTTCTGCTTCAGACCCAAAATAGATATTCATTTTTGTGTGTGGTGGCAACATGAGCACCAAAGTATTGGTTGAACGATAAAAAAATTATGGGTCAATGCATTTGTAGCTTAATCTGGTCAGTTTGGTTGCCCATTTCCTTCTTAACATCCAGCATAAACATGTGACCAAAGTATTCATTTGGCTGCCTTTGATTAACATATTGTCCTGTGCTGATTCCTATGTCTTTCATGTCTTTGGTCATACTCCACAAAAGCTAGATCTTGCCTATTAACAAAATCTTTATTCTATTCTCTTATCTTAATCTTTTCACTATATGATTAATTGTATGTTTGCACTTTGATTCTTATTTACTTTGCACAATTATTTGTGCAAATTGAATGATTGGAGAGGCATTGCACGTTTTCAATTTGTATATTTTTTGTAGTGATCAAATATTTGTGTGGCATTATTTTGGCTCCGTTTGTTTGCCACCAACTGGAAATATTAAAAGCAAATTTGAATTCTTCTTATAAAACATTTGAAAATCGATGTGCAAATATCATGATTCAAATTAGAAGAGAGTTGTAATGCTAAGTGTTCTTGCTTGACTCATTAATAAAGATGCCAAATATGACAGAATCATCCAAGAACGTGATTAATTCTTTCTTACGCACTTGTTTCTTGGTCTTCTCTCATTGTCTTTATGTTGAAAACTACTATTACTCTGCTTTTGTTTTCTTTGGGTTAAATCCAATAAATTTTCTTCAATTTTATGCGTCTTATCTTAGTTATCATTTAAAACATTTTATTCTTGAAAATAATAGCTTACTTTGTTTTCTTGATTTTGACTATGTATCTACTTCAAAATTGGAGTTTTGTTGCTGAATGATTTCTTTGACCTTACTCAAAGTTGGGTTTTCTTTTACTCTTTAGTGACTACAAAAATTAATTAATCTCATGAACTTTTATCATTTTGTTCTTGGTGAAGGAAAAAAGAAACGACTTGTAAGAACTCAAAAGTTAATAAAAGTTGAAGTCTTGATAAAAAAGATTTATTTTCAAAAGCAAGAAAAGATGAAAGCTCGAAGAGAAATGGATAAAAATGAAAAAGAAATTGAGAAACACGTTATGTGAAATGAGAAGTTGAGATAATACACTGCAACAAAAGAAGACAATAGCCAAAGGTCAAATCCTAAAAAATTTAATTAAGCAAAAATGATGCCTTGCGAAGTGGGAAGAGCTTCTTTTGGAGGAGCATTCATATCAAAGTTATTTGTTTTTTATTTTAGTAGGATTTTAGAATTTCACTTTATTTTATAAATTAGTTTTTAGTATATTTTAGGACCTTTAAGTTTATTATATATTTTAGATTTTAGATTGGATAAAGTGTAAAGAAATGTTAGTTTGATTTGTGCAAGGAAAGTAGTTTTCTCTCCAGAAAAGATTTATCCATTTGAGCAATAGCGACTACGATAAGCGTCGTAAATTTTGATTATAAAAAAAGAAGAAGAAGAAGACTCAACCTTAAAAGAAATGTATAAGTGTAACTTTAGTCATGGTAACTTTAGTCATTACTTAAGAAGCTTTATATATATATGTATGTATTTTAGTCATGGTAATTTTAGTCATATATGTGATCTTATGAAAAGTTTACGTATTTTTTGTAGTGATCAAATATTTATGTGGTATTGTGTAGATGGATCGTAATCAACATCATGCAATTGTCGGAGTCGTGGCTTCAGTTTTAGCTTTTGGGGCTCTCTGGATTAAAAAATTAAAAACTAGGAAGGAAATTACTTCTCTCCCTCATGTGAATAGAGATTATGAATGAGAAAATTATATTAATAGTATTTTATATAGTGGTGACCAGTATTGTATTGATGTGATAAGGATGAGACCGATTGTATTTTTTAATTTGTGTGATATTCTTAGTAGAAATAATTTGTTACAATCAACTAAATCGGTGAATATTAGGGAGCAAGTGGTTATATTTTTACATATAATTGGTCATAATGTAAGGTTTCGAGTGATAGGATCTAGATATTATAGATCAACTGAGACAATTCACTGTTATTTTAGGGTTGTATTGAGAGCTATTTTGAAATTGTATAAGCTAGTTATTAGATTACCTGATGAGTCAATTCCTAGTGAAATCAGAAACAATCCAAGGTTTTATCCTTATTTTAAAGATTGTATTGGAGCATTAAATGGAACTCATGTTCGTGCATCCGTTCCACTTAACATTCAAGGAAGATTTCGTAGCCGTAAAGGGGGGACGACACAAAATGTATTGGCTGCCATTACATTTGATTTGAAATTTTCCTATGTTCTAGCTGGTTAGGAAGGTAGTGCACATGATTCTCGTATTTTAAGTGATGCACTTTCACGCCCAAGAGGATTAAGAATTCCGGAAGGTAAGAATTATACAACATTAAATACCAAATAGTTCTAGTAAGCTCATAATTTATTAGTAATAATTATGTTTTGTCAAATTGTAGGTAAATATTATCTTGCTGATGCTGGATATGGCATCCGTAATGGATTTATTACCCCATATCGTGGTGTTCGATATCACTTAAAAGAGTTTAGTGCTCAGGGGCCTGAAAATGCAAAGGAACTCTTTAATCTTCGTCATTCATCATTACGAATCACTATTGAACGTGTTTTCGGGATTTTGAAGAAACGGTTTCGTGTATTAGATGCTGAACCATTTTGGAATTTTCAAACTCAAGTAGATATAGTTTTGGCTTGTTGCATAATTCATAATCATATCATGGGAGTTGATCCTAGTGATTTACTTAATCAAGGATTATACGAGGAGCCTGAGTCTGATTTGATAATGTCAACTCTTACGGAGCGAGAAGAAAGATAAGAAGCAAGAGAATGGTCTGCTAAGAGAGATGAAATTGCACAAACTATGTGGACTGATTATATGGCTAGAAATATTAGGTAGGTTTAGGGCTTAGGGTTGTTGTTTCTATGTTATGTATGTTTTAGTATTAAAATTATTTTTTTTTTGTTAATGTTGGATTCTAAAATTTTAGTTTATTATATTTGTTGGATCTTGAAATTATTATGTCTTGATTTTGTTAGATATTGATTATGTTTCAAGCTTGTTAGATATTGAGTTTATTATGTTTTAAGCTTGTTGGATATTGAAATGATTGACAATGACAATTATTAATGTAGAATGGGTAAGGGCAACAAAGAAGGGACCTCCAAGCAATTCAGGTGGACAAAACCGATGGAACATCTTTTTCTTGAAATTTTAGCAGATGAGGCCCAGAAAGGAAATAAGCCTTCTAATACTTTCAAAGCAGTTTCTATTAATCGAGTTGTCGAAGCTATTTCTGAAAAATTTCAAGTCCAATGCGATGCAAAACATGTGGAAAATCATTTGAGGACTGTAAAAAAAACAGTGGCAGATTATATGCACAATTCGAGGTGAAAGTGGTTTTGGATGGGATGATAACATGAAAATGATCACATGTGATAGAGCGACATATGATGCAGCAGTAATGGTAATATATGTATATATATGGTAAGTATATTTCAATTATTTTTTACTTGTTATTTTAATTTTGTATAATATCCAACAGACGCACAAGAAGTATGAGCCATTTTTGAATAAAAGCATTGATCATTATGATGAAATGGCTTTGGTTGTTGGCAAAGATATGGCAACAGGGAGTTTTGCCAGAACATTTGCTGACATAGATTTGGATGATGATAACATAGATTCAGTGCCTATAGACTGCGAGAATGAAGCGACTGAAGAGGTAAGAACAAATGTATCTTCATCTGGCACATCCAAACGTAAAAGAAAAAAGGCTCAAGAAAGTGTCAATGATGAATAAATTAAATTTGTGGGTGAACAACTTGGCAAAATTGCTAATGCTTTGGAACAATTTACTGCGGATAAGACACCACATCTTTACGAAGAAGTGATGTCAATGGAGGTAGAAGGATTTGATGATGACTTCCTTTGTTCTGTGTTTGATTATTTAGTGAGTCATGAATCTGAGGCAAAAGCTTTTTTAGTTAAAAGTAAGAAGCATAGAAAAATTTGGCTTCAAAAATTTTCTCAAGGTTGAAGATATTGATACTTTTAATGTGGTGTAATATTAGTTATGCACTTGGACAATATTGTTGTTATCATGTGGTGTAATATTAGCTATCATATGGTGTAATATTAGTTATGCACTTGGATAATGTTGTTGTTATCATGTGGTGTAATACTAATTATGTATTTGGATAATATTATTAATTTCTAGTATTAATTGTGGTTTGGAAGCTAATTTATAATTATTCAATCTTTATTTTTATTTTTTATAACACAATTACAAATAATTTATTTGACTTTGGTTGTTTTCAATTTATGACGGTTAATATTCTAATTTAATAATTGAGTATTATTATATATTTAAAATGATTTATTTATTTATAAATAAATCATTGCAATACATGTAAAAATAATTTAAAATATAAATTTATTAATATATATATATATATATATATATATATAAAGTAAACTCAATCAAACAAGGAAAAGATAATAAATTCTTAAATATATAAATTTTATTAAAAGCACTTTTCAGGAAAATATTTTCAGAAATCGCCAAACAATGAAAATATTTTACGAGATTCATCCAAACACCGAAAAGTAAATCATTTTCCGAAATCATTTTTCAAGAAATTATTTTCCAGAAATTATTTTCCAGAAAACATTTTACCTGCGAACAAACGGAGCCTAAATTTGCTTCAAACAGTATTCCTATCTCAGTTATTCTTAGTTTTTCTTTTTCCTCTAGCATGGAATTAGGGTTATGAATAGGAGAAGAGAAAAAAGAAAGAAAGAAACAGGAAATAAAAGAGAATGAATTAAATTGCTAAAAAAGAATAGGGTCTAACTATGTAATTTGACTTAAAATTTTCCTATAAAAGGATGATACAATATTTATATGTCACATCAACTTGCTATTACACCATTAATTGTAGTTAACAATTCAATGATTAAAATATAACAATTTGATAATATTAGTGACCGTATTATAATTTTTAATGTTTAGTAATCAAAATGTAATTTAAGTCATACATAAGTGACTAAATAAAAATTTACCCAAAATTAAATACATTTGACTTCTTTTCGTGAAATAATTATATTTGATTTCAATTAAAATTAAATATTTTTAAACTTATATTTAACTAAGATATATATTAACTTTCACATAATTCATTTAATTATTTTATGAAAAATTAATATAAAAGTAAAAAAAAAATCTCAGAGTTAATATTTCTGGTTTAGTTAGTAAAATATATATTTTTTGCAATTACAATCGTTACTATATATGTGTAACTTCAATATATATTTTAACATATAATTATATTAGAATATAATGCAATTTACAACTCAACTTAATAATTAATTTTTATATATAAATATTTTTTATTATTTTAATTGGAAAATATTGAAAATAACAAAACAAATAAAATAATATTTAGGCATTAGTCAAAAGTGTTTGAATATTTTTGGGTTAAATTCTACTTTAGTACCTATACTTTGCAAAAGTTATTATCTAGTCCATATACTTTGATTTGATCAATTTTAGTCCCTATACTTGTTCGAATTGGTCAATTTTAATCCTTGTACTTCTCAATTTTCGAAAATTTAGTCTTGACTCAAATAATAACAGTTAAATCCATTTAGTTAAATTCAATTATTAATCTTGTACGATGCGTACAGTTGTAGATTTAGTCCAAATTCTCTAATTGAATCATTCTAAGTCTATGTATTTTTCAAATTTTAGAATTTCAGTATTGATGATAATAGCCATCAATCCATTAGTTGGATTTTAGTAGTTGACATGAAATTGTATATGTAATAATATGTTTAGCATATCAAATTTTGAAAAGAGTAGAACTTAAGTTGATTAACTTAACCGCTATCATTTGTTAAGGCTTGAATTTAAATTTTGAAAAATACAGGGACTAAAATGACCAAATTAAAATATAGAGATTACATCCAAAACTAATACAAATTACAGTAACTAATGGCAGAATTTAACCTATCTTATTATTATTATTATTATTATTATTTATCCTTCTAGCTTTTGATTGAGACATGAAGTCAAACATGGACCCAAAGCAGTTCAAAGATATTTAAGAAAAAGAAAAAAAGGAATTCGATACAAATAAAAAATTTATTTAACAGAAAAAAAAAAAAAAAAGAAGAAAATGATGGACATAGAAAAGGACATGTAAGTGATAGTCTTAGACTAGGTCGGAACGGAGACACACTCTTTTTAATTAGTTAATATATGGTCCATAGATATGTGTCTAAAGTCCACAACTTGCATGCACATGCACGTCCATATTGAAATTTTATGCACCTAATTCGTATCTTTTTTAAAATGTTGACAGAAGACCGCATAAAATATGACACGATAAAAAGCAATACAACGTAGACATACAAATTTTTTATTAAAATAAATCAGACTTTGCTTATAATCACATACATTGAAAATTATAATGTTTTTTCTCGAATCTCATTATGTACATTTTACATATAATGAGTTATAAAAATTAATTAAAAATGAGTTATACAAAAATAATGGTGTTTATAAGTAATTTTTAAGTTTATTTATTTTATTTAAATATTCATATAAAAATAATAAAAATAATAATATCATTATATTAATATTGATTTTTTTTTTAGTAATTTCACTGATTAAGCTAATGTGAAATTGGCCACATTCTTAGTTAGCCACGTCACGATATATAAGTATAAATTACGCCAAAATTATAATGATTATGGAAAGATTGAATAAGGTGTCAAATACTTATTTGGATACATTTTGTTATTTGTTAAACCTATCCACTGGGGTGAATATATTTTGTTATTTATTAAAGGGTAAACTACTTAGTTAATCACTCAATTTTTAAAATATTTTCATTTTAGTTATTCAAAATAAAATCCTTTCACTTTCATCTCTCAATTTTTAAGGTGTTTTCATTGAAATCACTCAAGCATTAAATTTCTAGTGATGGTTAGCTATAGAAAGCACAATATATTCACATTTTCATTTTAGTTGCCCAACTTCTATGTCGCTTTTATTTTGGTCACCCCATTTTTTTTTTTAAGTACTGAGGATTATTGTAACACCCTAATCCCAAATACTGAGTACTCGAATACTAAGGCGCTACATCAGGTCACCGGAGTAACCCATCAAAATTTTCAAAAAATTTTAAAGCATTGAAATACATTTTATATAAGAGAAAATATCATACATAGTTATACTAAAAATAGTAATAAAATAGTTATACAAAATATGTGGAGCTCTAGTATCATAGTATATCAAAATAGTCAAAATAACAAAAAATGATAAATGAGTTACAAAAAAAAAAAAGTAAGGCCTTAGGATTACAATCCCACTAATAGATAAGGTATTGTACTCTGAATACGTGATGCTAGGAGTCTTTCGTCTATGATGTTCCTCGAAAACGAACAAAAGTCTACAAATATGAACATTAAGAAAATTCAAAGGCTGAGCTTTACAAGCTCAATGGTACACATCAAATCTACCATACTTCAAGCAATTCATAAATATAAGCATAAAAATCAAATGTATACATAGAAACATGACATGAGTATCGAATAATTTAAAACATGAGTCATTAAATCTACATAACCAAATCGCTTGCATATCAAACTTGTCAAACTTGTTAGATTGCACATACTGCTCAAATAATCGGGTATCCGGATAGTCTCATGCCACACATGGCTACTAGTCAAATAATCCCGGGTGTCCGTAGGGTTATCCCGAGCGCCACTCATGACCGCTAGTTAGGTTAGAGCCCGAAGGCTTAGCACAAACAAAGCATCAAACATATAATCACAAAAATACAACCATGACATTCGAGTCTCATACTCGTTTCAATTTGCTTATCATTCCAGCTAAAATATTAACTAAAGAGATGTAACAGTCTGCTACCTTGACATTCTGACCTTTTCTCATTCAAAAATCAATAACTCTTAATATATAACTCTAAATCGAGCACCATTTGTTTTAAATAAAACTAGACTTCTGTACGGTTATAGAGATATAAGGCTCACTTCCTATTTTATCTTATAAATTTTTTGGTGATTTTTCAAATTCACTGCTAAATTTGTTTTATAAGCTGCCAGATTTTTATGACCTTTCAACACTCAAAAATTCAAATCTTTTAAAATACAAATCTAAATTGATCTTCGTTTGTTCTAAACAAAACTAGACTGACTCACGGTTACAATGATGTATATATCACTTCTTAATTATGTTTAAAGAATTTATGGTGAATTTTCAAATTTACTGTTCATGTAATAATCTGTTTTTAGCAGATTTCACAACCAAGTTTTTAGCTTCATTTTAAAACTTCCAAACAAGATTTTCACCCAAAGACATATAACATGCATGCATTATCACACAAGCATCATATTTATGACTTATCAAGAAGTATAGGAGAGTTAGAGGGTCCACCTTGATGGAAGAACACCAACAAAGTTTCTTGCCTAGCTCTCCACCACTTTGCCTTTACCCTTAGCTTTAGAAGATTCACCACCGTCTTTAACTAATAACCATGTAACACACAAGATTTTTCACAAAAAAATAAGAGTTGATCGGATGTAAAAATACATACTTTAAATAAATAAAATATGAAAAGATGGGTATAGACTTCCTCAAACTCAAACCCTTCCAAACAAACAAAAAAAAACATCCACCTTCATCCTTGATGAACATAGATTTTTTTTTCTTCCACAAAACTTTTTTAAAAAAAAGAAATCAAGACCTTTACCTTCTTTGACAGTTGAAGGATGAAAAAAAATGATGAGAACTCACTCAAATCTCTCTCCCTCTAAAAGACTTGCTAAGGAAAAAAAATAGATGAAGAAAAGAAAAAAAAATGAAGAAATGTAAAAGGAAAAAGGAAAAAAAAATAATAGGGTGATTATAATATAGGGAAAAATAGGGACAAAGCCAATTTATCCCATACCTCAATCTATCAAACCATCTTTTTTTCATTAACTGGGAGAAGATTTTTAATTCAAAAATGGTAAAATCACCATATTAGTCATCCATTTTCCCCTACTTCACACAAGCTTCCCAACATCCTTACTTTCTTATAGAAAAGGTCCAAAATTCACCCAAATTAATTCCAACAAAAACCCAATCCCAAAATAAATTTATCCATCACCAACCCATGTCAACACTCAAATGTTAACTCAAGAATTTGAGGCTGTTACAATTATTGTAATGATCTGAAATTCATGGGCACCGGAAAAGTGAGTTATAGGGCCTCCGTCTTAGTGAAATAAGTTCGAAAATAATTATTAAAAATATTTATGAGCCTAGTGGTGTGTCTAATTAGGATCTAATTAAGTGAATTTAGCTTAATTTAGAGTAAGTAATAAAAAAGGATTAAATTGAATAAAGGGTAAAAGTTTAATTATAAAGCAATAGAAAATAAAAAGGATTAAAATGGCAATTAAGCCATTGACTACAAATGAGGTGGCATATTGGTGAAATAAAATCAAAGATTTTTTTAGGTTTTATATATTATAATGATTATTATTATGGTTTTATATTAAATTGTTATGATTATTTAATTGATAATATATTATAAATAAATTAAATAGAAGACAATTGTATGGTAATAAAATATACATGTGTAAGAATTGTATGGGTACATTTGTAATTTAAATATTTAATTACTTATAATTTAAGTATAAAGATATTTGTTAATTAAATAATTAAATTATAAGATTTTGGTATGAAAAACAAATTAAATAATGACATTTGTAATAATATGAATATATACATTTGTATTATAATTATGTATTTACTTAAAATTTAAGTTAAAGATATTTATTAATTAAATATTAATATTATAAGATTTTTATTTGTTAAATAAATAAAAGAAAGACAAATGGATGGTAATAATAGTGTACAAATGTACAAAGATACATGTATACAAATGTGTTAATTATATTGTTATTAAATTAATAATAATATATATTAGTTAAATGATAAAATAAATAAGTAAAATAAATGAAATAATAAAAGAATAAAAAGAAAGACAAAAGAAACAAAGAAGAAACAGAACAGAAGCATTTCGAAACAGGGAAAGAAAAGAAAGAAAGAAAAGGGAAAGGAAAAACTAGGGTTTTAAGGTTTGAAGCTTTAAAAGGTAAGTCAATTAAGTCCTTTTCTCTTAATTTTGATGTTTTAGAAGCTTTGAAACAAGATTTTGATGAAATTAAGTTGATAGTTCAAGAGTTCATATGTTTCCAAGTAGGGTTCATGTTGGAAAAATTATGGAATTAGGGATTTAATTGAATGAATTCTAAGTTAGAATTGATTAAGGGATTAAATTGTAAACTAGGCTATAAGTTTTATGTTGTAGGGACTAAATTGAAGAAATTTCGAAATTAGGGAAATATGCTGGAAATTTTATAGTTAATTATAAGTTTAGACAAAATTTGAATAGAAAAGAGAGTGAATTGGATTAAGAAAATAATTAAGTTTAGTTAGGATTAAATTGGGAATAAGGTAGGAGTTGTTTAGAAATTTAATTATTTATTATAATTAGTGCTGTAAATAATAATGTAAATTACTATTATTTTCGTAGCCAACAAAGAACCTGAAGCATCAGCATCGAAAGGAAAGGAGAAAGTCATCGAGGACTAAAACGGGAGAATTACGGTGTGTATTACTATAATTCAAATTTTAATTATTATTGATTGCTGAAATTTTAATTGTTATGTATGGTAAGTAAGGCTTGAGGTAAGTATGTGATTATTTGAAAAGTGTATTGATTGAAAAATAAATAAATGGTGACAATTGTATGGTGTTGATGGTATACACTTGTGTGAAAATTTATTTGTATATGAATTAAGATAATAGATATTTGAATTGAATGAGTATTGAAAATTTTTGTGTAAATTAAATTGAAATTAAAAAAAGTAAAATAATACCCTATTAACTTGTCGGACTAGATTCGATACAAATGGCATGCCATTGGATTTGTGATGTGATGAAGAGGTTGTAGTTCGGCCGAGAAGATGTTTCTGTTATTATATACTTCGGTTTATCTGAATAGGCATTTAATGCCTTATTGGTGTGTTTGGGAGGATATATTATACCGGTGTGTTATGGAGGATTTACAATATTCCGGGTGTGTTTGGGTTGGATATTCGGTGTGTTTGGGTGGAAACCCGCGTATCATCATAGTCCGAGCTTTGTTAATAGGGTAAATAATTGAAATGAAATTTTGAAATTGAGATTATTTGTTTTAGTACTATTGAAAAGTACGAGAAAGAATGTATGAACTAAATTATGAATTGAGTTAGTATGAGAAAAATGAATTATGAATTTAAGATTTATGAAGTAAAATAATTATATATAAAAGTAGTTTAAATAATTATAGAATTTATGGTTGATGTTTGTAATTTATTAATGTTAAATAGTGTTGAGTTATAGTAATACCTTGAGTATATCCATACTCGTGCATTTGTTATTTCCGTGCATGCAGGTTAGTAGAAGTCAAGTGTCCCGGCTCAGCATCCAGAACAATCCCGAATCCAACACAAACTTGGTGATATATATTTTTTTTCTTTTGGGTAAAGGTGGCATGTACATAGGTGTTATTTAGTCACTTGAATATGTATATTACTTTGGGTAGTGAAGGATGAATTATAAAATTTAGATGGTTAAATGAAATGGTAAGGAAAGTACATGATATTTTGATACATGAACATTAAGTTGTTAAATGAATGAAGTTTTTAATCAATTTTGAATGATGCTATGATAGTTATTAAATTAAAATTTTGTTAATAATATAAATATTAGTATATGAATGTGAAATATTGGTGTTGGTTGTTTTGGTTTGAATTTGCAGGAGGTTTAGGTAAAAATAAGCAGAAATGCTGCCGAAATTTTTATAAAAAAAAAATTGGAATACTCGAACAAGTCCCGTTCTACTTTTAATACGTGTTTGAACTTCGAGAGTTCAAGATAGGGACTTAATTATTATATTATACTATGAAAGTTATATTAATTGTAAATTATTCGTAAGTTGTCTGATATGTCCGGTAATGCCTCATAACCTCGTTCCGGTGACGGTTTGGGGTTAGGGGGTGTTACAATTATAGTGAAAAAAAGGGTAAAAACTAAAATAGTGCATTAAAAAAAATCAAATTGTACTTGTTTACCCCCTAGCCAAAGTTCTAATTAATTTAATTTAATTTTCTTGTAACGACCTGGAATTTACGATTATCGAAAAGTGTATTTTAGGGTCTCCGTTTTTGTAAAACGAATTAAAAATATTTACAAAGTTAGTTGTATGGTTAATTAGATTTTGGTTAGGTGAATTAGCTTGAATTAAAAGTAATTAGATGTAAGAATTAGATTGCAAATAGGGTAAAAGTTGAATTATAGAATAGAAGAATATCTAAAGGACTCAATAAGCAAATAATCCAAAAGATGACAAGTGTATGGTATAAGTGATAACAAGTGTAGTATTTATGTACATCTACTTGTAAAAATATTATATATATGTATATAATAATAATTAAGTAATACTTAAATATTTAAGTAATATATATATATATATTATAATAATTAAGTAAATAATAAAACAAAACAAATAAAGAATAAAATAGAAAAAGGAAAGAAACAAAGAAACGAAACAGAGAAAGAATATAAAGAAAAAAAAATGGGAAAGAAAAGAGGGAGAATTAGGGATTTTAGGAAACTCAAATTGGTAAGTTAATTTTGTCTCTTTTCTTGAAATTTTGATGTTTCTAGAATCCTAGAACAAAATACTACTTGATTTATGTTGAAATTTTAGAAGTTAGTGAATTTTTAAATGTTATTTATGTTGAATAAATTAAAGTGTTAGAGGATGAATTGATAGCATTTCAAGTTAAAAGTGAAAAGGGGATTGAATTGTAAAATAAATCATAAGTTTTGAGTAATAGAGACTAAATTGAGAGAATTTCAAAATTAGGGTTTATGATGAAATTTGAAAGTTGAAATTAGTCTAAAGTGGGATTTGAATGAAAATATGAAATTAATTTAAAAAAAAAATAAAGTTAGTTTTGATTAGGGACTAAATTGAAATATGAGCAAAGGTTGAGTGTAAATTGCAATATTCAATATGAAATTGTAATGTATTGATAAATTTTAATTGTTTCGATTTCCATAGCTAACGTTGAGCCGGAGACCTCCGCTAGGAAAGGAAAAGACAAAGTCAACGAGGATTATCTTGAAAATTACAGTTTGTATTTCTATAATCCGAATTTAATAATTAATAGTTGAATTTATTGCTTAATGTGTATGGTAAGTAGATTGAGGTAAGTAATTAATATTGTGGTATTGAATTGAATAGAATTGAATTCTATGAGCAAATGTAAATAGTTGAATTGAAATTGTGAGAATTTGTGATTGGTATGGATTTTGATTGAAATTGAATTGAGAAATTGAAATTAAACCCTATTAACTGTATCAAGCTAAGTCGGATATAGTTGGCATGCCATAGGATTGGAAGTGTTCAGGGATACTTCGACCACTAGTCGATGAGGTACTGGGTGTCAAATTATTACTTCGGATAAATTCGACGAGGTACTAGGTACCAATTTACGTCGGCAAAGCCGATGAGACACTGGGTGTCAATCTATTACTTTGAATTATCTGATGAGGCACTAGGTGCCATATTGGTGTGTTTTGGTTGGATGCGTGTATTCACCAAAGTCTGAGTCGTGTTAATAGGGGTAAATAAATAAATTGGCAATAAGATTAATATTGAATGTGAAATTTGAAATCTGACATTGAATTGAATTGTGCAAATGAAATGCATGAACCAAGGGTTCATGAAAAGAGTATTGCTATTGCTAAATGTTATGTGAATCAAAGTGAAAAAATCTATTTGAATTAGCTATTGATGAGAAATGAAGGTTAAATGGATGAATTGAATTATTGATTGTTTAATGTTTACATATGGTTAAAAGTGTATGCTTTATACTATTATTTTCTCTAAAATATTCGGATTATAGAAATACCACTGAGTTTTATACTCAGCGTACGGTTTGTTTCTGTGCGCAGGCTAGGTTAAAGTTGTGTTGTCGAATCAACATCCATAACCGATCCCGAACTCAAGTGGTGAAGTATGTTTCCTTTTGATAATGACATGTACCTAGGACATTTTGTATGTCATTTTAAGAAGTAAATGTAAATGAAATTATAAGATGATGATGGTTGTTGTTTGATGAATATATGTGATATGTTAAGTTTTAATATGAAAAGTTTAAGTTTATGCAAAAGTGAACATAAATAGGCAAAATTTAAGTTGAATCGACATGTTTTAGATGTATTTGAATGTGTTTTGAATTGGTTGAAAGATTGGTAAATGAGTTGCTTGTTGTTCACGGTTTGCAGGGTTGGTAAACTTGATATATAAGGCTCATTTTGAGCTCACACGACCTAGCACACGGGCGTGTTACTAGACCATGTGGGACACATGGCTTACACATAGGCGTGTGGATAGGCCGTATGTCCCTTACATTTTAAAAAAATTTAAAACAAAATACACGGGCGTGTATCTTAGCCATGTGAGGCACACGGGCTTGTGGTTGGCCGCGTAGCCTAAGTCAGAGAGTTACACGTGGTCGGACAGGGCCTGAAGCACGGGCATGTTTAAGGTCACACGAGCGTGTCCCTAGGCCACACGGGCGTCTGAGCCCCGTATTTAGGAAAAAATTTCTAGACTTCCGATTAAGTCCCAATTTGTTTATAACACGTGATTTGAGCCTCGATGGCTCAATAAAGGGACATCATGATTAAATTATGATGTGTATGTTAATTTATTATGTAATTGTTTGTATTTTTTCTGAAATATCCGATAATACTTCGTAACCCTGTTCCGGTGACGGATAAGGGTCAAAGGGTGTTACATTTTTTCTAAATTTTTAGGTTTCATTTTATGTTTCCAAATTAAAATCAACTAAAATAACTCATCTTTAATAATTGTCTACGAGACACAAATTTCTTTTGGTTATGTGATCCTGAATCTTCCATGCTAAGATAAAAGCAAAGAAAAATTCATGCAATTAGTTCATTTTATCTTCTATACAAAACAAACTCATAAGTTTTTCATCACTTATTTACCCAAACAAGGAACAAACAATTAATTTAACTAATTGCAAGAAATTTTTCCTTTGCTTTCAGCTTAGCATAGAAGATTTGAGATTATATAATCAAAGAAATTTAATTTTTATAGGCAATTATTAAATATGAGTTATTTGAGTTGATTTCGTTAAAATAATATGAAAATATAATTTTATTTTAAAATTTAGGAGATTAAATGAATTAATTTGACATCATCATTAGGAAATAAAAAATTTCAACATTTTATTTAATTTATTTTAGTGTTTTCAATTTAAAATTTCAATATAATTTTTTAAAATTTTCAATAATGGATTAAACAAATACAATTTGATAATTTTGTATATTATTTTAGTTTCTATCATTTTTCACTTTAATGAAAGTATAAACATAATGTAACAAGTTAACAACCGTTAAAGATTTAACACTTAAATAACTAAAATAAAAACACCTCAAAAATTAAATGATAAAATTACAAATAAGCAAAAAGAAAACACCTAAAACCAACAAAGTAATTTACCCATTATTGAACCTATTGAAGAGGGTGAGAAATGACTATCGAATAAGGTGACAAATGCCTCGTTGAAATTAACAAAAACTCTAACATAAACGAACATAATTTTTAAAATATTTTTAACATTTGAAGAATTTTATCATTTCAACCGATTTTCATATCAAACTTTTAATTAAATTAATTACAGAGAGTGGCTTAACGTAGTAGATGGGAAACGTTTCTTATATCTGGAACTGGAGTGAACCGGACATTGCACGTCGGCCCCGAACTGGCCGGGTCAAAGGAATTAAAAATAGTTTAAACATTCCATTGTCACAAGTTACATTACAACATTCAAAGACCTTTTCTATTCTGTAAGAAAACCTGAACATCAATGTGCAAACTAATCCGAACCAACTTCAAAGAAAAGATGGACAACTCGAAGAAGTGCAAGGGGACACCAATTTACCCAGACAGCATGTGCAAGTTGGAATCATCGGACGACCCACTCTCAAAGCTATTACTTTTGCACTATACATCCCAACGATCCTTCCGGGAATCGAACTCCCACCGCCGGCCACTCATACTACCATACATATCACTGAATTTCCTAAGGCATTCACTTCTTATTTTGTAATGCACATTTGTGTCTCGGCTGATTGCTGCACTGGAAAGTTTTGACGTATCTATTGCCCAAGCAGGTCTCACGTATTCAACGGTTTTAGTCAAGCTTGCATTTGCGTATAAGAAGTTCATTAACACATCCTCGCAGTTGAAATACTTGTCGACTACTTCCCTCCCCGGCCTAGCTTGCTCACTCCAATACCGTTCAAAGGCTACTTGACTATCCATGAAAGCAGCCCCTGTAAGAATCATATTATACCCTTTATTTTTTCTGGCATATTTCTCACCACTATACTCCAATCGGCTCCCGTCAACATATCGAGGGTAGAATCCCACAATCCTATCGGGATGTTGACGCCACAACATAAATCCCCGCTCAATATCATCACAAGGCATCATTATATCATCATCAAGCTCAAGAACAGCTCGAGTCTTAATCAATGGATCGACCTTGAATCTATTATTGAGGGAGTTCAGGTCCTCAACCCTGATCCGAACAGGCACTGCTGAATTGAGATCACTCACCTTAGGCGGTATCCCTTTGTTCCAGACCACAAGGATTTCTTTTACCGAAGCGCACCTCGAATAATGATTCACAAACATTTTCAAATTCCAGAGACGAGCATCGTAAGTCATCGTTAATAACGTAAACTGAGAAAACTGACCCTTCCATGAGTATGGTTCTTCTGCACCACTGCCTCCGTAGATGAATGTAACACCTGTGCAAGACAGCGCAACTCCTAAAGCAAATATCAGTGTCAAAACTGATCTTCCAGCAAAGGTGTTTGGCTTTATCCAGCTTCGCAGAAATGAAGGTACTCGATTTAAGCGGCTGAAAACCCGCCTCAATTTCGAAGAAAATACATTTGCTCTTTCCCAAGCAATAAGAGTATCACTTCTCTTCCCTGAGTAATCCGCACACCAGTTAAGGGGGATAATGCAGTTCACTGCTCCTAGTAGGACACCTAAGAACAGAATGAGGCCAGAAACCGCTGCAACTGAAGCACATCCAAGAAGAAAACGATGGACCGAGTCTCCTGAAGGTACTCGGTCACCATCCATAACCCCAACCCATTCACCAGACTTTAGCTGCTGTACATCGAGATGATGGTACCGGGCACCATTCCAAGCATTCCGTCCCTTACTGGACTCTTCAAAGGGAAACGGGACTTCAACTTCCTTGTAATCAACCCTTGAAAGAACTTCAACCTTGAATATTCGCACCCGTCGCCCATACGTTTCACCACAGTCCTGACCAATCCGATAAAGATTTCCATTGTACCTAAATGGCCGACCCCCATTACGAGCCCCAAAGCTTCTGTAAGTATTATAAATAGGGTTCTTCTTGTGCGGTTTCCAAGGACCAAGAGGAGAGCTGCTATACCAAATTTCCAACTGTCCATTCGTTGCTCCAAAAGAGCTGTGTTCTGAGCCGGAAAGCCAATACTCTCCATTGTGATCAATAATAAATGAATCAATAAGGGGCTTCTTCATGATAACCTGATCAAGTTCCCACTCTAATGGAAAGTTCGTTACTCGATAAAGACGAAGTTCTCCTTTCTGACTGCTTTCGGGCATCATGTATATCTGTAGTCACAAACAAAACAACTAACAATTCTGTCAATGAGATAATATACCACATAGACATAACCATCAGAATATGCAGATACTTGATCATTATAAGAAATGATAATATTTAAACTGGTCAATCTTCGAAACTCAAAAAGGCTGCCTTAGAAAATCTTGTCCAAAAAATTAGATACTTTTCATCAGTATTAGATTAACTAATTCAGCACAATCCAGCAATATCACTATCACTACCTATGTTTTAAGGATAAATCTATATGCTCATGGTCAACAATACTTTGGCCACACTGTATTAGATCACACCAGTTATGTCTTGCCAACATTATGAAATCAAAAGGTGCCTAAACTTGTCTAAACTGAACATTAAATGTGTCTATATCTTACTGATGTGCATAATAAAAAAAGGAAAAAAAGAAACCAATAGTCTTACTTGGCCAAGATAGTTAAAGACATAAGGGTATGAAAGATGCCATTCCTCGTCCAAGGCTATGCCCAGTTGTTGCCATGTTGCTCCCTTATCGATACTTTTTGCAACCCCTATATCCCCTTGCATGGTGAATGAGTTCTTCGTTTCATAAAATAGGTAAAATACATCTCCCTGGATCATGATGCATTTCAAGCAAACGTGAGAATAGGTTTCAAAATGTAACAAAAACCAACATTTAACTTAAAGCTTTAAAAGTCAGGATATTTCATAGAAAAGAATACAGGTCTAACTACGAGCGCAAATGTGTTCCAATGAATGATAAATGTGTGAGATGAATGAAGCGATAGATTTGCATTCTACAAACTTTGTTTATTTATCTATTTATTTTGAATATCTTTAGATGCAAGACACAAACCAGCTAAGGCATATCAGTGGACTTATTTACAGGTGATTGTCAAACATTGCCAAACATGGGATGGGGATATGACCCTCCATGGAACCTCCATACACATGGAAAAAATTTGAAAATGTTGAAAATATTGATATAAGACTCGTACCTATACACTCATGTCCGAGTAACATAGTGTATACATGTAGTGGATGAGGAAATAACCAACTTATTATCTAATTTAACACCTTAGAAATCAATCTCCTCCATTTAACAAGCACAGCACTTCCCAGTTCAACTTAGGTTAACCTACCTCACAGTAAGCACATGTCAACCCCTTTTGTACATAAAATTTTCACCTCCCCAGCCTATGAAGACAACTTGCTGAAAATTAAATGCAGATGTCTGAAAATTCAGCTTTGAACCAAAAAATCATAGGAAGCGCATGCAAATTACATGTCTAAAGGCATTTCAATGTTCAATGACGCATGAAGATAAAAGTAAGCCACTGACCAGCGCTTAAGGATGGCAATGGTATCTAGCTGCCCACAAAATTAATACTAGTATTTTGAAGTAAAAAATAGTAGTAGCGGTTCAAAAAGGAACCACTCATACAAATAAAATAATCCAGTAACATAATCTAATAATAAAAAATGCTTTAAAGGACCTGTTTTGCACCATATCTAGGTACCAGCTTAGTTCATGTATACTAAATGTAACAAATACCACATTCCAACTAAGTATAGTAAACCCAAGAATCATATGAGAGGAACTTTGCCAACAATCAATTACTCTATTACTTACTCTATTACGATTACCAACAATCCACAGCAACCACGATGGAAGAAGTGGAGGGAGCAAGCATTCTCACTGATTTAAGGAATTGCCAATGCCAATAATCACAAAGATTAATATACTAACAGGTTGACAACATTTCCATATCAATCCTTCATCTCAAACTAACTGCGCCACAAGTCAAGGCACGAATCACTAAATCTTTACTCATAAACCTCTACCCCTATTCTTAATTGTTCCCAATACTCTCATTCATATTATCTCCAAGAAAAATGCAAAAAGAGGCTTAAGAAACAAGCTTGAGTCATCCAATGCCAAGAAAACAAACGTAGTGTAGTAAATGTCAACTCAAAAGTATATTCTAGGTACTTTAGTATTTGTTACCGATCAGCAGGTCACTTCTAATGTTCTTTTGTACAATAATAAAACAACCGAACAGAGTCCGTAAAAATGGGACTTTTAATTCAAGTCTGCATCATTCTGTAGTAATCATATTACTCGAACACGGGTGTAAGAGTTAGATAAGGGTTTACATCTGACAAGGGAGTGCCTAACCCAAATCCTAATACAAATTGGAAAACAGCAAATATTAACAAAAACAGCACCACGAGCCCTACAATTCCTCTCTCTCGGCAGACTTTTCTATTGCACCGACATATCTAGCAAAAACAAAATCTATATATTCACAGATCTATGGATTTCCCTGCATATTTCATTGTCAATATAGACTTCAACCAACAGGCTAAAATGGATTGGTATCTGGAAAGTCAATTATACAGCTCTGCACCTTATATAGTTCACCCTACAACAACATAAAGTTGAAGACAATAAACCCCAAAATAAATACTATATCATTGTCAATAGTAAATTGATATCATATATGGCCCAATCAATTGCATCGACCATGCGTAACATGTATGATACAATACACACTGATATCAAACAAAAGACATATTTAGTCAAAGAACTTTGGATATAAACAAAAGAAAATTTCTGCTGCTGGTTGAAATAAAAAATTACCAAAAGAAAAAAGGAGTTGAAGTTGGACATATTTAACTAATTAAATATGTGATATAAAAATTCTCAGCTTACTACTGTTTATTGGGCCTAAAAAAAATTCTCCTACCTTGGTTAAAGATACAAAATAAAACAGAATCAACTAGCAGAAACAGGTGAATAAACAAGTAAGTGCCAATAACATAATAAAAATATTTAAAAGGATAAAGTAAACAATAGTTACCTGAACATAAAGAAAAGGATCAGCCACAAAATTACTAGGGAAACCAGAATCAGAAGCTGAAGCACAGGTTATAACTGGGTTAGCCACCGGCCATGCTGCACTCTCATTTCTCCATATTTCAGTCTAAAAATTTCCACATATTAAAACCACCATTAAGAAAAACGAAAAATTTAAAAGAAATCAGCATTAAATTCAATATTCAACAGTACATCAGAAGAGAAGTAGACCCCCCTTCCCCTCAAACAAAAACAACGTTCACAAAAACCAAGCAAAACCCAGAAATAAGAAAGTTGGCATGTATTAAAAGCCAAAAGAAAAGTTTACTGAAATGAAAAGACCCAATTTTTTTAAATGACATTTTTACATAATTACTACATACAATGATGAATAACAACAAATAGAAAGCTATAAAAACTGAATTATTTCATTTAAGTAGAACTTATAAGAAATCGGCACAAAAGATTACATCTTTAACTGTACATGCATAAGAAAATCCCCCACAAAGAATTACACTCACACACAAAAAAGAAAAAGCAAACAGAACCCAGAAATAAGAAAAATTGCATGTTTTGATAGCCAATTTCCTTTCCTTTAAAAAAAAAAAAAGTAATCAGCAAAAAGTTTTCACTTTAACTGTAGATGCATAAGAGAAAAACTCAAAAAAATAAGAAAAAATAAACAAAACCCAGAAATAAGAAATTTTGCATGTTTTGATTGCCAAAAGAAAAAAAAAATCTACTGAAATGAGAAAACCCATTTTAAATAAAAAATGACATTTTTACACGATAACTACAAACAATGATGAAAAATAACAAAAAAAGAAGCAATAAAATAACAGCCCATAAAAAAAAGGACTTACAGTTTCAATGGGTTTGAGAGAGAACGGCGATTGTCCAAAAAAAACACCAATAGCCCAAGACCCTTCATTATCTTCTTGACAACCAAGCCAAGGCAAACCCTTACGTTCATTTAAACTGACCGGCGGCGTTAAAATCAGCCACCCATATAGAACAGCGATCAACCCATTTATAACAAAGCAAACCAAACAAAATACGAACCCCGCTGCTACCACCCTCCCACCGCCGCCACCGCCACCACTAGCAGTGTTACTATTCCCACTGGAATTGCTATTATGATTGTAGTGGTGTTGGTGATAATAATGATTACGGTTATGCTGCCAACACTTCATGCAGCAGTTTCCTGCACCACCGCCGTGGTCACCGCCTCCAGCAACCACCATAGTAACAACCGTAGTTCGTTTTTATTTTCTTTTTATCAGGGAAAAGATCACCACCATTTTGCTTTCCTTTTTTTTTTTTTAGTTTTTTTTTTCTTGAAATTAGAGGAAAGAAAACGTTACATTACAAAGGTATAGCATAAAAAAATTACATAATATTTGTGTCATTTGAAAGGAAAAACACAAATAAATAAAATTTAAAAACATTGCTTAATTTTTTAAAATAAATTGCTTTAATATCCTTCTTTTTTGAAAATTTAATTTGATAACGGGGTGGTAATTCGGCATGGGTTACCGTGTAGTTCACTCGCTCTACATGAATGCCACGTTTAAATCAGTGTGTTTCACACGTTGAGACGTGGAAGAGAAGTGAAATGTAAAATGGATTTATAAAATACATTGTGGAATGGATATACATTTTTCAAAATCTTGATTGCAAATAATTATTAAAAAATAACCAACTTAATCCCCCATCTCAAATTCACCACCTACATTTTGATCAACCATACAAATAAAACTACAATCAAAAACCCACATGGCCAAAACAAATCCACTTTTATCGCTTCATTTATAATTATCATTATTATTGGAGAAGAAGTAATTGTGTAGAATATTTTAATTTTTCATTCTTCCATTAAAAATTATAAATAAATTTATATAATTTTATCTTATTATTAGAATTATAAAATATTCAATTTGGGGAATTAAGTTGGTGCAATTAATTTAACACTCTCTACTTTTTTACCCCGTATTTTGTTATATATATGGGTGTCATCATATATATCTCAACATCTTTAAAAAATTATTCTTATTACCAACATATTATAGGATAATGATTGAGATATGATTGTGCAAAAAAAAAAAAAATGGTGCCGCCCCTCCGTATTGTTCATATCATCCCATTTTGATAAATAATATTATCGAAATACTATTTTGATATTTAATTAGTTTTCTAGTATTATCAAAATAGGAAAACTTAAAATTAGGATATTTGTTTCGTAAGGACTTATAAAATTATTTTATATTTTATCGAAACAAGTGTAAAATTATTTTCTAAAAACAACTCTTTTATGAATAATTTTATTTTTAAATAAGCTTAATATTATTAATTTTAATTTTTAAAATATGTAAAATATTAAAATTGTTAATATCCGAAATTGTTGAAAACACATATTTATTTATATTGTTATGTGATATACTATTAATATACTTTGTTGTTTTAATAAATTACTTTATATTATAATTTTATTTTAATAATCAATTTTAACTATAATAAGTTTAAATTTTAAATGATATTTTAATATATTATTAAAATATTTATATCAACGTTTTAATAATAAATATATTATAATTTATAAATATTTTATACATTGTATCAATAATAATAAATATTCTATAATATAAAATATAAATATTTTAATTTAAAATTGCTTATCCTCTATATATATTGATGTTTTAGAATATTTTTACTTATTTTAGAAATAAAAATTTGTGCTTTTAATTTTTAAAATTTTATTTTTTTGTTTATTAGATCTTAATTTATTATATTCTTCATCAATTCATGCTTAATCTGTTTTTTAAATGTCAACTTAATATATATATATATATATATATATATATATTTATGATTTTACAATCATGATAAAATTAAATTTTATAAAAATATATTTTTAAATAAATTTAATATTTTAGTCAACAATATATTTTTATTAAAGGGCACGCTTTTTATACATTTCTTATTTATTTTTAATTACAAATTGTTTTAATTTTTTTTGTTTTTTCATCTGTATCACTTTATAAATGTGCAAAACATGATTTTTTTTCATTGTTTTGATTTTTAATTCATTATTATTTTTACGAATATCTTTACGGTAAGTTTGGTTTGCTGGAATAAAGTAGAACTATAATGAAATATTATTTTGTAGGAATGAAATAGGGTTGGAATAGAATGCAATGAGAACAACAATAGTTTGATTAGGTAAGATGAAATATAGTTATAATAATATTCTTATATTCAGTTCAAGCAAGTAAGTGATATAATAGCATAAGAATAAATATTCAAAAGATAAAATACACATTTAACAAAATTTCTTTTAAGTATTATTTGATACATGTATTAATATTTTAACAAATTATTTAAAATTAACTATAATTAATGGTAAAAATTTATTTAAAACCCACCTAATTAAAAAATATTTAAATGTTATTTTTACATATAAATTTCTACTGTTATTTTTCATATCAGTAAAAAAAAAACCTTGATTATCTTTTTTCTAATTCCTCTCCCCTCTCTCTCCCTTCTCTAGAACATCCATCTCTTTTCCAGAAAAATGCAGTAAGAATCCAGAAAAAGGCTGAAAATACATTGTTTTTCAGTTTTAATAGCATCCACCACTAGCCGCTGCCATCGGCTGTTGTGTTCTCACGCTCAAAATTCTAGAAATTTAATATCCTGGTTTCCATCATGCTTGCTATTTCTCTTTCTTCTTTATCATCAACCTACTTCCTTTCTCTTTTAATGGTGTTTTCATTCTTGAAAATCAACAAACCGAAACTCAATTTTCTCCAGTTTTTATGTTCTTTTATCTTTTTTTTTTTTTTTTGTTCATTCCCTTTTTCTTTATTATTTAAACCTTCAAAGGTTGTATTACTTATTGTGAGTTATTAACGATGTTGATTTTTTTTCACTAAAGAACACTTAGTGCAAGAGTGTTATAGTGAAGGAAAGGAAAATGTTTATTACAGGAGGCATTGTATATTACCCATTCGAAAGGGGGGGGCTTGAATGGCTATTTAGGCCTCATTCGGGCTTCTCTATAATAACTTACCGTGGAATAGTATTCAATGAACCAAAAAAAAAAATCTTGACCCTTCAACGAATATGCCTGGAATGAATTCATAATTACAGCGAACCAAACACGCTGTTAGTATTCTGTAGAAGATAATCAATGTGAAGTATTAAAGCATTTTATGATTCCTCAATAAATTTTTCTTTTTCTTTTTGTTAATAATTTAATTTAATTAATTTTTACATTTTATTAAGATAGCATTTCAGGATAAAATATTTTAATTTATTTCTCTACTTTTATTTATTAATAATTTTAAATGAAATACATGTTTTATTTTTTATAATTTTAAAATTATAAAAGATATTGATTTTCATTTATTTATTTAAAATTTAGTTTTATTAAGATTTCATTTTTGATATATAATTTTTATTAATATAAATATATATTTAACGATTTTTAATAACTTTTTACACTTTGTATATTTTTACAATACATATAGAAAAAAATTTCTATGCTATATGATTACAGTATTTTAATTTATTTTTCTTTTATTTTAAATTATTTTGATCATTAAAAGGATATGAAAGTTAATAAATTAATATAAGTTTAAAACTTTAAATAAATAAAACATTAAGTGTTTTAGTTATTTAAAATTTAATTTGATCAAATTTCTTTTAATTTATTTTAAATTATTTCACAATCATACATGTTTCGTATATTTTGGTTAAATAATAATTTATTATTAAAATTTTATAAGTAAATAATAATTTTATTTCTATCATTAACTCTATTTACTTTTATTTTGTTCTATTTTTTAATATTAAGTTATAAATTTAATATGTTGTTATTTTAAATTAGAATTTAATAATATTCATAATGCATTTTATTTTATTAAAATTTTAATAATAATTTTAAATTATAAGATAATATTTTAATTTTTTTAAAATATTTAATTAAATATTTTTATATATTAAATAAATAAAACTAGCAAAAATTAGAATATTATATTTCAAAGATTTATACACATAATTAACTCATTTTAACTATAATAATTTTGAATTTTAAATAATATTCTTAATATATTATTAAAAATATTTATATTAATATTTTAATAATAAATATATATTACATTTATAAATATTTAATAATAAATATTTTATGCATTGTGTCAAAAAATAATTTTTATAAAATAAAATATGAATTTTAATTATATAAATATGAGTATTTGTTTAAGCTTAGTTTTGTTTATTACAACCAACTCAAATGTATAACTATCTACTCTCGTATATGTAATATATATACTTGAAATTAAATTTTAATTAAGAATTATTTATTATTATGTGTATATATAATATGAATTATTATAAAATATTATCTTATTATAAAATAAATTTTGATTGTCGGAAATGCTATTATAACATTTTATAAAAATATATTTATGTTATGTTTGTTGCAGTGAGAACAATTTTAAAAATAATTTCAAGAAAATTAATAAAAATAATTAAATTTCCAGAAATATTTTTCAAAAATTGTTTTTAGTGAAATGTTAATGAAAAATTTTGATTTTTAAATTTGATAGAACTAAAAATTTAATATTATATTTTTAAAACAAATAGCAGAGATAAGCTTAAGAATTGAGATCATAGGGTGTTAATTTAAAACTTAAATATAAACTTTTGGTAATCAATTTAGTTTATAAATTAATAATTTCAAGAAACAATGATAATTTCAACCAAATGAAACTTATGTGATATATGGTTTTGAAAATATTATATAGATATTTCAAATTTATTTTGTTTAATATAAAAGCTAAAGAGGTTTTTATTTAGTGTGTATTAAAGTAGTCATTTATAATAAACAAATTAGTTGAAAAAAATGAAATAAGTAGACATTCAGTTTAAGTTGGTGGACCCCAATGGAAATTTCATAGAAGTAGCAAGTCACATGCAAAATTCAAGGATAATATGTTTTACATACATTATTTGTCCATTTTCTTTTCTAGAATAACATGTTTTTGTCACTCTATCCTTTTTATTTGCTGTTTAGGAAGTGTACCAAAATATATGTTATTTTTGGTACATAGCAGAAACAGAGCAATGTCTAAAAACATATCCATTCCATGAAATTCTTTTATTATCCACTTCATCCATAACATTTTTTAATTTAAATTTAATGATATAGTTTCTAAATTAAACAAATTTAAAAGCTCAATTATTATCATTTAAATTCTAGAGAATATTTGTGAGTCTCTGCTACTGATGATAGTATTTGGTTTCACAAATTGTGGTTTATTAATCGGATGTTCATTATTTTCTAAAATAGCTTAGATTCAATTTTTTAGATTTGTTTTAATCAAGTGTTGTATGCAATGATAAGATATATTATATTCTCAAGGAAGATGCATATTTGAACTTTGATAATATTATTAGAAGCAACAACCTCAAACTCCAAACAATGACAATAAAACAAATATAAAAAATAAATAAATGGAAACATTTAAACTCAAAATAATTTTAAGTTTAGGGAAAAAGATAATTTGATGTTTAGTTTGAATTCCATTATGTACGGGTCCTCTCCAAAACTACTCTAATTTGTTTCAAGATATATTTTGATTATTAGTTAATGTTGTAAACTAGAGGAAAATTTAAGTGAAATAAAGAAATAAAGGAGAAAATCCGATGCATTAAAATTGAAATAACCTTGGCTTTATAAATAGCATTACATAACAAACCAAGCTAAAATTAAGTAACCTTTAAGTCTATGGACTTTGACTAACAAACATAATCATGTAACAAGAATGAATTCTAGCAAAGTAGGGATTTTATTCACCGAAGGAACTAACTAAATCCTAACAATTCCTCCATTAAATTGGATGCTATAAGCACTCAATTTATTTTAGACTTACAACAAATTCTAAAAAGTTCTCGCAGCTTCAAGAAAACATCCAACTTGAGTGGTTTAATCATCATATCTACCAATAGTTCTTGTGTGCCACAATGTACCAATTCCACTTACCATCTTTCCTAAGCCTTCGCAAGAAATGAAATCACACATCTATGTGCTTGCTACTACCATGCATAGTTGGATTTTTTTGAAAGTTTGATTGCAGAACTATTATCGCAACGAATAATTGTTGTCTGGCCTTGATTTGAATTTGACTTTTGCAACACTCATTTTAATCAAACTACTTGACATGCATATGAGGTAGAAAGAATAAATTCAACCTCTTTAGTAGATAAACTTACTACTAATTATTTTTAAAAAAAAAACCGAGATACCACTCCTTAGCTTAATAGAAACGCATAGCCTGATATGCACTTTCTGTCTTCTAAATCTCTAGCATAATCATTATTTGTGTAAACAATGAGTTCATCATCTCTTCCTTTCTTATAAAAAACCCCAAACTCATTTGTATCTTTCAAATACGTCAACACCCTTTTTGTCACCTAAAAATGAAGCTTAGTGGGATTCTCCATATACCTTCTAATAAGACTTACCACAAAGATCATATTTGGACGAGTTGTTGTGAGATACATGAGACTACCCACAATTTGTTTATAGTAAGTCTTTTTTCCTTCAACTCCACTCTCATCCTTCATGAGCTTAAAACCATGAACTATTAGATTATGAACAAAATTACTTTTATCCATCCCAAATTTTTGCATTACCTTCACAACATTTTTCTTTTAACTAATAAAAATTCCATTTGATCCTTATAAAACCTCCAAACCAAGAAAATATCTCACCCTTCCAAGATTTATCATGTCAAACTCATGCTTCATGGAATATTTGAATTTTGCAAACTTTTCATCATTTCCAGTAAAAATAAGATCAACATACAAACTTTCAATTAATACTTTGCTATTTCTTTTGTCTTGATGAACAAAGCATGTTTGTAGTCGCACTTTTCAAAACCTTGATTAGTGAAATATGCTTTTAAAAGGCTATACCATGCTTGCAGGGCTTGCTTAAGCCCCATAAAGTGCTTTCTTCAACTTGTAAACTTCTTGTCCATCGCCCTTTTGGACATAACCACAAGGTTGCTCCACAAAAACATTTACATTCAACTCATTATGCAAAAATCCATACTTTACATTAAGCTAGTATATGGACCATCCTCTTTGAGCTGCAAGTGCAATCACCAATTGAATTGTCTCTATATGTGCCATAGGTGTAAAAACTTCCACGTAATCCACTCCTTGTTGTTGGGCATACCCCTGTTAAAGTAGTAACACCAGCAATGTTTATCTGCTGCTTGTTCTACAACCTCTGCACTACAAGTCTAGCCTTGTGTTTATTTACTTCTCCATTCTCGTCAAATTTAGTCTTATAAACTCATCTAACCCTAATTTTTTGTAATAGCCCATTTTCAGTGGTGTCAAAAACTATAGTTTCGGGACCACAATTCTCACATGCCAGCCCGTAAATATTATTTTTTTAATATTTACGAAGTTATTAGTGCTGTATTAAATTTTGATTAAGAAATTTTATCATTTAGTTAGTTAATTAAAGAAAAAGGATTAAATTGTAAAAGTTGGAAAAGAGGTTTGTTATTAATTTCTTTCAGTTAAATGGCCTAATTAATTAAGGTTGAAAGACTTTTATTGCAAATAAGCCAAAATTTAATATAGTGGTCAGTTGATGCAATAATGGCTGTCAATTTTATAAATTATTATATGTTAAAGGTTATTAATATAATAATATTTAAAAGTAAAAAATAAAAAATAATAATAATAGGAAAAGATAATGGTTTATTCTTCATTTTGACTTGGTTCTTCATCGAAACCCCATTGTTGATAGTTAGAAGCTTCGGTCACTTATACCTCTTGCATGTAAGTGATATCTTGATGTTTTCTTCATGAATTTCATGTTTTTGTGTTAGTTGAGTTGAAGTCTATCTTGTTTAGGGGTTAATTTGTAAGATTAGTTAAGTTTAGAAAGTATACTCTAATGTTTTTGAAGCCTTTTACTTGAAAGAATTTTTTTTAGGTGCTTAAGGTTGATTTTTTTGTTATTTTATAGCATAGTTTGGTATAAATTTGGAAATTAGGGATTTATTTAAGACATTTTTAAAATGAGAAGGATTTCATTATAAATTTAAGGATATTTGAGTTGTATATTAAGGGTTAAGTGTTCGACAATATGAGTTTTATGTATTAATTGTGGATTTTACTTGTTTAATATTAATGTTTAATATTAAGGATTAAATTGTATAGAATATTGGGGCAAATGTGTAAATATTGTAAATAAGAAATTAGATGTATTAAATTGAATAGAATTTGAAATTGAAGCTAATAAATAAAATAAATTATATTATAGATCAAGATCAAATTGATAATCATGGAAAAGGGAAGGTTATGTATTAGTCCCTGAACTTTTGTTGTTTCTACAGTTTGGCCCTGGTAAGTTCGTACAGTTAAATTTTAGTATAATTTAAATATTAAATTTCTTGTGGATTGAAAATTATTAATTGACTTGAAAATATTGAATTGTGGTATGTGAATTGATTTGGAAAAGAAATGGTATTAAATGTTGTTAACTGATAAATATGTGAGGCGATGAAAGTAGGATAGGATACGATTGGCATGCCAATAGGTTATATCGCACGTTGTATGGGATTGGTTGATGTTGAGATGATGATTATGAATTCATTCATGTTTACTGAATATATCGAAGTTCAGCATTTGTTGCAAACTATCGTGTTATATTACAGTGTTTCAGGTGTGTTTTGGGGGCAAATGTAAAACCTACAGGCTTGGCACTTGGTGCCTAGGTGTGTTCTCGGTGGGTTAGCTCATTTGAGCGATTTGGTGTGTTTGGTTGGTTAACCGTGTATCTGAATCCATTACAATGTTCATCGGGTGTAGTTAATGATATAACATATTTGATTGAATTAATTCACTCGTATACAAGTTTATGATTCGCCTGTGATTTGGTTATGAATGGCAGGACTATGATTTACGACATTTCTATATTATGTATTGATTAAGTTTATTCAATTAGTTAATTGTTTAATTAGTGGAACTTACTAAGCTTAAATAAGCTTACTTTTGTTCTTTTGATTGCTTTCTTGTAGATTAGTTTTTGAGGCTTCGGGCGATCGGATCGACTTCAAGATTCACACTATCTAGAAATCTATCGGTAGGTTTTGAATGCTTGTATTAGGTTATATGGAATCTAATAGGTTAAATGAATTTTTGAGGTTATTTTGTAGAGTTGTTAAACTTGAATGATGCTTGTCTTTAGATATATTTTGGTACATGTGAAAATGTTGATGGTTTGGTATATTTGGTATAAGTTTAATGAAAGTGTGTAAATATGGCAATTTGACTTATAGACTGAAAGGGGTGGTATTTTGGTACGTATCAATATTAAAGATATTTGAGTACTTTAAATGCAATTATTCTGTTTGAAATGTTATTTTAGTTTGGATATTGAATTGTGGTATCAATGAGGACACATTGGTTAGTCTTTTAGATGTTTGAATAGGTTATTTTATTTATCTATTATAAAATAGGTGAATTTTGGCATGAGTTGAACTTTTAAAGATGAGATTTTACCATTTTAAAAACAAGTATCGATACTTTAGCATTTGAACAGTTTTCCAATTAAACAGAATGCTAATTTCGTATTGATTTTTATTTGAGTATCGATTTTTTTATAAAATATTGATACCCTAAAATAAGTATCAATACTATTGTTTTACAAAGAAAACATTATTCAATTTTGGTATCAATTTTCAAAAAGGTATCGATTTGGTATCGATACCAACTACGTATTTTCATTTTTAACATTAAACTTTAAATTTCTTTTAAGTAAGTCCTATTCCGAACTTGAATTTTATCACTAAGTAATTTTAGAATTTTTTATATTAAAATTTAATATGTTTGTTTATATAGAATATCAATTATCTTTAAATATATATTATTCAATAATGTGATTGCTAATTGTTGAATGTTAAAGTAGCATTGCTTTACTTGGATCGACAACTGGGTCGAGTAAGGAGTGTTACATTTAGTGGTATCAGAGCTACAGTTTAGTTGATTCTCGAACTGAACGTAGCGTGTTTAGAGTCTAGAAGTTACATGCCATATATACTCGAGATAGTGTGATATTGATTGATCTGATCTAACCCCTATTTTTCTTATAGATATTAAAGATGTCGGTGGAATCCAAACATGCTGACACTGATGAGGTTAACGTAATGTTCCTGTAATAGCCTATTTTTTAGTGGTGTCGAAACGGTAGTTTTGAGGCTACAAATTTGATAAGTAAGTCTATAAATATTATAATTTAATATTTACGAATCAATTATAGCAATATATTGAATTTTGATTTGATTATTTTTGCTAAGTGAACAAATAGTTAAGTCTAAGTGGTTTATCCCTAAAATCAAGTGGTTTTGAAAAATAAGGTTTTAAGACCTCGTTTCTGTAAACTGAGCCTATAAATATATATTTAAAATATTTATGGAGTGACTATATAAGTGTATTGAAGTTTGATTTGAAAATTTCAGCGATTGAATTTTTAATTAAGGAAAAAGAACTAAATCGTAATAATAGCAAAACTTGATTTCTATCGAATTTAGTGATCTAGTGACTTAATTAAATTTTATTACGGGATTTAAGTGGTAATTTAGCCACTTTCACAAATTTGGACTGTGAATGCATGTTTTCTAATTATATTATAATGTTATTTTAAAGTTTAAATTAAATAAAGGTTAGATTAATTAAAAAAAAAAGGTTGGGTCATCTTTCCTATTTGGTTTACTTTTACCCGAAACCATAAAAGAACAATAAGCCATAGCCATTTCTTCTTGAAGCATAAACGCCCATTGCATGTAAGTAATTTTAAGTCCGTTTTTAATAATTTTTATGCTTTTGTGATTGGTTTAGCTATCTAGCTAGCTTAAGGACTAATTCGTAAAATTTTTAAATATTTTTAATTACACCATTGATGAATTTGTGATGCTTTTGAGGTTTGTTGATAGATTATTAAACTTATTTGTTAAATATAAGTATTTTGTTAAGTAATTTTGATGATTTTGATGATTTTAATGTTTAGGGATTAAATTGTTGAAATAGTATAATTCAATGTAAACTGTGTGAAATGAGGAAAAATATGGGCTGTTATAAGACTAAGGAAAAATCGACTAGCATGGTTTTTAGTTATAGGTTTAAGGACTAAATTACACAAAAATTAAAATGTTAGGGGTAATTTCATAAATTTACATCAAAATGAATTATAGGCTTGAATTGATTATTTTAAGTTATTTGGATTGTTTAATTGAGTTAATTTTTTTTAATCAAGAAACGCTGTAATCAAATTTAAATAGAGGAAAGCCTAAAGTTTTGGATTAGTTGTCGACTCTGTTTTTGTAATCATATCAGTCGAGGTAAGTTCGTGTTACATGTAATATGTTTTATAAAATTCTTGATATTTATTTTATTCTAATAATCGTGGTGATTATAATTATTAAATTTTGGTTGTTGAAAATTAATAATGAAATTAAGTTGTATTTGAGATAATATATCGGACCTTGAGTCCAACAAGCTTTGTGCCGGAGATTTATATCAGGCTTTGTGCCTAACAGGCTTCGTGCAGGTGATTTATATCAAGCTTTGTGCTGATGATATATATAAGACTGTGTGCCTAGCAGGTTTCGTGTCAGTGATTTATATCAGGCTCTATGCTTAGCAGGCTTTGTGCTGGTGTAATTGTATCAGGCCTCAAGCCTAGCAGGCTTTGTTTTGGTGTGTTATATAGGTAACTGGTACGGTAAATATTGTTTCAATTATCCGATGTTGTTCTATTTGGTTCAACGAGCATGGTATTGGTTAAAAATGAAAAGTTATGTAAATGAAATAAACGATGATTTTTTAGTAATGATATAGTTGATGATGAAATGTGCAATTGAAAGGAAATGTTGGTTTAATGTATGTGTACGAGAGATGAACTACAAAAGTGAAATGTTAAATATGTTTTACACCATGCTTTGATTGAATTTGTATATGAAATGTTACACCAAATGACCTTGTGAGGTGATGTGTATAGGAAAGGAAAATTTGCTTATAATATAATGAAGTTATGCTTAGTTGTTTAACTTAAAATATTCAGTAAGTTTAAGTTTCCTTGATACGAGCTTACTAAGCACTAGTTACTTATGTTGTTGTTTTCTCTGTCATGCAGATCATCGAAAAGCTTGATCGGTTGGAATCTCGTTGGAGCTCCACCACACTATCCATACATTATTAAAAATAAAAATAAATAGTTGTACCTTTTAACTTAAAACAAACTGCTACTTAACAAAACAAAACGACAATAAACAAAAATATTTCTCCAAAACACACACACAAAGAATTGAGAAAAAACCTTCAGGTACACTAATGCTCACTCAGCCACCAGACCAGGAGGTCTATTTTGTCACTTAAACGCGCAACGCAACACAATAGCACACTCTTCTCTCTGACTCTAACCACAAGACTCAAAACTTCTAACTCCATAATTTGGAGTGTTACAACGATCATCTAATAGGCTATGTGGAAGCTCCTAGGTCATGTGAGAATTGAAATAACCTAGGGTTTTAGGGGGACATGGCTGGCCTTATTGTCTACACGTTCGTGCAGCTGGCCGTCTAGCCCTATTCCGAGGCATGATTTTCCCTAATTCGTTTGTAAAGAAACACATACTTGTCATCGAGATCTCGAGCGACGTCCTTCTCATTCAAACCTGGTTTGGGATACCTAAATCAGGTCCTTGAAACGATATTTACGGAATAATTAATAATGGATCTCATGAAAAATCAAGATTTCGGGAGTTTTTTGGCAAGATTCTTAAAAGATCGTTTAATCATTCTTAAAATTAGTGTGGATAGAAATTCTACAAGGATTTAAGATTTAAATACCAGGATTGGAAAGTTCTTACCGATTCTTGGTGAAATTAGAGTTAAAATTGACAGCGTTTCACTAAACCGATAAGAAGAATGTGTTAAATGGAGATTGATTTTAGACTCGGGGTCAAAATGAAATTCTATCAATGGAAAGAAAAAATTTGTAAAGAAGATGATGAAAAAAAAAAGATAAAGAGAAATAGGGAGAGAGGAGAAAATTTTCAGTTTAATTAGAAAAAGAAACTATAGTTCAATTGTGTTTAGGAAAAAGGATTAAATAGTTAAGGCTTTCAAATTTTAAAGGGGTTGAATGGAAAATTACCTATTTAGCTAAAAAAATGAAAATAAAAAGGGATTGGCATGATTTGAACATAGGAATCTAAGGGAGAAATGCAAAGGCTTAACCAAGTAGGTTGCTCCCCATTCTTAGTAATTTTCCACTCCATTCAATATTTGTTTTAAGGGTATTTTTCATTCTAGTTTGTTTAAATTAAAAATAAATGAAATAGAAGAAGTGTGGATAGAACTTAGGACCTCTATAGAGTGCACTAACAACTTAACCATCAAATGTAAGTCATTACTTGGTTATTTATTTCATCTAAACCCCTATATTTTGGGGCGTTACAATTTTAGTTTTAAATTTTAATTATAATTTGATGCATGACATCTAAAGTTGTTTATTATTTAAAAATTGTTATTAATGGAAAGAAAATCGTATTTAAACTTAATTTAAAAAATGATACTCACTTTAAATATAAAGAAGATGATGAAAAACAAAGATAAAGAGAAATAGGGAGAGAGGAGGAAATTTTCAGTTTAATTAGAAAAAGAAACTATAGTTCAATTGTGTTTAGGAAAAAGGATTAAATAGTTAAGGCTTTCAAATTTTAAAGGGGTTGAATGGTAAATTACCCATTTAGCCCAAAAAATGAAAATAAAAAGGGATTGGCATGATTTGAACATAGGAATCTAAGGGAGAAATGCAAAGGCTTAACCAAGTAGGTTGCTCCCCATTCTTAGTAAGTTTCCACTCCATTCAATATTTGTTTTAAGGGTATTTTTCATTCTAGTTTGTTTAAATTAAAAATAAATGAAATAAAAGAAGTGTGGATAGAACTTAGGACCTCTAGAGAGTGCACTAACAACTTAACCATCAAATTTAAGTCATTACTTGGTTATTTATTTCATCTAACCCCCTATATTTTGTGACGTTACGGTTTTAGTTTTAAATTTTAATTATAATTTGATGCATGACATTCAAAGTTGTTTATTATTGCATGACATTTAAAGTTGTTTATTATTTAAAAAATTATTATTAACGACAAGAAAATCATATTTAAGACTAAATTTAAAAAATGATACTCACTTTAAATATAAAGAAGAAAAAGACGTATTTTAGAACTAAAAAAGCTATCTCAAAACTCCAAGTTTTCATATATGTTCTCGTACATTCTTTTATATATGTTGGAGATAAACCCGATTAAGCAACGAACAAGTAAAATAATAGAGAAATTGAAAAGATTGAACACAAATATTTTACTTGGAAAAATCCCTCCGAATAGGATAAAAAATCACGGGTAAAGATAATTTCACTATAACGACAAAAACAAAGAGTACAAAGATAAAGATAAAACTCAACCCCGAAACTCAAAAATAAGAAACCTTAAAATGTAAACACAAAATTCTCTAAAAGCTTGAAAAGATAATACCTAAATGTGTTACGTGTTTTCTTTCTAGGGTGGGAAAAGTGCCTATTTTTAGGCTAAATTTGTACGTAAAATAATATTAAAATAACCTACACTAATCAAAGTTTAAGTGGGAAACTAAAAACAGAGTTTAACTTGGAGAAGAAAAGTAAAAAAATGCGATGCATAACTACACAAATCTCCACCTTGACTCGTTTTGCTACAACGCATTTTTTGCCAAAGCCCATCACGGGCTTATCTCGAGCTATGCAAGATATTAATTGAGTCGAAATTGTGCTTAGAAGCTGGAAGGAAATCTTCTAGTCTTCAACTTGTACACTACCATATCAAAACTTATCATGGTATGATTTCTACGAACGTAGTGCCCTATCTTTTGAAAACTTTCATCCAAAAGAGAACCTCTCTTATACCAAACAGACATATTTTTTTCTCTCATAGGATTAAGTTGTCTCCACTTCAAATGAGTCGACTTCAACTGCTTAACAGACGAGGGACGTCCTATTTCACTGGTCATTGTTGATCATTCCAAGATATAAAGACTTTCAATCTTTTTACCTTTCATCAAAACGAGAGCCCCATGGGATACCTTAATGTTGCTTGACTCGATGCTAATTCTACAACCCTTCGAGTCTAAAATTCCCAATGAGATGATACTTTTCTTTAAGTCAGGCACATGTCTGACATCTGACAGTGTCCTAATTGGCTTGCCGTATATCTTCATCTGAACAATATAAATATCGGTTACCTTACTGGGTGAACCATTCCCCATGCACATAACTCAACCTTCAACTAAACTATATGTGGAGAACTAATCCCTGTTGGGACATATGTGGAAAGAACACCTCGAATCCAGGATCTACTTGTACGTAAGCTCAAAGATTTCACTTGTTGACACCAACAAGAAATCACCACCCTTGTCATTGGCCAAATTAGCATTAGGTAAATCTTCCTCATTGTTCTCAGCAACCTTTTTATTTCGCAGTTTGTAACAATCTATCTTGATGTGACCTAACTTCTTACAATAGTGACATCTCTTGTCTCGCTACCTTAATGCTTCCAAAACTGACGCTTGCCTATCAACTTGCTATCTGAACCAAACTCATTGTCTAGTTTATCTTTGCTCAACAGATGACCCTTCACATACTCGAATGAGAGATTATCTTTGTCATAAATCAGAGTCTTCTTGAAAGACTTGTATGAAGGGGGTAAAGAGCACAATAATAGCATAGTCTGATCTTAATTGTCAATCAAAACCTCAACATTTTTTAAATCATTCAAAAGAGTAATAAATTGACTGATGTGACCTCTAAGGTGCTCAATTCTGTCTGTGCGGAACATGCATAGACGTTGTTTCAACACCAATTAGTTAGTTAAAAACTATGTCATATAGAGGGTTTCTAACATTTTCTACAAGGTGAATGTCGTTTTCTCCATCAAAACTGTAACACCCTAAACCTGGCCTAAACGTTATGTTCAAATTTGGGAGCGTTACGAAAAAGAGTTTTAAAATCGATGATACTTTATAAACATTGTACAGTTATTAGATAAAAACGTCCAAGTTTTACTAGCCATATTCATTTATATAATCATTACTAGAACCGTCACATCTTGCCCTTCAAAGTTAACCAAATATCTCACAGCGGAAGTTTGAAAAAATGTTTAAATCAAAACCACGCTCGTGTTTTCAAAAACATTTGTTCACGTAAAATCAAAATTTTGTCAATCATCATAGTTTAAAAATCATAGGCGCAACTAAACCAAAAATCTAAAATGAACAGGCCCAAAAGTCCGAAGAGTCCAAAAATTACAAAACTCTCTCGATAACTAAAAATTAAGTAAAACCTGCAAATAAGGATAAGAAAAATAATAGTTTTTCGACACATGGTCACTGCTAAGCTTCCGTCACACCGACCTGCCTATGTCTGAGGATTACTTGAACAAAATAGACAAATAGATGTGAGTTTTCATAAACTCAATGTGTAACCCAACAGAGATAGTCATGCAACATACACAGAATCACATGTATAGACAGATATAGATTCGGACCTAAGTCCATAACAGATATGGATATTAGAATCAGATAAATAGAATAGTTATACAGAATCCTACCCCATCCTCTACACACCATCTTTGACCATCTCATTACACCATGTGGTGTTAAAAACATCCACCCATCCCTACACACTATATAGTGTCTATACGACACATAACAGAATAATATGCAGCCAAGCTGTCAAATAATAAGCGAAAGGTCACCGTACAGATTACTTCCTCCACGTATGCAAATCCCAACCCAAACATAGATACAGAATACAAAATTAACAGAATTATCATGCTTAACATGCTCGTATACAAATAACATATATACTCAAATAGAACAATCAGACATACATATCCATCTCCTATTCAAATCAGACTATCAAAATATCATATCACAAGAATTAAGGTTTGGTTAGCCCTTACCAACCCTACGGTAGGCCCACAGTCGATCGGAACGACCCGTGCGACCTTAGGGATAATTTTAAAATTTTGGGACCACATGCTTATATGACTCACACACCTAAATTGGCCTTACCCATGTGGCCCACACAGCCTGGCCCAAAACCCACACGTTCGTGTGGCTCACTCGTGTGGGCCCATACGGCTAATCTAGCCTAGCCCGTGTGGCCCATGTGTGGCGTCAACAATTCCTTTTTTTTACTTTCGTTGAACCTTGATTTTTCGTATTTAGGGTACACACCTGGTACAATTTTGATGCTACTGTAATCCCGAGCCCACAGAACTTAAAAACAACATTCCGATGACTTATTAGCAACCAATTTATGATTTCATTAATGTAAAAATCAAGTAGCACAACCAAACTTACCACCAACGAAAACAGCTATAGACACTGTTTAAGCCGTTGAAGCAAAAATCACTGATTTAACATCTTTTCCTACGAAGAAAAATCTTTAACGATAAAAAACTTCAAACCACACCATCACCCCAATTCTGAAAAAAAGAGATGATCACACGAAAGTCAAAACCACCATCAATAAAACCCTACTTACCTAAACCGAACGGGAAACAATGATTTTACAGATGCAACAATGAGAATTCAATAGATGAAAAACAAAATTTGAGAGAAAACAAAAGAAAGTGAAGAAGAAAAAAAGGGAACGTCAGAATCAGAGGGAAAATTGGGAAGAGAGAGGAAAAAATAAAAATAAAAATAAAATTAAGATAATAAAAATAATATCTCAACTCCCCCACATTATACCACTAACTAACCGACCCATTATCTCACAACTAAATTCTCATCCAACAACTTCAGAGTTTCGGTTCCATCAAACCTTTATCACACAACCAAAGCAAAACTTATCACCTAGGCTCACGAAGGGATTCGAACACAGGACCTCCAACACACTAATTCCTTACCACTCAAACCAGTAGGCTCATTCTGATGTGAGTTTACAAACAATATTACAAAAACCTACCCAGCAGGGATAAGGCTAAGATAAAAAATATCATAATTGCCAAAAGTGAGACTTGAACCCAAGACCTCACACACACACCTAGGACACTTAATCACTGAAGCAGATACATATTTGTGCCAAATTTCACCCAAAACAGACTTAAATTATTCAGGGCATTACAAAAGCCTCCTACAACACATTATTTGTTAGACATAATCATGAATAGAGCTTTTTTATCTAATCTATCCAATTATGTTTTATCATGTTTGCAACCTTCTTCTCTGTAAAGACCTTCTCAAGATCGCACTGAATCAGAATTGTCATCATTCGAACTTGCCACAGATTGAAGTTTGTGATGCCATTGAACTTATCAATATCAAACATTATTGTTGTCATCTCTGAACGAGTTGATTGTGTAAATCGAATTAGCTCTGATACCAGTTTGTTGGGGATAAACTTGATTAAGCAACGAATAAGTAAAAAACAAAAAACATTGAAAAGATTGAACACAAATATTTTACATGAAAAAACCTCTCCGAAAAGGATAAAAAACAATAAGTAAAGATAATTGTACTATAATGACAAATATGAAGAGTATAAAGATATAGATAAAACTATACCCCAAAATCCGGAAATAAGAATACTCAAAAGGTAAACATAAAATTCTCCGAAAGCTTGAAAAACTGATACCTAAATGTGTTACGGGTTATCTTTCTAGGGTGGAAAAAAGGGTTAATTTATAGCCTAAATTTGTAGGTTAAATAATATTAAAATAACCTACATTAATCGAGTTTAAGTGGGAAACTAAAAATAGAGTTTAACTAAGAAAAAAAAGTTGAAAAATGTTATGCATCACTCCACAATATAATATATATTTTGTTACGTTTGATTTTTTTATTAATTATACAAATATAAACACGTCATAAATATCAAAATTATAAAAATGATATATATATAATTATTAAATTAATATAATAGTGGTGTTTCTTAATATAATTTAATATAATAAATGAATAATTTATTTCAGAACATCTTAACTTGTTCTTTTGTAAAATTTGAGAAATACATGTATAGTGTATAAAAGGATAATTATATATAGATTAGCACATTTCAAAATAAAAATATTGCTAGTGAAATTTTTAGACTCCACAATCAATGTTAAGTGATTGATAAATGTGTATTATAGATGTATAGTAACATATTTAAAAAATATAAACATGTTAATTTTTTAAAACTGCTTGTGGAATAAAAAAAACACACTTCAGTGCACCAAATGCTCACCCAATATTTATATTAAAAATATTATTTACATAGTAAAAAATAAAAGGAAAATTATTTGATATGCTGCCAATCCAATTTTTAGACTCTACAAGTAATTAGGGTGTTGACAAATGTCTGTTAAGGGTATAGTAAAATATTAAAAAAAAAAAGAGACAGAGGTCAAATTTTTAATGTTACTTGTGAAATTAAAAAAATATATAGCCAATGTTCTAAATACTTATCCAAAAAAAAAAAGTATTATGCTTTAATGGGAATGAGTTTTAAAATTTTCACAAAATCACCTTCTATTTATTTTTGGCAAAAGGACCATGGAGATTTTTGTACTAAGAGTTAAATTACATTTTGCTCCATATACTCAAAAAATAGATAAATTAGTCCATGTACATTAAATGAAAGAGAAAATTGGTTTTTTTGTTAAAATTTTCATCCATTTGTATTGTTAAAAATTAACATAATTGACAGAATAACCAAATAGTGACACGTGGTATGCCACGTGTATCTCATGTTGTTTTTAACAAAAGGACTAATTTATTGTTAAATCTAATGTGCAGAGACCAGTATGTCCACTTTTTAAATAGATGAGACAAAATTTAATCCAATTCCTACTATAAAGATCTTCATAATACTTTAAAAGTCTTTTTTTATCAAATTCAAATTATATTAACAATAAATTTTATTTAAAATATAATTAATACATTTAATAGAAACTAGCTAAACAAAGGTACTTAGCTGGCTTTTGCCTTAATTTGGTTGCATTTTTCAACATTTCAGTTATTTCACGACATCATTAGATTTAGAAAGCCACACCTTAGACTTAAAAAAGGAACTAAACCCTAGAAAAAAAAATTAATTTCCATTTTTTTAAATTAAAAAATTATGATATTTATAATTTATTTAAGTAAATATTTATTATGTTCAATTCGATCCTTAACCTTTAAACTGCAGTGAAATAAATATTTGGCTTTATAAGTCTTTAAACTTTTATTTGAGTCCATGCGTCTTTAATCTTTAATTTATATTGAAATATCATTCATTTTGAAATAAGAATTTTACATATACAAAGTTAATGATAAGTACTTATTTGCATACTATTAAAAAACATAAAGATTTTTATTCAAATATATATAAAGATTTACTTAAAAGAATTGCAATAACTAAACAGTCTTTTTAATTACATTTTGAGTTATTTTGTACTTCAAATTTATAACTTAATTTTGCACTTATATTGAAATCTCTAAATTTTCTTTTCATTATTTTTAATATATATTCATGGTTACAATTCACAAAAAAAAAAAAATTAAAAGCATAACCGTTAGGGATTGTATGACCCAAATCTCGTCACTTGTTGAAAAAATAAATATAGTGGACTATACCGCACAAGTTGAGTCTGTATAAAGCTATACTTCTACTATTTGACTTTAATTAAAACAGGGTTTTTCAACCATTATATAGATGTAGTCGAAACTCCTCTTGTATCATTCGTTTTTCAACATTAATAAATTTCTTCTCCTTTACCCGTGATCTTTTCTAGAAAAGATTTTCACGTAAAATCTGCGTGTTCTTATTGCTTTGCGATCGTTCTACCGTCATTATCGGCGTTTATTAAAACAACAACAATAAATCATAGAATCATAAATATATAAGTAATTATTCAAATATATTAAAAATGAAAATAATGAATTAAAATGAAAAGATAAAAAAAAAAAGACAATTAATTTCATCGTTCAAAGAAACTACCTTGTTTATTATTGTGCCTAATCGAAAGTGACTTTTAATAACTTTTATACGACTATATATAGTACCAAAGCCTTCACTTCCATTTTATTCATCTATTTATCCTCCTAATAATGTAATTCCATCTACGCTAAACATATCATAATTCTTTTGGGGAGTGTTTTCTAAATATATACATAATAAATTTGTATATTTTATTTTTATATAATTATTATAATATTTATTATGAAATTACTATAAATTAATGACAATCAATATTACTATAAAATTAAAATATTTTTATTAATAAAATTATTTAAAATAAATATAATTTTAATGATTTTTGATTTTATTGATTTCAAATAAAACATTTTTATTTTGACTTTACCATCATCACTGTGTTTGAATCCAAATATATATTGTAATGTTGATTTTAATCTCATCGTTACAATATAATAAAACATTAAAAATATTTTTATTAATATTTTTATAAATAAATTCATATTATTTTTTTATTTTTATTTATTTTTGGATTGAAAAAAAAAAACTCTCATAAGAAGCTTCCTCTCGTACGCATCCCTATCGAATTAGCTCGGCCTGGGGGATAATTCAACACCATATTAATAGATTCATTAATGGTTGTACTTCAATGCATAGGTTGAAATAATATTATGTTGAGTATTCTTTCCTTTTAGTAAAATTGTACTAGTGGTTGCATTTTTATCAACAAATAGGCTTTTAGCTATAAACTTATACTAAATTATTTGTTTGTAGGTTGTAATTTTATGAGAAGAGAAAATTTACCTCTCATGTTGAACAAAATTTTGATGAATTACAAGGAAAAGTAGAAAAAAGAATACTTGTTACATTTGATTAAAAGAAAATTAGGAAACTGGAAGGCCAAAATCAACAACATTGTGCCGCTTGTGATAACACTATTGTTTAGGTATTTTCTTTAAAAATAGGTAGGGATGTGGATGCTTTCCTCACGTAATTGAATACCTAACTCAATTCTATGTAGAGGTGTAAATATGATATTGGTACTTGTAAGTTACTTGAATTCAATTTGAAAAAAATTAAATTTAATTTGGTAATTATCGAGTCGAGTTCAAACTATCAACTGAGCTGAATTCAAGCTTAATAATACTTGACTCGAATGATTCGAAAGATTTATCGAGCTTTTCATATTTTCATATCATTAAATTACACTATTTCCCTTAATATATGTTATTAACTTTAAGTTTAATTATTGAGTCTAACTCGAGTAGCTCGATTAGATCTCAAACTGAGCTTAAATTTAAAAATAGATGTTCGATCAATAACTTTAAATTTCTCAAACCTGATAATATTCAAATTCAGCTCAATTCGATTATACCCCTATAGAATTGAAAATATTATGTCATAGTTGAGCTTTGGTTTACTTTTCTTTAAAGAAGATGAATATTTATATAAATAACAAATCGCATTTACCATAAAAACCCACTCCTTTTATGTCTAATGGTTCTGCTTGACACCTTGATGGAGCCATTATTGGTGCTCTAAAAATAGCACGGGACCATGGTTATAATCGCATCATTATTATTTCTGCATGTTATGCTATTGTTAATAATCGTGCTTTGGATTAATTTTTATACGATCGAATCGTTGAGGAGGTTTACAAATTGTGTGATTGTTTTGATTGTGTGGTTTTTCAGCTCATAGGTCAGTAAATAAGATTGCACATAGACTAACCTATCGACCTCTTGAAGAGAACGTTGATTTATCTTTTGAATTGGATTATGCGGATATAGTTCAACGGGTTATGTTGAATCACAATTCAGTTTGATTTATGTTATTATACTCTTGCGGGCAATTTCACTAAAAAACAGTTAAATTAAGATTTGACACATTTTATTATTTTTTAACATTAATACATTTTTGGATATGTAATTCTTTTGTTAATCAAAACAATCTCGACCTATAATAGAATGGGAATTTTATTTGGGATTTTCAAAAATAATAATATTGGAGATAAATTCGATTAAGTAATGAATAAGTAAAATAACAAAGAAATTGAATAGATTGTACACAAATATTTTATATGAAAAAACTCCTCTGAAGAGGATAAAAAATCATGGACAAATATAATTTCACTATAACAGCAAAAACGAAGAGTACAAGGATGAAGATAAAACTAAATCTCTAGACTCGAAAATAATAACCCTCAAAACGTAAACACAAAATTTTCTGAAAGCTTGTAAAAGCTAATACATAAATGTGTAATGAGTTATTTTTCTAGTATGGAAAAAGGACCTATTTATAGGCTAAATTCATTGGTCAAATAATATTAAAATAAACTACACTAATTAAAGTTTAAGTGGGAAACTAATATTAAAATAACCTACACTAATTAGAATTTAAGTAGGAAACTAAAAACCAGAGATTAACTAGGAGAAGAAAAGCCAAAAAATGCGAGGCATAACTCTTCCACAACGTTTTTTTTCCAAAGCCTTCCACGGGCTTATCTCGAACTATACAGGATATTAACTAAGTTGAAGTTGTGCTTAGAAGCTAGAAGTCTTCTAGTCTTCGACTTGTGTACTGCCAAACCAAAACTGATCTGAGTCTGATTTTCACGAACACAGTGCCCTATATTTTCAAGACCTACATCCAAAAGAGAACCTCTCTTATATGAAACAGTCATAACTTTTTCCCTCATATGACCAAGTTCCCTCTGCTTCAAACAAGTCAATTTTGACTCCTTAAGGGTGAGGGACATATGATTTCACCAGTCACTGTTGATCCTTCCAGAACATAAAGACTACCAATCTTTTTACCTTTCATCAAAACGAGAGCCCCATGGGATACCTTAATGTCGCTTGACTCGATGTTAATTCTATAACCCTTCAAGCCCAAATTTCGCAAGGAGATGAGATTTTTCTTTAAGTCAGGCACATGCTTGACATCTGATAGTGTCCTAATTGTCCCATCGTGCATCTTGATCTGAACAGTACCAATACCAGCTACTTTACCGGATGAACCATTCTTCATGCACACAACTCCACATTCAACTAAACTGTATGTAGAGAACCAGTCCATGTTGGGACACATGTGGAAAGAACACCCCGAATCTAGGTCCACTCGGATGTAAGCTTGGAGCTTTCACTTGTTGGCACCAACAAGAATCATCACCTTGTCATTGGCCAAATTAGCAGCAGCTAAATTTTTCTTGTTGCTCTCAGCAGCACTTTTATTTCGCAGTTTGTAATAATCTGTGTAACACCCCCTACCCGTATTCCGAGCCTAGATTAAAGTACGAGGCATTACCAAACTTAATATGATCAATCATGTAAAAAATCAGCCATAATTTTTTTTCTAAATTAAAAACTTTCATACATATGTTTAACGTCCCTTATATGAGCCTACGGGGCCCAAAACATACATTCAGGGTGGTTCGGGACCAAACCATAAACATATGAAACTTTTGCAACACTTAAAAAATTTTCACACTTTGGAGAGTCACACGCTCGTGTTTTCAACCCGTGTAACTCTCTATTTATAACTTCATCACCCTTGTCAGTCGTACACTTCATATAAATAACAAGAAACATGTATGGGCTAAATTCTCATTCAATTTCTCATATATATACACAATTTCACGTTATGTAATCATACAACATATATCAACCATATCTCTATAATCTAAATATATTTTCATAACAACTTATCTTGATTTCAGACTATTTCATATTTAAGCTTAAATAACCAAAATATTTGAAATATCATCTTTATGCAAATAGTACACATGAGGTATATAATTCTATAATTATGAATAAACACATTTATCAAACATTTTCCATATTCATATATCAATGTCTCATGTCTCCATATATCAATAACCGTCATTTTTATGAATTCCAAGTTCAATTTCATAATTATTTGTCTCGTGTTCAATTTATTCCATATCGGAATTTTATTCATTAAAACATTTGAATTATCAATACATATGGACAGTACATTCAAGATGAACAATTATATAATCATAAATGAATTCATTTATCAACCAAGTTCTATACTCGTATCTTATCAACTCGTACTTCCTTATATCACATAATTCCATGTAACACTTACCAAACTTTGTGAAATTAGTGAACGTCTTACGAAATTGAGTACTTCATTTTCTCGATGCCATAGTTCAATTATGGTCTTACACATCTTCACATAATGATGCCATAGCCCAGCTATGGTCTTACACATATTCATATATCGATGCCATAGCCCAGCTATGGTCTTACACGAATCACATATCTCACTGATGCCATATCCCAGATATGGTCTTATACAGTAGCATATATCACACCGATGCCATATCCCAGATATGGTCTTATACGGAAATCACTTGTCACTTGTCACTTGTAGCCGAAGCTACCACTATTCACTGATCAGGTAGCCGAAGCTACAATTTTTCACTGATCAGGTAGCTGGAACTACCACTTTTCACTGATCAGGTAGCAGAAGCTACCACTTTTCACTGATCAGGTAGCCGGAACTACCACTTTTCACTGATCAGGTAGCAGAAGCTACCACTTTTCACTGATCAGGTAGCTGAAGCTACCACTTTTCACTTGTCATTTGCCATTGATCAGATAAGTGTAGTCGAAGCTATCACTTATCACTTTCACTTTTCCTTGATCAGATAAGTGTAGCCGAAGCTATCACTTATCACTTGTTGCCATGGTCCAACCATAGTCTTTTCCTTCAATTCATCTTGTCACTGAACTGAAATGCTCAATTTGATCATTTATTCAATTTTCATGCTTTTACATTATTCACGATTTTATCATCAATACATATGAAATAACACATCATGAAATTCATAAAATTAACAAATAATCACTAAAATTTAGCCATATAAACTCACAAGTTCAATTTTTGTATTATAACGATAATCATAATTTCATAATAAATATACCAAATAAAACATTATATCATTTCTAATCCAACACTTATCGATTATAATTGGGCATGTGATCAATTTATACACGAGTCATTCATATATTTTTGTATATTTTCCTCCTCCTCCTCTCCATCCACATCCTTAGTATAAACAACACACTTGTAGGTAACATTATCCATAATTTTCACTATCTACTTATGTGAATATTCAAGCTGTCCATCTGTGCCATAGTCACTAAATTATTTTTATCTTGAGCTACAGAACTCCAAATTAAGATACATAAATTTTACCAGAAACTAGACTCATATTTCTTCTTACCATAAAAATTTCATAATTTTTGGTTGGGCCAATTAATACATTTTATTCATTGAAATCTCCCCTGTTCTGCTATCTGACAGTTCCGACCCTCTTTTACTAAAAATTAATTATCTTCTTGTACAAGATTTGAATGATGTCCTCGTTTGTTTATCTTGAAAATAGACTCATTCAGGATTCTAAACATATAAATTTAAACCTCTAATTATTTTTATCCAATTTTTTATGATTTTCCAAATTCAGAACAGGGGAACCCGAAATTATTCTGACCTTGTGTTACAAAAGTTATTGTATCTCATGATTTACAATTTCATTGCTTAAATAATTTCTTTTATAAGAAACTAGACTCAATAATATTTAATTTCATATTTTATTCATCCTCTAATTCGATTTCTACATTTTTTGGTGATTTTTCAAAGTTAAACTACTGCTGCTGCCCAAAACAGTTTTAATGCAAAATGTTGATTTCCATTTTACCCCAAATTTCACAATTCATACAATTTAGTCCTTGCTCAATTAACCCCTCAATTAAGATAATTTTCTGAATTAATACTTTTTATAGACATTATAAGTTATTTCATAACTATTGAAATTCAGAATTTCCATATAAAACTCTAACTTCAAAGTCTTTTACAATTAGGTCCCAAACATTCACTTTCTATTCAATTCTTTCAATAAAATCAGAATATAAACAATTTAAAGCTCTAATTCCATGCCAAATCATCATATACTTCCAGCACTCATCCACAACAACTTCAAAAATTAGACATGGAATCAAAAACTAATGAAATAGTAAGTTGGACCCAATTGTAAAAGTCCAAAAACATAAAAATGTCAAGGAGAAAGCAAGAATTAAACTTACATGAAGCTAGAGTATGAAAACCAGCTTGAACCATCCTCCATGGCTGTTTTTTAGCTGATGAATATGAAGAGAAATGAAGAGAATTCTAGATATTCCAATTTAGTCCCATTTTTATTTAGCCAATTTTGTCAATTTTCCAATTTTGCTCTTATTTCACCCATTTCCTGATTTTTCTCAACTATTGCCGCCCAAAATATCTCCTTTGGGCTTATTTGAACTTTAAGTCCTTCCTCATTTGACAATTGAGCTATTTAATCCTTTTAGCAACTTTTACACCCTTTTCAATTTAGTCTTAACCACCCAAATGTCAAAATTTTCTGACTAAATTTTATTACTACCTCACCAAAACTCCATAAATATTTCTAAAAATATTTATGGCTTGATTTATGAAGTTAAGGTCTCGATACCTCATTCTCGACCCAATTTACCTAATTAATTTTTTTAAATCACCAAATTCACTAATTCAAAAATGCTTTTATATTCACATTTGACTAATAGGTATTAATTTATTAAATTTTCAACTCACCCATCAGATTTAGTGATCTCAAATTTCTATTCCCGATACCGCTGAAAATTAGGCTGTTACAATCTGCCTCGACATGATCTAACTTCTTACAATAGCGACATCTCTTATCTCGCTTCCTTAATGCTACCAAAATTGAGGCTTTCCTATTTGACTTGCTATTTGAAATAAACTCATTGTTGAGTTTATCTTTGCTCAACAGATGACCCTTCACATCCTCGAATAAGAGATTATCTCTGCCATAAATAAAGGTCACCTTAAAAGACTTGTATGAAGGGGTAAAACACATAATAATAATATAACATGATCTTCATCATCAATTTGAACCTTAACATTTTTTAAATCATTCAAAAGAGTAATAAATTGATTGATCTGACCTCTAATGTACTCACTTCCATCATGTATAGACGTTGTTCCAACACCAATTGGTTAGCTATAGAATTTATCGCGTAGAGGGTTTCTAACCTTTTCAATAAGGTGAATGCCATTTTCTCTATCAAAACATCCTATAACACATTATTTGTTAGACAAAATTGAACCATGGAGAGAACTTTTTTTATCTAACCTATCCATTTCTGGTTTATCCATGTATGCAAGCTTCTTCTCTATAAGGACTTTCTCAAGATCGCTCTAAATTAGAATTGCCGTTGTATGAGCCTAATTTATCCCGGGGCCATAAGCAAACTAACCCAAAATCAAACCAAAAAAAACTAAGCCCCAAACCCAACTAAATTAAACCCAAACCAAGCGGCCCAATTATAATAAACCCAACCAACCTAAACCCAAACTAAATTGCCCTAGCCCAATACAGCCAACCTACCCCAGCCTACAATATTTTCAGAAAACAACACAAAAACCCTAAGCCACCGCCGCTCGTGCCTCCACATCAACACGCCCGTACCACCATTGCGTGCCACAGCTGGGCCTCTGCACCTGGAAAAAAATAAAGGACAGCAACAACAACAACATCAATAACAATGGCAACAAAAGAACAAAAACAAAAAGAACAAGGGTTGTATTTTTTTATAAAAGCCATGTAATAATCTATGTATTTTTCACGAACATAGACGAATACGCAAAAATCAATCAAAAAACAGATTAGGTATATTTTCAGTTTTTTTCATAGCCTATTTACTTCGAATATTATATATATAAAATATAAGCCCTTTTTTACCTTTTTGACAGACGGAGAAGACAAAACCAAAAGGTTTCCTTGTTTTCTTTCGACTTTTGTGGGGGTTTTCTAGGTGTTTTGACTTCAGATCAGGGTCAGAGGGAGTAAAAAGACCAGAAAGGTCTTTTTCTATACTCTCCGACCACCGTGGATGGCGGCGCCGTCACTAGCGATCGACGGTAGCCACAGTGGCCTTATGGCCGGAAATCGGGGACTCCAGAGGGAAAGCAAAACCTCCCATTAGTTTTTTTTTTAAAAAGCCCGAATAAAATGAATTTTTTTTGAAAAATTTGCTTTTAAAGGCGAAGCAAACGACGTCGATTAGGACCTGTTTCCATGGCCTCAAAACGACGTCATTTTGGCCTTCGACCCGCTTTCTAACCCGACCCAACTAAAGGATCCACGTGTTTTCTCTGGAATGGGTTATTTGCATGATTAATCCCTCCGCTTTTTTGACCTATTTCGATTGGATCCTTTCCGTTTTTTTTATTTTTATCACTTAGTCTTGTTTTATTTTTAATTTGGTCCCTATACCATTTGAGAAGATGGACGCCTAAAGCGCTGCTGTTTTCGATGACCTGAAACCTGATTCGGGTTTGTTCAGTTGGGATCCGCGTGTATAATTGTTGTACTGATCCTTCTAATGTTTAAAGGGATTATAATCTGGACATTTTTCATTTTTATTTATTTCTGATTTGCCCCACATTACTGTTTAAAAGTTCAATTTAGCCCCCTTTGTTATTTTTGTTATTTCATTATTAAATTAGTTAATCTAATATTATTATATTTCCTATTTGGTTTCATTAATATTTTTGTTGTTTTTTTATTTGTTTTATTTACTTGTATTCTTTTTATAATTACCAATCAAATTGTTTTATTTATCATCTTATTCATTTATTTATTTATTTAACCTTTTAATAATTAAAGTTCACTTATTTGTGCTTTTATGTTCTCTTATATTTCACTATTATTATTATTTATTTATATATTTTATTATAAATTATGTCCTTAATTTTATATTTACTATAACTTGATTCCTTATTTGCGATATTTTTACAAATTATTCTCCCTTATATTTATTTGTGTAGTTGTTTCTTTGTCTTCATTATTTGATTGGCATTGCTTTTTATGCGTGTGTGTCGTCGCTATTATAGTTGCCATTATTTATTTATTTTTGATGCTTTTTGTTAATGTTAAAATAGTGTATGTTATACGGTTCTCATGTGTTGTATTATTAATGTATTCCATCTTGTCCTTTGTCAATACAACATTTCATTCACATATCGTTTTAAAAATTACATTAACTCATAAAAAGGGAAAACAAAAAAATCAGTAGCATTTTACATTTTGGGAAATTCAAGAAAATCGCTCTCTAACTTACGGGGTTTCGATTTTTCTCGTCAAACCTAAATAACCAAATATCTTTTTAAGTTTTAAATTACATGATTTTTAAATAATGTCGATATTCCGCGTTTAGAAACTCAAGAATGATCGTGCCCTAACTTACGGGGTTTCGATTTTTTTTGTTGGATTTAAACAACCGAATCTCCTTTCAAAAATCAAAATAAAAATTTTAAAATAAAAATTAAAAGGCAAGCTTATTATTGAGAATTCAAATGTCGTGTCCTAACTTACGGGATGTGACATTCGATTATCTCGAGACGAGAGGGCCTTTAATATTCGTTTTAATTTATTCAATTTTTTTTAGAAAATTAACATTAATAAAAAGAGGATCGTATTTTAAATTCTTTTTGAGTTTTTCAAATTTCGATGTTAAGACATTAATTAATCAATTAGGTACCAATTTTCGGGCATTGCGAGGGTGCTAATCCTTCTTCATACGTAACTGACTCCCGAACCTGTTTTCTCGAATTTCTTAGACCAAAATCGTTGTTTTAATAAATCAAAACGTTTTATTGAAACGATCAATCACAAGGTGTCTCGATCAGACCTCACAAAAAAAAAAGATTGGTGGTGACTCCCATCTTTGTTTTCAAACTAAAAGTCGACCCCGTTTTCAAAATAAAAAAATGGTTTCGACAGCTTGGCGACTCCACAGGGGAATAAATGAGAGAGTTAAGCCGCAAATTGATTAATTTCTGTCTCTTTGTTGAAAATTAAAAAAATTGTTTTAAAATACGATCCTTTCATTGTATTTCATTCGTCATTTTTTTGTGATCTTGGTTGTAACATCTTTATTGGTTCGAGTCTTTAGATGTTTTCACATATTGCATTGCATGATCATTTGATCAACCCTTTTAAGTGGGAGCGAGAAACTAGTCCTTCGTGAGGTTTTCACCTCTGTATAGGACAGTGGATCGCTTCCAGGATACATTCGTACCTTTGTCTTCGTGAGATTTTCATCTCCATATAGCCATAGGGAAATGTATTCCCCTGAACCGAACTAGGTCTATATGAGCTTATAATGGGTGAGGATCGAGGAATTTACTGGTTTAGGTACCCTGTCTTTAGAACCGAATCACATGTAGTGATCCATAAGAGCCCGCCCTAGGTAGAGCCGCACCAAACCATTAGTGATCGTCCGAATAGGTGCTCTGCTTGTTATCTCTTGCTTACTTTAATTTCATATACTTTGTACTGACTTGTGTTGTTATTTTGCTTGTTATTGCACAACATTTTCATCATAAAAAAGGTGTCGGTTCAAGTTCGATTACTAAATAAAGAGCTTGTCATGGAGAACGAATTTTTTGATAAGGTAGAGAATAATGCGACTGTTCGTATATGGTCAGAGAAAACACAATTAGAGAAAGGAGATAGCTTGGTGGAGGGGTACACATCAGGATTATGGGACTTCACCCGTATCAGTGTGACACAATACGACTTCCGGGAATTGAAAGAGATATGGGCCTATTGGGACGATGAGATCAAGCAGCTATTCTATAGTAATTATGGCGATCTGCCTTATCTACTTGAAATAAGGTGGACAAGCACTTATTTCGAGCTCTGGCTCGATTCTGGAACCCTGCCTACAGTTGTTTTACTTTTGGGAATATGGACTTGGTACCTACGGTGGAAGAGTATACAGCCCTACTTCATTGCCCAAGGATTCAAGTTGAAAAGGCCTATTCTAAAGGCATCAATGTTCCGACTTTTGTGAAGAAGTTAATGAATATCATAGGAATGAGTGAACAGTGGGTTGCGGCTCGGATCAAGCAGAAAGGAGAAAACAAATGTATCCCCTGGAAAAGTTTGCGAGACCTGATTTTGGCACACCCAGATGTGAAGAAGAGGGTTGATGTTTTTACTTTAAGCATCTATGGGCTTATTGTTTTCCCTAAGGCGTTGAGGCACGTATGAGGAGGTTTTTGATTTGTTTAACTGAATGGATAAGAGGGTCAAGCCGGTTCCCGTGATTTTAGCTGAAAGATTCAGATCTTTGAACGCTTGCTGGAGAACGGGTGAAGGAAGATTCATCGAGTGCGCGCAACTATTGCTAGCTTGGTTCCATAGCCATTTCTAGAAAATGGACGAAGTTTTGTATCGGGTGTTCTCCGAGAATTATTCCCCATTAAAGGAAATAGTGGCTACATCGAGATGGGACGACATATCAGAAGAAAAATGGATAGCGATCCTCCAAAATCTCCAAGAAAAGGACGTCGAGTGGAGAGCCCCTTGGATGGATCCCGACGAGAACCTATATCGATGAGGCGAATTTGATTGGGTCCCCATGCTTAGGATTTTGGGAGCTGTTAGGTATGCTCTTTTGCTTGTTTTGAGGTAGTATAGATCGAGACAGTTCATACCAGCAACCCATGGGCTAGCTCAGTGCGAGTTTTTGAATAAGGAGGATAACTATAAGAAGAAGGTAGAAGAAATATCCAACGCTTAGAACCAGACCTGCCGGATGAAAAGATTGGCTGTAGGTCTGATGACGACCCCTAAATATAATCGGTGGTGGAGTAAAAGAATCAACGAAAACATCTCCGGCCCAAGTCAAGAAGACGGGTGATCGATGGAAGAATACCTACAAGTGGTCCCATCCGAGCTAGAGATCATGAAGTAGGATTTCGAGAAATGGAACTTGGATTTAGGAAAGAAGATCGAGCAATTGGAGGAGGAAAAAATACATTTGAGATTAGATGCTGATGTTCAGAAACTAGATGTCGAGAAACTGAGAAAGGAAAGAATAAGGCAAAAGAAGATTTAGATAGCTTGAAAATGGATTGCAAGAAGTTGCGCTTACCGATGAGGATCGCCAAATTGGGGAAGACATCATAGCAGTGGCAACAAGAGATCTAAGAGGAGAAAGCTAAAGCCGATCGATGGGAGAGAAAATTTCAAGATACTCAGGTTCGAATAGAGGCTTTAGAAAAAAGATTATTAGAAACCCACAATGAGAAGGTCGAGTTAAAGGCTAGAGTGGCAGAATTAGAAAGGTTGCACCATGGTCGAGTTAAAGGCTAGAGTGGCAGAATTGGAATGGTTGTTCTATCAGTATCGTAGTCGAAACTCTGCAGCTGAAGGTGAGCTTGAACAAGATTGAAGAGCTGAAAAAGAAGGTAGAAGAATTCGAGACTACGTTATAAAACTACGAACTCCGGGTTGAACTTCTTGAAGCAAATGAGGAGCATTGGAAAGAGCAACTCCACCATTCTCAAGATCAAGTTAGAAATAGAGATTATGTGATGGGTGAAGCTATAGCTCAGATACTAGAGGTGGCCGACCATTTACAGACTCTAGCAGTTCAGGCTGATGTATTAAGTGTGAAATATGGATTAGAATCAAACGGGGCCGAGAGCTAGCATGGTTACTTAGGAAAGTTAAAACTTTGAGCAACAAGGCTAAGCAAAATATGTAATCCATTTTATTTAAAGATTTTTGTTTTCTAGTAAAGTTATTCTAAATGGAATTGAATCAGAGTCGATACCTTTTTCTGCATTCATCCCATGCAGTTGCATTTCATCGCATCATATGTATTAAATGTCACAAAAGGACCCTAATTAGTTAAAAAATATTTCAGTTAATCTGCAAACTGAAAAAAATTCACCAACTAAACATCGTTACGATACTCGCGCCAAGATAAAAATTATGGATCAAAGATTGGAAAGCCAAGAACAACTCCAAAAAGAAATACAAGAGTAACTAAAAACACAAATGCAAGAACAATTGGCTAAAATCCAATAAGATGTGAGGGATCATATGCTAGAATCCCAGAGAAACATGATGAACCAATTAACACAACTGCTGACTGGTGGGCTAGAAAAGGGAAGGAACCCTGTGGTCAACGCTGGAGATGATAATAAAGATCCTCTTTACCCCCCGGGTTTTACCCCGATAAATGTTCAGACACAATTAGGCCCCAATAGTTTTAGGTCTGTGTTTCAGTGCCGATAAACTACCATGTCGGCTCAGGCTCTAATCCAGGGGATAACCCAACTAATCCCGTTGTCCTCGATCTTGATGATGTGGTAAAAATAGAAAAGGCAAGTGTGGAGCTCCCGAAACAACTTGAACATTGGTGTAGATGGTTAGAAGAAAAGTTTAAAGAAATGAAAAATGCCGACTATCATAGTGGAATCGATGCTAAGGATTTGAGCTTGGTTCCAAATCTAGTGCTTCCTCCCAAGTTCAAAACTCCAAAGTTTGAGAAGCATAACAGGACTAGTTGTCCTGAAGCTCACATCACCATGTCCTGCAAACAAATGGCGGGCTATGTCAATAATGACCAACTATTGATTCACTATTTTCAAGAAAGTCTGGTTGGGGCAGCATCCAAATGGTACAACCAATTGAGCCATACCAAGATCAATTTATGGAAGGATCTAGCATAAGCTTTCATGAAGCAGTATAGTCACGTGACGAATATGGCCCCTGATAGAATCACTTTGCAGAACATAGAGAAGAAACAAAATAAGAGCTTCAGGCAATATGCCCAAAATGGATGGAAGTAGCCATACAAGTCCAGCCACCTCTCCTAGAAAAAGAAACCAAAATGCTTTTCATCAACACCTTAAAAGCTCCATTCATCACTCATATGTTGGGAAGTGCCACTAGAAGCTTATCAGACATAGTGATGATTGGCGAAATGATTGAAAACACAGTGAAGAGCAGTAAGATAGATGCGGGGGAAAGTACCAAGAGATCTGCCCCGAAAAAGAGGGAGAATGAGGTGAATAACATGAGCACATATAACAAGAGTCATTCCAAGTCAATTACTGTGAGCCAGCCGAAGACAGTAACCACCAACCATCAGGGCCCCCTATACAGTACGAGAACGAATACAAAAAGGCTACAGTTCACACCTATACCCATGACGTATAGGGAATTGAATCAAAACCTGTTTGATGCACACGTGGTGTCCCCTTTCTACCTAAAGCCGATACAACCCCCATTTCCCAAATGGTATGACGCAAACGCTCAATACGAATACCACGTGGGAATCACTGGCATTCAATTGAAAACTGCACCGCGTTTAAAAAGTTAATCAAAAGATTCATAAAAATGGGGATTGTAAAGTTTGACGACTCATCCGCACCAAATGTAACAAGAAACCCGCTACCCAACCATGCTAACCAAAGGGTAAACGGGATAAATGAAAGTGGAAGCAAGAAAATCAAATGTGAGGTTGCGGAAGTTAAAACCCCATTGAGACGGGTCTGGAAAGAGATGATAAAAAGAGGATTGATCGTACTGGATTCGAAAGAAAGATCTGAAAGAAAGAGGTACTATTGTGAGTTCCATAATGGAGAAGTACATGAAATCCAAGAATGCATCAAGTTCAGAGCCCTAGTGCAGGACATGATGGACAACAAAGAAGTAGAGTTTTATGAAGAGCTTAAAAGCCCCGAAGAGGGAAATATATGCTCGTCGGAAGGAGAATCGATAGTGAAAACCCAAAAAGTCAACTACCCAGTGGTCATTATTTTACGACCAAGAAAAAACAAAGCTAGAATGCAAACAGCACCATGAGTCATAATCCAGAAACCTATATCCTTTCCCTACAAGGATAATAAAAAGGTTTCTTAGAACTATGGCTGCAATGTGACAATCCCGAGAGAGGAGAACCCAGTCAACGCTTCAGAAGAGGGCAAAGATATAGGTCTCTATACGTGTAGTAGGAGGCGCTACAATTCAGCAAATGCAAGAGTGGAGCACATAAAAGGAAAAGCCTTGGTGGTTGAACAGATGAAGGAAAAAACAGCCGAACTTGAGCCTCCCGTTAATAAGCCAGTAAATGAAGAGGAGGCTAAAGAATTTTTGAAAATTTTAAAGTACGGTGAGTACAGTATTGTAGAACAGCTGTATAAAAAACTAGCTCGCATCTCGATGCTAGCCTTACTTCTAAGCTTGGAGGTCCATCGTAGCTCACTGATGAAAGTTTTAAACGAAACCTATGTCACTAATGATATTTCCATTAATAAGCTAGACTGCCTAGTTAGCAACATAAGTACTGATAACTTCATCTTCTTTAATGATGATGAAATACCACCCGAAGGCATGGGATCGACCAAGGCTCTGTACATCAACACCCGCTGCAAGGGGTATACGCTACCGGGGGTGTTGATTGATAACGGGTTAGCCTTGAATGTCTTACCCTTATCCATGCTGAACAGGTTACCTGTGGATAGCTCTTACATGAAAACGTGCCAAAACATAATGAAGGCATTCAACGGCACCGAAAGAAGGGTAATGGAAAGAATCAAAATACCCCTTCTGATTGGGCCAAACACGTACGATGTGGACTTCCTGGTAGTGGGCATCAAGCCTTCGTATAACTGCCTATTGGGGAGGCCTTAGATACATTCAGTAGGGGTAGTACCTTTATCACTACACTAAAACTTGAAGTTGGTGATGGAAGAGCAGCTAATAACGATAAATACAGAAGAAGATGCACCATATTTAGAGGTAAACGATGAAGCGATTGAATGTTTCTTTCGATCATTGGAATTTTTAAACACAAAAATTATCACCAAAAGGAACATAATCCCAATACCTAAGATACCCAAGACTACAAGAATGAGCCTGCAATTAACTGTTGAGAAATGAGGTTTACCGAGGAGGAGACTCCGGAGATACCTCTAAGGAAGGGTCGAGCACTGATAATGAAGGATAAACGAGACTGATTTAGCTTAGGATTCAAGCCAGACATGAGACAAAAAAAGAAAGAGTTGGAAAAGAAGCAAGAGAGGAGAAGAGCACGCTTATATGGGGAGGAAATCAAATGGGAACCAATGATATTCCTCCACATATCCAGAACTTTTGTGTCAGGAGGGATTATTAACCCTGAATGGAGGATGCTGAGAAAGGAAACTATGGAAGAAATGTTGGAAAACCTGAACATCAATGCCATATCTGAAGAAGGAACTGGAGAAAAGAATTTGTCAGTGATAAACCGTAAATTATACATATTTATACCTCATGTTTAATGCATTTTATGAATGATTTTTCATTAGAATTGGTGAATTCGATGCTCCTAATGCTTTAATTTCATGTTTTATACTTAGGAGAGTATAGGAGAGCGAAAGGAACGAGAAATGGGCCAAAAACAGAGAAAATGGGACAAAGTACGAACTTAACACGGCCTAGACTTCCTCACACGGGCAGAATCGAAGCACGACTCACACGGGTATAGCACACACCCGTGCCATTCTAACAGGCTTAAACACGGCCTGAAGTAATCGAACATGGGCGTGTCACACAGGCGTGTCCCTACCGAGCTCAAGTTAAGTCCAATTCGGAAAAAGGTCACTTTTGAGGGCTTCTGGACATTCCAAAGCCTATAAATACACCCTAGAAGAGGAGAAAAAGGGAGGCGGAGAATAGGGGTAAGATATTACTCCAAGGAAGCCGATTAATCCATCTCAGAAGCCAGATTTATCATCAAGACTGAAGATCTCTCCTCAATTTCCCTTCAGGAGTTTTGGGTTTTCTTTATGTTTTGTATTCTTTATTCTTCTGAGATGTTTTCTTATTTAGTTATGAACTAAAACCCCCTAAATACCTAAGGGGAATGAAACCTAAGATGAATCTTGTTATTATTTTCTAAATCGTATGATAAATATTTAACTTGTTCTTAATTATGTGTTCTTAATTCTTGTTTTGATATCCCAGGATACTAATTCAAGACATGCTCTTATTCAGAGGAGGAATAGACCCTGTCTAAGAGTACATATATCATAATTAAGTGGAGTTGATTGCGCGCCTAGAAATAGGGTAACAAGATTTTGCCAGATTAGGGTGAAACCTAATAAGGGGATCCATAGATCGAGTTAATGCAACTCTAGAGTGTTAATTAGAGAAAAGTCTCAGTTATTCAATCTAGGGATTAGACGTTATTAGTCTTGAATAGGGATAATAACATAACTTAGGGATCTCTATAGAACAAGTTGAATGAATAAATCGTCCGATTCTGAGCTAGAATAACAAGTAAAGTCTAGGTGGATTTTTCCTTAGGTATTGTTTTAAGTCAATCGATTTTCCCAAAAGCAATTTCCCAATACTATTCTTTGTGCGTTCTTAGTTTAGATCATTAGTTAATTAAAACAAAACCTCTTTATTCTTAGGCTAGATAATAAAAAGGCAGTCATAACTAGTAGTTTTAGTTCCTTTGGGTTCGACAATCCGGTCTTGCTAAAACTATACTACTGTTCGATAGGTACACTTGCCTACATCGCGATAATAGTTAGTTCAAGAATGAATAATTATAAATATTTAAAACCTATCAAGAAACCATGCGATCATCAGGCATTTGCCCTTATGTACCTGTAAGTGTTCTGGACAATTGGACTACGGAAGAGATTCATGTAGTTTTTAGAGCTAATTCATAGTAATGTCTAAAACACACTTATTGCTCTAGGCCTAGGAGTAATAAGAATCTTCTGTGAAATAGGCTTATGTCCAAAAACTTTATTTTAACAAAATGCATCTTTGCTATCATTTTGAGAAAATATTCTTGTATTCTTTCCACTTCATTCATAATCATATTATACAAATAATTGTTCTTAGATTCTTTGGTCTTTTGGACCTTCTTCCAAATATTCTTTTGTTCTTCATTCATGATCAGACCATACAAATAATTATTCTTAGATCCTTTTGGTTCTTTATATCTTCCTTCATCCCCCTAACAGGTCTCTAGATATCAATGATATGAGTGACGCTACTAATGACTCAGAGTCTCCTTTTGAGTAAGATATATGTATGGAGGATTCTCGGGATTTTGAAGATGACCAAGGATGTGACCTATCTCCTGATTTGTTGAGGATGGTAGAGCAAGATGAGAAAAAAATCCTACCTCACAAAGAGTCAGTAGAAATTGTGAGCTTAGAAAAAGAAAAATAGGCGAAGATCGAAACTTGTATCACCGTAGAGATAAAGCGAGACCTCATTGAGTTACTCCAAGAATTCAGGGATGTCTTTGCGTGGTCCTACCAAGACATGCTCAGGTTAAGTACCGACATTGTGGTGCATCAACTCCCTCTAAAGGAAGAGTGTAAGCCAATGCAACAGAAGCTCTGAAGGATGAGACTTGATGTTCTGCTAAAAATAAAAGAAGAGGTCAAGAAGCAATTCAACGTTGGATTTTTAAAAGTGGTTAAATATTCAGAATGGGTAGCCAACATCGTCCCTGTACCTCAAAAAGATGGAAAGATACGAATGTGTGTAGACTACAGAGACCTGAATAAAGCCAGTCCGAAAGATAATTTCCCACTGCTTCATTTTGACACCCTAGTGGACAACACGGCAGGTCACTCACTGTTCTCTTTCATGGATGGTTTCTCTAGATATAACCAGATTAACATGCATCCTGAAGCCATGGAGAAGACCACATTCGTATCCGTGTGGGGAATTTTCTACTATAAAGTGATGTCATTTGGATTGAAAAATGCGGGAGCAACGTATCAAAGAGCCATGGTAACCTTATTCCATGATATGATGCACAAAGAAATCGAAGTTTATGTTGATAATATGATCGTAAAATCCCACATAAGGGAGGAGCATGTTTAAGTCCTGAGGAAATTGTTTTTAAGGTTGAGAGAATTCCAACTAAAGCTCAATCCAGTAAAATGTACTTTCGGAGCTAGGTCCGAAAAGCTGCAAGGATTTGTAGTTAGTAAAAAAGGGATTGAGATCGACCCAGACAAAGTCAAGGCCATAAAAGAGCTGCCTCCACCACGTACTCAAAAAGAAGTTCGAGGTTTCCTTGGAAGACTAAATTACATCGCTTGGTTCATTTCCTAACTAACAGAGAAATGTGACCCCATATTCCGCTTCCTTAAGAAACACAACCCAAGTGTATGGGATAAGGAATGCCAACAGACTTTCAACAGAGTCAAACATTACTTGTCTAATACCCCAGTGCTAATGGCACCCATCTTAGATAAGCCACTGATATTGTATTTGGCGAAGTTTGAGAAATCCAAGGGATGCGTGCTCGGCCAACATGATGAGTCAAGAAGGAAAGAAAGAGCAATATACTACCTCAGTAAAAAGTTCACTGAATGTGAGACAAGGTACTCACCAATCAAGAAGTTGTATTGCGCCTTAATTTGGACAACCCGAAAACTAAGACAGTACATGCTGTATCACACCACTTGGCTCATCTCGAAACTGGACCCTCTGAAGAACATGATGGAAGTCTACAACTTTGAATGGAAGGATGGCCCAATAGAAAATTCTGCTTTTCGAATTTGACTTAGTCTATGTGAACCAGAAGCCGTAAAAGGGAGTGCAATAGTTGATTTTCTGGCTAGTAGAGCTCTAGAGGATTACGGGCCTTTGAAATTTGATTTCCCAAATAAAGATTTGATGTATGTTGCATTCACTGAAGAAGGTTCTCAAGAATGCCACCCTTGGAAACTAAATTTTGACGGAGCTTCAAATGCTGTGGATAACATAATCGGGGCAGTCTTGGTATCCCCAAACGGAGATCATTATCCTTTACTAGTAAACTAGATTTTGATTGTACGAATAATATGGTAGAATGCGAAACATACATCATGGGTATCCAGGCAGCCATAGAATGTAAAATCAAAGTGCTAGAGGTATATGGAGATTCTACACTAGTAATCTACCAGCTCAAAGGCGAATGGGAGACAAAAGACCCCAAATTGATCAGTTATCAAAAGATAGTTCTGGAGTTAATTGAGGAGTTTGATGACATCACTTTCTGCTTCCTCCCATGAGGTGAAAACTAAATGGCTGATGCCTTGGCTACTCTAGCTTCCATGATCTAAGTGAACAAACAAGATGACGTAAAACCTATTTAAATGAGTATTTATGAGGTTCCGGCTCATTGTTACAATGTTGAGGAAGAAGAAAATGATGATCACCCTTAGTACCATGAAATACTATGATATGTGAAAAATCGTGAATACCCTGACTAAGTAACTGAGAATGATAAAAGAATGATATGAAGGCTAGCCTGTGACTACATTTTAGATGGGGAGATTCTATATAAAAGAAGAAAGGATCAGGTACTATTGAGGTGCGTAGACGCTGTCAAGGCTAAGAAAATCTTGAAAGAAATCCATTAAGGTGTCTGCAGGACACACACTAATAGCTTTACAATGGCCAGGCAAATTATGAGATTCGGTTATTACTGGTCCATCATGGAAGGGATTGTATTAATTATGCCAAGAGATGTCATAAGTTCCAAATCTATGGAGACAAAATTCATGTGCTTCCTTCGCCTCTCCATGTTATGACTTCTCCATGGCCTTTCTCTATGTGGGGCATGGATATGATTGGGCCAATATTGCCAAAAGCTTCCAATGGGTATCGATTCATCTTTTTGGTTATCGACCAGAAGCCGCTTCATTTGACAATGTTATAAAGTCGGCATTTAGCAAATTTTTAAAGAAAAAAATCATATGTCGATATGGAATGCCGGAGAGGATCGTATCTAACAATACACTGAACTTGAACAACAGCATGATAGCGAAGGTCTGCATTCAATTCAAGATCAGGCACCACAACTCGTCGCCATATCACCCAAAAATGAATGGTGCAGTGGAGGCAGCCAATAAAAACATTAAGAGGATCATGGGTAAAATGACAGGAACTTATAAAAATTGGCATGAGAAGTTACGATTTGCCCTCTATGCTTATCAAACATCTGTCAGGACCTCTACCGGGGCAACACCTTTCTCCTTGGTCTACGGGATGGAGGCAGTTTTACCTATCGAAGTTGAGATTCTTTTTCTTTGAGTTTTGTTAGAACTAAAGTTAGATGAAGCAGAATAGATCCAGACTCGATATGATCAGTTGAACTTGATTGAAGAAAGGAGGCTAAGGGCTATCCGTCATGGTCAGATGTACCAAAAACGAATGATGTGAGCTTATAACAAAAAAAGTTCGCCCAAGAAAATTCCACGAGGGAGACCAGGTGTTGAAAAAGATCCTTCTCATACAAAAAGATTTCAGAGGGAAATGGATGCCAAACTAGGAAGGGCCTTGTGTGGTAAAGAAAGCTTTTTCTGGAGGAGCACTGATTTTGACCGAAATGGATGGGAAAAACTTATCTAATCCTATAAAGTTGGATTCAGTCAAGAAATACTTTACCTAAAAGGGGAGAGGCCAAGGTGAAAACCCGCAAAGGGCACCTTGAGACCAAAAGGGGTTTTGAGTTGAAAACCCGAAAAAGGATGGTTCAAATATTGATTGGAGATGGGGTGTGTGGTAGTCTTGTCCTCTCAAAATTAACAAGAAGGAGGAACGCTACATTTTGGGGCATCAACAAAATACTTGAGATCTCTTAAACACATATTTAGCTCGAAACAATCTTCGAGAAGTTTGAATAGAGAAGCTCACGTTGCGATATCTGGGGCACCTATCTTTTTTTATTCATTTTGTACCTTAGCAAATTTTACTATCTTAGTTGATTTATCCACTTCGAGCTTTGCTCTTAATAAAATTCTATATTGTTCATTGTGATAGTCTTTTTCAAGCATTTTTCATTGAAACAATGATTATTGGACTTACAATATTCACATAAAAGAAGTTCTGCATATTACTTTGAAGAGTTTTTAAAAGGTACAAGGACCTGAAACAGGACCACTAGTTAGAACTAACTCAAATTCAGAAGTTAGAAACATTGAAGGAAGGATAGTCCAAATTATGGCTATCTCTCCAAATCTTCTGTCAAAGATATTAGCTGAACAAGAAGATAAGCTATTGTGTCAGTAATACAACCTTGATGAACAATGAGTAATGACAACCTAATTATTAAAAAAGAGATTATTCTCATGACATTATGCATTCATGCAAATATCATATATACACATCTAGTTAAGAGCATTTGATTCATTCTGATCATGACAACCCAATCATTTGGCATACACATAGGCCCATGAAATCGATTCTACAGGTCATGTTCCCCAGAGGACGGTGTAACAAGATTGGTGAATCCACAAATCCCATAACCCTGAAGTTGTAGTGGGACAGATTTAAGTTATAATGGAAAATCTTATCTCCTTGAAGTTAAAGTGGGTTAGACTGAAGATAGCAAACCTTATCTCCCTAAAGTTACAGTGGAGCAGGTTAAAGATAGCAAATCTCCTTTCCCCGAAGTTGTAGTGGAATAGATCGAATATAACGCCTCAAATTTTTTATTTTTGACTTTTTACAATTTTCTGGCTTGAAAGTGTCTAAATTTGTGGTTCGTGTTATTTTAGCTTAAATGTATGTTGAGTTAAGTAATTATGAGCTCTGGGGTGTGTTTGGAAGGTCCTAAGTTTAGGCTGTAACTTGGGCTAAATTTGGGTTTTTAATTGAATTAAGTCTGATTTGAGGTCAGTGGGCTTATAAGGAATTGTTGGTATAAAATTAACAGAATGGGCCTGCTGGTCTAGTGGTTAAGTTGTAAGGGATTATACTTAGGGTCAGGGGTTTGATTCCCTGTAGTAGCGATGGGATTATTTTTGTTGCAAGTTCCAATAAGCGATGGGCTTTGGTAAATTCTGATTTGTGGGCTTAAGGGAAAACCTAGGGTTTTCTCCTTTTCCTCTTTTTTGTCAACAGTTGTTCTCTATGCCGTTTTTCTCTTTTTTTTCAATTTCCCTTGTGCCAAAAATTATTTGCTTCCTTCCCCTTCTCCTTTGCTTTGCTTTTCTTTTTCGATAAGCTTAGGTGTATTCAAGCAGTTCTACCGATTCGATAAGTAGCAGTTAAATTAAGTTAAGTATTTTCTGTTGGAAATTGTTAAGAGAGGTTTTGGTTGTTGTTTAGAGGGGATTTAAGGATCTGTGGATCATTAATCGGGGTTTTAAATAGCAAGAAAACACCGTTCTTCGTCGAAGGCTTTGGAGTGCTTGTGGTTGGATTTGCAGTAGAAACAAACCAGGTGTGTACTCCGCTTATACAGAAAATGAGTTTCGACGAAAGCCTTAAAACTAGTCTATCGATGCCACACGGGCGTGTGGTCTGCCCGTGTGGTAGCTTGCATTGTGAGACACAGACGTGTGACTGACGAACCAGGCCGTGCGCGCGCCACACTAGCGCAATAGACATGGGCATATGAGGCTGGCGAGGCCGTGTGCAAAGTACGAGCTCGACCATTTGGGCCGTGTAGACCGTACGGGCGTATGGGTCTTGGGCCAGGCCATGTGATCCACACAGGCAAGGCTAATTTGGGTAGTGTCGGCCCACATGCCCAGCACACGGGCGTGTGAGCCTAATTTTCCTAAAATGTTCTGTAATGTTGTACGGGTTGCCTAAGTAGACCGTGGCCTGCCTGTAGCGTCAGTAAGCGTTATTTAGATCCCATACTATGAATTATTACTTTCTTAATGTAAAGCATGTTACAATAAGCATGTATATCTGCCTGATTTCATATATTTGTTCTGTTATGATATGATCTGATTTCTGCATATAAGCATGTCACGATATTTATGATGTATTGCTTTGGGTTGGGTTGTTGTGAAAAGAAGGAAGTCTGAGAGGCGATTAGCCTATTATCGGGCAGCTACGCTGCATATAACTATTATGTACTATTTTACAGCACCACTTGGTGTGTAGGGCTGGATGGGTCGATTTTATCCCCATACTTGGTGTGTAGGGCTGGGTGGGTTGATTTTATCCCTACATGGTGTGTTGGATTAGACGGAGATGGTGTACATGGTTGGTGGGCATGAATTCTGTTCTCTGATATCTGATCTAATCTGCATCGATATCTGTATGGCTAAGGCCGAATATCTGTATTCCGTTATCTGTTTGTATGCATGCTACTTGTGGGGATGTACACACTGAATCTTTGAAAACTCACCCCTTTATTTATTTTATGTCAGGTAATCCTCAGCAGTAGATGGATCGGTGTGGCGAAAGGCTCGATGGTGACCACTGTTAGACTTATAGATTTTTAAGGAACGTTTATTTCATCTATTCAATTTTTTCATTTTTTCTATATTTGTTTTGGGATTTAATTTTCGGACTTGAGCTATTTCTTTTGGTTTATTTTAGGATTTTTAAATTGTTAAATTGTTGACTTATGAATTATTGATGTTTTAGCTTCCGCGTAAAAGAACGATTTTCAAATAATTAATGGAATAAGGATTTCTCGACTTAAGTAACGATAATGAACTGAACAATTTTAACTTGCTAAGATTTTTTTAAATCACTCTCATGTGACACCGTCAGATTAGGCCATAACATCTAGGCCGGGTTTGGGGTGTTACATTTAGTGGTATCAGAGTCAAGTTTGCAAAAACTCGGCTGTGGTTTTGGGTTGTAAAAAGGAATGGTTTTGGAAATCTGTGATAAAATAATTAAAAATTATTTTTGATAAATAAGTGGTTCACTGAGTCTCCGTCGCTATCCTGTAAGTTCTCTAAAACTCTGATGTATATTGTTTAGAAGCATGCCTAAATTGAGTTTTATCTGTATCTGTCTGAGATTTTATGCATGTATGTGAGACTACTATAGGTAGTACTTTACTGAATCACTTAGGTAGTGTAAACTAAAACTGTAGTGAGCTTATTACTCGCGATAACTAACTCAAAAACCCTAATACTGTTTTGCATAAAATATCTGCTAATAACTATTGAAACGGTGCATAAAACTTCTAAATACAGATTAATTTGATAGTTACGATGAGCGCACGTGGTACTCGTGGACGAAGAACTTGAGGTCGAGGTAGAGGCTGCAGAGGGATTCGAGCTGAGTCATTCGCATCTGATACGATCCCTAATCTAGACACTAGCGAGACGCCGGTGTCGCCTGCTACAGAAACTGGTGTTGAGTCTCAGAACCGTGCAGCAGGGGACGATACTTTGTCCCAGGCCATGCTGCGAATTTGGAGAGAGTCGCTGGAGCTAATGTTGGATCTGGAGACCGTGGGTTGGTTACGGAACGACTTCTATCGAATGGGGCTGAGATATTTAGGGGCATCGCTAGAGTTGCTTTGAGTGTGGCTGAGTATTGGATGAAGGCCTTAGAGCGCATAATGGATGATTTGGATTTTACTAATGAGCAGAAACTCAAGGGGCTGTATATCTACTTCGTGATGAGGTATACTAGTGGTAGTTAACCGTTAAGGAGGGTACTCAGCTTGATAGGTTGACTTGGGATTTGTTTAAGACCACCTATCAGAGTAAGTATGTGGGAACTAGCTACGCTGATGCTAGGTGACTTGAGTTTCTGAATCTCACTCAGGAAGACCGTTCGGTGGCCGAGTATGAGGCCGAATTTCTGAGGCTGAGTCGCTATGCGAGGGGCATGGTGAAGAATGAGTATGAGCGCTATGTTCGATTTGAGGATAGTCTTCGTGATAGTCTACGAGTTTTAATAGCTCCTTAGAGGGAGCGAGATTTCTCAGTCTTGGTCGAAAAGGCCAAGATAGCAGAGGAGGTGAAGCGCTCTGAGCCCCAAAACCGTGAGAAAGGGAAAGTTAAGATGGATTCTAAGTCTACTGGTTCTGGGATGAGGCCTAAGAAAAAGCTCAAGGCTGACGGGTCCATTAGAGTTAGGCCTACTGTTGCACCTACTGGGGTGAGGATCTATAAGCTATGTAATAGACACCATCCAAGCGAGTGTTGGAGATCTACTGGCACTTGTTTGAGGTATGGATCAACTAAGCATCGAGTTAAGGATTGTCCACTAAGAGGTGATCAGATGCAAGCTCCTGTTGTTGAGACTACACAGCCGCTGAGAAAAGTACAGCAGCCACCTAGGGGCCACGGACAGGCTAGGGGTGGTAACGGTATGGGTCGAGGTCAGAGAGCACCTAGCAGGGGTGCTGGGCCGAATGAGGTGAGGCAGCCTGCACTTGTCTATACTGCACATCGCCATAAGGATGGAGATGCTCCAGACGTCATCATAGGTACGTTCTTAATTCTTAACGTACCTTATGTTGCACTGATAGACATAGGTTCTACGCACTTTTATGTTGCATGTTCTATGTCTGAGACTTTGGGGATTCCGTATGTGAGCACTTCTAGGGAGATTTTTATGGTGAGTCCGTTGGAGCAGTCCATTAGGATGAGTAAGGTGTTCAAGGATGTTCCTTTGGAAGTCCAAGGTTCAATATTTCTGGCTCATCTGATGAAACTTCCATTTGGGGAGTTCGACTTAATTCTGGGGATGGACTGGTTAGTGAAGCATTGTGTAAGTCTGGATTGTACTGAAAAGATGGTGGTTCTAAGGATCAAAGAGGATAATGAGGTAGTCGTAATTAGAGAACAACAAAATTATTTGTATAATGTAATCTTTGTGTTGGCAGCAGAAAAGCTGGTCAGGAAAGGATGTGAGGCGTACTTGGCTTACATCAGTGTTTATGATCCTGTGGACTCTTCGGTTAAGGACATCCATGCTGTGAGGGACTTTTTAGATGTTTTTCCAGAAGAACTACCAGGATTACATCTGAGTCGTGAGGTAGAATTTGAGATTGAGTTGATTCCTGGTACGGCTCCGGTGTCTATCACCCCTTACCGAATGGCATCAAAGGAGCTGGCAGAACTGAAGGCTCAAGTTCAGGAGCTGTTAGATCGTGGGTTTATTTGTCCCAGTGTATCCCCGTGGGGAGCACCTGTTTTGTTCGTAAAGAAGAAGGGCGGTACAGTGAGGATGTGTATAGACTACCGTTAATTAAAGAAGTTGAAGATTAAGAATAAGTATCCACTTTCGATGATAGATGACTTATTCGATCAATTCAGAAGAGCTTCAGTGTTTTCTAAGATTGATCTGCATTCAGGTTACCATCAGTTAAGAGTAAAGGAGGCCGATGTATATAAGATAGTGTTTAGGACTCGGTATGGCTATTACGAGTTCCTAGTTATACCTTTTGGGTTGACTAATACACCAGCGGCATTTATGAATCTGATGAACCGTGTGTTACAGCCCTACTTGGATCAGTTTGTAGTAGTGTTCATCGACGACATCTTGGTATACTCTAGGACTGAGGAAGAGCATGATATGCATTTGTGAGTGGTTTTACAGATTCTTCCTGAGAAACAGCTTTACGCGAAGTTCTCTAAGTGTGAATTTTGGCTTTAAGAAGTGACATTTCTAGGACATGTAGTTTCTACATAGGGGATTAGAGTTGATCCTTGTAAGATTGAGGCTGTGTTGGATTAGAAACAACCGAAGAGTATGTCGGAGGTTCGTAGTTTTCTAGGTCTGGCAGGTTATTACTGGTGCTTCGTAGAGGGATTCTCGTTGATCACAGCACAGTTGACTAAGTTGTTGTGCAAAGGAGTTCCTTTTGTTTAGACTAACGCACAACAGGAGAGCTTCGAGAAGCTCAAAATAGTTTTGACTCAGGCTCCAGTTCTGATACAGCCTGAGCCTGGTAAAGACTTCGTGGTTTACAGTGATGCGTCATTTGTGGGTTTGGGTTGCGTCTTGATGCAAGACGGTAAAGTAGTAGCCTATGCGTCTCGGCAGCTTAAGACTCATGAAGTTAATTATCTGACACATGATTTGGAGTTGGCGGTAATTGTCTTTGCATTGAAGATTTGGAGGTACTATCTATACGGTGAGAAGTGTACCATCTACACTGATCACAAGAGCCTCAAGTATCTCCTCACTTAGAGGGAGTTAAATCTTAGGCAGCGACGATAGGTTGAGTTGCTCAGGGACTACGACAGCAGTATTGAGTATCACCTGGAAAGGCCAATGTCGTGGCCGATGCATTAAGCCGCAGGGCCGTGGCTGATTTAAGAACGTTGTTCACTAGACTGAGTCTTCATGACGATGGGAGTCTCCTGGATGAGTTGCAGGTTAGGCCAACATGGTTGGGTTAGATTAAAGATAAGCAGTTAGGAGATAAGTCTCTTGAGTTACAATTCTGTCAGGTTGAGGCTGGAACAACCACTGATTTTAGGATTGGCAGTGATGGCGTGTTGTGTTTCCGAGATAGGATCTGTGTGCCTAATGATGAGGATTTGCGATTGTCGATTCTGAGGGATGCGCATAGTAGTCCTTACACTATGCAACCTGGTGAGAACAAGATCTATAGGGATCTTCGAGAGTTATACTGGTAGCTAGGGTTGAAACGTGAGGTGACCGATTTTGTTACTTACTGTTTAACTTGTCAGCAGGTTAAGGCTGAGCATCAGTTACCTTCGAGTTTACTACAGCCAGTTAAGATTCCAATGTGGAAATTGGAGCGAGTAACGATGGACTTCGTTAGTGGGTTGCCTCTAACACCCACTAAGAAAGATTCTGTGTGGGTCGTTGTAGATCGATTGACCAAGTCTACACATTTCATTCCTGTTAGGACAGACTTTTCTTTACAGCAGTTGGCTAAGCTTTACATTTCTAAGATAGTGAGGCTGCATGGGGTACCTATCTCGATCATTTCTGATTAGGGATCTTCGTTTTACGTCTCGGTTCTGGGGGAAACTCCATGAGGCTTTGGGTTCTCGCCTTGATTTCAGTACTACTTTTCATCCTTAAACAGATGGTCAGTCAGAGAGGGTGATTCAGGTATTGGAGGATATATTGAGGGGTTGTGTTATGGATTTCCGAGGTAATTCGGAGGAGTACTTGCCATTGGCAGAGTTCGCTTACAATAACGACTATTAGTCTAATATTCAGATGGCATCATATGAGGCACTGTATAGACGTAAGTGTTGCACTCCCTTGTACTAGACTGAGCTAGGTGAGTGGCGTATTTTGGGTCCGAAGTTAGTATCAGAGACTGAGGATAGGGTCTACTTAATTCGGGATCGACTGAAAGTGGCTTCTGATAGACAGAAGTCCTATGCAGATTTGAAAAGAAAGGACATCAACTATTTTGTGGGAGACAGGGTTTTTCTTAAAGTCTCACTATGGAAGAAGGTTTTGAGGTTCGGTCGTAAGGGTAAGCTGAGTCCTCGATTTATTAGGCCGTATCGGATTCTGAAGTAAGTGGGGCCAGTCGCATATTATTTGGAGCTACCTTCAGAGTTGGATCGTATTCATGACGTGTTCCACGTCTCGATGTTCAGACGTTACCGCTCTGACCCCATGCACATTGTACCTGTGGAGGAGATTGAGGTTAGACTAGATCTGACATTCGAGTAGGAGCCGACTCAGATTTTGGATCACGACGTTAAGGTACTGCGTAGGAAGTCTATTCCCTTAGTGAAGGTGCTGTGGCAGAATCATAGCACTGAGGAGGCTACTTGGGAGCCGGAGGATTTGATGCGTCAGTAATATACTCACCATTTCTGATCAGGTAAAATTTGAAGACGATTTTCTTTAAGGGGGCTAGAGTTGTAAAGCCCCAAATTTTTAATTTTTTGCTTTTTGTGATTTTTGGGCTTGGAAGTGTCTGAATTTGTGGTTCATGTTATTTTGGCTTAAATGTATGTTGGGTTAAGTAATTATGAGCTCTAGGGTGTGTTTGGAAGGTCCTAAGTGCAGGCTGTAGCTTGGGCTAAATTTGGGGTTTTAATTGAATTAAGCCTGATTTGAGGTCAGTGGGCTTATAAGGAAATGTTGGTAAGAAATTAACAGAATGGGCCTACTGGTTTAATGGTTAAGTGGCAAGGGATTGTGCTTAGGGTTAGGGGTTCGATTCCCTATAGTAGCGATGGGATTCTTTTTGCTGCCAGTTCCAGTAAGCGATGGGCTTTGGTAAATTCTGAGTTGTGGGCTTAAGGGAAAACCTAGGGTTTTCTCCTTTTCCTCTTTTCTGTCAACAATTGCTCTCTCTGTCGTTTTTCTTCCCAATTTCCCTTGTGCCAAAAATTCTTTGCTTTCTTTCTCTTCTCATTCGTTTTGCTTTTCTTTTTCGATAAGCTTAGGTGTGTTCAAGCGGTTCTGTCGATTCAATAAGTAGGAATTAAATTAAGTTAAGTTTTTTCTGTTGGAGATTGTTAAAAGAGGTTTTGGTTGTTATTTAGGGGGGATTCAAGGATCTGTGGATCATTAATCAGGGTTTTAAATAGCAAGAAGGCGCATTTCTTCGTCAAAGGCTTTGGAGTGCTCGTGGTTGGATTTGCAGCGGAAACAAACCAAGTGTGTACTCCGCTTGCACAGAAAACGAGTTTTGGCGAAAGCTGAAAAACCAGTTTGTCGACGCTACACAGGCGTGTGGTCTTCCCATGTAGTAGCTTGTGTCGCGAGACACGGGCGTGTGACAGACGAGCCAGACCGTACGAACTCTACACGGATGCGATGGACACGAGCGTGTAAGGCTGGGGAGGCCGTGTGCGAGGCACGGGCTCGACAATTTGGGCCGTGTGGGCCGCATGGGCGTGTGGGTCACACGGGTGAACCATAAGGGTGTGTGGATGTTGGGCAAGGCCGTGTGATCCACACAGGTAAGGCTAATTTGGACCGTTGGGCCCACACGGGCAAGGCACACCGGCATGCGAGCCCAATTTTCCTAAAATGTTCTGTAAAGTTGCACGGGCGCCTAAGTTGACTATGACTTGCCTGTAGGGTCGGTAAGTATTATTTAGACCCCATACTATGAATGATTACTATGTTGTATGTAAAACATGTTGCAATAAGCATGTATATCTGCCTAATTTCATATATTTGTTCTGCTATGATATGATCTGATTTCTCTATATATAAGCATGCCACGATATTTATGATGCATTGCATTAGGTTGAATTGTTGTGAAGAGAAGGAAGTCTAAGAGGCGATTAGCCTATTATCGGGCAGCTACGCTGCATATATCTGTTATGTACTATTTTATAGTACCACTTGGTGTCTAGGGCTGGATGGGTCGATTTTATCCCCATACTTGGTGTGTAGGGCTGGGTGGGTTGATTTTATCCCTACATGGTGTGTTGGATTAGACGGAGATGGTGTACAGGGTTGGTGGGCATGAATTCTATTCTCTGATATCTGATCTGATCTGTATGCGATATTTGTATGGCTAGGGCCGAATATCTGTATTCTGTTATCTGTTTGAATGCATGCTGTTTGTGGGGATGTACATACTGAGTTTGCGAAAACTCACCCATTTATTTATTTTATATTAGGTAATCCTCAGCAGTAAATGGATCGGTGTGGTGGCGGGCTTGATGGTGACCACTGTTAGACTCATGGATTTTTTAGTAACATTTATTTCAACTGCTTAAATTTTTTTCTTTTTTTCCTATATTTGTTTTGGGATTTAATTTTTGGACTTGAGCTATTTTTTTGGGTTTATTTTGGGGTTTTTAAATTGTTAAGTTGTTGATTTACGAATTATTGATGTTTTAGCTTCCGCGTAAAAGAACGGCTTTGAAATAATTAATGGAATAAGGATTTTGCGACTTAAGTAACGATAATGAACTGAACGATTTTAACTTGCTAAGATTTGTGACGCCGCCAGATTCGACCATAACGTCTAGGCCGAGTTTAGGCAGTTACATCAAAGCTACAAATAAAATCCTATACCTCTGAAGTCGGAGAAGGTCAGATTAAGCTACCACGGCGAATCTTGTCTCCCTGAAGTTGCAGCGGAACATATTGAAGCTACAAGTCACAATCCTTATCTCCCTGAAGTTGTAGTGGAGCAGGAAAATACACAAACCTTATCTCCTTGATGTTGCAGTGGAGCAGGTTGAAATTACCAATTTTTATCTCCTTGAAGTTCCAGCAGAGTAGATCAAAGCTACAAATCTCTTCTCCCTAAAATTACGTTGGAGTAGATCGAGGCACTAATTCCTATACCCTCGCAGATGTAGTGAGATAGAATGAAGCTATTTGAAGAAGAGAAGCACTAAAGAAGTTGAGACTCGACGAGACCAGGAAAAATTGGTCTTTCTTAAAAGTCTTTGCCCTATTCTCGTTACACGAAAATGAACAAAGAGGGGCAGCTGTATGAGCCCAATTTAACCCGGGGCCCATAAGCAAACTAACCCAAAATTAAACAAAAAAAAAACTAAGCCTCAAACCCAACAAAATTAAACCCAAACCAAGCGACCCAATTACAATAAACCCAACCAACCTAAACCCAAACTAAATTGCCCTAGCCCAATACAGCCCAACCTACCCCAGCCCACAACATTTTCAGAAAACAACAAAAAAACCCTAAGCCACCGCCGCTCGTGGCTCCACTTCAACACGTCCGTACCACTACCGCGTGCCACAGCTGGCCTCTGCACCTGCAAAAAAAAAAAGATAGTAACAACAGCAACAATGGCAACAAAAGAACAAAAACAAAAAAAAACAAGGGTTGTATTTTCTTCGGCTATAAAAGTGTAATGACCCAAAATCCACGGGCACCGGAAAAGTGAGTTATAGGGCCTCCATCTTAGTGAAATAAGTTCGAAAATAATTATTAAAAATATTTATGAGCCTAGTGGTGTGTCTAATTAGGATTTAATTAGGTGAAATTAGCTTAATTTAGAATAATTAGCAAAAAGAACTAAATTGAAAAAGGGGTAAAAGTTTAAATCTAAAGTAATAGAAAATAAAAAGGATCAAAATGGAAATTAAGCCATTTACATAAATTGAGGCGGCAAATGGAAGAAAAATCAAGATTTTTCTTGAATGTATGTATTATATATATTAAAATTATTATTATGGTTTTATAATTATTATGATTTTTAATGAATATTATATTTTAAATAAATTAAATAGTTGATAAATATATGGTAATAAAATATACATGTGTAAAAATTATATTGGTACATTTGTAATTTAAATACTAAATTACTTATAATTTAAGTAAAAAGATATTTGTTAATTAAATAATTAAAATTTTAAATTATGAGATTTTGTTTGAGAAACAAATTAAATAATGACAAATGTAATAAAATTATTGGTACAAATGTAGAATTAAATATGTGTACAATTGTAAAATATGTAAATGATGTTAAAATAGATATTTAAAATAAATATATTACAATATATGCTAATATATTTAAAATAAATAAAGAAACAAAAGGGAAGAGAAACAGAAAAGAAAAAGGGAAAGAAAAATAAAAGAGAACTAAGGATTTGAAGCTTGGAGTTAATTTGGTAAGTCAATTAAGTCCTTTTTAGTTAATCTTGATGTTTTAGAAGCTTTGAAACAAGATTTTGATGAAATTAAGTTGATAGTTCAAGAGTTCATATGTTTCCAAATATGGTTCATGTTGGACAAATTATGGAATTAGGGATTTAATTGAATGAATTCTAAGTTAGAATTGATTAAGGGATTAAATTGTAAACTAGGCTATTAGTTTTATGTTGTAGGGACTAAATTGAAGAAATTTCGAAATTAGGGAAATATGCATGAAATTTTATAGTTAAATATAAGTTTAGACAAAATTTGAATAGAAAAAGAGAGTGAATTGGATTAAAAAAAAATAATTAAGTTTAGTTAGGATTAAATTGGGAATAAGGTAGAAATTATTTAGAAATTTAATTATTTATTATAATTAATGCTGTAAATAATAATGTAAATTACTATTATTTTCGTAGCCAACAAAGAACTTGAAGCATCAGCATCAAAAGGAAAGGAGAAAGTCATCGAGGACTAAAACGGGAGAATGACGGTGTGTATTACATAATTCGAATTTTAATTATTATTGATTGATGAATTTTTAATTGATATGTATGGTAAGTAAGACTTGAGGTAAGTATGTGAAATTGATATGAATATTGAGTGAAAATGAAAGTGATGCAAATTGAATTAAATTGAATAGAATAAGTGAATTATGGAATATGTGATTATTTGAAAAGTGTATGGATTGAAAAATGAGTGCTGATTTGAATTGTGAATTGAAAGTGATATAGAATTGAGAAAGTGAATTGAATACCCTATTAACTAGTCGGGCTGAGTCGGATATAGTTGGCATGCCATAGGATTAGAAGTGTTCAGGGATGCTTCGACCTCGAGTCGATGAGACAGTGGATGTCACTAAATTTCTTCGGATAGATTCGATGAGGTATTGGGTACCAACTTTACTTTGGCTAGGCCGATGAGACACTGGGTGTCAACTATTACTTCAAACTATCCGATGAGGCACTGGGTACCATATTGGTGTGTTTGGTTGGATCCGTGTATCCGCCAAAGTCCGAGTTACGTTAATAGGGTGAAAAATTGAAATTTGAATTTAAGGCATTGAAATAAAAAAAAAAAGAAATTGAATTATGAATAGAAATTGGAATTGTGATAGAAAGAGAAAAGTACGAGCTAAATGTTCATAAGTGGTTTAAATTCAAGTTTGTGAAAAATACATTGATTGATTTAATAATTAAATGGAATTGTTATAATGAAATGATGAAAATAAAATAAAAATAAAGTATGAATTAGTATTTAAGAAATTAATTGTTATGTATTTTAATATTTATATTTTTATTATTGATGATATATTTTGAATTATGGTAATACCATGAGTATATCCATACTCGGTGTCTGAGTTGTTTCCGTGTGCAAGGTTAGTAGAAGTCAAGTGTCCCGCTCAAAGATCCGAACAATCCCGACTCAACACAAATTTGGTGATGTATATTTTTCTTTTGGGTAAAGGTGGCTTGTACATAGGTGTTGTTTAGTCACTTGAATATGTATATTACTTTGGGTAGTGAAGGATGAATTATAAGATTTAGATGGTTAAATGAATGAAGTTTATAATCAATTTAGAATGATGCTATGATAGTTATTAAGTTAAAAATTATGTTAATGATATAAATATTAGTTATATGAATGTGAAACATTGGTGTTGGTTGTTTTGGTTTGAATTTGTAGAGGGTTTTAGGTAAAAATAAGTAGAAATGCTGTCAAAATTTTTTTATTAAAAAAAATTTCCCGGAATACTCGAACAACTCCCGTTCTACTTTTAATACGTGTTTGAACTTTGAGAGTCCAATATAAGGACTTAATTATTATATTATACTATGAAAGTTATATTAATTGTAAATTATTCGTAAGTTGTCTAATATGTCCAGTAATGCCTCATAACCTCGTTCCGGCGACGGTTTGGGGTTAGGGGGTGTTACAAAAAACCATGTAATAATCTATGTATTTTTCACGAACACAGACGAATACGCAAAGACCAATCAAAAAACAGATTAGGTACACTTTTAGTTTTTTTTTCATAGCCTGCTTACTTCGAATATATATATATATATATATATATATATATATATAAGCCCTTTTTTACCTTTTTGACAGTCGAAAAAGACGAAACCGAAAGGTTTTCACGTTTTCGTTCGGCTTTTATGGGGGTTTTCTGGGTGTTTTGACCCCAGATCCGGGTTAGGGAGAGTAAAACGACCAAAAATATCTCTCTCTATACTCTCCGGCCACCGTGGACAATAGCACCGTCACCGGCGACTGACGGCCGCCACGTGGCCTTATGGCCAGAAATCGGGGACTCCAAAGAGAAAGCAAAGCCTCCCCTTAGTTTTTTTTTTAAACAACCCGAAAAAATGAAGTTTTTTTTGAAAAATTGGCTTTTAAAGGCGAAACAAACGACGTCGTTTACAGCTGTTTCTGTAGCCTCAAAACAGCATCGTTTTGGCCTTCAACCCGCATTCTGACTCGACCCAGCTAAAGGATCCATGTGTTTTCTTTGGAATGGGCTATTTGCATGATTAATCCCTTCGCTTTTTTGACTTGTGTCGATTCGATCCTTTTCGTTTTTAAATTTTATCACTTAGTCTTGTTTTATTTTTAATTTGGGCCCTATACCATTTAAGAAGATGGACGCCTAAAGCGGCGTCGTTTTTGATGATCCAAAACCCGATTCGGGTTTGTTCAGTTGGGATCCGAGCATATAATTGTTGTATTGGTCCTTCTAATGTTTAAACGGATTATAATATGGACTTTTTTCCTTTTTATTTATTTCTGATTTGCCCCACATTACTGTTTAAATGTTCAATTTAGTCCCCTTTGCTATTTTTGTTTTTTCATTATTAAATTAGTTAATCTAATATTATTATATTTCCTATTTGGTTTCATTAATATTGATAATACTCTAAAATGACGTGTTTTTATATATTAATCATGTGTTTATTTTGAGCTTGAGCCTACTAATTTGAGCTATTTATGTCTTTTTATCTTTTAGGGACTAAATTGGAGGCGAAAAGTAAATTCAAGGGAAAAAGCGTCAATTTGGAGATTAAATGGGCCAATATGCAACGTGGGACAAATATGGTGCCAAAAGTGCGAACATGGAAGGCATAAGGATTTAAAAGCAAATAAAAGAGATTTTATTTTGGAAGACTCTATTTTATTTTATTCTATTAGGATAATTAATATTAAGATAATTATTAGGATTATTCAAATTTAGGATTTTATTTTAATTATCTTTGTTTATCTTTAATTAAATGTATTTATCTTTTTAGAATTTAAGTTCAATTAGACTATCTCCCTAGCACTATAAATAGAAATTTGAAGTGACTCTATTTGGGGCATCTTTTTCTGTAAATACTCTCCCCAAAAGTCTTTTGTTCTTTCATATTTCTTTTCAATAAAATTTCTTTTTCCATATTTTTATTTATTTGATTTCCCTCCATTATCATGAGCCACTAAAAAACCCTTCTAGCCAAAAGTTGTCAATATTTCCCCAAAAAGGGTTCTTAAGGCCTAGAATCCGTACTTAGCCTTCTCGCCAAGTATTCATCGTTTCTCCGCACTACGGGCTGACGCTTCCGTCCATGGCCCTTAAGAAGTAAACTTTTCAGCATATGCAAAGGCGGCCGCTTTATATGTTTTGGAAGGACTGCATAGTTGGTTGTTAACTTACTGCATCAGAGGTTGGCGAGCCAAAGAGACAAAATGGTGTGGGATTCGCCATTGAGAAGCGTTGATCTAGCATAGATTACTGGCTAGAGTCAGGTTCCCTAAAAATCGTAAATCTAATCTTTGGAGCTGGTGGTCGTAGGCGTCCTCTTCCACTATAACTGGCTTACTTGAGTCGAGAAGGATCATCCAAAAGCCAAGGATTGAGCCCAAGGTGGAATGAGACAACCGGAGGCTGAAACTTTCCCATAAGAATTTATTTTCTCTTAAAACTCTCTTTATTATTTTTATTATTTTCGTAATCATAATTTCAATAAACTTTAAATTCTATTTTATTTTATTTTCCTTCCAAAATCAATTCTTAAATTGCTTTTTATTTTTTCAAGGAACACAGTTTTCTTGGGCACGATTTCGCCTGAGAATTCGAGAGACAAGTATTCAGATAATCCGGTCCACGAGGATTCGACCCTACTTCCCTTTACTATTTCTTTTTCATTATTTTACTGGAATAGGATATTTTGGTGCTCTCAACGTCCGCATCAAATTTTGGCGCCATATTCGGGATCGGCAACATACTAATCTTGTTTTTCTTTGTTTTCTATGACTAGATCTTCTCCGTGTACTCTTGCGCTCGACTCGTAAATCGAAAAGATCTGCGAAAGCTAATCGAAAGGAAACAAAACTAAGGAAAAGCGATCGATGGTGGTTGGAACTCAAAGCAATCACGCCGTAAATTAGAATCGACGACGAAGTAGAGTCTAGGGTTAACGAAAACCCTACTCAAACGTTAGAAAGTAAAGAAGAAGTCGATTCCCCTGAAGAAGTGCTGAACACTAGGGTTGACGAAAACCCTAATTTAACACGTCAACTTATGGCTCGGATAATTCAAGAATCGGTCAAAGCGCTGATAGAACAACCGCTACTATGTATCACGTATCCTACTATGGATACTGATTTTGAATTAAAGCCAGGCTTGATTCAGCTACTGCCAACTTTCCGTGGGTTACAAAATGAAAACCCCCACAAGCATTTAAAAGAATTCCATATGGTTTGTTTGAGTATGAAACCTCAGGGGGTAACTGAGGATCAAATTAAATTGCGCGCTTTCCCTTTTTCCCTAGCAGATTCAGTCAGGGAATGGTTATTTTATTTACCTCCTGGATCCATTACAACTTGGGCTGATCTATCTCGTTTATTCCTTAACAGGTTTTTCCCTACATCACGAGCGGCTGAGTTAAGAAGAGAAATCGTGGGCATAAGGCAAAAAGACGCAGAGACTTTATACGACTATTGGGAGCGATTTAAGAAGTTGTGTGCAAGTTGCCCACAACACGGTATAATGTAATGATCTTTGCTCCAAGACTTTTATAAAGGCTTGAAACCGATAGAGATGAATATGGTAGATGCCGCGAGTGGAGGAGCGTTAGTCAACATGACTCCACAACAAGCAAGAGACTTAATCTCCACAATGGCTGCGAATTCCCAGCAATTTCGAGCCAATCCTGAACCCCCTAAAAAGGTTCACCAGCTAAGTAATTCTACCATTGAAGATAGACTTGATAGACTTACTAATATTGTGAATTCCCTTGTTACAGAAAAATCGAAACCAACCCGAGTATGTGGAATATGTGCTACACCTGAACATACGACTGATGCGTGCCCTAGTCTGTGTGACGATTTTATGGCCCATTTAGATGCTGTGGGAAATTTTCCTGGGCCACCACAAAGACGATACGACCCTTACGCCAATACCTACAACCCAAGATGGAGGGACCACCCTAATATTAGTTATGGGGCTAATCCATGATATAACCAGCCATACCAAAATCGAGCCCCACAACAATGCAGAAGATTCGTGTAATTCTTTAGAAACTTTGGTCAATAAATTAGCAACTAATGTCCTTGATTTTCAACAGCAAACTCTCAATTTCTAAAGAGAAATGAAGGGTTTTTAGCAGAAAACTGAAGCATCCATAAGGGAGTTGACCACATCAATTGAGAAATTAAACTCTCAAGGGAAACTGCCATCACAAACAGAACCAAACCCGAGGCAGAATGCGAATGCAGTAACGTCACGAAGCGGAAAGATCCTGGAACCAGTTCCTGGCAAGAATCTTGGTCAAGAAATCACCCAGGAAACTCCAGGAAACGACGAACAGATCCGAGCGAAACCTCCACTGCTGAAAATCCAACCTCCATTCCCAGGATGATTAAATCAATGTCGAAAAAGTAAGGAAGACAAGGAGATCCTCGAAACATTCAGGAATGTTGAGATCAACTTACCACTGTTAGATGCCATTAGACAGATTCCGTGGCATGCCAAGTTCCTCAAAGAACTTTGTACCAACAAACGAAAACTAACAGGTAATGAAAAGGTAAGTGTTGGTGAGAATGTTTCAGCAGCTTCTACAAATGAAAAATGCGGTTAAATGCAAAGATAGGGTATGTTCGCTATTCCATGCAAAATTGGCCATTTGGGAATTAAGAAGGCTATGTGTGATCTAGGGCCTCAATAAATGTAATGCCTTATTCTATTTATGAATCACTTAACGCGGTTTTTGACAAAGACAGGTGTTATTATTCAATTGGCGACATGTGTCTATTGTGCATCCCGAAGGAGTCCTCGAGGACGTCTTGGTAAAATTTAATGAACTTATTTTCCCTATAGATTTCTACGTAATTAAGATGGAGGAGGACAACACTGCTAGATCTTCAGACCTCCTGTTGGGCTGACCCTTCCTTAGTACTGCTAGCACCAAAATCAATATCCAAAGCGGCACTCTTACGATGGAATTTGATGGGGAGATCGTGAAATTCAATGTTTACGATGCCATTAGCCATCCAAGCGAAATCTTGAGCGTAAACCGCGTCGACCTGATTGACTCATTAGTGGACGAGACTTTTGAGTCAATTTATGAAGACGAATCTGAATATAGATATGATGATTATGAATTTGTTAAGACATTATTATCACCATCAGAAACTAAACTTCTACCTTCTATTGTGCAGGCTTCAGATTTGGAATTGAAACCACTTCCCGCACATCTCAAGTATGCATTTTTAGGAAAAGGTAATACCTTACCCATTATAATTTCAAATAAACTCTCTAAACTCGAGGAGGAAAGTTTGATCCAGGTACTAAAGAGTCATAAGGAGGCGATTGGCTGGACCATTGCTGACTTGAAGGGGATAAGCCCCTTTACATGCACCCACAAGATTTACTTAGAGGAGAACACGAAACCAAGAAGAGAGGCACAAAGACGCTTAAACCCGAATATGATGGAGGTGGTGAAAACAGAAATAATTAAGCTGCTGGATGCTGACATCATTTTCCCCAATTTTGACAGCAGATGGGTAAGTCCAGACAAGTCGTGCCCAAAAAAGCAGGCGTGATAAGAAAGAAAACGCCGAGGCGACTTAGTACGAGTCCGAAAGCGAGCGGTGGCGGTGTCGCATCGATTCTGTGAAGTTGAACGCTTATACTAGAAAAGATCATTTCCTCTTCCTTTTATAGATCAAATGCTTGAACGCTTAACGGTAAAACTCACTTTTGTTGTCTTGATGGATATTCGTGTTTCTTCCGGATCTGCTTGCCGAAGACCGTGAAAAGACCACTTTTACATGCCCGTTTGGCACGTTTGCATACAAGAGGATACCATTTGGACTTTGCAACGCACCAGCTACCTTCCAGAGATGCATGATAAGTATATTTTCTGAATATGTAGAAAAAATTATTGAAGTTTTTATGGATGATTTTACCGTGTATGGAAACTGTTTTACTGCATGCCTTGAAAACCTTATGATAATTTTGAACAGGTGCATAGAATTTAATCTTGTCTTGAACTATGAAAAGTGTCATTTTATGGTAGACAAAGGTTTGATTCTAGGTCATATAGTCTCATCTAAAGGAATTGAGGTTGATAAGGCCAAAATTGACATTATAAATTCTTTGCCATATCCCTCTACTGTTAGAGAGATACGTTCTTTTCTTGGCCATGCAGGATTTTACAGGCGTTTTATAAAAAACTTCTCAAAAATAGCTGAACCATTGTGCGAGCTGTTGCAGAAAGACAAAAAATTTGAGCTTGACTCAAAATGCAAGGAGGCTTTTGATACACTTAAGCAAAAGTTGGTAATCGCCTATAGTACAAGCACCAGATCGAACTATCCTTTGAAATTATGTACGATGCAAGTTTAACGAAGCGTGGGAGCCGATTGGGACAAAAGATAGCGAAAGAGCCTCATGTCATCTGTTACGCCAGACCCTAGATGCTGCACAAAACAACTACACAACCACAGAAAAAGAACTTTTAGCTATTGTGTTTGCTTTAGATAAATTTCGATCATATTTACTAGGATCTAAGGTGATTATTTTTTCTGACCATACAGCTCTTAGGTACTTAATCGCAAAGAAGGAAGCAAAGCCAAGGCTCATTAGGTGGATTTTACTGCTCCAAGAATTTGACATCGAGATTCGTGACAAAAAAAGGGTGTGAAAACCTGGTGGCCGACCACTTGAGTAGGATAAAAACTCCATTTGATGATAATCCCATAAAGGATGAGTTCCCCGATGAAAGCTTATTCTCAACCGAGGCTTACTATCCGTGGTATGCAGACATAGTTAATCTCTTAACCACGGGATCACTGCCCACTGAGTTAGCTCAATCAGTAAAAAACAAGTTTAGACGCGAAGCTCGGAATTACATATGGGACAATCCATACTTGTGGAAACATTGCTCAGATCAGATAATATGACGATGTGTTCCAGAAACCGAGGTAACCTCTATCCTTACTTTTTGTCACACAGAAGCTTGTGGAGGGCACTTTGGCCCTAAGCGGACAGCTCACAAGGTATTGGAGTGTGGGCTATATTGGCCTACAATCTTTCGCGACGCGTTTAACTTCTGTAAGTCTTGCGATAAATGTCAGCATACAAGTAATATCACTAGACAAAATCAAATGCCCCTATCCCCGATTCATGTATGTGAGATTTTTGATGTATGGGGCATTGATTTCATGGGCCCCTTTATTTCTTCGTTTGGAAACGTATATATACTTCTTGCAGTAGACTATATTTCTAAGTGGATAGAAGCAAAGCCTACTCGCAATGATAATGCTAATACTGTTGTGGAGTTTCTAAAACGAACTATTTTTTCTAGGTTTGGAACACCTCGAGCTTTGATCAGTGATCGTGGTACCCATTTTTGCAACAAGGTCATGGAGGCACTATTATCAAAATATGAGGTTCATCATCGTATAGCAACAGCCTACCATCCCCAAACAAACGGCCTAGCAGAGGTTTCAAACAGGGAGATCAAGTCAATTTTGGAAAAAACGGTTCGACCCAACCGCAAGGATTGGAGTCTTGACTCAATGGCGCTTTGGGCCTATCGGACGCGTATAAGGGACCAATTGGCATGACCCAGATCGACTTGTTTTGGCAAAGCATGTCATCTACCAGTAGAGTTGGAGCATAAAGTTTATTGGGCTATTCGACAATGTAACATGGAGTTAGAGCCCGCGGGGAAGGCAAGGAAATTGGACATTCAAGAATTGGAGGAAATTCGCAATGATGCCTACGAGAATGCTCGAATTTATAAGGACAAAACAAAGATGTTTCATGACAAAAATATAGTTCAGAAGCATTTCTCAGTAGGACAAAGAGTTTTGCTTTATAACTCCGCACTAAAGCTATTCCCAGGTAAGCTTCGATCTCGGTGGCAAAGACCTTTTATTGTGACTGAAGTATTTACAAATGGCGCAGTTGAAATAGAGAGTGAAGAATCAGGAAAGCGGTTCACAGTCAATGGTCAACGGCTGAAGCCATTTTACGAGAATTTCCAAGCCTACATGGTCGAGAAAATTCAATTAGAACCACCATAAAACCGTTCAAGGCGTCGAGCTAATGACGTTAAACAAGCGCTTGTTGGGAGGCAACCCAATCTTTATTTTTATTTTTATTTATTTTTTTCTTTTATTATTTATTTTTTTCTTTTTCTTTTATTTTTATTTTATTTTAATTAAATATTAATAAATTTCTCTTCTTCCATCTAGGTGAACTGCTTAAAATATAAGAAAAAAAAAAGATGTAAAGTGTGTACTAAAACAACCCTATCCATGCGGCCAAACAGTTCTATTCCACCTAGAATGCCATATCACTGCAGCCAAACAATTCTATTCCACCTTAGAATCCCCAAAACCCACAACCAAACACCCTTTTCAAGCAAATAAAACCCCAAACCTTACATTTTTCCCCAAATTTCTCCATAACCGCCGACTCCTTTCTCCTCCACCACCCACCGATTTCTTAGCTACCATGGTGAGAACCGAAGCCGAACCAACATTGCACACGCCACCCACCCTGCCTCCACCTCTTGCCGCCGCCATCTTCTTCTCCACCGTAGCGCCAACCGACAGTAACTACATAGGGAGTTTTTCTAAACTTTTTTTTCTTCACCTATTTGTTTTCCTTTTACTTTCACATTGAGGACTATGTGTTTTAAGTGGGGGAGGCATTCTTCGTTATTCTTGTTATTATCTCGCTATTTTGCTGTCATATTGTTGTTCTTTGTTGTTTTGTGCTCATTTCGCCTATTTATTTTAAGAATATCCTGCCGCTTTTCATGCCCAAGATTTTACCAGGAATTGCCTACTGTTTGACTTTCATGCATGATTCTTACCTTCTAAGGAAGTTATGATTTTTCCCATAATTGATTCCATCTCCACTGTTTTATTTTTATTAGGCTAAAAATAATTGTGATTAATAGGGTTAATTCTATCTTGCTTTTCGTAAAATTGATCAAGTTTAATATAAAGTGAACACTTAAAATGATTGCATGCTTAATTAATGTTCATGGCTATTAGGTGATTATTGAAACTTATTTTGACACTTAAATTTTTTTCTTTCCGAGTTCTCAAGAATTTTAAATATCGTTTAATTTTTAATAAATGTTTTCCATGGTTATGAGTACTGACTTAGATCGTGGATCGATCGAGTAACCGGGTAGGGTGCTTGGGTTGTCATTCTACTTGCGTCAAAAGTTTGTGTGACGTGACAAGTAAAACTCCGCTAGCCGAGGTTATGAGTATGGCTCAAATCGTGATTGATCGAGTAACCGGGTAGGTGTGGGTTGTCATTCTACTGCGTTAAAAGGTTGTGTGACGTGTTGGGTAAAACTCCGCTAACCGGAAATAAATAATTTTAGGAGTATGTTAATGAGTAACTGTGGTGGGGTGCTTGGGTTGTCATCTCTCTTAGCGTCAAAAGGTTTAATATATTCCTAAGTAAATAAATAATAATAAAATTTAAAAAATAAAAAATCAAAAAGGAAAAAAAAAAGAAGAAAAAAAAAGTACTAATAAAGTTGCACTTCGGGGACTAAAGGAGGAAATAATTAAGGTGTCTTAGTAGGTTTGGTAATTTACCTAAATGGCATAACTCAAGTCAATCTTAATTTTTGTGTGAAATAATTGGAATACTTTTTCTGTTTTACTTAAAGCAAGCTTAGAGGTCTCTTTATTTTTCATATGCGTTTTTAACTAATTTTTATGAAACTTTGGAGTGGTATTTCTTTTATGGCAGAATTAGCTTTCACAGTCGATAGGAACCATACTTGAGGGCAAGCATGGGCTAAGTAGGGGGGAATTTGATAATACTCTAAAATGACGTGTTTTTATATATTAATCATGTGTTTATTTTGAGCTTGAGCCTACTAATTTGAGCTATTTATGTCTTTTTATCTTTTAGGGACTAAATTGGAGGCGAAAAGTAAATTCAAGGGAAAAAGCGTCAATTTGGAGATTAAATGGGCCAATATGCAACGTGGGACAAATATGGTGCCAAAAGTGCGAACATGGAAGGCACAAGGACTTAAAAGCAAATAGAAGAGATTTTATTTTGGAAGACTCTATTTTATTTTATTCTATTAGGATAATTAATATTAAGATAATTATTAGGATTATTCAAATTTAGGATTTTATTTTAATTATCTTTGTTTATCTTTAATTAAATGTATTTATCTTTTAGAATTTAAGTTCAATTAGACTATCTCCCTAGCACTATAAATAGGGGTGAAGTGACTCTATTTGGGGCATCTTTTTCGTAAACACTCTCCCCAAAAGTCTTTTGTTCTTTCATATTTCTTTTCAATAAAATTTCTTTTTCCATATTTTTATTTATTTGCTTTCCTCCATTATCATGAGCCACTAAAAACCCTTCTAGCCAAAAGTTGTCAATATTTCCCCAAAAGGGTTCTTGAGGCTTAGAACTGTACTTAGCCTTCTCGCCAAGTATTCATCGTTTCTCAGACTACTGGTGACGCCTCGTCCATGGCCCTTAAGAAGTAAGCTTTTCAGATATGCAAATGCGGCCGCTTTGTATGTTTTGGAAGGACCGCATAGTCGGTTCGTTAACTTATCTGCGTCGAGGTTGGCGAGCCAAAGAGACAAAATGGCATGGGATTCGCCATTGAGAAGCGTTGATCTAGCATAGATTATTGGCTAGAGTCGTTCCCTAAAAATCGTAAATCTAATCTTTGGAGCTGGTGGTCGAGGCGTCCTCTTCCACTATAACCGGCTTACTTGAGTCGAGAAGGATCATCCAAAAGCCAAGGATTGAGCCCAAGGCGGAATGAGACAATAGGAGGTGGAACTTTCCCATAAGAATTTATTTTCTCTTAAAACTCTCTTTATTATTTTATTATTTTCGTAATCATAATTTCAAAGAAACTTTAAATTCTTTTTATTTTATTTTCGCTTCCAAAATCAATTCTTAAATTCTTTTTTTTATTTTTTTCAAGGAACGCAGGTTTTCTTGGGCACGATTCGCCTGTGATTTGAGAGACAAGCATTCAGTATAATCCGGACCACGAGGATTCGATCCTACTTCCCTTTACTATTTCTTTTTCATTATTTTCTGAGGAATAGGATATTTTGGTGTTCTCAACGACCGCATCAAATATTATTTGTTGCTTTTGTTTATTTGTTTTTTTACTTGTATTCTTTTATAATTTCCAATCAAATTGTTTTATTTATCATCTTATTCATTTATTTATTTAACCTTTTAATAATTAAAGTTCACTTATTTGTGCTTTTATGTGCTCTTATATTTCACTATTATTATTATTACTATTTATTTATGTATTTTATTATAAATTATGCCCTTAATTTTATATTTCTTGTAACTTGATCCCTTATTTGCGATATTTTTACAAATTATTTTCCCTTATATTTATTTGTGTAGTTTTTCTTTGTCTTCATTATTTGATTGACATTGTTCTTTATGCGTGTGTGTCGTTACTATTATAGTTGCCATTATTTATTTATTTTTGATGGTTTTTGTTAATCTTAAAATAGTGTATGTTATACGATTCTCATGTGTTGTATTATTAATGTATTCCATCTTGTCCTTTGTCAATACGACATTTCATTCACATATCGTTTTAAAAATTACATTAACTCATAAAAAAGGAAAACAAAAAAACCAGTAAAATTTTACATTTTGGGAAATTCGAGAAAATCGCACCCTAACTTACGGGATTTCGATTTTTCTCGTCAAACCTAAATAACCAAATATCTTTTTAAGTTTTGAAATACATGATTTTTAAATAATGTCGATATTTCACGTTTAGAAACTCGAGAATGATCGTGCCCTAACTTACGGGGTTTCGATTTTTTTTCATTGGATTTAAACAACCGAATATCCTTTCAAAAATCAAAATACAATTTTTAAAATAAAAATTAAAAGGAAAACTTATTCTCGAGAATTCAAATGTCGTGTCCTAACTTAAGAAATGTGACATTTGATTATCTCGAGACGAGAGTGTAACAGCCTAATTTCAATGAAATCGAAATAGTAGTTTCGAGACCACAAATCTGAGTCCGAAAAATGAAATTATTTAAATTTCATAAAATGATAGGTATTATGATAGGAATATTTCATGAAAATTTTTATTGAAATTTTTTTCAATTATGTGTCTAATTGCAAAAAGGACTAAATTGAATAAAATGTCAAAGTTGAATTCTAGCAGTTATAAGGACTAAATAGCTATATAATTAAAAGTGAGAAGTCCTTATATAGAATTAGACCATTAATGAAAAACATGTAGATATTTTTAATGAGTCATCCATGGAAAAATTGAAAAAGGTTAAGCATTAAATTGGAAATTGAATTAAATAAAGTATGATAAATGATTAAATAGAATTAAACCCATTATATAACATCTTCTTCTTCATAAAATACATGGAAACCCTAGGAGAGAGAAAGGAAATTTCTCAAGCTTGATTTGGTAAGTTCTATGTCCCGTTTTTAGTAATTTTTATATTTTTTGAGATCGAGAAAGCTTAATTTCTTTATTTGGGTGATTAAATTGAAAGAAAACCAAGTTTAGAAAATTACCCATGGATGAATATGCTGTAAAATGAAATTTTTTGATAGAAAATGAAAGATTATTGATAGATAAACTACTTTTACAAAGTGATTTTTAGTGAAAGCATGTGTAGGGACTAAATTGCAAAATAGTGAAATTCTTGGAAAAATTTCTAAATTTATGAAATAAATGTGCTGTAAAAGTTATATTCGAATTTTGAATAAGCTTGGAATAAGAGTAAATTGCATGAATTTCAATTTGCGAACCTAGGGATGAAATTGGAATTAATTAAAAATTTAAAGGCAAAATGGTAATTTTGCCTAAAATGTGAAATGGGCTTGGTTGAATGTAAAAATCATATAATTGATGATTAAATTTATTTATATATATCCGGACGTGTCGAACAAAGAAAAAGGTAGAGGGAAAGAAAAAGTTTCGGATTAGTAGATACAATCAATTGTCGAGGTAAGTTCGTATAACTAAATTAAGTATATAAATGTGTTTAATTGATTGTTAAACTATGTGCATCATGTCTTGTATTTGGTAAGCACATGTAATAAACAATTATTGATTTGTGACTTATATAAATGATAAAATGCTATATGAATCTGTTTGAATATTGATTTCCGATTGGACAGGTGATTACTGTGAATACGAGATCTTGCATATGTTGCAATAAAGGTTGTCCCTAAAGGATAATCTTTTGATCTCATTATGAAAAGGAAATGTATCTCGAAAGGGTAATACTTGAAAATGACTTAAATACACAAATGATACAACTTGAAAAGGTTATGTACACTTTGTGTGTACACTTGGAAAGGTTAGGTATACTTTGTGTATACCATATGAAAAGGAAAGGTACACTTTGTGTGTACACTTGGAAAGGTTAGGTATACTTTTTGTATACCATATGAAAAGGAAAGGTATACTTTGTGAGTACCACTTGGAAAGGAATGTACACCTCAAGTGTACAACTGGAAAAGGAAAGGTCCATCGGAAATTCAATAATTTAGCGGTAACGACATACATAGTGATATAAAGAGAAATGATATGATGAGCTCATCTATGCATTTTAATATTTTTGAAACTAATCAATTGGTTGAATGATTGTGTATAGGCCTTATTTGCTAATTGAATAAGTTAATGGACATATTACTTAATGTATGAATTACTTGATGAACATAAATGGTAAGTGTATTTTGGTTATATAAACTTACTAAGTATTAATGCTTACTAGGTTTATTTTCCCTCTTTTATAGTGCTCAAGGCTCGTAAAAGTTGGAATTAGGTCGGAGCTATCATCACACTATCAATCTTTTCATTTTGGTAAAAATGATAAACCAATTTTGATATAATGGCATGTATAAGCTTTTATGGCCAAATGATAAATTAATATTTTGGGTTGTAATTAAGTCATAAAAGTGGTTAGTAATGCATGTTTGAGATGGATATGCTATGAATTATTATAGAAACATGTTGACGTCATAAAATTGGTTGGTATATACTTGTAAGTTTTCATGCAGGTAAATGATTTGGTTTGGGGTGAGAAATGAGGCTAGGAATGGCCTTATTTCGTCCATACAAGTATGACACACGGGCATATGTCTAGGCCGTGTGTGACACACGGTAAGCCCACAAGCGTGTGAAATGACCGTGTGTCCCCTGCATCCTTAAATGTGATGTCAAGATAGTACACGGGCAAAAGACACGGCCATGTGTCTTGGTCGTGTGAAAGACACGGGTTTTAAGTATGGTCGTGTGTCAAAATCATGTGAAAAATGGCTTTAAAATGGTGAAAAATTAGTTTACCAGACGGCCTAGCCACATGGGCCTGTGCCCAGGCCATTTGCCCCTTTGATACTTAAGAAATTGCAAGTCAGAATTCTACACGGGTTGGCCACACGGCCATGGGATCCCCACGGGCTGGCCACACGGCCATGTCCCAAGCCATACAGGCGTGTGCCTCTATCTTCAAGGAAAAATTTCCAAAGTTGCCAATTTAGTCCCGAACTACTTCCAAAACATGTATTGGGCCCCGTAGGCCCATATTAGGGATTTTATAGTGATATATGAAAAGTTTTGATTTGGAATGCAAACTTATGACTCGTTTTGTACAAATGCTAGTGTATAAGTCTGGTAATGCCTCGTAACCCTATTTCGGTGACGGATACGGGTTAAGGGTGTTACAGAAAGGGCCTTTAATATTCATTTTAATTTATTTGGCCTTTTTTTTTACAAAATTAACATTAATAAAAAGAGGATCGTATTTTAAATTCTTTTCGAGTTTTTCAACTTTCGATGTTAAGACATTAATTAATCAATTAGGTACCAATTTTGGGGCATTGCGAGGGTGCTAATCCTTCCTCGTACGTAACTGACTCCCGAACTTGTTTTCTCGAATTTCGTAGACCAAAATCGTTGTTTTAATAAATCAAAACGTTTAATTAAAGGATCAATCACAAGGTGACCCGATCACACCTCACAAAAAAATGATTGGTGATGACCCCCATTTTCGTTTTCAAACTAAAAGTCAACCTCGTTTTCAAAACAAAATAATGGTTTCGACAGACGCAATCTAAACTTGCCACAGATTGAAATTTGTGATGCCATCGAACTTATCAATATCAAACCTTGTTGCTGTCATCTCTAAATGAGTTGGTTCCAAAAATTGTACTAACTCTTTATACTAGTTTGTTGGAGATAAACCCCGAGTAAGCAAGGAACAAGTAAAATAACAAATATATTGAAAAGATTTACATGAAAAAACCTCTCTAAAGAGTATTAAAAACGTGTAAAGATAATTTCACTATAACGGCAAAAACGAAGAGTACAAAGATGAGATAAAACTAAACTCCAAAACCTAAAAATAAAAACCCTCAAAATGTAAATACAAAATTCTCTAAAAGTTTGTAAAAGCTAATACCTAAATGTGTAATGAGTTATTTTTCTAGGGTGGAAAAATAGCATATTTATTGGCTAAATTCATAAGTCAAATCATATTAAAATAACCTACACTAATTAGAGTTTAAGTGAGAAACTAAAAAACAAAAATTAACTGGAAGAAAAAAGTCGATATAAAATTATAATCCACTTGGCATAAAAATTGATATAAATAAGTAATTAAATACATTTAAAAATTTTATTATATTTTAAACATTAATATGAATTAAAGTTCATCGTAAATTGGCAAGGTGTGTAATACACAAAACCTTTGACTTGATGCAAATTGGAAATTTATGAAATATATTCAAATGTCAATTTTATGTCAAATTAACTTATTTTTAAAAAAATTAAACTTCTATTGATGGGATATTAATTTAATTAATATAACTATTATTGCAATAAATTTAAAGATTATGACGAACTAACTTATAGAGTTACAGATATTTCTTCTAATCTACGTAGGTTATTGGTGTGCCACATCATGGTTCTTCTGAATTAAGAAACCTAATGAAAATGGATCCAAACCTAAACCCACTAATATGGACCCAAAGTTATGTAAAAGCACTTACTAAATTGCTAGGCTAAATTAGCCTTAAATGTGGCTTCTTTTATTTGATTTTTTAGATCATTTTCTTAATTTAGGAAAATAGGTCGTTTTTGGAGATAGTGTGTGAAAGTACATTTAATTAGACATGTTTTCCACCAACAGTCATTTTTTTAATGTTGACAACGGTAAAATTTTTGAAGTGCCCCAACGGTAATTTTTTTCCTATAAATAAAAGGTCATTTTCATTCTTTTTATTCAAATCCAAGTCTCTCGATTCTTTCTAAACTCTCAACTCTCTCAATTTTCTCAAGTTTTTTCTAAATTTCCCGATATGTTTGTTTAAAAATATTATAGATTTTTTTAATTATTTCGTATATTATTCGTTTCGATTAAGTTTTCACGAATTGCAACCTCTCTATGACAAGCACGTTTCCACTGCTCAAGCGATAAAGATGAAATTTTAAATTTTGTTATTTTCAATTAAGCTAATTTTAAAGTATTTTATGTTTTAAATTATTATTTTTCTCGATATAAATAGGTGGAGGATCGTGTTTTGGAGGGTTTACATAATTTGTCAAAGGGCTCAATCACTGAAATTCGTGGTTACTTGTAAGACATGGGATTCTTGCATGTGTCTCGTATGCTCGAGAGCTGCAAACTCGATCCTACACTCATCAGTGCGTTGGTAGAAAGATGGAGGCCCGAGACACACACTTTTCATCTTTCATGTGGCGAGTGTACAATCACACTCGAGGATGTAGGTTTACAACTCAGTTTACCGGTGGATGGGCCAATCATATTTGTTTGGTGGTCAGTTGACGGTAGTCCTTAGACACATGCATCGAAGGGGACATCAGCAAAGTGCACTGAGTCGCTTTCATCCTCGTCGAAGATATCCACCTTCTACTCCCGAGCTTGAACTTGCAATCGTCAAAAAGAATGCAGAGGATAATGAATACTCTTATACAGGCCTAAATTCGCCCGGCCCACTAAGTCAAATAAAACCCAAAATAAAATAAAATTAAACAGTCCAAATTACAACAAAACACTCAACCCAAGTGGCCTAAAATCTAAAAAAATTTTAAGCCAAAAAAAAGGAAGAAGAAACCCTAGCCCCCATGTGCGCCGCTCCTCCTCCGGTACACCACCCGCGCCTCGTCCCGAGGTCCATCTACAAGCTTGCACCAAAACAGCAAAGAAACCCTTCAGGCCTCCGTTGACCTCGCTAAACCTGCAAAGGAGGACCAAAGAATAGAGAAACGAAGTAGAGAAATAACAATAGCAAAATCAAGTCATGAACAGTAACAAAATCAAGTCAAGTGTAACATTTGGCTATAAAAGCCATGAAAAAATCTTGTAATGGGGATCTTTTTGAACGAAGAAATAATATACAAAAAAAAAGAGGAGATTGATTCGAATATTAGAAGGTTATCATCTTTTTTTTTCTTTTTTTTTTTTTACTTTTCTTCTTTGAAACTACATATATATACCTATATTTTTTAAAATTTTCCTTTTAAAAGCATATATATATATATATATATATATATATATATATATATCAATAATATAAAAAAAGAGTTTACCTGGACCATCCAACCACCGCCCACGGCGAAATGAGGCGGCCAGCACGACGGCGCCACGATGGTCCCTTCACCGGATGCTAGGTTTCGGCCAGAGAAAAAATGAGAGGGAGAGAGCCTTTTTTTTTTCAAAATCAAGGATAAATGATTTTTTTTTGTCAAAAGGGTGGCTTATATACTATTGCAACACGGCGTCGTTTCAAGGTGTCTTGAAAAACCCCAAAACAACGTCGTTTTGGAGACAACCCACGCACGACCCAACCCGTTCCAAGGGATCCGCGTGTTTTTGATGTTTGGGCTATTTATGCAAGTAATCCTTCCGACTTTTAAGTGTTTTCCAATTAGATTTTTTTTATATTTTTAATTTCTATCTTATGTTTTCCTGCGATTATAGTTTAGTCCTTTTCTTAAACGACGCTGTTTTGGAGGAGGGAAAATATGTCATTTAGTCCCTCCTTGTTATTCGCGTGTTCAAATTAGCCCTTCCTTTTTATTTTATTCCCGATTTTTGCCCAAAATCCCATTTTGATTTCAATTTAGCTTTTCCTTGTTAATATTATCATATTATTAAATTAAATAATGTAATGTTTAGCATTTATTTTTATTTTTATTATTTTATTTTTCTTTCTTCTTTTCATTCCTTCACTTATTATTATTGCTTTCACCATTGTTTACTTTATTGTTTATTTAATTATTTCTTTATACATACATTTTATATGTTTCGAGGGTTAGATTATTACTATTACTATTATTTTATTACTATTATTATTACTATTTCCGTTATTATTATTATATTAAATAATTTAATATTATTATTTTAACACATATTTTTTATTTTTTATATATCATTATTCTTGTTATTTTTTTGTTTTATCATTTATTTTATTTATATCCTTTTAAACAATTTCAAACTTCAAATTATTTATTATTTGTATTTTATTAGTATTATGTTTAAAACTACTTTACCTAATATTTCTTTCTTTACTCATTAGAAATTACTATCAATTTTTTAATTAAATTTTAGTTTTTATTTGTTCATTTACTTTTCTTTTATTTTATTTTATATAATTGGTTGGTTTTATTATTTTATTTATTATTTACCCTTTTTAATTTTGCTCTTATATTGTTATTCATGTTATCGCATCCATTATTATTCTATTATGCAAATTAGTACCGTGATTACTATCATTTACATTTTATCAAACATTTTATGCCATTATTTCTATAAATTCATGTCGCATTATTTTTTACCTGATACATAAAATTTTGTTTTTTCTAATAAGCAAACTTTCGTATTTTGGAATTCGAAAGGTCATTCCCTAACTTACAGGGTTTCGAATTTCTCGATGAATCTAAATTAACGAATGTTTTTAAAGCACAAATTTTAAACATTCTCGGGTATTAAGAAAAGATCGTATTCGAACTTACAGAATACGATTTCTTTCTAAAACCGAGATAATCAAATATCTTTCAAAAATAAATAATTTTTCGTGCCTATTCTCATTTCGGGGATTTTAAATACTGTGTCCTAACTTATGGGATATTTTTTTCCTCAATTAATGTGAAATACTCCCTTTTTCTCAAAAAAAATTCAATTAAGCAATGATTTAACGATGAATCGTATTTTTCTTTAAATTTCTCAATCTTCGACATTAAGACACCAAGTAATTGACTAAGGTACCAATTTTGGGCGTATCGAGGGTGCTAACCTTTCCTCGTGCGTAACCGACTCCAGAACCCGTTTTCTGGATTTTGTAGACCAAAAATCATTGTTTTAATAAATTTAATTTTTTGTTAAAACGATTGAATTATCGGTGATCCGATCATACCTAAATAAAAAGGATTGGTGGCGACTCTCACATTTTAGTTTTCAAAATAAAGTCGATCTATTTCTTTTTCAAAAAAAAATGGTTTCGACAGCTTGGCGACTCCGCTGGGGATTAAAAAAAGAGAGTCAAGCCACAAGATTGATTACTTTTTGTCTTTTTGTCGAAAACTGATAATTTTATTTAAATTTACGATCATTTTCGTTGTATTTCATTCTTGTGGTTCATTTTGATATGTCTGCTTTATTTGTTCGAGTTTTTAAATATTTTTTGCATATTGCATTGCATGACCGCTTGATCTTACCCTTTAAGTGGGAGAGAAAAACTAGCCCTTCCTGAGGTTTTCACCTCCGTATAGGGTAGTGGATCGCTTCTGGGGTACATCTATACCTATGTCTTCGTGAAATTTTCATTTCCGTTTAACCATAGAGAAATGTATTCCCCTGAATCGAACTCGGTCTATATGAACCTATAATGGGTGAAGATCAAGGAATCTGATGGTTCAGGTATCCTGTCTTTAGAACCAAACCACATGTAGTGACCTATAAAGGCCTACCCTAGGTAGAGCGACACCAAACCATTAACGGTCGTCCGAATAGGTGTTCTACTTGTTATTTCTTGCTTGCTTTAATTTCATATTAATTGTACTGACTTGTGTTGCTTTGATTGTGATTGCATAGCATTTCATCATAAAAAGGGTGTCGGTTCAAGTTCGATTACTAAATAGAGAACTTGTCATGGAGAACAGATTTCTTGATAAAGTGGAGGATAATGCGGCTGTCTGTATATGGTCAGAGAAAAAGCAATTAGAAAAGGGAGATAGCTTGACAGCGGGGTATACGTAAGAGTTATAGGACTTCACTCGTATTAGCGTGACACAGAATGATTTTCAGGAATTGAAGGAAATGTGGTTCCAATGGGGTGATGAAGTCAAACAGCTATTTTATGATAGTTACGATTATCTACCCTACTTACTCGACATCAAGATAGATAAACATCTGTTTCGGGCTTTGGCCAAATTTTGAAATCCGACCTACAGTTGTTTCACCTTCGAGAACATAGATTTGGTGCCCACAGTGGAAGAATATACCGCCCTACTTCGATACCCAATGATTCAGGTTGACAAGGCCTATTTTAGAGCCACTAATGTTTCGACCTTTGTGAAGAAATTAATGAATATCACCGGAATGAGTGAGCAGTGGGTTACGGCTCGAATGAAACAGAAAGGAGAAAGGAAATGTATCCCCTAGAAAAGTTTGCGAGACTTGATTTTGGCATATGAAGAAGAGAGTGGATGTTTTTGTTTTAAGTATCTACAGGTTAGTGGTTTTCTTTAAGGCACTGGGGCATGTAGACGAGGTAGGTTTTGATATGTTTGACCGACTGGATAAGAGAGTTACGCCAATTCCCTCGATTTTAGCCGAAACATTCTGGTCCTTGAATGTGTGTCGAAGAGCTGGTGAGGGTCGATTCATAATATGTGCGCAACTGCTACTAGCTTGGTTCCATAACCATTTCTGGAAGGTAGACAATGTGTCATATTGGGTGTTCTCTGAGAATTACTCACCATTAAAGGAAATAGTGACTACACCAAGATGGGATGACATATCAGAGGAAAAGTGGATGGCAATCCTCCAAACTCTCCAAGAAGAGGATGTTGAGTGGGGAGCCCCTTGGTTTGTTCCCGGTGAAATTTTATACCGATGTGGGGATTTTGACTGGGTTCCCCTACTTGGGATTTGGGGAGCTATACGATATGTCCCTTTGCTCGTGTTGACGCAGTACCTATCGAGATAGTTCATACCAGCGATCCATAGGCTAGCACAGTACGAGTTTCTGTATAAGGGGGATAATTATAAAAAGAAGGTATAAGAGATGTCCAACACTTGGAATTAGACTCGTCGGGTGAAGAGATTGGCAGTAGGTCCGATAAAGACCCCTGTGTATGATGGGTGGCAGAGTAAGAGAATAACGATAATATTCTCGAGCCAAATTAAGAGGGCGTGCAGTCGGTGGAAGAATATCTACAAGTAGTCCCATCCGAGTTAGAAATTATAAAGCAGGACTTTGAGAGAAGGAACGCAGAACTCAGAAAAAAGATAGAGCAACTGGAAGAAGAAAAGATGCATTTGAGACTAGATGCCGATGTTTAGAAATTGAAGACCGAGAAATGGAGAAAAGGAAAGAATAAAGCTGAGGAAGATTTGGATAGCTTAAAAATGGATTACAAGAAGTTACACCTATCGATGAGAACCGCAGGGTTAGGAAAAACATATGAACAATGGCGACACAAGATCCAAGAAGAGAATGCCAAAGCTGATCGGTGGGAGAGAAAATACCAAGACGTCCAGGGTCGAAAAGAAGTATTACAAAAGAGTTTGTTGGAAGCCCAAAATGAAAAGATCGGGTTAAAGGCCAGAATAGCCGAACTAGAAAAATTGTTTCATCAACATCATAACCGCAACTCTACAATAGAGATGAAGGCGAGCTTGGATAAGATTGAAGAACTAAAAAGGAAGGTCGAAGAACTTAAGATTGCGTTCCAAAATAGTGAGCTCCGGGTTGAACTCCTTGAAGCAAGTAATGAGCTGTGTAATGAGTAACTCCATCGATCTCAAGATCAGGTTAGGAGAAGATATTACATTATGGGTGAAGCTGTGGCCCAGATTCTAGAGGTGGCCAACCATTTACAGACCTTGGCAGTTCAAGCGGATGTATGAAGTGTGAAGTATGAATTAGAATCAGACCAGAGCTGGGAATTGGCTTGGTTGCTTAGGAAAGTTAAAACTTTAAGCATTAGGGTTAGGCCGTATCTATAATCCATTTCTATGCAAAGAATTTTGTTTTCTAGTAAACTTGTTCTAAATGGAATTGAATCAGAGTCAACGCCTTTTTTTTTCTACATTCAAGCATTTGCATTTGCATCACATCATGTGTATTAATTTTCATAAAAGGACCTTAATTAATTAAAAATTATTTCAGTTAATCTGGAAACCGACAAAAATCAACCAACTAAACATCACTACAGTACTCGCACCAAAGCAAAGATTATGGATCAAATACCAAAAAGGTTAGAATAGCTCCAAAGAGAAATGCAAGAACAGTTGCAAGCACAAATGCAAGAGCAATTGGCTAAAATCCAGCAAGATATGAGGGATTAAATGTTGGAATCCCAAAGGAAATGATGAACCAGCTAACATAATTACTAACCGGCGAATCAGAAAAATGAAAGAATCCCGTGGTTAATACTGGGGCTGACAATGAAGATCCTCTCTACCCTCTAGGTTTTACCCCGACAAACGCTCAGACATAAGCTGAGGTGTATACACAAAGGCTATCCGTTACAATCAAGCCCTAAAAATTTCAGGCCGGTACTTAAATACCAATTAACTATCAAGCAAGCTGAGGCTCTAATCCAGAGGATAACCCAACTAATCCTGTTGTCCCTAATCTGGATAACATGGTAGAAGCAGAAAGAGCGAAGGTAGAGCTCCCGAAATAATTGGAAGACCGATGCAAGTGGTTTGAAGAAAAGTTCAAAGCGATAGAGAGTGCTGACTATCACTATGGAATCGATGCTAAGGATTTGAGCTTGGTTCCAAACCTGGTGCTTCCCCCCAAGTTCAAAACTCCTGAGTTCGAGAAGTATAACAAGACTAGTTGCCCCAAGGCTCATATTACCATGTTTTGTAGACGAATGACTGGGTATTCAACAATGATCAGGTATTGATTCATTGCTTCCAAGATAGTCTTGTTGGGGCAGCATCCAAATAGTACAACCAATTGAGTCATACCAAGATCAACTCATGAAAAGACCTTGCACAAGCTTTCATGAAACAGCATAGTCACGTGACGGATATGACTCCTGATAGGATCATCTTGCAGAACATGGAAAAAAAATCGAATGAGAGTTTCCGACAATACGCCCAAAGGTAGAGGGAAGTTGTCATACAAGTTCAGCCACCTCTCTTGGAAAAAGATACCACCATGCTATTCATCAATACCTTAAAGGCTCCATTCATCACTCATACATTGGGGAGCATCACTAAAAGCTTCTCAGATATAGTGATGACCAGCAAAATGATTAAGAACGCAGTAAGAAGTGGTAAAATAGATGCGGGGGAAAGCACCAAGAGGTCAGCCTCAAAGAAAATGGAGAACGAGGTGAACAACATAAGCACGTACAATAAATGTCATTCCAAGTCGTTTACAATGAGCCAACCAAATACGGTAACTACCAACCATCAAAGCACCATGAGCCAATAATCTAATACGAGGACGAACACAGAAAGACTACAGTTTACCCTTATACCCATGACGTATAGGGAGCTGTATCAGAACCTATTCGATGCATACATAGTGTCTCTTTTCTACTTAAAGCCGATGCAACCCCCATATCCCAAATGGTATGACGCTAATGCTCAGTGTGAATACCACGCTAGAATCACTAGGCATTCAATCAAAAATTACACTGCGTTCAAAAAGTTAATTAAAATATTTATTAAAATGAGAATTGTGAAGTTCAACGACCCATCAGCGCCCAATGTAGCAGGAAACCTGCTACCAAATCATGTCGACCAATGGGTAAATGAGATAAATAAAGGTGGGAGCAAGAAGGTCAAACATGAGGTTGCAGATGTCAAAACCCCATTGAAATGGGTTTGAAAGGAGATGGTAAAGAGAGGACTGATAGTATTGGATTCGGAAGAAGGATTAGAAGAAAAGAGGAACTACTGTGAGTTCCATAACGAGGTGGGGCAAGAAATCCAAGAATGCAGGAAGTTCAGGCCCTAATGCAGGACATGATAAACAATAAAGAAATAGAGTTCTATGAAGAATTCAAAAGCCCTGAGAAGGGAAATATATGTGTGTCAGAAGGAGAATCGACGATGAAAATCTAAAAAGTCAACTACCCAGTGGTCATCATTTCACGACCAAGAAATAATGAAGCTGAAACGCAAATGGCACCACGAGTCATAATCCAGAAACCCGTATCATTTCCCTGCAAGAATAGTAAAAGGGTTCCTTAGAACTATGACTGTAATGTGACAATCTCGGGAGAGGAGGACCCGGTTAACGCTTCAAAGGAGGGTCAAAATGTGGGTTTTTATACACATAGTGGGAAACACTACGATCTAGCGAATTCAAGAACAGAGCCCGTAAAAGGAAATGCCTTGGCGGTAGAGCAAGAAAAAGAAAAGATGGATAGAGTTGAATCATCTATTAACGAGCCGGTGACTGAAAGAGAGGCTAGAGAATTCTTGAAATTCTTAAAGCACAGTGAGTATAGCATTGTAGAACAACTACATACGCAATCGACTCGCATTTCAGTGTCAGCCTTACTTTTAAGCTCGGAGACACATCGGAGTGCGTTAATAAAAGTGCTAAACGAAACTTATGTTGCGGATGATATCTCTATCAACAAGCTGGACCATCTTGTCAATAATATAAGCGCCGACAATTTCATATTTTTTAACGACGATCAAATACCGTCAGGGGGAATGGGATCTACAAAGGCTCTACACATCACCACCCGCTGTAAAGGATATATATTGCCAGGAGTATTGATTGACAATAGATCTACACTGAACGTCCTACCCCTATCCACACTGAATAGGCTGCCAATGGATAGTTTCCATATGAAGACATGCCAAAATATAGTGAGGGCATTTGACGATACTGAAGGGAAAGTAATGGGAAGGATTGAAATACCCCTTTTGATCAGTCTAAGCACGTACAAGGTGGATTTCTTAGTGATGGACATCAAACATTCCTACAATTGCTTATTGGGGAAGCCATGGATTCACTCAACAAGGGCAGTGCCATCATTGCTGCATCAAAAGCTCAAATTGGTAACGAAGGGCCAACTGGTAACCATAAACGTGAAAGAGGACATCATCGCATCTGTAACCAGCGACGCGCCATATATGGGGACAGACGATGAAGCGATAGAATGTTCTTTTGGTAGCTGAAATTTGTGAATGTGGCCTTCATTGTCGAAGGGAATAAGGTCCCGATACCCAAAATCTCCAAAGCTACAAGGATGGGCTTGCAACTGATGGTTGGAAAAGAAGCTTTGCCCGGGAGAGGCTTAGAAAATGCCTACAAGGAAGGGTCGAGGCACCCATGCTCATGGACAAACAAGACCGTTTTGGCTTAGGATATAAGTCAGATGCTAGGAAAAAGAAGAGAGCGCTAGAGAAAAAGCAAAAAAGAAGAAAAGCAAGACTGAATAGAAGAAAGGTCAAGTGGGAACCGATGACCTTTCCTCATATATCCAAGACTTTCGTATCAGGAGGAACTATTCACCCTGAAAGAAAGATGACAAGAAACGAAACAACGGAAGAAATGTTGGGAAGTTTGAGCATTAATGCCATATCTGAAGAAGGAATAGGAGATGAAAACCTATCAGGCATTCACCTTTACGTACCAGGGAGTGTTTTGAACAATTAGATTGCGGAGGAGATCCCTATAATCTTTATAATTAATTCAGAGTAATGTTCAAAACACGTAGATTGCACCAGGCCTAAGAGTAATAAGAACCTCTTTTGTGAAATAAGCTTATGCCCAATGATCTTTATTTTAATAAAATGCATCTTTTGTCCCACTTTCAGCAAATATTCTTTTATTTTTTCATTCATAATCATACCATACAAATATTTATTCTTAGATTCTTTTGTTCTTTGGATTTTTCCCTTGTTCTTATAACAGGTCTCTAGATATCAATCATATAAGTGACGCTGCTAACGACTCAGTATATCTTTTTGAGCAGGATATGTGTCCAGAGGAACCCCAGGATTTTGAAGATGGTCAAGAATGCGGTCTATCTCCTGATTTGTTAAGGATGGTTTAACAAGATGAAAAATAGATCCTACCCTACAAAGAATCAGTGGAAGTTGTGAGCTTAAGGGAAGATAAAGAGGTGAAGATCGGAGCTTGCATCACCGCAGACACAAAACGTGACCTCACTAAATTACTCCAACAGTTTAAAGATATTTTCGCATAGTCATATCAAGATATGCCCAAGCTAAACACTGATATCGTGGTACACCGGCTCCCCATAAAGGAAGAGTGCAAACCAGTCCAACAAAAGCTCCGAAGAATGAGGTCTGATATCTTACTGAAAATAAAAGAAGAGGTCAAGAAACAATTTGATGCTGGTTTCTTGCAAGTGGTTAAATACTCAGAATGGGTAGCCAATATCGTTCTCATCCCTAAAGAAAATGGAAAAGTATGAATGTGCGTGGACTATAGGGACTTGAATAAGTCCAGCCCGAAAGACAATTTCCCATTACCACATATCGACACTCTAGTAGACAACACGGTGGGTTATTCACTGTTCTCATTCATGGATGGTTTCTCGGGATACAATCAGATAAAGATACATCCTAAAGACATGAAAAAGACCATATTCGTAACATGGTGGGGAACGTTTTGTTATAAAGTAATGTCATTTGGACTAAAAAATGCAGAAACAACGTATCAAAGAGCCATGATAACCCTGTTCCATGATATGATGCACAAAAAAAATTGAGGTTTATGTTGATGAAATGACCATAAAATCCTGAACGAAAAAAGAACACATATAAGTTCTGAGGAAATTATTCTTGTGATTGAGAAAATTTTATTTGAAGCTCAATGCGGCAAAATGTACTTACGGGACTAAGTCGAGAAAACTACTAGGATTTGCAGTTAGTGAAAAGGGGATCAAGGTCGACCCAGATAAAGTAAAGGCTATATAAGAATTGCCTCCGCCATGCACTCAAAAAGAAGTTCGAGGTTTCCTAGGAAGACTAAATTACATCGCACGGTTTATTTCACAACTAACTAAGAAATGCAACCCTATATTTCGTCTCCTTAAGAAACACAATCCAAGCATTTAGGATGAAGAGTGCCAGAAGACTTTTGACAAAGTCAAACATTATCTATCCAATGCCCCAGTACTGATGCCACCTAGCCTGGATAGGCCGCTAATATTATACTTGGCAGTATTTGGGAATTGCATAGGATGCGTGTTTGGTTAACATGATGAGTCAGGAAGAAAAGAAAGAGTGATATACTACCTCAGTAAGAAATTCACTGAATGCGAGACAAGATATTCACCAATCGAGAAGTTATGTTGCGCTTTGATTTGGACGACTCGGAGACTGAGATAGTACATGCTATACCACACAACTTGGCTCATTTCAAAACTCGATCCTCTAAAATACATAATGAGTCAACTGCTTTGAATGGAAGAATGGCCCGGTGGCAAATTCTATTGTCCGAGTTTGATATAGTCTATACAAATCAGAAAGCTATAAAAGGAAACGCAATAGCGGATTTTCTGGCCAGTAGAGCCCTAGAAGATTATGAGCCTTTAAACTTTGATTTCCCGAATGAAGATCTAATGTATGTAGCAACCACTGAAGAAGACTCTCAAGAAGTCATCATTGGAAGCTAAACTTCGACGGAGCCTCAAACGTTATAGGTAACAGAATCGGGGCAGTCCTAATATCCCCAAATGAAGATCATTATCCATTTACTAGCAAATTGGATTTTGATTGCACGAATAATATGGCAGAATACGAAGAATGTATCATGGGCATCCGTGCAGCTATAGAGTGTAAAATCAAAGTGCTAGAGGTATATGGGGATTTTGCACTAGTGACCTATCAACTCAAAGGTGAATGGGAGACGAGGAACCCCAAGTTGATTTATTATCAAAGGCTGGTTTTAGAGCTAATTGGAGAGTTTGATGACATCACCTTCTGCTATCTTCCACGAGATGAAAATCAAATGGCTAACACTTTGGCTACCTTGGCTTCAATGGTTAAAGTGAACAAACAAGAGAATGTGAAACCTATCCAGATGAGTATTTATGAAAATCTGGCTCATTGTTACAACATCGAAGAAGAAGAACAAAAGGACGATCACCCTTGGTGTCACGATATACTGCGATACATAAAGAATCGTGAATACCCTGACCAGGCAACTGATAACGATAAAAAGACGCTGAGAAGATTGGCTAGCGACTATGTCTTAGATGGAGAGATCCTATATAAAAGAAGAAAGTATCAAGTGCTACTAAGATATGTAGACGCTGTTGAGGCTAAGCAAATCCTTGAAGAGGTCCATGAGGCTGTCTGCGGAACACACGCTAATGGTTTCACAATGGCCAAACAAATCATGAGATTCGAATATTACTGGTCCACTATGGAAGAGGATTGCATCAGCTATGCCAAGGGTGCCATATATGCCAAATTTATAGTGACAAAATTCATGTACCTCCTTCACCTTTGTATGTTATGACTTCTCCATGGCCTTTCTCTATGTGGGGCATAGATGTCATTGGGCCGATCTCGCCAAAAGCTTCAAATGGGCATCGATTCATCTTTGTGGTCATTGACTACTTCACCAAGTGGATAAAAACTGCTTTATACGCCAATGTTACAAAGTCAGCAATCAGCAAATTCCTAAAGAAGGAAATCATATATCGGTATGGAATGCCAGAAAAGATCATCTCTAACAATGTATTAAACTTGAACAACAGTACGATAGTGGAGGTCTATTGTCAATTCAAAATCAAGCACCACAACTTGTCACCATATCACCCAAAAATGAATGGCGCAGTGGAGGCAGCCAATAAGAACATTAAGAAGATCGTGGGGAAAATGACTAAGACTTATAAAAACTGGCATGAAAAGTTACCATTTTCCCTCTATGCTTATCAATTTCAACTGGGGCAACGTCTTTCTCTCTGGTTTATGAAATGGAGAAGGTTTTACCCATTGAAGTTGAGATTCCTTCTCTTAGAGTTTTGGCAGAATTGAAATTGGATGAAGCAGAATGAATCCAATCCCGATGCGATCAACTGAACTTTATTGAAGAGAAAATGTTGAAAGCCATCGTCATGGTTAGATATACCAAAAGCAAATGATGCGAGCTTACGACAAAAAGGTTCGTCCCATAGAATTCCATGAGAGGGACCTAGTATTGAAAAAGATCCTTCCTATACAAAAGGACTTCAGAGGAAAGTTGATGCCAAACTAGGAAAGACCTTATGTGGTAAAAAAAACCTTTTCTAGAGGAGCGTTGATCTTGACTGAGATGGATGGAAAAAGCCTGCCTAATCCTGTGAATTCAGACTCGGTCAAGAAATAATTCACCTAAAAAAAAAGGGAGAGGCTAAGGCAAAAACCCGTAAAGGGCGCCTTGAAACCAAAGGGGTTTTGAATTGAAAACCCAAAAAAAGGGCAATTCAAGTTTTGATCAAAAGTGGGGCCCGTAATGGTCATGTTATGCCCGAATTAACAAAGAGGAGGGATGTTACATCTTGAGGCATCAGCAAAGCCTTCTAGGTCTTCTAGACACATAGTAAGTTCAAATGGTCCTTGAGAAGTTTTGGACGAATAAGCTCATGCTGCGATATCTGGGGCACCTATTTTCATCTTATTCATTTTGTATTTTGGAAAAATGTGCTATCTTGATTAATTTATTCTCATGTTGTATTTTAGCAAAATTTGCTATCGTGATTAATTCATTCCGAGCTTTGTTCTCAATAAAATTGCGTCTTGTCCGTTATGATAATCTTTTTCAAACATTTTTATTGAAATAACGATTAATGGACTAGTAATATTCAAACAAAAGGATTTTTGCGTATTACTCTGAAAAGTTTTCTAAATAGTATAGGGACCTGAAGCGGGACCATTGGTCAAAATTATCCAAAGTTAAGGATTGAGATCATTTGAGAAAAGAATAGTCTAAATTGTGACTATTTCTTCGGGTTTTCTATCAAATATACCAACTGAACAAGAAGGCGTGGTAACACATCAGTGACAAAACCTTGATGAACAATGAACAATAATAGCCTAAGCGTTAAAAAAGGGATCATTCTCGAAAAACGACATTCTGCATTCATGCAAATATCATTCATACACGCCTGGTTAGAAGCATTTGATTCATTCTAATCATAACATCCTAATCATTTAGCATGAATAGAGACCTATGAATTAGATTTTACTGGTCATGTTACCCAGAGGTGTAATAGGTCATTGAAATCACAAATCCCATACCCCTGAAGTTGTAGTATGATGAATTGACCATGGCGAATCTTATCTCCCTGAAGTTGCAGTGTAGCAGATTGATGTCACAAACCTTATCTCTCTAAAGTTGCAGTGGAGCAGGTTAAAAATAACAAATCTTATCACCCTGAAGTTTCAGTGGGGTAGATTGTAGTTACAGATCCTATCTCCCTGAAGTTGCAGTGGAGTAGGTCGAAGTTAGCAAACCTTATCCCCCTGAAGTTGCAGTGGAGTAGGTTGAAGTTAGCAAACCTTATCCCCTTGAAGTTGCAATGGAGCAGGTTGAAGTTTATCTCCCTAGAGTTGCAGTGGAGCAGACTGAAAGTTACAAACTTTATCTCCCTGAAGTTGCAGTGGAGCAGGTTGAAGTTACAAATCTTATCTATCTGAAGTTGCAGTAGAGCAGATTAAAGCTATAAATCTTATCTATCTAAAGTTGCAGTAGAGTAGATTAAAGCTATAAACCTTATCTCCCTGAAGTTGCAGTGAAGTAGATTGAAGCCACTAGTCTTGTCTCCCTGAAGTTGCAGTGGAACAGATTAAAGCTATGAGTTAAAAATCTTATCTCCCTGAAGATACAGTGGAGCAGATCGAAGATGCAAATTGAATCTCCCTAAAGTTACAGTGGAGTAGATCGAAGCACTAATTACTATACCCCTGAAGATACAGTGGGATAGAATGAGGCTACTTGAAGAAGATAAACACCAAGAAGTCAAGATTCTGCAAGACCGGGCAAATTTGGCCTTTGTTAAAGTCTTTGTTTCATTCTCGTTACACGACAATGAGGAAAGAGGGGTAGCTATATAGGCCCAAATCCACCCGGCCCACTAAGTCAAATAAAACCCAAAATAAAATAAAATTAAACAGTCTAAATTACAACAAAATCCTAAGCCCAAGTGGCCCAAAATCTAAAAAAAAATTCATCCAAAAAAGAGGAAGAAGAAACCCTAGCCACCATGTGCGCTGCTCCTCCTCGGGCGCACCGCCCGCGCCTCGTCCTGAGGTCCATCTGCAAGCTTGCACCAAAACAGCAACGAAACCCTTCAAGCCTCCGTTAACCTAGCTGAACCTGCAAACAAGGACCAAAGAACAGAGAAACGAAGCAGAGAAATAACAGTAGCAAAATCAAGTCATGAACAGTAACAAAATCAAGTCAAGTGTAACATTTGGCTATAAAAGTCACGAAAAAAGCTTGTAATGGGGATATTTTTTAACAGAGAAATAATATACGAAAAAAAAATAGAGGAGACTAATTCGAATATTAGAAGGTTATCATCTTTTTTCTTTTTTCTTTTTTTACTTTTCTTCTTCGAAACTACATATATATACCTATATTTTTTATATTTTCCTTTTAAAATCATATATATATATATATATATATATATATATCAGTAATATTAAAAAAAAAAGAGTTTACCTGGGTCATCCGACCACCGCCCACGGCGGAGATGCGGCGGCCGGCATGATGGCGCCACGGTGGTCCCTTCGCTGGATGCTAGGCTTTGGCCAGAGAGAAAATGAGAGGGAGAGAGCCTTTTTTTTTTTTTTCTGAAACAAGGATAAATGATTTTTTTTTTGTCAAAAGGGTGGCTTATATACCATTGCAAAACGACGCCGTTTCAAGGTGTCTTGAAAAACCCCAAAACGACGTCGTTTTGGAGACGACCCGCGCACGACCCAACCCGTTCCAAGGGATCCGCATGTTTTTGATTTTGGGGCTATTTATGTGAGTAGTCATTCCGCTTTTTAAGTGTTCTGTAATTAGATTTTTTTATATTTTTAATTTCTACCTTATGTTTTCCTGCGATTACAGTTTAGTCCTTTTTTTAAACGACGCCGTTTTGGAGGAGGAGGGAAAATATGTCATTTAGTCCCTCCTTGTTATTCACGTGTTCAGATTTGCCCTTCTTTTTTATTTTATTCTCAATTTCCGCCCAAAATCCCATTTTGATTTCAATTTAGCCTTTCCTTGTTAATATTATCATATTATTAAATTAATTAATGTAATGTTTAGCATTTATTTTTATTTTTATTAGTTTATTTTTCTTTCTTCTTTTCATTCCTTCACTTATTATTATTTTTCTAATACGCTTTTATTATTATTATTGCTTTTACCTTTATTTACTTTATTGTTTATTTAATTATTTCTTTATACATACATTTTATATGTTTCGAGGGTTAGATAATTACTATTACTATTATTTTTATTACTATTATTATTACTATTTTCGTTATTATTATATTAAATAATTTAATTTTATTATTTTTAGCACATATATTTTTTTTATATATCATTATTCTTGTTATTATTGTTTTATCATTTATTTTATTTATATCCTTTTAAACAATTTTAAACTTCAAATTATTTATTATTTGTATTTGTTATAATTATTATTATTAGTATTATATTTAAAACTTTGTATTTGTTATAATTATTATTATAAGTATTATATTTAAAACTACTTTACTTAATATTTCTTTCTTTACCCATTAGAAATTACTATCAATTTTTTAATTAAATTTTAATTTTATTTGTTCATTTACTTTTCTTTTATTTTATTTTATATAATTGGTTGGTTTTATTATTTTATTTATTATTTACCCTTTTTTATTTTTGCTCTTATATTTTTATTCATGTTATCACATTCATTATTATTCTATTATGCAAATTAGTACCGTGATTACTATCATTTACATTTTATCAAACATTTTATGCTGTTATCTTTACAAATTCATGTTGCATTATTTTTTACCCGATACATAAAATTTTGTTTTTTTTTTAATAAGTAATCTTTCGTATTTTGGAATTCGAGAGGTCGTTCCCTAACTTATGGGGTTTCGACTTTTTCGATGAATCCAAATAAACGAATGTTTTTAAAGCACGAATTTTAAACATTCTCGGTTATTAAGAAAAGATCGTATTCTAACTTACGGAATACGATTTCTTTCTAAAACCGAGATAATCAAATATCTTTCAAAAAATAAATAATTTTTCGTGTCTATTCTCGTTTCGGGGATTTTAAATATTGTGCCCTAACTTACGGGACATAATTTTTTTCCTCGATTAACGTGAAATTCGCCCTTTTTCTCAGAAAATTTTTAATTAAGCAATGATTTAACGATAGGTCGTATTTTTCTTCAAAGTTCTCAATCTTCGACACTAAGACACCAAGTAATTGTCTAAGGTACCAATTTTGGGCCTATCGAGGGTGCTAACCCTTCCTCGTGCGTAACCGACTCCCAAACTCGTTTTCTCGATTTTGTAGACCAAAAATCATCGTTTTAATAAATTTAAATTTTTGTTAAAACGATTGAATTATCAAGTGATCCGATCATACCTAAATAAAAATGATTGATAGCGACTCTCATATTTTCGTTTTCAAAATAAAGTCGACCAATTACTTTTTCAAAAAAATAGTTTCGACAACTCTATTTAGACCCGAACACAATCGCAACCTGCATATGAGTTTCCGAGTACATCAATACCCCAAGCTAAATCGTACGATTTGAAGTTGGACAGTGACAATTTTGAGCCACAGTTTCAAGGCTGTTCCTATTGTCCGGAATGCCCCGTTCCAGTTCCCATTATTAGCAACCAGGGTCATCAATCATCGATGAATTGTTTAGCTTTGCACCCCAATACTCCACACTTCCTGGTCAAACTTTTGGGACATAATTTTTCGACTTACCTTTTTACACCCCAAGGTTTGTCTTTGGATAATAAAAATGCAGGTTTGGGGGAAGAAAATATTGAGCTCCCAATAAATCGTCGCCAAAAATTTGAACGTCAACGAAGGGCATCGCAACGTTTCACCCCACAAACAATTTCATTCAAATATCAATTATAATTAATGTAAATTAAAATTTTTATTTGAATTTGTATTTTATTAAATTTTAGGTTAGTTGTTACTATTAATTTAGATTATATTTTATCATGGGTTGGGTTTATATTAGCATATTGTAACCTTTTTATAAATGTAATTAATGATGTAGGTCCAAGAAGAATCTTTGAAGATAATGTATGTAATGATGTAGGTCCAACACTAGATATAAGCTTCAATTTTCCAACTTCAACTTCTATTTTCATTATATTAAACATGAAAATGTTTTTTTTTCTTTATTTTAGAAAAAATGTTTTAAATTAAAAAATTTGATACATTCATATCCAGTTGAGTACAGTACTAGCTTGCAACGGCACATGGCTTTTTTCCACTATTAGTGCACATGGATTTTCTTTTAATTTTGTTGGTTAATTTGAGGCTGAATTCAAAAGGTTAACATATTTTGTAGAATATAAAGTATTTAAGTTTCGTTTGTATTTTTAATTAATTTCAATATGATTTATGGATTACTTTATTAATTTATTTGTAAAATTCAAAAGGTTAACCTATTTTGGGTAAATAGTAATACATTTTTTCGTAGCTTGTCAACGTTAATAAAATACAACAGATAATATTTAAAATATATTCGAATTTCAGGTACATTGATTTATGTTTACATCGACCACGACGACTATCCAAGATGAAATTCTTGATGCAAGCACTTGTTTCGATTGTAACCAATTGTTCTGCATAGATCGTAACATTTTGGTTCACTCTTCTCCCTCAAATCCATGTGATTTTGAATCCTTTTTGCTTGCGACCAACCTTTGGACACTCTACATAGCCCTGGGTTATTATACAGACTAGAAGCACTGTGTGGGTTACTACCTGATGTCAATGTTACTCCATAATCACATGCTTCTACCCACCCATTTTTCATATCAAAGTCAAACTCATGTAGAGAAGATCGTTCACCCACAGACACTCTTAGAACCTCTATACACGGGTCATGAACTCCATATTGTTGATTTAGTAGAGTGATAATTTGTAACGACTCAACATCCGCTAACTCAACGAACAACTCAATTGGTTCAACGTTACCATGTGAGTAATACAATGCGGTCATAGTCTCCACGTCATCATCCTTGTCACATCTCCTTATTTTGCATGGATTTGACTGAACTGGAAATTTGTAGAATAATCCGGACACCCTCCTCCCACAACGTCGAGTGATTTTTGTACCAATCTTTTGTTTGATTTCATCAAGTTTTACACTTTTGTTAAACTTCGTTCCTATTTGATGGCGCAATTCAAATATACTACCAACTTCTATATAGCAATTTACCCCATCTAAATGGACATAAACAAAGAATTGATTATTCATCTCTTATACTAAACCTTTAATATATATATTAAAAATAAAAAATATATATTAGTTGCTATTAAAACCATTCATACCATATTAAAGCAATAAAAAAATTGTATCCAACAAAATAATTTACATGTCATACTAGAAATTACTATCAATATATGGTGACATAATTATACATAATAGTAAAATAAAATGAAATTACATGAAAAAAAAACTAACATTACCGACTCAAACTTAATTTTTAAAATGAAAAACAAATATTCTCGATTTCAATCTTGATTTCTAATAGCTGTCGGGACCCAAGTTTGAGACTTTTTTCCACCACTTTAAACATAAGATTTCTCTCGTTTAACTTTAATAAGTCATTTTTTTATCTCTCAGTTTGTTTCAGAACTAAAAAACAATAAGAGATTTGTATTTTTTTTTTTGGTAGGGAAGCAAGGTTTAAAATACTAAGTTGGTGTTGCCACCCTATTAAGCAGCACCACTTCTGTTGATGTGACTGATCGATATACACCCTTACACATGTCAATCCGTGCCTTTAATGTGTCAGACGACACTAGTTAAAAAATAATATTTTTTTAGTATTTCTTCAGTATTTTAAGAAAATACAAATAATACGGTTTTTAATTTGCGGTCTCACCTAACAAAGTGGCGACATCACTTAATTTTTTTTTTCTCATCTGAAATGATTGGCTCATAATGAAGGTATTTTTTGAGTTGGTGTCGCTTGATACATTAACCACACCTAAGAATATTGTTTAAAATAAACTATTCTCATAAATAATTTGCAACTTACCTATTTTCGTAATTACATTTTATGTTATTAATGTAAAAAAACCTTTTTATTAGAAAAAAAAAAGTTTTTTTTTTAAATTTTAAACCAATTGAATATTGACTTTAATAAATGATTGTTCCAACCGCTTTAGGACAATATTGGACTGACGGAAAAATGGGTCAAACGGGCGTAACTTGCAAAATGAAAGGTGAACTATGGGGCGCCAAAATGTGTGCTATGGATACTCTTCAATGCATAAGTTAATGATGGTTTGATGATTTTTTTTTTTTTTTTTTGAAGTTAAGGAAGACAACGAGAGGGTAAAAATATGGGTCTTACCTTTACTTGGAAATCCTTTCTCAGTAGCTGCGTTCTAAGTCTTAGACCAATGATTACATATGAGCTTATCTTAATCCTTCATTAACACCATCTATTAGGTCCAGTGCCTGTTTTATGGTAGAGTCGAATTGCTTTATTTGTATTTGTTGAGGTTTTGGGCCATATGACCCATTTGGCTATCTTGGGTTTTTTCTTTTTGGTTAGCTAGTATATCAATATATTCTCTTTTAGGCCTAAGACAAGTTATAAATTAACGTGGTGAGAACCTTCATATGAATCCAAGAAGTATAGTGTATTGGATCTGGATCTTCTAAACGTTAATTGTAACCACTAGCTATAAAGATCCCAAAAAGGATGATGGAGTGTGGTGAAAGGTTTGCTTATATTCTTTGAAGGATTAGATTATATCTCCGGAGGGATTGCGTTATATCCTCTGAACGATTGACTTATATTTGTGATATTGAGTTATATCCATTGAAGGAATGATATGTGTCCTCATGTTAGGGGATAAATTTCAAATATATAGTTTGGGTAATTTTTTCATGAACCTATTTGTTAACCTATCATCTTGACGTCTAATTTATCAATAATTTTCAACAATTTCACTACAAAATCTTCTGATTACTACTACTCTCTATTTCTGCCAAGCATTTTATGAGGGTGAAAATTTTAATTTCTCTTATCTTTTATTTAGTTTTCCTACATTCTAATTCTCATGTTCCCATTGAACAACAAAAATTTTATTTTCCCACATAGATATTAATATTTTTATGCGTTGTTCTTAATAAAAATATATATAATATACCTCTTTACTTAGTAGAGATATGAGTAACTATCTTAATGGTTCAAATAATAATTACACTCTTAATATGCAACGTTTTAATTAAACATAATTTATCCTAAGATATATACTACTTACTAAAATCTAATTTTATTGTATAGTATCATACTGTTTAAATTTGAGAGAATATAAGATAAGGATATATAAATAAGAACCAAACTTAATGAAAAGGTCCAATAAATTGAATTGGTAAATAATATCATTCCCAAACCTCTTAATATAAGACCCAATCCCAAAAAAATTAAAAGTTCAAACAAATCTATTATATGTAAAATAGGAGATAGATAAATCAAAATGATTTTCATGATCTTATTGACACAATTAGGAATTTTTTTTTTATGATATGTTTCTAATTGAATAAAATCCTAATCTATTAAGCTAGTTAATTTGGATATATTAGTATTTAACAGTTAGAATTGTTTACTACTTTTCAAAATACCATTTATTTAGGACAACAACTTATATTTAGATCTTATTATGGGTTGCACCATCCCTTTTAAAACTTTGTTCTTTTTTTTTGTATTTTCTCTTTTGCGTCTTACAAAGATCAGTTTTTATGACCGAAATAATATTACAATTATATTTTTTTCGATTGCTTGTTTTTGCTTGTTTTTCTTTTTTGTGTTTCTTGCAAGGGCGGTGGAAGTCAACGGGACTGTTGCTGCCGTCTTGGTGCAAGGGGGAAGGTTTCAAGCACCGCATCTACTGACACATCGAGGAGCGGCGCGGCAAAGGGCTAGGGTAACTAGGGTTCTGCTGAAAGATTATGATTTTGGCCATTAGGCCTCTTTTTGTATTTAGGCTTGTAATAATTTTTAATTTTTTTGGTCCTCGAGCCTTGTAAATGGACTATTATTTTTTTTTTTGTTTTATTATTGGACCCGAGTAAAACTGAGCTCTTACACTTAACATATCTAAACTTGAGTACGACAATCTTAGTTTGTGAAAAAGTAAAAGAAATAAAACGAATATAAAAGTATAGATTAGCCAGGAAGAAATTAGTGACCAAAAGTTAAATAGGCAGCAAGCATGGAAGCGAGAGGAACAGAAATATTATCATCTATTAGCATGGTAATTGGAAGAGATTCAACCACAGTTGCCACTAGAGAAATTAAAGCAACCCTATGCATTGTATACCCCCAATCCAATTGTAAATAACCCAGAGCTGAGTAGTAGTACAGCATCCTACATTCATTCACCAACACAAACTTTTATTAGCATTAATATTTGGACAAAACTTTGGAATATATACCATATAATTTCTTATTCAATAAATAATATGATATAACAACTTGATTTGATGTAATTATATGTATTAAACTTTGATTTAATTTAGTTTTTACCTATAATTAACATATAAAATTATTTTATTCCTAGTACCATAATCAAAACTGCAATTAACCTGACACTCATAGTCAATGCAACATTAGTTTAGAGATATAGTTTTTAAATTCATGAAAAATTTGTAGTAAAATAAAATATACTTATATGTAACCAATTATTTTGTTTTGGAAATTGAGATAAAATTATAAAATTTTGTATTAAATGTTTTATCTTAAAAGGTTGAAATTGAATTAATAAATTTAAAATAGCCATTATTTAACTAAGAGGCTAAAGGGCCTTAATTGAAATATTAATTTTTAAGAAAGAAGAAAATTGCAATATTAAATTGTAGGAAATTAATGGAACTCACCCAATAGAAATGATGAATCCTGAAACAAACATGGAAATGCTGCCAACCCAACTCTTACTTTGATTATAAGGAATCTTGGACGACCCATATTTTCTACCAATTATATCTGCAAAACCTGTCCACCACACTCCTTTCTATAAGTTTTTAATATTAAAATAAAATACCTTAATGGGTATCTTCTGTTCAATATTTATTTTTAATTTTTATAAATTATCTGAATCCAGAATATTAAATCTGTCAAATTCATATCGTACCCAAATAAATGCCTAAAGATGGCATTAATAATTTCACTCAATAAATGCAAATTGATGATGAAACTACTCATGCATCAAGGACAACGTGGGTTTTACCACACTCCTTTCTATAAGTTTTTCAATATTAAACTACTAATAATGAAATTACCTAGGGTTTTATATGGAAAACATAAGTTTTTGCTAAAACAAATCATTTTATCTTTTCAATTTTTCTAACTAATTTTAGTTTTTCTTTTACAAAATTACTTGATTTTTATAAAAAAAATTTATGTTTTACAAGAAAAACCATTTTATTTTTCAATTTCCTTTATATATTTTCTCTTTTAAAATCACTTTTTGTCTTAACAGAACAAACTTGAGTTGTATATGGAAAAATCATTTTATCTTTTTAATTTTCTTTACTTTTTAAAATTAAGTTTAGTTTTTTTCCAATAAAATGGAAAAGTCTCTACAATTGGATAACTTAATTACCTATAAAATTCAGTTTTTTTTTAAAAGGGATAAATATCAAAACTATATATGAGCTATGGTTTAATGTGTAATTGTATACATGAACTTTAATTTTGTGTAATTTTATATATGAAAATTTTGATTTAATCCAATTCTTATAAATTATTAACACAATTGTTCATATAACATCATTTTATGCTTATATATTATATACATAAATAATTATATTTATCTAATATAAAAATAAATTGATGTATTTATTTCTTTAAATGTGTATGATTAAATCAAAATTAAAGTTTCAAGTATACATTTGAACCACAATCAGAGTTTTACATGTGTAATTGCACCAAATTAAAGTTCATTATGCAATTGCACATTAAATAAAAATTCAAAACCTACTAAAGTTGATTGACTAAAATGAATATAAATAACATAATTTAACTCCAAATTAATAGCCGGTAACCAAAATAAAAACCGTTTTTAACGGTAGTGCTTAAAATACATTTTTTTTTAAATTTTCAGTGCCCAAAATAAAATTTATAAAAATTAAACAATTTAGCCTTACTTTTTCTTTTATATCATATTATATTATATTTTATATTGTAGTATAATTATTGATTATATAATAAAGGAACAAGAGATTGGATACCATCACCGCCGCACATATTTGCCAAGCAGATGACACCGACAGGGGATTCACGCCAAAACGCAAGAGCACATAACATCAACATCGCAACATAATACAAAGGCCCCCTAAGCAATTCCCTGCAATTTAATTAAAAACACACTAACACATTTGAAGATTAAATTTGAATTTGCATAATCACAATCAATCAAACCAATATAAGTCGGATTTAACAGTAGAAATGTCTGCCCTAGCTGCTTTCCTTTTTTAAGTTAGGTACTTTGAATAAAATAAATATTTATGTCATTGGAAGGGGTTTCATTTCATACTTAACAATTCTAGAAATACCAGCTATGTACATTGAATAAACTAAAATGTGTGAAAGAAAAGAAAATCCAATCCGGCACCACTCTGCCACGCCATTTAAAATTACTGCTTGAATGTCCTATGTATCTTTTGTGGTTTTCTAGTACGCCTATATTATATATTGAAATTATAATTATATATTTTAGGATATGAAATTAAGAATTATTAGTAAATAAGTGCTGTAGAGTAATTCTATAGCAGTGTGGAATGATTGGTATAAAACTGAGCTATTTGTTTTCAACATTACTACAAAGGGTGGGACAAAAACAGATCATAAGACTATCTCTGCTGTCTCCCCGCACTTCAATCCATAGCTATTCTTAAATTTGGAAATTATTTATGTTAAAAATTATATATATTAAATAGAAAAGGATTAATTTATAACATTTTAATGATACAATTATTATAGCTCATGCTCTATTAATGTAAATCAATGCATCTTAAATTTGATATAAATTTAAAACTTTTAATTATTTATTTTATATAAAAAATTCAACCGTTAATATATATTAATATATAGAGTATTTTAAATTTACATGCATTACAAGTATACTTATATTAATAAATTTAACAATTAATTCATTAAAATATTAAAATATAAATAATTACCAACGTATTTAAAATTACTTTAATTTTTACCCTATACAAATGATTTCTCCCTTTAATTTAATTAGTTCACACTGTAGTAAGGTGCTGAAGGATCTCTACACTAATCTCTGCTTGATTTGAGGACTCGACTAAGCCTTTTTATTTATTAAAAATGAGTGCAAATTAAAATTTTTAATACTAATTAAAAATAAAATAAATAAGCTAACATACTATTCGAATAAAAATAAAACAATCAAATTGGAGTAAAAAATTATATTATGGTGATAGAAAAATTACTTGGGATTTCCTTCTCGAGTAACAGATTTGATCAAGCTTTGATCGTCACTCAAAGAGAGACCATGAATTACAAGCCTTAAGCAATTGATAAGTGGAACCAGAGATGCAAAGTAACGAGCTTCATCGGCGTTGCTATTTTTTAAAATTTAAAAAGTATATATATCAGCTATAATATTAATCAATTTAATTAATAAAATAATGCAACCCAGTTTTTTTTTTATTCACCTGAAAATTGGCCAGGAAATGGCAAAAAGTAATCCAGATAATATATGCACCAATTTTCTACTTAAATTCTGTTAAAATAATTAACAAAAAGAACCGATAAAATGAAATTAAAAAATTCTGATAAAGTGAAAGAGAGATTTTAAGAAAAAGAAAAAAAAAACCTGTTGAATGAGCTCCTTTTGAGTGAGAATATCGAAGGTGAAGACGAGAGCATAAGCGCCAGCAAAGACAGAGGCGGAAGCAGCGGTGTCTCGGAAAATAGAGGCGGTTGCAGCGGTGGCTGAGAGTGCGGTGGCGCGTTGGGGCGCGCGGTAGAGAATAGGGAAACGGGACGTGGTTGGGATGTGAGGAGAGAGGAAGAGAAAACGGGGAGGAGGAAATACGGCGGAATAGACGTGGCGGCTTAAGATGGGATGAGTGAAGGATAAGGAGAGGCTCATCCTAGCAGCGGAGAAACTGATGAAACAGAAGAGAGAATCTAGAGCGAGACCGCTGAGCTCTCTGCTTTTGATGTATATTTTGTTGAACCAAGTGATCTTACCTTCCATTTATGTAATGAATGGATAATTTTTATTGAATTGGGTAAAATTTGCAAACGGCAAAGATAAAGAAAAGAGTAAGTTAAAAGGAGGACCAATGAATGAAAGTGAGAGAAATCGACTAATTTTACTCAGATTGATGATGTCAGATTCCAAAAGAATTTACAACTGTAAAGGTAAAAAGTACCACTTTTGACCTTTTTAGTGGAAACCCTATAACTTACATGTGACCCAAATCGACTTTATTCAAGGGGTTGAATCCAAAATCAGTTTAAAATAATTCAAAAGAATAAATAGTTTATTGATTCAATTCTAAAAAGCTTTGCTTTTGAAGATAGTTGGGTATACTTGGATGAATACTTGTAAATTGAGCAAGTGTCTCCTTTGAAGAAGGCTGCTTTAATTAAGGTTGAAAATTTAATTTAATTGAGTGAAAAAAATTTCAAATTGATTGAGTTGATGAATTTTATTTTATCAACTTAATTTGATTCAAATTTTTTCAAATTCAGTATAATTGTCCAAGTTAAATTAAAAACTAAACATGTCAAATTAAAATATTATTCCAAGATAATTAATTTCATGTTGAAACATATAAATTTGAAACTATATATATTTAAAAAATATATATTTGAATCATTAATTAATTTCTTTAGGTTCCCAAAATTACTTATCTTAAATTTTTTTGTTATTTTTGTTGAGAGAGACCAATTTACTCATTTTCAAACTTGATAGAGACCAAAAGAGTATTTACACCAATCTATTATTCGAATCATTCGAATTATAAAATTCAACTCGATTTAAACTCGAAACCCAAATAACTCAATTCAATTAACTCAAAATTTAAATTTTTTTAATTTTTTCAAATCAAATCAAATTCTACTTACCTAACTTCAACACCTTTACTTCTTATCAATAAAAACAGAAATAAATCTATTTAAATGATTGTACTAGATATAATTTATTAAGTTCGGCCCATATATTTTAAGATATAAATGCCCTTCGAGTTTGCTTTACTCATTTCCTTTTCCTATTTTAAAACTCACCGTTATTTAATAATTATTAAAAGCATTTTTAATTAATTAATGTATTGGTTCTAAGTTTAACTTATTTTATTAAGTTGTTTGTTTTATATAAGTGATTTTAAATTTAAATTTTCTTGATAACATAACTTGTTTTTAAGTTTTATTATCAGAAATACGTCACTTAAGATAAAAATGAGACCCCAAACAAGTTGAGCTTCATTGACTTCTTAATAATATAAGTTGATTTTATTTTGAATCATAATAATTTAAAAATTAAAAATTAAAAAAAAAAATTGTTTGTTAAAATTTCGACTTAAGTACTAAAAGTTTCCATGTAAAATAATTAAAAAAAATCAATTGAACTCATAGTTGAAAACTGCAATTGATTAAGCCCTTGTAATATATTCTTTTGTCGAAGCCCTTGTAATATGTGAATGTATGAATGTTCATGCTGTAGCCTTCGATAATGTGTAGATCGAATGGGCAAATCACGATACATGAACTTATGTGTAAGTCCATGAGGGAGAAACCCATGGCACCTTCTGTGAAAGTCTGTCGAGACATTAAACACGTGATTTTGTATGTTGCCATTGTGGCATACTCTGTTAAGTCTATTTGGTAAAATATGATTTTTTACTCTTATGGTAAGTTTTGGATAAATTTTGATTGCTTTGTACTGCTATGATAAGGTTAAGATACGTCTGGGGCTAAGGTAGTTGAATAACATATGTGATATAATTGAATAAATTTTGAGGGAATTTCTTGAAAATAAGTGTGTATCTGTATGTTCAGAAAGGGTATTCACCATAATATCCTATTAGTTTGGAATTTGGGTGTGTTTGTAGTTATGAATGAGATAAGTATCCCTTAGTTTAAGTTTGTTTGTACCATGCAAGGTCAAATCAGAGTTATCTGGTATCTACCATATCTGAACAATATCATGTATTTTTTTGAAATCTTATGGAATCTAAGTCATTGTATTTTTGAGTATCTAGGGTTCTGAAATCAAATTGTGTAAAATTCATTTGGATGATATATATAACTCATTATTAGTGTGATCTTGTATGGTATCAAACAAGAATATGATTTGACTAGTAAACTGATAGTATTTTAATCTGTGTGAGTATCCGTCAAATGTGTATGTATCCGCCAGTGAACAATATATGTGATCAACCATTCTGAAATCAATGTATGTATAAAGAGATTGTCTGTATGTAGCGGCTTCTGAAGAGATATTCTTTGAAAAGTACTTGTATGGTTCTAAGAAACAAAAGAGATTAAGGTAATGCCTGGAAGGATCCTAAGTTAATTAGGTAGTTAAAAGAGAATAAGTACTATTAAGAGTATAGTAGTTAGTGTGTAAGTGTAAGCCTGAAACTGCGATAGCATCCGCCCAAACAGAAGTAAGTGGTTAAAAAGGGTAGTTGGCATACAAATGTTCTTAAAATATTATCTACCAAGGTATTTTGTATTAACTCTCACTAAGTTCTCTTGAGCTTACAATGCTTGTTATTGTTTCAAGTGATGTGGTAACAGAATGCGCTAAGAGGGACTATGCTAAGAGTTCGCCAAGGTAGCGATGAAGCGGGTTATCATGCATACAGTGGAAAAGTGGCATATTGTAGAGTTACGTCCTAAGAGTCTGTCTTTAGTAAATTTATGTGTTGTACTAAGTGTGATGTAATAATTCAATTCTAAATACTTACTTTTGTTTATTTGAAATTAAGTCTTTAAAAGAAGTGATAAGAATAAGGTTTGAAGTAAAGAGTGTTTGTCTACGGTTTTGAATTTCATTAAGTATATTGTGTAGTAACACATGATATTTGAACCCGATGAATCGGGTTAGGTTAAAGACGTTACATAAGTAAAATCCTGAGTTCAAATAGACAAGGAATTGAAAGCTAGTGCATTGGGTATACGAATTCTTAAGTATGTAGCCTCGTTCACAACAGTGAAATTCATAGCCCGAGACATGGGTAAATGATATCCTCTCATTAGCATTACATGGTTGATGAAAAGTAAATGTGGCCACAGATCGTTCTTTTTGTGATGAATGGCTTGATTACTATTTGATAGTAACTGACTTTTGATGAAGGAAGATGTAATGATTATAATGATGTAATAATCCAAAATTTATGATTAACGAAAAGTGTATTTTCGGGTCTCCGTTTCTGAATAATGGATTTGTAAATATTTAGTAGAAATATTTACAAAGTTGATTGTAATGTTAATTAGAATTTAGTTAAGTGAATTAGCTTGAATTAAGATTAAATTAAGTTTGAGGACTAGATTGAATATAGGGTAAAAGTTGAATTAAAGAATAGAGAAAAGTCAAAGGACTAAACTAGCAATTAAACCAAAACATGACAAGTGTATGGTGATGGTGGTGACATGTGGATTAATTAAATACATATATTAGTAATTATTATTTACTTATAATATAAGTAAATATATTATATTATTATATTATTATTATAAACGTAAAATAAATAAATCAAATTAATACAATTGTATGGTAATAAAATGTACAAGTGTAATAAATACATACATACAATTATAATATATATGTATTTACTTATTATTTAAGAAATAAAATTATTATGTTATTATAATATTAAATTAATATAATAAACGTAAAGTAAATACAAGTGTATGGTGTAGGCAATGACATGTGTAGTATTTATGTACATATACTTGTAAAAATATTATACATATGTAAATAATAATTAAGTAATACTTAATATTTAAGTAATATATATATGATATTATATTATAATAATAAAGTAAATAAACAAAAGAATAAAAGAAATGAAAGAATAGAAAAGAAACAAAATGTGAAACGAAAACAGAGAAGAAAAGAAGAAAAGAAAGAAAGAAAGGGAAATTAGGGATTTCAAGGTTTCAAGTTTAATTGGTAAGTCAATTTAATCCCTTTTTCTTGTAATTTTTGAGTTTTTAGAATCCTAGAACAAAGTACTACTTGATTTAAGTGGAAATTTTGAAAGTTATTAGATTTCTAGATATTGTTCATGTTGAACAAATGATTGAATTAGGGATTAAATTGATAGAATTCTTATTTAGAATTGATTAAAAGATTAAATTGTAAAGTAAGTTATAAGTTTTGTGTTTCAAGGACTAAATTGAAAGAAATTTGAAATTAGGGTTTTATAATCAACATTGGATATTTATGTTGAATATGCTAAGAAATTGAGTAGAAATAAAGTATGAATTGAGTTAGAAAAGTAACTGAATTTAGTTAGGATCAAATTGAAAATAAGGTAAAAATTGAATAGAAATTCAATTATTCAATATAAACTAGTATTGTATTAATGATTATAAAAATTATTTTAATTTTCGTAGCTAACGTTGTTTCAGAAAACCTTGGCTAAGGAAGGAAAAGGCAAAATCAATGAGGGTTAGCTCGGAAATTACTGTTTGTATTTCTATAATCCGAACTTAATATTTAATTGTTGAAATTATTATTTAATATGTATGGTAAGTGCATCGAGATGATTATTTGAATTGGAGTGAATATTGGTTGAAATTGAAAAGTGAATTTAATTATTAATTGTTGTATTTTGATTAAATATTATGGTAAGTAATATAGGTGAGAATTATTTGTATTGTGTTTTACAATTGAAATGGATTGATTTGGTATGTGATAAATTTATTGAATTTATATGGATATATGTGATTGATATGAAAATTGAATATTGAATGTATGTTATATTGAAAATTAAATTGATTGGGAACGTGATGAAATAAATATGAATATGTGATTGATGTGGAATTTGGAATTTGGAATATTTGTTACTGAAAAGTGAATTGAATTGTATTGAATTATGAATTTATGTGATTAATTAAAATGTGTATTGTTTGGAAAAATTGAAAGTGAATTGAATACCCTATTAACTGTATCGGGCTAGTCGGATATAGTTGGCATGCCATAGGATTGGAAGTGTTCAGGGATACTTCGACCTTGAGTCGATGAGGCACTATAAGTTTCGTACTGTTACTTCGACTTCGAGTCAATGAGGCACCATGTGTGTCATACTGCTACTGTTACATTAGTTTAATCCGATGAGGTACTGAGTACCGTACTGTTACTGTTTTCTTCAGCAAAGCCGATGAGGCACTGAGTGCCGTACTGGTGTGTTGGTTGGATTTGTGTATCCGTCAATGTCTGAGTCATGTTAATAGGGGTAAATAAAAATACTAAATGACTGATTTCTTTAATGATTGATTGTTACTGAATAATAAAGATCAATTGATCGTTACCGAAAAATACTGACTGTTATTGAAATGGATAATTACAAAATACTGATTGAGAAGTGAATAGTTGAATATTATTTACTGATATTGAACAGTGAACTGAAGTATGAGTGAGACATATGAATCATGTATCTCTGAACTTATTTATGAATGGAAAACATTATCGTTCAAATGATTTGTGAATTTATTTTGGAAAGCTAATAAGGTTAGTAGATGAGAAAAATTGAGTGAATTATAAAGGATTTATCTTTTTAGTGAACAAATATATATTTGTGATTGTCATATGATTTTTAAGTGTATGTTATATTATTAAGTGTTCAGATTATAGAAATACCACTGAGTTCATACTCCGTGTACGGTTTGTTTCCATGCGCAGGATAGGTTAAAGTCAAATCGTTGTATCAACATCCCAGGTCGATCCCGAACTCAACGTGGTGAAGTATATTACTTATTGGTAATGGCATGTATCTAAAATGTCTATGTGTGTCATTTTGGATTGTCAAGGTAAGGATGAAATAAGTAAATTTGGATTTGGTAATAGTATATGGTAGGAATTGGCTTATTTGGTAAGAAATTTGAACTATTTGATAATGTATGTGAAATAATTAAAATGTTTCATCATATAAGCATGTAAAATGTCTAATTTGTCATGTTTTGAGTAGATTTGAATGTGATTTAAAGTGATTGAAGTATATTGACTGGTAATGCTCTGTAATCCTGTTCCAATGACAGATAAGGAGTAGGGGGTGTTGCAAATGAGATAAAATAGGATCATATTAGGAGAACAGATATTATCCTAAAGAGATTAAATATATCCGATGAGGGAACACACTTATGACTAGCTCATTGGATGAGCACTGATCGGGTTGCTTTCATAATGGCATGTTGTTAGGGAGAGCTTAGTCACAATACTATAGTGGAATGACTTTGTGGCTAAATGAGTTTATAATTAATAGGCGAAAAGTTAATACTTAATTATAAATCAGTTGAGCCCTAACCGCATATATCCAACCGATCCCTTTGTTAGCTCGTTGAACCCAGAAAGGAATTGTATGTTGAATCAAATGAACAAAAATGGATAGAAATGGTGAAAATGAAAATAGAGAAATGAAATTATTTGGAAATGATTATTTGGAAATGAATATAGTTTTCTCCAAAATGGAAATAAAAAAATGAAAAGGACCTAGAAATGAATTTATTTTTTCGGATTAAATGAAATTCAAAAATAAAAATAAATAATTTGGTCATAGTAAACCAGTTGAATGTAGAAATATTAAATATATTTTCTCATATATTCTTTTACGGTAAAGTCGTCATGATTTTAATGGAATTAGAATTGGGTTGAGAAGATTATTTAATTAAAAATAAATTGATATGTTTATTTTGGGAAATAGAAAAACAAATATCAGGTTTTATCGAATTATAAAGTGTTGGGTTAAAAGTCCATGAAGTACTTGTTATTGGTTAAAAGTCCATGAAGTACTTGTTATTGGACTCGATATGGAGGGGCTTAAAAGCCCTTTAGGTTAAAAGGAGAGACGGTAAACCCTAGTGTTATTAGTTAGGGTTGTCGCTCCCTATACTTCTACTTAGACTAGGAGTTTGTTTTTCTAGTTGAAATAACCTTCTACAATTCAACAAGGGTTTTACTTCTTCTTCCTATAAATAGATGGCATCAGTAGGGCAAAATACAGAACTTTAAGATATTTTTACTCTACCTGAAAATAAAGAGAATTTTATTCTCTAAGTATTAAACCTATTTTTCTGAATGACAATTCTATCATTTTCTATTGAGAGGAGATATTTCATTTTCACATTGAAAAAAAAAAAAAGAAAACTATTTCTTATTTTGTGTTTGATTTGAATCGTTCGAGCCCACACTCGAAGCTGTTCGTGGTACGAAGATAGCAGAGAAGGTCATTCGATTGAAAGCCAAGAATGACAAGGATCCGTCTAGCTGAAAACACAAGTGCGATTTTGATAGGGAGTTTATCGCTATGAATATTAAAAACCGATTTTGATTTTCAAAAAAAATAAATTTTTGTTGTGCAAGAAAACCGTTTCCAAATCGAATTTTTTCCAACATCACAGAAACACACAAACAATTAAAGTTCCTAACAAATTCAATGTAGTGTTTGGTCCTAATGACTATGATTTTTACTAGAGCTACTTTTTAGATTCATATTTGAGATTCCATTGGGTTGGATGAGTAAGGAGGTAGCAGTAAACTAGGAGAGGCATTGGATGAAATTTGTCTATTAATTGGCGGCAATAGTTCCAAGGGGATGAAGTGAGTATATTCAGCTTAGGGTGGTGATTGACATCTTGAAGCCTTTGAGGAAGGTTATTTTGAAGGGCATGAACCATGATGGCTCTAATTGAGGGGCGATTATAAAATATAAGAGACCTCTTTTTTTCTGCTACAAATGTGGAATTATTGACCAAGTTGTTGAGAGTTGTAGTATGACAAGTATTAGCAATACAGTGTAGGAACCAACCCTTAATATGGAATTGGGTGTCTGTTGTTGATTATGAGATCATCGAGAGGGGTGAAATCAAGTGGTAGAGGCAATATCAAGTTCCTTCATGCCAAGGCTTAAGGGTGAACATTCTGTCAGTTTGGTCAATTCAATTTTGTTATACCAAAAATTGAATAAACTAAATTATCCATGTAAATTGAATAAATTGAACTGACTTTGGGAGCATAAACGAATAAACTGAACCGAAAAATTTCGATTCAGTTTGGTTTTGTTTGTCGGTTTTTAGATTTTTTTTAGTTGGAAAAAAATTCTAATTGAGGAACTTATAACTTTATTTCCTTTAAAATGTTTTCACGTAATTGTCTTATTTCCTCAATTTATTATATCATATTACTTTTAATTTTATTTCTATTTGAAATTCATTATAAAAATATTAAAAATAATGGTATAAAAAGCCCTCGAACTTAAAAAAAAAAAACCAATTAGGCCTCTACGACCTTTTTGCACCCAATTGAGCCCTTGAACTAACAAAACTGGCCAAATAAGCCATTCGACTAACATTGATTGTTACGGTGCTGTATGATCGCTAACGACACTGATGTAGTGCTCCATGTCAACAATAGTTGTTGATGTGGTAGTGCCACATCAACTATCATGTCAACAAAAAATCAATTTTTTTAAAAATAAAAAAATCAAAAGGAATATTTAATTTTTCTACTAGAATTGTTCAGATTCATTCATTTCAAAGCTTAATTTTTTAAAAAATAAAAATATATTTTATAAAAATAATAAATTTGTAAAACATTATTCAAATTCATAAAAATATTAAATAAAGTTCAAAAATAAAAATTAATTTAAAAGTTAAGTCCGAATAAATCTAGACAAATTGTTGTCCATATACATTCAAGACGATTTTTCTAAACTATATAAAATTTAAAAATATTAAAATTAATTTTATTTAAAAACTTAATATGCATATTGATTTTTAATACTATTGGTACCTTTTAGGATGAATCCAAAATAAAAAATATTTTATAAAATAAATACAAATAATTTTATTTTATTAATCATATGTATAATTTTATTAATCGTATGTATAAAGCTTTTTTAAAATGTACAAATATATCCAATTAAAAAGGTGTTTCAAATATTTTATAGCCTAAAAATTTAAATAGTTGCATATATTCATACATTTAAAAAGCACCTTTACACATACTATTAATAGAATTAAAATTATTTATAATTGTTTTATTTTTATAAATCCTAAAAGGTAGTTATAGTATAGAATTAAAACATCGATACACGTATTAATTTTTAAAGAAAACTATTTTTAATAAATTTTTAACTTTATATAATGTATAAAAATCGCCTTAAGGACATATGGATGATGGGAGACGATGGGAAGCCAAATCGAATGTACTACTGAAATTGGAAAATTAAGGCAAAATATGATAAATAACACTTGGGAGGCTAGGTTCTACTATGCACCAGCTGAATAGAAATCCAAGATGTTTGAACAAATAAAATTTTAAAAGAAAATAGAATAAGAAATTACAAGCTTTGCGTGGCAAGTGAAGATAAAGAAAAAACTTAAACAAAAATTTGGAAAGATATATATATATATATATATATATATATATATATATAAAACCATGTCCATGAGTTTTGTTTTTCACTTGGTTGTTTCTGCTTTGACAAAAGCAATGCCAATGAATGATATATGTGAGCTCCAAAGGAACCAGTTACTATCTTAAAGTCTTTGGACGGCTGAGTAAGAGATGAACTTGAATGGCTGACGACTTTTCAAAGGAGAGTTGGATGCGAGTGTTTTCAACTTGATCACAACATGTATTTAGATGCTGAGAAATATGGTGGAGTTTTATCGAATTAGATGTTAGAGTATTAAATTCGACAATTGTTCTCATATTTGGATTTGGACTTGATAATTTTTTTTACATTAGACTCCAACTTTTTTTTGTCTAAATTAGGCCTTAAACTTGACAATTATTCTCACATTGAGGCTTAGACTTGGTAATTGTTTCTATATTAGGGTTTAAACTTTAGGGTTTTTAATGACTAACTTGGATAAAGAAAAAGTTTAAGTTTTAATGTGGGAATATTTTCCAAGTTTAAGGCCTAACTTGGACAAAAAAATTCAGGCCCCAATACGGGAACAATTGACATGTTTAGAGCCTAACTTGGACAAAAAAATCCAAACCCTAATGTAAGAAGAGTTGTAAATTATATAAATTCAAACCCTAAAATGTGATTTAACCATTTTATAAATTATAAAATTAAGTTTTGAATTCAAATTATAAAATATGTTTGGAGTATAGATTATAAATATATAATTGATAAATTTAATTTTATAATTTTGAAGATAAAATATTTAAAGGATAATATTACAAGAAATAAAATAAAATAAAATAATTGAAAAATTCTTATCTACTTATCATTTTCCACATTTTTTATAAAAAATCTATCAATTGTTTATTATCATTATTTATTATTATTATTATTATTATTATTATTATTATTATTATTATTATTATCGATTACCAAATTGTTTAAATAATTAAATTAATTATTGAATATATTAAATTTTAATTAATTTAATTTTTAATGGGTTATCAAATAAGTTTTAGGTTTTTTAGATTAAAAATTTATAATATGTTTGGTTTGTTAGAATGGAATAAAGAAAAATGTTTGATTGATTGAATATAATAGAAAAATGATAAGAATGATATTATACAATAATTTAGTAATAAGTGCAAAATAATTTTTAACCCTTGTAACTAAACAATTAACAATAATTTATACATTTTTTACAATTAATAAAATATTTTTGAAATAACTATATATATTATTTATTTTTAAAACAATTAAATAATATATCTACAATTTTAAAATAAATCATATTAAAATTATTTAATTTCTATAAAATAATATTTTTAATTTATTATTGTATAAATGAATATGAAAATTTAAATGATTACCAAAGTTATTAATATTTAAATATGAAAAAGAATTATATTATTGTATGGGTATAAGCACCCATTTATAACTTTTTTTGAATTCTTTCATTTTCACTCCCTCACTCTCACGTCTCCTCTTCAAAGAAAAAATCTCTCTTTCTCTATAACCTGAAAATTACAATCCTTTTTGTTTTAAGTTTTAGGCCGTCGACCACCATCCGTCGCCGGTCAACTACCCAGAATTTAATCAAACTTTATCTAAAGTTTTATCTCCAACTCCTCTTTCCATTTCTTTGATTAGTTTTTCCTAAAAGCCCCACCAAAATTCATAGATTTACACATGCAATTGACCACCATTTCCTTACCTTTCTTTCTCTCCACAAAAATTAAAGCCCCAAATGATACTGAATCACTCCCACCAAAAAGCAAAGTCTGAAACAGCAAACAACAAAAATAATGGGCAAGGATGGAAAAGGTCACCACACTTGAAAAGAAGATAGGATGATGAATTTCGGCTTTCGCAAGGGCGTTGAGTAGGTTGCTAGATTCACAAAATACTACCATTATCTCGTTAAAGTAGTTGGGGGAGGGGGAGGGGGAGGAATACGCATTATTTGATGATAATGTTGAATGGATAAGGGAGACATTTACACCACATTTGGTTGGGTGAAGAAATAGTTATCTAATAATTGAATAGAGTTGTAATTAGTTCCGATTATTTAGTTTAATGAAATAGAATATAGTTGTAATAGTAGGTTTAAATGATCAAAGTACTATTAGTAGAATTTTTTAGGTAGATTATTATTTTTGTTATTAAATTTTAATTAAATTATTATTAAATATATTTTAATAAAATAATAATAAATAATTTAATCATATTTTAACACGATTATTATTAAATACAATTTAATAAAATAATATATAATTTAATAATATTCTTAATATAAATATTATTAAAATATGAATTAATAAAAATCATAATATATAATATTATAAAAATAATATATAACATACTTTATTATTTTTAAACTACAATATATATATAATGTACTAAAATATCATTATCGAAACTAATAGTTTAATTATTTTCTAAACTAAAAGCAAAAGATTAGAAGTAATAAATAATTTGAGAATTATATTTTACATCCAAACATAATGTTCATACGTTAACAAAAGTTACATGATATCATTAGCTTATATGACATAATCTATTTGTTAAATTTTACAACATAAAAAAGTTACAACAGTCTATAGCATTCTATCATGTTATTATACAATTCAAATATTATATGTACAAAATAGTTGCCAAAACATCACCAATACAACCATGATTTTTAATGGTTAGAAAGAAATATTCTCACCCATTTCAATTGCACAGAAGAAGGTAGACTAAAGAAAATGAACATTTGTGTTGGATGGTTTGAAATTTTGCTCAACACATGATAGCGCTCATCATTAGCTAAGCCTTTTACTTTACATAAGACTGGATATAATTTTTGAGCATTTTCTTAAAGCACTTTCTCGGAGGCAATGCTCCTACTTAATTTAAGGTCAACAGTCCGTATGTTTTCCCCCCAATAACATGGCAGCATCAGTAATTGAAGTAGAAATTTGTTCACTTCCATAAAAAATCTTTTTTTTTCTTTTTTGAAAATGTGGAACCATTTTGGTTTGACTTTGACGATTGCTATTGTGTAGCCGAGACATTCACTTCATCCAAAGAAACATCATCTTCGCATCCATGGTAATTGTTTCCTTCTTCAAGATTATTTGCAGTAGCTACATCCTCAGCATCTATTTCTTCAACAATATTTACAGCTGTTTGAGCATCTTTCCTAGTGGCTCAATCTTTTGCATATATGTAAGTAAGTTGGTCATAATAAGAGAAAATGCGATGTCTGAATTGACCGGCTGCTTTATGACTCTATAAAAAAAGAATGAATCCACATTAGATATAAGTTTGGTCAAAAAAAGATAATAAAGACAGGAAATAATTCTTACACTTATATATGAATTCCATACAGCATCTTTAGCAACAACCATCTGTCTATGCTTGTCCCAACCAAATTCGCTATTGTCTTTTCCACTGAGCATGTCGTAAACGATAGCCCAATCTCTTTTCAATGTCCTAATCCTTGATTCAAGATTAAGTTTAGCCTTCAACGTAGCATGAGGTATAACTTTTTCTAACATTCTTTCTAGCTCATTTAAATAACCGGCCTTGAATCTCATATTTGCGTTATAGGTTCCAACATTGTACAAGTCAACCATACGGGCAATCAATGGAACATTTTCTTTTGGAACCCATTTCCTTTTGGTTCCTCAAGAATTTTAGGAAGAAGCACTTGATTATAAAAAGCCTGACATAACTATCTTAAGAAAAAATGTAAATTAAAATTAGGTACGATATTATGAATCAGAAGGTTGACACTTTATAAAATTATAACACACGACGAATCAAAAGAAAATAAATTGAAGTTGTAATTCAACAGGTCCAGTATAATACATAAAGACAATTCAAACAACACCAAATTTTCGTAAACTAGATACATGAAACAACATAAACAAATTAACCTTCTACTATATTATTTTAATAAACCTAAATAATTTCTAGATGCTTGCCATTTATAGATCATTTGATTTGCTAGTTTCATCCTCCAAGTAGCCTATGTATTCGATGGATGAATATTTATGATATTCGGTTCATTGTCATCTATCACATTACTAGGTAATCCTTCTCCTAACTCCGCTTCAATAGAACTAAGACTCATATAGGTTCAAATAAAATTATGGAGCAAACAACTTGAAATAATGATTTTATTGTGCACCCTCATAGGATAGAATGATGGACTACTAAGTATTCCCCATCTAAGTTTTAATAACCCAAATCATCTTTCACTAATGTTGTATGCTGAATCATGTTTCATATTAAAATATTCTTCTGAAGCACTTGGTTGGTAACCCTAACACCACTCATTCAAATGATATATTTTTCCTCTAAAAGGCGCAAGAAGTCTCTTACAGTTTGTGTAATCAACATCAACCAAATAATAACAACCTATAAAAAAGAAAAAAAAAACTATTTATCAAGGTTAATTTTCCCAAAAAAGTATGATCTTAAAAATTAATTCAAATTCCTCTAATTCTACACTTTAACATGATGAACTTTTAGCCCATGTCTCCTACTAATGGCATCTCGAAGAACCCGTCCATTAGTAATAGAATCTTTTCAACCAGGAAGGACATAAACAAATGTATATCAAGTGTACAAACAGCTAACATATTTGTTGCTATGTCACCTTTTCACATTCGATATCTAGGTTTATCAGTTTTTGGAACCCTAATCTTGATGTGGGTTCCATCTAAAGCAGCTAAGCAATTCTACATCACATGTATAAAACCTCGGGTTAGGATACTATATTTAAATCTAAATAAACTAAATTATGTTAAAATTAGGTACGATATTATGAATCAGAAGGTTGACACTTTATAAAATTATAACACACGACGAATCAAAAGAAAATAAATTGAAGTTGTAATTCAACAGGTCCAGTATAATACATAAAGACAATTCAAACAACACCAAATTTTCGTAAACTAGATACATGAAACAACATAAACAAATTAACCTTCTACTATATTATTTTAATAAACCTAAATAATTTCTAGATGCTTGCCATTTATAGATCATTTGATTTGCTAGTTTCATCCTCCAAGTAGCCTATGTATTCGATGGATGAATATTTATGATATTCGGTTCATTGTCATCTATCACATTACTAGGTAATCCTTCTCCTAACTCCGCTTCAATAGAACTAAGACTCATATAGGTTCAAATAAAATTATGGAGCAAACAACTTGAAATAATGATTTTATTGTGCACCCTCATAGGATAGAATGATGGACTACTAAGTATTCCCCATCTAAGTTTTAATAACCCAAATCATCTTTCACTAACGTTGTATCTTTGAATCATGTTTCATATTGAAATATTCTTCGGAGCACTTGGTTGGTAACCCTAACACCACTCATTCAAATGATATATTTTTCCTCTAAAAGGCGCAAGAAGTCTCTTACGTTTGTGTAATCAACATCAACCAAATAATAACAACCTATAAAAAGAAAAAAAACTATTTATCAAGGTTAATTTTCCCAAAAAGTATGATCTTAAAAATTAATTCAAATTCCTCTAGTTCTACACTTTAACATGATGAACTTTTAGCCCATGTCTCCTACTAATGGCATCTCAAGAACACGTCCATTAGTAATAGAATCTTTTCAACCGGAAGGACATAAACAAATGTATATCAAGTGTACAAACAGCTAACATATTTGTTGCTATGTCACCTTTTCACATTCGATATCTAGGTTTATCAGTTTTTGGAACCCTAATCTTGATGTGGGTTCCATCTAAAGCAGCTAAGCAATTCTACATCACATGTATAAAACCTCGGGTTAGGATACTATATTTAAATCTAAATAAACTAAATTATGTACGAGCTATATATAGAACTCACTCCAATACCTTGAACCATTTCCACCTTGTGTCTGTAGAATTAGCTATAATTGACTCTATTTTTTTAAATAGCACATCTTGTAAGCGTATAACATCATTTAAAACATTGTGAAATGATTTCTTAGCGGTTTCCCCGAACTTATTAAAGTGATGCTTGATAACTCAGTTTTTAAGGTGGTGAAAAATGATATGTAAAAACATTGACACTTGTTCATCAACAAGCATGTTCCTTGACGACTTCAATCCTCCTAAAATTTGTAACATCTCACATAGTTTAAAAAAATAATTTTATTCATCCTAACTTGTTTAATACAGGTCTTGTCACTAGCATATGCAAATCTTTTCAATAATATCATTTTACATAAAAATCTAAACTATATTATCTAATCCTTGGTCTATAAGTATGTAGGCTATGGGCAACACCTAATGTAACTAAGAACCAACTCGTAATTGTACACATTTGCAACCATACTGTCAATGCAAGACTAATTCTTTTACGCATCTGACTTTGTACTATTAAACGCAGACGAGCCATTACTGCAAGATATTAAAGTGTCACATATCTTCAAATCATAGTAAAAGAGTCACATTTCTTCAATACAAATCTCAATAATAGTAAAACAAAATCAAAGAATTTAATTGCAAAAGAACTTACAACGATTCAGTGAATACAAGAGGCTCAGCTGAGGGTGGAAGAAGCAATCAAGCAAGCCAAAGAAGAAGAGGAAGCAATAGCACACTACCAAAGAAAAATGAACAATACATATTAAGAATCTTTACAATACATATTAAAAATCTTTGCAAAGCACAAAATAAAAATTACAAATATCTTTGCAAGTAAAAAACCTAAAATTCATTTCTTTATCAAATTTTATTCAACAAAACCGGCTCTTTATTTAGCAAATAATAATGTCTTGAAAAAAATTATAGTTGTATTAAAAATGATATTTAAAGATAACTAAATTACTTTAAAATATTTAAAGATAATGTAAATAAATAAAATTAAAATAACCAAAAATTATAAACTCCAACGTTCCAATAGCCCATGAAGTTGATTGGGTTACGTTTATTACCAGTGCCGGGAATGGTCTTCGGTCTTAGGGCTAATTAAAAGATTCAATTTTTACTTAAGATTTAAAACTTAGCAACTAAGATACATATTACTATATAAAAAGAAGAAAAAAGACAAGCTAAATGTAAGTTAATATTTCTTTCACAAAATATATACCCAGGGAATTACCATATAATTATTAACAAATTAATCCCACTAGTTGTAAAATGAATTACCAATGGTAAAATATTATACAAGTCATTGTCTTATATATTGAATTGCATTTCAATCCCTCTATTTGAAAAATAAAAAAAATGGTCCTTGTACATTACAAAAAATGAGCAAAATGACCCATTAGAATAACAAAACTAGATAAAGTTGGCATAGCATAAATACCCCAAAGTGCATAGCATCGACTCTGAAAAGAAAAATGTCAAAAAATAGTTATTGATTTTCAACTAATAACTAGTGTATGTTTGTATAAACTAGATTAAGATGGCCCATTTTCACCTTTTTACTTCTATGACTACAAATAAATAAAATGTATTGACTGCAATATGTCTTAATCTCTAAGTTCAAAATTTATTACATTTCAACCAAAGAGAAAAATGAGTGCTCTGTAAAAAGATTTCAACCAAGGATAGAGAGAGGAGAAAATTGGTAAGAGTAATGCCTTTAATAAGACGAAGTTCTTAGATAAATTAGAATAGTTATAAGCAATGTGGACTTGTAGACATGACATCTTTAACAAAGAAATAAGAAAAAGCTTCAATAGATTCGGTTAAGACTAGTGACCCTCATCTAGTTTAAAGTTCCAAATAGAAGAAAGTAGGACTCAAAATATTAATGATGAACATCTAAACAATCGTAGGTAAAGTTTTTGTTTCTAGAATTTACATTAAGCAATAAGTATAGGGTTTCATTGACTCAGTAGCTTGAAGTATGCAATCCAAAAATGAGCCAAAAACAGTTTAAGGAAAAATATAGAACCAACCAAAGATCTTATATAAGAGGGATGATGTTTAGGTTTATTCTCATACCCCTAGGTAGAACCCAACTCCCATTCCCATTTTAATAGGAATGGGACTCCTACTTTTTCCGACGGCAGTAAAAAATCTTCGTCGTATACCTGATAACCTCATTCACAAATGTGTGCCAAAGGAAGATATGATATATGTATCTAAACATAAGACAACTATTTCAGCTAGGCAAATAAGGTAAAACAATAAATTCATCCATAAATGCTAATAAAAGAGGTAGATCAAAACATTAGTAGTACATGAACTTTTTTATATGTTTTGCTTAAAAAAATTAGCCTTGAAACTTTATGCAAATCACTTTGGCTTCAGAAAAAGAGCAGAAAACTTATTTGAGCTAAGATTTGACAATAGTTGATAGTATAAGAAACATTAAACATGGTGTAAGCTTTAAACATTAAACATAAATCCATGTTAAAAAGAACATGCACTGGAAGATAACGTTAATTGTTTGGTCATTTTAGTCTTCGATCCAACAAACATCTAAAGATCACAAAGGACTCGTTTAGTCTTAGACGAGACAAACATACTTACGATTACAGAACTCATACATAATAACTTAATCTTGCAGCAAACTGAGAAGCCTTATGAAAGAAAGAAACAGAAAACTAGTATGTTATAAAAACTTGAAAACTAACTAAAACCAGTAAATTTGCACTTAATGCCAAATTCCAAGATAAATATATATATGCCAACCATTAGCTTGAATAAAAAAAAAATCCATTCAATGATATCTTTAGCACATTGATGTAAAACATTATGAAGCATGAATTAAAAATTTATTTTGCGCAATGTGCATGTCATGGTAATATGGCATGTTTGGCTGGAAATAACATCGCCATATGCCAAAATTCTATTATAGGATAAAGCTAAGTTAAACAACTCAAATTCTACAAGAGAACATTAAAAAGATCAATAACAAGGAAATTTCTAATTAATCGCCCATAATGAAAGAACTAAGCAAAACCTAGATCATAAATTGAAGGAAAGGCTCAACTAATGTTGATTTCAACATTTTCAAGCTTTTTTTCCTTTTCAAAAAAGGCTATTTTGTCACCAAAGAAATAAACTGAAAAGCCTAAATTAGAAGGAAAAAAAAGTAAACCCCTATTTTTTTTACTAAAAATAGATTAAAAAGGAAAAAAAAACTATGCAAACAATTAGATACTTTCAAGCTTAAAACAATGAAATTGGATATTAAAAATGGCTAATTTGTCACCAAATAACCAAATAGAAAACAGTAAATTCCTATTTTTGTTTTACTAAAACTGAAGTACTAAAAAAAGAAAAGAAGAAAAGATCTACATAAACAAGTAGATATTTTCAAGCTTAAATAGTCACTCAAAAATTACATGTTTTTCCTCAAAACAAATTCAAATGCAATAAAAATGGCTAAAAAGACAATACCCAGAAACAAAAGAAAGTGAAAATCAAACATTAAATCACAAAATACAAGATACCCATATCTTTATTTTGAAAGAAAAAGGTAAAGATCAAAGATCTTTTAGGAAAAAATAAAGAAGAAAAAGAAAAGATACAAAAAGGGAAAAAAGAAAAAGAAGAGAAAATACCTAAAATTGAACAGGAATGAGAAGACAGGGTTGGGGGTATGGTGACTTGAGGTGCTTGGTGAAGGAAAGTGGTAAAAGGCAATAATGGCAGGTTATGATTTTTTTCTTTATTCCTCAGTGCGTGTAATTATAATTCAACGGTGGGAGTAACGAATGACATTCGATGTTTTTGAGAAATAAAAAGCTAAATAGACATATTACAATGAACCAAACATGTGCATTGTAGTGGACCAATAGACTCAGGCCTAAATGAATGGCTCATTCCATTCAACTAAATAGGCTGTTAAAGAATAAGGTAGTAATAGTTATTCTACCGTTTAACTCATTTAATGAAGCAAACGTGATATTAAATTTTTAAGTATTGGGATTTGGGTTTGAGTTTGAGTTTTTAAGTTAATGGACTTCTGGCATGTTTGATTCATTAGAATGTAATATGATTATAATAAAATAGTCATTCCATAAGAATGAAATAGAACTGTAACGAAATTAAATAGATATAACAGTGGTTTGATTGGATAGGATGGAATGAATATTGTAACAGTATTCATGTGTTTTGTTGAGAGAAAATAGATATGTAATAGCAAAAAAAAATTGCTTAAATGATGAATATGCCATTTAATAAATTAAATTGTGTTTTTATTTTTATAAAATATTAAAAACCAAAAACGCTAAATGTTAAAATGACAAATATACCCTTTAATTAAATTTAGTGTTCATTTTATAATTTTTGATATTGAATAATCAAAATATAAATTTACTATTAGTTTAATGAATTTGGGTGTAGTTTACCCATAAAAACCCACCAAATACCCAAGTCCACTCTCACACCAAAACCCCAAAATCCACCAGCCATCATCACTTTCTTCCCCATTTTCCGTTCACGATAATTCTTTTCCTTTCACCCAAATTTCTCATCAACAATTGTTCTTAAAATTGCTTCATTCCAATATTTTTATTTTATCTAAAATGATAAAATATTTACCCTTCAATTCTTATCTACTTGTTATGCTTGGAAATTTTGGATTCCAAAATAATTCACAGAGAACAACTAACCATGGTTTTCTTTTTTGCCTTAAAAGACCAAACAATAACAAAGATGAATAAAGATGCAAGGTACTTACTTGAAAATTTAAGCAGGTTTAGTTCCTTTAGGTACTCCTATAGATGGATTCTTGTTTCTTTTCTTTTTATTTTGTTTGAGTGTTTGAGATTGAGATAATTGAGTCTCGTTTTTTAAAGATAAATGTTATAAAATTTTGTTATTTTTTTCTACCATGGTTTACTTGCTGCAATGTTCAGATTAAAACGTTGTTGTGTTGGATGATCACTTGGGATATGTTAATTGATTTTCTTTGTTTTATTTTGAAGTTTTAGATGATTTTATGCATGGATAAATTGGGTAAAAAAATCTATTCTAGGAATCACTTAATAACCCATTCAGAGGTGGTTGTGTTGAATAGTGATTACGAGACTTTGCTGCTTAGTCCGAATTAGGCTATTTGGTTGAATGTCCATTCAATCAACTAAACACTTGCTTCATTGTGGCGGGTTGAATACACTTGGAATGACTTATTTATAATAGAGTTAGTTTTTTTTTATAATTCTTTAACTATATTGATATATTTAAAAATTCATATTTTATCTTAGGGGTGAGCGTTCAATCGAATGAAGTGAAAAACTTTTGAGTTAATTGAGCTGACAAGTCCTATTTTATCATCCTAACTCAATTTGATTTTTTTTGTCAAATTAAAATTTTGTTACAGTATAACTAATTCCATGTTAGAGTACATAAATTTGAAACCATATATATTTTAAAACTTTTTCAAAGCAAAATAAATAAATAAAATAAAATACTTAGTATGATAAACTTAAATCATTAATTAACTTATTTAGGTCCCAAAATTAGTATTTTAAAAAATTAAAATTTTTAACTTTCTTAATATTCTTTAGAAATTTTTAAAATTTTAATAATTTTTAAAATAAATTTTGGAATTTTATAAATATTTTGAATTTTAAAATTATTTTTTATTCTTTTATAATTTTTGTTAAAATAGAAACCGATTTGCTCATTTTCAAAATTGAGAATGACCAAAGGGGTATTTACACAAATCTGTTATTCGAATTATTCGAATTGTAAAATTCAACTCAACTCGAAATCAAAACTCAAATTACTTATTCAAATTGACTCGAAAAAATCAAATAACTTAAATAATTCAATTCAATTAACTCAAAATTAAAAAAATTGATTTTTTCGAATCGAATCGAGTGTTGTTCATCGCTCTTTTGTCTATTAAAAAAATTACAATTAAATTTAAGATGAAACAAATGTTATTTTTAATTATTTTATTATACGTTAAAAACAAATGACTTCATATTTGTGTAACTCTTTTACTACACTGATAATCAATATATATAACCAAGTTGGAATGGACCTAGATTGGAATTATTTTATTCAAAGCTCGCCCGAATAAAAATGTTACAATATCTTACGTAAACCTAATTTTTACATCTCATATTTTTATCTAAACTCTTATATATTTCAAACTGAGAAATAATTAACCTTTAAAAGCTCTAGGATTACACAATTTTTTAAAACTCAAAATATAAAACCAACATTTTATTGTTGTGTAAAAGGTTATATAAATATAAAATCTCTCAACTCTTGGTTATAATCAGCTCTGTTCTTAATATTTTTAGGCCTTAGGCAAAATAATAAAATGGGTTTTAGGTTTATTAAAAGTTGGAGAAATTTTTTTTATTTCCTTTAAAAGTTAGTAAAAAAAGTTTTTGAGTGCTTAAAAATTAAAAAAAAAATTTTGAGCCCTTTAAAAATTGAAAAATAATATTTTGAACCGATTTCAACCTTAGATTCTGGGCGGCTGCACTTGTAGACGACCCATGCTGGGCCTGATTATAACACCAAGAATACATGAACGTGAATTGTCAAATTTATTATTTTATGTGGGAAGAAATTTGAAAGAGTAAAATATAGAGAGAAAGGTAAGCAAGTCAACGTTTTTCTCAACACCACCTATTCCAGTAGGACTAGCCCATTCGGATTGGTCTTGGATAAAGTGATTTTCATTTTGTATGGGTCTGCCTTGAATTAAAATTTTAACACTAAAATTAATATCTTTATTAAAATTTAATTATAATATTTTTCAATATTTTAGTTTTGATAATAAAATTGACTGACTCAAATATAATAATAATAATAATAATAATAATAATAATAATAATAATAATAACCACATGATACTACCATAAGCACCTCTACTTTAAATCTTACCAACAAAATTTATTAATAAAAATAATTAAAATAGAGTACAGTTTGAAAAAGAAAAGTGATTAATAAAACGAAGGAAAAAAACTAAAATATATGATTTAAGTATACGCATTACAAAATTATGTATAAGTTTTTTCTTATAGTTAACTTATAATGGGGTATTTGGAATGTATGTCTAACATAATATAACCACCCAATCCATGGAGCCCAACGAAGCCAATGGACCCAGTTAAGGGGGAAGCTGTGTCTTTATCTTTTCTTTTCAATATTTCTTTTAATTTTATAAAATTTGAGTTGTTTATAGACATATACTTATATTTTTATTAATATGATAATAATTTTATATAATTAAAAATAATTGTTTAAATAATTAAAACAGCATATTTCACTAATATGCTAATTGATTTTATAACAATTATTATATAAAAATATAAATATTTTATTATTACACAAATTAAATTATTTTCAATTTCGACTTAAGGGATAAATTTAAACCTAAAACCATAAGTGAGGATAGGGTGTTCAAATTTCTGTTAAAATTAAATTAATCATTCGAACCGGTCTAATTTGGTTAATCGGTTGGTTAGTCGATTTAGTTCGGTCGAAGGTCGTTAAAGATTTTTTGAAATTTTGGATAATGGTTAATTCAATTTGAAATTGGGTAATTAACTGAATTTAATAAATAATATTATATATTATATATATTAGACTATTACTAATTCAATTAATTCGGTCAAATGAACATTATCAATTTCTTTATTTTTTTATATGTTTTATACTTTTTAACAAAAAAACATATAAGTTTTGATTAATCTGTTAATTGAAATATTTTGGTTCGATTAATTTTTTTGAAAAATTTCGATTCGGTTAATAGTTAAAAGATTAAAAAGTCTGATTAATTCAGTTAATACTAGTCGGTTTGGTTAACCAATTGGTTAATTGTTTGAACACACTAAGTAAGGGTGGTGCCAGGAGAGGGGGAGATTGGTAGGGGCCCGAACACCCTAAAAAGAAAATTTTCAGTTTTGTCTTTTTAAAATTTATAAGATTTTAATTTAGTAAATGGTATAATTACACTTTGGCCTCTCAAAATGATAAAATTTTTATTTTGTCCTTTTAAAATTATAAATATATAAGATAAATTGATGAAGATGAATGGAATGATAAGTGTCTGATTAAAGCTTTTGAGAAAAATTTTTCAATAAACTCAATAAATGACTCTAATCGACCCCCCAAGAATGAATCCTTGGCAACCCAAGCTTGAAGAACTTTCCCCAAAAATTTGAACAAGATTAAGTAAAAAGAATCTTTTGAATAAAAATAATAATTGAATACTGCAACATATAATACTCCAAAGAGTGCTTTTATTAATCTAATAATCAAAAACAATATATGTTTGGCTATAGGAAACATAATGTCATATATGTAGACCTAAATTACTTGGAAAACAAGGAAACGACCATTCTTTTGTCTCCAAGTAATTGATTTAGTCATAATCTTACTCTTTAATCTAAATTATTCAAAAATACTTAAACATTCGTAATAAATAAATCCCTAAAATATAAAAATTCATAAATACATTATTGGACTTATATATAATAAAAATTAAGGATTAAAACTGAACGCATGATTTAAACACGAATCAAAGCCCGAAACTTATAATTCTCATAATAATCTTATCCAAACATTTTTGCTTGCGCAATTTTCACTAAAACGGACATAACTTAAGCTTTCAAACTCGAAATAAGGTGATCCAAAGTGTGTTTCAAAGCTAAGAGATATATCTCTATAGTGATATCCATAGTGATAAATTAGGTCAAATTAAATACATGGGTTTCTCAACTTAGGGAATGATCAAATGTGCAATTTGAAGGGTTGAATTTATTGAACGCTCCAATTGTAGCTTGAATCTTTGAAGCTTTCAACTGAATAACCTTCTCTAATATTATCAAACTCTATGATGCTTAGAGAGTGAGCTCCAAGTTAAAGAATCGGACATAGACAAAAACTGATACTTCCCAAGAGGTGGAAACTGATACTTCCTAAGGGATGAAAGTTGACTTTCTCAAGGGAGAAATCTAAAAACGAAATTTAATTTTCTAAATTTGAATTATAATTTCCAATAAGAATGAAACTATAATCTTAAAAATTTAGAATAAGAGAAACTCAATAAAATTATAATTGATTTGAGTTCAAGAAAAATAACTCAAATAAAAATTTCCCCACACATATATCTTAATTTGTACACCCCCTATGTACATATATATAGAGAAAAAAGTAGGCTTAATGCAAACTTTAGTCCATGAAGTATATCACTTTTCCCACTTTGGTCTTAAAATTTTTTTTTGGCCCACTTCAGTCCCTACATTTATCAGACATTCCAGTTAGGGGTGTTCAAACGATTGGTTTGGTTATTAATCAAATCGAATTATTTTTAACCAAAATTAAAAAGCTTTAATAGTTAATCGAATCTGTAACGCCCCAAAATATTTGTATATGTTTCTGCATTAATTTGACACAAGTGTGTATCTGCTTCAGTGGTTAAGTGTTTTGGGTGTGTGTGAGGTCCCAAGTTCAAGTTACAACTTGAGTAAATTTTTGGTATTTCTATGATTAAAGCTTAACTCTTGTTCAGTAGGCTTAAGTTTAATTAATTGTATGAATGTGTCAGAATAGGTCTATTGGTCTAGTGGGTAAGTGGAGTGTTATGTTGCCTGAGGTCCTGTATTTGAAACCCCATGTAGGGATAAAAGGAAGCATTTTTGCTACCTGTTCGGCAAAAGTTGGTTTTGGCCAGGTTTCTGAGTAGTAGTGGTGGGGTGGGGGAGTGTTGGAGCGATTCTAGGAGGAAATTAAGCAATTAGAGGTATCCCAATTGTTGGTGTAGAGAATTTCGGCCTCTCTCTTTCCACTATCTATTTTTCTGACCGCTTTTCCTTTTCTTTTTCTATCTGGTAGCCACCATTTTTTTCCTCTTTCCATTACCCCTTTTTGCTGCCGATTTGGGTACTAAAATTTTAGTCGTTCCCTACTCGTTTTTTTTTTCCTTAGTCTATATTTTCCTCTAATTCTGTTGCGTTGTCGCAAATCGCGCGTTCGGTAAATGTGTAAGTAACGTTTTGGTTTTGGGACTGTAGAATCGTTATTTAATGAGTTTAATTTGTGTTTAGGAGTAGGCTGTGAGGCTGGAAGTCACGCTTCTTCAACTTGAATCAGGATTAAGTTCGGTTGTTATCTGTAAGCCGTTTATGCGTCTTTAGGATTCTCCATTTCAATTCGATTTGTTTTGCGTATAAAGTGTTAACCTGGTATTTATCGGTCAATAATAGGTTCTGGAGTGCTCGGGGTTGTCTTATCTTCGATTCGATACTAGGTGTGTACCCGAAAATACAGAAAACGAGAATTGGTGAAAGTTGAAAAACGAAACTGTCGACGCCACATGGGCGTGTGGTCACCCGTGTGGCAGTACTTGGGCTTATAATCAACAAGCCAGGCCGTGTGTGCAAGACACTGTGCATAACACGACCGTGTGATGGCTGGTGAGGTTGTGTGCGACACAAGGGCTTGACCAATTGGGCCTTGTGGGCTACACGGGCATGTGGGCACATAAGGGTGAACTACATAGGTGTATGGGTTTGGGTATGGCCAAGGCCAATTTGAGGCGTGTGGGCCTACACGGGCAAGCCATATAGGCGCGTGAGCCCATTTTTCTGAAATATTCTAAAAGGTTGCTCGGGCCGCCCAAGTCGATTGGAACCTACTGTAAGGTCGGTAAGAGTTATTTTACCCCTAATTACGTGATCTGACTATGTGTTATATGCGCCTTAGCATGTATACCGATTTGTATGTATGATCTGTTAATTACATATTTGTATGTCATGTATTGTATGCTGCATTGCATTTGGTTTGGGTTAATGTATATGGAGGAAGTATTCTGAAAGGCTCCTAAGCCTGATATCTGGCAGCACAGCTACAATTATCTGATTATGTGTTGTATTTCGGTACAGCATGGTGTGTAGGGATAGGTGGGTCGATTTTATCCCCACATGGTGTGTGGGGTTAGACAGAGTTGGTGTGTAGAGGCTGGTGGGTAGGGCTCTATTATTCTGCTCTGTTATGCATGATATATCTGAGATGGGCTAAGACCCAGTTCGTATCTGATTCTGTATCTGAGTGAACTAGGGTTCACATTTGTTCTGTAAAGGGTTCAGGCTCGAATTATCTGATATTTGGATATATGACTAACTTTTGCTATTGTGTATATTTTCTGTGGGGATTACACACTGAGTTGCGAAAACTCACCTTTTTCTATTTAATCTGTGTAGGTAATCCCCAGACTTGACGGGTCAGTGCAGCGAAGGACTTGAGGGTGGCCACACATATTTAGACTATTTAAAACCAAGTTTCAGTATTTAATTCTTAATTAGTTTTTGGGTTTTTTTTTATGTAATTTGGGACTTTATGGACTTTATTTGGATTTTTAAACTGTTATGAGATTTTTGTCTAAACTCGGTTTTTCTAAAATCTAAGGTTTTCGTAAATAAAATGGTTTCCAAAAATTAATTGGGTTTCAAAAGCTTCCGCATAGAAGAAATGTTTTAAGTCAAATCAATTAGAACATGTTTTCCGAACTAAGTAAAAGTTAATAATTAGAAAAATTTTAAGGCCAATGCATTTTCAAAAACACCATCATGTGACATCACCAGATCCGGCCATAACGTCCAGGCCGGATTCTGAGTGTTACAGAATCAAATTTTTTTTCAAATACATTAACTGAACCAAAATATTATCTGTTAATTCAGTCGATTAATCGAATTAACCAAAATTTAAGCTCATTATACTCTCTACATTCCCTTGTTAAAACCAAGAAAAATGATATATGGTAGCATATGACTAGTTGGATATCACATTCGTTAGTTTTTAACATCCAAAGGATTGAATTGAGAATGTTCGGTAACGTTAGGACTAAAGTACACAAAAAAAAACTTTAAGACCAAAGTGGGAAAAATAATATACTTGAGGGACTAATGTGTACATTGAGCCAAAAAAAATACAAGAGTTATACTTGTTGAGGGGTTGGCTCCTTTTGAAGAAGTCTTCGAATTGTCATCTGTCGGGTACTCGACTGGCCCTCAATAATGGTTGGGTATTGTCCCTATGCCTGGATTTTATCTCCCTCCACCGAGAGCATCAGATGGTTTACGGAGTGGGAGCCCCTCACCCACTAAGGAAATATGAGCATTTTCTCCTGGTGGAGTTGATATGTCGTAATTTGAAATGTCAAATTAGGCTTCCCGTTACACTTAATGAGCTTATTCTTGTACAATTTAGGTGTCTTTTATATGTTTTTGTCGATTTTTAATTCTTTCATTAATAAATTGTTTTTGTTAGTTTTATGTCACTTTGAGACCCAAATTGTTTAAACTCGTCATAGGTGTAACGCCCGTAACCCTTATCCGTCACCGGAATAGGGTTACAAAACGTTACCAGACTTTACAGATTAAATACGAACATTTCACAATTCTTGATATACATATCAAAAACAAATCATAAAACACTTATATTGTCCCTTATATGGGCTCTCGTGGCCCAAAACACGCATTAGAAATAAATCGGGACCAAATCGGAAACTTAAAGAATTTTTCCCAAAATTTCAAAATTTTTCTTAGGTGCAGGGGACACACAGTCGTGCCTTAGGCCGTGTGGACATTCGATGTGAGGCACATGGTCGTGTCCCAATCCGTGTCTATACCTGTGTAACTCTCTGATTTGTGCCACATGCACGTATGCTAGGCCGTGTGTAAGGTGCAAGGGTCAACGGCTAAGCCACATGTCCTTATGCCAGGCCGTGTACAAAAACATGGGCATTCTGTTTCTCAATTTTAAGATGTAGAGGACACACGACCAGACCACACGCCTATGTGCTTGGTCGTGTTTCACACACAGCTGAGACACACGCCAGTGTCTGTCCGTGTGGACGAAAATAGGCCATTTTAAGGCCACTTTCCTCACCCATTTTGACATCAATCTATACACAACATTTCAATACTTCAATATATATCCCAACTAAGCAATCAACACAAGCCAAAATCATGTTTTAAACATGACATAACATTACAAATACTCAATTACTGAAACCTACCTATTTAACCCCTTTCATTGATTTATCAAAATCTACTACTAATTACATACATAGAAACATTTATCATTTACCACCATAATTTAAATTATTTCATTGCCAACACAATACTATACATGCCATATAAACCAAAATTTACATTGCAAAAACTACCGAATTAAGTTGGATAGTTAGCTTGATGTGTTGATCCGATCTTCTAACCTCACGATAATCTACAAGACATAACAACACAAGTAAGCTTAATGAAGCTTAGTTAGTTTGAAAAGTTAAACATAAGTCTTACCGAACTTAATATAACAATTTATTAAGTAAATTATTCATGCACTATTCCTGTCAATTCTAACATAAAGTTGATGAATACACTTCTGTCACATCAATATTAATGATAAATAATACATTTCAACTTCAATTACATAAGTCATTTACTAAATCTTACCAAGTCAAAGGATGGCTTGCGGATATGAATACTTCATTTTTGGAAACTTGAAGGCTAAACAAAAGCACATAAGTGCTAAACAAAAGCACATAAGTGCTAAACAAAAACCCATAAGGGTTGAATGGTAGCTCATAAGAGCTAAACGGAAACCCATAAAGGTTAAACTGAAGCTCAAAAGTGCTGAACTGAAATCCCTTAGGGTTAAACTGAAACTCATATGAGTTAATGAAGCTCATGAGAGCTAAACGGAAAGTAAAAACGAAAGTTTGCAACAAATGTTGAACCTTGGTTTACTTGGGTAATTTGCCGTCAATTCATCCTTTGCACTGAACGACTGTACTCAATCCCGGGTTTCATTCGTTTTGAATATTCAATTCAATTTCATAATTTTAACAATAATTTCATTTTCAAAAATTGATATGAATAAATACATAATACTATTCATCAATGTAACATATAACATTAAAGTTTAACTATACAAACTTACCTAGGTTAAATTGCAAGATTTGTAGAAATTTAGGGACTATTCTGCTAATTTTCCTTTATCATGAGTATCTACAGCCTTTTGATCGAAAATATGAAATTACTTGTTCATTAGCATATATCTCAATTCCAATTCACTCTAGAATTAATATCCCTCAATTTTTGAAATTACACAATTACCCCAATTTTGATAGTTTTTGCAATTTAGTCCCTTACTAATTAGTCTATCAAATGAGCTATTTTTTCTCAATTTACAATTTATCTCAATATTCTAGGCTATTATACAGCTCTTGATATTCAGAATTTCAACACCAAACCCTAATATTTAACCTTTTCATAATTTGGTCCTAAAATCAATATTTATCAAAATCACTTGATAAAATTATCATATAACAAAATTAAAGTTCTAGTCCATGTTATTTCATAAAAAAAAATCCAGCATTCATCAATAGTAACTTTAAAAATTACCCATAAAATAAAAAACTAATGACATAAATAGTTGGACCTAATTGTAAAAGTCTTAAAAACATAAATTTCAAGAAAAGTGTAAGAATTGAACTCACTCGTAGAAAAATATGAAAATCAAATTCTTAAGGGTTCTTCAATGGTGCTTTTAGGCTGAAGATTGATGAAGAATAGCCTAGAAACTATTAACTCCCATTTTTAACTATTTTAATTTTTATTTTATTTCCAATTTTACCCCTTATTTCACCTAATTCATGATTTTTCTCTACTTATGCTGCCTCAGCCATCTCTTGTGTGGAAATTTTCCCTTTTAGTCCTCCCTTATTTATCACTTGAGCTATTTAATCACATTTTCTTTAATTAGCAAGTTTTGTACATTTTTCAATTTAGTCCTTTTGTAATTAATTAACTATCAAAATGTTAAAATTTTCAAAAGAAACTTTAATATTAACTTAATGACACTCCGTAAATATTTATAAAAATATTTATGACTCGGTTTACAAAATCGAGGTATCGATACCTCATTTTCTAAGCCATTTAACCTAAAAAATCCTTATAAATCACAAATTACTAATTCAAAAATTTTCCTAAAATCACATTTGACTCGTAATTACTAAATAATAAAATTTATGAGCTTAGTTGTTGGATTTGGTGGTCTCAAACCACTGTTTCTGACACGACTGAAAATAGGGCTGTTACAATAGGGGATCCAACAATATGATTAAGTGGTGTAGGGAGTCGATAATGACCCGAACTTAAAGAAATCATCATTCAAAAGAGGGTATCGCAATATTGAGGCATGAAAGTCATGATACCCCTTCCAATGCTGAAGTGAAGGAAATTGAAGGCAACTCTAGTGATATTGAGATACCAAGGATGGGTATCACGATACCGAAGCTTGGGTATTGCAATATCGCAGCTTGAAGGGTGAAAAAATGCAAGGACAATTTTGTGTCCAAACAATCTTAAGTCTTTTTTTTATTTAAGGGCATAATGGTCAATGTTTGGTTAAATGTTAGTATACTATTGTAACAGCCCGTTTTTAGTGAAATCGAAACAGTGGTTTCGGGACCACAAATTCAAAATTAGAAAATTTAGTTTAATATTATTTTATGGTCTACAGTATGATAGAAATATCATATAAAAATTTCGTTAAGAAATTTTACCGTTTACATGCCTAATTGATAAAAAGGACTAAATTGAATAAAGTGCAAAAGTTGTGTTCTAATAGCTAAAGGTATTAAGTAGCTATAGAATTTCAAATTGGAGGTCCTTATATAGTAAATAGGCCATTAAAGTGCTTAGTGGTTAAGCATGAGCAGTCATTATTGGAAATTGAATAAATTGTTAAGGGTAATTTTGGAAATTAGTGATTAAAGTTATAATAAATAAAATAAAATAATCTATTCTCATCATCATGCACCAAAAATAAAAAATAAAAAAGAAGAAAACCTAGCCATGGGAGCTTGAATTTGGGCAAGCTTATTTTGCTTAATTAGGTATGTATTTTTATCCCGTTTTTTTATTATTTCTATATTTTCAAGATCGTAGTAGCTTAATCTAGCTAGCTCGAGGATTAATTTGAAAAAATTTTAAAGTATTAGGATTTTTTCATTTATGAATATGCTTGAATTTTGAAGTTTGATGATAGAAAATGAATGGTTGTTGTTAGATAAACAACTTTTTTAAAGAGAATTTTGATGAAATTATCAATTAGGGATTAAATTAAAATAGATAATAAATTTATGGTAAAATTTATGAATTTTGCAAAATATATAGGCTTCTATTAATATGTAAAAAATCGGCTAGGCTTGAGTAAGGATTAAATTGTATGAATGTCATTTTTCGAGCTTAGGGACTAAATTTCAAAGGAATTAAAAGTGCAGGGAAAAATGGGAATTTTGCCAAAATTTCATGTTAGATTAAAATGATTGAAAATTATATTGAAATGAGTTAAATTCATTCATATAGATCTTGTCAGACCTCGTACAGAGTTAGATCGAGGCAAAGAGAAAATATCGAATTAGACACCTTCTTGTTTACGTACACTTGTTGAGGTAAGTTCGTGTAACTAAATTGAGTATTTATATGTTTTAATTGAATCATATGTTTACGATTTGTATAATTTCCATGTATAAATACCGATCACATATTCGACTCTTACCGAGTCCCTTTTGAACCTTAAAAATTCGTAGGATAAAAATGACATGTCATTAGGGTTATCGATTTGGTTTGGGTCCTGCATGTGTTGCAGACACACCACAGCTTATATGAGCTTCCTGATTTACAGGTCGTATGAGCTTCCTAATTTACAGCTCATATGAGCTTCCTAATTTGCAGCTCTTATGAGCTTCCCGATTCACAGCTCGTGAGAGCATATTGATTCATAGCTCGTATGAGCATACATGAATATGAATTGACGAATTACAGTTTAGTACACCTTGTGTGTACTACCCGTGTATCCAACGATATTTTAAATGGTTCAACGGGCACAGTTCTGTTGTGAGATTATACGAGTTCGATATGAACTATTATTAGTATTTACATGAAATAAGATTATTTGATGAATTCAACCATGTATGTTGGATTTTATATGTGATTTTCATGGCCAATATATTGGTGATCATGTGTTTAGGCTTTTGGCCAAATTGGTTGAGATATACTTTGTTTACTTACCTATTTTATGGATATATGGTAAGTTAAATTTTGTGTTATATAAACTTACTAAGCTTAAATGCTTGCTCTGTGTTATTTTCCATATTTTATAGTAATTCAGAAGCTCGTACAGGTTGGAAGCTGGTTGGAGCTATTCCACACTATCCATCGGTCCTTTTTGGTACTTTTAGTAAATTAATTCCAATTGTAATGACATGTATATGTTATTTTGGCCGATGATGGCATATAAATGTTTTGTTGAGATTAACCATGTATATGGCTTGTTTTTGGTATATTTTGATGTGTATATAAGTGACCTTATCATGTTTGATGTGTAATTGATATGGTAGAATGAAAGAAAGTAAAATGTGGCTTGAATATGCATATATGAATTTGGTCATCTAAGTAAGTTGAGATACTTGGTTGACATGCCTTTAAGTTGTCATTTGAGGTGCCTAAGGGCATATTGGTTGTATGTGATGATATTTCATGTTTAAGACTTGATTTTGGCTTGTTTTGAATGCCTTGCTATGGCTTGTTGATGTGCAAAAATGTAGGTTGATGTCAAATTGGGTGAGAAATGTGGCTTGGAAATTGCCTATTGTCATCCATACGGGAGAGACACGGGTGTGTGTCTCAGCCATGTGTGACACACGGCCTTGTTTCCTCTTTATCTTTTAAATTGTGAAGTCAGTATGCTCACACGGCCTAGCATACGGGTGTGTGGCTTGGTCATGCTAGCCTGTGTGGCCCAAGTTAGAGAGTTACACAGGTACGGACACAGGCTGGAACACGGCCTTGTGTCCCTATTTTGAATGTCCACACTGTCTAAGAAACGGGCGTGTCTCTTGGCCGTGTGAGTCACACGGCTTGACCACACGGCCGTGTGACCCCTGCAGCTCTGAAAAATTATTTGAGTACCTGATTTAGTCCCGACTTGTTTTAACTGCATATTTTGAGCCTTGAGGGCTCGCATAAGGGACAATATGTTTGATTTCGATTGGTTTTTGACATGAATGTTATACGATATGAAATATCTATTTATTTGATCTGTAAAATCTGATAATGCTCTGTAACCCTGTTTTGGCGATGGATACGGGTTAGGGGTGTTACAACTAAAAATACTACATTATAAGTTTTTTTATTTTAAATTTTGTTGGTTGAACATTTCTCCTTACTTTTTCATAGTTTTTAGGTTAGGTTTTCTTTTCATTTTATTTTTTAGATTAGGTTTAGAATATATTTTATTTTTTTTTTGTTTTATATTTCTTCTTTTATTGTTGAAGACTATGCAAAAGAAAGATGATCGAACTCTTGGGCTTTATTGAATTTCCATCAATTGAATGAGCATTTTCTTAGAATGAGCATTTTCTTAAGCCTTTTACCTTTATTTTATGCTTATTGTAACACCCTAGACTCGACCTAGAAATTATGGTTGGATTGTGGAGGTTACAACGTTTATTCTAAAACAACAATGTTCAACAATTCAACGAGTTTATAACAAATAAAAACGTTCAAATTTATCAGCAAAAATGTCAAAGCTTAGTAATGTTCCAGAAATTGAGTATAAAATTTACGTATCACATTGTCGTACCAAAACCCATTTTCATGAAATCTCTCAAATTTGTTTTGCAGCAGGAAAACCTTATGTTTTCATTGTTTGAAAAACTAGAATTTATTTTATTTATCTTGATTTAGGTGTCGTTACCTGCTAAAGCCTTAGTCTGATAAAAACTTATATATATAGTTCTAATAATCTATCAAGCATAAATTGCCCAAAATTAACAACCCTGCGACACCCCAAACCTGACCGGGATGGACTGGCCCGAATTCGAAGCGACACAATAGCCACTGAAGTGACTCTCCAACTCAAGACTAGCCAAAACACACACCAACCTTATAACACCTCAATTCTAGCTAATTAACTATCTAACATTAATGCGGAAGCGATTTTGTGAACCAATTTTAAACTATTTCTAATTATTTAACCCTAAGGGTATTTTGGTTATTTTACCATCTAAAGTTAAACAGTCTCTTTTTTAGTTCTAAATGATTACCAACCTTCTTTTGGTCAATTTATGCAAATCCTAAAAATTTTAGTTTCAATCGAGTTAATTTACTAAGTCTAATTATTATTTTATTAATAGGAACTAAAGCGTAAATTTTATAAACTTTTAATGCATTACCTAAAATATTATCTAAGAGTATTTCTACCAAATTCTAAGACTCACCAGTCTAATTCTAAAATATTATCGAGTTTCCCTATCGTTAAAAGGCTTCAATTAATCTAATCAAGTTTTAGGATTAAATTATAATTTAAACAAACTAGGACACTAAATTACAAAATCTAAAAAAAATCAGACACAAAAGAACCACACGGCCATGTCTAGTGCCCGTGTGTCCTTACATGCCCGTGTTTGAATCTCAAAAAACTTTCAGGATGTTTGCACATGCCCGTGTGTGACCACCACTAGCCTCCACACGCCCGTGTCCCATTTCAACATGCCCATGTTCAACCACCAACACACCAGTGTCTAATGGCGCACGCCCGTGTGCAGACCGCTGTAATTTTTTTTTGGTCAAAAATTCATTTTAATTACCCAAATCATACTTAACAACCATCAATTATATCACACAAGGTACATACCTTAGCCACAAGTATTCCACTCCTTGGCAAGCTACAATTAAACTATGTTAATGTAAAATACATGTTTTAAACACCATGCTTTCAATCACCATGTGAACTCTCATCAACATACTATAAACAACACAACAATTAAGCATAAAAATCAAGCATTATAGTAATTATAACATCACCAAAATAAATGTCCAATGTCCATTACAGTTGAATTAAAACTAGCCTAATAAGTGCCACAATGCCCTCTATTGTTTCTAAAGAAGAATCTTGAAGCTACTACCGAGCCTTAATCTTTGATCGACCTTGCGCTCGCTCCTCAACTCATCGAGTCGAAAAATTCTTAAAAGTGTGAGGGTGTGAGCCTAAAAAGCTCAGTAAATGATCGTAAAAACAATAAGTAAATTGCACCCAATTCATGCATGAATCCAGACAAATTAAGCATTAAAATTTCAGTCACAATATCACATATTATAATTATAATAAAATATGCTATTCCATGAATAAAATTCCAATTTAATATGGCATATGAAATCATAATTTAACTTATAAACATTCACTTATATTAGCATAATACATCCATAGCAATATTTAAACGTGTGATCATACATTAGATAAAAGGATATCTAAACTCCTACATATCAAAAACAGTCCCGGGTTGAGCGGGCCGAAGCCACACGCTCTCTTATATAGCCTCACAGTGCCGTTGAGTGGAGACACAAGCTCAACACTCCCTTATTTACTCCAAAAATCAGAAGTTCTTGAGCCATATGCTCACAAATAACACATATAATGCTGAGTACTCACAAATCCTATGGCATGCCAACTATATCCAATGGATCCACCATGCAATGTTGCTAATATAAGCATACATACAAGGCATAAAATCTGAAGTTTAAGCATAAAAATGCCATTAAAAGCATGTAGTTTGAAAATTTCAACATCAATATAATTAAGCACACCAAATGCCCTTGTCCATGAGTCTTAAACCAATCATAACACCAACATCAAGTACTCAAAAATTCAGTAACTTATGCCCCAATTAACAATCCATTCAATCCAAATTAATCATGGCAAAAACTTAATACACAATTTTCCAAAAGCCAATTGCAATAATGCTCTTGTAAAATAAAATTAATTTTTGAAAATCCAACCAAATAAGATGCGATTAAGTCATTAAAAACACAATTCAAAACTTCAATTTAACACATAACCAGGCAAATTCACCAATATCATTTAAAATCATTCACCTCCACACTTTGTTTTTCAAACAAAAGTGTGTTCAAGTAGGTAAGTTTGAGCCTCAAATCCAATTAGCATCATCTTCATCTCGATGTGAAGCGAAATTGCACAATTAAGCTGAAACATAAAATTCATCAACTAAACGACCTTCTCAGCACCACAAACCACTTCTAAACTTCATTCCTTCAATTGATCTCAAATCATCAATTTAAAATATTGAATCAAGATATTTAAAGAAATTTCGAATGACTGTTGCCTAATTTTGGAAAAATTTTATGGAGATTTTGGAGAGAATTTTGAGAGAGTAAAAGTTTAGATCTATTCTCTGATATGTGGTCTGTAACGCCCTGATTTATTAAATTCTATTTTTATGATTTCTTTCACAATTAAGTGTTTGTATTAGTGGTTAAGTGCCTTAATTCTGCGTCTGAGGTCTTGGGTTCAAGTTGCACTTCTTTTAGAATTCAATTATTTTTTGGTTTCTAGCCTTATCCTTAATTGTTGGCTTATATTATATTTTTAGTCAACTTATATCAGAAAAAGCCTGCAAGTTCATGTGGTAAGTGTTAGCTTGCCTTAAGGTTTTGTGTTCGAATCCTCGTGAGAGTTAATGGGAATAATTTTTGCTTCTGTGTACATGCCAGTTGTGTAGTAGAGGTTTGGTGGAATTAAAATTTTGAGGTAGTTGGATGAGGACTCAGGTGTTAGTTTTGGTGGGATTTGGTTGTTAGTGGGGTATTGGGGAGTTTACATTATTTCTTAATTTTAATTTTATTATTTTCCCAAAATTTTAAAATTTTTCACGTTTTGTTCTTCCTTCTTGTTCTTTTTCCCCCTTTTTTTTATTTCCTACAATTTGTCGTGGTTCTTGCTTCGTTTTGCTCTCAAACATCTTTTTCTCTTTTGGCGGTCTGTTTATTCGGGTAATCATAAGTAAGATTTATTTAGATTCTTGTAATGGTGAATTTGTTCTTTGGATGTGATTCATGTGAACTGTCGTGTTAGGTGTTAATCAATGGGGTCAGAACTCGTCTTCTGTCGTGTAGACTGTTTGGACTGATGTATCTATCTCGGTAAGTGATTGAGCATTTGAAAGGTTAATTTCGATTTGTTAAGGTTAATATTTTTAAGTATGTCATTTGGGGTTTTGGTAAATTGGCAATTCGATACTAAGACATGAATGTTTGAATGGTATTTCTAGGTTTCATGGTGGTATTCGCGTCGAAAATGAACCAAGTGTGTAACGAGAAACTCAAAAAATAGCGAACGAAGAAAGTCGAAATTGGGGCTTATCAACACTTCATGGTCGTGTGCCTGGCAAAGTGTGAGGCTGTGTGTCTCACACGGTCTAAGCCATTTTGGTCCATGTGGGCCACTCAGGTGTGCAGAGCTAAATTTCTAAATTTTTCCTAGGGTCGTACATGTCGTCTCAATTGACTGTGGGATTTTTGTGTGGTCGATATGTGTTGTATAAACCTTAAAGCATGAAATCTGCTATTTTGTTAATATGTGTAACACCCTAAAATTTGTTAATTTTGGCTTTTGTAAATTTGACATAAATATCTGTCTGCTTCAGTGGTTATGTGTTCTGGGTGTGTGTAGGAGGTCCCAAGTTCAAGCCATAACTTTGGCTAAATTTTGGTATTTTTCTAAATCAAGCCCTATCTCTGGTCAGTAGGCTTTTAATTAATTGTTTGTAAGTATATAATAGAATGAGCCTGCTTGTTTGGTAGTTAAGTTGAGTGTTGGGTTGTTGGAGGACTTGTGTTCGAATCTCTGCATGAGCAAGGGGGTTGATTTTTGCTCGATGGACTGTAGGAGTTTTAGTTTAGCCAAAATACTGAGGTGATTGTGAGTAGTGGGGATTGTGAGAGCGAAAGTAGGAGAGAATTTAGGGATTTGTGATCAGAATGTTAGTTTTCTGATAATCTTTCTTTCTTTTTCAAAATTTCGGTGACTTTTGGGGAAAAGTCTTGACGTTTTCTTCCTTTCCTCCCTTCTTCCATATTCGGCTTTTGCTCTTCTTTCTTCCATCTTCTCTTTGATTTCGTTTCTTTTTGTTGACTTTCATTGTCTTCTTCGCTAGTTCGATTTTCGTCACATGTTCGGTATGTGGGTTCTCTTGGTTTGTAAGTTGTGAATATTAAGTTTTTGATTGGGGTTATTGTCCCTTTAGAAGCAGCATATTGCAAGGATCAAGGTTCTCCTCGTGTTATTTTGTGATAGACTGATTCGAGGTGGTTGGGGTAAGTTTCGTCGCTTTAAGGATAAGTATCTCGATTTGGGTTCGATTTTATTTCAATTTTTAAGTGTTAAATTCAGTGCTTTATTGGTCGATTATAGGTTTTGGGGTGCTCGGAAGTGTTTCTACATCGAAATCGTACCAGGTGTGTACCTAAAAATACAGAAAACGAGGTTTCAGTGAAAGCCAAAAACCTTATTGTCGATACCGCACGAGTGTGTGGTCGCCCATGTGGTAAGTCGTGTGCCATAACACGGATGTGATTGACGAGGCCAGGCCGTGCGCATAAGACACAGACGTGTGATGGCCAGGTAGGCCATGTGTGACACACAGGCTAGACTGATTTAGGCCGCGTGGGCCATATGGGTGTGTAGGCCCACACAAGCGTGTAGGAATTTGGACCAGGTCGTGTAATCCACACAGGCCAAGGCCAATCTGAGTGTGTGAGCCCATTTATCTGAAATGATTCCTAGGGTTACACGGTCGCCCAAGTCGACTGTGAACCTTCTGTAGGGTCGATAAGCGTTACCTAGACCCCTGAATGTATAATTTGAGTATATGTGATGCACGATAAATTTTGCATGATTACTGGTATATATATATGTTTACGAATGACTGATGGTTGCATAACAGTATGATATATTGTATGTTGCATTGCATTGGGTTGGGATGATGATATATTGGAGGAAGTGTACTGAAAGGCTTAAAGCCTATTATCTGGCAACTCAACTGCAATATATTGATTATGTGCCTTATTCGGTACTACTTGGAGTGTAGGGATAGGTGGGTGTTTTCAACCCCACGTGGAGTGTAGGGATAGACGGAGATGGTGTGTAGAGGCTGGTTGGGTAGGACTATATATCTAATACTGTGACTGTGATGGGCTTAGGCCCTAATGCATATCTGATACTAAAACTGAAATGGGCTAAGGCCCGAACTGTTACTAAAATTGTAATGGGCTTAGGCCCCAAACTGCATTTGACTGTTTACTTTTAATTAACTGTATGCATTTTTCTATGGGGATTACACACTGAGTTTACATAAACTCACTCCTTCTGTTTAATGTGTATAGGTAATCCCCAGACTTAGACGGATCGGTGGGGCAGAGGACTCAACGGTGATACATGGGTTACTTTGAAATTGCTTTACATTCCTTTATGGTTTATTTTCTATTTCTGTTGAGGTATTTGGTTGTAAATTTGAGACTTTCGGACTGTTTGCTTTTATTTCGGATTTATACTATTTTCATAGGTTTTTAAACTACCAAACTCAACATAAACTCGGTTTTATTAAAAATAATGATTTTACTAAACACAAATAGTTTTCCTCAAATGTCACGGTTTTAAAAGCTTCTGTTACAGAAAATATTTTTAAACGATTCAGCAACAAGGAAATAAATTTGAAATGGACAAGATAATTAGTAGCTAATCAACGGATATGTTTTAACTTGATAAATGCGATTTCAAGTTCTATTCCATGTGACATTGCCAGATCCGGCCATAACGTCTAGGCCAGGTTTAGGGTTTTACAGTATGAATTTGACGTAAATAAAACCTAAATGCATATATGTAATGCGATATGTGTGACCTGTTATGTATAAGAATGTTCAACATCTATTATTCAAGCATGCTTGATATTTATATATATATTCTGGTATCTATTAATCTGTTATATCTAGTATTCCGTTTGTATCTGGTTATGAGGCGGGTTGTGTATTATGTTAAGGAAGTGTTTTGTGTGAGGCGTTAACTCGCCATTATACTGGCAGTACTGCTGTGATTTTTCTAAAAAGTATCGTAAGGACACTAAGTGGTGTGTAGGTCTGGGTAGGTGTTTTATACCCCAAATAGTGTGTTGGGATGGTCGGAGATGGTTTATAATGGATGGGGGTAGGATTGTAATTTGCATGTGGCATTGGTTCTGCATGAGACATTCATCAGTAACTGTTATGTTATGCATTCAGTTTGTGGTTATGTTTCTGTTAGTTATACACTAAGTTATAAAACTTACTATCTGTTTGTCTATCACATTTAGGTAACCCTCAGACTTAGGCGAGTCGGTGCGACGGGATCTCGGTTACGTCTATTCTTCCGTAAACTACTTTATTAAACTTAATTAAAATTCTGGGTTAAGAGTTTTGTAAATTTTGGACTCTCTGGACTTCGGAGTTTTATTTTGGATTTTGATTTTGATTTGGGATTTCTAGCATGACATTTGATAAAACGACTTTACAAAAACAATTTTTTTATGCAATCAACTGTATTCGAGAAAACAAATTGTAACATCTCAAATTCGGCCTAGACGTTATAGCCGACTCTGGCATGTCACATTGAAGTGTTTTTCAAAACCCATGTTTCCATTGAAAACCCTTCCTACTATTTAAAACCACTGGCCATCTTAAAACTTGTGAAAATCTCAGTTTACGTTGGTTTATTTTGCAAATCATGATTCACTGGAAAATTACTCCTATTTAAAATGGTTTTTGTTGTGGAAGCTTAATTTAAAAAAGTCAATTTACGAAATCAAGATGTTTAAAAGTTAAGTTACGAAAATGTAGTATTTTGAAAACAGTTGTTTTGGAAAACCGCGATCTACTTCTAACAATTATAAATCATAGTATATAAAATCCCAAAGTTTAAAATAAAAACCAAAATTAAGAGAGGCCTTATTACAACCTAAGTAAAAAAAATATGCAACAGTAATTAAACAAATCTGAAAACATAAGCAGTGTGAGGCCATCTCCGAGTCCCTCGCAGCACCGATCCACCTATCATTGGGGATTACCTGCACAGTTAAAAAAACGGGGTGAGTTTACGAAAACTCAGTGTGTAATCCCCTGACATCTAAACAGTCAGTCAAAAATAGTGTTTAGAACCAATCTGGGCTTGATCTCTATTCAGTAACAAAACAGTCCAATTCAGAATATATGTGGGCCAAAGCCTGATTCATTAACATTTGGGTCTCAACACATCACAGTATAAATTGGGCCTAGCCCATTTCAGAATCAATATCAGTTGGGCCTAGCCCTTATCAGAACCATTATTAATTGGGCCTGGCCCATTTCAATATCCAACCCATATGAATAATGCATGATAACCCATCCAACCTTGTACTTGCCTCCGCCCAACCCTACATTACTTGTGGGGAATAAATCACCCACGCCATCCCTACACTTATAATATTAGCACTAGTTGCAGCACTGACTAGAGTCGCAACAAAGCTTCTAATATCAGAATATGTGGCACAACTACCAATACGATTTCTTCCTCCATAACAACATCCCAATCCCAAGAAGTATGTCATGTATGCAGAATGTCATGCACAAAATCAGTCATAAAAATCACAGACAAATCAGTCATCTACCCTCGAGGGGCAAAATAGTCATTTACCCTTTAGGGGTATTTTGGGTTTTTTACTAATTTTGGGGTCCCAGTACAGATTACGACCTCATAGTTGGTCTACCGTCACCTCGAGCGACTCAGGTAACCTAGACGGTCAAAACAGTGCAAGTGAGCCTAAGGCCCATTACTCGGCCCAAGTAGGCCTACACGCTCGTATGGCCCATTTAGCCCAATTTCAGTCATGGCTATGCAAACACCATAGCCTAGTTCATTATCTATCACTTACTACAGATTTCATCCGCGTGGGGCCTACGAGCCCATTGGGCCCACACGACTCATTTCGGCCAATCGAAGCCCAGAACAACGCAAGTACACGAGAATTCTCGTGGTAGCTTCTACAGTCAAACGCCCATGTTCGAAGGCTCGGTTTACCACACGAGCGATCACATGCTCATAAGGCCTCAAATACTGAAGTTTCAGGTTTCGGCTTTTGCCGATTTCCAATAAAGAGGGGTGTAAATGCACACCTTTTTCGGTTTTTGATAGTAATGGTTTACGGTGTACAGTTACACACTTGTTTGCGGAATCACGCGGTAAAAATCTCCAAGTCCCAACCTTGATTAGCGAATGACTTAATCTTTTAAGACCTCTGATCAGGATTGATCATACACGCGAATATCGAATATCTTATACGATTAATGAGCTGCAAAGTTTGATAACTTGCATAACCTTTGCCCTTTTCCACTCTTCAGGACTTCTTACCCCAACGCACCTTACCGATTGTTAAATATTCAGCAAAACTGAACCACCATACTACAATGCACCGAACGATCAACCAAACACTGAATAGAGGACAAGAAACCAAAAACAAATAAGAGGGGAAAGAGGGACAGTCGGCTCAGAAAAGATCGAAAGAAAGAATGAAATGTTAGGGAGAAAGGGAAACTATATTCGGTTATTTCCTTAAGAAAAGGGAAGAGAATCAGAAACAGAGATGATCCAAGAGAGACTATTCGGCCACTGTTGAGGAAAAGTGAGAGAGGTAATATAAAAGACACCACAATCCTGGCAGAAAAGGGAATATGAAAGATAAGAAGAGTCAAGAAGAGGTTTGGCACATAACACTTTCGGCAAAAGAAGATAGCAAAGCAAAAGGAACCCGAATGGTAAAGACACATTCAGTTAACACCAAAACGTAACAGAGAATGATCCCCAAAATGCAGTATCCGGCCAAGTCAACACAAGCAAAACGAATGCAGAAGAAACAACTATCGAAACCCCCAAAGTCCCTGACCAATTCGGCACTAAGTTAATGACCGAATAGGCATCCATAGACTCCCAAATTCGGCCAACTCCTTCCCCCACTCAAACTCCACGATTTTTTCCACATAATCCTCCCCTTATCTCTCTATGATCCACTCCCAAGTCCCCAATTCTCTCCTCAACAACCTCTTCCATCAGAATTCCACTACAACTCAACCATTGGCCGAACCCAATTACAAAATAAATACCTCATTTGTGCTGTGCCACATTCAAACCTTAGACCTTAAGGTTCCCTTACACGCCACCTTGCCACTATGTCACAATTTATCTTCAATTAACTATAAGACATATGTGCTAGCATCCAGATTCACTTAAGATAAAAACTTAAAATAAATTGCAAGAGCCAAGACTTGAACCTCAGAGCCCATGTACACTCTACACACCATTTACCAATAGACCACTAAGCTTTTTGTGTCATTTATTTAACACAATAATTTAAAAGGCCTTCATCCCTGCATCCAAGGTTTTATTCACTTAAAACCAAAATTTTTCCTCAAACCCAGATTTGAACCCAGAACTTCTCCAACACTCCCAAATATGCCCAAATACTTAGCCACTAAAGCTAACATGCGATTTGTGTCACTTTCCTGCTCAACTAAAATATTTATAAGCCACCTACTAACAGATCCCACGCTCAAGGCCCAATACTTCTAGGCCTAGAATTCAGGACGTTACACAAACTCTGTTTTCTAAAATATAACGTCTTAAGAACTTCCGTTGCAAATTATTCACTTTATTTTGGAAATGTAAACAATTGACGGCTTTAATTAATAAGTAAACAAAACGTTTTAAAATAAAGTGAACTCTTTTAGTAACAAAGGTATACGATAGTTTTATAGTAAAAAAGTCAAATTTGTAACTTCTCTTCTTAACATTTCCAAATTTGACCACAACATCTAGGCCAGGTTTGGGGTGTTACATGGTCTATGAAAATAAGAAAAAAAACGAGAGAGAAAACTCTTAATTCGGGTTAAAATGGTGTACAAAGTGAGGTAGTTGCATTGTTTTTAAAACAAAAAACCCCCACCTGATTTTCAAAAATTGAAGAAATTGCCATCAGGCTACTCTCACTCCCTTATTTTACAAAATATTCTTTTCCCTCCAAAATTCCAAAAATAAGGATAATTTGCTATAAAACCACACTTACATTTCCCTTGTTTGGCAAAATGGTCCTATTTAGTTAATATTTTAAATTCTCTCAATTAAACCCCATTTTAATTTATTTTTCAATTCTAATTAGACCCAAAATATTTATTTTACCCAAAAGTTATTTAAAACCATAACATTAATTTTTCTAATTTTTTTTACTTTTTGGAATATTATTTACCGATTTTTACATGAAATTAAGCTAACTAAATTAAAAAAAATCATTAATAAACCCGATTAACTCTTACTTTCACTCGGAACACGGGAAACTTACCCGAAACTACTAAACCTATTTTCAGGGCCTTAAAACCCAATTAAAATGTACGAAAAGTCCAAATCAAATAAATAAATCAACCCAAAAATTATTAGTTTTTAAAAAAACATGAAATTTCGAGCTCCAAGCCACCGTTCAATCCTAGTTCGAAGGGTTACATGAGACAAGACAAAAAAATAATACTGTAAGCTTAAAGCCTAGTGTGCGATCTGACCCACATTCATAGTAATAAAAGAATACTTTAAACAGAATATCACGTAACTTATTTTTCACATATTTCATATCATAATAGAAATCATACGATTTATAGCTTATCATACCATAGCACATCATGTTGATTATATCAACATATCATATCAAATTATAACTTGAATAACATATCCTACCCCCATCCGCTACACACCAACTCCATCCAGCCAATCAAACCATATTGGACTACACAAGTTCATCCATCCAATCACACCAATATGTGATGATGTGCCACTTATATTTGCAGTTGAGCTGCCATTCATTTAGTTTTGCGGTCTAGTTGACATATTTATTGTAAATACTTCCATTTACACTTCATCCATTATAACATATCCCACCTCAAACATATGCATATCAGATTCATATATTTTGCATATCATAATCATAAACATATGACATACATATAGCATACATTACATGACATGCTTACTCACATAATTCATTTTACGCATAACATAACTTATAATTTAGTTTTGGCTTATCATATTTTTCAAGCTTTTAATGTTGCTCGTATGAAATTAAGTATTAGACTTACAGTTTTCTAGCCCTTAAGACATCTTCGGACCCAAATATCAAGTCCGCAAAACAACCTTTAATTAGACCTTAAAGTTGACCAAAAAGGCGCACACGGCTCAAAAGCCTAACCCGTGTGGTCTATACGAGCCACTTACAAGGTCTAAACATTTTCACATGGTCGTGTGCCTCATACGGTCCAACCACATGGGTTGTTTAATCTCATATGGCTGCGTGTCACACATGGTCATAACACATGATCTGCAAAACCCCTACACGATCGCGTGCTACACACGGCCTACCACATGGCTATGTGTCAGGCTGTGTGGAAACTGGGCAGTTTCGCAATAGCCTCTATTTCGTGATTTCAGTCAAATTTCTAAAGGATTTTTGAGTTGTTTTCACACACCTAATTGATGTTCTAACTAGCCTCACAACCAAAAACTCCGGAATCCTAAAAACATCCATTCAATTAAATCAATTAATCATCAAATTCCCCAATAAAAACTCTTTTTCCTTATAGCAAAAATTAAAACCTTATAGTGAAATATTTGAGTACATAGCACTCAAAATTAGCATTTACAACATAATTTACTCTACTGGTGGGGCATGATTTTCAACCCATTCCCTAACCACGAACCATGAAATGTTTAATCACAACAAAATCCACAACTGTTGGGAAATTTGTCCATATTGTAGTAATGTAACACCTCAAATTTTGGGGTTAGAAGTTTTTGGGTTTTGTGGTTAGGGTCAGAGAAAGAGTTGCGCTATTGTGTTTAGTGGCACGTTTAAGTGACAGAATTGGCCTACTGGTCTGGTGGTAGATTGTGTGTTAGTATGCCTTTGAATTCTGGATTCGAGTCCCTGTGTGTGCGAGTTGAGTAATATATTTTTGTTTTATGTTTAAAAAAAATAATAAGTATTAGTCTTTTTTTATTTACTTATTTTATTAATTTTATTTTTGTTTTAGAGTGACGTTCTCCTTCTTCCCTTTCCTCTGGGTATTTTTTTCTTTTTTTTTCTTTTTGAAAATGGTGGCGGGTGGTTTCCGAAGAGCTATTGATTTCCTGTTCATCGGGTCGAGTTTTGGACGTCTCTGATTGCAAAACAGGTGTGGGTTTCGTACTTTCTTTTGTTTATTTGTGAATTTTATTTCGACTTTACGAAAAGCCGACAATGACTGTGTGAGTGATTGCAAATCTATTAATTCCGACGTTGCATCGCGGTCTTGTGTATAGAATTTGCACGGTTTGATATATTTTTCCGATTTACAATTTGACCTAAAAGTTTTAAGAAATTAAAAAATTACCTCACTAGTCATTTTTGTGAAAAATTTGCTAATTCAGAGCGAGACCACATTCGGTAGATTGTTTGAGGATAGCGGAGAAGACTACTCGGTCAAAGCACTCATCCTAGACAAATTGAGAAGATATAATTTTGATTAACTGTTTATTATTTTAGATACAGAACTATGATTTTATTTTTAAAAAAAAATTTAAAACTTTAATTTTTTCCTAAATTTATTTTCTGCTGCGCTTTTCAAATCCGTTTTTCCAACAACAACACCACCCAAACAACCAACACCACCCAAACAACAACTATCTTAACCCAAAACGAAATAAAAATCAGTAGCAAGGAAACACAACAATGCATTTACTCTTGATTGAAACTAACAATGCCACCGTCAGACCAATGCACAAAACCCCGATTGTTTAGATCCAGCCTATTAAATAACAAATAAAGAAAGGGAGCAGAACCCAAAGAAAAAAAACAAAAAGAAGAAAAAGGAACAGAACGTGAATAGGTATGGAAGATAAAACAAAAGAATAAAGAACCAAAGAAGATACAAGAAACGTGGAAGAAAAAGCAAAACGGTTTAGGAAGTAGGAGTAGATTTTAGGAGATTAATTCATTTGCTTGTTTTTCTCTCTCTCTTTTTTTTAAAAAAAAAAATCAAAACAAATAATAATAATAGGATAATTAGTTGAAACAAACAAAATATTATTTGTTATGTGCTAAATTGGTTGACGATTGGTTGATTAATTATTTGCTAGCTTAAGCTAATGTTTATTTTTGAATAATTGATTGTTTGATTATATCGAAATGTTTAATATCCTAGAATTGACACCTTTAGTGGAAAATCTAGATAAATGAGACCGAGAGGAAAGTTTATCATTAGATAGTTTGATATAATTGTACTAAATAGTGAGACTGAGAGGAGAACCTAGGTGGTATATTTTTGCCTAGGATGAGACCAAGAGGAAATTCTTAGTTAAGAGTGACAAACAATATAATCGGTATATGTATATTAGCTTAGTTAGCAAGTAACGAAACAATAGACCATCGTTTTATCATTTTCATTGTCTAAAGCAATAGGGAAGAAAAATAGATTAGTTTGTTTAATTGATAATTTAAGTTTAGTTTATAAAAATTTTGTTTTGAAATTTGCATTAATAATTTATGACTCGATTAGATTAGTAATTGTTTAACTTTTAATTAACTTGATAAACACATTTACCAATTTGGCAATCCTTTAGGTTGAATCCTTGGAATACTCGAAATGTTCCATTGTAACACTTATAAATATTACAACTAATCTGTTACACTTGCTGTAAAGCCAATTTAAATTCTTAAACTGTGTGTTGATTCATAGCCTCGATGCACGTATGTCGAGGCGGCGATTAGGGATTTGAACCCATACTTTGATTTCGTGTTCGGCCCATGCTCATTGCATCAATTGTTGATACGAGGATGAGAAGGTGGTTAGGATGGTTGGTTTACCTTTTTTAGGATAGGGCGGAGAGCAGTTGAGCTTGGTGGTCGAAGATGTAAGGAGAGGAAGAGAAGGGAATCTTGGTTTTGCAAAGGAGGAAGGTAGTGAATTGCTTAATCCTCTTCTCATGTTCTGAGCCTTATATATGCCAGTCATCCATTGTCTTGAGGTGCTATGCAGAAAGTTGGTATTAGCGGATTAAAGGCCAAAAGCTAATAGTCGGACTCTATAAGGTTAGGTAGGTTGACATTATGATGGTCTTAAGTGGTCCCGCCTATGTCTTATATGGTCTCACCCGACTTTACAATCTTTTGCTATGTAGATAATGAATGAACTCGCTTGTCAGGCAAGTTATTATTCAAGGAGGGCCTCCACTACGGGTTTCGTCTTGACTGCTCGAGGATCTCGACAAGGTGTAGCAATTTTTAAAACAATGAAATGAATTATTGAATCAACTCTATTTGAGTTTGGATAAAGAACTACATATAGACCATTTAAATTAGGTTTAGTTTGATAACAATTATTTTTGTTATTATTATTATTATTTTATATATGTAACTATTTTTCATACATTTAGAATTTAATCTCCTTACTTTTATTTTAAGGAATTTAATACTTTTTAGATTTAAAAATACAAGTCCAATTGTTAATACCATTAAATCTTTTGTTAAATTCAAATCCATTACGACACGATTTTTTGTTATATGACTATCAAGTAGGTATTTTTTTAAATATTACATCAAAGAATTCAACAAATTTTTAACAAAATTAATAATTAAACTTAAATCTTAAAATCTTAAAATAAAATAAAATGACTGTCAACTATATAAAAGTTCCTCTTTTATATAAATAAATCATAAATATTTAAGTTTGTTGGATAGGATAGAAACAGAAAAAAATGTTACTCGAATAGTTAAATTTTGAGTAAAAGTGTTAAAATGTCAATCGTATTTTATTTGAATAAAATTAGTCCTGTTTCAGTTAAGGAAAAAGAAAGAAAAAAAGGACATAATTGATTATGGAAAATGATTTAGCAACGAATTCTTTAAAGCAATAAATGTTTGAAACACAAAAAAAAAAAGAAAAAAAGTGTTTCGTTTTCTTTTGAAACAATAATTAATTAAAGATTTGTGCCATATTTAATGGCTGTCATTGTCTTGAATTTAAGAAAAGTTGAGTATCCGATGATTGTCAAACTTCACTTTCATATTGATGAGTCCAGAATAAAATCATCTAACAGCTTTTTTCTTTGTCCATGCAAACCACTTCATTAACTCATGAAAGCTATAAAAGGAGAAAGCTGGAGCTCAATCAAAAGAACAATAACATATCATCAAACAACAGAGATCAGATAAAAATATAAACCTTTAAATTTAAGTAACAGATTTCAATTATAATACTTGGTTTAGCTTTAATGTAGTTTAAATTTAATTGTTTAGAAAAGAAGTTAATTCGTTTAGAATATATATTTGAAAATTAAGTTTTTTTGCAATTTTTAAAAATTTAAATACTTTTTTATTTTTATAAAAATTGAAAATTTTTATATATTATTTGACTTTTTAAAATTTATATTTACATATTTCAAAATTTTATAAAATTTTAAATTTTTAAAATTTTTTGAATTATTTATATATTATATATGATACTTTACATTTTAATCAATATAATATGAATAATATTAAAAATAAAAAAGGAGACACATGGTGCACTCTAATAGTGCCACGTGGATGGTCAACGGTGGTCAACCCCGATCAACGGTGAGTCAAAGTCAAATGTGTTTTTAATTTAAATTTAATGTTTTTATTTTAAATAAGCTTAATTTCTATGTGGCACATTGTGATTGGTTGGATGTGCCACATAGCACATTTTGGTTGGCACCACATGGCGACTGATTTTTTAACGTTGTTACAGAAAAATGGCAGAATTGAGCAACGAAATGATAGATTAAGTACTAATTTGGGACAAAAAAATTTCATGTACCAAAATGAGAAAGCATGCATAATTTAGGGCCCAAACTAAGCATTAAGTCTTTTTTTAAATAAAAATATTTTTTTATAACTTTAAAATACTATATAAAATATTCTTAAAAAATTAATTTTGATTCAAATTCAATTTGATTTTAAAAAAATCAAAATACTAATTACAATTTTTTTTTTCAAAATCAATTCAAATTCAACCGTTAACACCCTTAAAATTAAGTGCCAACCATCATTAACCTCATTTAGGTATGTTGGCAACAGCATTGGTTTTATTCATAATGCTATAAAGAGGCACATAATACTGGTTCATATCAAGAAGACCTCAAGCACATAGAAGGTACCCATTACATCAGAAGAAAGAAGGTACCTATTCAATTAATGACATATTTTCAAAATATACGTAGTGTTTCAAGAGTTGTAAATGAAAAGGTATAAGTAATCAAAAGTTATGTCACTTGGTTATTAATAAATAGTCATAATTATTCAAGTAGATATCTATTGAATAATTATATTTATTGCTAAATATATGACGATCCATTTAGATAGTTATGTCCTCTATGAAGAGAGATGAGACCTCTTATAAATAAGAAATAAATTTTATTAGTGTGACACACTTAAAAACATAGTTTTCTTACCATATTTTATATTCCTAGATTGTTCAATAAAAAATTACTGTAGATTTTTTCTTATAGAAACTGATATCCTTGCTATGTTCCGTGCAGTGCTCAGTAGATTGTTTTCATCAATGCAAAACGTAGACAACCATTGGGCTTCATTGTATCCCCGAGGTTCATTTTCCAATAACTCTTTTGCACACTTTAATAAAGGTGGGGGCAAATAGAACCTTAAAGAAAGTGCATAGATACACGCGTTAAAGCCTTCATTAATTTCTCATAAGTTTATTTTTATCCCAACATTTCACAATTTATGAAGAAATTAAAGAAGGCTTGTTTGTTCATCACGCATTCACATGCCACTACAAACATGGTACTATGAGGATGGATATCGACAAATGTGGTTGCATCAAGGTTGATGATCTTGTCAAATTCTGATTTAGAAGAAATCTTTATCAGAAGAAAATGTATGTAAAATTTATTGTTTTACTTTTAATGCATGATTTAGATTTCAATTGTTATGTGTTTATTGAGTTGCATTATGCAAAAGATGTGGGTGTCTCACGCATCAATTACTTGCCAAAAAAATCAAATGCTAGTTCATTGTATGCATGACTTTTTAAAATGCATGATTATGATTTATATAAAATTATATAATATATATTATATATCATGAAAAAAAAAAGATGGATGGAAAGAAAATGCACGGTTGGGAAATGATCTATTAATCGATGAAAATAATTTTTTTATTTTGGATGTTGAAGACATGGTTTAAACATTAGTTGAATAGGCTTCTATCCAATATATTTAATTTGATATATAAATTTATTTTTTATTTAAATCAATATATTAGTAACTAGCATTTGGAAAATATTAATGAAACATTATTTTCATTACTAAAATGAAAGTTTGTAGATGATCATATAATATAAATAATTTTAGTTGTTTTTGTTAAATAACCATAAGCTAAATGGGTTTTATATATGATTGCACATTTTTTTTATTCTATGTTATAAAGTTTGGACTAGAAGTGGTTTGGACTAGAAATGAAATAAGTCATAAGCATATTTTTCTAGTCAACGTAGAATAATGGAAATCATTGGTTTATATAATAATATCACTATTCTAGCATGACATCTTCTAATGAGAATATATAATGTGAGTCATATATTTGAGATCGAGATCATACTATGCATATTTACGATGGTGCATATGGTTTTTTTGTATATGGCTTGGATATGATCTATAATCTCGTGGTTCTATAAAATTTTGAGATGTAGTAAATTTTGAAATTTACTTTCAAAGTGTAACACCTCTAACTCGTATCCGTTGCTGGAATAGGGTTTCGGGGCATTACTAGAATTTACATATCATTTAACAAAAACTTTCAATTAAATACTTACTGATTCAATGCATCATATAAATAAACATATTACCATTCAATCAATAGCTTGGGGCTTGTCTAAGCATCAAACAACAACATTGTTAATATACTTGCACATATTTCATATAAATTCAACATTGATATAATTATTTTCTCGACATGTCACAATTGAGTTTAGTAATTGTCTCAACTTACATAATTTCCTTGTATCAACATATCAAAGATAATCATATATGTACATGTCATGAAACATATCATTCTCTTACCATTTCTTCTTAAGCATATATCATTCATTTCACTATATCAATATTTCATGCACTATCATTTCCATATATTTTATGTATATTTATTCCTTTAATAGTTCATATCAAACTTAGCATAAATTAAATTCTATGTACCTATAACTATTTCGTTTATCTAACTTCATAATTATTTCATACAACTATTTTGTACATATATTTCCATATGACCAATTCTTGTAAACATTTCACACAACCATTTTGTACAACCAATTCATATAACTATTCGTCATCTGATACATATTACCTGAATATCAATTGTTCAACAGATGTCATGGCGTCTCCCATCCACAGTCTTATTTATCTTCGACATAATACCATAATGTCTTCCAACTATAGTCTTATTCATTTCTATCTTTCAACCATGGTCTTATTCATTTCCTGTCATGTTGCCATGGTATCTTTCAACCATGGTCTTATTCATTTCCTGTCATGTGGCCATAGTATCTTTCAACCATGGTCTTATTCATTTTATCATGTTACCATGGTATCTTTCAACCATGGTCTTATTCATTTTCTATCATGTTGCCATGGTATCTTTCAACCATAGTCTTATTTGTTTCTCGTCATATTGCCATAATATCTTTCAACTATGGCCTTACATATCTTAATCGTGATGCCATAACGTCTTTCAGCTATGGTCTTACTCATCTGAATCGCGATGCCATTGCGTCTTTCAGCTATGGTCTTACTCATTTCTGGTATGATGCCATAGTCCAACTATAGTCTTACACATGTATTGCCATGGCGCAGCCATGGTCTTACACTCGTAGTGCCATATCCCAGATATGGTCTTATCATCAGGATCCCATAGCCTAGCTATGGTCTTACACATATATTGCCATGGCCCAGCCATGGTCTTATCCGTCAATTCATCACTGATCACTAAACGATCATATTCAATTCAGCGTTTTGCTCAATTTGAACTTTTGATTCGATTTCCATAATTTAACAATATTCATAATTCAATAGCAAACATATAAAACAAGACATTGTATCATTCCTAATTTAAAAAATAATCATGAAATTTCAACTATATGAACTTATTTGACTAAATTGCAGAAATACCAAGATTTAGGGGCATTTTGGTAATTTTTCATTTTCATCGATTTTCCATCCGATCTTGATCTAAATTAATAATTTCATTCAATTTATTAACTTAGACAATAAAACAATTCATTTCATGCAATTTGATCATTTTTGACATTTTTATAAAATTACCTTTTAAACTTTTACTTTTATTCAATTTAGTCCCTGAATCTAAAGCATGCAAATTATCCATTTTAAATGTAAGCCCTTACCAGCTGAATATTCATATATTTATTTTTCTCCTCCTCTCCATTCCACATCCTTAATCTATATAACATGCTTATATGTAACATTATCTATAATTTCACTATTTACTTATATGTTCATTCAAAGCTGTCCAATTGAGTTATAGTCACTAAATTGTTTATATCTTAAGCTACAGAATTCTAAATTAAGATCTGCTTGATGTGCTTGAAACTAGACTCAAATATCCTTCTACCATAAAATTTCCAGAATTTATAATTTAGCCAATAAGTACAGTAAAATCTTCAAATTTATCTCTATTCTGCTGTTTGACAGCTTCAACCTTTCTTTACTAAAAATTAATTATCTCTTAGTACGGGATTCGGATGATGTTCCCATTTATTTATCTTGAAAATAGACTCATTAAGTATTTAAATATAAAAATTTAAGCCCCTAATTATTTTTCTACAGTTTTTGATGATTTTCTGAAGTTAGAACAGGGAAACCTGAAATCATTCTGACCTTGTCTCACATAAATTGTTATATCTCACAATCTATAATTCTGTTACTTATACCATTTTTCTAGGTGAAACTAGACTCAATAATATTTAATTTCATATATTATTTAATCTCTAATTAGAACTATACAATTTGTGATGAATTTTTAAAATTAGACTACTGTTGTTGTACAAAACTGCAATTTTAGTGCAAAATGTTGATTACTAAGTTTATAACACCCTTATTCCCTTTCTCTATAATATTTCTCATCACTTTCTCTTACTTTCCTTCACTAACATATAAAGAACATAAAACCTTATATAAGAAAACTCTACTATAACATCATTTCTATGCTTTTCAATAATAACAAACTTAAAAATATATTGAAATCTTCATGTTCTTACCTTGTCCTATTGGTTTCAATATTTAACTTGATTTTTCTCTCTCCTCCAACTTCTATTTCTTGAATCTAACTTGATATTCTAGCTCTCCATAGTCTCCTTGTCATCTTTCTCTCTTGATGGCTATGGAAATTCTTTTGATTTCAAAGTGAAAATGGTGAATTTTTGGTGAAAGGACCAAATTGTAAAGAAAAGAAAATTTTCTTTCTTTTCTTCTCTTCCAACGTTGGTTGCATGGAAAAGACGGATGAAAATTCCTCATCTTTCTTTCTTTATATACTAATAAAATACTAATAAAATAATAACAAAAATCTTATTAAAATATTATTAAAATAATATTTATCTAATTAAATAATTATAAAATATCAAAATATCTCCAATATCATTATTGCCTTCTAGAATTCTCTCTCTTTCCAATTGACCATTTTGCCCTTTATGATCTTTTAAAATTCCATCCTTAAGTCATCATTTAAATTTGGTAAAATTGTAATTTAGTCCCTCATAATTCTTCACCTATTCCATTTGGTCCTAATTCATCCATTTTTCTTAGTTTCTAGATCATTCCACCCTTAAAATATTTACACTTTTAGTCCTTCAAATTTTTCATATTTACACTTTAACCCCTCAAATTTTGAGTATTTACTCTTGTGCAACAAAACTTTTCTCACTTTTACAATTTAGTCCTTTCTTGAATTAATATATCATAATATACTTCCCAATATTAACATAACTCAAAATTTCCCTTTTTGTCACTTTATTTCTTTATTTTACTATACCAAGGATAATATTTTACTGTTAAAAAAATTTCGAGGTATTACAGGAAGCCATGAATCAAAGATCTCGTGAGTATGAAAATGACAATATGAATGCTATTTGACCCATTTAGGTGATGGATATGATTTTGATCATAGTCAGAAAATAATTGATAATGTCCATTGCGAAAGGTGAATAAATGTGTGATTTTATAGTCACTTGATTGGACAATTGATAGTCCTATAATATGACTATAGAAGTTACACCATTGTATATATATGGTGTGTTAAGAAAAATAATGTTATTTGACTATGAATGCAAAAAAAAAAAAAAGAGTCAATTTATTGACTTTGGAAAGAAGTTATAACAAATAGCAAGTATATTGTCTAGTTTCACTAGGGGATTCGAGGCCTCCTTACAACAACTTACTTGGTGAAAAAGACATGATGTATGGTTTCATATATTTGGTGATTGTGAAATTAATTTCTTAGATATCAAGAAATAAATAAAGTAGTCAAATATGAAATTGTCATGATAAGAAAAGATAATGTGATTACTATAATTTGACAATAGTAGAAAGGATATCCTTGATAGTATTCTTTTGCAAAAGAATGGGTATTTGAACATGGTAGGGATGTTGGTTTTATGAATTTTCAAGATACAAAAAATATAAAGTTTCACCATGTGGTATAGATAATTAAAATAGCTATGTTGAAAATTTGGAAATTTAGGGATGAGGTACAAGCCTATAATATTTGAGTCACCCATGATAGAAACTCAACTCAATGCTTGGTATAATGCCAATTCTTGAGTACAGTGAGACAAAGTACATCATTAGAATGTGACTAGTAACACTATAGAATAATATATAATATATTATCCCAAGCTAAAAAGTGTTAGGTACCCATAATGATAAAGAAATGATGGAAGTATTATACTCTTAATAGACCCATAACATAAATATGTTAGTGTTATAATTACGGGAACACTCTTGATTGGATCTACCTATATGAGTGGAAGTGTGACTACTTCTAGGAGCCTAAGGGCTTGGCTCTGACAACACTCATGAAAAAAGGTTACAAACACATGGTCATAATATTGTCCCTGGATACTGTGCATTGGTTGGTGTTGAAATCATTGTGTGAGATGTTTTCGATTAATCAAATGGAATAGTTGGTTCAAAGCATAGCTTACCATGCAATTTCAAGTAACTTTAACATGTTTTCACTAAGTGAAGGTCCAATCGTAAGACACCTTCATTTATGTAATTGATTTACAAGATTATCAAAATCTATAATATTTTAAAAATGGGGGAGATTGTTAGAACATTTTCAAAATATATATAGTATTCCAATAGTTGCAAATAAAAAGTTATAACCAAAAGTTATGCCACTTGGTTATTAACAAATAGTCATAATTATTCAAGTAGATACCTATTGAATAGTTATGTTTATTGCTAAAGATATGACTATCCATTTGGGTAGTTATGCCCCTATGAAGAGGCATGAGGCCTTCTATAAATAGGAGTGAAATTTCATTTACATGACACACCTAAAAGCATAAAAACAAAATTTCTTCTATTTTTCCCACTATCTTTTATATTTCTAGACTGTTCTATAAAAAATTGTTGTAGAAATTTTGTTTTATAGAAATTGATATCCTTGCTATGCTCCGAGTAGTGCTCAGTGGATTGTTTCCATTAGTGCAAAACGTAGACAATCATTGGGCTTCATTGTATCCTCGAGATTCATTTGTCAGTAACTCTTTTGCACACTATAATATAGGTGGGACAAATAGAACCTTAATAAAAGTGACATTAATACATGCCTTGAAGCCATCGTTAATTTTTCATAAGTTTATTTTTTTTGCCACGCACCAAAAATAATTAGCTTTTAGTATAACAAATTCATATACCATCATTTTAAGGGATAGGAGAATCAAATTCATCTTTTCCATGTTAGGCAACATTGTCTTAATAGGTGTCTTTGTTAGGATGTGTGCTTTTAGTATAGTAAATGTACCATAAATTGTTGTAATATTTCAAATTGATTAATAATAAAATTTCTTACATAATTATTCATTATTCATTATTCTATGTATGGGTGTATTAGTTTTGAATGACTAGTAAATGATTAAGCAAATATTGGCTTATTAATTACCTAAGATTTAATTAATATTAATTCACATCGCAAAGATTGTTTTGTAATGTAGAAGGCAACTTATATTAGAAGGTAATCTAAATAGTCCATAACCTACAAGGTCATGGTGAGCAAGTGACTCATGTTAGGACTATTATGTTGTTCATAAGTCTAATTAGGATATAACTTGTCTTGGCTATCGGAGCAAGATCGAACTCCACATGAATTAATCTTAAATCCATTTATCAATAAACATTTTTGACATTGGATTGATTTATCTATGGATTTTAATTTAAGTTTACCTACGACTAAAAAGGGAAGATATAATGTTCTTGTTTTTGTTGATGGGTTTAGCAAGATGACATATTTTATTCCTTACTATAAAACCAATGATGCAACATATGTGACAGACTTATTCTTCAGAGAGGTTGCGTGACTTTATGGTGTTTCTATGTCCTTTGTTTCAGATATAGATGTGAAGTTCCTAAGTCAATTATGAAAGGTATTATAGGGTAGTCTTGGTAGTATACTTATTTATACTACTACTTGTCATCCCCAAAACAATAGCCAAACAAAGGTAATTAATCGAATTTAAAAAACTTTAGTTAGGGCTATTATGGGCAAGAACTTAAAGAATTAGGAAGAATCTTTACCATTTGTTAAGTCTGCATATAATAGATTTATACATTCTTCTATAGGATTTTCTCATTTTGAGATTGTTTATAGTTTAACCCACTAATAGTTTTAGATATTGTGTCTTTACTTATGAACGAACTAGCTAATTTGAAGGGTGAAAAGGAGGTAAAGAAAGGTTCTAAATTGAGAAAAGGAACGAATCGAGTGTATCTAAATAAAAAAAAGGCTACAAGAAGATTACTTTGGAACTTGGTGATTGGGTTTGGGTTCATAGGTCCAAAGAGAGGTTTCCTTTCAAACGGGAAAATAAGTTAGCTCTAAGAGGATCAAGTCTTATAAAAGATTAATGATAGTGCCTACAAGATAAACTTGCCAAGTGAGTACAATGTGAATGCATCTTTCCATGTTTAGATTTGTGGACGAATATTTTTGAGGAAGAAGGAATGGTACATTTGCAAGTGCTCAAGAACATGATTTGGATTTTTCTTTACCAAAAAGACTTATCACTAGAGCAAGATTCAAACAAATCAAGACCAAGTTGAATTTTTATGTGTAAGACTTTCAAAATAATTAAGATTCTAAATCTTGATTTCAAGAAAATCAATAAATTAATTATTGGGAGAATTTGGGCAGATTATTCAAATTGGCTAACTAAGGAATCAAGATTTCAAATCTTGGAAATCTTGTTCCAAAAATTTGAATATTGATATCAGACATGCTAAACAGGCCCTCTTGGAAGTTTGGAAGTCCAAGGCTTGTGTTTTGGTATTTTAGGAAAGTTGAGAAGTTCAGGAAGTTTTTAGTTTCTTGAATTCGTAAGACAAGTTAAATGTTTAGGGCATGAGTTAATTCATTGTAAAGGAGATTTTCTAGTCAATGAATTTGTTGTAATAAAAATTTTAAGAGCAATTTTCTCTCTAAAACTATCGACCATACCTTCCTATGGGATTGTGACTCTTCAATTTTGATAGATTCCAAATGAGAATTAAACTCTTGCATATTTTCTTTCTATAAATATACACATTGGTGAGTTACTCTATAGATCTTTACACTTTGGGAATATTGTCATATTCTATGGTTACAGCTCTACCATATATTTCTTTTTCATTTCATTGAAAATCAACTACATGATATATTGCTTATGACCTTTCCCTCTATGCCTTACGATAATGATTCCTTTGGCATTATGACCTTTACCACAATAATGTTGTCTATAGATCAAATTATTTTCTGGATTAGATTTAACTTGATTGTTTACGACTCCGTTATGATGCTCGGGGTAAAAGTTTTGTATAAATGTATCACCATGCTATTAAGTATTTTGATTTAAGTTCTTTTCATTCTAAAAGGTGGAATAGAATAATTCGGTTGAAGCGTATTGAACATACACAAAATCTAAGGAGATTTATTTATGCTTTTTTTATGTGTGCATAAATATATAATATATATAAATCTGAGTTTAGAAAAACTTTTGAATTGACTAATATAGTCTTTATTATTTGTTATATTACTCAATTTGTCATTCCAAAATTTTATTATTATTTATAAGAAAAATCTCATACTTATAAATAAAATTTTAATTTTATTAAAGATTTTATTAAGTGAATTTATTAAAAAAATTATGTCCCATTAACCAAAAAATTAAAAAGGAAAAATATTTAACCCTACAGAACCTTAAATAGGAGGGATAATTGTGCTTTAGGGCACTTGAACCCACGTCCTTTTGGCAACAATGCTTGATGCTAATTGAGCTAGTCAATATAAATAGTAAATGATAATTATTAATATAATAAGTACTTTTATATTTTTATATAAAATTATATATATTATTTAAATGATCAAAATAATTAATATATATTAATTAGTTATTATTTGAATATGTTGTTTTGTATTAATTATATGAAATAAGTCTATTCTCTACATTAAATATGGTAAAAATGTTTTATTTATGAATTGAAAACTTATAATTATTTGAATGGTTAAATAAGTTAATATATTTTAATTATATTAAAAATTCCAATAAAGAATACTACTTTATACTAATTACAATAATTTAAAATATATTCTTAAAAAATAATTAAGGCAAAACCACATGGAGCTGACATTAAAAATTAGTAAATTATAAATTTCTAAATACTTAATTTTAGATGAAGTAGATTTTATAATTACTAAATATCTAAGCAATTATATTATCTAAATATATTTTATTTTGTGATTGAAAAATTAAAATATTTTATTTTTGTGGTTAAGAAATTCAAATATTTGAATTTAATTTGCATAAAATAATTGGAATATCTAAAATCATTATAACTTTATTTTTAAATATTTTGTTTAAATATTTTTCTACTTTCTAAATTTAAATATTCAATAAATTTATATATTTTTTGAATATTTTGAATCTAAGGTAGATAATAATAATAAAAAAAATTTAATGAAGCTTTAGTTGATATAATAAAATAAAGATGTTGAAAAATAGTATTTTAGATTTAAATCTCATCACATATATATATTATAATTTTATTTAAAAATATATAAATATAAAAGACTATTTGTAAGACAATGGTATTTTAATTATTATATAACTCAATCAAGGACTTAATATATTGTAAATCTTATATATATTAAATATGTTATATTTATGACATATTTATGACGTGGATGAAATAATAATTATATAATAAATATTTATTAAAAATTCACATAAAAATGAGATTTTAATTCAAAATATCACACCATAAATAATAAATAATTAAATATAAAAGAAAGAATATGTGGATATAAAATATAATTTAATTTGTATAAGAAAAATATTTTAATAATTTTATAATTGTATTGATATTTGATTACCGCACCACTTAAAATTAGTATAGATTCAAATATCATTATAATTAAAATTTTATTGATTTATTATATGATAAAAGATAAAAATAATCTCATAAAATTATAACTTAATTTAGATATAAAAAATATTTTATAGCTTCACACCAATACAGTAAAATACTAAAGGAACAAAAGGATAGATATATTATGAAAATTAGAAAAATGAGAGTGGCTCTCGGCAGAAGAAATTTTGGGCCAAGTCCAGGCGTAGCCAGCCTAATAGAAAGCAAATAAATTGACGCGTTTTATTAACGGCGCGTGAAGTTTTACCACCGTTTTCTCCCTGAAAAAAGAAATCCATATATCCCTTTTAATATCATTAACAACTCGACTTCTTCACTCTTGATTTCTCTTTCAAAGCCAACTGTCACAAAACTCTCTGAAAATTTCCGTCACTTTCTCGAGAAAATAACTAAAAAGAAAAAGGAAAGAAAAGAAAAGAAGGAACCACTTCCTATGGGCCGAAGCTCGTCTCCTCCGGGACTAGACGGCGATGGCAACCAAAATGGAAAAAACAACGCCATTAACAACAACAGCGACACCAACAACAATAACAATGATCAAGGATTCTACTCGATCCGCGATCGGTTTCCTTTCAAAAGGAATCCTGGCCATAGCCGGGACCGAATCAAACAATATTCTCTCCTCGAACGGCCTTTAGTCCGAAACCGTGCCCGGTTCAACCGGAAAGGATTATTGCACTTCCCTTTTCGAGGCATTTATTTGTTTTATTTTTTGATATTTTTCTCTGTGTTCGCCTTTTCTGTGGCGTCAATGGTGATGCAGAGTTCGATTACGGCGATGTTGTTTAGGCAAGGAGGAGAGAGGAGTTGGAGGAGGTCTATTAGAGAAGGTTTGAGGTTCGGGAGCTCCTTGAAGTTTATGCCGGCTGGGATCTCGAGGCTGGTCGCTGAAGGCGGTGGACTTGATCCGATGAGATCATCTGACAGGATCGGACTTCGTGGCCCAAGACTTGCCCTTGTAAGTCGCACTTCATTCATTTTCCTTTTAACAATTGGACTAATTAATTGATTTCTTATCTTAAATTAGGAATTAGTAATTCAGAAGTTTATATTTCATTAGAATGTTGATGCACTTAAAGTTCATAATTCAGATGTTTGTTTATTATTCATTAATTCAGTTCGTTATTCAGATGTTTGTATTTATTCATTTCTTTGTTGGTAGTTTGTGATTTTGGATTAGTTAATATTGAAGTTTTTATGTTCGTTTTTTTTTTTTTTTTTAGATTTCTAAATTGTATGTAGTGGCTCAGCTGAATTGAATTTTGTATGTTATGGAATTGCATATTTACTTAGCAGTTTTTTGGTGTTTCCTTTAGCTCTATGGTTTATGAATAAATTAGGTTACTTCGTTATGGATTGCTGGGATATTTTTTATTTCGTGAAAATGAATGTCTTTAGTATTTGGTTATCTTGAAAGGCTAACTCAAAGACATCTTTATAGCTTTCTTTTTCTCTTTGTTTTTGGTTAATGTGTTACTCCGTTAAGCAAAAAATTGTTTTGTAATGTTTCCATTGAGGTTCATTAAGTATAGTTTGTGTCCTTTATATTGACACGATGTTTAAACTTTGAAAAATAAGTAAAGAATTTTAGAAAATGAGGTTTTTAATATGAAGTTGGCACTAATAAATGGTTTGTACAATGTTGAAAGTTGAATATTCAATAGGTTTTGATGCTTTTTTGGGAAAAGAGGGAGTTAATGGTTATAGACTAATAAGAATTTAGAAGAAAGAAAAACTTTGGGCAATGCGCATTTTATCAAGCATACTTCTAATGTGCCTAGAAGCACTTTTGGGCAAGGTAACGGGCACACTAACATTCACTTGATTGAAGTTTTCATTAATTTATATTATTTTCAGCTTCTCCATTAGATGTACCTTTACCAGTAAGAGGATAGTATCAAATCCTCTACCTATATTTAAATATTAAACAGCATGCAAATTGGCGAACAAAAAAATTGCATGTTTCCTAGATAAACCAGGCCACAGTTTTGGAGTCTATTATCATAATTATATATCTTAAGCTTATTACACACACATATACATCTTGCACCTTATTTCACTCTTGTGAGCCTTTTTTTTTCTGCTGGTGCCCGAGGCAATATAAGAGTTCTAGTATCAAGAGTGTGCCTTACGTCCTTGACAACATTGGTTTTAAACCAATTAGCATCATTCAGCCCTCATCTCGTCTAAAATGCACATTTCTTCATGTATTTCTCTATTTTAAGTGGTTTGAGTTTTGCATTTACATTGTGCATCTTGGTAATTGACAGATTTTGGGGAACATGAAGAAAAACTCACAATCATTGATGCTGGTGACTGTAGTAAAGAGTCTTCAAAGGCTTGGTTATGTATTTAAGGTGAACATATATATTTATATATATATGTATTTTTTAAATATTAGTGCTCCTGTTTTTTTGGATATGCTCATACATCTGATTCTGTGATACAAGCATCTTCTATAACTTCCATTGTATGGAGGAAGTGTTAATATTAGGTAGACATGTTTCTGCATTATAACAGCATTGGCATGAAAGTTTTGCATTTTTCTACTGATTAGTTCAGAAAATGTTATGGATCCTTACAATGTCAATTTGACAGATTTATGCACTAGACAGTGGCGAAGCACGTGGAATGTGGGAGAACCTAAGTTCTCAGTTTTCATTTTTTGGTCCGGAGCAATTTGGTCATATTGATTGGTCAATGTATGATACCTAATTCCTGTACTATGAGTTCTCTCTCTCTCTCTCTCTCTCTCTCTTCATTTATGTTTATAATTGTTTTTTATCTATATTTGCAGTCTATGGTGATTAATGTTTTTGTTTGTTATATATTTGCATTGGTTATATATGTTTTATTGCATTTTCTTCAGGTTTGAAGGTGTTATTGCTGATTCTCTTGGAGCAAAAGAAGCCATCTCAAGGTATCTTTCATATCTAGCTTACTGATTATATCTCACGTGTAAAGATACTTTTTGAACAGTACAAACACCTCATTTGAGATGCGTGAGTTATATATGCATGCAGCCTTATGCAGGAGCCTTTTGATACAGTACCACTTATATGGATAGTTCAAGAAGATACTCTGGCAAAACGTCTTCCTGTCTATGAGGAGAAAGGGTTGCAGCATCTTGTTTTGAATTGGAAAACTGCTTTTACCAGGGCCAATGTTATTCTGTTCCCGGATTTTACCCTACCGGTAAATCAGACACTGTCTATACTTCTACAGAATTTTTAGATGCCATTCTAGTAGACATCTTATGTGTTTTTCATTCTATTCCTTCCCTATCAGATGTTATATAGCATGCTAGACACTGGAAACTTCCATGTAATTCCTGGATCACCTGTGGATGTGTGGGGTGCAGAAAGTTACAGTAAGACCCATGAAAAGCAACAGTTAAGGAAAGACAATGGGTTTAGCATGGATGACATGGTGGTTCTAGTTGTTGGAAGTTCTTTCATCTATGATGAGTTATCGTGGGATTATGCTGTTGCGCTACAAACTATCGGACCTCTCCTCCAGAGATACACCTGGAGAAATGATGCGGGAGGGTCATTTAAATTTATTTTCTTGAGTGGTAACTCCACTGATGGGTATAATGATGCTTTACAGGTAGCCAGCTGTTGATAGGTGCATCATATATAATGTATATTTATAAGTTCCTTATACATTTCCCTTGTGCTTGTTGATGCCCCCATTTTGAATTGAATGAAGTCTTTATGGCCTAAACTTGTGTGATTAATGTGAAAAGGGTAATAAATACATTAAAATGACAAGAAAGAAATATGCTTGCTCTTGTTGCATGGATTAAATGAGGATACCTGATTTTGCCATTTAGTTTGGATATCTAAGTCATTCAGTTGTACTTTGTCTCTCGTACTTCAGATGCTTCTTTTTTGAGTTACACAGTTATAAATTGTAGTATGGCCTGAACTTTTTCTTTTTCAATTAGTTATGTATTGCTAGAAGGAAGGATAGAGGCTCAGAAATATTAATAAGACCGCTAAACCTGGAGAGAATAGCATAAGACGCTGTCATGTAATTTTCCTTTTGTCCTCTATTCTACCATATATGATGTATTCAGCACAGTGCATTGAGGTTAGTTTGCTGCCTTAGTATTATTTTCGAGAGTTATGTCATACCTTGTGCTTTTGTGCAGCAAGTTGCATCAAAGTTAGGACTTCCCCAAGGCTCTGTTAGGCATTATGGCTTGGATGGTGATACCAATGGAGTTATATTAATGGCTGACATTGTTCTATATGGTTCTTCCCAAGAAGAACAGGGTTTTCCTCCTTTAATTATCCGAGCCATGACCTTTGGAATCCCTGTCATCACACCTGATTTTCCTATCATCAAAAAATATGTAGGTCCATTTAATTTTTTTTTCCCTCCTATGTGTGTCTGAGAGAGAGAGAGAGGGAGAGATAGAGAGAGAAAGAAAAGGGAAGGGAAGGGACTTTCTATTCGTATTAGATTTTAAGTTGCTCTTATATCCAAGGTGGTTGATGGAGAGATAGAGAGAGAAAGGGAAGGGACTTTCTATTTGTATTACATTTAAAGTTGCTCTTATATCGCAGGTGGTTGATGGAGCACATTGTGTTTTTTTCCCAAAACATGATCCTGATGCTTTATTGAGGGCTTTCTCGCTTCTGATTTCGAATGGCAGACTATCTAAATTTGCTGAAACAGTTGCTTCTTCTGGAAGACTGCTTGCTAAGAATATTTTAGCATCTGAATGCATAACTGGTTATGCAAGCCTTCTGGTGAATTTACTCTATTTCCCATCAGATGTTTTGCTGCCAGGTCCTGTTTCTGAACTTCAGCAGGCATCCTGGGAGTGGAACCTTTTCAGGAAGGAAATAGAACACAGTAATTTTGATACTTCTGTAGATTCTAGTGTTGTTTATACCGTTGAGGAGGAATTGACCAAACACATTATTGATACGTCTAAGAATAGGACTGAGCTTCAGGATCAGGATGCCCTTACTGGACAAGACCTGGACCTTGTGACAGAAATAGAGAACTTTGAAGATTATGAAAGACTTGAAATGGAGGAGGTATAAAGAACTTCACTATTAGAGTACCTTGTTTTGATCCCTCCGCACTCACCTTTTTCCCATAAAATTACCGAACATTCTCAAAATTAACTGTGATGTGAACATGCTACTTTTTCCCCTTAAATCTATAGATTAATGAAAGAACGGAGAGACATCTTGGTGTATGGGATGAGATATATCGAAATGCTCGGAAATCTGAGAAGCTGAGGTTTGAGGCCAACGAAAGAGATGAGGGAGAGCTAGAAAGGACAGGTCAACCTGTATGCATATATGAGATCTATAGTGGAGCTGGGGCCTGGCCATTCTTGCACCATGGATCGTTGTACCGTGGGCTAAGTCTTGTGAGTTTCTCCTAATCCATACTTAATATTTCATCTTTTTATCAATCTTTCTTATACTTCATCAACTTCTTGTAAGTGTTTTGTTATTTGTGACGAGGAAAATTTATGTTTTAACTCACACTGCAGAAATTATTGTATGAACAATATATTCATATGGTTCTTGATGAAAATGCTTCTAGTTTTCTTTTGTTATTATTGGGCAACTTTAGTCTTCTTGAAAAGGGTGGGATGCATATGATTGTCAAGAGTCTGACATGCAATTTTGCTACTAGAGAAAACCTTATGTATAGATAATAGTTCCGACCGTCAACATTATCTCACCTCTTTCCTTTTTGCTTTCTTAATGTAGTCTACTTCTCTATTCATGACTGATTTCCTGTAGTTTGTACTTCATGTTAGTCTCCTCTCCCATTTTATAGGAGCTTTTCTTTTACTTTGTGTGTCTACTGAAAAATGATGTATGTGAAATAAGTACTTTCTATTTTTTGTAACTGTTCATTTTATATGCCAGTCTAGAAGAGCAAGGAGGTTGACATCAGATGATGTGGATGCAGTTGGCCGACTTCCGCTTTTGAATAGCACTTACTATAGGGATTTATTATGTGAAGTTGGAGGAATGTTCTCTATTGCAAATAGGGTGGATAGCATTCACAAGAGACCTTGGATTGGTTTTCAATCATGGCAAGCTGCTGGTAGGAAGGTATTCCTTATATTGATATTTAACATGGTGTTCATATGTTGAATATTGGCTGGGGTTTCATGAACCAATTCTTGTTTTCTGTTTTCTTATTGTTTCTTTTTTCTTTTTGGTTTTTTTTTTGGGGTTGGGGGGGGGGAGTTTCAATAGACTGTAGTAATGGTAACTGTCCTTTTTAAAGGTGTGTGTGTGTGCCTCTCCTTTGGGAAGAGGTAATGTGGGCTATTGCGGTTATTTGGGGATGGTTTGAAGGTGAACTTATCCCCATTGATCTCATTATTTAATACCTTCAAGCATGGAGGATTTTAGAGGATGGTACTCTGATTGATTATTTCCATCTTATACCCCTCAATATTTAACATACCATCCCAAGTTGCAGATGGCTTAAACTTCACTTGCTTTTCTCTCCACTACGCTCAAAATAAATATACAAATGGTTGTTCACTCTCATGCTATCATCTTCCTATCTGTTTACCGTCTTTTACCTTTAAAATGCTGATATACTGTTTAAAGCAAAAAAATTGAAAAAGTTCCTGAAACTAAAGAGATCCATTTTTGCTATCTCTTGCTTCAAGGCTACAAGTATCAATTTTTAGAGTATACTATTGACTGCCCAGTCTTTTCTTGAAATAGGTTTCATTGTCCACAAAAGCTGAAAAAGTTCTAGAAGAAACAATACAAAGAAGTAAAGGAGATGCAATGTACTTTTGGGCACACCTTGACGCTGATGGTGGAGGTGAAGGAAGCAGTGATTCACTCACATTTTGGTCGATGTGTGACATATTAAATGCTGGACACTGCAGGTTGGTTTTACCTAATATTGGTTGACTACATAATTATTAAACATACTTGGTGACAGATTTATCTGTTACACCTTGCTGATGCCAAGACTTGCACCTCAATTTTCTACAAGTCGAGTGAGGGTCTTTGTGCTTGCTATCTTTTGATGTTGTCTATATAGAGATTCTCTCTTCTACAACAAGTTGCTTTCTCCCAGGTTTCTTTTTCCTATTAAAATGATGTTCGAATCAAATTTGTCAATGTTTTTTCCTGAAGCCATCATGGTACCTTTTTTTTTTCTCTTATAAATATGAAACCAAGGAAAGCATCATCAAGATAGATGGGGTTGTGAAGAGGCAATCATTAGCTGTGATTTGGGCCTGATCCTTGGCATCTTTTATCAGCTGTTAGGTCTGGCCTGACTAAAGTTCAACATTTCCATTTTTTTCCTGTCAGTGTTGTCAAGGCCACAACGCTAGAACCCTCATATTGCCTCTGGTGCAAGGCGCAAAAAATGTGCTTGCCCGAGTGAAGTAAAGTACAGTATTTGTATGTATGAGATTTTGCAAGTTTGTGTGTGTATATCTATACCATATAAAGCTTAAGATATATGGTAAACTCTAAAGTATGGTCTAGTTTTTCTACGGAACATGCAATTTTTTAATTGATCAATATGCAATGTTTGTTGCTGAATGCTCAAGTATTGAGAAGTATATAGTTTGACATGATCCCTTTCTTACTAGTAAAGATATGTCAAAGGAGAATTGTGAAAAATAAAAGAAATTTAAGGGAAATTCAATCAGGTGTACATAAAAGTGTGCCTAGGCACATGCCTAGTCTACCTAATGGAAAGGACCTTCCCTGGAAGGGACTGAGGTGATTTTGTTGAATAATGCTAAGGCACAAGGCAGGCACAGCTAGGTGCACGCCTTGACTGCACTGTTTTCTGTTTGTTGGGCCAAGATCAGGTTCAATGGGTGAGAAGATGCTCAAAGGTCATTGGCCGGGATTCGCTTCATGCCTGTTCTATTCAAAGCTCAACATTTGTTGTTTTTGAACTTGGCAGTCAGGTTTAATAGGCTTGAAGGTGAACATTGATATGAACCTTAGGAGAACCACACCTCAGAAACTTAATTATTAGGATGGGAGAGCCTGGTTCCAAATAAATCTCACAAGAAAATCCTGTACTTTTTATGTGGGATTGAAGTCTCATACCTAGTAACTAGGTGCCTGTTTGGGCTATGGCTTTGTGCTGCTTATTCTAACCCCAGGCGAACACTACTATTTCAGCATCACCATGTGGGTTGCATGATTGCATTTGAGGGATATGATGGATAGCTCTGATGTCAATTGATTTGAACTTAGGAGAACCACACTTTAGAAGTTAGATATTAGAATGGGATAGCTCAAGTCAGTAGAAATCCTAGATGGATTTCCTGTACATTTGAGGAGGCTGGATCTACATTGGTCAGTGACTTAGTTAACTCGACAAACAACTGCTTTGTGATTTAACTTGCAATAGATTTGTGTGCGTAGTAGATGACTCTTGTTACTATATGAAAAGTATATGAGTGGCTTTGATGCTTTAAATGCCTGCAGAACTGCTTTTGAAAATGCCTTCCGCAAGATGTATAACTTGCCAGTGGATATGGAAGCTCTTCCTCCCATGCCCCAAGATGAAGGTCACTGGTCTTCCTTGCACAGCTGGGTGATGCCAACCAAGTCCTTTTTGGAGTTTGTTATGTTTTCACGGTAATTTACCGAGTTTTCTAATTTTATTGAATCTTATCTCTCAAAATCCTTCTAGAGCACAGTACTGTCAGTGATGACTGGAAATCTATATGATTCAACTGCAGGATGTTTGTTGATTCTCTCGATGCCTTGCAGTCCAATTCTAGTGAGGCTAATATGTGTTTGTTGGGTTCCACATATCTTGAGGTAAGCTCTTTTGTTCATACAAGGGATTTAAATAGCATTGTAACACGACATTATGGCCATTATTTTACTGTTTCAGCTGTGTCTGCCATTGATATTCATGGTCAATAATTCATTATGCCTGCAACTACATTAAACATGACTGCCAAAAATCCATCCACAGCAGCAATTTAAATCCTTGTGGCTATAACATTTGTAGGTTCCAAAATTCCATTGAGAGTCTAATCTAACGCTGCTCTTCTCGGTTTATTTGGCAGAAAAAACAATGTTACTGTCGGGTACTGGAACTCTTGGTCAATGTTTGGGCTTACCATAGTGGGCGGAGGATGGTCTACGTTGAGCCACACTCTGGTTTGCTTGAAGAGCAACATCCAGTTGAACAACGGAAAGAATTTATGTGGGCTAGATACTTTAACTTCACATTATTGAAGTCCATGGATGAAGATCTAGCTGAGGCTGCAGACGATGCTGACCATCCGAGGAAGGTGTGGTTGTGGCCATTGACCGGGGAAGTGCATTGGCAAGGAATTTATGAGAGGGAGAGAGAAGAGAGATACCGGTTGAAGATGGACAAAAAGAGGAAAACTAAAGAGAAATTATTGGAAAGGATGAGGAATGGGTATAGGCAGAGACCACTTGGATTATAGGATACTTAGAAGCTAAATCAGATGACCGTATTCTAAGTCTAACCTAGAGACAGTGAACTCCTAACACGAATGCTGAACCCCTTTTACTTTTCTCAACCCGGGGAAGCCGGAAAAACGACTGCAGACAAGAGAAGGCGAGTTAAAATCTAACAGCTTTCAAGACATTCTATTCTTCCAATTCTTTTTTATCAAGTAAATTGCTTCCAAGAATCTGAGGGGAGACAAAAATAGCTTCCTAGTGTTTTTGTGGTTCGCTAGCGACTCAAGCTGATTTACGGGGATATCTCAGGAGACAGAGCATACCGGTTCCGGGATTTTGGTTAAGAGGGTGACGATTATGGTAATTCTTTTCCACCATACAAGAACATTCAATTTAATGATGCATCTCTTTTCTTTTTCTTCTTTCTTTTTTTTTTTTTTCCTTTTTTAATCTTGTTTTCACAAAAAAAATTTGGATATTTCATAGGCAATGTTGATCAGAGTTATATAGTTTAGTTTCTGCCGAGTCTTTGCTTTATTATTATTATTATTATTATTTTATTTCATTGATGATAGTTTTGATAAAGCAAATTTTATAATCGGATATTTGAAGAAATAATTTTCCATCCTGAATTGATGTTCTGAAATTGGCGCCATGTAGGTTAGGGTGTAAAGGAGACAGTGGTTCTTACTAGCTACGGGGTTCGGTATGAAAAATATTTGAATTAGTTTTGTTGAGCTGAGTTGAAGCTCGAGGAAAGCTGAGTTTAAACGGCTTAATGCCTTGGTCGAGGTGGTTTGCAGATCTAGCCGGACTTTGGTTTTTAATATAATTTTAACTAGTATTGAAAAATCTTATAGCTCGCACGTAAATATTTGAGTTCCGAGTATAAGAATTTTTATTGAATTTACAATTAGGAGTTTGAGATATATATATATATATATATATTATTTTGAAATCAGGTTCTCAATGATTTGATTTGGGCCGATTTCTTTGCTTATATCTGAATCCCCCCATTATATCAATAATTAAGAGCAGAAAAATAAAAAAAAGAAGAAGCTTTGAATCATCTCTAATATTGGTAATATAAGAGAGTAAATTTCCATATTCTGATGTAAATTAATGCAAAAGATATAAACGTACGTATTACTTAATGAGAAATAATATTTCGGCAAGATGTATACTTAAAAGATTTTAAAAATAAATTTAAACAGTTTCATTTTAATGCCATTTCATTATGTTGTTTGCTGTTTATAGGTTTCAAATATAAATAAAAGAAATGCAATATATTTCAGTTAAACACTCTATTCATGGGCTTACATTTTGTGATTTTTATTTCTATATTTGATTTATATATATGCACATATATATTTGAGCTAGTTTGATTTAAGTCATTGATGTCCTCTGATTTTTACTTTATTATTGTTCCTATTATATAATTTACTGTTTGATGAATGTTTTTAGGATTATTTGATTTTTACTCTATGCTTGTTATAAATTTTTCTCTTATTCTTTCCTCCTACAAATTTAACGTTTATTGGATATTTTTAGGTGGTTGGCAAAAAAGAAAAAAAAGTATTTTTAGGAATGAATTTTTTAGATGTGTTTTCAATGTTCAATATATATATATATATATATATATATATATATATAGATATAGAAACTAAAGGGAGCATTTGGAGGACAAAAGAATAAAGAAGAAACAATAGTGTAGCTTAATCTAAATAATAAGTTAAACTATATGTATAAAAAAGTTAAACTAATAATAAATATATTGATACAAAATAATTTTTAATATGTTATGAATAGTTCGACCAAAAAAAAAAAAGAATATGTTATGAATAGTGATTGGAGTTTATAGGTGGGTCCAAACCTGGCCCGTATTAAACTTGTCCAAGGAACATCTGAATTCTTCTTTGCGACCGGCCTATTATTATTTCGATGACTTGCTTTATACAAATATATCCAAGAAAAGAAAAGAAATCTGAGCGTAGGTATAACTAATTTAAATGGTTAATATCTTTACCATCTTTTTTTCAATTAATTTATTAGGGAAGGACAGACCTGTCTAAGAGTATGGTTGTCCCTTCAGCTTGATTTGGGTAGAATTTGAATAAACATTTTTATGCTTTGATTTGGTTCAGTTTAGTACAAATTTAATTTTAATAATAATATTTTTAAATCAAAATTTAATTATAAAAATATAAAATAACAATTATATTATATTTATAATATTTTATTAATTTTAATAATAAAATAAACTTTTTGGGTCAATGAACTTGAATTTGAAAAATATTTTAGAATTAAATCTCAACCCAATCCAACATAAAGGTAAACAAAACTTGATTCAACTCGAAAAAATCGATTTTTTTTTTAAATTTTGAGTTAAACGAATCGAGTTATTTGAGTTAACTCAAAATTTTTTTTTTCGAATTTCAACTTCGAATTTAGTTTAATTTTCAAAATCAAATAACTCAAATAATTTAAATAAACTGAATACTAAACTATAATATTTTATATTTTTACCCCAAACCTTTTTACTTTTCCTCCAATACTTTTACTCCCTTCCACTTTCCCCCAAATTTTTACTCCTCTCTCATCTCACCCCCATCTACCCCAAACCCATTTTCTCCCCAATTTTTTTTTTGAATATTTCTCCTCTATTTACTTTTCCCCAAAATTTTACTCCCCGTCTCTCAAAACTTTTTTCACCCTTTACCCCCAAATAAAAAATCATCCCAAAAAACTCTAAATCTAAATAGTAATAATTTTATTTATATCTACTATTGATATTGTTAAATTAAATTTCACATTTGTACTTTTATATTATTGAATTGCTTAATCATATTAAATCTTTATAATTTCTGTTAAAATTGAATTATTGATAATGCCATAAAATATTAGTGTTAAAATTTTATGTTAATATCAATTTCACATTTTATCTTTAAGATAACTTTTATTTAAAATCACATTTTTATATTTAATATATTTTTAATTTCAAAATACATAGTGACGAAAATCAAAAGATAATTAAAACAACCAAGCAAGCAAATAAGCTAACCTGTATATAAAATAATAATAAATAAATTATGAGGAGATGAAAGTTAATAACAAATTTGATTATGATGAGTGACAGCGGTTACAAGGATCTAAAGTCATTTTTTAAAAATTTAACTCGAACAAATGTATTCGATTCAACTCAATTTGAATTCCATATCACTCGACTCGAGTCGAGAAAATTTCAAATCGAGTTAGAATGATAAAATAGGATTCACCAACTCGATTAACTCAAAATTTTTTATTTAATTCAATTTGATCGAACGCTCACCCCTAACCTAACCTATAAACACCTCTAAAAAATATATGTTACTGTTTCATACTTAAATCTACTAAAAGACTAAAAGTCGTTTTTGTCTCTTCATTTTTGAAATCAAATTATTTAGCAAATTTTCAACTTCAAAACCTCTTTTTATATAAGCTTTATATAAGTGAATCTATCTACTAGGAACCAGATTAAATAATTTCTTTAATATTAAATAAATTAATTTAGTTCCTATATTAGAAAAAGAATTGAATAAGGTTGAATTTTAATAGAGTTAACATTTCTTGTTTAAAAAAACATGAAATTATAGTTCAACTCTCAATAAATTATTTTGAAAATTTTTATTAATAGTGTAGTTTACATGTCATTTTTAAACAACAAATATTAACTCTATTAAAATTAACCTCATTTGGTTCCTTTTATTAATTTATAAATTAAATTAATTTATTTAATAATAAAATACTAATTTAATAAAATCCTTATAATAGAAGTACTTTACAAATATTTTCAGCTCTTAATATACTACGGGCATAGGTAAATATTAGGTAAAACATTTATCTCTTTAATTATAGGATGTTTTATTAAATATTAAATTCAACATCTTTATTTAATTATATGCAATTAATATTGATTGGGTTTATAATTGTTTTTCTGAACGGTTCCAACAGAATTCATTATTATAAGAATAATTAACAGAAGAAAAACTAACAATTAATACAAGGTATGATAAATTTAGTCCTCAATGTTTAGATTTTTAATTTGACCTTAATTTTGTTTTTTGAGCTAAATTTGACAATCAATCTTTAAAAAAAAAGTCAATTTGCTTTTTAACATCAGAATTCCTATTGCACTAGAGTAAAGAGCTTTTTCCATTTGTGCCTTTTATTTGAAAGTTTTGGGGCACATTCCTTTTCTTAGGCTTTTGCCTTTTGTAACAGGAGTATCAATTTACTTACAATCTTGCATTCTAAATCATTTGAAGATTTTTTCTTAATGTATGACTCTTGTGTAAGAGTTATTAGCCTCCTAAGGCTATCTCGAATAAATTATACTCCAAGAATGTAAATTGCTTCTCCCTTGTCCTTCATTTCACAAATTGAGGACAACTATATTTTTTCAACTACACAATACTCCTTTACTACAAGTCATGCCTTGTAACTCTTGATCGCCCCATTAGATTCACACTTTAATCTAGGAACCCATTTGTTCCTAATTGTGTTGCATCCCTTTGATAGACCAGCCAATTCCAAACATTGCTTGTTCTCAATAACTCCATTTTTATTTCATTGCCTTCATCCATTTATCTTTTGCATTAGAAGAAAGAGCTTTTGTCATATTTCTAAGTTCCTTATATTTTTTTTTGGGTAATCAAGAATGCTTCTCTCTCTAAGTCAAAACAACATTGAGGTATATTTCCATGATTACTTTAGAGGGTACTTAACACATAAGCAGATAATAATAAAACATCACCCAAAAAGAAGACAGGAAAATTTGCTTAGGCCATCATGGACTTGACCATTTCCAGAAGTGTTTTATTTCTTCTCTCCGCAATACCATTTTTTTGTGGAGTTCTCAGAATGGTTTACTGCCTATTTATCCCTTTTTCATCACAATTTCTTGAATTGATCAGACAAATATTCACGTGCTCAGTTGACCCTTAATGTCTTTACTTTTTATATAATTGATTTTCCACCAAAGTAACATATTTTTTTAAGCATATCAATGCTTCAAATTTGTGAGAAATCACATAAACAACACTGAAGCATGTATAGTAATCTATAAAAGTTATGTAGTATACTCCTTAACTTCATACCTTATGTAACACCCTAAACTCGACCTAGACGTTATGGTCAAATCTAGAGAGTTACTATGATCCATTTTGAGAGGTCCAACTTTTTATAATTTAAAATTCAAACAAACCAATATCATTTTAACAGATAAGAAAAAACAGTAAAATCCAATATTTGAAAACAACATTTCAAATAGTCTGCATAGTATAAATCTAGATAGAATGGTAGAATTGCAGATACCGGAATGACCAAGCTCCGGACGCACCGACCTGCCTAAGTCTGAGGGTTACCTGAAATTCAAACAAATAGACAAAATGAGCTTACGAGCTCAGTGTATAACATATAACCAAATAAGCAGAAATGATATCAGACATGTTTACGGTTTTCTTATTATTCGGAAAGATTTCAGGATCAGAAACAGAAACAGAGCATATCAAGTACTGATGCAAAGCATATTAGATATAAATGCAGAACATATCAAATACAAATGCGGAGTATATCAGGTACAGATGCAAAATCCTACCCCCATCTGCTACACACTATCTTCGACAATCCTTACACACCATATAGGGTATCAAGTACCCATCCATCCCTACACACTGCATAGTGACTGAATGTCACATTTCAGAATGTTTGCAGACTAGCTGCCGAATCAAAATGCGATAATTCGCCAGAATTAGATATGTATGTGGCTTAGCCATCAGAACCGACAAATAATTAAACTGCCCACAATTCCTCCTTTAACATAAATTCCATCCCAATGCAGATGCAAAACTAATAGATATCAAAAGTGTACATGTTGTGATACAGATTTAGATCATATTCGAAAAATATAGATAGTACTTAATAGACATATATCATATCAAAAATACGTACAAAAAATAGATTATTCACAACAAATCATTAGGTATTAAGTTTTATAGCTTAATCTAGACTATACAGACCCTATGGAAGGCCTACGTTAGATCTGAATGACGTTTAAAACTCTTTGAAAAATTTCAAAATTTTGGCCCACATGCCCGTGTGACTTCACACGGCCTACTTGGTTGGCTTGTGTGCCTCAAACCAGTACCTCACACGGCTTGACACACGGCTTGGCACAAGGCCGTGCGACTTAAGTTAGTGAGTTACACGTCCTGGCACATGGCCGTGTAACTTAAGCCAGTGACTTACAAGGGCTGTGCACATAGTTGTGTGTCACACATGGCCTGGTACCCGGTCGTGTGGCGTCGATAGCCCAAATTTTGACTTTAAGCGATTGCTGATTTCTCAGGTTCTCACTACACACCTAATAAGATTTCAATAAGCAAGAAATACTAAGAATACTGGACCCTAAAATTGATAATCAAAACACCAATCAGACAATTTTTCTGTAACAATTCACAAAACTAACATAATTGATATCAAAGCTACGTCGAAGAATTTCGACAGAAAACCCCAATTCAAAACTTAAACGCTTAACCTTGCAAGTAAAACAGTAACACGGGAACCTAAATCACTGAAGGATTTTGATTCACAACTCCTACGCCTAAGAGAGAAAACCAATTGGACATTTAAGAAGAAATTCAAACGAAACGACAGTATAGATAGACTATGACACAGAACAAGCGAGAGCAAACAAAATCAGAAAAATTAATGGTAAAAACTTACACTGTTAGCCTTTTAATTCGAAACCAAAGTACAATGCAATTTCCTCAACAAATTAGCAGCAAAATTACCAGGAAGAAAAGAAAAAACAAAAGAACGAACAAGAAAAAGAATGATAGTGAAAGAAAACAAATGTGAAAAAGAGGGGGGTTTTTGGAAAAGTAAAATTAATTAAACCATTTAAATTTAAACTCCATTTATTTCAAAAAATATACAAAGCATTTTTGTATTGCTTTCATAAAGCTTTGAACACAAGACCAAAGGATAAATTGAAGCCTTACCACTAAACCATTAGACTCATCATTAACATGAGTTTACACATAATTAATCTTAAGCTGAAAGCTCAAAGGTAATGGCTGAATCAGAAAATAACAAAATTTTCCCAAAAATGGGAATTGAACCCCCAACTCAAACACGCAATCAAAAGCCTAAACCACTAAAGCAGATACTTAATTATGACCAAATTTAACAAACAAAAGTACAATTTTTTAGGGCGTCACACCTTAACATTCATTAGGCCACAAATATCTGAATGTATTAATTCCAAAGAAAATTCAGCTCAAGTTCCTTTTCTGTATGGTTTTCTTGTCATTTTTCTGGCTAGACAATTTTCACACATAAATAAATTAACTTTTTCGATAAGGCCTAATAATGCCTCTTTAGCTAACCTATGTATTCTATGTTTTCCAATATGGCAAAGTCTAGCATACCAAATATTCACATCCACATTTGTATCATGAGAAGGTGTAAGTAGTGAATAGCTATAGTTATCATTATTACTACATGACATTTGCCAACATCCAATACAAAAAAACAAGAAGCAAATAACCATATTTATAATAGGTTTGTCTTAAAAATAAATCCACACCAGTACTAAGGAAGTTCAAATTAAAAATCATAACTAAGAAGAACTATGATTAAGAACAAATTCTGTCTTATCTTGGGAGCAAAAGCACATCATGTAGGACCAATGGTCTTCCACCACGAAAATTCAACTTGTAGGTTCCAATTATTTTGGCTTCCACTTGTGCATTGTTGCCTATATAAATCCATTTGGTTCCCAACAAAATTTGAAGAAAATTCACGAACTCATTTTTGTCTCGTATTATATGGTTTATGGTCCTTGAGTCTTTTTTGCCTTAGTGCACTTGTGAGTAAAGTGACCCTTCTTGCCACAAAGAAAACGTTTTACTTGAGTTTTATCTTTCTTCTTAAATTTCTAAGGAGCCTTTCCTTTGCCTTGGGATTTAAATTTTGGCTTCACATAAGCTTTGCCCTTATATCGACCGTATGATTTGAGCTTCTAGAAACTCAGACTTGCATCGAAACTCATTCCTACCATACACATCAGTATTAGACTTAGTTGCCTCAATATGATCTTGTTCTAATTGAAGATGTTGAGAAGCATCATCCATAGTCTTAATGTTCTTATTATGGGTAAAGTGCACAATCATATGCTCTCTATAATAGCCTGTTTATCGGTAGTGTCGAAAATGGTGGGTTTGAAACCCTAATTCTGATGTTTGAGCCCGTAAATATTATTATTTAATAATTTAAGAGGTTAGTATAAAGGTTAATTAAAGTTCGGTCCCTTAATTTTTTTCAAATTGATAGTTACTTAAGGTACAAGGTTTAAATTGTAAAAGTTGTTAAAGTTAATTGCTATGAATTTTTAATTAACCAAAAGACTAAATGAGAAATTAGACCATTAATATGTAGCCAATCAGTGGTGGATGACAATTTTAATCCTCTAATTTTGCTAATCATGTTTAAGAATTAATTAATGTTTAATTAAAATTAACCTTAAATTATTAAGTTAATCATAGTATAAAAGATAAATATAAAATGAAAACAAATCAATTGCTCTTCTTATTCTTCTCCACCCGTAGCAAAGAAAAGAAAATAAGGTTTGAAAGCTTCAAACTTTTAGCCTTGAATTGGTAAGTTTAATTTAGTCATTTTCTTGTAATTTTTATGTTTTTGAGCTCATGAGAGCTTGATTTAACTAACCCATGTACTAATTTATAAAACTATTAAAGTTTCTAAAAGTTTTCATTGTTGAAATCTTGAAGAAATTGGTACTAAAGTGTTAGATTTTAAGCTTAGAAGTGAAAAAGACTAGTTTGTAAAGTTTAATTGATAAATTTTTAACATAAGAATTAAAGTGTATAGATTTCAAAATTGATGTAAAATTTTTGTAAATATTGATAGTAGAAGGTCCTATACGAATGTAATTAAGATCAATTTTGAAATTGAAGCTCAAATTTGAAATATATTGCAAATTTAGTTTTAGGGACTAAATTGAATAAAATACAAAACTTTAGGAGGCATTAAAAAATGAGATTGGACCAATTCATACATGTAATAGGATGATATGAGATGTTTGGAATTGATAAATTGAACTGAATTATTGTATAGATCGAGAATCAAACTAAATCTAAGATAATCGGGAAAAGGTAAAATTATTGAATAGTCCTTAAAGATTCCATTGCTTGCTATTTTACCAGTTAAGTTCATATGGAACTTACTATTTTATTCGTGTTTTGATTTAGTTGCATTTAATTAGTTCATTAGTTATATAAATGTGAATTGGTTGATTTTTGGCATCAAATGGACTAAATCGTAAAATATGAAATATATGGTGGTTACGAATAGGTACAAGGTACAAGGTACTAAATGGAAACAAATTGTTTATATGATTGAATTATATGTATATGTTGTTACAGGGACTGAAATGATACGATTACAGTAATAATGTCCATGTGAACTTAGTAAAAGATTAGGATACGTATGGCATCCCATTAGGGTCAAATATAAAAACGATCAGATTTACATGGTTATTTGAGATCCAACATTTGTTGTAGATGCTCGATTCATAAATGTCAGCTTGTGTGAGCAAATATATTGGCTTGTGTGAGCAACCTTGATCACTGTCAACTTGTGTGAGTACTATAGTCCTGTGTATTCGACTTTAGTTTACTAATGTTCTATCGGGTGAGAAAATGGTAACGTAATGGAAATGAAATTTTGGAAATGATTTGAATGTGAATCAAACTATATTTGAGCTCAAATAGAATATGAATGAGATGATATATGATCTTATATTTAGTTGTTGTACATGTATATGTGATTGGTATTATTAGTTCTTGATATGCTAGAGAACTAATCTATTTGTTGTATTGTTGATATGCATATGATAACATAAGGATGTCATATAGAATATCAATGTATTTGAGTGTTTAAATTGTTAGAATGCTAAGGTAAGTTAAGTGATTTTCATATGAACTAACTAACCATTCAATATGCTTACCCCATTGCCTCCCTTTTTCCTTATAGATTGTTGATTTGCAAAACATATCAAGCGGATTATTGAGAAGCTCACACTATCCTATTATTGATTTGGTAGTCTTTCAACTGATTTGAAGTCTAATTTTGTGGTATGTATATAGGTGTTATAATTTTGTTAACTTATAAGTTGGTATGGATGAACCTTTTTAAATGCTTGATTTTGGCAATGATAAAGTCTTGTTGGTATGGTATGTTTTAATAACTTGTTGTGACATTGTGAATGGTATTAAAATGGTATGTTTAAGTATGAAATGATATAGTAAAAAGGATAGTAATGGATGACAAAATGCATGAATGATTAGGTTGAACTGAACAAGATAAATCGGTATGTTTTGATGTTTAATTGAAGTTATCTTGGGTTGATTGAATTGAGATGATGTTATGAAATGTTTGGTATATGTTTTGGTATGATTTTATGCATGTAAGGTTGTGCAATTATGCACCAAACCTAGAGTTTGAAAGGTTGACATGAAATAGTTACCAAATGGCCTAACTTTTATCAAAAAGAAAGTTCATGTCCTGACGAGCAGTCATCCTCGTCGCAACGTCAACCAAAAGTGAGTCATATCGTTACGTCTAGTGGCCTAAAGTCACATGACATACTATTTAGTGGCATCACAATGTAGAGGGAGTAACGTCACGACGTCAGCCCTGAATTTTCAAAATATTACAAATTGGACATATTTCGTGCTTGGGTCAACAAAAAACCTTTCGAAAGCTCGATTAAGACTTGGATTTATTTGTGTATTATATTATTAATGTGTTTAAGATATGAATATATGTTTAATGTTGTATATTTGTTGATAGTTGTTCTGGAAATAGTTGTAGCATCTTGTAGCTTAGACCCAGCGATCGGGTTGGGCAAGGGGTGTTACACTCTCAACTATGAGGCAAGAACCGAATAAGTGTCTGAACTTGCTATTCATTAGACAATGTGTGAACTACATCTTTTAGCTCATTTATCATGTTTGACATTTCTCTTACATGTTGTCTTATACTATGATTAGACTATTTCTAGTAAGTGTCAAACTTGATTATGAGCTGTTTGAATGTAGTGATCGAAATGCTACCAAATTTTACATTAAGAGTAGTTCACATTTCTTTTGTGATCTTATGGTTTCTGAATTCATGCATGATATCATTGTCTATACTACTCAATAGTGTTATGCGAGCTTACCAAATTATGCAAGGTATCACAAGCCTCTCAATTCCTTTTATTTTGGGTCATATTTTCCTCTTCAGGCTCTTCTAGAACATTGTTAAGGACTTCTTGAACCTTTTGTTTCTCTAGGACATAATGGATTTTCATACTCCAAATTTCGAAGTTTTCCCTGTTGAGCTTTTCACCTTTATTAAGTTCAAAAACAATATTTTTGAAACTAGATGCCATTTTAGACTAAAGATATTCCACATGAAGATATGCATATGTTAATAAACAGAGACATTGGTTTTAATTTACTTTGTTACAATCCAAAATAAAATTAATGACGACAATCCTTCTTGCATGGAGCCAAAAGTTCATTGAATTTCACAATCAAATTCCATATCAATACATTTGGCCATCCCTAACTTATTTTATTGTGTAGAACTTTTGTTCCAAGATAACAATATGTTAGAACTCCCATTCAATGCAAAATTACTTAAAATCCTATATATTTATCATATTCATATGTTTAAATTTTTAAAAGAATATGTATAATAAATAAACATTTATAAAAAATATATTCATAAACATATATTAAAAAAGTGTAACATGTTTAAAACCCACAAATATAATTTTACATAAAAAAAAGTCTCCTAACATTTCAAAAATCAAGATAGAAATCAAACATAAAAATTACTAATCGTTAATCTCTGCTAAAAGGATCAGAAAGAATTTCATAAAATCCTTTGGTAGTCTCATAGAGTCCCAATAATTTTGTGATTTCTTTTACAAGCAGTAGAGCTTGTAGCAAAGATCACATTCTTCCTTGTTTCAATCTTAATATATGTTTTCACAAAATTTGTAATTAGGGTAGGTCTACATCAGATAACCAAACATCATTTAGGATTTTCTTTTGCTCTTCGGTTAGAAGTGTTTTGCTTAACTTAATGTATATAATGCAACGGCTTCTAATCTGTGTGCTACCCTCCAAAATCAACTTACGGATTCTCTTTCACATTAATGACTTGTTTAATAATGTCGCCGTCCTTAGTGTAAGCTGCTACGGTAAACAGAAACAAAATAGAAGAATGTATTTTGTATTTAGACTTCTTAACTTGTGAAATACATTGAGGAGATTTGAATTTATAGAACAATGTAGTAACTACTCAACCTAGTTGATTAAGTAACAAACTAACAGCCCATAAAACTAACTCATAAAACTGACTAACAACCAGGCTTAGCTAAGGTATACTTGTATTCTTAACATTTACTTATCTTCTCGAGAGGCAAGACCCGAAGAAAACTTCAAAACCTAGTAAAGAACGTTACAGAAAGCGGCTTGGTTAGAATGTCGGTGACTTGATCGCACGCGGGAACTTCTCCCACATGAAGAGAGCCATCACTGGCCTTTTTTCGAACAAAAAATAAATCCAGCTCAACATGTTTAAACATGGAGTGTAAGACAGGATTAGCAGCGATGGCAACTACACTAGAATTGTCACACCAAATAGTCAGTTGGTCAACACTGTGAAGTTGCAACTCTTTGAGCAACGAAACAAGCCAAGTAACATCACTAGTAGCTATGACAAGACTTCTATATTTACCCTCGGCCGTAGATTGCAAAACTACTGATTGCTTTTTGGAGTACCAAGAGACAGGCATGTGACCAAAGTACACACAGTAGCCTGAGGTAGAACGACGATCATCAAAATCCAGCCCCCAGTTAGCGTCTGCATATCCTACTAAAAGGAGCTAATCGGACGAACACAAAACAAGTCCATAATCAAGCGTGCCATTTAAATATCGCAGGATTCTCTTTAAGGCTATCAAATGAACAGAAGTGGGCACATGCATGAATTGACAGATTCAGTTCACCGCATAAGCAATATCAGGTCGAGTTAGAACTATATACTGTAATGTACCGACAAGACTCCTGTATTCCGTAGGATTAGTGAGTTGATCTCCGTCATCCTTAGAGAGAGTAGAAGAGCTAACCATTGGAGTATGGACACTCTTAGCACTAGACATAGAACTCCGATCAAGTAATTCACGAATGTACTTTTTCTGAAAAAGATGAAGACACCCTGTGGAGGAACGAGTAATCTCAACCCCGAGAAAATAGTGAAGATCACCCATATCCTTAAGGGAGAATTTGTCATTGAGCTACTGAAGAAACTTATGATATAGTTAGTGATGCTTCCGGTGATAATAATGTCATCTACATAGATAAGCACATAGAGGACAGAAGTAGCCGTAATTCAAACAAACAAAGATTCATCCGATTTAGACATAACAAAGCCAATTGAAAGAAGAAAACTCTTTAGTTTATCAAACCAAGCACGCAGAGCCTAGCGAAGAATATACAAAGCTTTCTTCAGGCGACAGACCAAAGGTGTCCCATTAGATCCATGTTGAACATAACCCTGGGGTTGTTGCATAAACACCTCATCAGCAAGATTGCCATTTAAAAAGGCATTATTTACATCAACTTGACGGAGTTGCCACCCCTTGGAAACTGCAATAGACAAGATGACCCGAATAGTAGCCGGCTTTATAACCGGACTAAAAGTTTCCTTAAAGTCATACCCAGGTACTTGAGAACATCCTTTTGCAACTAACCGAGCCTTGCGATGAGCGATCATGCCATCAGGGTTCTTCTTGACTTTAAAAAGCCACTTACATCCGTTTGCCTTGCGATTGGGTGGTAATGGAACAAGATCCCAAGTAGAATTATTAATGAGTGCATCAAATTCTGCCTGAGCTACAACACGCCATTCTATGGTAGAAAAGGCTTCTTCAATGGTATTAAGCTCAATAATATCAAGAGTCAATGCCTTTGGCTTAAAAATGCCAGTCTTAGATCGAGTAACCATTGAATGAGTATTCGTCGAAGGCAAATAAGAGTCCTAAATTGGAGGAATGGACGGATCAATAGAAGTAGGCATGACAGAGCCAGGAATATCAGCACCGGTACTGGGTAAAGAAAAAGAACTTTGAGGGTTACGATCAGAACCCAACTCGGCCTGAGGAACAACAGACACAGTAGGAGAAGGACAGCAAACAGGAGAGCAAAAAGATGATGGAAGAGCAGATGGATGCTCCATGGGCCTAGACGAGACAGTCTTAACAAGTGGAATAAACGTTGTCATAAAATCGGAAGTCGACACAGAATCGGCGTAGTAGGTGAAAGGGATAAAAACCGATGTTCATCAAACACAACATGACGAGAAATTACAACCTTACCATCTGGCAAGAGACATTAGTATCCTTTGTGCTGAGAACTATATCTTAAGAACGTACAAGGTTGAGATTGAAAATCCAACTTGTGACGTTGAAATGGTCGCAAATAAGAAAACAACAACACCCAAATATGCGCAGATGATCATACATGGGATCTTGGCCATGAAGAGCTCTATATGGAGAACAGCACAATAAAATGCATAGGCCCAAAAGTCCACAGAAAGATTTGCTTGTGCTTATAGCGTGAGTCCCATTTCAACAATATGCCTATGTTTGCATTTAGCCATACCTTTCTATTCAGAGGTATGTAGACACGGCAGTAGATGAATTATCCCTTGGTTTGCTAGAACCGAAACCGCCCCAATCACTCTAAAACTGTTTGATAGTTTTCCCAAACTGCGTTTGAACTAACTTCTGAAACTGAACAAAACAATCCACAGCCTGAGACTTTTGGTGAATAAGATAAATCTAAGTAAAGCGAAAGAACATGTCAATAAAAGATACATAATACCAATTGTTACCACAAGCAACGTGGGCAGGTCCCCAGAGATCAGAAACAACCAAAGTAAACGGATCAGTGTATTTAGTGGTCGAATCGAAAAAGGGCAATTTATGTGATTTCCCTTTTTGACATGCAGAGCAAATAGAGTCCATACAAAATTTATTTGAAGTAATACTACATTTATTCAAAACAGATTTGACAATAGAATCAGATGGATGTCCAAGCCTTTTGTGCCATAAGAAAAACATATCAGAGTCAGCAAATCGACTTTGAAGACCAATGTGAGCAGCATAAGGAGCAACAACAGTCTGAACAGATGAATTTGGTATTGAAAAGTGATACAGTCCATCACGTATATAGCCCGTCAGTAAGATTTCCCAGGCACGCTGTCCTTAATAACATAATATGTAGAGTAAAACTCAAAAACAAGTCATTATCAGTGGCAAATTGAGACACAGACAATAATTTTTTCCTTATAGTCAGAATGCACAAAACATTAGATAATTGAAGCAATTTAGAGTATGTAGGTAAAACCGAATTTCTAATAGAAGAGATCGTTGTAGGAGACCCGTCACCCATTAAAAGAGCTGATTTACCTGAATAAGGAGTAGAATCATGCAACGCAGAGGCATCACGACACACATGATTTGAAGCATCGGAGTCAGGATACTAAGATGTAGAGCCAACAGACATAGGATTATAAGAGTCAGTGCCATCGTAGTTGGAGCCGTATTGAGTGGGCAACAAATGGAAAAACTCCTATGGATATGTGGACTGGTAAACCTACTACTGATTATGATTCTTTACATGTTTTTGGTTCCACTGTATATTATCATGTAAAAGAATCTAAGTTAGACCCAAGAGCAAAGAAAGCACTATTCTTGGGTATAACTGGTGGAGTAAAATGATACTATCTCTAGTGTCTTGATACAAGGAAGATTGTTTTCAGTAGAGATGTGACTTTTGATGAATCAACCATGTTAAAGTACAATGGTTCACAAAAGGATGAAAAAACCACTTTACAGTAGGTGGAGCTGGAAAAGGTTAATGATGATCCGACTAATATTGGAGGGACAAATGATGAAGAAGTTCCAACCCTAGAACTTCTACAGCAGCAAGATTCAATTGCATATAGGAGGCCAAGAAGAGAGATTCGTAAGCCTACTCGCTTTGATGATATAGTGGCTTATGCACTTCTAATTGTAGATGATGATGTTCCTTCTACTTACACAGAAGCAATAAGTAACCCTGATGGTGTAAAGTGGAAGCAAGCCATGAATGAAGAAATGCAGTCTTTTCATAAAAATAGGACTTGGGAGTTGGTGACACTACCTAAGGGAAAGAAGTCAATTGGATGCAAATGTGTATATGCAAAGAAGGAAGGATTTCCTAGTAAAAATAAAATTCAATACAAGGCTGATTGGTAGTAAAGGGTTACACTCAGAAAGAAGGAATAGACTACAATGAAGTGTTTTCTCTAGTTGTGAAGCATTTATCTATTCGAATTTTGCTAGTTTTGGTTGTGCAATATGATCTTGAACTAGTTCAGCTTGATGTGAAGACCGCGTTTTTACATGGTGATTTGGAAGAGGAAATCTATATGACTCAGCTAGATGGATTCAAGGTTGTTGGTAAAGAAAATTGGGTTTGCAAACTGACAAAGTCACTTTATGGATTGAAACAATCTCCGAGGCAGTGGTACAAGCGATTTGATCAGTTTATGAAAGGGCAAAGGTACACAAGAAGTAAATTTGATCATTGCGTTTATTTTTAGAAGCTACAAAAAGGAACTTTCATAACTTTCATATACTTGCTCTTATATGTTGATGATATGCTAATAGCTTCTAAGAGCAAAGTTGAGATTGAGAGATTGAAGACTCAACTTAATCTAGAGTTTGAGATGAAAGATCTAGGTGAAGCTAAGAAGATTCTTGACATGGAAATATGTAGAGATAGAGCTCATGACAGAGTTAGCTTGTCTTAGAAGCAATATTTGAAGAAGGTACTACAACAATTTGGTATGAATGAGCAAACAAAACCTGTAAATACCCTATTGGCTTCTCATTTCAAGCTTTCTGCACAACTATCTCCTTCGACGAATATGAAACGAGAATACATGTTGCAACTTTCGTATTCTAATATAGTGGGTAGCTTGATGTATGCAATGGTGTGTACAAGACCCGACATTTCACAAACAGTTACTATAGTGAGCAGGTATATGCATAATCCTAGAAAAGGACATTAGGAAGCTGTGAAATGGATTCTACGATATATTCAGAAGGCCGTGGATGTTGGATTACTATTTAAGCAGGATAATACACCTGGTTAAAAATGTTATTGGGTATGCTGATTCTGACTATGCTGGTGATTTGGACAAACGAAGATCAACCACCGGTTATGTGTTTACACTCGCTGGAGGACCAATAAGTTGAAAGTTTACACTACAGTCTATAGTTGCATTGTCAACCACAGAAGCCGAATACATGGCTGTAACAGAGGCTGTAAAGGAAGCTATTTGGTTACAAGGTATGGTTAAAACCTTGGGATTGGTTCAGGAGCATATTAACGTGTATTGTGATAGTCAAAGTGCTATTCATTTAGCAAAGAATCAAGTCTATCATGCAAGTACAAAGCATATCGACGTACGATTCCATTTTGTACGGGAAATTATTGATGAGGCGAAAATTCGTCTTCAGAAGATTAAGACTACAAATAATCCCGCAAATATGATGACCAACGTGGTAACAACAACCAAGTTCGAACATACATGATCAATATCCTACAAGTTTAACGGTTGAAAAAAGCACTATCAAGTATTGTTGTCAAAGGCAAAAAAAATTGTGTGAAGATAAGATTATTCTAATCAAATCTTCAAGGTGAAGATAATTGGCAGCTACCCATGTCTTTAATTTTTCAAAGATATGGGTGTCAGAATTTTGGCACCGGAAATCAGAAAATTTAAGGCACCGAAAGTTGGGTTGAAATTTGACATGGGATAATTGTAATTTTGGTCCCTAATTGTATAGGGATTTTGTAAGTTGATCCTTGAACCTCAACTATAAATAGGCCTAACCATTTCTCATTTTCTACATCCCATATTTGTCATTCTCTACTTAAAGCATTGTTCTCTCTCCCTATTTGTAAATTTCCACTTGTATTTTTGGAGTGAAATATATTTGGTAGTGCCTGAGGACGTAGGCAAAATTTGTTGAACCTCGTTAAAATTCTGGTGTTCTTTATTGTTTATTTCTGTATATTTTGTGAGTGTGATTGTAGTGATTTATTGTGCTATTAAATTACGATAGAGGGATTCTGGCTAGGAAAGACCTGGTACTTAAGTGATTCTTGTGATCCACCTCTCTTTCCTGAGAATTGAACTTAGTGTGATTTTTCAGTACAATAATTTTACTCTTTTACACGCTTCCGCGCAATAGCACCAGAACTATATCTTTTTAAATGGCCTCACTTTCATAACCAGGTAAAGTAATTCTCCATTAACTGCTTTTGCAAATTTTCTTCTTGAAATTCGTATAACAACTTATGGCAATGTTCAAAATAAACTTATGGGCACCTAAGCCAATAATTTTAATAAAATGAAAAAAATATATACTTATTAAATATTAAACAAAAAATAATATAATTTTTATATAAAAATAGATGCACATAAATAGATTTAAATTAATCATTTATAAACATATGTTTTAAGTAAACTTTAAAATTTATATTTTGACTTGGATTGAATTTGAACAAGCATGTATGATATTAATTAAAACTCGTATTAATCGGACTCATGGAGAACCTACTAAGACTTTATTTTGTTCAAAAACTTTTAAGTTAATATCAATATGTATGAAATTATTAAATATCAACTATTATTTTATTTTCGTTTCAAAGAAAAAACTATAATTTTATTCAAAATACCAAAACAATTACCAAATTGTAATTTTGTTTGAAAATACCAAAATAATTGTTAGCAATATTTACTTCATTATAACGTAAAACTGAATTATGAATTAAAAAAAATTTACCGATAGATAAACTAAATCTAAAAACATTAAAATTTAGAAAATAAAACCAAAAGTATTAAAATTATAATATATATACACTAGTTTTCTATAGCGTACTATGTACGGGTTACTCATTTGTTTTATAAAATTGTTATTATTTAAACATTGGTTTATTAGTTAAAATTTTCCTTTGAAACAATATTTGGAAGATATAAACAACTTCAAAAATTACTTAAATTTAAAATATAATATAATGTTAAACCAAAGGTATTAAAGTGTATGCAAATAATTTTAGTAGCATATTTTAAAAATATAAGCAATAACCTTTGTTCCTTCAACATCCTCAATGTAGCTTAAAAAAATAAAATTTTAAAATATTAAAATTCTAAAAATTAACTAGTAGCAGTGATTAATTCTCTCATCGTGAATGCTCTCCAAAGAGGTAAATAGTTGGTCTTAAAATGTGCTTCATTCTCATGGACAATAAAACTCCTGACCTCATGGTTAAGGGATGAGGTGAGCAACTACTACACTACACCTCATGGTTAAATTAAGTCTAGTATTTTAAAATTTAAATAATTTTTTTCTCAATTTAAAGTTTTTATTCAATTATTGACTTTTTTTCTTCCAAAATTTATCAACTATATTTTGTTCAATCTTATATCGCGTCATATTAGGCAACTTAATAAGTTCTCAATTCTTTGTCTTCTTCATTAAAAAAAAAATCATGTCATAACAAATCAAAATACTCATGTATTAATAATTAATAATTGTGTTTCCACTAAAATTTTCAAATAAAAAATTAAAAGGATTTAACTTTTAAAGTGTTAAGTATATTAGCTAAACACCAAATTTTGTGAAAATGTATAACCATGTTTCAAAAAAGAATGAAAAGAAAATCAGATATATTATATAAAATAAATGTTATCTTATGATAAGAAGATAAAGCCACAACAGCACTACCTGTTGATATAATTTCAATAAGAATCGAATAGAATTCCGGAAACCCTCATTGTTCAAAATGTTTGTATTCGAAGTTAAACTCCCCAAAGTTTTGGTTGCCGAAGGCTCTTAATTGTTGCTTTTGTCCTCAAGGAAGTTTATATTGTGTTGGATACTTGTGACAGAGCTAGATCCATAAATTTTTGTGGTTGGTCCCATGGTGTCGTTGTTGAGGATCTCAGAACCATTAGAAGCACTGGGTTAAGAAGACCAGCTTGCAAAGTAATCTAAATCATCAAAATTTGACGGCCATGATGTTCCAACATTGAATTATTTATCTCCTTCCATTCTTCTTCAGCTGGAATTCTTGGCTCTAACGACTATGATCTATCAAATTTGTAGTGATCTGATTATTGATAGAGACTGGCGATTTAGTAGCTCTCTCTCTCGAGAAATTATTTTATGGACCCTTTCTACTACATCATTTATGGTCCTTTTTCTAATTATTTAATGACATTCCAACAATTTTTTTCATGTCATTGACACATAATTTTGGTATTTTTTTTTACCTTTAACCATGAAGCCCGAACCTCGAATACCAAGCCCTAATCCTAAACCTAAAATCCTAAACCCGAACTAAACTCGAACCTTAAACTTTGAACTCGAATCTTAAACCCCAAACACAAATTTTGAACCTCAAGCTCAAACTCGAACCTAAACCCTGTAACACCTCAAAATTTGGGGTTAGAAGAATTAAGGTTGGTTGGTTGGTTAGGGTCAATAATTCAGATGGATCTTTAAGTGAGTTTTTACATTTTAGAGTTAACGATAAGTCTAATGGTTTAGTGGTTAAGCGGCACTTTTCCTTGGGTCTTGAATTCAAATTCTTATGTACATTAGTATGACTTATTTTTGTTTTTTTTAATATATATTTAATTGGTTGTTGTTAAAAGTTATTTTAATTATTTATTTTATTTTGTTGAAAATAAAGAAATCCCTACTAAAATTCTCACATTTGTCCATGTTTTCTCTCATGTCTCCCTATTTCATATTTTTGTTATTTTTATTAGGATAATATTTTTAATTTATTAGTACTTTTATTTTTAAAAGTTATTTTAAGATAACTCTTTTATATCAGATTAGATTTAAAAGTTAAAGTAGGATAAGAATTAGGTTTTAATTATTTAATTTTATTTTCGTATTTATTTCACACCACACGCGCAATCATGTTGGTTTTTGAAATTCAATTGCAAACAGCAAATTGAATTAATTGTTCTTTCCGTGCTTGCAATTCTATTTCTCTTTTCACTTGAGTAATGCTGGTCATGATTGTTCTTTGATTCTTTTTTCTTGTACGCTGTTAAGTTTTAGCTATTTTTGCATTGTCTCGGTTGTTTCAACGCTGTTAGCATTCACTGTCGCTTATCAAAGATTTTGTGTGTTCTTTATTTCTTTCTTCATTCAACTGTCGAATCAGGTTGGATCGTTGATTAGGTGTTGATTTGATGATGGTTTTGTTTTCTCTTTTTCTATCGTGAAATATAAGTGTTGTTTCTTTTACTACCTGATCTATTGTAGAAACCTGTAAATAGTCTAGAAACATGTATAGCCGAAGTAATTAGAATTTTGTCAACACATAAAGAGGTATTTTAAATTTTTAGCGCCAAAGACACGCATAAATTACTTGTGTCGTCTGGAATTAATTGTTATAAAAAAATAATTATAGGATGCATTGCAAGTAATAAAAAGAATATGTGTAAAATATCAATTATTTAATTTGCTTAGATATGTAAACGTTGTGTTGCTTTAGGGTTTTTTGAGCCTTTTGAACTTTCACCATTTTAATTTAGTTAATTATTTTTGGTGGAAAAGAAGCAGTTCATTTCTTATTTTTGAAAGGAAATATATACTTATGTAATTATGTTACTTTGAATCAAATTCTAATATCCTTAAAATATTTGCAAAATCATTATTATTTACTTCATGAACCTCTAAGCTATCTTTACATGATTTTCGTTCAAGTTGATTGTAATGTGATATGCTAAACCTAATATGCAAAAATGTTTGGATGTGATGTATGGAAATTGTTTATTATTGTTCTGTAATTTGAAAACTGTATACGAGTAAGTGATTCTGTTTATATTAAACTAAATTGTTTTGCAAATACTGTTATTTACTATGGAAACGAAATACGAGTATGTCGATTCTGTAATCTATGTGCATTTTGATATGGTTTGCATCTGCATTTGGGATTGAGATTTGTTTTCGACGAGAATGAAGTTCGTATTGGCAATTTCACTACATTACTATATTTTAGCGGTCTATCTGCAATAATAAAAGTGGCATATGGCCACATTGTGGTGTGTTCGGCTTGATGGGTCCACCATAACCTAAATAGTGATGTGTAGAGGTTGAAAAGGGTGTACCCTTATCGGTGTGTATGTGGGATTTGTGGAGATGGTGTGTAGTGGTTGGCTAGGTGGGAATTTTGCATCATTCCTCATCTGATTTTGTTATGCATATTTGTTATGTGTATTAGTAACATTATGTGTTATTCTGATGTGATTTCTGTTTATGATTCGGATTTTGCTAATGTAAGTTTTTTTGGTTAGTTAACTTTACAATCAGAGTATCACTCTGTTACTATTTTTTTTGCGATTGTTTTAGACTCACACTGAGCTTTCGTAGCTCAATCCCTTAGTTTTCCCTTTCAGGTAATCCGTGAGCTTAGGTGTTGGACTCGACAAACTAGAGGTCTGAAAAACAACACATTTTGGTTTCAATTAATAAAGTCTTTCATAAGTTTTAATAAACTGATTTTATTCAGACTGTAAGTAAATTTTATGGACTGCAGTATGATTTTTTATTTTGGGATTTTCATAAAACTTTGGGTTTTCTTTTGTTTCTGAACTAATGATGCAGTCGTTGAGAGCACTAAAAATATCCTATCCCTATAAAATATCGAAAATAATAAAAACAAAAATATAAGAGAAGTAGATTCAAATCCTTAGGGATCGGATTTGCACAATTGCTTGTTCCTCGAAATCCTGGTCAGAATCGTGTCCAAGAAAACTTGCGTACTGGGAAAAAAAATAAAAAAAATAGAATTAAAAGTTTTAATCTGGAAAAAGATAAAATAAAAACAGAATTAAAATTTTTTATTGAAATTTCAAAAATTAAAATTAAAATAATATAAATAAACAGAGTTGAGAAAAATGTGTTCTTAAGGAGGGTAGAGTTGTAACGCCCCAATTTTCGGGAATCCTGTGAATGTTGGCATAGGTTTAATTATGTTAGTGGGCCTCTAGAAAGCCCAAGCTTAAGATAGAACCCGACAATTTTAGTTAATTTTTGTTCCATAAGAAAAAGGGGGTGAAATTATGAAATAGGACCTATGTGAAAATGTTTGAAAATGCTATAGGCTAAATTGAAGTGGCCAAATAAATAGGAGTGCAAAATAGGAGGATTTGCATGACAAACCTCCCATTTTACATGAAGTGGCCAGCCATCATGTTGTTGTAGACAAAATGTGCACTTGATATCCATAATTTATGGTACAAATTGATACAAATTGATAATAGGTTAGGTAAATGTTCCATGATAATAGGTTAGGTAAATGTTCCATGATAATGGGTTAGGTAAATGTTTCATGATAATGGGTTAGGTAAATGATTCATGATAAGAATTTCATGTCTTTTGTATTAAAGAATTAAATGGATGAAATATGAAGTTTTATTAAAAGAAAAAGGGGTGAAAAGAACAAAGTTTTGTCCATCTTTGTTCATCATAGCTGAAAGTTAGAGAAGAGAAAGGAGAGGAGAAAGCTCTTGAGTATTCGGTCATTAGGAGGAGGAAAATTGAAGGTAAGTTCTTGGTACCTTGCTTCTATTTTGAGGTTCATGAGTTCTTCTTGATTCTACCTTAACTCTTGAAGTATATTTTGATTTTTAGTTGTGTTGTGAGCGTTTAGTCATGAATTAAAATGAAGGAAATGGTTGTTGTTTCATGTTCTTTTGATGAAAAATGGAAGATAGGTGAAGTTGAGCCAAACAAATGAGCATGCATGTGCCTTAGATGTTAAAGGGAAAAATCAGCTAACATGTTGTGCTTTAAAATGATGAAATGGAGATTATACTTAAGTAAAATCATAGATATGTGATGATTGATTGGTGATATACATGTTTAAATAACATGCATGCAAGGTATGTGTGAAAGAGTGATTTGGTAATAAATCTGCTTGGGACAGCAGCAGTAATGTGACTTTGGAAAATCACCATAAATTGTGGGGGATGAATTAGAAGCTGAATAAATTATATAATTAAAGCTTATTGAGTCTAGTTTCTAATGAAATAAACAAGAACATATTTTGAATTCTGTACAATGAGAAATTTGATTCGTAATGAAGAGTGGTCAGATTAGTCAAACAGTGAAACATGGGAAACTTTGAGAAAAATCTGGTATTGATTGGCTAAACCAAAAATTCTGAAAATTTTATAGATAGAATATATATGAGTCTATTTTCAGGGAAAATTAATGGCACTTTATTTGGAGTTTCGTAGCTCCAGTTATAAATGATTTAGTGACTGTTGCTCAGGAAGACAGCTTGCAGTGAAATTATGATTATGTGGTAAAATTGACAAAATTTGTTAATGAGTTGCTTATTGATTTCTTATAAGCTTACTATGATCTGTAGGTGTGGTTGGCGAATATTGTAAGGGTTAATCGTAGTTTGTATTTGAATAGTTAGATTAACGTGTTTGTAATCCAATTGTAGGCGGTTCGTGTGTGGATCTAAATCGTCAGATATCGTCATAAGCAGTGTGTAATCGACACCCTCTCATAGACTAGATTGGCAAAAGCGAAAAGTGAAATGCCGAAAAGTCGATATTTTGGGAATTTTGAGTGTGCGAATGCTCGTAAGATAGTTGGGTTTGTATATTTGGTAATCTAAAGTAATAAAGCTGCAGACGCGATTTCGTACATTTTGATAATTTGGGCTTAATGGGCCAAAGATCGGGTTCATGGGCCAACGGGCCCAATTCGGTAAGTATGCGTGGTAAGTGTTCTGATAGTACGTAAAAAGTTAGGATATACATGAAAACCCTAAAAGTAGCTAAATTACTATAATACCCCTATGTATGGAAAATTATTGTTATATACTCTAGGTGCAAAATTACCGTTATACCCCTAGGGTTAATTTTGTTGAAAAGCATGACGATCGATTACGTATGATGTATGCCATGATTATATATCATTGCATGGGGACATGGGTTATATTATGGAGGAAGCGTTCTGGTGGCTATGCCACAAATATCTGATCTAGTGGCTCTGCCACATATATCTGTTCTGGTGGCTTTGCCACGATTATCTGTATCTGGTGACTCTGTCACATTATTCGTTACAGCGACCATGCTGCAAATTCTATGGTGTGTAGCGGTTGGGTGGGTCGAGTTGTCTCCCCAGACGGTGTAAGGTTGGTACGGGGGTGTATACGGTTGGATATGGTTGGGTTTCTGTATAAACATGTAATATCTGTTCTATTCTGCTATGGGCCTATGGGCTTTATTCTGAATTCTATTTTGGGCTAAGGCCAACTTATTACATTTACGTGGGTTGGTGATTTAGACTATGGTTGGGTTATTTTACACTCTGAGTTTCCCCAAACTCATCCCTTTTATTTTCATCCATGCAGAAATCCCCAACCATAGTGGGCTTGGAGTCGTGAGGAATTGGAGTGGCCACCGTTCGAAAGTTTGATTTTCTTCCGTGAACTGGACATCCTTTTAATTACGTTTGAGGTTTTGGGCTTTTAAATGTAATAAGGCCGCTTATTTATTTTGATGGTTTTAATATGTATTACTAAGATAGGTAATACTTACTTTAACTGTTGAAATTGGATAGCTTTAGGCGCGTTTTCAAAAACAACAGTTGATTTCAAAATAACACGACAACAAGGAAAGCTTCCATGATGAAAGTATTTTCCAAAATTAATCACTTTTCCAAAAATGACTTAATCAAATCGGTTTCCTAGAAATATCCATGACGTTAAGGTGTGGCAATGACGGTATGCATGTCTAGGATTGGATCTAAAGGAGCTTGGTACTTAAGCGATCGATGGACTCACCACCTCTTTTCCGGTTTCCTACGGTGCCTGACTTCCATTCACTTTAATCCTTAATGAATTAATCTTTTGAACATCAAATACGATTTTTGGACTTAGAATGGAAATTTTTTTTTAACGTTTTTGATGTGGTATGCCGGATCCGGCCATAACTTCTGGGCCGGGTTTGGGGTGCTACATTTAGTGGTATCAGAGCCTAGATTACAACAGCTCGGCTGTGGAATGGGTTTACAAAATTTAGATCTTCGAAAACAAAAATTTTATAAAGATTGCGAAAAACTTAATTTTCAAAATTTAGATCTTTAGAAGGTGGCATTCGAATCTCCTACCAAGTCGTAAGTATTACGAATTTTTCGAATATTTTCTGAATTATCTGTCATCTTGAAACCCTACTAGGACACTCTAGATAGGATGATCTTTGAAACATAGGAAAATCGATAAGAGATTGAAGCGTAGCTAGACTTGATTCTGCGAAAACAAACTCGAACTATATGTCGATTCATAAAACATCCGTAATAAACACTGGAATATTGAATTGATGCATAAAAATTCGTAATCAAGATAAATCGATATGAGTACGATAGCTACTCAGGGAAGAGGCCGTGGTCGAGGCCGAGGTAGTACTCAAGCTGGATCTTCGTCTTCTAAACACATACCCACTGGAGTAGCACGACCACCACCGACGGAAAAGAATGGGCCGTATGATAGAGCCGCCAAGGATGATGCCCAGTAACAGGCAATGCTTCGTGTTCTGGAAAGGGTTGCCGGAGCAAGTTCGGGCAACGAAATTCAGGGATCTATTTCTGAATGACTTCGGGACTAACGGAATGGAGATCTTTAGGGGCGTGTTTGGTATAGCCCTGAATGTGGCGGAATATTGCTTGGAGGCCACAGAACGGATTATGGACGACTTGGACTGCTCTGAGGAGATTGTGAGTGGGGTATATGTACTAAGTCCCTTGGGTCACTTTCGGTTAGGGTTGACAAAGCGTATAGGAATGTACCCTTAGAAACTCAAGGCAAGGTTTTTCTGGAGATCGATGGAGTTACTGTTCGGAGAGTTTGACCTCATTCGGGAATGGATTGGCTTGTTAAGTATAAGGCGACTCTGGATTGTGCTTCTAAACGAATGGTGTTAAGAACTACAAAGGATGAGGAGGTTATGGTGATAGGTGAGAGAATGGATTATTTGTCTAATGTGGCATCGGCATTAAGAGCCAAAAAGTGGATTCGGAAAGGTTGTGAGGCCTAATTGGTATTTGTAAGTCGGTAGGAAGAGGAGGGATGACGGTGGATAAGGTTAGGACCGTAAAGGAGTTCCAAGATGTTTTTCTGAGGAGCTTCGGGATTGCCTCCGAGCCAAGAAGTTGAGTTTGGAATAGATTTGTTGCCTGGAATGGCGCCTGTGTCTATCGCACCGTATAGGATGGCACAGAATGAGTTAGTAGAGTTAAATGCTCAAATTCAAGAGTTGTTGGATAGGGGCTTTATTAGGCCAAGCGTGTCTCCATGGGGAGCACCGGTGCTATTCGTAAAGAAGAAGGATGGTACAATACGGATGTGCATTGATTATCGCCAGTTGAACAAAGCGATAATTAAGAATAAGTATCCTTGCCAAGGATTGATGATCTATTCGACCAACTTAGAGGAGCTTCTGTATTCTCCAAGATTGACCTTCGATCGGATATCATCGATTAAAGGTCAAAGAGGCGGATATCCAAAAGATGACATTCGGGACTCGGTATGGTCATTACGAGTTTCGGTTATGCCATTTGGACTAACGAACGCTCTGCGGCGTTTATGGATCGATGAATCGTGTGTTCCAACCATTTTTGGATCGGTTCAGTAGTTGTCTTTATTGACGATATCTGGTATATTACGGCTGAAGCGAAACATGATGAGCATCTCCGTATAGTCTTTGTAAGTATTAAGGAGAAGGAACTCTTTGCGAAGTTCAGCAAGTGTGAATTTTGGTTGAGGAGGTAACCTTCTTAGGACATGTGGTCTCTGCGAGGGATTAAGGTGGACTCTCGAAAAATTGAAGCGATTTTGGAGTGGAAGCCGCCTAGGTCGGTTGTCGAATACTGGAGTTTCCTAGGGTGACGAGGATACTCTGAAGGTTTGTGGAAGGTTTTTACGTGATGGCAGCACCTTTGAAAAAACTCATAAGGAAAGGAGTATCGTTTGTATGGACTAAGAAGCGTGAAAGCTTTTGAGAAGTTGAAGAAAGTTCATTGAAGAACTTGTGTTAATTCAACCGAGTGCAGGAATGATTTTCTTGTGTCTGATGGCGCATCACACGTGGGTTTGGGCTGCGTGTTAATGTAAGAGGGTAAGGTGGTTGCATATGCATCACGATAGCCTAAGCCTCATGAGGGAAACTATTTGACTCATGATTTAGAGTTGGCGCGATGATATTTGCACTTAAGATTTGGAGACATTACTTGTACGAAGAAAGGTGTATTATATACACCGACCATAAGAGTCTTAAGTATTTGTTGACTCGAAGGAGCTGAACCTTAGGCAAAGGAGATGGATTGAGTTGCTTAAGGATTATGACTTCGATCGAGTATCACCCAAGCAAGGCTAATGTGGTAGCCGATGCTCTAAGTCGTAGAGTCATGATCGATCCGGGAGTAATGTTTGCTCGTCTGAGTCTTTATGATGATGGAAGTCTGTTGGTGAGTTGCAAGTGAGGCCAACTGGTGGATCAGATTAAGGAAAAGCAGTTGAACGACGAGTCTTTGGTCGCTCGTTTTCAACAAGTTAAGGAAGGAAACTTCGAGTTTGGGAGCGGAAGAGCGATGCAACGATAATACCCTCATCTGTTTGGATTAGGTAAATTTCGAGGACGAAATTTTTTAAGGAGGGTAGAGTTGTAACGCCCCAATTTTCGGGAATCTGTGAATGTTGGCATAGGTTTAATTATGTTAGTGGGCCTCTAGAAAGCCTAAGCTTAAGATAGAACCCGACAATTTTAGTTAATTTTTGTTCCATAAGAAAAAGGGGGTGAAATTATGAAATAGGACCTATGTGAAAATGTTTGAAAATGCTATAGGCTAAATTGAAGTGGCCAAATAAATAGGAGTGCAAAATAGGAGGATTTGCATGACAAACCTCCCATTTTACATGAAGTGGCCAGCCATCATGTTGTTGTAGACAAAATGTGCACTGATATCCATAATTTATGGTACAAATTGATACAAATTGATAATAGGTTAGGTAAATGTTCCATGATAATAGGTTAGGTAAATGTTCCATGATAATGGGTTAGGTAAATGTTTCATGATAATGGGTTAGGTAAATGATTCATGATAAGAATTTCATGTCTTTTGTATTAAAGAATTAAATGGATGAAATATGAAGTTTTATTAAAAGAAAAAGGGGTGAAAAGAACAAAGTTTTGTCCATCTTTGTTCATCATAGCTGAAAGTTAGAGAAGAGAAAGGAGAGGAGAAAGCTCTTGAGTATTCGGTCATTAGGAGGAGGAAAATTGAAGGTAAGTTCTTGGTACCTTGCTTCTATTTTGAGGTTCATGAGTTCTTCTTGATTCTACCTTAACTCTTGAAGTATATGTTGATTTTTAGTTGTGTTGTGAGCGTTTAGTCATGAATTAAAATGAAGGAAATGGATGTTGTTTCATGTTCTTTTGATGAAAAATGGAAGATAGGTGAAGTTGAGCCAAACAAATGAGCATGCATGTGCCTTAGATGTTAAAGGGAAAAATCAGCTAACATGTTGTGCTTTAAAATGATGAAATGGAGATTATACTTAAGTAAAATCATAGATATGTGATGATTGATTGGTGATATACATGTTTAAATAACATGCATGCAAGGTATGTGTGAAAGAGTGATTTGGTAATAAATCTACTTGGGACAGCAGCAGTAATGTGACTTTGGAAAATCACCATAAATTGTGGGGGATGAATTAGAAGCTGAATAAATTATATAATTAAAGCTTATTGAGTCTAGTTTCTAATGAAATAAACAAGAACATATTTTGAATTCTGTACAATGAGAAATTTGATTCGTAATGAAGAGTGGTCAGATTAGTCAAACAGTGAAACATGGGAAACTTTGAGAAAAATCTGGTATTGATTGGCTAAACCAAAAATTATGAAAATTTTATGGATAGAATATATATGAGTCTATTTTTAGGGAAAATTAACGGCACTTGATTTGGAGTTTCGTAGCTACAGTTATAAATGATTTAGTGACTGTTGCTCAGGAAGACAGCTTGCAGTGAAATTATGGTTATGTGGTAAAAATTGACAAAAATTTGTTAATGAGTTGCTTATTGATTTCTTATAAGCTTACTATGATCTGTAGGTGTGGTTGGCGAATATTGTAAGGGTTAATCGTAGTTTGTATTTGAATAGTTAGATTAACGTGTTTGTAATCCAATTGTAGGCGGTTCGTGTGTGGATCTCGTCAAGCATATAAATCGCATAAGCAGTGTGTAATCGACACCTCTCATAGACTAGATTGGCAAAAGCGAAAAAGTGAAATCTTAGAAAAGTCGATATTTTGGGAATTTGCGAGTGTGCGAATGCTCGTAAGATAGTTGGGTTTGTATATTTGGTAATCTAAAGTAATAAACTGCAAGATGCTGCGATTTCGTACATTTTGATAATTTGGGCTTAATGGGCCAAAGATCGGGTTCATGGGCCATGGGCCCAATTAATAAGTATCTTGCGGTAAGTGTTACGATAGTACGTAAAAGTTAGGATATACATGAAAACCCTAAAAGTAGCTAAATTACTATAATAACCCTATGTATGGAAAATTACTGTTATACCCCTAGGTGCAAAATTACCGTTATACCCCTAGGGTTAATTTTGACTGAAAAGCATGACGATCTGATTCTGTATGATGTATGCCATGATTATATATCTGTTTCATGGGGACATGGGTTATATTATGGAGGAAGCGTTCTGGTGGCTATGCCACAAATATCTGATCTGGTGGCTCTGCCACATATATCTGTTCTGGTGGCTCTGCCACGATTATCTGTATCTGGTGACTCTATCACATTATCTGTTCTGGCAGCCATGCTGCAAATTCTAGGGTGTGTAGCGGTTAGGTGGGTCGAGTTGTCTCCCCAGACGGTGTAAGGTTGGTACGGGGGTGTATACGGTTGGATATGGTTGGGTTTCTGCATAAACATGTAATATACATTACGTTACGCTATGGGCCTATGGGCTTTATTCTGAATTTTGTTTTGGGCTAAGGCCAACTTATTCTGTTTCTGTGGGTTGAGCTGATTTAGACTATGGTTGGTTATTTTACACTGAGTTTCCCAAACTCATCCCTTTTATTTTCATCCACGCAGAAATCCCCAACCATAGTGGGCTTGAGTCGTGAGGAATTCGGAGTGGCCACCGTTCGAAAGTTTGATTTTCTTCGGTGAACTGGACATCCTTTTAATTACGTTTGAGGTTTTGGGCTTTTAAATGTAATAAGGCCGCTTATTTATTTTTGATGGTTTTAATATGTATTACTAAGATAGGTAATACTTACTTTAGCTATTGAAATTGGATAGCTTTAGGCGCGTTTTCAAAAACAACAGTTGATTTCAAAATAACACGACAACAAGCAAAGCTTCCATAATGAAAGTATTTTCCAAAATTAATCACTTTTCTAAAAATGACTTAATCAAATCGGTTTCTAGAAATATCCATGACGTTAAGGTGTGGCAATGACAGTATGCATGTCTAGGATTGGATCCGAAGGGAGCTTGGTACTTAAGCAGTCCGATGGACTAACCACCTCTTTTCCGGTTTCCTACCTGGTGCACAGCTTCCATTCACTTTAACCCTTAATGATTTAATCTTTTAAACATCAAGTACGATTTTCTGGACTTAGAATGGAAATTTTTTTTAACGTTTTTGATGTGGTATGCCGGATCCGGCCATAACTTCTGGGCCGGGTTTGGGGTGCTACAGATTCCAGCTTCTGGTTACCTCGATCCTCCATAGGTTCAATTCTCAGCTTTTAAGTGATCCTTCTCAAACAGAATAAGCCAGTTATAGTGGAAGAGGACGCCTACGACCACCAGCTCCAAGATTTTAGACTTACGATTTAGCGGAACTTGACTCTAGCCAACAATCTCTTTTGTGGGATCATCTTATGCTAGATCATCACTTCTCAATGGCGAATATCACGCCACTTTGTCTCTTGGGCTCGCCAACCTCTGACGCAGTAAGCTAACGAACCGACTGTGCAACATTCCCAAAATATACAAAGCGGTCGTTCCTTACACACGTTGAAAAGATCACTTTTTAAGGGACATGGACGAAAGCGTCAACCTTGTAATGCAGAGAAACGATGAATACTAGTTTGAGAAAGCTAAGCGCGGATTCTAAGCCTCATGAACCCTTTTGGGGATTTTCGACAACCTTTGGCTAGATAAATTTAGTGGCTCATGATTTTTAGGGAAAAGGAAATAAGTGTAATAGAAATAGACTTAATAAAAAAATGGAATTTTATTGAATAAAGAAAAGAACAAGGCTAAACTTTTTTTTGGGGAGGGAGTGTTTACAGAAAAGATGATATCAAATTTGAGCCACTCCATCCACTATTTATAGTACTAGGAAACCTAGTCTAGTCCTACTTAAATTCTAAAACATAAATACAGATAATTAAAGATAATTAAAGATAATTAAAGATAAAAGCTAAAATAAAATCTAAATAATAATATCTAACAATTATCCTAATATAATTAAAAAATTAAATAGAGTCTTGTGTTTATAAAATATCTCTTCTTTGCATTTTTGTCTTTATGTCTTCCATGCTTGCATTTTCGACACCACCTTTTCTCATATGTCGCATGCTGACCCACTTTATCTCTAAATTCACGCTTTTCGCCCTTAAATTTACTTTTGCCTTCAATTTAGTCCTAAAAGATAAAATACCATAAATAGCCCAAATTAGTAGGATCATACTCAAAATAAATATACAATTAACACATAAAAATATGTCATTTTAGAGTATTATCAAATTCCCTCTACTTAGCCCATGCTTGCCCTCAAGTATGGTTCCTATCCACTGTGAAATTTAGAATTTGCCATGAAAGAAGTACCACTCCAAAGTTTTACAAAAATTAGTCAAATTGCATATGAAAAATAAAGAGAACCCTTAGCTAGCTTTAAGTAAAATTGAAAAAGTATTCTAATTAACACACACAAAAATTAAGATCGACTTGGATTATTTCATGAAAATTAGGTAATTTACCAAACCTAACAAGACACCTTATTTGTTTCTACCTTTAGTCCCCACATTTTATTAATACATCTTATTTTTTCTTTTTTCCTTTTTTTTAAATTTATTTATTTATTTATTTTTGCTTAAGAATATATTGAACCTTTTAACGCGACGAGAGATCACAGCCAAGCACCCCCCGATTACTCAGCCCAACATACTCCTAATTTATTATATTTTTCTTAAGAATATATCGAACCTTTTGACGCGAAGAGAGATGACAGCCAAGCACCTCACCCCGGTTACTCAACCCAGCACATTCTTAAGTATTTTAATTTCGGTTAGCGGAGTTTTACCTAACACGTCACACAACCTTTTGATCCGAAGTAGGATGACTACCTAAGCACACTACCTCGGTTACTCAGCTAGTCACATTTTAGACTGCGCTCATAACGTCAAAAACATTATTATTATTAAACAAAAATTTAATTTTGGAGGACTTAGGAGCAACAATCAAGTGTCAAAAATAAATTTCAGCAACCACCTTAATAGTCATGAACATATTTTAAGCATGCAATTGTATTAAGTGTCCCCTTTGTATTTAGACTTAATCAAATTTACTAAAAGCAAAATAGGGTTAACTCTATTAATCATAATTATTTTAACATAATATAAATAAAACAGTGGAGATGAAATCAATTATAGCAAAATCATAATTTTCTCAGAAGACAAAAATCATGCTTGTAGGTCAACTAGTAGGCAATTCCTGGTAAAAATCTTGAGCATGAAAAGAGACAGAATATTCTAAAAAATTAAATGTGGGCAGAAACGAGCATAAGGCAACAGCAACAGCAACAGCAACATAACACTAAAAACAACAAATAAATGACAAAAATAATGAGGAATGCCCCTCCCTACTTAAAACACATTATCCTCGATGTGGAAGAAAATAAACAAATAGGTGGAAAAAGCTTAGAACTCCATGTGTAATTACTATCAAAGAGGACGGTGCACGAGGAGAGGAAGGCGATGGCACGGTGGTTTCATGTAGAACGGAAGAAGAAGGCGAAGTGGCAAGGGATGGCGATAGGGTAGGTGAAGCGTGCGACAGCGGCTTGACTTCGGGTTCTCACTATAGTGGCTGAAAATCAGTGATGAAGGGGTGGGGAGAAGGTGCGGCGGCTGATGGGATTTTTGGTGTAAAAATAGGTTTATTTTTAGGGTTTGGAGGGTGTATAGGAATGATCTGAAGGGTGAGTGTTTGGAGGCAGGTTTTAGGTAGTCACAGGGCAGGGACACACTATTCTTAATTAGAATAAGGATAGGATAAGGGCTGTTTGTTAAAGTATGCCAATTCCTGAGTTTTTTTCCTCGCCGGTTTACCTAGATAGAAGAAGAGAAACTTACTAATATCCAAAAAAATAAAATAATAAATAATAAAAGAAAAAGAAAAAGGAAGAATAATAAAAAAATAAAATAAAAAAATTGGGTTACCTCCCAACAAGCGCTTGTTTAACGTCGCTAGCTTGACGCCTCAACTAACATTGGGGCTGTTCCAGCTGAATTCTTTCATCCGTAGAGGCTTGGAAATTATCCTTTTTTACTACATCCATCATATTCGGATTCAATCGTCTTTGCGCCTCTCGCCTTGGTTTCATGTTTTCCTCCAAAAAAATCTTATGTGTGCCTATCAAGGGGTTAATCCCTTTTAAGTCGGCAATGGTCTCATCATTCTCCAAAAATGTATGTTTGAGATGCTCGGGAAGTGATTTTAATTTCAGATCTGGTGCCTGCACAACAGAAGGTAGAAGTTTAGTATCCATAGGGGCCAACAATTTATTAATAGAAAAATTATTAAACATCATTTTTGATTTATCTTCATAAGATGGCTCAAAAGTTTTTTCTACTAATGAGTCAATTATGTCGACACAGTTTACGTTCAAGATTTCACTTGGGTGACTAATAGCATCGTAAACATTAAACTTCACAATCTTTCCATCAAACTCCATCGTGAGGGTTTCACTACACACGTCAATCTTAGTATTTGCAGTACTAAGGAAAGGTCACCCCAACAAGATGTCTAAAAACCTACGAGCTTTGTCTTCTTCCATTTTTATCACATAAAAATCTGCAGGGAAAATAAGCTCGTTAACTTTCACTAATACATCTTCGAGGACTCCTTCGGGATACACAACAAACCTGTCCGCCAACTGTATGATAACACTTGTTTCGTCAAAAAACTCGCATTAAGTGATTCATAAATAGAAAAAGGCATGACATTTATGGAGGCCTCTAAATCACACATAGCATTTTTTATTCCTAAGTGGCCTATTTTGCATAGTATTGCAAATATGCCCCTATCTTTGCATTTCGCTGGCATCTTCCACTATAACATTGCGGATACATTCTTACCAACGTTTACCCTATCATTACCTGTTAAATTTCACTTGTTGGCACAGAGCTCTTTAAGAAACTTGGCATATCGTGGAATTTTTTGATGGCATCCAACAGTGGTATGTTGATCTCGACATTTCTAAATGTTTCGAGGATCTCCTTGTCCTTTTTACCTTTACGACACTGGTATAACCTTCTTGGAAATAGAGGTTGAATTTTAGGCAATGAAGGTTCTGATCGGACCTGCTCATCGTTCTCAAGCTTTTCTTGGGAATAATCTTAGCCAAGATTTCTGTCAGGAATTGGTTTCAGTACCTTTCCATTTCACAACGTCACTGCATTTGTGTGTTGTCTTGGATTAGGTTCTGTTTGTAACGGTAGCTTCCCTTGAGAGTTTAATTTTTCAATTGATATGGTCAATTCTCTTATAGTTGCCTTCGCTTCTTTTTGGAAATTAAGAGTTTGCTATTGGAAATCAAAGACATTAGCTACTAATTTATTAACCATAGTTTCTAGAGAAGTACCTGAATATCGTGGCTGTTGTGGAAACTGATTTTAGTATGGCTAATTATACCGTGGGTTGGCCCCATAACTCAAGTTAGGATGGTCCCTCCATCCTGGGTGGTAGGTACTAGCGTAGGGTCATATTGCCTTTGTAGTGGTCTAGGGAAGTTTCCCACAGCATCTAAATGAGCCATAGTATCATCATACAGACAAGGCCATGCATTCGTTGTATGTTTAGATGTAACATAGATTCCGCATAGCAGGGCTAGTTTTGTTTTTTCTACAACAAGAGAATTCAGAATATTACTAAGTCTATCAACTTTATCTTCTAAGGTCAAATTACTTAGCTGGTGAACCCTTCTAGAGGGCTCAGGATTGGCTAGAAATTGCTGAGTGTCTGCAGCCGTCGTGGATATCAAGTCCTTTGCTTGTTGGGGAGTCATGTTGACCAACGCTCCTCCACTAGCGGAGTCTACCATTTTCATCTCTATGGGTTTTAGGCCTTTATAAAAGTACTGGAGAAGAGATTGTTCCGTTATACCATGTTGTAGGCAACTTGCATACAACTTCTTAAACCGCTCTCAGTAGTCGAAAAGACACACTGCTTCTTTTTGCCTTATTCCTACGATCTCCCTTCTCAACTCAACTGCAGGCGATGCTGGAAAAAACCTATTGAGAAACAAACGAAAAAGGTCAGCCAAAGTTATAATAGATTTAGGGGGTAGATAAAATAACCATTCCCTAGCAGAATCTACCCCCTAGTGAAAGAGGACGCCTACGATTTATCTACCCCCTTAGTGATCCTTCTCAAACAAAATAAGCCAGTTATAGTGGAAAAGGACACCTACGACCACCAGCTCCAAGATTTTAGACTTACGATTTAGCGGAACCTGACTTTAGCCAACAATCGCTTTTTAGGATCATCTTATGCTAGCTCATCACTTCTCAATGGCGAATATCATGCCACTTTGTCTCTTGGGCTCACCAACCTCTGACGCAGTAAGCTAACGAACCGACTGTGCAACATTCTCAAAATATACAAAGCAGTCGTTCCTTGCACACGTTGAAAAGATCACTTTTTAAAGGATATGGACGGAAGCGTCAGGCACGTAATACGGAAAAATGATGAATACTCGTTTGAGAAAGCTAAGCGGAATTCTAAGCCTCATGAACCCTTTTGGTGATTTTCGACAACCTTTGGCTAGATAAGTTTAGTGGCTCATGGTCTTTGAAGAAAAGGAAATAAGTGTAATGGAAATAGACTTAATAAAAAAATAGAATTTTGTTGAATAAAGAAAAGAACAAGGCTAAGCTTTTTTTTGGGGGGAGGGGAGGTGGAGGGAGTGTTTACAGAAAAGATGATATCAAATTTGAGTCACTCTATCCCCTATTTATAGTACTAGAAAACCTAGTCTAGTCCTACTTAAATTCTAAAAGATAAATACAGATAATTAAAGATAAATAAAGATAAAAGCTAGAATAAAATCTAAATAATAATATCTAACAATTATCCTAATATAATTAAAAATTAAATAGAGTCTTGTGTTTATAAAATATCTCTTCTTTGCTTTTTTGTTCTTATGTCTTCCATGCTTGTATTTTGGGCACCACCTTTTTTCCTATGTCTTATGTTGGCTCACTTTATCTCCAAGTTCATGCTTTTCGCCCTTAAATTTACTTTTACATTCAATTTAGTCCCTAAAAGATAAAAGACCATAAATAGCCCAAATTAGTAGGATCATACTCAAAATAAATATACAATTAACACATAAAAATATGTCATTTTAGAATATTATCAACTAAATTTGTGGTTCCATGCATGTATTTTAGCTGATTGATTAGCTATCTTATTTAAAAAATCACTCAATTTTCAAGAGATATTTTATAGTTTCTATTAAAGAAATAAATGATGGATTTTTCGTTGTTGCAATGATTTTGACATTTCAGTTAACAATTAGGAAAACTTGAATTATTTGTAACCCAAATAATAATTATCAATTTGGTTTTATTTTAATCTTAACTACAATTAAATTATTGATTGCGACACAGAAATTTAACTTCAACCAAATTTTGTTAAACATAAGATGAAAATGATTTTTAAAAAAAAAATTAAAATTACGAACAGTATTTTGTTTAGAGCCACTTCAGTGGCCAATGCGACCTCCGGATTTCGGTCGAAACTTTTGGGTCAGATTTTGGGGTGTTACATTTAGTGGTATCAGATCCAGGTTTGTAAAAACTCGGCTTGTGTTTTTAATGTGTCTGCGTGCATGGTTTTAAATTTTTTTTGACAAAAGCATACCACAATATTTGGAATTCTTTTCTTTAAACAAAGTGTTTGAGACTCCGGTATTGGTCCATAGGAACTTTGAAACTGTAAGATTAGAACTGTAAAGCTTTTGAATAATTATTGGCATTGTGTTTTGAAAAATTGTAGATACCTTAAGATATTATACTCAGAAACTGCAATGGAATCTGATGGTAAAAGAAATCATGAGGATCAATCTAGTGGGACTTTAGATGAGTCCTCTGCGTCTCTTGGGGCTGTGTTTGCTCATGAAACGAAGGTTGCTATGGTTACGCCAGCTGATAGAGGCAGTAATTTGGAGATTGCTATTGATTCGTTGACCCAGTATGTTTTGGGGGGTTCTAGAGAGGGTCTTCAAGACCATGTTGGAGAGGTCTAGAGAAGAGGAAAAGAGTAAATGTATTGAGTGTGAGGGTAAAGGGAAAGGTAAGCCTCAGAATAAGAGAGGTATTAGTCCATCTAGTTTAGGTCCACAAGCTATGAAGCGGGCTAAATTCCAGCAAAATTATGGGAATAGAAATGCGGGTGGTTCTGGTAGTGGTTTAGACGTGTCGTTATGTGGGTTTCGTAAGAAGCGCCATTCGGGTGAGTGTTGAAAGAAGTTTGGAGCGTGTTTTAGATGTGGATCGATAGAGCATCGAATTAAAGATGGCCCTCGTCGACCACCTATTCAGAAGCAAGCCTCGAAGAAGATTTGAAATGAGAGAGCTGGAACCGATGCCGAGACAGGTATTGATATAGGATACTTTATTTTGTGTGTTGTACTGCCTTAGTTATGATTGGGTTGTTGATTGTTTGTGTGGTATTCTCATGTTAGTAAGATAGATTCGTAAGAGTAAGGTTAGGTATTTGTCTGATAGTGCATTTTGAAATTAGATTGCGCAACGGAAGTGTGGTAGCAAATTGTGTGAGTTATGGTGGGGAATTTCAGGGATAAAATTTCATTAAGGAGGGATGAGTTGTAACACCGCAAAATTTGGGGTTAGAAGATTTAAGGTTGGTTGGTTAGGGTCAGTAATTCAGATGAACCTTTAAGTGAGTTTTTACGTTTTAAAATTAATGATGAGCCTAATGGTTTAGTGGTTAAGAGTCACTTTTCCTTGGTCTCGAGTTCAAATACTTGTATACGTTAGTGTGAATTATTTTTTAAAAATATATATATTTGATTGGTTGTTTAAAGTTATTTTAATTATTTTATTTTATTTTGTTGAAAATAAAAAAATCCCTAAAAAAATTTTCAGGTTTCTCCATGTTTTCTCTCACGTCTCCCTATTTCATATTTTTGTTATTTTTTATTAGGATAATATTTTTAATTTATTAGTACTTCTATTTATTTTTTTAAAGTTATTTTAAGATAACTCTTTTATATCATATTAGATTTAAAAGTTAAAGTAGGATAAAAATTAGGTTTTAATTATTTAATTTTATTTTCCTATTTATTTCGCGTCACGTGCACTAGCACTTGTTTTGTGAAATTCAATTCTATTTCTCTTTTCACTTGGGCATTGTTGGTCACGATTGTTCTTTGATTCTTTTTCCTTGTTCACTGTTAAGTTTTAGCCACTTTTACAATGTTTCAATTGTTCCAACATTGTTAGCATTCACTGTCGCTTATTAAAGATTTCGTGTGTTTTTCTTTCTTCATTCAACAAGTGTCGAATTGGGTTGGTTTTTGAGGGTGTTTTGATCGTTCATGGGTGCTAAGAATCGCATAATCAAGTATGTTTCTGAAACTACTGTAATTAGGGGTTGATTTGATGATGGTTTTATTTTCTCTTCTTCTATCGTGAAATATATGTGCTGTTTCTTTTACTACCCGATCTATTGTAAAAACTTAAAAATAGTCTGAAAACATGTATAGCTACAGTAATTAGAATTTTGTCAACACATAAAGATATATTTTAAATTTTAGTGCCAAAGATACGCATAAATTACTTGTGCCATCTGGAATTAATTATTATAAAAATAATTATAGGAACATTACAAATATTAAAAAGAATGTGTAAAATACCAATTATTTAATTTGCTTAGATTTGTAAATATTATGTTGCTTTAGGCTTTTTGAGCCTTTTGAATTTTCACCATTTTATTTAGTTAACTATTTAATTTAGCAATACTGTATTTTGAGACCTGAGCAATGTTTAGCTAATAGAATTGACAAGTAACTTAATTGTTGACCTTCAATACTTCATGATGTAAGAAGGATAATGAATATTAAAAATATTATTAAATTATAAATGAATTTAATAAAATAAAACATGGCAGCAATGAAAATATAAATTACCATAATAAAATAATTAGAAACTAGTACTAATGGACTAAAATCAAATAAAACCCTAAATTATTTACAAAAGTTTACCGTTGTAATTAAAAGGTAGGATTGAAGTGGAAAAGAAAACAAATAAAGAATTAAATCTACAAATATCCCAAAATATTTTATTCTCAATACTTTCATCACTGATTAGAATTAAAATAATAATAATAATAATTTTATTTTATTTATTTAATTAAAATAATATTATTATTTAAAATAAATATTGTTGAGGCCCAGTTTTGGCCCAGATACAAACCAAGTACCCAAAACCCAATTACCCCAAAAACTAATCAGCCTAATTACAAACCCTAACCCACTACCCTAAACTTTTCCAAAAAACCCTAGCCCCCTAGGTGTGCCGCCCCTACTGCCTGCCACCAGCACACCTGCCCACTGCCTCCACCTGCTCCACCGCTTGTCAGCCACCTGCCACTGCCACTTGCACCTGCAAGTTAGATAAAGAAAAGACAGTAAATAATAAACAAAAGCATGTAAAATGGCTTTAAAAAGCCAAGCCAAGAATGTTTTGGGGATTTTTTCGGCAATATTGATATACAAAAAAAAAGGCATTAGATTTAAAAGCAAAATATTATCTAAATACGAAAGACAAACAGCAAACAAGCAGATCAAGAACAAATTCATTGAGCAAAGGTTTTTTAGTTTACTTTTCTTTTCATTTTTTTTATTATTCGAATACATATATATATTTCTTTTACTTTTCTTTTGAAAATATAGCATATATATAGACATATAAAAAATAAAGTAAAAAAATAAAAAAAAATTACCTTTTTTCGAATTTTCGGCCATCGTGTACGGTGGCCGGCGGTGGCGGATCAGCAGAGGCGACGGCGGCCTTCCCGGCCAAAGCTGGGCCTAGCTCAGAGAGAATTCTCTCTTCTCTCTCTCTTTTTTTTTTCCCTCAGGCTAACAAATAATTTTTTTTCTCAAAAACATGACTTTTATAGCCCCTAAAATGACGTCGTTTTGGGGCTGGTCATTAACACCCAAAACGAAGTCGTTTTGCCTTGGCTAACCCGAATCCGACCCACTCCAGGCCTAGGACCCGCGTGTTTTTAATGGAAGGGCTAATTGCACTTTTAGCCCTTCCGCTTTTTTATTATTTTGAAATTAGATTTTTCATTATTTATATTTTTACCCTGTAATTTATTTTGACCTTCAATTTGGTCCCTCTTGGTGTGTTTTGGGAGGAGGGGATATTGCCCATTTTGGTCCTCCCTTGTTATCCGCGTGCCCAAATTGGTCCTTCTCTTCTTTATTAATTTTTGAATTGGCCCCGAACTTTTACTTTAGGTTCATTTTAGTTCTTTTTGTTATATTCAATATTTTAATTAAATTAATTGGTTTAAAATTATTATATTTACTATTATTATTCCATTATTATTACCTAATACATTATTATCATCATTATTTTTACTTTATTATTAATCTAACGTACTGATGTTATTACTTTTATTTTTATTTTAGTGTTAAATTAATTAAGTTCATATTGTTATTATTATATTATATGTTTTCTTTCGTGTTTATTTATTGTTTTATTATTAGTCAATTTAGTATTGCTAATTATTATTTATTATCGTCCTTATTAACACATCATCATTGTTAACATATATATATACATGTGTATTTTTCATGTACATATTAGTATTTTCTAATATTATTACAAATATATTATTTCTTTTATTATATTATTAAAATATTATTTTTATTATTATTTTCTTTATCGTGAATATTATTGTTATTTTTATTCTAATATTATATTTTAATATTTTTCATTAATTGTATCATCGTTCGCATTATTTACTTAATTCCTATTGCAAATGATATATATATATATATATAATATATATATATATATATATTTAATTAATTTCAATAAATAAGGCAACGTATCGATTACAACACTAAGTCGCTGATTTCATCGCTATGTTGGGTGAATATCATTGGCTCGTGTTAAAAATGAAACGTCTTTCTAAAAAACCAAAAATTTCAAATTCTCGTATTTCAATCGGATCGCGATTAAATGTTAAATTAAACTTGTATTTTTGAGAATTAAGACAACGCGTGTTTAACAAGATACCAATTTTTGGGTGTCGCGAGGGTGCTAATACCTTCCTCGTGCATAACCGACTCCCGAACCCTATTTTTCTCTGGATTTTCACGTAGACCCAAATTCGGCCTTCATTTTTGTTCAAAAATAATTTTTCTTTTAAAAAAAAAAGGATTTATTAGGTGTCCGATCACACCTAGGAAAAAAGATTGGTGGCGACTCCTTTTCTCTTTAAAACCAAAATTCCGTTTTCAAATTTTCAAATAATCGCCTCAATTAGTGACCAAAGCAAATTTTTACGTAGTTACAGCTGGCGACTCCGCTGGGGACATTTTTTTTTAGAGTCGAGTCTAGAATTAAACGCGTGTTTTCAAACGTGAAAATGCCAAGCTGTTACGGGATATTAGTTCTCTTCAAGAGGAAAACTACCAGCTGAAGATCGAGGTTCAAATTGAAGAATCCAAAACCATGAAAGTTCAAAAAGAAGCTGAGATCATGAGAAACGACTTAAGGGACCTTCATTTGGAAAATAAGAAATTAAGAAATACAATAAAAAATAGTGGTTTGGGCAAGTCGTCAGCAGAATGGAAGGAAGAAATTAACAATATCAAAGGTGGGATGGAATTGTGGAGAGGGAAAGCGAAGAAAAAAGAGGAAAAAGCTGCGCATGTTGTGATAGAGTTAAAAAAGAAGAATCTTGAATATGAAACCATGTCTGCAGAACTAATGACTAGTCAGTCTAAACATCAAGAGCTAAGAGGGAAAGTACGAGATTTAAAAAACACACTGTAAGCTCAACAGTAACAGTTGGATAATCTCCTAAAAGCCCTGGAAGAAAAGAATAGTCAATACAATAGAGACACTCACGCCTACGAAAGAGTTCTTCAAGAAAAGGAAACGCAACTCGACTTTTTGATCAATGAAATTCGCAAGGCGGCTATGCAAGTTGTGCAGTTATCAGATGAAGCCGAAGCTCTCAGTTGCCAATTCCCTCCGAGACAAAGATCAAGCATATCAGAAGTCTTAGAACGAGTGAAGAAACAAGGCAATATGGCTAGAAAATTTGTGTAACTGTTGAATCAAAGGTAGCGAAACGTTTTGTAATAGACTCTTTTGATTAATGAAATGCCTAAGTAGGGGCCATCTTGAAATCAACACCAAATTCTTGTACATTCATTCATGACTAACATTCATTTGTCATTCATCCATTCATCCGTTCATTACATGTACATATCACCATAATCATTCACTGAGGCTAAAACCATATAATCCGCAGTTGCGACACTACAAGTCTGGAATCACGGCATTCTTATAAGATGCGCTGAAAAGCTAGAATTATGGAAGCCGAGTTCAATGAGAGAATTGAAAGGATAGAAAGGACCCAAAGAGGATTGCAAGAGCAGCTAACCAAGTCACAACAGGAAGCAAGATATCTGATGTTAAGACCTCGAGAGGAATCGCTCGAGCAAAGAGATCAGATGGCCAAATGATGGAGATGATGATAGCTTTGGTCAAAGGAAAGGAACCTATGCAGATCCTTGACATTATGGAGCCTCAGTCGAGAGTTAATCATGATCAGGATCTGCTCTATCCCCTAGGATTCACTCTACCTTACGCTCATGCAACGCAAAGAGGATATCCTCAAGGGGAACCTGCAAGCCTCGAGCAATGACTTGTACCACCTGCTCATCTAGGGCAAGGTACATTCGTATCAAACCCAGGAGCTAATCCTGCTGATCCCTATGTTCCAAATTTGGATGATGCGGTAGAAATAGCCAGGTTGAAAATGGATGATCATGATGCCCAAGATAAGTATAGGAGCTTGGAAGAAAGACTCAAGGTGATAGAATGTGCTGAAACCTTCTCTACACTAAGTGCCAAAGAGCTTAGTTTGGTGCCTGATCTGGTTCTGCCTCTAAAATTTAAAGTGCTAGATTTTGAAAAATATGATGGAACGAAATGTCCAAAGGCATATCTTATCATGTTTTTCCAGAAGATGACTGGTTACGTAAATGAAGATAAATTGCTAATACACTGTTTCCAAGACAGCTTGGTCGGATCAGCCCTTCGATGGTATAATCAACTTAGTAGAGAAAGGATCTAATCATGGAAAGACTTGGCTTCAGCATTTTATGAACAATACAAGCATGTATCTGACATGGTGCCTGATTGATTAACTTTGCAGATGATAGAAAAGAAGCCAACGGAGACTTTTAGGTAATACGCGCAAAGGTGGAGAGATATCTTGGCCTAAGTAGAACCCCCATTAACTAAAACCGAAATAACGGTCTTCTTCATCAACACCTTGAAAACACCGTTTTATGATAAGTTGGTAGGAAGCACCACGAAAGACTTCGCAGATATTGTAATACCTGGGGAACTTATAGAGAATGCCATCAAGATTGGAAAGATAGAAGGCCCCAAAAGCTCGAAAAGGGCAGCACCCATAAAGAAAAAAGAGGCAGAAACCCATATGGTGGGAATTGAGAGCCACCACACTTCCAATCCTTACCCAACCCAGCCACGACCTCGATATCACCAGCCTCCAAGCTTCTATTATCTTCCCCAAAACCCTTACTATCAAGCACCTCCTCCTTACCCCGTCTACGCCACAGATAACAAAAGACCATTTGCCATGTTCCCACCAAATACTATGCCTACTCAAAACCAACCAAAACATGAACAAAGACCTGCAAAACCCAATTCTGAAAAACCTCAATTCACCCCTATTCCTATGTCATACGGAGAGCTGTACCCAAAACTGTTGGAAAAACAATTAATATCCCCGCATTATATGGCATCCCTAAAGCCTCCATACCTAAAATGGTATGATCCTCATGCCAGTTGCATATACCACGCCGGAAACCAGGGGCATTCTACAGAAAATTGTCTGGCCTTTAAAAGGAGGGTTCAAGGTCTTATTGATGCAGGCATTTTACGATTTGATGGTGCTAACAATACGGCTAGAAATCTACTCCCTAACCACACTGAAGGGAACGTGAGCGCGGTGACAAAAGAAGACAGGTGGCATGCCAAAAGTTGTGTTTCTGAAATAAAGACACCGCTGAGAAAGATTTGGGAGGTAATGGTTGAAAAGGGGCCGTTCTGTCACCCCAACAAAATTTTTAAAGAAGGAAATACAAAAATTCAATGTTTTTGTGATTTTCATGAGATCGAGGGGCATGACATCCAGTCTTGTGAAGGATTTAAAAAACTACTTCAAGACATGATGGACAACAAGAAAGTCAAGATCTTTAACAAAATGAAAGAGGACGATGAATGAGAAGTATGCACTTCTGATAATCAATCATTAGGTTTCCCTTATAGTGCTGATCGACCATTGGTGATTTATTACGATGCAAAAAATGAGCAAGTGAAACCAAAGATGATAATTGAAGTACCATCTCCTTTCCCTTACAAAGACAACAAGGCAGTACCATGGAAATATGATGTCAACATTTTCATACCTGAAGGTGAAAATCCAAAGTCACAACCGGAAATATTGGCGAAGTAGGATACTTCACCCGCAGCGGGAGGTGTTATTCTAAAGTGGTCGAACCAATGAAGAAGATTAATGACTTGAAGCAGAAAGGAAAGGCACCGATGCATGAGGCCGAGGTCGAACTTGATACTCGATCCGAACAAGAAGTTAAAAGGCCTGTGAATGAAGAGTTCATCAAGCATAGTGAATATAACGTCGTGGAACAATTAAGAAAACAACCGGCACGAATCTCGGTATTATCCCTACTGTTGAATTGAGAACCACATTGGAATGCTTTGCTGAAAGTGTTAAATCAAGCTTACGTGGCAAGCAATATATCTGTCGAAAAACTTGGGTGAATAACCTGAACGTGGATAATTTTATTTCTTTCAGTGATGACGAAATACCGCCAAATGGTAGAGGCTCCGTAAAAGCATTACATATTACAACCCGTTACCCTTTGCAAGGGTTATATAATACTAAATGTGCTTATTGATAACGGGTCAGCACTCAATGTCATGCCTTTGGCCACGCTTTCTAGAATTCTAATTGATATATCTTATCTGAGGCCTTGTCACTCTACAGTAAGAGCATTCGATGGGACAAGACGAGAAGTCATGGGAAAAATTAAAATTTCTCTAGAAGTGGGCCCCTATATATATGACATCGAGTTTCAGGTCATAGACATCATGCCTTCATATAATTACCTTTTAAGAAGGCCTTGGATCCACTCTGCTGGGGCAGTTCCTTCATCTCTCCATCAACAAGTAAATTTTATCATGGATGGTCTTTTGGTCACTGTCGTGGGTGAGGAAGACATTGTCGCATCTATCTCTGCTGATGCACTATACCTCGAAGTAAGCAAGGATGTAGTAGAATGTTCCTTCCATTCCTTCGAATTCATCAATGCTACGTTCATTGCTGAAGGAAATAAAATTCCCGTGCCCAAGCTGTCAAGGAATACCCAGATGGGAATTAAGCTGACTGTGGGAAAAAGAGCTCGAGTGAAGAAAGGGTTAAGGAGATATCAGCAAGGGATAGTTAGAGCGCTAAAATCAGTACCCCACAAGGCTTGATACGGTTTAGGGTTTGAACCGGATATGCAACAAAGAAGAAAATAGTTGCAGAAAGATCGAGAAAGGCAGATTGCAAGAGCCTTAGGCTGAGAATTAGAATAGGAGCCCATAAGTACCCTCCTTTGTCAAAAACATTTACATCTGCAGGAATGATATACCCCGGGCAAGATAATCCACGAAGCACGCTGTTATTGATTGAAAGGGGCCTTCAGAATGTCAGTATAAATGTCATTGACAAAGGAGATGATGTAATTAAAGATGTTTCAATGATAGGCCCTTGTCCTCTTGGATTCGTTTTGAACAATTGGACTGTTGTGGACCTTCTTGTAGTTTTTAAGTCTTTTCCAGAGTAATGCTCAATGTTAACACTCTTCTTTTTGTGTTTGCTCTTTATCATTTAAATGAACATTAATGGAGATGCATTTTGTCATGGTCTTTTCATTCTCATTAACTTTATAATTTTTCCCTCTTCTTACAGCCAATCATTGCGTATATCTTACATCATGCCATAATATTATGCTTGTTGTCCCCAATACTTTGATGCTCCTCTATAGTTTTCTTTTCCATTCAACTTTCAGGTGCTCAGATATCAACGATATGAACAAACCCGTTACAAATCTTGAAATCGATTTTGAGAAAGCTATTTATTTAAGAGAGTTCGCAGCTGAGGAAAATGTTGAAGACTATGTCTCGTCTCCTGACTTACTAAGAATAGTAGAACAAGAAGATAAATAGATTCTACCTCATCAAGAATCTGTTAAGATAGTAAACTTGGGAAATGAAGAAAAGAAGCAAGAGGTGAAGATTGGGACCTCCATTTCAGATAACACCAAACATGATTTGATTGCTTTGTTTCATGAGTACAAAGATGTATTTGCATGGTCGTATCAGGACATGCCAGGATTGGATGAGGATGTAGTGGTCCATAGACTCCCATTGAAACTAGAATGCAAACCCATTCAACAAAAGCTAAGACTAATGAGACCTGAAATGCTGTTAAAAGTAAAAGAAAAAGTCAAGAAACAATTCAATGCTGGCTTTCTACAAGTCTCCAAATACCCACAATGGGTAGCTAACATAGTCCCAGTACCGAAGAAAGACAACAAGGTACGAATGTGTGTGGATTATCGCAATCTGAATCGAGTAAGTCCTAAAGATAATTTTCCTTTTCCACACATCGATACATTGGTGGATAACACAGCCAAACATTCATTGTTTTCGTTCATGGATGGATTCTCGGGTTATAATCAGATAAAGATGGCTCTTGAGGATATGGAGAAAACTACTTTCATAACGATGTAGAGAACATTCTGTTATAAGGTGATGCCGTTCGGATTAAAGAATGCTGGGGCAACTTATCAGAGGGTCATGGTGATGTTGTTTCATGACATGATGCACAAAGAAATAGAAGTCTACGTAGATGATATGATCGCCAAATCCAAGGGGGAAAGAGAGCATGTTTGAAACCTTAGGAAGTTGTTCGAAAGACTGAGAAAGTTCCAGCTGAAGCTTAATCCAGCCAAGTGTATGTTTGGGGCTACCTCGGGAAAATTGCTAGGCTTCATCGTCAACGAGAGAGGCATCAAAGTTGATCCAGATAAGATAAAAGCCATAGAAGAACTACCACATCCGCGCACACAAAAAGAAGTCAGATGATTTTTAGGAAGGTTGAACTACATCGCTCGATTCATTGCTTAACTTACCAACCAATGTGACCCAATTTTTCGACTCCTTCTAAAGAATAATCCAGGAGAATGGAACGAGGAGTGCCAAATGGCTTTTGAAAAGATAAAACAATACTTATCTAGTCCCCCAGTGTTAGTACCGCCAACTCCGGGAAGACCGTTAATATTGTATCTAACTGTGTTCGAAAATTCAATGGGTTGTGTACTGTGGCAACATGATGAGTCAGGGAAAAGAGAAAAGGAGATTTACTATCTCAGTAAAAAGTTCACAGAGTATGAGGCAAAGTATTCGTCAATTGAAAAATTCTGTTGCGTTTTGGTTTGGGTAGTTCGGAGGCTCAGGCAATTTATGTTGTATCATACGACATGGTTAATTTCAAAGCTGGACCCAATAAAGTACATGATGGAATCACCTGCACTCTCAAGAAGAATGGCACGATGGCAGATCCTACTATCAGAATACGACATCGTCTATGTGAGCCAAAAGTCGATAAAAGGGAGTGTAATAGCTGACTTCTTGCAACTCGAACAACGGAGGAATACGAGCTATTGAGACTTGATTTCCCGGATGAAGACTTGATGTGCATTACAGGAAAAGAATGTGAGTCATCCAAAGTGAAGTCATGGAAGATAAGCTTTGATGGTGCACTGAATACATTGAGGCATGGGATTGGAGCAGTCTTAGTATCACCAGAAGGGAACCATTATCCGTTCACTGCCAAGCTGAATTTCTTCTGTACCAATAATATAGCGGAATATGAAGCCTGTATCATGGGACTTCGAGTAACTATTGAACGAAACATTGAAATCTTAGAGGTGTATGGGGACTCAACGTTGGTGATATACCAAATCCGTAGATATTGAGAAGTAAGAGATTCGAAATTAGTTAAATACAACGATCTAGTGGCAGGACTGATTAAAGAATTCAAAGAAGTAACTTTTAATTACTTACCACGATAAGAAAACCAATTGGCTGATTCCCTGGCCACTTTGGCCTCAATGTTCAAAGCGAACAGAGAAATAGAGATAATGCCTCTTCAAATGAGCATATATGAAGTCCTTGCACATTGTTTCAGCATTGAAAAAGAGCCAGATGGACAACCATGGTTCCAAGATATCTTAGAATATGTCAAGAATCAAAAGTATCCCGAACAAGCAAATGAGAACGACAAAAGAACAATCAGAATAATGTCAGTAGGATTTGTTCTTGATGGGGACATTCTATACAAAAGAGGAAAAGATCAAGTGCTCTTGAGATGCGTGGATGCTGTTAAAGCCAGAAAAATACTGGAAGATGTCCATGAGGGAATTTGTGAGACACATACCAATGGTTTCACTATGGCCAGGAAGATTATGAGACTCGGTTATTACTGGCTAATGATGGAAAGTGACTGCATTAGTTTCGCACGAAAATGCCACAAATATTAAATTTATGGTGATAAAATTCATGTAGCCCCTTCGCCCCTTCATGTCATGACTTCTCTGTGGCTTTTTTCTATATGGAGCATGGATGTTATAGGGCCAATTTCCCCAAAAGCTTCTAATGGACACCGATTCATTTTTGTAGCGATAGATTACTTCACGAAATGGACAGAAGCCGCTTCATTTGTTAATGTGACGAAGACTGCAGTTTGTATGTTCTTAAAAAAGGAAATCATTTGTCGAAGGTTTTCGTGAAAGAATCATTTCAGATAATGCCTTGAATTTGAACAACAAGATGATGAAGGAAGTGTGTGAACAATTTCAAATAAGGCATCATAACTCCTCACTCTATCGCCCGAAAATGAATGGAGCAGTTGAAGTGGCCAACAAGAATATTAAGAAGATTATTGGGAAAATGATCGAGACATATAAAGACTGGTACGAGAAGCTACCGTTCGCTTTGTATGCATATCGCACAACTGTACGGACATCTACGGGAACAACTCCTTTCTCTCTGGTCTATAGAATAGAAGCTGTGCTACCCATCGAAGTTGAGATCCCCTCTCTACGAATCTTAATGGAGTCGAAACTAGAGGAAGCAAAGTGGGTTCGAGCTCGATATGACCAGTTAAACCTTATCGAAGAAAAACATTTAAAGGAAATCTATCATGGACAGATGTACCAGAAGAGAATGATCACGGCCCATGACAAGAAAGTATGACCAAGAGAATTCCACAAAAGAGAACTCGTGCTGAGAAAGATTCTCCCAATACAAAAAGACTTCCGAGGAAACGACCATATGTCGTAAAGAAGGCTTTCTCAGGTGGAGCTTTAATTCTCACAGAGATGGATGGGAAAGAGTTACCTAACCCAGTGAACTCAGATGCTGTATAGAAATATTATGCCTAACAAAAAAAAAAAGATGAAGGTGAAAACCCGAAAAGGGCGTCTTGATGAACAAAAAGGATTAGGATGAAAACCTGAGAGGGCGTCCTAATGAAGCAAACCCGGGCTTAAAGAGAAAGGATATTTGAACGATGGGTCAAATGGCAAGACCATAGTATTTGAAGCATCTCTGAAAGCTCAAAATCTTCTACGCAAGAAGCCATGCTCGAAAAGATTCTTGATTAAGAAACGCGAAAGAGATTATGCGTTGAATATCTAGAGTATTTGTAGCCACTAAATACAATCTCCTTTCTCTTTATAATGCTTGTAACTTTTCTTAGTCAACTTTCTTTGTATGTTACTTTTGAAATAAGTAAATGTGAGGTATCCCTTTCGTACCTACTTGACCATTTTCATGCATCTCATTGTGTGGTTTAAATAATAAATAGTAGGATGACATACTCTAAACAAAAGAAAGGTTGAGCATTACCTGGATGAGAATTCGATAAGTACGAGGCCTCAAAGCAAGGACAAAGTTCAACAGGGGGCAAAAGAGTGATATCTGAGAAACACAGATTACTCGTAAAGCTGGAGGATGGGTACAAAGCCTGAAGAGAAAGTCAAGAATCGAAGCAATGAATGCAGATCATCACAAGAATCATGACGAAAAGAGATATATGACAAACAAGTCCAATGCGCATAACATAATCATGTAGGCATACAGGCATTTAAGACAAGCATCTGCGTATCATGATAACATCATGCATGACATATGCAGGTACTCCAGCAGAGCGAGAGGTTTTGATGATATTTATACTGGATCAAGGAAAAAGACCTGAAGTTCCACCAGATGATATGTTTTGGTATCCTGATATTTTTATTTCTGTTTTTCAAAAATCAACTCATATTGCGAGAGGTGAGTTGAGCCTCGAGCCACATGCTGAGGTATTTTCAATTTCTATTTTTTAAAATTTCTGCTTTTCAAAAAAATCAACTCATATTGCGAGAGGTGAGTTGACCCTCGGGTCACACACTGAGGTATCTTCAATTTATGTTTCAAAAAAAAAAATCAACTCATATTGCGAGAAGTGAGTTGAGCCTCGGGTCACACGCTGAGGTATTTTTTAGTTTGTATTTTTCAAAAAAATCAACTCATATTACAAGAGGTGAGTTGAGTCTCGGGACACACGCTGAGGTATTTTCAATTTACATTTTTTCAAAAAAAAATTGACTCATATTGCAAGAAGTGAGTTGAGCCTTTTAGTCTCTATTTTTAAAAAAAAAAATCAATTCATATTGCGAGAGGTGAGTTGAGCCTCAGGTCACACACTGAGGTATTTTCAATTTCTTACTTTTTTCAAAAATTAACTCATAATCCGAGAGATGAGTTGAACGTCAGTTTGTTTGCTGAGTTATTTTCGATGTTTGTTTTTTAATAAAGAATAAAGATTAGAGCTAATCGACTATACAGATTTTGCCTCCCTGAAGTGGCAGTGGAGCAGGTTGAAATTACAAGTCTTACCTCCATGAAGTTGTAGCGGAACCCTGAAGTTGTAGTGGAGCGGACCAAAGATATTAGACCTTATCTCCCTGAAGTTGCAATGGAGCAGTGAAATAGATCGAAGCTACAAATCTCTTCTCCCTGAACTGGCACTGGAGAGGCTTGAAGCTACAATTCGTATCTCCTTGAAGTTCCAGCGGAGTAGATCGAAACTACAAACCTTATCTCTCTAAAGTTGCGGTGAAATGGATCGAACCAACAAGACGCAGTGCACTAGAATGAGGCTACCTGAAGAAGAGAAACATCAAAGAAGTCAAGACTCGGAGAGACCGGCCAAAAATTGGCCCTTTTAAGTTCTTTGCCTCATTCCCATTACACGATAATGAGCAAAGAGGGGCAGCTGTTGAGGCCCAATTTTGGCCCAGATACAAACCAAGTACCTAGAACCCAATTACCCCAAAAACTAATCAGCCCAATTACAAACCCTAACCCACTACCCTAAACTTTTCCAAGAAACCCTAGCCCCCTAGGTGTGCCGCCCCTACTACCTGCCACCAGCACACCTGCCCACTGCCTCCACCTGCTCCACCGCTTGTCAGCCACCTACCACCGCCATTTGCACCTGCAAGTTAGATAAAGAAAAGACAATAAATAATAAACAAAAGCATGTAAAATGGCTTTAAAAAGCCAAGCTAAGAATGATTTGAGATTTTTCGACAATATTGATATACAAAAAAAAAGGCATTAGCTTTAAAAGCAAAATATTATCTAAATACGAAAGACAAACAGCAAACAAGCAGATCAAGAACAAATTCATTGAGCAAAGGTTTTTTAGTTTACTTTTCTATTTATTTATTTTTTATTATTCGAATACATATATATATTTCTTTTACTTTTCTTTTTAAAATATAGCATATATATAGACATATAAAAAATATAGTAAAAAAATAAAAAATTTTTACTTTTTTCGAATTTCCGGCCACCGTGTGGTGGCGGACCTGCGGCGGCGACGGCGGCCTTCCTGGCTGGAGTTGGGCCTAGCTCAGAGAGAATTCTCTCTTCTCTCTCTTTTTTTTTTCCCTCAGGCTAACAAATGATTTTTTTTTCTCAAAAACATGACTTTTATAGCCCCTTAAAACGACGTCGTTTTGGGGCTGGTCATTAACACCCAAAACGACATCGTTTTGCCTTGGCCGACCCGAATTTGACCCGCTCCAGGCGTAGGATCCGCGTGTTTTTAATGGAAGGGCTAATTGCACTTTTAGCCCTTCCGCTTTTTTATTGTTTTGAAATTAGATTTTTTATTATTTATAATTTTACCCCGTAATTTATTTTGACCTTCAATTTGGTCCCTCTTAGTGCTGTGCGTTTTGGGAGGAGGGGATATTGCCCATTTTGGTCCTCCCTTGTTATCCGTATGCCCAAATTGGTCCTTCTCTTCTTTATTAATTTTCGAATTGGCCCCGAACTTTTACTTTAGTTTCATTTTAGTCCTTTTGTTATATTCAATATTTTAATTAAATTAATTGGTTTAAAATTATTATATTTACTATTATTATTCCATTATTATTACCTAATACATTATTATCATCATTATTTTTACTTTATTATTAATCTAACGTATTGATGTTATTACTTTTATTTTTATTTTAGTGTTAAATTAATTAAGTTCATATTGTTATTATTATATTATATGTTTTCTTTCGTGTTTATTTATTGTTTTATTATTAGTCAATTTAGTATTGCTAATTATTATTTATTATCGTCCTTATTAACACATCATCATTATTAACATATATATATACATGTGTATTTTTCATGTACATATTAGTATTTTCTACTATTATTACAAATATATTATTTCTTTTATTATATTATTAAAATATTATTTTTATTATTATTTTCTTTATCATGAATATTATTTTATTTTTATTCTAATATTATATTTTAATATTTTTCATTAATTGTATCATCGTTAGCATTATTTACAATTTCTATTGCAAATGATATATATATATTTTTATTTTTAATTAATTTCAATAAATAAGGCAACGTACCGATTTCAACACTAAGTCGCTGATTTCATCGCTATGTTGGGTGAATATCATTGGCTCGTGTTAAAAACGAGACGTCCTTCTAAAAAACCAAAAATTTCAAATTCTCATATTTCAATCGGATCGCGATTAAATATTAAATTAAACTTGTATTTTTGAGAATTAAGACAGCGCGTGTTTAACAAGATACCAATTTTTGGGCGTCGCGAGGGTGCTAATACCTTTCTCGTGCGTAACCGACTCCGGAACTCTATTTTTCTCTGGATTTTCACGTAGACCCAAATTCGGCCTTCATTTTTGTTCAAATATAATTTTTTTTAAAAAAAAAGAGGATTTATTAGGTGTCTGATCACATCTAGGAAAAAAGATTGGTGGCGACTCCTTTTCTCTTTAAAACCGAAATTCCGTTTTCAAATTTTCAAATAATCGCCTCAATTAGTGACCAAAGCAAATTTTTACGTAGCTACAAATATTTTATTTTAATTATTATTTAAATTTTGGTTTTAATTTTATACTTAAATAATAAATTTTGTTATTGATATCCTCACCTACATAATTTTAATTGATAATAAAATTAATTATTTTAAATATATAAATAATATATATGTTTGAAATAATATTATTTAAAATTTCAAATATTTAATAGTTTTATAAAATTAAATTTTGATACATTAATATGACATTATTTTTAATTGTTAAAATTTTATAAATTTTATAAACTCAGAGAGTGTATAATTTAAGTATTTTAAATATTCAAATTTATAAATTATTGATATTATTCAAATAATATTTTATAGTTTTAAAATTATATTCTATTTTAAATAAAAAAGTTGAAAGTAAATAACACAATTACCAAATGTCACCACAATATATATGCCACAAGTGAATAAATTAAGCATTCATGTCACTTAAAACCTAAAATATTGTAATATATATATAATAACATAAAAGAAGTAAAAGAAAGAAATTATTATTTTTATTTTTGAATTTGGTATCACAAAAGTTATTTTAAATTTTTTTAAAAATGTAATATGAAATAATTATATGGGAAAGGAAGTAATTTTTTTTCTAGTAAAAAAAAATAACTAACTAATTATAGCCGAAGGATCTGAAAAGTTAAAAGAACCCCTGGAACATGTCCATTTCTAAGAAATTTCCAACTCTAGCTGGGGGAAATCAAAAAATTGCAAATAAACTCTTGTGGATAAGACTTTTTTGGCCAAACAATTAGCAAATTGGTTTTGATTATCTAGGAATATAGCGAAAAGAGCACAGTTTCTCTTGACATAGAATATTCTGAATTCTTTGTTTCTAGGCAAAGTCTGATGTGGAGGAAACACTAAAGGAAGTAAATTTTTAATCACGAATTAAATGGATAATAAATACAATTGATGTGACTTACCATTTCACATCAGTAACAATATTTTCTTTTTTCTTAAAAAAACAATTCAATTCAATTTAGTACTAAGAGAAAAAATATTCCCAATATATAAATTTATTTTATTAAATAAAAATTATATATATATATATATATATATATAAAAGGAGATATCTACTTATACATATGTAAAACTTAAATGGTTTTATATCATTCTATAACTTTTATACAATTAATATTTTAATCTACAGTTAAATTTATTAAGATATTTGTACTTATTATGTGCCTAAATTTTCAAATTAATTCGATATTTCTATTATATAATCTAAAATATTATCAATATTAATATATATTTAACGGTTAAATTTTTTTGAATAGTTAGATACTTTCAATTTAGGCTAAACTTGACATTCATAATATATATAAATAAAGTATGAAATATGATGATAAAATTATTAAAATATTAATAATATAAAATTTATAAAAAATAAAATAATTTAAATTTTACATTGATACAAATAGATCTCTCCATAACGAAAACAAAAAGGAAACAAAGAAACAACAATAGGGACCACATTGTTTGTTTTTCTCTTGCAAATAATTGAGTTGCATTAATATTCCATCTGCCCCTTCCTTTTTATTCCTTTTTACGAAAGGAAAGAAGGCATTTGAAATAGACCAATCAACAAATCTGGACAATTGGCCATGCTTAATTTATTAAGTGAAGAAATGAATCACATGAAAATCCAAATATAACCTCCACAATACAGCTAGCAAACACCCCATCTTCCGTTAAGTAATCTAAGCGAAAGAAAGAACCACATGATTATCAACTTGTTTTCGTGGGTCTTCCCCTTTTCAGTTCCCACTCCAATTCCCTCGTTAAAAATAAAAGATTTTTGGAAAATAATTTATTTTTCTGAAAAAGTTAATTATTTTAAAAAAATTAATATTTTTGGTGTTTAGAGGAATTTGTATAAAATATCTTCTGTTATTTAATAGATTTCTTAAAATATTTCATAAAATTATTTTAATTAAATAAATATACATTTGAGATTTTCTTATTTTTCATTGTTTAATTGAATTTATTTTTATCTATAATTTTATATTTTACATTATTTTTGCATATATTAAAAATATTATGTTAAATTCAGATTCATTATAACGTCATTTTTAATTACATGATTATTAAGTGAGTATTTTATTTTTAAAATGTGACATCAACAAAATTGACAAAAAAAATTAACGATATCAACAATTGGATTTGATTTTAAATTTAAAAATAAAGGGACAAAATTCTTGAAAATAAAAAGTACAAAGACTAAACTACAAATCAGTAAAGTGTACATAGACTTATGACATATTTTAACATTTATACTACAAAACATTTATTATTAATATATTTATAATTGTAATAAATATTTATTATTGAATTATTAATATTGAATATTTTCAATAATATGTGAATAATATTATTTAAAATTTATTATTTTAAAATAAAATAGAAATATTAAATAATTTATTAAAATAATAAATTATATTTATTATATTAACAATTTATCGTATAACTAAATATAAATAATTAAATATGTATGTTTAATAATATTGAAAAATATAATATTTTAAATATTTTTAAAATAAAAATAAAGATTATTATCAGTATAATAATATTAAGCTTGATTATTTTATCTTGATCTCGTAAGTCATTTTCCGTTGACTAAACTATTTTTGTGAAACAAACATAGAAAAATAAAGAAAACATTTTCGTAAAACTTTTACATGTAAACAAATGGACATTAAATAAAAAATTAAATATTTTAAAAGTCACCGTATGAATCAATCAATTTTTTAAAAAAATTCATCTCCATACATAAGAGATTGTCGTATAGATATAAATAAAAATATTGTTAATACCGAGACTCAAATATTAAAACTTTCGGAAATCATATATTAAGGGTAGTTACGTTAACTAAGGTCGTATAGTGCTTAACGGAAAAAAATGTGAATATTTGAACTCACGCCAATTACATTAATAAAATTTTAAATTTATTATTCAATTGAAGTTTTATTTTAAACTTTTCATATATTTTAATTTTATTATGTAAATTTTATTATTTCCATCAACTATATATATTAATAATTTTTTTTGAGATTGTGTCACAAATTAATTTGACACCAACTTACAATTGATGACATAATCATGATAAATAATTGTATTTATTTAGTATTCTTAATCTAATGTATTTATATGTTTAAATTTTGTTTTCTTATAATCTAATCTAATTTTTTATTTTAATATCATACATATTTCATATGTTATTATTAATTAGTTTCAAACTACACATTCCATTATATATTGCATGTTATTTTAAATATATGGTTTCCACACATGTATGCGTGGGATAGAGTTTCTAGTTATTATTTAAGTCAAGATTGCTCATCAACCGAGTTTCAAACCGGTTGTGGAATTATTAAAACCTCCTTCCTTTTACAAAGTAAAAGAAAAAAAAGAAAATTATTATAAAAGGTGTTTATGTATTTTTTATATTTTATATAAAATCTAGAAAAATACACATGATTAAACTTTTAATCTAAGACAACATGGTTTTCAACATCTCAACTTTATCATGTCAACTAAAGTATCATTTAATTTTTACATAAATTTTTAATAAATATATTTGTTACATAATTTTTCAACCCATATTATGGATTTGACATAATATAATATATATTCTTACATTTTTTTATACCAACTAGAATAAATTTCCTTCAAAAATATGATATTTATATATATTTAGTTATTATCTATAACTTAACTTTATGCCTTATAATACGTGGGTTAAACTTTATGCATGCTGGACACGTATACTGCTTTGGTTTGTCTAGTGGACTTCATAGCCCCCACATGTGAACTCCTTAGTATATGCGAGCTGCTACCACGAACTTTCCTTGCTGGACTTCATAGCCCCCACATGCAATCTCCTTGGTATATACGAGCTAGGACCGCGAACTTCCCTCGCGAACCCTCTTGGTGAACTCCAAGACCTGCACGCACCCAACTGATAGGGTCGAACCAGTTTACCAATAAGCAATTCAGATTTTATCTGAGTTTTGAGTAAGTGATAATAAATATGTAACAAATCCAATTTTGTACCCTTCTGAAAAGAGATGAAAAGCAGAGTGGGGTTAAACTTAAAGTTGCGAAAACCATGCAATTTAAATTTTCACGTGGAAACATTCATGTATTTTTCTTTTGTGAAGATGAAATGGTCCAAATCCAATAAATCATTAAAATATTAAAGGAACACATCTGGTTAGACAAGTGAATTCAAGGCTCTAACACGGAATCGGATGCCAAATAGATTTGCAACATTTTCTACTTCCTACTTTACAACCTGAAAAAGGATCACTCAACTTCAAATTCAGCTTAAATTTTGAATATTAGAAATTTTCAACTACTTTCAATTACAATCTAAATATATTTAGACATTTGAAAAATGGATCCATCTTAACCTTTCAAGGCTTATTCCCGATTTGATCTAAACTGTTTTTAATATTATAATATATAATGATTTATATAGTATAAAATGTAAATCTATAATAATCTATAATACTATAACATAAATGTTAAAAATATGTATGTTAAATTATTTATTATAAAATATTAAATTAAAAATAACATAAATCATTGTTTTAAAAAATTAACTAACATAAAACAAATTTAAATTAACCATTTAAAAATAATAATGTCCCATTTCTCAAATTAAACTATTTGGGTAAATATAAATTGTATTAATACTATATAATAGCCCAACATAAATTTGGTGGAGCTTGACCATGAAGTAACCTAGTAAGCAGACATGCATTTATTATTAAACCAAATATTTTTGCAGTTTTATATTTTTGTTGTGGATCGGAAAGTAGTGAAAATTAAATGGAATTAATAGTTGAGAAAATAATTATGAGTTTGTTTTTCTAGTTTTATTGAATATTGGATTTAAATAACATTTAATACGAAGAGTAAAGCTTTTAATGAGTAAGGTGGGTTAATCAAGAATGTGAAGGAAACGTACCATATTGTTATGGAGTTTGATATCAACCTTAAAAAATGGCAGGAGGAAACGTACCATATAGTTATGGAGTTTGATATCAACCTTAAAAAATGGCAGCAGGAAAACTACAATAATTTAAATTGGTAGGTGAAAATGGAGGCTTTCATTCATCTTAATAACTTTTAATTTTGTAACGCCTTGAATAATTTATTCTCGATTTTATAAATATCTAACACAAATATATATCTCTTTCAGAAGTTAAGTGTTCTAGATGTGTGTGTGAGGTCTTGAGTTCAATTCCCACTTTGATAATTTTTGTTATTTTTTATCCAAGCCTTACCCTTATTGAGTAGACTTATAGAAAATTATCTATTAAATCATATTAGAATTAGCTTGTTGGTTTGAGTGGTAATTAAAGAGTTAGAATGTTGGAGGTCTTGAGTTTGAATCCTTGTGTGAGTGTGGATGTTACATTTTTGCTCGATTGTCTGATGGAGTTTCAGTTGAATTGAAAGTCTGAACAGGTTGTAAGTTAGTGGGTTAGTGGGAGAAAAAAGGGGGATTTGGGATAATAATGTTTTATTCATTTTTTTCAAAATTCTCTCTTTCCAGAAAAAAAAAACTAACATTCTTTTCTCTTCCTCTACCATTCTCTTCCCATTTTCTTTTCAACTGGTTTTTTTTCTCATTTTTTTTCTTTCTTCCTCGTTTGAACAAGAAAATTGTGATACCTTGTCGCGATGTTTCGAATCTTTGCGTTTATTCGTTTGGTAAGTAAAAGTGGTATGTTCCGCTCGAGTAGGAAGTCTTTTCTTTTAACCCGTTTAAAGCTATGTTGAATTTTCTGTTGATGTTGAACTCATGTTTTGGCAGCAACTAATCGAGAAGATCGTGACTCTATTCTTGTGGAATCGTAGTCAATCATTTGGAGTGTTGGGGTAAATTATGAACGCTTGACTTGAACTATTTTCGGTTTCGAGTTTTCAGTTTAATCATGTTTTAAGACTGATTTTGAGCGTTGGTATGTCTATTCTCAGGTTTTGGAGGGCTCATGTTTGCGGTAGCATCAAAACAGAAACAGGTGTGTTCCTAAATCACAAAAAATGAGGTTTCGATAAAAGTCAAAATTGCCTACTGTCGACGCCACACAGGTGTATGGTCACCTGTGTGGTTGGCTGTGTGCAAGACACGGCCGTGTGTCTAACAAAGGTGCGGCCGTGCACAAGACATTACGTATGGTGGCTGGAGTGCGGCCGTGTGGGTCACACGGTCAAGCCATTTGGGCATGTGGGCCCATATTTCTGAAATTTTTCCTAGGGTCGCACGGGTTGTTCCGATCGACTGTGGGCCTACCGTAGGGTTGGTAAGGGCTGACCAAACCTTAGTTTTTGTGATATGGTATTCTGTTAGTATGCTCAGAGTAGGATACTATTATGCATGCCTATTTGTTCTATTACATGTATGTCTATTATCTATATATAAGCATGTTGAGCATGTCTAATCTGTAAATTCTGTATCTGATCTCTGTAACTGTCTTGGGGTGGGATTGTATAAATGGAGAAAGTGTTCTGAAAGGCGACCTTCGCCTATATTCTGGCAGCTTGGCTGCACTTTATCTAATATGTGTCGTAATGACACGAGATAGTGTGTAGGGATGGATGGGTATTTTTAACCCTACATAGTGTGATAGGATGGTCGGAGTTGGTGTGTAGAGGATGGGGTAAGATTCTGTTTATCTGTTCTGCATATCTGTTTTTGATATCTATAGCTGAAAAAGAACTTAAGTCTGTATCTGTATCTAACTGGTTATGAGACCACTATATGTATTGCATGTCTATTTCTATTGGGTTACACACTAAGTTTACATAAACTCACTTTTGTTTGTCTGTTCTGCCCAGGTAATCTACAAACTTAGGCGGATCAGTATAGCGGAGGCTCAGCGGTGACCACTCGACCTAATACTGAATATGCTTATTAATTTGTGGCTTTTATTTATAATTTCAAGATTTGATTGAGAGTTTGTAATTTTTTGGACTCTTTGGACTATATGGTTTTTAACTGTTGGGTTGGTTTCTTTTGCATGGTTTGACAAAATGTTTTATGAAAATGACAGTTTTACACAAACAAATGTTTTTCTTTGGAAAATATGAATTGGATTTTTTTTAAAATATAGTGGTTTTGATAAACTTCCGCGGTAAATCACGTTTTGGCAAATTAACTAATTTAATAAGCACTCTGACGAATGGGTATAGATGTATATGTGTTGAAAAGTTGAAATGTTTTTATTGTATCGTCTTCATTTTTAAAACCCTTCTTAGTGACATCTCTGAATTAGGCCATAACGTCTAGGCCGGGTTTAGGGTGTTACATTTAGTGGTATCAAAGCTAGGTTACAAAACTCGAGCTGTGAAATTTTGGGTTCCAAAATTATATTTTAAAAGAACTGATCTTTAAATAATTTGAATAATGTTGAGAAAGTATGTGGTACACCGAATCTCCGATGTCGATTCTATAAGTATCTCTGTACTTAGATAGAACTGTTTTAAAAACTGTAACAATCCGCTTTTAATCAAATCAGAATAGTAGTTTTGGGACTATAAATTTGAAGTCAAAATAATAATTTTATTATTATTTTAATTTCTATAGCATGATAGAATGATTGTGTGAAATTTTCGTTAAGAAATTTTATCGTTTGAATGCTTAATTTGATAAAAAGGACTAAATCGCATAAAGTGTAAAAGTGGTATTCTAATAGTTAAAGGTATTAAATGGCTATGAAATTAAATAGTGGAGGTCCTTATATGATAATTATACCATTGTTAATATGAGTGGACAAAGATGAACATCAAATTTTAATGTTTTAAAGGTTATATATTAAGGTTAATTAAGTAATTAGATAATTACATGATAAATTAATAAAACAAAAAGTCATTTTATGCATTCATCATCTTCATAACCGAAATTAGGGCATAGAAAAACCATGAAAATAGCTTGAAGCATTCGGCCTAGTCTCCTTGCGCATATTAGGAAAGGCGAAATACGGATTTAGATCGGGTAAAGAACAAGGTTGCGGATTAATCGACTTATTACACCGCTTTTACATTCAAGTAAGTTCATATGTAATAAGCTTTGTTTTAATTGTATTTTAAATGCTTTGATATTGCATAAATTATGAGGACGACTCTATGGACATGTTTGGCGATAATTCGGCAAATGTAAAATCCCGATTGAACTTTAAGAATAGATTAGGATACGAATGACATGTCATTAGGGGTTATGTGATTTTGAGTGTTGGTCCGTACATCCTACCGATGGCTGAGTCATCCAACATGTGTTACGGATACTCGTCAGCTTGTGTGAGCAGTACCGTGTAGCTTCGTCATGACCATCAGCTTGTGTGAGCAGACCTGTTGATAGCTCTAGTGTGAGCAGTATATGGGATACGAGATTCAGATAGCTTCGGCTATATACATATGTGGCACTTAGGGTGCGAGTTTCTCGAGTATCCAATAGTATTCTGAATAGTTCAACGGGTATATCGAAGATATAAAATGGTGATAATATATACGTATCAATAGAGGTATGTATGAAAACTGAATATGCATCGAACATATGAAAGAATTGAGTTCGTGGTTAAATAGATGATGGAATACATGTTAACATTGTGGTTAAATATTTTGTAGTATGTTATATGTATATTTTGAATGGTAAATAAATGGTGAGTTTTGCTTATTATTTTCATACGAGATTACTAAGCTTTATAGCTTACGTTGTTTATTTTTTCCATGTTTTATAGTGAAATCAAAGCTAGCTCAGATTCGAGAACCGTTAGAGACTTCATCACACTATCCTATTATCACTTTGGTACTTTTGAATTTAAGTATTTTGAGTATATGGCATGTATAGGATTATGGTCATTTTGGTTATGAATTGATAATGAAATTAGCCATTTGAATTGGCTTGTAAATGTCCAAAGTTTGGTTTTGTATATAGCCATGGGAGTTGGCTTATTTTGATATAGACAATCATGTATATATATGTACATATGGCTTATGTGATGTGTTGGATGCTGGTTATATGATGCTTGTTGATAATAGGTGATATGGATAGTAAATGGTTGAGTTAAATATTTGTATGCCAGTGAATTTAGGCAAATAATGCAAATTTGGAATTGGTTATTTTGATGTATTGTAAAAGTGAGTTTTGGTATGAAATTGGTTGGTATGTTGTGGTAATTGTGTGACTTGTAATGCTTGGTATTGAAATGGCATGAATCGAGTTTGATTGGAGTTTATTTATATGCCTAGTTATGCTATGTTTTGTGTCATTTGGGTTGATATAAGTTATATGCAAATTTGGGTGGCAAATTGGCTAGGTAAATAGCCTATTTTTATCCACACGGGTAGAGACACAGGCGTGTGTGACACATAGTCAGGTTACACGTCCGTGTGTCCCCTGGTGTTTAATTAAAAATCAAGTTAGTATGCTCCACACGGCCTAGTACATGGGCGTGTAACTTGACAGTGTGGTATAAGTTAGTATACCCTATAAATTTGGCACAACCTAGTACACGACCTGACACACGGGCGTGTGTGGCCATTTCTAGGGCACACGAGCTAGTCACACGGGCATGTGTATTAGCTGTGTGACCCAAGTCAGAGAGTTATACGGAGAGAGTTACACGGGATCAGACACAGGCTGGGACACGGCCATGTGATTCCATTTCGAATGTTTACACGATCTGTGACATGAGAGTGTCTTTCACCGTGTGAGACACACGGCCAGGCCACGTGGGCGTGTGTCCCTTGTATTTTGTAAAATTTTCTAATTTTTTCTAGAAATTTCGTCAGTTATCAGTTTAGTCCCAAACCACCCCAAATGCATGTTTAGGGCCTCGTAGGCTTGTATTAGGGAGAATGTGAATAATTTTGAATGATGTTTATTTGAAATTTGAAAATGTACGTGAAATGTATGGTTATTTACGAAATAAGCCAATAACCCTATTCTGGCATTGAATATGGGTAAGGGGTGTTACAAAAACATTATAGTTAGCACTTTTTAAAATTGTAGTGAAATAGTTAGAGACTGAAACCTCTAAAAATCTTTTTGAATTTCTGATAAATTATGCATAAAATATCTGTTAATAAATATTGGAACTGAGACATAAAATTTTATAATGTAGATAAAATTTGAAAAATGCGATGAACGCTCATGGAACTCGCAAACGTGGTAGTCGTGGCCACGGTAGAGGCCGTAGGGGGCTTGAACTGAGTCTTCCTCTCTAGGCAGTATGCTAAACTTAGATATGAGTGAGACACCGGTTTCGCCTGCTACTGAGACTGGTTCTTAAAGCCGTTCAGCTGGGAACGGCGTATTGTCCCAAGCCATGTTGAGAATATTGAAGAGGTCGTTAGACCCCATTCTGGATCCACGGGCCGTGGGTCGGTAACTGAACGACTCCGGTCCAATGGTGCTGAGCTGTTTAGGGGTGTCACTGGAATCGCCCCTACTATGTCCAAGTATTGGTTGGAGGCCACCGTGAGGATCATGAATGTTATAGACTGTACTCCTGAGCTGAAACTTAAGGGTGTAGTCTCTTTGCCTCGCGACAAAACAATCAGTAGTGGTTATCGGTTGAGGAGGGTATTTAGTCTGATCGTCTAAACTGGGACTTCTTCAAGACTACTTTTCAGGGGAGTTATATGGATGCTCACAAGCTTGAGTTCATGAATCTCACGTAAGATGATAGATCTGCGACCGAGTATAAGGTCGAGTTTCTTAGGTTAAGCCGCTACGCTCGAAGCTTGGTGACGTTTGAATATGAGAAATGTGTCCACTTTGAAGATGGTCTGAGAGATAACTTGAGAGTACTGGTTGCTCCACAGAGAGAGCGAGAGTTCTCAATTCTGGTGGATAAGGCGAAGATCACCGAAGAGGTTAAGCGCGTGAAGCACCAGAATAGGGATCGTGAGAGAGACAAGAGTAAGAGGGAGTTAGAGCCCTCTAGTTCTGTTCAGAGGCATAAGAAACGGGCCAGACTCGCTGGACCTATTAGAGTGAGGGTTCTTGTTGCTCCTACTGGGAATCAGCCTTGTGGGGATCATGGTATGCGCCATTCGGACGAGTGTTAGAGGAGGATAGGGGCTTGTCTGAGGTGTGGGTCCTTGGAGCACTGTATTAGAGAGTATTCATAGCGAACAGATCAAATGCAAGCTTCAGGATTGGGTCCTGTATAGCCTCAGAGTGTAGTTCAGTAGCCACCTAGAGGCCGGGGTCTGGCTAGGGTGGTAATGGTATAGGTCGTAGACAGAGAGCACCGGGTATAGGTGCTAGTCGGACTGAGTCGAGATAGCCTACGTTGGTTTATGATGCTCTACGCCAAGAGGATAGAGATGCTCTTGACATTATCACTGGTATGTTCTTTATTTTTTATGTGCCTTATACTACTTTAATAGGCATAGGCTCTACATATTCCTATGCAGCTAGTACTGTTTCTGAAAATCTTGGGATTTTTATGGAGTGCACTTTTAGTGAGATCACTGTATTTAATCCGTTGGAGCAGTCTGTCTAGATTAGTAAACTCTATAAGTATGTTCTGTTAAAGGTGTAAAGGGCTGTATTTTCTGGCAAATCTGATAGAGTTACCATTTGGGGAGTTTGATTTGATTCTGGGTATGGATTAGTTGGTTGAACACCGAGTCAGTTTGGATTGCGCGTCTAATAGGGTCATTTTGAGGACTGAGGATGATAAGGAGATGGTTGTGATCGGTGAATATCGAGATTATTTGTCTAATGTGATATTCGCTATTGTGGCTGAGAAACTGGTTCGGAAAGAGTGTGAGGCGTATTTGACTTACGTTTGTGTTTCTGTTTCTAGGGACTCTTTTGTTGGGGATATCAGAACAATAAAGGATTTTCTGGATGTCTTTCTTAAGGAGTTACTGGGTTTACCTTGGAATCGAGAAGTTGAGTTCAACATTAAACTTCTACCAGGTACAGCTCTAGTGTCTATTGTTCCATATCGTATGGCACCGAAAGACCTTACAGAGATTAAGGCTCAACTTCAAGAGCTTCTAGATCGTGGTTTCATCTGTCTTAGTGTGTCTCTGTGAGGGCACCGGTTCTATTTGTTAAGAAGAAGGATGGGACCATGAGGATATGTATCGATTATCAGTACTTGAATAAGCTAACTGTGAAAAATAAGTATCCACTTCTGAGGATCAATGATGTGTTTGATCAGTTTTTAGGGGCTTCAGTGTTTTCGAAGATTGATCTCCGATCTGGGTACCATCAGCCTAGGGTTAAGGATGTTGATGTTCATAAGACTATATTTAGGACTCGTTATGGACATTACGAGTTCCTAGTTATGCCTTTCGGTTTGACGAATGTTCCGACTACATTCATGGACTTGATGAGCCGAGTCTTTCAGCCATATCTGGATCAGTTCGTCATGATTTTCATCGACGATATTCTGGTTTACTCTAAGATTGAGGATGAGCATGATGAACATCTTAGAGTAGTGCTCAAATACTCTGTGAGAAACAGCTCTACGCTAAGTTGAGCAAGTGTGAGTTTTGGTTGCATAAGGTGACTTTTCTAGGGGACGTAATTTCTACTGAAGGGATTCGAGTTGATCCTAGAAAGATTGAGGCGGTGTTTAAGTGGAAACAGCCTAAGAACATATTGAGGTTCGTGGTTTTCCAGGTCTTGTGGGGTATTATTGGGGATTTTTCGAAGGGTTCTATTTGATTACGACTCCTTTCACTAAGCTTTTGTGCAAGAGTGCTCCTTTTTTCTGGACTGATGTGCAGCAATCGAGCTTTGAGAAGCTCAAGTCTATTCTGATTCAGGCACCTATTTTGATACAGCCTGAATCCGGTAAAGAGTTTATGGTTTACAGTGATGCATCGCACGTCAGTTTGGGATGTGTATTGATGCAACATGGAAAAATTGTGGCTTATATGTCCTGTCAGCTTAAGTTACATGAAGGGAATTATCCAACGCATGATTTCGAGTTAGCTGCAGTGGTTTTTGCGTTGAAAATCTAGAGGCACTATTTGTATGGTGAAAGGTGTATTATCTACACTGATCACAAGAGCATCAAGTATCTCGTTACCCAGAAGGAGTTGAATCTTAGACAGCTGTGTTAGATTGAGCTGCTTAAAGATTATGATTGCACGATAGAATATCATCCGGGTAAGGTAATGTGGTGGCCGATGCTCTAAGTCATAGAACGATAACTGATTTAAGTGTGATGTTCCCTCGTCTTAGTCTGTTTGATGATGGGAGTCTGTTAGCCGAGTTACAAGTTAAGCCGACTTGGATTGATCAAATTCAGGATAAGCAGTTAGGGGATGAGTCTCTGGGTTTACGGTTTCGTCAGATTGAGAGTGGAAGTTCTTCGAATTTTGGGCTAAACAAGGATGGAGTTTTGTGTTTTTGAGGTTAGATATATATGTCGAATGATTCTGATTTGAGACAGTCGATTCTGAGGGAGGCACATAGTAACCCTTATGCTATGCATCTTATGCTATACATCTCGGTGGTAATAAGATGTATTGCGATCTCCGTGAACCATATTAGTGGTCGGGTTTAGAACATGATGTTATGAATTTTGATGCTCGTTGTCTGACGTACCAGCAAGTTAAAGCTGAGCACCAGTTGCCTTCGAGTTTGCTCCAACCCATTAAGATTCTCTTATGAAAATGAGAACGAGTGAAGATAGACTTCGTTAGTGGGTTGCCCTTGACACCCATTAAGAAGGATTCTATTTAGGTCATCGTAGATCAATTAACCAAGTCCGCTCATTTTATTCTGGTTCGGACGGACTACTCTCTGTAGAAGTTAGTAAAGCTCTATATCTTCGAGATTGTAAGACTGTATGGGGTTCCTATTTCGATTATTTCTGATAAAAATCCTCGCTTTACTTCTCGATTCTAGAAGAAATTACATGAGGCTTTGGGTTCGAGATTAAACTTCAGTACTGCATTCCATCCTCAAACTGATGGTCAATCTGAGAGGGTGATTCAAATACTGGAGGATATACTTCAGAGTTATGTAATAGATTTCATAGGTAGTTGGGAGGATCATTTGCCGCTAGCTGAGTTCGCCTACTATAACAGTTTCTAGTTTAACATCCAGATGGTACATTACGAGGCTGTACATGGTCGTAAGTGTCGTACTCTACTATGTTGGACTGAGTTGGGTGAGCGTTAGTTTTTGGGTCCTGAATTAGTTTTTGAGGCTGAAGATAAAGTTAGACTGATTCGGGATCATCTGAAGGTGGCTTCTGATAGATAGAAGTCTTATGTGGATATGAAGAGGAGAAATATTGAGTACTTTGTGGGAAATTTCGTGTTTCTTAAGGTATCTTAATGGAAGAAAGTTCTGAGATTCAGTCATAAGGGCAAGTTGAGCCTTAGGTTTATTGGGCCATATCAGATTCTAAAGTATGTGAGACCGGTCGCTTATCAGTTGGAGTTACCTCCGGAGTTGAACTGTATCTACGATGTATTTCATGTTTCAATGTTGATGCGATATCAATCTAATCCATCTCACGTTGTCTTTGTTGAAGAGATCAAGGTTAGATCGGACTTGATTTTTGAGGAGGAGCTGGTTCAGATTTTGGATCATGATGTTAAGGTTCTGAAGAAGAATTCCATAATGTTAGTAAAGGTTATGTGGCGGAATCATGGCACTAAGGAAGCCACGTGGGAACCTGAAAACTCGATGCGACAACAATATCCTCATCTGTTCTGATCAGGTAAATTTTGAGGTCCAAATTTCTTTTAGGGGTCAGCGTTGTAACACCCTAAATAATTTATTCCTAATTCTGTAGATATATGACACAAATATGTATCTGTTTTTGTGGTTAAGTGTTTTGGGTATGTGTGGGAGGTCTTGGGTTCAATTCCCACTTTGGCAATTTTTGTTATTTTTTATCTGAGCCTTACCCTTGTTGAGTAGGCTTATAGAAAATTATCTGTTAAACCATATAAGAATGAGCCTGTTGGTTTTAGTGGTAAGGAGTTAGAATGTTGGAGGTCCTAAGTTCAAATCCCTGCACGAGCGTAGATTTTAAATTTTTGCTCGATTGTCTGATGGAGTTTCGGTTGAACTGAAAGTCTGAGGAGGTTGTAAGTTAGTGTGTTAGTGGGAGAAAAATGGGGGATTTGGGATAATAATGTTTTATTCATTTTTTTAAATTCTCTCTTTCTAGAAAAAAATTGACGTTCTTTTCTCTTTCTCTGTCGTTTTCTTCCCCTTTTCTTTTCAACTGGTTTTTTTTCTTTTTTTTTTCTCTTTCTTCCTTGTTTTAACAAGAAATTGTGATACCTTAGCACAGTGTTTCGAATCTCTACGTTTATTCATTGGGTAAGTAAAAGTGGTATGTTTTGCTCGACTAGGAAGTCTTTTCTTTTAACCCGTTTAGAGTTATGTTGAATTTTCCGTTGATGTTGAACTCATGTTTTGGCAGCAGCGAATCGAGAAGATCGTGACTCTACTCTTGCAGAATCGTAGTCAATCATTTGGAGTGTTGGGATAAGCGATGAACGCTTGATTTGGACTATTGTTGGTTTTGAGTTTTTAGTTTAATCATGTTTTAAGACTGATTTTGAGCATTAGTATATCGATTCTTAGGTTCTGAAGGGCTCGTTTTTGTAGTAGCATCAAAACTGAAACATGTGTGTTCCCAAATCGTGAAAAATAAGATTTCAACGAAAGCTAAAATTGCCTACTATCGACGCCACACGAGCGTATGGTCACTCGTGTGGTTGGCCGTATGCGAGACACGACCGTGTGTCTGACAAAGGTACAGCCGTGCACAAGATACGGCTGTGCGGTGGCTGGAGTGTGGCCGTGTGGGCAACACAGGCTAGGCCAAGTTGGGCGTGTGGGCCACACGGGCATGCCACATTGGCGTGTGGCTTTAGGCCAGGCCGTGTGAGCCACACGGGAAGGCTAATCTAGGCGTGTAGGCCACATGGGCATGTGGGCCCATATTTTTGAAATTTTCCCTAGGGTCGCACGGGTGGTTCTGATTAATTGTGGGCCTACTGTAGGGTCGGTAAGGGCTAGCCAAAACCTAGCTTATTTGATCTGGTATTCTGTTAGTATGCTCTGAATAGGACAATATTATGCATTTCTATCTGTTCTGTTACATGTATGTTTGTTATTTGTGTATAAGCATGTTGAGCATGTCTAATCTATAAATTCTGTATCTGATCTCTGTAACTGCTTTGAGGTGGGGTTGTATATATAGAGGAAGTGTTTTGAAAGGTGACATTAGCCTATATTCTGGTAGCTTAGCTGCACTTTATCTGATATATGTCGTAATGACACGATATGATATGTAGGGATAGGTGGATGTTTTTAACCCCACATGGTGTGATGAGATGGTCAGAGTTGGTGTGCAGAGGATGAGGGTAAGATTCTGTTTATCTGTTTTGCATATCTTTTTCTGATATCTTTATTTGAAAAAGGACTTAAGTCTGTGACTCGTTATGAGACCATTGTATGTATTGCATGTCTATTTTTGTTTGGTTACACACTGAGTTTACGTAAACTCACTTCTATTTGTCTGTTCTGTCCAGGTAATCCACAGACTTAGGTGGATCAGTGCAGCAGAGGCTCAACGGTGACCACTCAACCTAGTACTGAATATACATATTAATTTGTGGCTCTTATTTATAATTTCGAGATTTGATTGAGAGTTTAATTTTTGGGACTCTATGGACTATATGGTTTTTAACTGTTTGGTTGGTTTCTCTTGCGTGGTTTGACAAAATATTTTATGAAAATGACAATTTTGCACAAACAAAGGTTTTTCTTAGGAAAATATGAAATGGATTTTTTTTGAAATATAGCGGTTTTGATAAACTTCCATGGTAAATCACGTTTTTGCAAATTAACTAATTTAATAAACACTTTTGACGAATGGGTATAAGTGTATATGTGTTGAAAAGCTGAAATGTTTTTATTGTATCGTCTTCGTTTTTAAAACCTTTCTTAGTGACATCTTCAAATTCGGTCATAACATTTAGGTGAGTTTGGGGTGTTACAAATCCAGATTGTATATTTAAATTATATTTTGTTATTCGAAGTAATATATATGTAACAACCCTAACCCATATTCGTCGCCGGAACAGGGTTACAGAGCATTATTGAAATATACAGATTAAATATAGACATTTCATATTATTTAACATTTATATCAGAAATTATTCATAAAGTGCCTTATATAAGCCCTCGAGACTTAAAACATGCATTAGAATCAGGTCGGGACTAAACCGGGTACTCAGAGAATTTCTCGCAAAATCTCAAAATTTTCCAAGGTGTAGGGGACACACACACACCCGTGTCTCAAGCCGTATGGGCATTCAAAGTAGGGCACACAACCGTGTCCCAGCCCGTGTCTGTACTCGTGTAACTCTTTGACTTGGGTCACTCGGCCAAGTCACATGCCTATGTGCTAGGCCGTGTAAACATGAAAACTTGTATTAAATAGGTGCAAAGGTCACACGGCCAAGCCACAAGCCCCTGTGCCAGGCCTTGTGATCAATTTTGAGCATTCTATTTTGAAAATTTAAAGATGCAGGGGGCATACGGCTAGATCACACACCCATGTGTTAGGCTATATGTCACACACGGCTGAGACACACGCCCGTGTCTTTGCTCGTGTGGACAAAATAAGGTCATTTTCAAGCCTTATTTCTTACCCAATTTGTATTTCTCCTATATCAACACTTTAACATTTTTACAAGCCAATATAATACATCCAAATCAAGCCAATACAAGTATCATATATGACATATTAATACATATGACTAAGTCTTCATTTTCATCAAGTTTACCTAATACATATAAAAACATCTTCATACTAAATATGCCATTTCATCCATTCATCAATTTATCCATATGATTTTTCCATCACTCTTCCATTTCAAACACATATCAACCATGTATAGACTCTTATATACTCTTCAAAACATATTTCTCACAAGCCATTCCAATGGCTAGTTACAACCAAAATCACATACATGCCATTAATGGCCCAATTCAACCTATACAAGTAATTTACTAATTATACCGAAATGAGCTGAGGAATAGTGTGATGTTGCTCCGACCAGCTTCCAACCAAATTGAGCTTTCGATTTGCTATAAAAAAGAAGAAATAAGACATAGTAAGCTTTAAAGCTTAGTAAGTTCGTACAATAGGAACTTAACTTACCAATTAATTCACATTTAAGGTAAGCAAATAAACATGCTCAAACTAATTTGGCCAGTTGCCTAAACACATATCCTCATCAAACATGTTAGTAATGTAATTCACATAAATATCAAGAAATATGTATGAGCTCATCCATATTCAATTTCCATTTACATTTACTTTTCACAACAAGTGTCCATGAAACATATATACATCATATCCTTGTATTTAAGTATTTATACTTGTAACAATTCGTCTTAATTTCATAATATCTCATGTTAGAACTTTGCTCGTTAAATTATTCAAAATATCGATGGATACACGGGTAGTACACACAAAGTGTGCAAATCTGTAATCCGTCAATTCTTATTCTGGAATGCTCATACGAGCACATAAACTGGAAGCTCCCTCTCGAGCCATATAACAGGAAGCTCATGTGAGCCATATAACAAGAAGCTCATACGAGCCAATAACGGGTAGTTCTGTAAGGCCATTAATTAGGAAGCTCTAGATAGCTATATATCGGGACTTTCAAGCGAGTTATATTGGGAAGCTCCAGAGAGCCATTAATCAGGAAGCTCACAAAGAGCCTTTAATCGGGAAGCTCATGAAAAGCCATATATAGGGACACTCATAAGAGTTGTGGGGTGTCTAAACCACATGTAGAATCACAACCAATCGAGATGCTCTGAAGAGCTATTAACAGGAAGCTCGCAAGAACCATATAACGGAAAGCTCGAGAGGGCCATATATCGAGATGCTCATGAGAGCTAAAAACGGGACGCTTTTTCGAGCTATGGTGTGTTCGCAACATATACAAGACCACAACCAATTTAGGAAACCTATATCCATCGAATTTCATTTATTCAAACGAAACTTAATACTTGTCGGGCAATATTTGTTATGACTGATTTTCATACATGTCAATTATACAATACACATACAAAACATTCAATTCAAACATATAATTTTACAATTTAGTTACATGAACTTACCTCGACAATTGTGTGTGTACAAAAAATCTACTAATCCGACACTTTTTCTTTTCCACGATCTAACTTCATTTTTGATCTATCCAGATCTAATTAAGCCAAAATAGTTTGCTTGAGTTCAGCACCCATAACTAGGGTTTCCATATCTTTAATTTGGGAAAGATGATATAAAATGATGATATTTCTAATTTAATTAAAATATCATCTTTTATTATTTCATCTATCCAATTTAGTCTTTTCTTTATTTAATTTTCCATGTATGAATCATCATACTTGTAACAGATCATTTTTGCCCGGGCCCAAACCAAACCAAATAAAAATAAAAACAAAAAAATTAACTGTCCAAGTCCAATTACAAAAGAAGCCCAAATTACCCAAAATAATAATAAAAAAACCTAACGACCTAGTGGCCTAAAACACTTAAACATTTTCAATAAATCAAAAACCCTAGCCCCTTTTTGCGTCGCAGCCTTGCCACGTCGGCAGGCGTGCCTTCTGCCACCTCATTTGCCACCATCACCTTTGACTTCGCCCTCTGCCAACACCTGTAATAAAAAGAAAGACGACAAAGAAACAATAGCAAAGAAACAGTAGTAGCACAGAAACAAAAAAGAAAAGAAAAAAGAAAAGTTGTAATTTAAAATGGCTATAAAAGCCGATTTCTTGTAAGATTTTGGGGAATAAGGAAATATATAAAAAAAAACTCACAATAGTTTTTAAGAAAGGTATTTGTTTTGTCTTTGCATACTTATTTTCTTTTAAAATATATCATATATATATATATAATACGAAAGGTTTTACTTTAACCGTCATCGCCAAAGATTTCTCTAGTCTAGAAGGTGGTCGAATCCATGGTGGTTTGCCGAAAACCTCATCAGGGTGACAGGGAAGGAAAGGTTCTTTTGAATTTTTCTCCTTTTTTGAATTTTGGTGGGCTTTTCGGGCATTTTGGTCTTAGATCGGGGTAGAGGGTAGTAAAACGATAAAAAAGACCTTTTTTTTATTTTACCGGCCACCGTGGACGAAGAAACTATCACTGGCAATCGGCGGCCATCGCAGAGGCTCGCCGAACTAGTGGCCGGTCTTAGGGTCTTCTGTAGAGAAAAAAGGAAAATAGGGTTTTGGATTTTTTTTATTTAAGGGCTGAAATGATTTTTTTTTAAAAAAATTTAACTTAGATAGCCATAGCGAAACAATGTCATTTTGAAGAAGTCCAGAAGGCCCCAAAACAACATGCGATCCTTTAATAGGGTCTGCATGTTTTTGAAAAATGGCCTATTTATGCTTTCGGTCATTCCGCTTTTTAATGACATTTCAATGTAGTCCTATTTCTTCTTTCCCTTTTTAATTTTTACCATGTAATTTCATTTTTCTTTCATTTTAATCCCTATGGAACGATGTGTTTAAGGAGTTTGGGATAATTTCATATTTAGTCCCTATTCTTTTACTCGCGTTTCATTTTGATCCTTTTATGTTGTATTATTATTTTTATTTCATACCCTTAATTTCATTTAAATTTTGATTTAATACTTTATTTTTAATCTTTATTAAATTGTTTTCTTTTATATTTATCTACTTACTTATTTATTTACTATTTCTCTATTCTTTCTCATATATTTAAAATTATTTTTATATTCCTCACATTTTGTGTATATTGCCATCATTATTTTTATTTTTCTAGTATATTTTTGTATGCTTAAATCTAATATTACTTATTTTATTTATTCATTTACTTTTTAAATACTTAAATTTAATATTAGTTGTTTTGCCCATTTATTTATTTTTATATTTAAATTGATATTACTTATATTTCTCTTTCATTTATTTTATATATTTTTTTATTTCAAAATTACTTTATTTATTTTGTTATGAATTAATATTCTTATTATTGCCACATTTACATCATTTATTTATTATCACCATGGTATGATTATTAATGTCAATGTTATTGTTATAATTATGTTATTACTATTATAATATTTCTTCATTTACTTATTATTTATCATTCTATCCATATAGTCATTTTAAATTATCTCATTTTCACTATATCATACATTAAGATTCAAACATTTATTCATTTGTATATCACGCCGGATGAATTAAATACACATCACATTAAGTATTACATTTATTTTTTCACGCAATGCATAAAAAAAAGAAAAGAAAACTTTAAACCAAAGCAAATGTTCATTATTTTGGAATTAGAAAAGTCGTGTTCCTAACTCACAGAATATGACTTCCTTCAAAAACTGAGATATTTGAATATTTACTTTAAAATATATAAAAAACGAGATTTAAGTAACGTTCAATCGACATTTATTCTAGTTCTCAAGAATGTAAGGCATTATGTCCTAATTTATCGGATATGATCCTTTCTTTTTGAACAACTTGAAATAAGCCCTTTTCATGAAAATTAATTTAGTTAAGTAATGACTTATTAAGGGATTATATTTTGAATTCTTTTCAAATTTTCAATTTTCGACACTGAAGACATCAAGTAATTAATTTGGTACCAATTTTGGGCGTAATGAGGGTGCTAATCCTTCCTCATGCGTAACCGACTCCCGAACCTATTTTTTGGATTTTGTAGACCGAAAAACATTGTTTTAATAAATCAAACCTCTTATTAAAACAATCAAATTACGAGGTGACCTGATCACGCCTCCTAAAAGTGATTGGTGACGACTCCCATTTTCATTTTTTAAATAAAAAGTCGATTTCAAAAAAAAAAAAGGTTTCGACAATACTTTTCTACTAACTCCTCTTAATGGTCTATTTTCCATATAAGGACCTCAAATTTTGAATTCCATAACTGTTTGATACTTATAACTACTAGAACCCAACTTTTGCATTTCATGTAATTTGGTCATTTCCATCTAATTAGACTTATAATTGGTAAAATTTTCCTAACAAAATTTTCATACGATATTTCTATCATAATGTAGACCATGAAATAAAATTAAAATAAATTTTCTTTCGGACTTGGATTTGTGGTCCCAAAACCACTGTTCTGATTTCACTGAAAACGAGTTGTTACAATATAAACTATAGTTTTACCCAAATTTACCCTATCAAAAAAAAATTAAGACGAACACTTTATACACTATATTTTTATGCAAAGTATATAGAAAAGAAAAAAGAAAATTATTTTTAAGAAAAATAATAATGGGTTTTGAATTGGGGTGAAAAAGAAATCAAAATTGAGGTTTAAAAATGGAAAAGAAGTTCGTTGGAATTTGGGTTTGGATTAGTTTTTTTATAGGTTCTTGAATTTTCCATTACTGGAGTTTTTGAGTTTGGATGTTTATAAGTTATTTAAAAAATAGCTTAAGGAAATAATATTTAATTTTTTGGAGATTTTTAAGTTAAAAGTTATTATGTGTCACAAAATGATTGGCTGAGAGATTCTTTTAACAAGTGGAGGTAATTTGGGTAATAAAGTACAGTTTTGGTACCATTTTAAAAAACAAGATATAGTTTAGATACCACTTGTGACCAAAAAAAATTTAGGTATAATGATAAGTTTAGTTCCTAATGTTTATATCTTTTTTCATTTTGACCCTAATTATTTTCTAGGATCACTTTGACCCTCAACCTTCCAATTTTAATCAATTTATTATTTTTAAATGACTAGGTTATCTCTGATTTAATGCCTCAGTTTTACTTGAGTTTCATTATGTGGGTTATCTCTAAAACTATTATGATTTAGTTCATATATTAGTTTGATGGCGCTTTGTAAGGCTTGATTTTGATTATAATTTATCTGAATAAGAATTGCTTGTAATTGCATTTGTAAATTTAAAAAATAAAATTTGGCGATTCTCTATACTGTTAGTGTAAGAGTAAATAATAAAAATAGTCACTTATATTTAATTAAATTTATATTTTATTACTAAATTTTAATTTATTATAAAATAATTATTAATATTATCAATTTGTAATATTTTAATCATTATCTTGTTAGTAGTAGGAGTGTGACGTAAATCACACATTTCCATTAAACACTTACATCGCTTCTAGGTCACTGCCACATAATTGAAACAGTTTTTTAATTTTTTTTACTTTATTTTCTTTCTTATTCTTTTTTTTTTCTTTTCACTTCTCTCTCGAACTTACTCTCTTTCTTTTCTCTTGTCTCTCTTCTCCTCCCTCCACAACCCTAGCCATGGCTATCAAACTTGCACTGAAGCTCCAATCAGAGGGCACCAATTTGAAGATTCCTTTCTCCTCTACTATTTCCTGGATTTGATGCTTTCGAAAATATCTCAAAAATCCCCATATCGACACCAAAGCTTTAAACTATTTCAGCTCTGATATCCGTTGTTGTCCATCAAATAATCTTTGATTTGTGATATGTGCCTCCTCTCACTGTTAACCAACTTTTGACCGTTAGGCTTTGTTGACTTTGGTATTGTAGAGTTTTTAGGGGTTTGATTAATTGTGTGGCTTAGGTTTGGTGGAGGGCTAGGGCGTTGATAGGAGGTCTAGATTGAATGAGAGGTTGTGAGGTTTGGTTTGGTTTGGTGTCTATTAGGGGTTAGAAGCTTGGTAGAAAATTAGAAAGTGACTATTGGTGTAGGTTGAGGATTGGTGGCAACAATTGTGATTGTGGTGAGGTGAGTGGTTGCTAGGTCTAATAGAGGTGGTAAGGAACTTGGTTTAATGGTGTTGAAGTTGAAGGTGAGGTAATTGAGTGGTGGTGATGGATGGGTGTGTTGGTTTAAAAGGTGGTGGTGATGGTGATCAGGTGAGGAGGGGTGCTCAATGATGGAGATAGTCTAGGTAAATGGTGAGTTGAGGTGAGGGATGTGAGGTACGTAGTAGAGATGGTGAAAATGGTGATGATGATGCTGAAATGGAGAGATGGGAAAGGAGGAGAAGAAAGAAAATAAAAAAAAAAGTCTAAAAAAATATGTTTAAATCAAGTGACGAAAGTCACATCAATGTTTAATGGACCACGTGTAATTTCTGTCCCATTCTAATGTCAGGAAATGGAATAGTGATCAAAATATTACAAATATAATGACTGTCTTGTAACAAATTAAAATTTAATGATCAAAATATAAATTTAACCAAACATAAGTAATTATTTTGTAATTTACCTAAAGCAGATTAATACATCTATAAATCAAAGCCAATAATTGAATTCTTATAATTTAATTTGAAAATGAAAATAGAAAGAAAGAAAAAATACATATGAGAGTATTTTCTCTAAACCTATTTAGCGACTGATAAAGGTCAGTTTGATATTTAAATAGATTTAGATAAAATATTTAGATTAAAATTTGAATTTTGGCTTTAAAAAAAACCTTTCAAAGCATAGGCGAGACTCAAGTTTTAATATTCAAAATGTAAGTACGACTTAATTTTTTTCAAATTTATTATATATTGTTTTTTTTCATTTGTTCATGTATGATGTAATTTTTATTATATGAAAAGTTAAGCACATTACATTATAAAATAAATATAAAAATACATCAAGTAGTTTATATTTAAAAATTAATAAAAAGGGAAAAAAAATGATATGGTCGTAAAAGAAATGTGTATTAGATAACAATATAATAATTTTAAAAATACAAAAGTATAGAAAAATTTAAATGAGTTTATTCGCAATAAAAAGAATATGCCTCAGTCACTCAAAAGACTTTTTATAGTAAGAATATTTAACAAAAACATAAATATATACTAGTACTATGGTACGTCATTATGTGGGTAAAAGAAATAAAAATAAAAATATTTAATCAATAGTTTTAAAAAAATAATAATTATTGGTAAAATTAAAATGTAAATAATTTTATTAATGAGATTTTGGTTTTGTTGGAAAATGAGATTTTAAATTTTTAATTGAAAATTTTAATTATTTATATAACCGTATTTATATATTACTTTTGTTATATGAATTTGGGGTTAATTTATGTAAACTTAATCGGACACTTTATTTATAGTATAAATATAAATTTTGAGTTGACAATCGAGTTATTTTTTAAATAATTTTTACTTTTTTCTCAAGTTGAGATTAAGGTATAATTTATTATAATTTGATCATATTAGTATTAGAGATCTATTTACACCGGTATAAAAATTTAAGTGGTTTTATACTTTTTCGTAAGTTGTTATATGATTAATGTTTTAACAATACAATCGTTATATTTTGTGCTCTATTCATGTAGACCATGCATATCAAATTTTACATAAGTTAAAAATTTATATATATTCATTTTAAATAAAAATTTCAATCGTTAAATATATATTAATATAGACAATATTTTAGATTAACATGATAAAAATATTATATTGATTTAAAATTTTACATGTATAAAAATATAAATATATTAATAAATTTAATAATTAAATTATTAAAATATTAACAATATAAATGTGACAGGAAGGTATAAAACTACATAAGATTTACACTAGCATAAACGAATCTCTCTCCTAATATCAATGTAATTATACCTCCTTCCCCTTCTTCAAACTCCGATTCGTATTTTTCATAGAGATTTCTCTGATCAACGATAGAACAAGATCCATTTTGCATCATACTAAAACATGTCAAGATAAAAAAACAGCATAAATATGTAAATCACTCAAAGATGTATATAATACTTCTTTTAATGAATATATGATATTCAATTTAGTTTAAAGTTAAAACTTTAAAATTACATAAATATAAAATGTTTAATTTCTTACCCAAGTCTATTTAAGTCATGTTGGAGTAATCCTGAACATCCCCTTCACTATTCGAAAAACACTAAATAATAAAAATATATTTTAATATTAATATTTACATATTTTTATAATCAATAAAAATTTTGAAATAAATTAAAATATTTTATTGAGAAGCTGAGAAGAATATTAAAAGAAGGCAACACCCCAACCTTTACACTTATCCTCCCTTTCACGTCTTTCTTTTCTTCTTTCTTAGTTTTCAATCTATTATTTTATTTTTAAAATCAAACCAGCAAAAGATTCATCTTTTTCCTTCCATGATGTCTACAGATCTTGAATTGTTCCAAGATTCATTGAAAATAAAATTACCCAAACTCAAAATTATTCAATCTTCTGATGAAAATGGCACCGGAATTGAACAAGTAAACAAGAACGGAAACAACAGCGTGGAGTTCTGTGCGACACCAACCTCAGACGAAAACAAGATCCCACCAGTTTTGTCATGTCCAGCGGCACCTACAAAACCTAAGATAACAGCTTCTGTTTCATGCAAAAGAAAGTTGTTTCAAAATTTCAACTTCTTCGAGATCGTTAACAGTGAAGAAGTTGATGCGTTTTTCAAAGCTGGTTTTCATGCTTCTTCCTCTAAAAAAAGGTGCCTATCATCATGTACATGAATATATATATATATATATATCAGCTTTAATTTCCTTTTACATTTGAATTGAAATTACATGCAGATCTGCCCTTATAGGATTAAAACTGTAATTTTTTTTGTTGGGATTTGGATCCGATCTATAGTCTACACATGTTCAATCTATTTGAAATGTTCACGGATTTGATTTTATCAGATCAACGTATATCGATTTCGTAATTTTCTTTTCAAATTGCAACTTAAGAAGTATATTTTATGTTTTAAAACAATGGGTTTGGAGAAGGAAAGAGAAAGGAATATGAAAGAAAATGTTTTCTTCAGATAGGTAGATGAGAGGTTTAAGTTTGAAAAAGAAGCAAAAATTTAAATTTTAAAAAAAGAGATTAGCATTAAAAGCTCTTTGGATCAAATTATTATTATTTTTTTAATTTTTGGGACTATTTCTTGATTTCTAAACGACTTTTGGAATGTTTGACGTGTGGGAAAGTGACTGACATTCGAAAACGCTTTTTTAATTTTGAGTTTCTCGAAGATGATTTTGTTCGACATAGTGCGGGGATCTGAGAAAAAGTGGAGAATGGTCTAAATGTGATAAGCCATACGTAACTATTTGGATTTTGCTTGGTAAAGTCGATCGGTCACTTTTGGAAATGACAGACGAATGGACAGCCACCAAATTCTAGAATCACACTTAATCTTCTTTTTGGTAAAAGTAAATAGACTATGTGCAGGATTGCGTTTTACTCAAAATAACAATAACACACCTACATTACATCCAATATATAGGTATAGATCTAGAAACAACTAAATAGTAATATGTTTTGTGTATCTTATAATAATATGGTATTTAAAAATTACAAAAAATTATTTCACATAATTATTTTAAATTTTATAAAAATATAGAAAATTACTTAAAATAAAGAGTTATAAGAAATTATTAAATTATTAAAAACTATTAGTAGTGCCAATTAGGGGTGAGTGTTTGATTGAATTGAGTGAAAAAATTTTGAGTTCAAAAGTCCTATTTTATTATCTAACTCAATTTGAATTTTTTTAATTGAGTCGGGTGAAATAAAATTCGAATCGAATCAAATTGAGTGAATTTTTCGAGTTAAATTAAAAAAATTAAACATGTCAAATAAAAATATTGTTACAAAGATAACTAATTCTATATTAGAGCACATAAATTTGAAACTATATATATTTGAAATTTTTCAAAGTAAAAAAAGATACTTGAGTAATAAAATTGAATCATTAATTAGCTCCCAATATTATTATTTTAGAAAAATTTTAAATTTTTAACTTTGTTTTATATATTTTTAGAATTTTAAAATTTTTAAAAATATAAATTTTGAATTTTTATAAATATTTTGAATTTTAAAATCTATTTTGAATTTTTAAAACTTATTTTGAATTTTTTATAATTATTGTTGAGTGAGACCAATTTGTTTATTTTCAAAATTGACAGGGACCAAAAGGGTATTTACACCAATCTGTTATTCAAATTCTTCAAGTTATTCAAATTATGAAATTCAACTCGACTCGAACTCAAAACTCGAATCAAGTTGACTCGGATAATTCGAATAACTCAATCCAATTAACCCGAATTCAATTTTTTTTCAATTTTTTAATCGAATTGAGTTTTGCTCACCCTTAGTACCAACTGCAAATTGCCACTAAAGTAGTTTTATTACTTGCCTTATTTGGTTTGCCAATCAAATGAAAAAAAAAAATCTTTGGACCTGGTTATGTGTTGTTTTATTGAACATACTTTAGTCCATCTATGGAAGCCAATCTTCAATAATCTAAAGATTGGATTGGATTTGAGTGAATCAAATCAACCTTTAGAACATGGAGAATTGATGAAGACAATGTAGTTGTTTTGGAAATCAGATCTTCGATTGATTATACTGTGATTTTTGAGATTTTAATAGCTATTTTTAAAAGCTATTTTGTATTCATTTAGATTCTATGTTAGCAAGCCAAAATTAATATATGCTTGAAGCTTGTTTAGCTTATGTAACAAGAGTTGATTGAGTGAATTCTAATTTGTTCATTGAGGAATTGCTTTGTGAGAGAGCGCAAATTGTTATTGTAAACATTGTTAAGTGTTTACTGCACAAGTTCTCAAGGGAAGGGTTTTAAAGTGAGTGTTCTAGTCTTTAGGTAAAAATGTGAGATCTCTATACTTGGAGTGATATTGTGTGAACCACTTGTTGTATTCGTGATAAAAGATAGTGGAGTTACTCACTGAGCTAGGCTTCATATGTAGGATCTTTTGTCCTTAGTGTAGTATATTTGTTTGTAAACTTGTAATTTTTTCGAATAGATTGGTTAATAAAAAAATTCATTGATTACATTAATATATTTTTGTATAATTGTCCTCATGTAATTTTTGCACGCAAAGAAAAATAGATGTAAATGTTGCTCAATGATTGTCTAATGTTTAAACTATTACTAAGCGGTATTACGTAGTCAAATTATAATACCAAAAGACAACTTATATTAGTAGGCGAACCTGTACATATCATTAGTTTAATTGGAAATGAGCAAGCCAATTGAAAAACTAATATGCTATCTATCAAATCCAATTAGGGAGATGCTTTATATTGGGCATCAGAGTGGATGACTCCTAGAAGATAGAGACAGATGTGACTGACTAGATTGATAGTACATCGGACAAGATCCAAGAAAAATAGATCCTAAATTCGTTTATGGATTTATTTATTTGTGATGTTTATAGTGTGACAAACCTAAATCTTGAGTGGATGATGGACTATGTATGCATGACTTGTAGACTTTGATATAAGAAAAGCCTGAGCTCAAATAGATAAAAAAAAAGGGGAAACTGGTGTGTTAGGTATACAATTTCTGCAATATGTAACGCCATTCACAATAGTGGAATTCATAGCTCGAAACATTAGTAAATGAAATCCTCTCATTAGCATTACATGGTTGATGAAAAGTAAACGTGACCATGGGTCATTTGTCTTTGTGATGAATGACTTGATTATTATTTAATAGTAATTGACTTTTCAATAAGGAAGATGTAATGGTTACATAAGATAAAATAGGATCATATTGGGAGAAGAAATATTGTCCCAAAGAGATTAAGTTTATTCTATGAGGGTAACACACTTATGATAAGGTCATTAGATGAACACTGATTGAGTTACTTTTGTAATGGTATGTCATTGGGGAAAGCCCAGTCATAATACTATAGTGGAATGGCTTTGTGACTAAATGAGTTTATAATTAATAGGCAAAAAGCTAGAACCTAATTATACATCACTTCAGCCTCAATCGCATATGTCCAATTGGTCCCTCCGCTAGCTCATTGACACCAAAAAATAAACATAAATGAATAGAAAGGATGAAAATGGAGAAATGAGAAACATTTGGAATGATTATGGTTTTCTCCAAAATGAAAATAGAGAAATGAAATCATTTGAAAATGAATGTGGTTTTCTCCAAAATGAAAAATAAAAATGACCTTGAAATAAATTCATGTTTTTCGAATTAAATGAAGTTCGAAAATGGAAATAAATCATTTAGTCATGTGAACTTTTGAATGTAGAAATATTAAATATATTTTCTCATAGATTCTTTTACAGTAAAGCCATTATGATTTTAACGGAATTAGAATTGGGTTGAGATGATTATTTAATTGGAAAAATATTAAGATGTTTATTTTGGGAAATAGAAAAATAAATATCGAGTTGGATCAAATTATAAAGTATTGGGTTAAGAGCCCAAGAAGTACTTGTAATCGAACCAAATATGAGAGAGGCCTAAAAGCCCCTCATGTTAATGAGAGGGACGACAAACCCTATTATTATTAAGTAGGGTTGCTACCACCTATACTCCTAGATAGATTAGGAGATCGTTTTTCTAATTGAAATAAATTTCTACAATTCAAAAGGGTTCTACCCCCTCTTCCTATAAATAGATGGCATTGGTATGGCTATTTATACAACTCTAAGATATTGTTATTATGCCCAAAAGTAGAGAGAATTTATTCTCAACTATTAAATATATTTTTTGAAATAACAATTTTAGTCGGTTTCTATTTGAGAAGAGAATTTTTGTTTTCACACTTAAACAAAGAGAACTATTTCTAGTTCTGTGTTTTGATTCAAATTGTTTGAGCCTACACTCGAAGCAGTTTGTAGTATAAGAATAGTGGAGAAGGTCATTTGGTTGAAAGGCGAGAATGACAAGGATCCATTTATCTGAAAAAACAAGTGTGTATTCGATTTAGGGTTTATTGCTATAAATATCATAAATCGACTTGTTTTTCAAAAATTTAATTTTTCACCATGCAAGAAAATTGATTTCAAACTGAATTTTTTCAACATCGTAGATGTAAGGAAACCGACCTACATAAAAAATCATTAGTGTTATTTATTATTTTGTTTGCATAGTTTCGTAATGTCATGTTGTAGAGATCACTGCAGTCTACCACTTCCGTTGCAGTTGTTGTGTTAAGCAAATAAGTAATGTAAGGTAGCAAGAATTGGTATTGGAGCAGACGCTAAAAGTATTTAATGGTGAATCTTGGTGTTGCTTTTTGCTAATAATTGAAGTTTTATTGATTACTCGTCCCCCTATGCTTGAGAATGACAATTATACCTACTGGAAGGTTAGAATGAAAGCTTACATTAAGTTTGTCGATGAAAAGGTATGGAGATCTGTTCTTATTGCCTGGCTGGCTCCTTCAATTAATACTGATATAGGAAAGGATCCTAAGCCTAATGTTCAATAGACTACTGAATAAGAAAGAGTTGCAAATGCTAACTCTAGGGCCTTGTATGCCATATTCTATGGCATTGACATGGAAGAGTTCAAATGGATTTCAAAGTGCATTATGGAAAAGGAAGCTTGGGAAATCCTCCAAACTTCTGATGAGGGAACTAATACTGTTAAGCAATCCAAAATGCAAATGTTGACCACAAAATTCGAGACCTTAAGAAGGAAAGATTTTAAGACAATTGATGAGTTTTATGCCAGGTTGTGTGACCTATCCAATTAGTCATTTGCTCTTAGTGAGGAGTGTTCTAACTCTAAATTGGTAAGGAATGTTTTAAGATCATTGCTTGAAAGATTTTCTATCAAAGTGACTGCCATTATGGAGGCTAAAGATTTAGAGAGCTTAAAAATTGATGAGTTAATAGGATCCTTTCAAACTTTTGAACTAAAAAAAAAATGACTCCAAGAAGTTTAAGTTTAAGGGAGAAAAGAGCATTACAATCCAAGTTGTTGATGAAGTGTCAACTCCAAATGTCTCTGCCATAGAAGAGTTGCAAGAGCAAATTGCTATATCTCCTCAAAACTTCAACAAGGCTTTTAAGAAGAAAGATAAGAGGTTCAAGAAGTTTGAGACATCAAAGAACACCCCTAAGAACAAGAGCAAAGGTGTTTTTGTCAAGGAGTAGAATGAAAAAGACAAGAAGAAAGGCATCCAATGCCATGAATGTCTTGGCTATGGACATAACCAAATAGAGTATACTAACAATTTTAAGAAGAAAAAAAAAAGGGTGCTGTGTGCATCATGGAGTGATAAAGGAATTTTTAGCAATTCAAATTTTGATGAGGATCAACTAAACAATTTTATTGCTTTTACTTCAAGTGTGTTGTTTGGTTCTGAGGGTGACATGTATAATAACTCTAATGAAGGTTTAGATAGAGAGTTCCTAAATACTCACAAGATTATGTTGAGAAAATGTGAACAAGTATATAAGTCGAACACTTAGTTGTTCCAAGAGAATGCTTAACTAAAGGACGAAAACATGATGGCAATCTAGCAAATTGAAGTTATGGAGTCTTTATTGACCGAGGAGCTTGAAAATCTTATCAATACCAAAAAGGAGTTGGCTGAAACTAAATTTGTCTTGGAGAAGTTTAATGCTTAGAGTAGTAAGTTAGATAAAATTCTATCCTTTAGTAAAAGAGAACCTAGAAGAGGTGGACTAGGTGACTAGGTTTTGTCAACAAAGGTAAAGGTGTTATGGAGAGTCCAACTATGTTTGTGAAAACATTTAGTCAAAGTACAGTTAGTGAATGCTCAACCAAGGCAGTTGTGGTTAAGACTAACAAGAAGTGACAATCAAGAAATTTGATGTTAAAAAAATAAGAAAAAAAAGTTTAAAATATAAATAAAAAGAAGTTAGAAAGGAGATTTAAATAAAAAATTGGAGGAAAATATTTTGACTCAGCTTAAATTATTTTAAACATTATCTGTAACAACCTGTTTTTAGTTGTGTCAGAAACAATAGTTTCGGGACCACAATTTCAACTAGTGAATTATTATTTTAATATTTATTTAATGTCTATAGGATTATATTACGGTCGTATTAAAGTTTCGTTATGAAATTTTGAGGTTTAAATGGTTTATTAGGTAAAAAGGACTAAATCATAACAAATGTAAAAGTTAAATTCTATTTGTTAAAAGGGCTAAATGGCTATGGAAAGGAAAGCTAATAGGCTTATATGGTAATTATACCATGTTATATGTTAGTGGATATACATGGATAGGTTTTAATGAAATTTTGATAGTTCTTAAAGGTTAAATTTGTAATTGAATAATTAAAACCTAAACTAAATAAAACAAATTTGTTTCATCTTCCTCACTTAATCTCCACCAAAAATTGAAGAAAGAAATAGCCATTTTAGGGTTTGAAGGTTTGGCTAGCATAGGTGCTTGCATGGTATGTGATTTCGATCTCGTTTTTAATAATTTTTATGTTTTTTAGTTCGTTTAGCTTAATCTAGCTAGCCTAGGGGTTAATTTGCAAAATTTTTAAAGGTTGAGAGACTTTCCACAGATGTTTTTGAATGTTTTTTGAAGTTATCTGATAGATTATTAATCTTGTTTGTTAAAATAAACATGTTTTGTTAAGTGATTTTTGGTGAAAATGGCAATTAGGGATTAAATTGTTAAAAGTGTAAATTTATGAGTTTTCTTGTGAAACATTGGTAATAATAGGTTGTTTCAAGGTCCTTTGTAACATTGGTTAAATTCGATTTAGGTTAAAATGAGTAATATTCAAGTTATGAGTTTAAGGACTAAATTATGAAAAGTTAAAATGTTAGGGGTAATTTCATAATTTTTCATAAATATGAACTATGGATTAAATTGAATACTAGAAGTACTTAATTGATTGAAATTATCTCTTTAGATCAAGATAAACCACAATCGGACTGGAATCGAGGAAAAACTAAAGCTTCTGATTAATTCGACTCTACTACTACAACCCTAGTTATCGAGGTCAGTTCGTATGAACTATGATCTTATTAATGTTAGTTAAATTTATTATTTCCCATGTTTTGTAATATAAATGAACTTAAAATTGTAAATGTATCGATGTACGGATAATTGACGGATAACGAATCCCGTTTGAACATTAGGAATTCTTAGGATACGAATGACATGTTATTAGGGATTTCATATTTCGGGTGCTAGTCTTGATTGTCCTACCGATAGCTAAGGTCCTACATTTGTTGCATAATCTCCACAGCTCGTGTGAGAAGCATCGTGTAGCTTACGTTTCAACCCGCTCGTCTGAGCATTATTGTAAAGGAAAGGTTACGGTTATATTTAAAAAAGCACACTATTTGTCAGCATTCCCGAGTATCTAATGTAATTCTAGATGGTTCAAAGGGTAAGAAAAGGAAATGAAATGGTAAGTATGCAAATGGAATAAATCATAATCTTATGAAAACATTGATGAGTTAAATGATGTGTTTATATATGGAAATCTATTTATTCTAGATTAGTTAAATCTATGTGTTTATGGTGATTTGGTATGTATATGTTTTTTATTAGGTGAACCTTAACACCTCACCAAGTTATGTTATTTTGGTCACTTTTAAGTGCTTGTATATAAAATCCTTGCTGGTTTATTGTGGTTGTCAAAACCATTTTTTTGAAAAAAAGCACGTCGACTTATTTAAAAACGGAAATGGAGTCACCACCAATCCTTTTTATTTAGGTGTGATCGGATCACCTAGAAATTTAGTCGTTAAAAAAATATTTCGATTTTATTTAAAACAAATGATTTTGGTCTACGAAAATTAAGAGAACGAATTCGGGAGTCGGTTACGTGAGAGGAAGGGTTAGCACCCTCGTCACGCCCAAAATTGGTACCTAATCAATTAATTAATGTCCTAATGTCGAAAATTGAAAAGATTTTTAAAATAAATATTAAAATACGATCCCTTCTCATGAATGATAATTTTAAAATGCCTAATTACATTGAACGAGCATCAAAGACTTACTCGTCCCGAAATAGTAAGGTGTCACATCCAATAAGTTAGGATGCGACGTTTAAATCTTCAGGAGCAAGTTTGCCTTTAATCTTTATCGAAAGTTTGTGTATTTTGAAATCTAAAAGGATATTTGGCATTTTAGGTTTAACAAGAAAATCGAAACCCAGTAAGTTAGGGTACGATTTCTTGAATTCCCGAAATGCGAAATATGGCTTTACTTTGAATAAAAACGAATGCGACATTTAGCAATATACGTCTATTTTGTTTAAAAAATGGCTCATATTTGGATAAATACATTTGAGGTTAATGTGCGATATGATTTAAACGAAATGAAATAAAAGGGAATACGGAGCACAAAATAATAATACATGGATTGAATGCTAGGCCAATGAATGTCAACAACATGAACATATTAACAAATAATTTCCAGTGCAGATAATGACAATATTCACATGATACATCATTTTAATACCAATATTAATAAACGAAGAAAATGAAAGCAGAACAAAATATAAGACAATTTGCAATAAACAAGATAAAATAATTTGAGATAAATGATACGTAAAACAAATAAAGAATATACAAAGCAATTTAAAATAAATAATATATAATACTTTAAAATAACATACAAAAGAGTTTAAAGGAACTAATGTGTAAAAAGAAATTTAAAACAACTAATATACCAAAACAACTTAAAGATGAGAGATATACACAAAAAAAGTTTAAAATAAATAGTATATATAAAAAATTGGATAATAGTTTAAAACACCTAATAGGTGAAAAACTTAAAATAAGTAATAATGAAACAATTTAAAGTAAATAATATGAGGAAAAAAGATTTAAATGAAAAATTATAAATTTACTGAAAATAAACTGAAATCTAGAAGATTTAGGACTAAATTAGGACAAAATGAAATTAAAAATAAAAACAATAATAAAAGCAATAAATAATGACCAAAATGAAATAAAAATAAAAAAGGGGGCGAAATTTAAAGAAAAGAGCGAAATAGGACCAAAGTTAGGCACGCGGACGAAGGCGAGGACCGATTGGGGAATCATCCCCATCCTCAAAATGACACCGTTTCAGATGTCAGCCTCTTCAAAAGGTCTTAGGGCTAAATTGGAAACGAAATAAAATTAAAGGAAAAAAATTAAAAAGAAATAAAACAGGATTGGGCTAAGTTGAAAAAGGTTGAAAAAGCGGAGAGATCAACCACGTAAATAGCCCAATCTTAGAGAAAACACGCGGATCCTGAATGGAGAGGGTCGGGCTGAGCGGGTCGCCTCTATATGGCGTTGTTTTGGACGCTCAAGAGAAGGATTAAAACGGTGCCGTTTTACTTGGGTATTTAAACCCAAAAATCTTTAAAAAATTCATTTCAGCTGTCTTTTTAAAAAAAATGGGAAAGGGGTTTTGGGGTTTCTCTGGGGTCTCCTTCTCTGGCGATCGGACCACCGTCCGTCCGTCGCCAACGACCACCACACATGACGGCCAGAGGTACAAAATCGATCCCTTTTCTACCCCTTTTTCTTCCCCGACCCAAATCCTGAGTCCAAACACTCAAAAGAAGCCTCGCGAGCCAAAAGAACGTTAAGGGACCTCTCAGTTTTCGACCCTTCCGACCACCGAAAACGGGTAAAGTAGGTTGTATTTTTATTTCTATTTACGCATACAACATTTGAAAACCAACAGGATATGAAAATCCCTATCTTATTTTCGATTGATGCTTTTGCATAAATCCGAATGAAAATAAAAAAAGGATTCAAGAATAAAAGTATGAAAAATTAGAGGAATCACCTCTTGAAATTTCCTTTCTGTTTTTTTTTTGCTATGTGCACATGTAAAAAATTTCTAGTTTTTGGGGCTTTTTATAGCCGATTACAAAATGCATTACTACTATTTTACTTTCTGTTTGCTACTGTTGTTGTGTCATTTCTTTGTTGCTGTGCACGCTATTTTGCTCTGTTGCTGCTTTCCTCTTTTGTTTGTTTGCAGGCGCTGGGGAGGTCAACGTAGGGAGCAGGTAACCTTTTTGCTGTTTTAGTGAAACGATAATAGAGGGATGTCAGATTCTCGAGACGAGAAGCCTCGAAACGAGGTACTGACGTGGCATTAGCGACGCATCCAGAACCCTAGGGTTTATTAGTTTAGCTAATGGTGTTTAAATTTGGGCTAGTCGGGCCTTGTAACTTTGGGCTTGTATTTAGGTTAAGTTTTTTTTTTTTTTTTTGTAAATGGACTGTTTAGTTTCATTATTCTTTGGGTTTTACTTGATTTAGTGGGTCGGGCAAATTTAGGCCTATACAGCTGCCCCTCTTTGCTCATTGTCTTGTAACGAGAATGAAGCAAAGACTATAACAAGGGCCAAATTTACTTGGTCTTGCAGAACCTTGACTCTTGATGCTTCTTTTCTTCAAGTAGCTTTGTTTCGATCCATTGTATCCTCTGAGGTTTAGGAACTGTTGCTTCGATCTACTCCACTGTAAGTTCAAGAGGTTTAGACTCATAGCTTCCATCTGCTCCGTCATGGCCTCGGGAAGTTAGGGCCTATTATCTTCAATCTGCTCCACTGTAACTTTAGGGAGATGAGATTTGTTGTCTTTAGTCTGCTCCGCTGCAATTTTAAGGAGATAAGACTTGTGACTTCAACCTGCTCCACTGCAATTTCAAGGAGATAAGGTTTGTGATTTCTACCTTCAATCTACTCCACTGCAACTTCAGGGAGATAAGATTCGCTATCTTCAGTCTGCTCTATTGTAACACTTCAACCCACTCCACTGCAACTTTAGGGAGACAAGGTTTGTCATTTGTAGCTTCAATCTACTCCACTGCAACTTCAGGGAGATAAGATTCTCTATCTTCAGTCTACTCTATTGCAACTTCAGGGAGATAAGATTCTCTATCTTTAGTGTGCTCCACTGCTACTTCAGGGAGATAAGACTTGTAACTTTAACCTGCTCCACTGCAACTTCAGGGAGATAAGGTTTGTGATTTGTAGCTTCAATCTGTTCCACTGCAACTTCAGAGAGGTGAGATTGGTGGCTTTAATTTACTTTACTGTAACTTCAGGAAGATAAGATTTGCCATAATTCGTGGTTTCAATCGATCTTGCTACATAGTGCTCTGAGGGACATGACCTGTAGAATCAATTTCTTGAGCCTACGCTTATGCCAAATGATTAGGATGTCTTGATCGGAATGGATCAAATGCTTCTAATTAGATGTGTATGAATGATGTTTGCATGAATGAAAAAATTTCATTTTTTTAATGCTTAATTTGATATTACTCGATGTTCATCGAGGTTTTATTATTGACGTATTACTCTATCCTTTTTCTTCAGCTGGAATCTTTGGTAGAAAAACCCGAAGAAATAATTACAATTTGGCCCATTCTTTCCCCAATGTTTCCAACCTTTATATTTGGGTTAGTTTTAATTAATTGGTCCCATTTCAAGTCCTTGCAGTATTTAAAAGTGTTTCAGAGTAATATGCAGAACTCCTTTTTTGAATATCATTAATCCATTAATCATCATTTCAATGAAAAATGCTTGAAAAAGATTATCGCAATGGGCAAGATGGAATTTGACTGAAGGCAAAGCTCGAAATGAATAAAATAATCAAGACAATAAATTTTGCTAAGATAAAAAATGGATAAAATGAAAATAGGTGCCCCATATATCGTAGTATGAGCTTATCTGCATAGAACTTCTTGAAGACCCTTTTGAACTTGAAATGTGTTTAGAAGACCAAGAGTACTTTGTTGATGCCCCAAGATGTCACATCCCTCCTTCTTGTTAATTCAGAGAAGACAAAACTACCACATACCTTATCTTCAATCTAAATTTGAATTGCCCATTCTTAGGTTTTCAACTCAAAAGCCCCTTTGGTCTCAAAGCGCCCTTTCTCGGGTTTTCGCCTTGACCTCTCCCCTCTTTTTTTTTGGGTCTCAAAGCGCCCTTTTCAGGTTTTCACCTTGGCCTCTCCCTCTTTAGGTGAAATACTTCTTGACAAAATCTGAATTCACAGGATTGGGTAAGTTTTTACCATCCATTTCGGCTAGAATCAATACTCCTCCAAAAAAGGCTTTCTTCACCACATAAGGTCCTTCCCAATTTGGCATCCATTTCCCTCTGTAATATTTCTTTATGGGAAGGATCTTTTTCAAAACCAGGTCCTCCTCATGGAATTATCTAGGGTGCACCTTCTTGTTATAAGCCCGCATCATTCGCTTTTGGTACATTTGACCATGGTGAATAGCTTTCAACCTCATTTCTTCAATTAAGTTCATCTGATCGTACCGTAATTGGATCCATTCTACTTCATCTAACTTTAGTTCTGACAGCACTCGTAGAGAAGGAATTTTAACCTCAATAAGTAGGACCGCCTCCATTCCATAAACCAAAGAGAAAGGTGTCGCCCTGGTAGAGGTTCTGACTGACTTCGATAGGCGTAGAGGGCGAATGGTAACTTCTCATGCCAATCTTTATAAGTCTCAGTCATTTTTCCTACAATCTTCTTGATATTCTTATTGGCTGCTTCCACTTCGCCATTCATTTTTGGGCGATATGGTGACGAGTTATGGTGTTTGATCTTGAATTGGCTACAAACCTCCGCTATCATGCTGTTGTTCAAGTTCAGCGTATTGTCTGATATGATCCTCTCAGGCATTCCATATCGATATATGATCTCTTTCTTTAAGAACTTGCTGACAGTCGATTTTGTGACGTTGGCGTAAGAAGTGGCCTCTACCCAGTTGGTGAAGTAATCGATGACTACAAAGATGAATTGGTGCCCATTAGATGCTTTCGGCGAGATCGGCCTAATGACATCCATGCCCCACATAGAAAAAGGCCATGGAGAAGTTATGACATGAAGAGGTGAAGACAGCATATGAATCTTATCTCCATAAATTTGGCATTTGTGGAACTTCTTGGCATAGTTGATGCAATCCCCCTCCATAGTGGACCCATAATATTCGAATATCATGATTTGGCTGGCCATTGTGAAACTGTTAGCATGTGCTCCGCAGACACCCTCATGGACCTCTTCCAAGATTTGCTGAGCCTCGACAGCATCCACACATCTTAAGAGCACCTGATCTTTTCTTCTTTTGTATAGGATCTCTCCATTTAAGACATAGCCACTGGCTAGCCTTCTCAATGTCCTTTTATCATTCTCCGTTGTTTGGTCTGGGTATTCACGATTCTTCACATATCGTAATATATCTTGATACCAAGGGTGATCGTCATTTTCTTCCTCTTCTTCGATATTGTAACAATGGGCAGGAGTCTCATAGATACTCATCTCGATAGGCTTCATATCCTCTTGCTTGTTTACTTTGATCATTGAAGCTAAAGTTGCCAAGGCGTCAGCCATCTGGTTTTCATCTCGTGGAAGGTAGCAGAACGTGATATCGTCAAACTCCTCAATTAACTCCAAAACCAACCTTCGGTAATTGATTAACTTTGGGTCTCTTGTCTCCTATTCACCTTTAAGCTGATAGATCACTAATGCAGAATCCCCATATACTTCTAGCGCCTTGATTTTGTGTTCAATGGCTACACGGATACCCATGATGCATGCTTCGTACTCTGTCATGTTATTCGTGGAATCAAAATCCAATTTACTAGTAAAGGAATAATGATCTCCATTTGGGGATACCAGAATCGCCCTGATTCCGTTACCCATAGCATTTGAGGCTCCGTCAAAATTCAGTCTCCAAGGATGATCTTCTTGAGAGTCTTATTCGATGGTTGCAACATACATTAGATCTTTATTTGAGAAATCAAAGCACAAAGGTTCATAATATTCTAGAGCTCTATTGGCTAAAAAATATGCTATTGCACTCCCTTTTATAGCCTTCTGGTTTACGTAGACTATGTTAAACTCAGAAAGCAAAATTTGCCAATGATCCATTCTTCCATTCAAAGCATTTGACTCCATCATGTACTTCAGAGGGTCTAGTTTTGAGATGAGCCAAGTTGTGTGGTATAGCATGTACTGTCTCAGTCTAAAGTTATTTAAATTAAAGCACAACATAATTTCTAGATCAGCGAATATCTTGTCTCACATTCGGTGAATTTCTTACTGAGATAATATATTGTTTTCTCTTTTCTTCCTGACTCATCATGTTGGCCTAACACAAATCCCATGAAGTTTTCGAACACTGCCAAATACAGTATCAATGACTTATCTGGGCAATGTGGCATTAGTACTGGGGCATTGGACAGGTAATGTTTGACCTTATCAAAAGTTCTCTGGCACTCCTCATCCCATACACCTGGGTTGTGTTTCCTAAGGAGACGGAATATTGGGTCAGATTTCTCCGTTAGTTGTGAAATGAACCGGGCGATGTAATTTAGTCTTTCTAGGAAACCTCGAACTTCTTTTTAAGTACGTGGTGGAGGTAATTCTTGTATGGACTTGACTTTATCTGGGTCGATCTCAATCCCCTTTTCAGTGACTACAAATCCTAACAGCTTTCTTAACCTGGCCCCGAAGGTACATTTTACGGGATTGAGCTTTAGCTGGAAATTTTTTAATCTTAAAAACAGCTTCCTCAAGACTTGTACGTGCTCCTTTTCTATTCTGGATTTTGCAATCATATCGTCGACGTAAACTTTGTTCTCCCTATGCATCATATCATGCAACAGAGTTTCCATGACTCTTTGATATGTTGCTACTACATTTTTCAGTCTGAATGGCATCACCTTATAACAAAACGTTCCCCACATGGTCACGAATGTGGTCTTTTCCATATCTTCAGGATGCATCTTTATCTGGTTGTATCTTGGGAAGGCATCCATGAAGGAGAAAAGTGAGTAACCTGCCGTGTTATCCACTAATGTATCAATGTGAGGCAACGGGAAATTGTCTTTTGGGCTGGCTTTGTTCAAATCCCGATAGTCCACACACATTCGTACTTTCATGTCTTTCTTAAGAATGGGGACTGTATTGGCTACCTATTCTAAGTACTTAACCACTTGTAAGAAGTCAGCATCGAATTGCTTCTTTACCTCTTTTTTTAAATTTAACAGAACATCGGGTCTCATCCTTCGGAGTTTCTATTGAACTAACTTGCACTCTTCCTTTATAGGGAGTCGGTGTACCACGATATCAGTATTCAACCCAGGCATGTCTTGATATGACCATGCGAAGACATCCTTGAATTCTTGTAGTAACTCAATGAGGTCGTGCTTTGTCTCTGCGGTGATACAGACTCCAATCTTCACCTCTTTTCCCTCTCCTAAGCTCACAATCTCCACTGACTTCGTGGGAGGTAGGATTTGTTTCTCTCCTTATTCTACCATCCTTAACAAGTCAGGAGATAGATTACAGTTTTGGTCATCTTCAAAGTCTTGAGAATCCTCTGTACACGTATCTTGCTCAAAAGGAGACTCTAAGTCAGTAGCAGCGCTACTCATATCATTGATATCTGGAGACCTGTCATAGGGATGAAAAAAAGTCCAAAGAACAAAAGAATCTAAGAATATTTATTGGTGGTATGATTATGAATGAAATGGAAAGAATAAAAGAATATTTGCTCAAGATGATACGCAAAGATACATTTTTATTGAAATAACGATATTGGATAAGAGCCTATTTCACAAAAGGATTCTTATTGCCCCTAGGCTTAGAGCAATAAGCTTGTTTTGAACATTACTCTGAATTAATTTTAAAAGTTATAGGGATCTCCTCCGCGATCTAATTGTTCAAAATGCTCCCAGGCACGTATGGGCAAATGCCTAATTGATCTTTTTCTCTCGTTTCTTCCTCGGATAAGGCGTTAATGCTCAAATTTTCCAATATTTCTTTGGCAGACCCCTTCCTTGTCGATCTTCCTTCAGAGTAAATAGTCCCTCCAGGCATGAATGTTCTGGATATATGAGGAAAGGTCCTTGGCTCCCATTTGACCTCTTCCTCGCTTAGACGCGCTCTTCTCTTTTCCTATTTCTTCCCTTGCTCATTTTTCTTTTACTTTGCATTTGGCTTGCATACTAAGGCAAAGCGGTCTCGTTTGTCCATGAGCATGGGTGCCACGACCCTTCCTTGTAGGCTTCTTCCAAGCCTCCTCCTGGGCAAAGCTCCTTTCCCAACCGTCAGTTGTAGGCCAATCCTTGTAGTTTTAGAGATTTTGGGCGTCGGGACCTTATTTCCTTCGAAAATGAAGGTCGTATTTACAAATTCTAACGACCGAAAAGAACATTCTATGGCTTCATCATCTGTCCCCACATATGGTGTGTCGCTGGTAATGGACGCAATGATATCCTTTTCTGCGTTTATGGTCACCAATCGGCCTTCCGTTATAAATTTGAGCTTTTGATGTAACAATGATGGTACTGCCCCTACTGAGTGAATTCATGGCCTTCCCAATAAGCAATTGTAAGAGAGTTTGATGTCCATCACCAAAAAATCTACCTCGTACGTGCTTGGACCGATTAAAAGGGGTATTTCAATCCTCCCCATTACTTTTCTTTCGGTGCCATCAAATGCCCCCACTACATTTTGGCATGTCTTCATATGGGAACTATCCACTGGCAACCTATTTAGTGTGGATAGAGGTAGGACATTTAGTGCCGATCCATTATTGATCAATACCCCCGGCAATGTGTACCCTTTGCAACATGTGGTGATGTGTAGGGCCTTTGTGGATCCCATACCTCTATGTGGTATTTCGTCATCATTAAAGAAAATAAAATTATCGGTGCTGATGTTGTTTACTAAACGATCAAGCTTGTTGACTGAGATATCATCCGCAACATATGTTTCATTTAACACTTTCATTAACGCGCTCCTATGTATCTCCGAGCTCAAGATTAAGGCTAGCACTGAGATACAAGTTAGCTGCTTATGTAGCTGTTCTACAATGCTGTATTTACTGTGCTTTAAGAGTTTCAAGAATTCTCTAGCCTCTTTCTCAGTCACTGGCTCGTTAATTGGCGATTCAAGCATGACCATCTTCTCTTTCCTTTGCTCGACTATTGGGGTCTTTTCTTTGAAAATTTCGGTTCTTATAGCCGCAGGATCATAACGTCTCCCACTGCGTGTATAGAAACCTTCATCTTGGCTCTCCTCTGAAATATTAGCCGGATTCTTTTCCCCCGGGATTGTCACATTGCAGTTATAGTTCTAGGGAACCCTTTTGCTATCCTTGTAGTGAAAGGATACGGGTTTCTGAATTATGACCCTCGGCGCCATTTGTATTCCTGCTTTATTGTTCCTAGGTCGCAAAATGATCACCACAGGGTGATTAACTCTTTGGACCCCTTCTATTATTCCCTCTTCTGAGGCGTGAACCTCTCATTCTTCTGATTCTTTAATTTCTTCATAAAATTTCATCTCTTTATTGTCCATCAGATTTTGCACTATGGACTTGAACTCATTGCACTCTTGAATGTAATGGCTCTTATCGGCATGAAACTCGTAGTATTTTCTTACTTCTCTGGGCCTTTCCCCTGAATGTTGTGCGATCAGACCTCCGTCGATCATTTGTTTCCAGACCCATCTCAATGGGGTTTTTACTTTTGCCACTTCAGCCTTGATTCTTTTGCTTCCACTCTCGACTATTGCATTTACCCCTTTATTAGCATGATTGGGCAATGGATTTCCTGCTACGTTGGGTCTTGGTGGGTCACCAAACTTTACGATACCCATTTCGATAAGTTTTTCTACCAACTTTTTGAACGCAATACAGTTCTCAATTGAGTGCCCCATTACCCCTGCGTGGTACTCACATCAGGCGTTTCTGTCATACCATTTTGGGAACGGGGGTTGCATAGACTTCAAGTAGAAAGGTGACACCACATGGGCATCGAATAAGCTTTGGTACAACTTCCTGTATGACATCAGGATAGGCGTGAACTGGATTTTTTTCGTGTTAGGCCTTGGGTTGGAATCTTGTCTTGCGGAGCCCAGATGGCTAGTAGTTACTGCCCTCGGTTGGCTCATGGTAACTGGCTTGGAATAACTCTTATTGTATATGCTCGTGTTGTTCACCTCATTTTCTTTCCTTCTCGGGGCTGATTTCTTGGAACTTTCCCCTGCTTCAATCTTCCCATACCTTATCGCGTTTTCTATCATTTCTCCTGACATTTCTATGTCTGGAAAGCTCTTAGTAGTGCTTCCCAGCATGTGGTTAATGAATGGAGCCTTCAGAGTATTGATAAAGAGCATAGTCGTTTCTTTCTCCAAAAGAGGTGGTTGGACTTACGTTGCCACCTCTCTCTATCTTTGGGCTTACTGCCTAAAGCTCTCATTTTGTTTCTTCTCCATGTTTTGTAACGTGATTCGGTCGGGGGCTATATCCATCACATGGCCGTATTGCTTCATAAAAGCTTGTGACAAGTCTTTGCATGAATAGATTTGAGCACGGCTTAGTTGGTTATACCATTTGGCCGCAGATCCGACCAAACTGTCTTGGAAGTAGTGGATCAACAGTTGATCGTTGAGAACGTACCCTACCATCATTCGACAGAACATGGTGATGTGAGCTTCTGGACTGCTAGTTCCATTGTATTTTTCAAAATTTGGGGTTTTGAACATAGGAGGGAGTATTAAATCTGGGACCAAACATAGGTCCTTGGCGTCTATTCTGCAATGGTAATCAACGTTCTCCATTGCTCTGAGTTTTTCTTCCAGCCATCAGTATCGATCATCTAGTTGTTTTGCCAGTTCCACTCTTGTTTTCTCCACCTCTGCTACATTATTGAGATCAGGAACACCGGGATTGGTTGGGTTATCCCCAGGATTGGAACCCGAGCCTATTTGATAGTTCATCGGTGTTGAAGTATCAGTTTGGTGCTGTTGAGGCCTGATAGTAACGGGTACCCTTCGTGGGTACACTTTTGGTGGTGTCTGGAAGTTGATTGGAGTAAAGCCTAGGGGGCAGATAGGATCCTCATTTTTGTTTGTAGTACTCTTCCCTTTTTCACGTTCTTTGACCAACAACTGCGTCAATTGGCTCATCATATTATTTTGGGACTCTTGCATTTGTTCCCTCATATCTTGTTGTATTTTAGCTAACTGCTCTTTCATCTTGACTTGCAATTGCTCTTGCGTATCCCTTTGCATTTGTTCTAGTCTTTCTAATCTCTGATCTATCTCTTTAGTTTTGTAATGGGTATTGTAGCGGTATTCGGTTGGTTGACTCTTGTTGGTTTCTAGGGTAACTGAAATAATTTGGTTTAATTAGGGTGTTTTCGTGAAATTTAATGCATATGATGAAATGTAATGTAAATGAATGAAATGAATGCAAAAAGAGGCATTGATTCTAATTCAATTTCATTAGAACAACTTTACTAGAAGAAAAAGTTCTTCACATAGAGCGAATGATTACATATACGACTTTACCCTGATGCCTAAAGCCTTAACCTTCCTAAGAAGCCAAGCTAGGTCTCAGCCTCGATCTGATTCTGATTCGTACTTTAAGCTTAATACATCGGCCTAAACTGCCAAGGTTTGCAAATGATCGGCTACCTCCCGAACTTGAGCAACAGCTTCGCCCATGACATAATCCCTGTTTCTAATCTGGTTTTGAGAGCGATGAAGTTGTTCTTTGCAATGTTCATTGTTTACCTCAAGGAGTTCCACTCGAATTTTGCTATATTGTAATGTAGTCTCGAGTTCCTCGATTTTCCCTTTCAACTCCTCAATTTTGCCTAGACTGGCCTTCAATTCAATTATAGAGTTACGACTACGATGCTGATGTAGTGATTTTTCCAATTCGGCCACCCAAGCTCCTAACCTTTCTTTTTCGCTTTAGCTTTCTAACAAACTCTTTTTCAAAACATCCTCCCGTATTCGAACATCTTAAAACTTCTTCTCCTAATAATTGACTCTAGTCTTTTCTTCTTTAATTTCTTGACGCCACTGCTCCGACGTTTTACCCAAACCTGCGGTTCTTATTGATATACACAGCTTCTTGTAATCAATTTTCAGACTATCCAAATCTTTCTCGACTTTGTTCTTTCCTTTCTTCAATTTCTCGGCCTCTATCTTGTGGATATCGACGTCTAATCCTAACTTCATCTTCTCCTCTTCTAACTGCTCTATCTTCTTTCCCAATTCTGAGTTCCTTTTCTCAAAGTCTTACTTGATGATCTCTAACTCAGATGGGATGACTCGTAAATGCTCTTCTATCGATCGACTCTTCCCTTGACCCAGCCTAAGGATGTTGTCATTGACTCTCCTACCCCACCACCATTCATACTCAGGGGTCATCATCGGGCTCGTGGTGAATCCTTTCATTCTTCAGGTTTGGTTCCAATCATCTAATATCTCACGAACCTTCTTCTTATAATTGTTGTATTTATAAGAGAACTCACATTGAGCTAACCCTTGTGTCACCAGTATAAACTGCCTTGATCAATACTGCCTCAACACAAGTAGTGGAGCATATCCAACGGCTCCTCATATTCCAGCTAGAGGGACCTAGTCAAAATCGCTGCACCGATATAAGATTTCATCGGGGATCAACCATGGAGCCCTCCATTCAACATCTTCGCCTTGAAAACTCTGGAGAATAGCTATCCATTTTTCTTCTGAGATGTCGTCTCGCCTCGGTGTAGCCACTAATTCCCTTAATGGGAAATAGTCATTGGAGAAAATTCGATAGGAGACCTTTTCTATTTTCCAAAAGTGGCTGTGGAACCAAGCCAACAATAATTGCGCACATCCTACGAATCTTCCTTCGCTCGTCCTCCGACATGCGTTCAAGGATCTGAAGGTTTCTGCTAGGATTGCTGGGACAGGTGTGGTTCCTAATGCCTTAGGAAAGACGATCAAACCATAGAGCTCAAGGCGAAAACGTCAAACCTCTTCTTCATATCCGGGTGTGCCAGGATCAAGTCCCTCAAATTCCTCCAAGAAATACATTTACTATTCTCTTTCTGCTTGATTCGGGCTACAACCCATTGTTCCCTCATCCCCGTGATATTTATCAATTTCTTCAAAAAGTGCGGGACGTTAACAGGTCTTGAATAGGCCTTGTCGACTTGAATCTTCGGGCAATTAAGTAAAGCCATATATTCCTCTACAGTAGGTACCAAATCAACTCTCCCAAAAGTGAAACAGCTGTAGGCAGGGTTCTAAAATTGGGCGAGAGCTCGGAATAAACGTTTTTCTATTTTCACATTGAGTAAATAGGGCAAGTCTCCATAATTATGATAAAATAACTATTTGATCTCGTCGTTCCAACCATTCCATATCTCTTTTAATTCTCGCAAGTCATTCTGAGCCACACGGATGCGAGTAAAATCCCATAATTTCGACTCGTATCCCTCAGTTAAACTATCACCTTTCTCTTGCTGCGTCTTTTCAGACCATATTCGGACGGCCGCATTTTCTTCCACTCTATCAAGAAATCCTTTTTCCATGCTAAGCTTTTCTATCTAGTAATCGAAACGTGAATCAACACCTTTTTATAATGTAATGCCATGCAATAAAAAGAAAACACAACAAGTCCATATTATATACAATAATAATAGAACTCAAAGTAAGCAGGAAATAGTTAAACACCTATTTGGGTAACTGCTAGGGTTTGGTGTAGTTCTACCTAAGGCGGGTTCCTACGGCTTACTATATGCGGTTTGGTTCTAAAGTAAATATACCTAAACCAACAGATTCCTCGATCCTCACCCAGTATAAGCTCATATAGACCAAGTTCAGTTCAGGGGAATACATTTCACTATGGCTGCACGGAGATGAAAATCTTACGAAGACATAGGTACGGATGTATCCCGAAAGCAATCCACTATCCTACACGGAGGTGAGAACATCACGAAGGTATAGTTTCTCACTCCCACTTAAGAGGTGTGACCACAACAGTCGTCCAATGCAATGTGCTAGAATATATGCATAAAAAAAACTCAAAGCAATAAAGAAAATAGGAATAAAATGATGAAAACCGTAAGAAAAATGGATGAAATGCAATGAAGGGATCGTAAGTCTAAAACAAATTTTCAATTTATGACAAAGGACAAAAATTAATCAATTTATGGCTCGACTCTCAAATTCCCCAGTGGAGTCGCCAAGCTGTCGAAACCATTTTTTTGAAAAAAAACGGTCGACTTATTTAAAAATGGAAATGGAGTCGCCACCAATCCTTTTTATTTAGGTGTGATCGGATCACCATGAAATTCAGTCGTTAAAAAAATATTTCAATTTTATTTAAAACAAATGATTTTGGTCTACGAAAATTAAGAGAACGAATTCGAGAGTCGGTTACGTGAGAGGAAGGGTTAGCACCCTCGTCACGCCCAAAATTGGTACCTAATCAATTAATTAATGTCCTAATGTCGAAAGTTGAAAAGATTTTTAAAACAAATTTTAAAATACGATCCCTTCTCATGAATGCTAATTTTAAAATGCCTAATTACATTGAAATGAGCATCAAAGACTTACTCGTCCTGATATAGTAAAATGTCATATCCAGTAAGTTAGGACGCGACGTTTAAATCTTCGGGACCAAGTTTGTCTTTAATCTTTATCTAAAGTTTGTGCGTTTTGAAATCTAAAAGGATATTTGGAATTTTAGGTTTAACAAGAAAATCGAAATCCAGTAAGTTAGGGTACGATTTCTTGAATTCCCGAAACGCGAAATATTGCCTTGCTTTGAATAAAAACGAATGCGACATTTAGCAATATGCGTTTATTTTGTTTAAAAAACGGCCCATGTTTGGATAAATACATTTGAGGTTAATGTGCGATATGATTTAAATGAAATGAAATAAAAGGGAATACAGAGCACAAAATAATAATACATGGATTGAATGCTAGGCCAATGAATGTCAACAACATGAATATATTAACAAATAATTTCTAGTGCACATAAAGTCAATATTCACACGATACATCATTTTAATACCAATATTAATAAATGAAGAAAACGAAACAGAACAAAATATAAGACAATTTGAAGTAAACAAGATAAAATAATTTGAGATAAATGATACGTCAAACAAATAAAGAATATACAAAGCAATTTAAAATAAATAATATATAATACTTTAAAATAACATACAAAAGAGTTTAAAGTAACTAATGTGTAAAAAGAAATTTAAAACAACTAATATACCAAAACAACTTAAAGATGAGAGATATACACAAAAAATAATAAAAATAAAAAATAAAAGTTTAAAATAAATAGTATATATAAAAAAATTGGATAATAGTTTAAAACACCTAATAGGTGAAAAACTTAAAATAAGTAATAATGAAACAATTTAAAATAAATAATATGAGGAAAAAAGATTTAAAATGAAAAATTAACAAATTTGGGAAAATAAATTGAAAACTAGCAGATTTAGGACTAAATTAGGACAAAATGAAATTAAAAATAAAAACTATAATAAAATAAATAAATAAGGACCAAAATGAAATAAAAATAAAAAGGGGGGCAAAATTTAAAGAAAAGAGCGAAACAGGACCAATGTTAGGCGTGCGGACGAAGGCAAGGACCGATTGGGGAATTATCCCTATCCTCAAAACGACACTGTTTCAGATGTCAGCCTCTTCAAAAGGTCTTAGGGCTAAATTGGAAACGAAATAAAATTAAAGGAAAAAAAAATGAAAAGAAATAAAACAGGATTGGACTAAGTTGAAAAAGGTTGAAAAAGTGGAGGGATCAACCGCGTAAATAGCCCAATCTTAGAGAAAACACGCGGATCCTGAATGGAGCGGGTCGGGCCGCGCAGGTCGCCTCTATACTGTGTCATTTTGGACGCTCAAGAGAAAGATTATAACGGCGCCGTTTTACTTGGGTATTTAAACCCAAAAATCTCAAAAAAATTCATCTCAGCTATGTCTTTTTAGAAAAATGGGAAATGGGTTTTGGGGTTTCTCTGGGGTCTCCTTCTTTAGTGATAGGACCACCGTCTGTCCGTCACAGACGACCACTGCACACAGCAGCCAGAGGTACAAAAATGACCCTTTTTTGAACCCTTTTGCTTCACCGACCCAAATCCTAAGTCCAAACACTCAAAAGAAGTCCCGCGAGCCAAAAGAACGCGAAGGGACCTCTCAATTTTTGACCCTTTCGACCACCGAAAATGGGTAAAGTAGGTTGTATTTTTATTTCTATTTACGCATAAAACATTTGAAAACCAACAGGATATGAAAATCCCTATCTTATTTTCGATTAATGCTTTTGTATATATCTAAATGAAAATAAAAAAAAAGATTCAAGAATAAAAGCATGAAAAATTAGAGGAATCACCTCTTGAAATTTCCTTTCTGTTTTTTTATTGCTATGTGCGCGTGTAAAAAATTTCTAGTTTTTGGGGCTTTTTATAGCCAATTACAAAATGCATTACTACTATTTTGCTTTCTGTTTGCTACTGTTGTCGTGTCATTTCTTTGTTGCTGTGCACGCTATTTTGCTGTGTTTCTGCTTTCCTCTTTTGTTGGTTTGCAGACGCTGGGGAGGTCAACGGAGGGAGCAGGTAACCTTCTTACTGTTTTGGTGAAATGACAGCAGAGGGATGTCAGATCCTCGAGATAAGAAGCCTCGAGACGAGGTGCTGACGTGGCGTTAGCGGCGCATCCAAAACCCTAGGGTTTTTTAGTTTAGCTGATGGTGTTTAAATTTGGGCCAGTCGGGCCTTGTAACTTTGGGCTTGTATTTGGGTTAAGTTTTTTTTTTTTTTTGTAAATGGACTGTTTAGTTTCATTATTCTTTAGGTTTTACTTGATTTAGTGGGCCGGATGAATTTGGGCCTATACAGTGGTGATATGCAAATGGTCATATGTGATGCTATTTGGTAGTTAGGAGACTAGGTTTCTTTGCTTAAAATATGGAAATGTTGAATTGTTTTGGTAAATGATGTTTTGATATAATTGTGGTGCCTTTGAATGACATATTGGTTAGATGAATTAAGATGTTTGAAATGACATGTTTATGTGTTTGAATGATGTTTAAATCCCTTGAATGCGTGCTCAAATGAAATGGTTAATTGAGTTTGATTTGGCACGTAAATTGCTTGATTTTAAGTTAATTCTTATGATCATACGACCTAGGACACGGGCTGTCACATGGCTATGTGACATACACGGTTTGGCGACATGGCCGTATGTCATTTGAAAATTTCTTAGTGTTTCAACTCAGTGAGTTACACGGCCCAGCACACGACCTGGCACATGGCCGTGTGTGGCAACTCAGAGAGTTACATGGCTGTGTAACCCTACTCAGTGAGTTACATGGGTGAGGACATGAGCTGGGACATGGTTGTGTGTCCCTTTGTTCGAATGTTACACGGCCTGGGCTATGACACACGGCCTTGTAACCCTTATTTTCTAATTTTGCAACTTTTTCTTAAAACTTCTTTTTTGTTTCAAATTAGTCCCAGATTGCTTCTAAGCTATTTTTAGGGCCTCAGGGCTCGATTAAAGGACAAAATGCATATGTTTGATATGTTTTAAATGAGATTAGTTTATTTAAATGCTATGATGATAAAATTTTTTGATTGATTGATAATTCTCCGTAACCCTAATTTGGTGACAGAGACGGGTTAGGGGTGTTATATTCTATACTATTATTTAAGTGAGTGACTAAATTGGTGTTATGAGTCAACTCGACGCCAACTCAATCAAGTAAATTATTAAAATAAATCCTTTTCTTATTTCAAAAAATAAAAAAAACGTTGTAAATGTTGAGATTGAACTTATGACCTAACATCTATAAAATCTTTTTTACCACTTCTGTAACACCCTAAAACCCGGCCTAGAAGTTCCAACCAGATTCTGGATGTCACATTGGCTACAGAAATGACTCAAAACAAAATATCTTTTAGATATCTTAAAATATTTCGAAAACTCCTCTTAATCGTATTTCAAAGAAATTTTTAGAAAACCTTACTAAGATTTTTTTGCAAGATTAACTTGATTGATGCTTAATTTATCTTAAATACAAATTAAATTATTAAGCACAAGCTTTGAAACCAAAAGGGATTTAGTAAACTTGGAATTGAAGTTTCAAACCAAACACTTAAAACCGTCCAATTTCCAAAGTAAACAACAGTCTCTATGCCGAATGTTCATGCATGGAAACATTAAAGCTAATTTGAAATTTGAAATCCCATACTACAATACACTTTATAAATTTATTTACAAACCAACTGAACCAAATCAAATTCACTTTTTAGAAAAATTATTTCAAATCAAACCAGAACAACACATTCTGAGATTCTCCGATTCAATGAGTCCGAGACCTAACCACGTGGTTTACCTGAAAAGATAAAACTAAGGGAGTGAGCTACAAACATTCAGTGTGATTCTAAAACAAACATAAATAAGCGGTGTCAAACAAACATACTAACACACAGAAATCTCAAATAATTCATGATATCCATACACATCAAATAAGCGAATCAGTACAAAAATATCAAAATCAGACGTATAAGCAATACACATTTGAATGACTAAACAAATGCAATGTAATCCCACCTATCCAATTGCTCACACTATCTCCACCCATCCAAACACACTAAAAGGGTTTACTAAAACCCTTCCATCCTCTATTGGTGTGTCGTTGAATGCACCAAATATATCCTATCCCTAAATAATGAAAAAAATAATATAAGGGGAGTAGGGTTAAATCCTTAAGGACTAGATCGCTACAACTTATTGCTTTTCGAAATCCTGGGCACAGTCGTGTTGAAAAAAACGTCTGACCTAGGAAAATAAAATAAATAAAATTAGGAATATGGACGAGTAGAAATTAAATAAATTAAAATTGCAATTGTAAAAAGAAACAAATTTGAAAAGATGGGGTTTTTCGATTGAAGGATTTCAGCTTCCAGTTATGTTGATCCTCTTTTGGTTCAATCATAGGCTTTTAGGTGATCCTTCTCATGACCGAATAAGCCAATTATAGTGGAAGAGGATGCCTACGACTAACAGCTCCACTTAGGTTATAGTCTTACGATCTAGAGGAACCTGACTCTAGCCAACCATCACTTTTGTGGGATTGTCTTACACCAGATCATTATTTCTCAATGGCAAATTCCATGCCATTTCGTCTCTTGGGCTCGACAACCTCTGACGTAATAAGTTAGTGAACTAACTATGCAACCTTCACAAAACATACAAATCGACCGCCTTTGCACAAGATGAAAAGATTACTTCTGAAAAGACATGGACGGAAGCGTCAGTCCCGTAATGCGGAGAAATAATGAATACTCGTTGAGAAAGGTTAAGTGTAGGTTCTAAGCCTTATGAATTCCTTTTTAGGAATCTTGATTACCTTTAGGTAGACGAGTTTAGTTACTCATTCTTTTTGGGAATAAAAACACAAGTTTAATAAAACGGAATTTTATTGGAAAGAAAAAGAAACAAAAGGCTAAGAGCCTTAAGGGGAAGGAGTTTTTTACAGAAGTGATGGGTGAGTATTCATGTCACTCCATCCCCTATTTATAGTACATGAAAAACCATAGTTGGTTTCTATTTAGACTCTAAATAATAATGTTTTAAGAGATATAATTTGAAATTAAATTTAAACAATATAATAATCCTAACAATAATCATAAAAATAAAATTGAAATTTGAACAAAGTTTTATGTCCATAAATATATCTCTTATTTGAAAATTTTCCCCAAGTCTTCTACACTTTGTATTTTCGGCACCACTTTTTCCCTATTTCACATCCTGATCCATTTTGTCTTTAAATTCACTCTTTTTGACCATAGATTTTCTTTTTGCCTTCAATTTAGTCCCTACAAGATAAAAAAAAACCATAAACAACCCAAATTAATAAGATCATACTCAAAATATATATGTAATTAACACATCAAAGTATGTCATTTTAGAGTATTATCATCTACATACCAGTTTTTGAGTTATGGTGGACCCATCCAACCAAATCACAGATTGAGATGGTCATAAGCCACTTAAATGTGAAGCAGTCAATCTGTTAATCACTATTGCGATTTTATCGCCAAATTATAATAATATAGTTAAACTGCCAAATTAAACTTCCTTCACTTCATATTTAGATCCCAACCATATATGCGAATGTAGATAATAGAATCAATATGGATATACAGAATCAAACACAACCATATTCAGTTTCCATATTCAATAATCACATTTGTAGTTAGTTCAGTTTTGCAAAATCAGATTCAGATATGCTCGTACTCATTTTCCAGTATTTCATAAGATACATATAATCACAATAATTTAGCAAAATTAATAACGTACGCAATTGTTGATTCACATTCAAACCATTTCATAAGTCAAACATTTTTGTAGCAAAATCACATTAACAGTCTATAGGAATGTCACAATTAAATCGTAATGATACATATACATAACACATTCAAGTGATAAAACGCCCCTACACAAACCTTCCACAAACAAAAAAATAGTGTCTCAAACACTCATACAAAGGCTTAAATGAGTTAAGGATCACTCAAGGACTAAAAATGTGGAAAAACTGTGAAAATAGAACCATATGATTGTGCGGCTAGGTAGTGTGGGAAGGTCCAGACCATGTGACCGGGTACACGGCCATGTGCGTGAGAGACACGCCCGTGTGGTTGTGGTATACGGCCGTGTGAGCAGACCATGTAACTCACTGACCCTGTGTGGAAAAATACACAATTTAGAAGCAGGGAAGACACGGTCGTGTGGCTAGAAAACATGCCTATGTAATTGAGGCACACAGTCGTGTGGCTAAAAGACACACTCATGTGGCCAGCTCGTGTGACTTACTTCAAGTCGTGTGACAAGACAAATACCTTAGTTTCTAAAACAGCACACGATCGTGTGTTGCACACGCTTGTGTGGTCCAAAAGCACCCCTAAATCTGCTACAAAAAAAATGAAAATTCACAAAAATAGGTGCCCTCAATTACATAGTTTAATAAAACACAACTAAAAGATTTTTCCAAGCACCAAAGTCCGATAGAAATGTCTCTAACCTATTAATCTAAAAACTCAGTTTCACAACAACTAACCTTATAAGAACTTCGACCGAAATCAAATATAAAAGAACCAAAGAACCAATGTAATACTCAACAAAACAACACTTGCACTTACCTGATTTAATACTTGATTAAATGGAAATCAATAAGACAAACAAAACCTTGTTGAACGAAACATACGGTGAAGCAATCGAGATTTGCGAAACAAATGAAAGTAATTGAGAACAAGGCAGAATTGGAAAAGAAAATAATGAAAAAGGAAACTAAGTAGCAAAAGGGTCTAAAACAAAAATCTAGAATTGAAAAAAAAAATAGAAACTAGCCTGGGTGGAATGGAGGAACGTGAGAGGAGTTTTAGGGATTCCCCTTCTTAAAAAAATAAATTAAATATAAAATAATATAAACAAATCAATAATTAACAAAATCTTATCAGGTTTTCCAGCATTGAAAAAAAAAGGATTTCCCCAATGCTCACATTAGAGCTCAAACACAAAACTTAAAGGTAAACTAACAAACTCCTTACCACCAAAGCAACAGGCTTATTCTATTTTTAAAACATGAAAACTAACTTAAAGGTCCAACCAAACCTCTGGATAACCAACAGACTTCAATACTTCTAACCCCAATTCTCGGGGTGTTACAATTTTAACCAACGTTTTATTATGACATTTATTATTTTAGTGTTATTACACAAACTGTTTGATACACATTGTTTTTATATATTCATAATGTTGTTGATTGAATTTGTGTTATAAATCAACTCGATGACAATACCATGATTTTCACTAACATACTACATGTTTCCTATTTTTACTCTTTTTTTTACTACCTAGCCTTTGAAGTTTTAGTGAAATGCAAACCTTAACTTCAAAATCCTACATTTTGAGTTACGGTTGTATTTTTTTTCTTTTTGACTACGACAAATTGGTAGTTAACTTTTTTAGTACTTTTTGACTTGACATATCATTTGGTACCTAAGTTTAACACTTTTTTTCAATGCGGTACCTATATTTGATGAAAGTTATATGGTTTAGTGCCTAAAGGTAACGATATTAACTTTTTAGTGTCTAATTTGAGTTTTAGGGTTGATTTGATGAAAGTTAATTGCTAATATTATTAGGTTTAAATTTTTCATGTTTTTGTTAATAGAATAAAATTAATATTAATTGTGAATTTGTTTAATTTTACATTTAATTTGTTAAATTCAGATGTATATAATTTGATTCCAATTTTAGAGTTGATTTGATGAAAGTTAATTGTTAATCATATATATATATATATTATAAGTTCTAAGACCTAAAGCTGATATGGACAACTTACTTACACATGGATAATTATTATTTTAAAATTTTAAATAAATAAAATTTAAAATCTAAGTAAAATATGAAAGGATTAAATAAATTTTGAAAATTTTATGTAAACTTTTAGGTAAGAAAATGAAAATAAATAAAATTATCATAAAACAAATAATATCATCATAAATATAAAAATTATTTAATTATCATAAATATAAATATTATTTATGTTAGTATTTACATTTTATCATTATATTTTTTAAAATATCATTATCATTATATCATATAATACATATTATTTAATTTGAATTTAAATATAAGATAACTAAAATGTATAATTTTAATTTTAAAGATTCTAAAAAATTTATATAAATCTCCACAATTATTACAAAAACCATTTTATAGAATAACATTTTAATTTCGTATTTTAACATATATATATATTTATATATTCTTACTTTCATTTTATATGTTATCAATTCTTTTAAAATCTCAATTATTAAATAAAATTAAACTCTATTTTAATTAATATAAAATTAACTCGCAAACTAATAATATATATAACTTTGTTGAGGTTTATTATTAGTTAGCAATTAAGTTCTTTTTTATTCATGTATTATATCGACCGATTGGTATAATCATACATGCTGTTTCCAATCGAGATTTTTTTATTAAATTATAAATAGATTAAACAAAGAACAAGAAGAAACGCCGAGCTTTATTATTATCATCACATTTTATTTTTATTTATTTATTGTCTGTGTGCTTTAAATTTAAAGTAAATTATAAAATAGTAATTTTTGTTTGTTTTAGATTATATTTTATTTATTTATATTCAAAATATTAAGTTTTAGCTATTTATGTTATCGTTTTGTTATGAAGTGGTCCTTCAACTGTTAAGCTCCGTTACCTCCTTAACGGTGGTCCTACATGACAGTCTAAATAGATTTTACATGCCAACTTGAATGTCCTACTTAGTAGTCCAAATTAAATTTATTTAATTAAAAACCTATTTTCATCCCAGCAACTGGACATCAAAGTTGATATTTAAAACTCATTTAGACTGCCACGTAGGACTACCATTAGGGAGGTAATGGAGTTTAACGGTAGAGTGACTACTTCGTAACAAAAACGATAACGTAAGTGACTAAAATGTAACATTTCAAATATAACAGATTAAAATGTAATCTAAGGCAAACAAAAGTAACTATTTTTATAGTTTACCCTTAAATTTACAGGCACTTGAGTAATTAGCTTTTTAATTCGTTGGTAAATGGTAATACAAATAAGAAATGGGATCGAATGAATTTTTATTCTATATTTACGGTTATATATGGTTAATTCAGTATGATTGTTTTCATGGAACATCTTCGGCCTTGGGAGGGGGAAGAAGCAGAAATTGATAATGGTGAACGAGATAAGAACAGGTGTGGTGTTTATACGAGAAACCAAAAGTTGTATTGACAGACTCTAGCCTGATGATAACTTTGAATGGACTGGGCAAGAAATAGAAGGTGCAGCGAGGGAATTATTGGTTTTGTGGGATGAAAATAGCTTTTTGAAGGGGCTGGTGATTTGCACTGAAAGATTTGTTTTGATAAAGGGAGATCGCTAGTGGAAGACTTTAGCTGTCGTATGCTAGATGTTAGCTTCGACAAATGATCGTGGTTCTCTCGTATCGTACTCAACAAAGCCAACCCCCCAACCACAATTTACTTGCAATATTCTGGAATGTTTTCGGACACCACACATGGTTCGGTATAGATAACAAGATATCCAAGACCAGCGGCTGCCCACCGTCGAATGTTTAGACCATCTTTTTTAGCTTAAAAACCCATTGCTCCAAGATTGTGCTTTGTTCCTTTAACACCTTCTCAGCCTTCTCTTCGTTCTCACAAATCAAAAGCATGTTCACTCCAGATAATCTCATTAATGTAAAGTCATGAAGCTCATCCTCATTGATCATCTTAGCGAGTTCCTCTATCTACCAGTATTCCTTACCCTCTGCCACAATGCAACTTTGCAAGATGTTCCACATGTTCTCGTTAATCACCCTTACTATTACCATTTCGCAATTTGTGTCCATACATCCGCACTTCCCCCTATCCCCGTCAATCCTATCACATTCCGTGTGAACTTTAGTCCTCTACATATTTCCCATGCTTCCGTGTCCCTTCTCTGACTTCTCGGTGTACCTTTCGTCCGCCAATAGCCTCTTCTTGTTCCATATTTGGCTTTCGACACCCTAAGTCTGCTTTCCAACTTTCTGAACCTATTTAATCTATTCAACTCCCTTATTGCATCTTGTAGATAAGCAAAACGTACAAACCCAAACCTCCTCCCATCACTACCACTTCGATGGAATGAAGGCATCAATAACCTTCCCATGGCAACTAAACATTGTAAATAAGCCCTTCCAATGCATCTTCTCAGGGAGATTTTGAAAAAAGAAGGGTGAAGCATCCTTTCCGCCATGTCTCATCTTCTCCTGATTTCGATTAATCTTCTCCTCTACCTTATTTGTTCATTCTTTGAAACCTGGTTTAGTGCAATTAACTATAATTTAAGTTGATACTTTTAAAGTAATATATTGTTGCGGTATTTTATAAAACTGTTTGCAGAATAACACTATATTTCTTTAAAAGTTGATAAAAATACTATTGAAGTGAAATTGATATTGTGTACATAAAAAAAAAAATTACAACATACCGCATGTAGACACTCAATTTTGCCTGGCCAATTTCAGTATTTAAAATAATAAATCCCAAAAAAATAAAAATAAAACAAAGTCCAAGTCCAGTACAAAATTACAAATATAATTTGGCCCGATCAGAATGACCTATTACTTGAAAAGATTTAAGGTCCATCTACTAGCTTGACTTATATGGAAATATAATATTTAAGGATATGCAATCTTAGATATGATATGCAACTTAGATATGATATAATCTTAGATATGATATGATATGATATGCAATCTTGAAGATATGATTTTGTAATCTTGGAGATTTAATTTATAGATATCCTTTAATCTTAACCGTTGATGTAATTGATCTGTACCGTTGGATTTGAGGAGGCTCAACTATAAATAGAGGCCTCTTCCTTCATTGTAAATCAATTGAGTTTTGGGAAGCAATAAGAATTCTTGAAAGCATTCACTCAAATTTCTCTCCCTCTTGCGTTCTTACTCTCTGTGGTTTGTTCTTATTTTATTCTTCGTCTATCTTAGTTTTTCAACCTTTTTTTTTATTTTAATTTCTTCATTTTTCAAATATGTATATTTATTCCTATCTTTTATACATTTGATTATGTATTTTATATATTATAATATTTAATCTTTTATATAGTTTATTTTCAAATATATATTTTCTATGCATATATATATATATATATATTATATTATCATTTCATGTATTTTGAACTATTGCATTATATTTTTATAATTTGTAAATGTTCTATTTATTCATTTTTTTGTGTATGTCATTTATCTTATTTGTGTATAGTTTCATTTTTTTATATCTTGTGTTTAATTATTTCTTTTATGTGCTATTTTATGATATATATTGTTGTATAATTTTTGCATGTATTATGTTTTTTTAGTTTACTCATGTTTTTATTTGTTTATTATCTTATATTTACCCTAGTATGATTTTTTCATTAAACGTATGTTCATGTTATTTAGTTTTGTCATAATGATATTATTTATGTTTGTATGGAAATGTTAGAATATTTTGTACATCTATGCTTCATGATGCATTAATATGTCATCCTAAAACGTCATTTAAAAATAATATTGAAGGTTTTTTTTAAAAAATTAAAAGGCAATGCTTGATGTTTGGAAACTTGAGAAAGGTAGTGCCCTAACTTCTTTGGGTTGCGACTTTTCTCGTTGAATTGAATAGTCAAGCACCCTTCTAAGTGATTTTGAGTTTTCAAAACTTAAACAATTATTTCGAGATTTCAAAACATAGTGTCCTAACTTACTGGATATGGCGTTTTGTTGTTTCGAGATAGAAATTTTCGAAAGACGAGCTTAGTTTCGAAGGTTTTAAAATGTTGCATCCTAACTTACTGGATGTGATGTTTTGATTCGTTTGAAATAAGTGAGCCTTAATTTTCAAAATTGAGACATTCTAATTAAAAGAGGTTTGCATATTAAAACTTTCAAATTTCCGACAGTAAAGACACTTGATAATCAATTAGGTACCAATTTTTAGGCGTTATGAGGGTGCTAACCCTTCCTCGTACGTAACCGACTCGCGAATCCGTTTTCTCGACTTTCGTAGACCAAAATTAATGTTTTAAAACAAAACATTTTATAAGGTGATCCAATCACACCTAAAAAGATTGATGGCGACTCCCATTTTCGTTTTTCTTAAAGTCGATTCCCATTTTCCAAAACTCGATTTAAAAATGGTCTCGACAGCTTGGGGACTCCGCTGGGGACTCCATAAGAGAGTCAAGCCGTGTAATTGATTATCTCTTGTCTTAATGTCGGAAATTAAAATTTTAAAATCTAATCCTCTTTGCATTACATGTGTTTGTATTATTGCATGTGTTGCTATATTTTGATGCGCATTGCATTTGCATGACCGTTGTGGTCACACCCTTAAGTGGGAGTGAGAAACTACGCCTTCGTGAGGTTTTCGCCTCCGTGCAGGATAGTGGATCACTTTCGGGATACATCCGTACCTATGGTTTCGTGAGATTTTCATCTCCGTGTTGCCATAGGGAAATGTATTCCCCTGAACTGAACTCGATTCAAATGAGCCTATAATGAGTGAGAATCGAGGAATCTGCTGGTTCAGGTACCTCAAACTTTAGAACCAACCTCATATAAAAAAACCGTATGAGCCCAACTTGGTTAGAGTTAAACTTTAGATATTACCCTTATAAATTATCGTTGAGATTTATTGATATCATGTGATACTAACTATTTCTTTTCATTTTTTCACATGTCATTTTGCATTTACAAAGGTATCGATTCACGGTCAGTTTCTAAGTTAGGATGTTTTATTATGGAGAACGGATTTCTTGATAGAGTGGAGGGCAACGCTAACGTCCATAGATGGTCTGAGCAAACTCAACTAGAAAAGGGGGACAGTATAACTATGGGATATGTGTCGGAGCTATCAGATTATACTCGTATTAGTGTAACACAGAATAATCTCCAAGACCTTAAGGAAATTTGGGATCAGTGGGGCAATGAGACTAAACAGTTATTCTACGATAGTTAGGGAGACTTACCTTACTTGCTCAATGTTCAGGTAGATGAGCACTTGTTCCGAGCCCTTGCTCAGTTTTGGAACCCAGCCGACAGTTGTTTCACTTTTGGGGAAGTAGACTTGGTACCTACCGTGGAGGAGTACACTGCCTTACTTCGTTGTCCCATGTTTCAGAGTGATAGGATCTATTCTCGAGCTACTTGTGTCCCTACCTTTTGGAAGAAATTAATGACTATTACGGGGATGAGTGAGCAGTGGATCACGACCAGAATTAAAGATAAGGGTGAGTGCAAGTGCATTTCGTGGGATGCTTTAAAAGATCTGATTTTGACACACCCCGATGAGATGAAGAATGTAGATGTTTTTGCCTTAAGTTTGTATGGACTGATAGTTTTCCCTAGGGCTTTGGGATATGTGGACGAGACAAGCACGGATCTTTTTCATCGACTCAGTAAAAAGGTCACTTCCATCCCTACAATTTTGGAGGAGACATTCAGGTCCTTAGGTGCATGTAGGAGGGCTGGTGCAAGCAGGTTTGTTGGTTGTGCTCAGTTACTTTTAGCTTGGTTCTACAGTAACTTCCGATTGATAGATAGGGTGGTTTGTCGAGTCTTCTTCGAGGATTACTCCCCGTTGAAGGACATAGCAGCTTCAACTAGGAGAGTTGATGTTCCTGAAAAAAATTGGATAGCGCTACTTCAGAACCTGAAGTCAAAGGATGTGGAGTGGAGGGCTCCATGGATGATTCCTGGTGAGATTCTTTACCGATGTGGCAGTTTTTATTGGGTTCCTTTATTGGGAATTTGAGGTGCCATTGGTTATGCCCCTTTGCTTGTGTTGAGGCAACATTGATTGAGACGGTTCATATCGGCAACTTACGGTTTGGTTCAGAGTGAGTTCATGTATAGAGGAGCTGACTACAAGAGGAAGGTCAGTGAGATCTCTAGTGCTTGGAACAAGACTTGTCGATTAAAGGGAGTAGTTATTAGCCCTGCTACGACTCCGGAGTACGTCGAGTGGAGAGGTAGAAGGATTAATGATAACAACCCTAAGCCAAACGTGGAAGGAGCTCGACCGATAGAGGAATATTTGCAAGTGATGCCCTCGGAGTTAGAAATTATGAAGCAAGAGTTCGAGAGAAAGAACTTAGAGCTCGAGAAAAGGATAGCAAAGCTTGAAGAAGAAAAGATGTACTTGAGCTTAGATGTCGACGTTCAAAAGATGGAGGTTGAAAAAGAGAGGAAAGAAAAGAGGAAGATCGAGATGATTTGAAAGAGCATTACAAAAAGGCACAAGTATACTTGAGGAGAGCGATAATAGGGGGGACTTCGGATCAGTTGCAGAAATAGGTCCAAGAGGAAAAAGCTAAAGCCGAGTATTGGGAGAGGAAGTTCCAAGAGATGCAGTCGCAGAATTTGGCATTAGAGGAAGAAAATAAAGGGTTGAAGACCAAGGTAACTAAGCTTGGAAGATCCCTTCGTTGGCATCGAAATCATGATCCTACGGTCGAGTTAAAGGAGCTAAAAAGTAAGGTGGAAGATTTGGAAGTGGCATTGCATGATGGTGAATTTCAGATTGAGCAGCTCGAGGCGTGAGAAGATTATCTAAAAGGAGAGCTTTATCAGTCTAGAGGACAGGTCAGAGAAAGGGATCATGTCATTGGTGAAGCCATAGCCCAGAGTTGAGAGGTTGCCGAATATGTGCAAGATTTGGCAATACGAGCTGATGTATTGAGTCTAATATACGGATCGTCGTCGGATATAGGACGAGAGTTAGCCCTTTTATTAGATAGAGTTAAAACTTTGGGCATTAGGGCGAAAGCGTATTTGTAATCCATTTATATGTAAAGATATTCTTTTTTTAAATAAATTTTTCTAAATGAGATTGAATCAAGATCGATACCTTTTGCATTTATTTGCATCTTATAGCATTTCATTGCATCATTTGCATTCAAAATTATAAAAAGACCCTAATTAGTTAAAGTTATTAAAAAGAGAAAGAAAAAGAGAGAGAGAGAGAAGAGGGTCACGGCTGAGTGAAAAAGAAGTTGAATGGAAATTAAGGACGTTCCCTTACATATCCCCGACTTTTGTGTCAGGAGAGATAGCTTACCCGGAGAAGGGGGTGTTTGGAAATGAAAATTATCCCATCAATGTCATACATGAGGAAGGGGCTGAACAAAGAAACCTTGAGGGCATTCACCCTTATGAACCGGGAAGTTCTTTAAACAATTGGACTGCAGAAGTACTTCCTGTAATCTTTAAGAATTTTACGGAATAATATTCAGAACACTCTTGTTGCTCTAAAGCCTAGGAGTAATGAGATTTCTTTTGAGAAGTGGGCTCATGTTTAGACATTTTTATTTTCAATAAAACATACTTTTATTATTTATCCGAGTAAATATTCTTTCATTCGGATTCTTTTGACCTTTGACATTGTTTATAAATTTTCATTTCATGGAAATAGTCATTCTTGAATTCTATGTATATTCTTTTGTGTGCTTATCATAGATCCCTAGATATCAATGACACGGGCAACGATACTACAGATTCAGAGTTCCTTTTGAGTGCGATATGTGTTTAGAGGAATCTCAGTACTTTGAAGGTGACAGAAATTGTGACTTGTTTCTGAATTTGTTGAAAATGGCTTTTACCGCATGAAGTGGTGGTAGGAAATACAGCTTTAGAGGAAGGAAAGATTGCGAAATTGGAATTAGCTGAGGAGACAAAACAAGACCTTGTTGAGACTATTATGGGAATTCAAAAATGTGGTCCAAAGACGCATGCAAGAGGATTTGCAATTGCCAAGATAAACATGAGGTTTTGGGGCACTGTTGGTTCACTGTGGAAAGGGATCGCATCAGTTGTACAATGAATGCCAAATTTAAAGGAGTCAAGACTTATGGGGCATGTATGTTATGGGCCCGAGCTCGTCAAAAGTTTCAAGCTGACAATGACTCAACTTTGTGGACGTCAACTACTCCATTAAGAGGGGAGATAGCTTCATATGCCAATATTACAAAGTCAAAAGTCATCCATTTCCAAAAAAAAAAAATTATATATAATTGCACAATGCCAAAAGTTTGCAGTCTTTTTAAAGATAATGCGTCATACCACAGTACAATAAAGGTTACCAAAAGAAAAAAAAAAGAAGAAAAAACAAATTACAGAAGATGACCGAGACTGGTAAAAATTGGTATAAGAAACTACCGCCTACTCTCTATGCTTACACTGGGGCAAACACCTTCAATTCCAGTTGTTTCAAAGGTTCCAACCATCATCCTTGGAATGGGTGCATTGTTTGGCTTTCCTGAGCGATCGATGTGCCGTCAATAGCTGCAATGGTTAGCTCCAGCGGTGGCCATTGATTTCAACTATGGTGCATCGGCCGCATACGATCTCTGAAGCTTAAAATGATAGATTCTTTCTTCAAAACCAGTTTCTGACAAAGTGGATGACGGTATCATGAAGGAAGCTCTCTTAGACTTCTATACAAGTTCAGGGAAGAGGAAACCTGATCAAATCATTATTTTCAGGGATGGGGTTAGTGAGTTTCAATTCAATCAAGTTTTGATCAAGTTATTGAGGCTTTCAAGTTCCTTGACGAGAAGTGGAACCCTAAAGATTGTGGTTATTGTTGTACGAAAAACCATCATACCAAGTTTTTTAGCGAGGATCTCGACAATGTGCTACATGGTACTGTCATTGACAACAAAGTATGTCATCCAAAGAACAATGATTTTTACCTTGGTACCCATGCTGGAGTGATTGGAATCACGAGGCAGACCCACTATCATGTTCTCTTAGACCAGGCTGGGTTTTCGGTTGATGATCTACAAGAATTTGTTCATTCTCTATCCTATATGTATCACTACAGCCATATTTGTTGTGGCTCTTATTTGCTACGCTCATCTGGCAGCTTCACAGTTGGGGGCAATTTATGAAGATTAGGGATGCTTCAGAAACATCATCGAGTCATGGTGGGATGTATGCTCCGGGAGTAATCTCTGTACCTCAGCTTTCCAGGTTGAAGGATAAAGTCAGCAACTTCATCCTTGTCTGTTGAGAATCATTGAACCATATTTTTGTAGAGTTTGACAAACAAAAGCTAGGACTGCTGCTGGGGCAATCCCTTTCTCATGGGTTTATGAATCAAGATTTTTCTTCCAAGCTTTGATGGAGTCAAGAATTGAATACCTCTAGTAAAATTAACTTGAAAGTATTCATCCTAAGCAAATGTACCAAGAATGGATGACACAGACTTATGAAAAGAAGGTTCATCCAAAAGAATTTCATAAAGGAAACCTTGTGCTGAAAGAGATCCTTTCCATACAAAAGGATGCCGAATTGGGAAGGGCCATATGTTGCGAAGAGGGATTTCTCTAGAGGTGCACTGATTTTGACAAGAAATGGATAGGAAGAATTTATCTGATCTAGTGAATTCAGACTCGGTCAAGGAGTACTTTGTCTGAAGGAGAAGGGAAGCCAAGGTGAAAAGCTGCAAAGGGAACTTTGGGACTTCTATTTCAAAAAAAAAAAAGAAAAAAAGAAAAGAAAAAGAAAATAATAAAAATAAAAATAAAAAAGAGAAAAAAGAAAAATGGAGAGGCCAAGGTGAAAACCCGCAAAGAGCGCCTTGAGACCAAATGGGTTTTGAATTGAAAACCCGAAAGGGCAGTTCAAATTTGGAAAGTCATGCAGTAACCTTGCTATACCAGATTCGAAAAGAAGTGAAGTATATCGAGGCATCAATGAATTACTTTGGATCTTTTAAACACATGTTGAACTCAAGAAAGTCTTCATGGAGCTGGTGTATAGACGCTCAAGCGGCGATATCTGGGGTATCTGATTTCTGCCCTATTTACTATCTTTGGATTCTTTTTCTTAGCAAAGATATGTTCTCAAGTTAATATTTTTGTATTCCTTCCAATAATTTGTCCAAATCTAATTATCCTCAGGATTAATTTATTTGTCTCCCATTATTCATAAAACATGTTGTATTGAAATAATGATAGATGAACTAAACTATCTTTACAAATGAAGTTTTGCATATTACTCTGGAAATTTCTAGATAATACAAGAAACTAAAACAAGACAATTGTTTAAGGAATTCCCATATGTGAGGGTCGGATGTACTCGGGGAAACTGAAATTTCTTCTTCAGTCTAAATGATGATTGAACAAATCAAACGATTCGATCCTAGGAGAGGATCATCTTACAGACATTTTCAGCAGGTCATAGCATTTGAAGAATGGTACAAACCCACAAGTTGAGTTGGAATGAGACTTCGAGAGAAATAAGGATAAACTTCGATGAAGGAATGAGTGATCCGAAATAGGAATCATTTTCATAACATTTTGCATTATAACATGTCTAATTAGGAGAATTTGACTCACTTCGATCATAGCATCCTAATTATTAGGCATGAACTCATATGCATTCTACAGGTTATGTCTTTTTTGGGACAATGTAGATCAAAAAAATAAGATTTGGCATCCCTGTGTTTATAGGGAACAGATCGAAGATAGCAGATCTGACATTCCTGTGCTTACAGCGAAGCAGATCGAAGATTTTAGCATGGCATCCCTGTGTTTATAGGGAACAAGTTGAAGATAGTAGATTTGGCATCCCTGTGTTTATAGGGAACAGATCGAAGATAATGATCGACATTCACGTGCTTACGATTGAAGCAGATTGAGGATTTTAGCATGGCATCCCTGTGTTTATAGGGAACAAGTTGAAGATAACAGATTTGGCATCCCTGTGTTTATAGGGAACAGATCGAAGATAACAGATTTGACACTCCTGTGCTTACAACGAAGTAGATCGAGGATTTCAACATGGCATCCCTGTGTTTATAGGGAACAAGTTGAAGATAGTAGATTTGGCATCTCTGTATTGTTAGAAAGCAGATCGAAGATACCAGATTTGGCATCTCTGTATTGGCGGAGAGCAGATCGAAGACACAGCTGATTTGGCTTTCACGTGTTTACGTTGAAGCAAATCTAAGATGATTTGGCATTTCTGTATTGTCAGAGAACAAATCGAAGTCTGGCATCTCCACTTCGACGGAGGGCAGACACATAGCAAATCCAACCTTCAGATGTTTATATTGAAGTAGATCCAAGATGGTTTGGCATCCTTGGGCTTACAAGGAGCAAATCGAAGATATAGCTGATTTGGCTTTCACGTGCTTACATTGAAACAAATCTAAGATGATTTGGCATCACTGTATTGTCAGAGAACAAATCGAAGTCTGGCATCTCCACTTTGACGGAGGGCTGACACATAGCAGATCCAAACTTCAGATGTTTATACTGAAGTAGATCCAAGATGGTTTGGCATCCTTGTGCTTACAAGGAGCAAATCGAATACATAGCTGATTTGGCTTTCACGTGCTTACGTTGAAGCAAATCTAAGATGATTTGGCATTTCTGTATTGTCAGAGAACAAATCGAAGTCTGGCATCTCCACTTCGACGGAGGGCGTATACATAGCGAATCCAACCTTCGGATGTTTATACTGAAGCAGATCCAAGATGGTTTGGCATCCTTGTGCTTACAAGGAGCAAATCGAAGACATAGCTGATTTGGCTTTCACGTGCTTATGTTAAAGCAAATCTAAGATGATTTGGCATCTCTGTATTGTTAGGGAACAGATTGAAGAAGCAAATTTAGCGTCTTTGTGTTCGACGGAGAGCAGATCGAAGATATCAATATGACAGTCATGAGTTTGCAAGGAGCAGATTGAAGAAGCAAATTTAGCGTCTCTGTATTAGACGGGGAGCAGATCGAAGATAACAGATTTGACGTCTCTGTATTAGACGGGGAGCAGATCAAAGATAGCAGATATCGCCTTCCTGAGTTGTAGTGAAGCAGATTGAAGCCGTCAAGAGGCCATTTAAAGAAGATCAAGGATCAAGAACTCAAGACTCGGCGAGCCCGGGCAAAATTGGTCCTTTTATAGTCTTTGTTCTATTCTGTTAATCGCAATGAGCAAAGAGGGCAGTATGAGACACTCAATTTTGCCCGGCCCATTTCAGTATTTAAAATAATAAACCCCGAAAAAATAAAAATAAAACAAAGTCCAAATCCAGTACAAAATTACAAATATAATTTGGCACCATCAGAATGGTCCATTACTTGAAAAGATTTAAGGTCCATCTACAAGCTTGACTTATATGGAAATATAATCTTTAAGGATATGCAATCTTAGATATGATATGCAACTTAGATATGATATAATCTTAGATATGATATGATATGATATGCAATCTTGAAGATATGATTTTGTAATCTTGGATATTTAATTTGTAGATATCCTTTAATCTTAACCGTTGATGTAATTGATCTGTACCGTTGGATTTGGGGAGGCTCAACTATAAATAGAGGCCTCTCCCTTCATTGTAAATCACTTGAGTTTTAGGAAGCAATAAGAATTCTTGAAAGCATTCACTCAAATTTCTCTCCCTCTTGCGTTCTTACTCTCTGTGGTTTGTTCTTATTCTATTCTTCGTCTATTTTAGTTTTTCAACCTTTTTTTTAATTTTAATTTCTTCATTTTTCAAATATGTATATTTATTCCTATCTTTTATACATTTGATTATGTATATTATATATTATAATATTTAATCTTTTATATAGTTTATTTTCAAATATATATTTTCTATGCATATATATATATATATATTATATTATCATTTCATGTATCTTGAACTATTGCATTATATTTTTATAATTTGTAAATGCTCTATTTATTCATTTTTTGTGTATGTCATTTATCTTATTTGTGCATAGTTTCATTTTTTTATATGCTATGTTTAATTATTTCTTTTATGTGCTATTTTATGATATATATATTGTTGTATAATTTTGCATGTATTATGTTTTTTTTAGTTTACTCATGTTTTTATTTGTTTATTATCTTATATTTACCCTAGTATGATTTTTTCATTAAATGTATGTTCATGTTATTTAGTTTTGTCATAATGATATTATTTATGTTTGTATGGAAATGTTAGAATATTTTGTACATCTATGCTTTATGATGCATTAATATGTCATCCTAAAACGTGATTTAAAAATAATATTCCAAGGTTTTTTTTTAAAAAAAAATTAAAAGGAAATGCTTGATGTTTGGAAACTTCGAGAAAGGTAGTGCCCTAACTTATTGGGTTGCGACTTTTCTCGTTGAATTCGAATAGTCAAGCAGCCTTCTAAGTGATTTTGAGTTTTCAAAACTTAAACAATTATTTCGAGATTTCAAAACATAGTGTCCTAACTTACTGGATATGGCGTTTTGTTGTTTCGAGATAGAAATTTTCGAAAGACGAGCTTAGTTTCGAAGGTTTTAAAATGTTGCATCCTAACTTACTGGATGTGATGTTTTGATTCGTTTGAAATAAGTGAGCCTTAATTGTCAAAATTAGACATTCTAATTAAAAGAGGTTTGCATCTTAAAACTTTCAAATTTCCGACAATAAAGACACTTAATAATCAATTAGGTACCAATTTTTGGGCGTTACGAGGGTGCTAACCCTTCCTCGTACGTAACTGACTCCCGAATCCGTTTTCTCGACTTTCGTAGACCAAAATTAATGTTTTAAAACAAAACATTTTATAAGGTGATCCAATCACACCTAAAAAGATTGGCGGCGACTCTCGTTTTCGTTTTTCTTAAAGTCGATTCCCAGTTTTCAAAACTCGATTTAGAAATGGTCTCGACACTGCATAATTCAATATTTTTTTTCCGTAGAAAAATATAGAGCAAAGTAGCTATTATAAGGTAAAAAAAATGCTAACAGGCAACTTTGGACATAGTAGCAATAAGTAATTGTAACACCCCGAACCCGTGACTGTCACCGGATTTGACCACGAGGTGTTACCGGGCTTACTTTACTTATTCCTCTCTTGGAAATTTTTTTTTTTGTGTTCCTTTTTCTGTTCCAGGCAGGCTAGTTAACTGCGTCACTGCCACCTTAAAAATCATATCTCGAGTTCCAGAACTCGAAAACCAAATCCGTAAATTTTCCCCAAATTTAGACTCATATATCCATCCATGGATTTATTTCTAGAATTTTTTGTTAGGCCAATTGGTACAGTTTATTAGTTAAATTCACCCCTGTGTCAGGGTTCGACTACACTGACCTTTGCGCATTACGAACTGGATATCATCTCGTACAGAGCTCTAATGCTCATGCTGTTTGTTTCTAATGAAACTAGACTCAAAGGGGAATCTATGAATATAAGGCATGACTTCTAATTGTTTCTGGATAATTTATGGTAAATTTTCAAAGTCGAGACAGAGGATCCAGTAACTGTTCTGGCCCTGTCTCACGAAATCTTGAATATCTCTCAAAATATAGCTCATATGGTCTTTTCGTTTTGTCCATATGAAAATAGACCCATCAAGCTTCGAGTACATAATTTTATTAGCAATTAATTCCACTTATACTATTTTTGGTGATTTTTCGATTTCATATCACTGCTGCTGTCCGCAACAGTTACTGCAGTAGACTATGCCAATTTCATGAATCTTTCCTTGGCCTTACTAATCATTCATCATACATGGCACAACTATGGCCACCTTATCAAAATTAAGGTTTCTAAGACCCGTGGCTATAGGTTCTAGCATCCCACTCAAACGACCACATAGGCCATTTTCACATGGCTTAAAGTTTACAACCCAAAATTCAACAAAACAAAATAGCCCATACATGCCAAATGTTCTCCTAGTTCAACTACGAAGACAATACCAAAAGATTTCCAGCCGGTGTGATGACTTCAACGACGGTTCCTAGCACGCAAACGAGGCGAATCCAAGAGACCTAAAGTGGGTGACAAGAAAACACAGAGTGAGTTTATAACTCAGTAAGTCCTAAGCATTCGACAATCATCCATCAATAAAATTATCACAGCATGAAATAATGTACGAGGCTAGGTACTCCATCCATATCGAAAATATACCATAGTTCCTCGGACCTTTCGGTTCCTTCTCATACCAATTCACCCAATAACATTTCATATACTGTTCAATAGAATAATAGAGGCATTTCCATACATCATCTCATTTCTGCAATAATCATGCAATCAAATGAACTTTCATCTATTCCACTATACTTTATTTACGGGAATGCAATTGAAATCATCACATAGATTTAAAACTTACCAACTCAACCCCGAGCATGAACATAGCATCTATTAGCCATGAGCTCAAGGTACTTACTTTTTCCGCTGTCCGTACTCAACTCGATAATATCGCACACTCAGTGCCAATAGTGATGCAAAAGCATATAGTGAGTCCGCACACTTAGTGATATAAAATCAGCTCGCACACATAGTGCTATATAATCAAATTCGCACACTTAGTGCTGTACAAATTTTAAACCCGCACACTTAGTGCCAATCTTGTCACCGTGTCCATTTATACCCGCACACTTAGTGCCGAAATCAACAACTCAATACATCACACCTCTTTTCTTTTCATTCAATACTTTCATCACCACATACATACATGTATATAAATTTATCATTCCTTTCGGCATAATTACATAGACATTATGTCTATTTGAATCAATACCAAATACATGCTTAGTGACTTACCTTGGAGGTTGTCAAGCGCTTTCAACGGCTATTCTATCACCTTTTCTTTTCCTTTATCGGAGCTAGTTCCCCTTTGCTCTTGAGCTTAATCTTGATGCAAGTATAGCCAAATCTCCTTCTAGTTCTCTTCTAAACCAAGCATGGAACAAAACTTCCTCTTCCTCTTTAGAATTTTCGCCAAAGAAAGAAAGGAAAGGATGAACAAATTTTTTGTTTTTTTTCTCTAGTTACGGCACAATGGGGGGGGCATCCATGCTCATTTTTTTGTTTACTTCTTTAATGCTAGCTATTATTTTATGGCTTCCTACATACACCACTAGCATAACATGTTGGAAACATGTTCCTTGCCCATAACCTTGTCATGGCCGGCCACTTCTCCTTAATAAATGGATTATTTGACATGCAACTCCACTTATTTTACTTCATTCTTTTATTAGCCTCTTAAAATTAGCCACATATATTTAAATCCTTTCACATGAGTCCTTTTTCTTTCAATTCACATTCAAATTAACAAAATCAAAGAATTGAAAATTCACACATGCATTTTCACACATATTTGGCATGGAATAAGGTATTTAAATGTTTTTGTGACCCGGTTTCGTGGTCCTGAAACCACTTCCCGACTAGGGTTAAATTAGGGATGTCACAACTCTCCCCCACTTAAGAAATTTTCGTCCCCGAAAATCTTACCGTAAATAGGCTCGGTATCGCTCTTTCATAGAGTCCTCAAGTTCCCAAGTGGCTTCTTCAATTCGTGTTTATGCCACAACACCTTCACTAATGGGATTTTCTTATTGCGCAACTCTTTTACTTCGCGCATCAGAATGCGAACCGGCTCTTCTTCATAACTCAAATTAGGCTGAACCTCGACCTCAGATGGAGTAATTACGTGTGTCGGGTCAGACCTATATTGTCGAAGCATCGAGACATGGAAAACGTTGTGAATCTTTTCAAGCTCAGGGGGTAAAATTAATCGGTACGCTACTGGCCCAACTCGTTCGGATACTTCATACGGACCGATGAGCCTCAGACTCAATTTGCCCTTACGGCCAAATCTAAGCACCTTCTTCCAGGGTGAGACTTTGAGAAATACCTTGTCTCCAACCTGATATTCAATGTCTTTTCTTCTCAAACCGCATACGACTTTTGGCGATCCGGCGACTTTCAAACTTTCACGAATTACTCGAACCTTCATTCGGCATCCTTAATCAAATCAACCTCAAGATTTTACTTTCACTAAGTTCATCAGAATAATGGGGTACGGCATTTACGACCGTATAAAGCCTCGTAAGGCGCCATCTTAATACTTGATTGAAAACTATTGTTGTAAGCGAATTCAATCAAAGGTAAATACCGTTCTCATGAACCACTAAACTCAAGGATGCAACATCTCAACATATCCTCGAGTATTTGAATTATCCGTTCGGATTGACCATCGGTTTGGGGATGAAAAAAGTGCTAAAATGCGACTTGGTACCCAAAGCCTCTTGCAATTTCTTCCAAAATCGCGACGTAAATCTTGGGTCTCTATCCGACACGATAGAAATAGGCACCCATGCAATCGAACAATTTGGGAGATGTATAATTACGCCAATTTATCGAGCGAAAAATCCGTGCGGACGAGGATAAAATGAGCCGACTTAGTCAATCTATCAACAACAACCCAAATCGCATCCTTCTTACTCGCTGACAATGGCAGTCCGGATACAAAGTCCATGGTGACTCGATCCCATTTCCACTCAGGTATCGTGATCGGCTGAAGTACTCCCGATGGCACTTGATGTTCCGCTTTCACTTGTTGACATATTAGACACCTTGAAACAAATTCAGAAATGTCTCGTTTCATACCGGGCCACCAAAATTGGCGTTTCAGGTCATTGTACATTTTAGTACTACCCGGGTGGATTGACATTCGACTACTGTGAGCCTCGTTCAAAATCATCGAAACAAGTTCCGAATTCCTTGGAATACATAATCGACCCTTGAACGTCAAGCAATCATGGTCGTCAATCTGAAATTTTGATTCCTCATTTGAAACACATTCGGCTCGCTTAGCGACCAATTCGGCGTCGACCTTCTGAGATTCAAGTACTTGATGAATTAATAACGGTTTGGCCTCTAGTTCGACTACTAGCACCTCATCGGGTGAAACGGATAGGTGAGCATCCATCGCTTTCAAGGCAAACAGTGCCTTGCGACTTAGAGCATCGGCCACCACGTTAGCCTTTCCCGGGTGATACTCAATGATGAGTTCATAGTCTTTCAACAACTCAAGCCAACGTCTTTGTCGCAGGTTTAAATCTCTTTAAGTCATCAAATATTTGAGACTCTTGTGGTCCGAATAAATATGACACCTTTCTCCAAACAAGTAATGCCGCCATATTTTCAAGGCGAACACTATGGCTGCTAGTTCAAGGTCATGGGTCGGATAGTTTCTCTCATGCGGCTTTAGTTGTCTCGACGCGTAAGCCACAACTCGACCTTCTTGCATCAACACACAACCTAACCCAAGCAAGGATGCGTCCTCAGATATGACAAACTCTTTACGGACTCGGTGCATTTAGTACCGAGGCCTCGGTTAAACAGGTTTTAGTCGATCGAAACTTTCTTGACAGCGTTCGACCACTCGAACTTAATATCTTTTGGAGTAGTTTCGTCATCGGCGCAGACTATCATCGAAAAACCTTTCACAAATCGTCGATAGTATCCGCAAGCCCCAAAAGCTCCTAACCCGGTAATATTCCTTGAGGTTTCCAATCAACTATGGCTGAAATTTTGTTCGGGTCCACTCGACACCGATCACGGACACCACGTGGCCCAAAAGCTAACCTCTCTCAACCAAAATTCACATTTCTTGAACTTTGCGTATAACTGCTTATCTCGTAAGATTTGCAACACTAGCCTCGGTGTTCAAGATGTTCGGTTTCATCTCTCGAATAGACCAAAATGTCATCGATAAATACAACTACGAACCGATCCAAGTATGGCCTGAAAATTCTATTCATTAAATCCATAAATACCATAGGGCATTAGTGAGCCCAAACGGCATCACTAAGAATTCAGTAGTGACCGTACCTCGCTCTAAAAGGTCTTGGGTATGTCCGATTCTCGGACCTCAACCGATAGTACCCGACCTCAAATCTATCTTTGAAAACACCGAGGCTCCCTTTAATTGATCAAACAAATCGTCAATTCGTGGCAACGGATATTTGTTCTTTATCGTCACTTTATTCAACCGGCGATAGTCGATGCACAATCTCATAGTTCCATCCTTCTTCTTCACAAACAATCTTTGGTGCGCCCATGGAGAAAAAACTCGGTCGAGCGAAACCTCTATCCGTCAATTCTTGCAATTGAACCTTCAATTCCTTTAATTCCGTTAATGCCATACGACACGGGCTATTGAGATCGGCGTAGTACCGGTACAACCGATGTCAATTCCACTTCTCGAACCGGTGGCAATCCGGTAACTCCTCGGGAAAAACATCGAATACTCACAAACCACTGGTACCGATTCGAGTTTCCTTTCCGTCTCTTTACTTTCAAACACATACGCAAGGTATGTTTCACACCCTTTTCACATACCTCCGAGCGGTCATAAAAGATACTATCGCGGCACTCCTTTTAAATCAAGAGACTCGACTCGGACTACCTCGTTATTTGCGATCCTCAAATCAATGGTTTTTCTTTTGCGATCCACCTTTGCATCATGTACGGTCACCAATCCATACCAAGAATAACATCGAATTCATCAAATGGTAGAAGCATCGATCGGTAGGAAAGCAGATTCTCGAATTATTAGGGGCATCTTTTGCACACTTTATCAACGAGTACGTATTGACCCAAAGGGTTTGACACTGAATTACGAACTCGAGAGACTCAACAGTAGAGTCTTTTTGGATGCTAAGGTTTCACATATATATGAATGAGTAGAGCCGGGGTCAATCAATGCAATCACACTAGTATCAAAGAGAGTAAAAGTACCAGTGATAACGTCAGGGGAGGATGCCTCCTCTCGTGCGCGGATGGCATATGCTCTAGCAGGAGCATGGGTCTCGGATCGAACAGCCGTATCAGAGGCTCCTCTCTGATTACCATCCCTACCTCCAGAAATTCTTGGGGGCCTACCTCTAGTCGTCGTTCCACTAGGTCTTGCACCTTGCATCTTATTCTTCTCATCTAGCTCCGTGCAATCCCTAATGAAGTGGTCCTTCGAACCGCATCCATAACAGGCCCTATTAACAGACTTACCCCGACATTCACCTAGGTGTCGTCTTCCACACAGGTGGCATTCAGGCTTTTCTTGACGATTATTGCCCACCCTAGCAACCGAAGTAGCTCGTGAGTCCATCGATGGTCGTGCTCTAATGGAAATCCCCGTAGTCGCCTCGACTTATTTGTGTCCTCTCGAACTTCTTCTGACCGAGAACGGAGCTTTACTCGTCGATCTTTTACGATAATCTCTTGCTTCAAATTCAGCCTTCTTCTTCTCCTTTCCAAGTTCTTCCGCCTTGCAGGCTCGTTCGACTAGTGTTACGAACTCCTTTATCTCCAAAATACCCACTAGTAGCTTTAACTCTTCATTCAATCCTTCTTCAAATCTTTTACACATAGCAACATCATCAGCCACACACTCCCGGGCATACCGACTGAGTCTTACGAACTCATGTTCGTATTCAGATACTGTCATACGGCCTTGCTTGAGTTCCAAGAATTCCTTACGCTTCTGATCGATGAACCGTTGACTAATGTATTTCTTTCGAAATTCTGATTGAAAGAAATCCCAAGTAACGCGTTCGTTTGGGACTATGGAAATTAAAGTCCTCCACCAATAGTAAGCTGAGTCTCGCAATAAGGATATAGCATACTTAAGACATTCATCGGGTGTGCATGATAGTTCATCAAACACTCGAATGGTGTTATCAAGCCAGAACTCGGCCCTTTCGGCATCATCAGTAACTAGGGCCTTGAACTCCTCGGCCCCGCGTTTCCTAATCAAGTCCACAGATGGTTTACTCAGCCTCACAGGATCAGTAACTGGAGGCATTGCGGGCTCTTGAGGTGGAGTATTTGAATTCGGGAATGGTTGGACAGCCGGGTTGGTTCGGGCATATTGCGCGACCCACTCATTCATCATGGTGAAGAAGGCTTGTTTCGCCCCTTCATTTTGATTATTCGCGGATGACTGAGGCTCAACAGGCGGTGTCCCTTGCGCGGGAGTAGCCGCTACACTTTCAACGTCATCCGCCAAGGGTCTCTCTGCCCCGGGTTCCATTTGCTAATCAAAACAAAAATTTCAACCATCAGAAGTCATCACATTATTAAGCACTAACAATTTGGCATGTATAGCTAGACTCACACGCGCTATAGTAGTCCTAGAACCGACTAAACCATAGCTCTGATACCAATTAAATGTGACACCCCGAACCCGTGACCGTCACCGGATTTGACCACGAGGTGTTACCGGGCTTACTTTACTTATTCCTCTCTTGGAAATTTTTTTTTTGTTTTCCTTTTTCTGTTCCAGGCAGGCTAGTTAACTGCGTCACTGCCACCTTAAAAATCATATCTCGAGTTCCAGAACTCGAAAACCAAATCCGTCAATTTTCCCCGAATTTATACTCATATATACATCCATGGATTTATTTCTAGAATTTTTTGTTGGGCCAATTGGTACAGTTTATTAGTTAAAGTCACCCCTGTGTCAGGGTTCAACTACACTGACCTTTGTGCATTACGACCTTTATATCATCTCGTACAGAGCTCTAATGGTCATGCCATTTGTTTCTAATGAAACTAGACTCAAAGGGGAATCTCTGCATATAAGGCATGACTTCTAATTGTTCCTGTATAATTTATGGTAAATTTTCAAAATCGAGATAGAGGATCCAGAAACTGTTCTGGCCCTGTCTCACGAAATCTTGAATATCTCTCAAAATACAGCTCATATGGTCGTTTCGTTTCATCCATATGAAAATAGACCCATCAAGCTTCGAGTACATAATTTTATTAGCAATTAATTCCACTTCTACTATTTTTGGTGATTTTTCGATTTCATATCACTGCTGCTGTCTGCAACAGTTACTGCAGTAGACTATGCCAATTTCATGAATCTTTCCTTGGCCTTACTAATCATTCATCATACATGGCACAACTATGGCCACCTTATCAAAATTAAGGTTTCTAAGACCCGTGGCTATAGGTTCTAGCATCCCACTCAAACGACCACATAGGCCATTTTCACATGGCTTAAAGTTTACAACCCAAAATTCAACAAAACAAAATAGCCCATACATGCCAAATGTTCTCCTAGTTCAACTACGAAGACAATACCAAAAGATTTCCAGCCGGTGTGATGACTTCAACGACGGTTCCGAGCACGCAAACGAGGCGAATCCAAAAGACCTAAAGTGGGTGACAAGAAAACACAGAGTGAGTTTATAACTCAGTAAGTCCTAAGCATTCGACAATTATCCATCAATAAAATTATCACAACATGAAATAATGTACGAGGCTAGGTACTCCATCCATATCGAAAATATACCATAGTTCCTCGGACCTTTCGGTTCCTTCTCATACCAATTCACCCAATAACATTTCATATACTGTTCAATAGAATAATAGAGGCATTTCCATACATCATCTCATTTCCGCAATAATCATGCAATCAAATGAACTTTCATCTATTCCACTATACTTTATTTACGGGAATGCAATTGAAATCATCACATAGATTTAAAACTTACCAACTCAACCCCGAGCATGAACATAGCATCTATTAGCCATGAACTCAAGGTACTTACTTTTTCCACTGTCCGTACTCAACTCGATAATATCGCACACTCAGTGCCAATAGTGATGCAAAAGCATATAGTGAGTCCGCACACTTAGTGATATAAAATCAGCTCGCACACATAGTGCTATATAATCAAATTCGCACACTTAGTGCTGTACAAATTTTAAACCCGCACACTTAGTGCCAATCTTGTCACCGTGTCCATTTATACCCGCACACTTAGTGCCAATCTTGTCACCGTGTCCATTTATACCCGCACACTTAGTGCCGAAATCAACAACTCAATACATCACACCTCTTTTCTTTTCATTCAATACTTTCATCACCACATACATACATGTATATAAATTTATCATTCCTTTCGGCATAATTACATAGACATTATGTCTATTTAAATCAATACCAAATACATGCTTAGTGACTTACCTTGGAGGTTGTCAAGCGCTTTCAACGGCTATTCTATCACCTTTTCTTTTCCTTTATCGGAGCTAGTTCCCCTTTGCTCTTGAGCTTAATCTTGATGCAAGTATAGCCAAATCTCCTTCTAGTTCTCTTCTAAACCAAGCATGGAACAAAAACTTCCTCTTCCTCTTTAGAATTTTCGGCCAAAGAAAGAAAGGAAAGGATGAACAAATTTTTTTGTTTTTTTTTTCTCTCTAGTTACGGCACAATGGGGGGGGCATCCATGCTCATTTTTTTGTTTATTTCTTTAATGCTAGCTATTATTTTATGGCTTCCTACATACACCACTAGCATAACATGTTGGAAACATGTTCCCTTGCCCATAACCTTGTCATGGCCGGCCACTTCTCCTTAATAAATGGATTATTTGACATGCAACTCCACTTATTTTACTTCATTATTTTATTAGCCTCTTAAAATTAGCCACATATATTTAAATCCTTTCACATGAGTCCTTTTCCTTTCAATTCACATTCAAATTAACAAAATCAAAGAATTGAAAATTCACACATGCATTTTCACACATATTTGGCATGGAATAAGGTATTTAAATGTTTTTGTGACCCGATTTCGTGGTCCCGAAACCACTTCCCGACTAGGGTTAAATTAGGGATGTCACAGTAATTCTAGAACCGAGGCCGGAGGTTCTTCAAACAATTGCAAGCTGTTGTAATTTAAGTTGACAATTTTAACTATATGATCAGTAACTTTATTTTGTTCCCTAGAAATATGTTGAATTCGCACTTTCCAGTTGTGGCATAAGAGTTGCTGGATTAGACACAAGTCCAGCATCCTCCTATTTGCAGCACCTTCAATAAGGAGTTTTTCAACTGACAAAGCATTATTACATTCCAACTCCAGCTGCCTAAAACTAGTCTCCCATGCTATGATGAGTCCTTCTATAATAAAAAAACAAGATAAATTTGTTGCGACTTTTCTATAATAATCAACACAAAATGAGTCACACAATATCAAAATACAAATACAAATAAATGCAATATCAAAATAATTAATATAACTAAAAAAAAATGAAACATTTTAGAATTCTATGTAACACCCTAAACCCGGCCTAGACATCTAGGCTAAGTCCGTGAGTTACATCATCCATTCTAAAGATGACATTACCATAACGCAACCGAAGTAAACCAATAGTCACACAATATTCAACACGACAATAATTTAAAGACATAGTCTTCCTAAATTCATAACATCATAAGACAAATATTCCTACTAATAATAACTATGCTAGGAACAATATTTAATATCGGACCAAGCTTCCGCGACACCGACCCGATCAAGTCTAATTACCACCTGAAATTTAACCAATAATAGGATGAGTTATGAACTCATTGCGTAAAAATGAAAGTAATGCAACAATGGTAGCTTATAGAGAATTTCCAGTTCAGAGATTTGGTTCAACACAGAAGCGTGTTCGTTCTAAGTTCAAAGCAGAGATTTTACATATGTATATATGTATTATTCCAGTTTAGAAATAGTTCAGATCAGATTCGAATGCAATGTCCCTATTCCATCCGCTACACACCAACTTCAGTCATCCTAACACACCATTATGGACATTTAGTGCCTATCCGTCCCTACACACCTTTAAAGTGTTCAATGACACTTTTATAGAAACGCAACTTAGCTGCTAGTTTAATAAGTGACAAGAGCAAAACAAAATGATACTTATTGTGGCATAGCCACTATTTCAATACAAACTCCCTTCTTCTTCACAATCTCCCACCACATGTTAATACAAAATGCAGTAGTCCATATCACATGTTCAGTCATTCTAATACATTACATAATTAATAAAGTAGTTCGATAATATAGTAGTATTACAGTGCATATTTAAGTACATGACTCACAAACTAGTGTTATATAAGCAAATTCAGTTATTCGTATATTGAGGAAACCAAACCAAAGTTTAGCAACCTTCTCGGCCTCAAAAATAGTTCTCAGATCCAATATCCCGCCACACGGCCTGGGCATATGCCCATGTGCCTTAGCCGTGTGGATTTTAAGCACAAGCAGTGAGTCATACGGCCTAGGCACATGCTCGTGTCATTGGCCGTGTGGTTTTATACTATGAACAGTGAGTTACACGGCTTGGGCACAAGCCCATGTCCCTGGTCGTGTGGTTTTATTCAATGAACAGTGAGTTACACAGCCTGGGCACACGCTCGTGTCCTTGGCTGTGTGGTTTTATACAATGAACAGTGAGTTTCAAGGCCCGGGCACACGCCCGTGTCCTTGGTCGTGTGAACCCTGCAGTAGAATGGCCATACATGGCCTAATCACACGCTCATATGGCCGCCCGTGTGGTTTTAATTCAATAAACAGTGAGTTAGAAGACCATTCACACGGCCTGCCACACGCCCGTGTGGCGCACACGGCTTAGTCACATGCTCGTGTGCCTGGTTGTGTGGCGTTGACAGCCACCATTTTTGGCGATCCGAAACTTGAAAAGTAGAGTTTTCGATATGCGCCTGATCTGGTTTTGACAGAGAAACAATGCGGAGACTACCTGGAACCTAATTATTCATTACACAAACAATTACATCATTAATTCCAATGTTCAGTAAAAATAACTTATTATTAACATACGTTGAAAGGTTCAACATCATTCTATTCCAATTCGCACACTCACCTCGTACGAAACAGGAGAAATTAGCCTAACACGGCGGATTACTGTCTTTGGCAACACCCTTGCCTAAACAATATAGTAAATCGAGCGTTTAATAGAAAATTGACTAAATGAGTAAAGTCCTGTTTTGACAGAAAATGTTAACAGAACGAAAAGCATAACGACAGGAAGTTACAATAGAACTTATGCTGAATTGGTCTTATAGGCAACTAAGCTTTACAACCACACAAGATCGATTGCAGGAAGAAGAGAAAAGAAAAGAAATTTGAGAAGAAGGAGTAAAAAATTAAAGAATTAGGAGGTAAAGAAAAATAATAATAACTTTTCCTTAGACTACTTAAACTAACCACCACCCTTCTCAATATTTGCAAAAAATATATTCCTAACGCGTACGATGGAATTCGAACTCGAAACTAGAAAAAATACAGACAGATGCTTAACCAGTTAACCAGTTAACCAGCAGGCTCATTCTTGTCATCCTTTCTCATAGGATTGAACTCAAACAGGTAGTGCATGCTTGTGGGTTGATTCTAAAACAACAAAACTTTTAATGATGCGACTCGAAATCTAGACCTTAAACTCAATCGTAGAATACAGAACCATAGATACAAAAATTAATTATTGTCGGTTTTCACAAACAAGTTCTTAAAATTTTGGGGCAGTACATTCTGTGAATTAAGTTAGAACTCAAATGTTTCCATATTTAGTTGTGTTTCTTCTTTTGTATTTTATATATCATTAGATTTATCTTAAGTTTTAGAATTTTGAATTTAGGGTTTTTTATAGCTTTGATTAGATTTTAATTTGGAAAATGAGATTTAGACTTTAGACATCAATTTTAAGATTAAATTTTAGCTAAAACTTTAGATTTTAAAATCATTAGATTTAATCTCATCAATTATTAGTTTTCTTATGTTTCAAAAATCTTTTTTTTTTTGCAACAAAATACTAATATTCATTAAAAAACAAGGCTTGAGGCAGCTGAAACAAAATAAAGCGGCAGAAGAATGAAAAGATAGAAAAAAATAAAAAAAAATAATTCCAACAAGTACACAGAGCACATAGGAAAGAAACAAAACCACTAATGCATTAAACTCGGCCCTCACCAAAAATGAAAAGTCACTAGAAATTATTAGCCAAAAAATTCAACATACCCAGAGTAGATCCACAGTTTAGCCGAACATGGGAGAGAAAAACTTTCAAACCCATCCACGGAGATTCAACAGAACCTTCTCCATCTTCAAAGCGAACAAAACCATTTCAACATCTTTGGATCCAAGCTGTCCAATCCTCAGCCATCACTTTCCCCACTGAATCTAGCGGTTCATGAACCCAGAAACAAGGGAGTTGTCATCGACGACCTACTATCGCCAAAGTATGTGTCGCATTATTGAATGATCTCGGTACAAAAAGGTAAGAAACCTTCTCGAAACGTCTTTCAAGAAAAAGAATACTGTGGATAATCGGTCTAAGGAGAGATCTATCCTCCCTTTTTTAGTTGAGTTTTTTTATTATCGATAAAGAATCCCCTTCCAACAGTAGCCTCCTGAAGCCCATTTCAACCGCAAAAAGCATAGTCTTTTCACACGCCCGAGCGTCAACAACAAAAGCATCAACCACATCTACAAAAGGGTAAGTACACGCACCCATAAAATGCCCTTAATTATTTCTTGCTAAAACAACTGCAAAAGAAGTTCTAGTTTCTCTTTGGAATGAAGCATCAAAATTCAATTTAATAAAACCAATACCAGGGGGACGCCATAAATGCTTTATCATAGAAGTAGAAAAAGATTTCAGATTCACTTAGCACAAAGAGAGTTCTTGACAATAACCTCGGATAAAACCCAGGAGATCCTGGATGGAAAACTTTAGTCCTTCATGAACCAATTTATTTATTTTATACAATAACACCCATAAAGAGATAATTAGAACCTGTCTATTACTAACATCTGCCACAAGAAAAGTGTTGACTAATCGATTTTTTTCATTTGAGGTATTCCCACTCGGAGCAATCCTGATGTTGAGAGAGGCCCATAATTGCTATAGAACACCAAAATTCCACATCAAGTGGTCTGAATCCTCCGGAGCTTCTTTACAGAGAGGGCAGACGACATCAACATACAATCTTCTTTGAAAAAGATTTGTATAATGAGGCACATAGTTGTTGAAAAGTTGCCACCTATGTTTTTTTTTTTTACTTTAGCAGGAATATGTAAAGCCCAAAGTAATTTGTAGAAATCTCTGTATTTATCAGCTGTGAAAGAATTGTAGTCATAATTCTGTAATTGATATGTAATTAAAGTACGATACCCACTCTTCATGGAGTACTCTCTAGTAGCCTTGTGTTTCCAGACCTGTAACACCCTTATCTCGTATCCGTCGCCGGACTAGGGTTAAGAGGCATTACCAGACATTTCAAAACATTATAAGATTAATTCCCAAACATCATCCACATTTCAAAGCATCATGGTCAAACATAAACACAGAGTCCCTTTCTTAGGTCAATGAGACCTTAAACATGCTTTAGGAAGGGGTCGGGACTAAACCGAGTACATACAAAATTTTTTGAAACTAAATAAATTTTCTAAGTCACAAAGGTCACAGGCCCATGTGTCTAGGCCATGAAAAAGCAGGGCATACATACTGACTTGTCCCACATAGCCGGAGACATGCCCATGTGCCTTGGCTGTGGTCGAAACTGACTTAGGTCATACGGCTAACCACACGCTCGTGTGTCTAGGCCATGCTCGAGACTGACTTTAAGTTGTAGGACTACCCCAAGGGACACACGACTGTGTAACATGACCGTGTGTCACACACGGCTGAGACACACACCTGTGTGGACAAAAATAGGCTATTTGAAAAGTCGAATTGCCACCCTTAAGGGTCATCCCTACAAGTCCAAAATCAAAGCAGAAATGCATCATAATTTCAACCAACTTTAATCACAAAACATACATCCTTCATGTCATCCAATCACCAAACAATATCATCCTTATTATCTAAACCAAAACATACCAAAATCACATACCAAACTCATTCATTCATACATGTCATTATCCTAATTTTTCACATCCATATTTCATATCAAAACCATACCATTTCCATAACTAATTCACATAACTAACTTACCAAATTGACCATTTCTCACTAGGCCATTTATGTACATCAAAGCATATCATTTCTTAACACAACTTATATACAAAAAACCAAACCAAATAGCAACTTTAATCTGCCATATCACATGGCACAATATACACTTCACAAATCATATTCAACTACTTCTAGCCTATACATGCCATACTTCACTATTCATATTTTCAAAAGGTACCAAAATAGAGTTCGATGGTTTGGTAATGATCCTCAACGATCCCCGAGCTTCCAGTAGCTTTGATATCTATAAAACAATGCAAACACACACAAAGTAAGCTTTCAAAAGCTTAGTGTAATAGCCCAAATTTGCCCGGGCCTTAAACTAAAATAAAAAATAAAAAATAAAAATAAAACAAAGTCCAAGTCCAGTACAAAATTACAAATATATAATTTGGCCCAATCGAAATGGCCCATTACTTGAAAAGATTGAAGGTCCATCTATGAGCTTGACTTATATGGAAATATAATCTTTAAGGATATGCAATCTTAGATATGATATGCAATTTTAGATATGATACAATCTTAGATATGATATGCAATCTTAGATATGATATGCAATCTTGAATATATGATCTTGTAATCTTGGAGATTTAATTTGTAGATATCCTTTAATCTTGGAACGAGCATGAAGAAATTAACGATACTTCTTTATCTTTTGAGTTGTTCTGCCGGATCGGTCGCTCAAGACCTTTGGTCTCTACCGGGACCCGATGAAAAAAATGGGATCACTTCTTATGGGTTCATTGAGAATGATTCTGATCTAGTTCATGGCCTATTAGAAGTAGAAGGCGCTCGGTGGGATCCTCACAGCATGAGAAAAAGATTGCGGTCGGTTTGATAATGATCGAGTGACATTGCTTCTTCGGTCCGAGCCGGGGAATCCCTTATATATGATGCAAAATGGATCTTGTTCTATCGTTGATCAGAATTCTTGAGTTTTGGGAAGCAATAAGAATTCTTGAGAGCATTCACTCAAATTTCTCTCCCTCTTGCGTTCTTACTCTCTGTGGTTTGTTCTTATTTTATTCTTCGTCTATCTTAGTTTTTCAACCTCTTTTTTATTTTAATTTCTTCATTTTTCAAATATGTATATTTATTCCTATCTTTTATACATTTGATTATGTATTTTATATATTATAATATTTAACCTTTTATATAGTTTTCAAATATATATTTTCTATGCATGTATATATATTATATTATTATTTCATGTATTTTGAACTATTGCATTATATTTTTATAATTTGTAAATGTTCTATTTATTCATTTTTTTAGTGTATGTCATTATCTCATTTGTCCATAGTTTCATTTTTTTATATGCTATGTTTAATTACTTCTTTTATGTGCTATTTTATGATATATATTGTTGTATAATTTTTGCATCTATTATGTTTTTCTTTTAGTTTACTCATGTTTTTATTTGTTTATTACCTTATATTTACCTTAGTATGATTTTTTTATTAAACGTATGTTCATGTTATTTAGTTTTGTCTTAATGATATTATTTATGTTTGTATGGAAATGTTAGAATATTTTGTACATCTATGCTTCATGATGCATTAATATGTCATCCTAAAACGTCATTTAAAATAATATTCCAAGGTTTCTTTAAAAAAGGCAATGATTGATGTTTGGAAACTTCGAGAAAGGTAGTGCCCTAACTTACTGGGTTGCGACTTTTCTCCTTGAATTCGAATAGTGAAGCACCCTTCTAAGTGATTTTAAGTTTTCAAAACTTAAACAATTATTTCGAGATTTCAAAAACATAGTGTCCTAACTTACTGGATATGGCGTTTTGTTGTTTCGAGATAGAAATTTTCGAAAGACGAGCTTAGTTTCGAAGGTTTTAAAATGTTGCGTCCTAACTTACTGGATGTGATGTTTTGACTCGTTTAAAATAAGTGAGCCTTAATTTTTAAAATTGAGACATTCTAATTAAAAGAGGTTTGCATCTTAAAACTTTCAAATTTCCGACATTAAAGACACTTGATAATCAATTTGGTACCAATTTTTGGGCGTTACGAGGGTGCTAACCCTTCCTCGTACGTAATCGACTCCTGAATCCATTTTCTCGACTTTCGTAGACCAAAATTAATGTTTTAAAACAAAACATTTTATAAGGTGATCCAATCACACCTAAAAAGATTGATGGCGACTCCCGTTTTCGTTTTTCTTAAAGTCAATTCTCATTTTCCAAAGCTCGATTTAAAAATGGTTTCGACAGCTTGGCGACTCCACTGGGGACTAATAAGAGAGTCAATCCATATAATTGATTACCTTTTGTCTTAATGTCGAAAATTTGAAAAATTTTAAAATTCAATCCTCGTTACATTACATGTGTTTGTATTATTGCATATGTTATATATTTTGATACACATTGTATTTGCATGACCATTATGGTCACACTCTTAAGTGGGAGTGAGAAACTAAGCCTTCGTGAGGTTTTCGCCTCTGTGCAGGATAGTGGATCACTTTCGGGATACATCCGTACCTATGGTTTCGTGAGATTTTCATCTCGTGTAGCCATAGGAAATGTATTCCTTGAACTGAACTCGATTCAAATGAGCCTATAATGGGTGAGGATCGAGGAATCACTGGTTCGGTACCTCAAACTTTAGAAACAAACCACATATAGAAAAAGCTGTAAGAGCTCAATATAGATAGAATTATACCGAGGTTGTCTTTGTGTTTATTAATATCATATGATCTTGTTGTTTTCTTTCTTTTGTGCATGTCATTTTGCATTTAAAAGGTATCGATTCACGGTCAGTTTCTAAGTTAGAAAGTTTTATTATGGAGAATGGACTTCTTGATAGAATGGAGGGCAACGCTAACGTCCATAAATTGTCAAAAGAAACGCTGAAGGATACACATCAGAATTATGGGGTTACACTTGCATCAGCGTGGCGCAAAATAATCTCCAAGAGTTAAAGGAAATATGGGATCAATGGAGTAATGAAGCCAAGCAGTTGTTCTACAATAACTAAGGGGACTTGCAGTATTTGCTTGACAGGAGGATAGATGAGCAATTCAAAGTGAGTGTGGGAGTATTGATAGACACTTCTACCATTATAGCATTTCTCTTTCATATGAAGACGGTTGCCATGTGGATGGTAAGGGTATTGGAAGGAAAGTGATTGATAGAGTGCATGAGACCTACAAAAATGAATTGGATGGAAAGAATTTTGCCTATGATGGTAAAAAGCTCGTTTACTATAAGACCGCTACCAAACAACAAGCTTGAGTTTACTATTGTACTTATCAGAAATATTGGAAATGCAAGCCCCGATGGCCTGGATAGCTCAAGTAAGCGTGAAAGAAAGCGATTAAAGAAGACTGTATCATACAAAAACCTTTAGAGATTAGCTATGCTGCGAAGGTATCGAGGCAGGATGCTCTGTGTGGGTAGAAATCTGAAAGCTCTCAAGAAACATTGAGGATATAGGTTATTATTTTTAGGTAGCACACTGCAGAACGGGATACCTACTTGTTCGCTAATCTATCTCAAAATAATCAGAACAACTTCACAGGTATTGGAGGAGGTGCCCTTAGCTGCACGGATTACCCCACAGGTGAGTTTGTTGCTCAAACTCAGGAGGCAGCTGATTATTTACAGACATTGGCGGCATAGGAGCTACAATCTGATCGCGGCCAATAGTTTGTTTTGTTGTTAAAACTTTAGCCATTAGGGCGAAAGCGTATTTGTAATCCATTTATATGTAAAGATATTCTTTTTCTAAATAAAGTTTTCTAAATAAGATTGAATCGAGATTGATACCTTTTGCATTCATTTGCATCTTATAGCATTTCATTGCATCATTTGCATTCAAAATTATAAAAAGACCCTAATTAGTTAAAGTTATTAAAAATAGAAAGAAAAAGAGAGAGAAAATAGGGTCACGGCTGAGTGAAAAAGAAGTTGAATGGGAATTAACGACATTCCCATACATATCCCTGACTTTTGTGTCAGGAGGGATAACTTACCCGGAAAAGGGGGTGTTTGGAAATGAAAATCATCCCATCAATGTCATACATGAGGAAGGGACTGAACAAAGAAACCTTGAGGGCATTCGCCCTTACGAACCGGGAAGTTCTTTAAACAATTGGACTGCAGAAGAACTTCCTGTAATCTTTCGAAATTTTACAGAGTAATATTCAGAACACTCTTGTTTCTCTAAAGCCTAGAAGTAATGAGATTTCTTTTGAGAAGTGGGCTCATGTTCAAACATTTTTATTTTCAATAAAACATACTTTTATTATTTATCCGAGTAAATATTCTTTCATTCTGATTCTTTTAACCTTTAATATTCTTTATAAATTTCATTGCATTCATAACATGTAAATAGTCATTCTTGAATTCATTTATTCCTTGTTTATTCTTTTGTGTGCCTATCATAGATCCCTAGATATCAATGACACGGGCAACGATACTACAGATTCAGAGTTCCTTTTAAGTGTGATATGTGTTTAGAGGAATCTCAGTACTTTGAAGGTGACAGAAATTATGACTTGTTTCTGAATTTGTTGAAAATGGTTTTTACCCATGAAGTGGTGGTAGGAAATATAGCCTTAGAGGAAGGAAAGATTGCAAAATTGGAATTAGTTGAGGAGAAAAGCAAGACCTTGTTGAGACTATTATGGGAATTCAAAAATGTGGTCCAAAGACGCATGCAGGAGGATTTGCAATTGCCAGGATAAGCATAAGGTTTTGGGGCACTGATTGGTCCACCATGGAAAGGGATCGCATCAGTTGTACAATGAATGCCAAATTTAAAGGAGTCAAGACTTATGGGGCATGTATGTTATGGGCCCGAGCCCGTCAAAAGTTTCAAGCTGACAACGGTTCATCTTTGTGGTTGTTGACTGCTCCGTTAAGAGGGTGGAGATAGCTTCATATGCCAATATTACAAAGTCAATAGTCATCGAGTTTCAAAAAAAAAAAAGAAGAAGGAAAGAAAGATCATATCCAACTGCACAATGTCAATGGTTTGCAGTTTGTTCAAAGAGTAGGCGCCATGCCACAATACATCAAAGGTTGCCAAAAGAAAGAAAGAAAAATCAACAAAAGTTACAGAAGATGACCGAGACTTGGTAAAAATTGGCATAAAAAGCTACTACCTACTTTCTATGTTTATGTTGGGGCAAACGGCTTCAAGGATCCCAACTATCATCCTTGGAATGAATGCAGCGCATGGATCTCTTAGGCAGTCTGATACGCTGTCAATAGCTGCATTGGATAGATCAACGTAATAGTTGTCGATTTTCTGCTATAGAGCATTAGACTATACACAGTCTCTGAAGCTTGAAATGATATATTCTCTCTTCAAACCAGTTTCTGACAAAGTAGATCATAAGAGAAACTCTCTTCGACTTCTATACAAGTTCAGAGAAGAGGAAGCCTGATCAAGTCATGGAGATAGCGAGTCTCAGTTCAGTCAAATGATGAAGAAATGATTTGATCAAGTTATCGAGACTTGAGGATCTCGACAATGTGCTACATAGTCTGTCATTGACAACAAAGTATGTCATCCAAAGAACAATGATTTTTACCTTGGTACCCATGCTGGAATGATTGGAATCACGAGGCAGACCCACTATCATGTTCTCTTAGACCAGGCTGGGTTTTCGGCTAATGATCTGCAATAGTTTGTTCATTCTCTATCCTATATGTATCAAAGGAGCACCACAACCATATTTGTTGTGGCTCCTGTTTGCTACGCTCATTTGGCAGCTTCACAGTTGGGGGCAATTTATGAAGATTAGGGATGCTTCAGAAACATCATCGAGTCATGGTGGGATGTATGTTCTGGGAGTAATCCCTGTACCTCAGCTTTCCAGGTTGAAAGATAAAGTCAGCAACTTCATTCTTGTCTATTGAGAATCATTGAACCATCTTTTTGTAGGGTTTGACAAACAACAACCAGGACTACTGCTGGGGCAATCCCTTTCTCATGGGTTTATGAATCAGGATTTTTCCTCCAAGCTTTGATGGAGTCAAGAATTGAATACCTCTAGTAAATTTAACTTGAAAGTATTCATCCTAAGCAAATGTACCAAGAATGGATGACACAGACTTATGACAAAGAAGGTTCGTCTAAAAGAATTTCATAAAGGAAACGTTGTGCTGAAAGAGATCCTTCCCATGCAAAAGGATGCCGAATTGGGAAGGGCCGTATGTTGCGAAGAGGGATTTCTCTAGAGGTGCACTGATTTTGACAAGAAATGGATAGGAAGAATTTATCTGATCCAGTGAATTCGGACTCGGTCAAGGAGTACTTTATCTGAAGGAGAAGGGAAGCCTAGGTAAAAACCCGCAAAGGGCACTTTGGGACTTCTATTTCAAAAAAAAAGGAAAAAGAGAAAAAAAAAGAGAAAAAAAAAGAAAAATGAGAAAAATGAAAAAAGAAAAATGGAGAGGCCAAGGTGAAAACCCGCAAAGGGCGCCTTGAGACCAAAGGGGTTTTGAGTTGAAAACCCGAAAGGGCAGCTCAAATTTTGAAGAGCACATAATAATCTTGCTATATCTAATTCAACGAAGAGTGAAGTGCATTGCATATCGGGGCATCAACAAAGTACTTTGGATCTTTTAAACATATGTTGAATTCAAGAAAGTCTTCATAGAGTTGGCATATAAACACTCAAGCGGCGATATCTAGGGCATCTAACTTTTGTCCTGTTTACTATCTTTAGATTCTTTTTCTTCTCAAAGATAGGCTTTTAGATTAATTTCATTTGTATTTTTGATAAATTTTTCCAAATCTAATTATCCTCAGGATCAATTTATTTGTCTCCCATTATTCATAAAGCATGTTGCATTGAAATAATGATAGATGAACTAAAATATCTTCACAAACGAAGTTTTGCATATTACTCTGGAAATTTCTAGATAATACAAGAAACTAAAACAAGACAATTGTTTAAGGAATTCCCATTTGTATGGGTTGGAGATACTCGAGAGATTTTCTTCTTCAGTCCAAAAGGTGGTTGGACGTTTTAAGCAATATTGATCTTAAGAAAGGATCATTTCATAAACATCTTCAGTGGGTTGTAACATTCGGGGAATGGTACGGTAAACCAAATTGATGGAGAAGATTCGAGGCATACGAGCAGAGTATGATTGATATGTTGAGAAGAACGAGGTGGAAAGCTCGATAGATGAATGAGTGATGACGTCCGAAATAGGAGTTATTTTCATAAACATTTTGCATCATAATATGTCTAATTAGGAGATTTGACTCATTTCAATCATGGCATCTTAATTATTTGACATAAGCATAAATTCCAGGAAATCAATTCTACAGGTGGATTCCCCAGTGGGCAATGTAGCAAGGTTGATTGAAAATTACAAAATTCAATGCCTTAATCCCCTAAACAGTAGGGTAATAGGTTAAATTTGCATATCTTATCTCCCTAAGTAGTAGTGGAACAGATCGAAGACTCGGCTTAATCTCCTAAGCAGTAGGGTAACAGGTTAAATTTGCAGATCTTATCTCCCTAAGCAGTAGTGGAGCAGATCGAAGACTCACTTTAATCCCCTAAGTAGTAGGGTAACAGGTTAAATTTGCAGACCATATCTCCTTAAGCAGTAGTGGAGTAGATCGAAGACTCGCCTAAATCCCTTAAGCAGTAGGGTAACAGGTTAAATTTGCAGATCTTATCTCCCTAAGCAGTAGTGGAGCAGATCGAAGACTCGCCTTAATCCCTAGCGGTAGGGTAACAGGTTAAATTTGCAGATCTTATCTCCTAGCAAGAGTGGAGCAGATCAAGACTCGCCTTAATCCCCTAAGCGGTAGGGTAACAGGTTAAATTTGCAGATCTTATCTCCCTAAGCAGTAGTGGAGTAGATCGAAGACTCGCCTTAATCCCCTAAGCAGTAGGGTAACAGGTTTGCAGATCTTATCTCCCTAAGCAATAGCAGAGCAGATCGACGACGACTTGCCTTAATCCCCTAAGCAGTAGGGTAACAGGTTAAATTTGCATATCTTATCTCCCTAAGCAGTAGTGGAGCAGATCGAAGACCCACATTAATCCTCTAAGTAGTAGGGTAACAGGTTAAATTTGCAGATCTTATCCCTAAGCAGGAGCGGAGCAGATTGAAGACGATGCACCTTAACCCCCTAAGCAGTAGGGTCCAAGATGATTTGGTATCTCTGCAATGATAGGGAACAAATCGAAGATAGCAGATCGGGCGTCTCTATATTCGACGGAGAGCAAATCGAAGACATAGCAGATTTGGCTTTCGGATGTTCTCACACCAAAGTAGATCCAAGATAACAGATCTGGCATCTCCATTTCGACGGAGAGCAGATACATAGCAGATCTAACCTTCATATGATTTTACTAAAGCAGATCCAAGATGATTTGGCATCTTTGTGTTCATAAGGAGCAAATCGAAGATATAGCAGATTTGGCTTTTACGTGTTTACGCTGAAGCAGAGCTAAGATGATTTGGCATCTCTGTATTGACAGAAAACAAAACGAAGAAGCAGACTTGGCATCTCTATGTTCGACGGAGAGAAGATCGAAGATATCAACATGACAGTATTGAGTTTGTAATGAGTAGATTGAGGACCATGATCAGATGAGGCCAGGCAAATTTGGTCTTTCTATAAGTCTTTACTTGATTCTTGTTACACAGCAATGAGCAAAGAAGGGCAGCTGTAATAGCCCAAATTCGCCCGGGACTTAAACTAAAATAAAAAAGAATAAAATAAAAATAAAACAAAGTCCAAGCCCAGTACAAAATTAAAAACATATAATTTGGCCCAATCGGAATGGCCCATTACTTGAAAAGATTGAAGGTCCATCTATGAGCTTGACTCATATGGAAATATAATCTTTAAGGATATGCAATCTTAGATATGATACAATCTTAGATATGGTATGCAATCTTAGATAGGATATGCAATCTTGAAGATATGATATTGTAATCTTGGAGATTTAATTTGTAGATATCCTTTAGTCTTAACTGTTGATGTAATTGATCTCATCTTAGTTGGATTTGGGGAGGCTCAACTATAAATAGAGGCCTCTCCCTTCATTGTAAATCACTTGAGTTTTGGGATGCAATAAGAATTCTTGAGAGCATTCACTCAAATTTCTCTCCTCTTGCGTTCTTACTCTCGTGGTTTGTTCTTATTTTATTCTTCGTCTATCTTTGTTTTTCAACCTTTTTTATTTTAATTTCTTCATTTTTCAAATATGTATATTTATTCCTATCTTTTATACATTTGATTATGTATTTTATATATTATAATATTTAACCTTTTATATAGTTTTAAAATATATATTTTCTATGCATGTATATATATTATATTATTATTTCATGTATTTTGAACTATTGCATTATATTTTATAATTTCTAAATGTTCTATTTATTCATTTTTTTAGTGTATGTCATTTATCTCATCTGTGCATAGTTTCATTTTTTTATATGCTATGTTTAATTATTTCTTTTATGTGCTATTTTATGATATATATTGTTGTATAATTTTTGCATGTATTATATTTTTCTTTTAGTTTACTCATGTTTTTATTTGTTTATTATCTTATATTTACCTAGTATGATTTTTTTTATTAAGCGGATGTTCATGTTATTTAGTTTTGTCATAATGATATTATTTATGTTTGTATGGAAATGTTAGAATATTTTGTACATCTATGCTTCATGATGCATTAATATGTCATCCTAAAACGTTATTTAAAATAATATTCCAAGGTTTTTTTTAAAAAAAAATAAAAGGCAATGCTTGATGTTTGGAAACTTCGAAAAAGGTAGTGCCCTAACTTACTGGGTTGCTACTTTTCTCCTTGAATTCGAATAGTGAAGCACCCTTCTAAGTGATTTTGAGTTTTCAAAACTTAAACAATTATTTCGAGATTTCAAAACATAGTGTCCTAACTTACTGGATATGGCGTTTTGTTGTTTCGAGATAGAAATTTTCGAAAGACGAGCTTAGTTTCGAAGGTTTTAAAATGTTGTGTCCTAACTTACTGGATGTGATGTTTTGACTCGTTTAAAATAAGTGAGCCTTAATTTTTAAAATTGAGACATTCTAATTAAAAGAGGTTTGCATCTCAAAACTTTCAAATTTTCGACATAAAAGACACTTGATAGTCAATTAGGTACCAATTTTTGGGCGTTACGAGGGTGCTAACCCTTCATCGTACGTAACCGACTCCCGAATCTATTTTCTCGACTTTCGTAGACCAAAATTAATGTTTTAAAACAAAACATTTTATAAGGTAATCCAATCACACCTAAAAAGATTAGTGGTGACTCCCGTTTTCATTTTTCTTAAAATCGATTCTTATTTTCCAAAGCTCGATTTAAAAATGGTTTCGACACTCAGTAAGCCATATACAAATAAACTTATCACATATCACAATTCTAAACCAATTCATTCATGTAGTTCATAGCAAAATACAATCATATATCCATATGTCTCATATAGATCCTTTGATCATAATTCTTTTACATATATCATATGTCCACAATATACATATACTTACCTTTCATTCTCAAACATGATATACCTTTCGAACGTACCTGAATTGAATACACATTCACATAGCTATTCATTTCTCAGAATGCTCGTTGAATCGTACAGAATTAAATAAGATACGCGGATAGCTCAGAAAACTTGTACAATGCCAATGTCTCAGACATGGTCTTACATGTAATCAAATGTTGATGCCACTATCCCAAACAGGGTCTTACACGAAATCATATACGATGCCGATGTCCTAGACATGGTCTTACACGTAAATCTCAAATCGATATGAACGTCCTAGATGTGGTCTTACACGAAATCACATATCGAAATCCTATGTCATGACATATGTATCCTAACTATTCCTATGGTTCATACAGGGCTTTCAGACGTCGTCACATTATCGAAACTTTCTCGGATTTCACAGATTCATCTTCCATATTCATCCATCACAATTCAAACACATATAAGCATAAATTAATCAACTCAAATACATTTATTTGTATATCAACTTATCTCGTATATATGGAAATGAACGGATTTAACCGACTACTCGACCACTTTTGACTTTCCTCGATCTAATTCCATTTTCTTTGGTTCTTGATCTATACACAATCAAATCTAACTCTTTTATTCACCAAATCATTCAATTCAATCTATTTACACATATTTAGGGAATTTTACAAATTGACCCTTATATTTTCACATTTTAACACTTTAGTCCTTAATTCACAAAATCACAAAATATGCATAATTTCATTACACACATGCTTAGCCAAATTTTCCTCTAGCCCATATAAGCCCATATATTTCATTTGTTTCAAATTTTAGCCCCTCAATTTCTCATTTTCATAAATTAATCCAAAATACTCAATTTCATAAAAAATCAACTACAAAATATGTTAACCCAACACATATCTTTCATTTTCCATCAACTAACATCACAAAGCTTATAATTTCATAAATGGCTTAACTCAAATTCATCATCAAATTCAAAAATTGAGACATGGTCTTGATAGATTACTAAGCAATAATCACAAGAAACATAGAAATTATTGAAAATGGATCAATAATCATACCTCAATCTTAAAAGATTAGTGCCGAACCCTAAAGACCCTTTTTCTTTTCTTTTTCCTTTGTATTTCCGGCAAAGATGAACACGAATGACTAATTTCATGCATTTGTTTTATTAATTATAACCTAATTAATCAATTTCCATTTTTAACCTTATTATTATCATTAATATTCCACTAACTAATGTCCAACCATGTCATTTCATAAATTCAATGGTCCATTTACAACATAAGGACCTCACATTTAAAGAGACACATCAATTCGACACTTATCAAATGGCACACAACTCTTCATTTTCTGCAAGTTAGTCCTTTTTGCAAATTAAGCACACAATTGATTGAATTTTCATATGAAAATTTCACACATGCTTAACGACATACTGTAAACACGAAAAATAATATTAAAATATTTTTCTAACTCAAATTTGTGGTCCCGAAACCACTATTCTGACTAGGGTCTAAACCGAACTGTTACAAGACCAACGTGTAGTGGGATCTGTGACAAGCAAGCGAAATGCACTTGGTCTTCATCAAACAATCTACAAATCACCTCCTTATTCCAGGTATTTGTTTCAGTATTAATTGATTGGTTCACTGTGATCCAGGAAGTATTAATCCTTTGGACTGATAGCCTATTATTTCCATGACTAGGCACCATGGATCATTCCAAATGTTCACACGATCCCCATTACTAATGCGCCAAACCATGCCATTAGCAATCAAATCTCGAGCACTGCATATACTCCTCCAGGTAAGCAAAGGGTAAGATCCCACCTTAGCTGATAAAATATCTGTTAAAGGAAAATAACGGGCTTTCAAAACCTTCGCTAAGAGGCAATCGGGCTGAGAAAAAATATGCCATACTTGCTTTGCTAATAAGGCTTGATTAATTAAAAACAAGTCTCTAAAGCCCATCCCACCAGCACACTTGGGTTTACATAATGCGTTCCAATTGTTCCAATGAATCCCTTTTGCTGTTTTGTTATAAGACCACCAAAACTTGTTTAAAAGAACCTCTAACTTGCGACATAGCATTTTTGGTAAAGCAAAACACTGCATAACATAGATAGGAATGGCTTGTAAAGCTGATTTAATAAAAACTTCCTTACCTCTCATCAAAAGATAACGCAAGCTCCATCCATCAATTATTTTCCTAAACCAATCAACAAAATGAGAAAAAGTCCACTTCTTCTTCCTTCCAATCATCATAGGCAAGCCCAAGTTCTTCTCTGGGTTTGTAGCAACCCGAATGCCTAAAATAGCAGTCACTGTCTCCCTTACATTAGGTTCCACATTAGCACCAAAATAGATAAGAGATTTATCAAAGTTCACCCTTTGACCTGATACCTGTTCATATTCCAAAATAAGGTTTCGATGTGTATAAGCTCCCTCTTCTGATGCATCTCCAAAAAGTATACAGTCGTCTGCAAAAAAGAGGCGGTTAATCGAGAATTTTTCTCTACCAATAAGAGTACCCCGCATTAGATCTTTCTTTTTAGCTTTATGAAGCAGTGTACAAAAACCCTCTGTATAAAGCAAAAAGAGATAAAGGCTAAGCGGATCCTGCCGTATAAGAGATGGAACACACACACCTCATAATTAGAACAACCTAGTCAGTATGAAAACCCAAACGACTCATCATTCCAGCCAAAGAATCCCACTCGATGCAATCATACGCTTCACTCATATCGAGTTTAAGTGCAAAGTTCCCTTTTCGACCTCTTTTTTTCATTTTAAGAAAATATAAAACCTCATAAGCGATTAACACATTATCTGAAATATGTCTTCCCGGGATAAAAGTCCCCTAAGCTTCATTAACACACACTCCCAAAATTGCACTTATGCGTTCCACCAAAACTTTCGCAATAATTTTGTAGATCACATTACAATGGCTTATAGGTCTGAATTGTGTGAGATTTTTTGGTTTCTCAACTTTAGGGATCAAAACGATATGGGTTTTATTTATTTCCCCCATTTTAGTTTCGCCTTTCAAGATTGATAAACAGTAACTAGAGATTTTAGGACCAACAATATGCCAATACCTTTTGTAAAATATTGCTGGAAAACCATCAATTCCCGAAGCCTTCAAGGTTGTCATTGACTGGACAGCACGCGTAATATCCTCCTCTGTGAAAGGTTTGAGCAACTTATCATTCATACTAGTAGTAATCCGCTTCACCACCAACCTAAACAAATGTTCGTCATCACCTATATCAGAAGCTTAAAATAAATTCTCAAAATACTTCGAGGCAAGTTGAAGCATTTCCTCATTCATTGAAACCCAACATCCCTCCTCCCTTTCCAACCCCGTAATCCTGCTACAGTGAAAGCATTGAACAAAAAATTTATGAAAATAACTAGTATTCTGATCCCCGTTTTACAACCAGTTGACACGGGCTCGTTGTTCCTAGAATACCTCCTCTTTATCAATCTCCAAATTAAGGCCTACTTGGACCTCAATAATTTTGGCTAAGACCTCATCAGATGGATCCTTGCCATATAGTTCATGTAGACACTCTTCAAGAACCAAACGAGTTTCCTTTTGCTCCCTACTTCTTAATCGACTCCAATGTTGAAAATGCTACCCCATATTCATAAGTTTGATTGGGACATTTCCACATAAATCATCCCAATTCTGTTTCACCTCATCCTTAAAAGCATGTTCCCAACACCATTTAGCCTCGAAACGAAAATTCCTAGACTTGAATCGTTGATCTTCTCTGTACAATCTGATCATGTCTAAAAGAATCGCACAATGATCCCAAAAAGAATAACTCAAGTGCTCCAATTGGTAACAAGGAAAAAGAGACATCCATTCAAAAGACGCTACTCCCCTATTAAGCCTTTCCTGGATATTAATTGACAAAAATCAACCACGCTCCCACATGAACCACCTACCAATAAATCTCAAATCATTAAGCCCACAGTCATCCAGCATATTTCGAAAATCAGACGTTTGGCATTTTGATCTAAGCTGGCCACCCTTCTTTTCAAAAGAATTCATAATCTCATTGAAATCCCTTACCCCAAGCTAAAGGATCGTTTGATCATGTCCCAAATGTCGAAGCAACTCCCATGACTTATTTCTACTCTTTTCATTGGGATTCTCATAAAACCCCGTTGGATGCCAAAATCCTCCACAATCATTATCATGAATCTCAACGTCAATATGATAAGAAGAATAGCTCTTAAGTCGAATCAACGAATTCCCTTTCCAACCTAAAGATAGACCACCTTTAGATCCAAGTACACCAATGTCAATACCGTTTTCAAAACCACACTTCAGTCACACCAATTCTATCTTTTTTGAACTTAATTTTGTTTCCATAAGAAACAAAATCTAGGGATTAATGACTCTCAGTTTATTTTTGAGCATACTAATGGTCCGTGGTCTCCCCAAACCACGAACGTTCCAACTTAGAAGCTTCATTACAATCATCTGCTTTGCCTAGCAGAGCTAGCTGTTAAAACGAGTGAGTCTCCTTTAAAATTATTCCTCATAGAATTATTTGAAACTCCTACTAAACTTTGTCATTTCTTTCCTTCCAAAGACAATAAAGGATCATTTTCCTTAGTCAACACCAAATCCATGGGCCTACTAGCGTTATGAACCCCATTTAATTATTGCTGCCCATTTTATGCCAACTGTTATCCCCTTTAGAAGAAATCATTTGACCAAATTCCATAGAGATAAGATTGAGATTAAATGGTTGTTTCTCCATCTTCCCCCTTAAATTATGCCTAGTATCGTGCTCCCCCTCTGAATTTTGGTTCTTAAGCTCTCTTTCCATAACCACCTTATTGCACTTAGAATCATCTATTTCTTGGAGCCACCTACTCACTGTAGTATTTCGATGGCGCCCCGCTGCACGTAACTAAATGTCCCATCCGAAAACTATTTTTGAAGGATCAATTCAGGTTCAAAACAGGTAAAAACTCTCCCCATAACCCAACTTACCACAAATGAAGCAGAATAAACTCAGTTTTCCATACTGAAAACGAGCTCTCTTTTCCAATCTGAATCTTCTTTTTCCTTTTTAATTGGAGAGACACATCCAACCGAACTCGAATGCGCATGAATTTATTAATCCCCATAGTCGGAATGGAAGTATCATACTCAAGAAACTATCCCAAAAAATCCCCAAACTGCTTTGTCATTGTTTCCATCATCCACCATGGAGGCAAATAATGTATTTGGACCCAAACTTAGTTAAAAATAACGGAACTATTAGTGAGTCTTCCCCCCTCTGGATTTTATGTAGAATAAGCAGATGGTTGTTGAAAAACCATGGTGTACCAGAAAGCAACCGTTGCACATCCACTTCATGAAAAAGCTGAAAAAAGATCCTTTTGTCGCCGAAATTCGAAATGCAGATCCCCCAAATGGGATGCCAAATATTAGCCATAGTATTGCGTAAGGAAGGGTAGTGAACAACACTATCTGTCAAACATCGACCCACTAAACAAAATTGATTCTGATCCACCACGTAGCCTTCTCATGAAACGCCTCCTCCTCTTCATCAAGTAAATTTAGATTGGCCAAACCCTCTTCCATCACTCATGAACGAAAGACTCCAACCCCAAAAAAGAGAAAACAAAAACGACAACCAGGAAAGATCAAAAACAAAAACAAAAACAAAACACCCCGTGTCAAAAGACAAACAAAATCACCATGTCAAAAGACAGACTATGTTTCAGAATTTTCAATTACTTAAGATGAGGTTTTAATACTTTAGCATGTTAAGTTTATTTTAGCTAAGAATTTTAGACCTTAAATTAAGAATTAATTGTAGCATCTACGCCTATAAACTTTAAATGTATACGATTATCTTTGGATGGACGTTATAGAAGTGTTATAATCTTTTCTATATATAATTGCATTCTCGAACCAATATTTTGGTAACAACACCGAATTTTAATTTTTAAAATTTTTCTCAAATTAATATTAGAATTAGCCTTCAAATTTTAAACGATAAATGATTATCCGACCTACCGATTTTAGATTTTTGTTAAATTCTCATCTATCAGATTATAACAAATAATACATTAATCACACATCAAATATGGAAAAGAATATTTTCGAGTACAGTACTTGGTCAAAACTTCTACTACATTCAACAACTGAAAATTTGGGGCGTCGATTGAGTATAATATCTCGGAGTTAGCTCCATTTTTTTAAAAAAAATAAAAATAAATTCAAGTGGATTGACTATAGATGAGCATATGAATTTTTTAGACACATTTAAAACTAGATTGATACAGATATTAAATCAACGTGCAGATTGAACCATCTATTTACATTATTTAAAATAAAAGTAAATATAAATATATAATTTTTTAAAACTTTCTTCTGATATAACTATGAATTAATTATTCCGAGAGTCAAAATTTACATAAACTTTTTCAAGGTATGTAAAATAAATTATTAAAACATAAAAATTCAGAGTAAATATCTTTGTTATTACAAGTATTTTCCACCCGCTTACGCAGGGTCGAAAAGTATTTTCGTAATTTATTTATTGGAGCTTAATTTTGTTCGAGTTTGGGATAGTATTAAGGTAATGTTTCATTAATTAATTTCGATGTTTTAAAATTTAAAACTTAAGGATTGAAAAATATAATTTAAAATTTTCGGTAATTGGATAAACATATATAATTTGACAAATATTTAATGAATTATTCTAGTTTCTATCTCTTTTTCACTTTAATCCTTAATTTCTTTTTATACAAGTCAAGCCTTTTTTTTTAAAAAAAAAAGATTCAGTGACCAAAATGAAAGCGGGCTAAAAGTAGGATGACCAAAATGAAAGTGTAAAAATGATTTGGTGTGTACAGTTAGTTGCTATTAAGGATTTAATGCTTAAGTGATTAAAATAAAAATGCCCTAAAAATTAGATGATGAAATTGCAAGAATTTTTTTAGATAACCAAAATGGAAACACTTTAAAAATTGAGTGACCAACTAAATAATTTATCATTTTTTAACTATTTGCAAATCTTGTTTTGTTAGAAAATATTTAAGAATTATTGAATTACCTTTTCATCGTATCTTCAACTATTTATTTCAACACTTTAACTTGATTCTTTTGTCATTATTCCAACTATGATTAACTAGAGATCAACTTTATTAAAAATTTAAGGTTTATTGTCAAAATAATCCTTAAGAAAGTACTAAAAATTAATTAAGTCCTTATATTAAATTTGCACTCAATTAAGCCTATATCGTTAACTAAAATAAATAATTAAGCACCACTGTTAATAGTTTCATTATGGATCATATTGACTATTAAAATAAATTGTCGAACTAATCAAATAGTGACATGTGGCAACTTATGATTTAATATAATATTTTTCCATTGAAATATTAAAAATCATAAAATTATTAAAATAAGCAAAAAACAAGTAAAATTTCTAAAAATATTCAATATTAAAAATACTAAAATTGATGAAAAGTAAAATTTATAAATATTATAAAAATATAAATAAATTCTAATAAATTATAAAAATTATAAAATTAATAAAACATATTTAAAACACTTAAAATGTTAAAAATATAAAAATCATAAAAAATGTTAAAAATGTTAAAAATATTAAAATTGATATAAATTTATAAAAATATTAAAAATCATAAAAACTTGAACTGGATCGAGTTAATCTATCACACGGGTGAACCACACGGGCATGTGTGATTCTGGGCCAAGCCGTGTGATCCACACGGCCAAGGCCAACTTGGGCCGTGTGGGCCCACACGGGCAGGCCACATGGGCATGTGAGCCCATTTTTTGAAATACTCTGTAAGGTTGCTCAGGTCGCCCAAGTCGACTGGGACCTACTATAGGGTCGGTAAGAGTTACTTTGACCTCTGATTACGCGATCTGACTATGTGATATATGTGTTTTAGGATGTTACTCTTATCATGTATACTGATTTGAATGTATGATCTGTTAAATTGCATATTAGCATGTCATACTTTTATGTTGCATTGCATTGGGGTTGGGCTGGTATTATTTGGAGGAAGTATTCTGAAAGGCTTTTAAGCTCGATATCCGTAGCTCATTGCAATTATCGATTATGTCTTTGCATTTCGATCATGATCGGTATGTAGGGATAGGTGGGTTGATTTTATCCCGACATGGTGTGTAGGGTTGGACGGAGTTGGTGTGTAAAGGCTGGTGGGTAGGACTCTGTTATTCTGTTTTGTTCTGTATGGTATATCAAGATGGGCTAAGGCCCTATTTTGTATCTGATTCCGTATCTAAGTGTGCTAAGGCTCACACTGATTCTATAATGGGTTGATGCCTGAATTGTTCATATAAAGGACTGATTTCAGATGTTATGTTATGTGTATGGTTTTTGTGGGGATTACACACTGAGTTGCGAAAACTCACTCTTTTCTGTTTAATCTATATAGGTAATCCCCAGACTTGATGGATCGGTGCAGCAGAGGGCTCAAAGGTGACCACCACGACTGAACTGCTTGTTTACCGTTTTTGCGGTTACATCGCTTAATTCTTGTTGGTATTTTATATATAATGAACTTTTGGACTGTTTGGTTTTAATTTGGGATTTTGAATTGTTGATTATGGATTTATAAACTACAACGCAACAAAGTACAATTTTCTAAAATAAACTAAGATTTTTTGTAAATAAAAACGGTTTCGAAAATTATTGGATTTCAAAAGCTTCCGTGTAAAAGAATTGTTTTAAAGCAAATAAATTAGTCCACGTCTTCCCGAACTAAGCAAAAGATATTCACTAGAATGGTTTTAAGGTCAATGCGTTTTCAGAAACACTCTCATGTGACATCGCCAAATTCGGCCATATTATCCAGGCCAGGTCTGGGATGTTACAAATTTTCTGACAAATAGACGTATATTCAGATGCGAACATATGCACAAGTCAAAATCCCAACTCGCCAAACAACCTCCACTTTGTCCATCCAGCACACCACATAAGGGATATGGTAGGCCCGTCCACGTTGCACACCACATAGAACCATAATAGGTTCCTCCACCCAACACACCACAATGTGGAACTATGCCACTTGAGTAACTGTATACAGCTAAGTTGATGTACGCATAGGATAGTGTGGTAAACCGCTGTACAAAAGTATCGTAGTTAAAACTGATAACTCTGTCTTCCTTCTCTTTATAACCAAATCCCAAAATTTTCGTGCTAAGCAACAAGGCACACATTATGCAGACAACATACAAAAATGAACATTAACATTTCTAATTGAATAGATTAAGATTTGATTACACTTGTATTCTAATATTCAGTTATGACAATAATAATGAACTCATACTTATTCATCACACAAACAAGCAATAAAATTAAAGCCATAAACATACACATATATACGAACCAAACTAAACGAGTCCCAAACACATTTACCGAAGCTTGAACGAGGTTCGAATTATACAGAAACATCAAACAGATAGTTTATGACTCAAAAAAAAATTTTGTGAAATAGGGCCACATAGCCGTGTGCCCTGGTAGTGTGCAAGTGCCCAGGCTGTGTGGGTGTCTACACACCCATGTGAGGGCCACACACGCCAGTGTGAGTAGCCCGTCTAACTCACTGTCCAAAAATGCCAAAAATAAAGAGCAGAGGAGACACGGCTATGTGGAGATCTCACGTGTCTGTGTGGAGATCTGACGCGCCCATGTGGGACACATGCCAGTGTGGCTAGGTCGTATGGCACCAAAATTAGCCTCAAAACCCTAATTCTCAATTTCACATGGCCGCGTTTTTGATGTCGAGACAATTCCCAACACTTGGTAACCCAGAATTATGCCAAAACATAAAGAATCCCATGCAATTCAGTAACAATATGATACTTAAAATAATCAATTTCATAAAATATAAGACATTATCAAATTTCACCGTAATTCGATACCAAAGTTAAACCATTTCAGAATACACACCTTAGAACGCGATATCAGATAGCACCTCTGATAAACGAAATGTACAAGGACAATCTCCTTTGACAGAATGATAAATAACTTGCGTAAAACAGAAGAAACAAAAACAAACACAATTAAAATGGGAAAGAACAGAAAAAAAAGATAAGCAAATGAAGAAAAAGAATAACAATCATATTGAAGAACGTGAACTTATTTCTACTTTAAAGTTAACTTCCCATTTAAAAAAATAAAATAAAACAACATAAAACAAATAAATATCAAAAACCCTCATAGGGATTTGAACAAGAGACCTAGAGACATACTAACACACAACTAACCACCAGACCAATAGGCCCATTCTTACATTAAAACACAAAACTGAACCCCAACATTCAACCCACTCACTACCCTTAACCACAACCCTTAAAACTTGTAACCCTACATTCTGAGATATTACGACTTACCCCTCCTTAAGGAAATTTTTTCCTCGAAATTTCCAACTAACAGAACAATCTTCTAACACAAAACTTACCACTATGCTCTTGCTGCGCACTCTGACCTGGAAATAGTACCATATCATACTAAACCTTAAAATTTTGCATACATGCCTAGAACACTTAACCACTGAACCAGATCAATTCACTTTTCTATTTCACACACAAATACAATGCCATATTCAGAAAGTCAAACCATTCACAAACAATAGCACACAAAGTCAACAATACCACACAACCATACCTGAATCAATGTTGTCGAGGACAGTCCCTAATCTGATGCCCCGTGGACCCGCATCTGAGACACACTCCTAAATTTTTCCAATAATCGCCCGAATGACACTTCTTACAATGCCCACAAATTGACACACTCGTGCCACTACTAGAACCTCCTACATTACACTTACTAACATTTTGCTGAGACCTGACACGCTTCGTAAATCGAGGCTCTAACCTCGAAGGACTACGATATCTTTTCTTCCCACAATCCTTACATCTACCTTGAACCATTTCTCTAGTTCCCTCTAAACTAGCCTCGAAGACTTTCTCCAGAGCTTCTCTCACTACTCGAGTTAATGCCTCAGTACTAACCTCTAGGTTATAGCTACTCGTAAATGACTGAACTACATTGACTTCCAACTCCTGAATAGACACAAGTCCAGGAGAAGCTGACGACTCCTCGAGAGTCTCACTAGACTGACCCTCATTATCTTCCTTATCACTAGAATCCATATCGAACTTCGAACTAACCTCAAGAATCTACAATACAAAAACTGAAGACAAAAGAATTATTAAACGTTACAGTTCTAATCTTACAATACTAATCTTTACAATCCAAAAGTTTCGCACGGACCAGCAGCAGAGTATCAGACATTCCACTTTTTGAAAAACTTTTTTGAAACACTGTGGTACAATTTTTCAAATTTTTTTACAAACACATGCGCACACGAATACGTAAAAACACAGGCGGATTTTTTGTAAGCCTGGCTCTGATACCACCTAAATGTAATGCCCCAAAACCTGCCCTAGAAGTTTAGACCAAATCTCAGAGGTTACATTAATCACCAAAGTGATTGGAAACAAAAACTTTAATTTAAACCAAGAAAACCATTTTGTTCATTATTGTAACACCCCTTTCCCGTATCCAATGCCGGAACAAGGGTTCGAGGCGTTACTAGACCAAAACATAAATATTTCTGCAAAACAGGGCCATAAAATTTCATTCAATTCAAAACCATTCATAGACAAGCATGTTGCCCCTTATACTGGCCCACGAGGACTAAATTATGGATTGAAAGTGAATCGAGACTAAATCGGGAACTTTTGGAATTTTTGTGGCACTTAGAAAAATTTCTTGTTTTGGAGAATCACATGCCCGTGTGGATAAGCCATGTGGTCACACACGCCCGTATGGCTTGGTAACCCAGAATTATGCCAAAACATACAAATATTGTATTGCAGGAGGTTTTGATGGAGAAAATGACATTCACCTTATGAAAAATGTTAGAAACCCTCTACGCGACTAAGTCACTTGCTAACCAATTAATGCTAAAACAACGGTTGTACACATTTCGCATTCTGCATGAACAAATGTGACCAGTTTAGATATTACATTAGTCAATTTATTACTCTTTTGAATTATTTAAAGAATGTTGAGGTTCAGCTTGATGATGAAGATCAGACTATCCTATTATTATGCTTTTTACCCCTTTCATACAAGTCTTTCAAGGAGAGCCTGATTTACGACAGAGATGATCTCTCATTCAAGGATGTGAATGATCATCTGTTGAGCAAGGACAAACTTGACAATGAGTTTGGTTTGGATAACAAGTCAGATAGACAAGCCTCGGTTTTGGTAGCATCAAGGAAGCGGGACAAATAATGTCGCTATTGTAAGAACTTAGGTCACGTCAAGGTAGATCGTTACAAACTATGAAATAAAAGGGCTGCTGAGAGAATGAGGAAGATTTTGTTGGTGCTAATTTGGCCAATGACAATGGTGATGATTTCTTGTTAGTGTCAACAAGTGAAAGCTCTGAGCTTACATCTGAGTGGATTTTGGATTCAGGGTGTTCTTTCCACATATGTGCTAACATGGATTGGTTCACATACAATTCAGTTAAGAGTGGAGTTGTGTGCATGGGGAATGACTCACTTAGTAAAGTAATCGGTGTTGGTACTGTTTAGATCAGGATGCACGATGGGACAATCAGGACATTGTCAAATGTCAGGCATATGATTAACTTAAAGAAAAATCTCATCTCTTTTGGAAATTTGGACCAGAAGGGTTGTAAAATTAACATCAAGTCAAGCGTCATTAAAGTATCTCGTGGGGCTTTCATTTTGATGAAAGGTAAAAATATTGACAGTCTTTATGTTCTAGAAGGATCAACGATGACCCGTGAAATAGGACGTCCGTCGTCTGTTAAGGAGTCGAAGTTGACTCATTTGAAGTGGAGACAACTTGGCCATAGGAGGGAAAAAAGTATAACTGTTTCGTTTAAGAGAGGTTCTTTTTTGGGTGTAGGTTTTGAAAAGGTAGGGCACTATGTTCGTGGAAATCAGACTCGGGTCAATTTTGATTTGGCAATGCACAAGTCGAAGACTAGAAGTCTTACAGCTTCTAAGCACAAATTCGACTTAGTTAATATCTTGCATAGTTCGAAATAAGCCCGTGGCGGACATTGTCAAAGAAGGTATTGTGAAAATACGAGTCAAGATGGAGATTTGTGGAGTTATGCCTCATATTTTTCTGCTTTTCTTCTCCCAATTAAACTCTATTTTTAGTTTCCCACTTAAACATTGATTAGTGTAGGTTATTTTAATACTAGTTTTCCACTTAAGCTCTGATTAGTGTTGGTTATTTTAATATTATTTGACCTACAAAATTAGCCTATAAATAGGCTCTTTTTCACCCTAGAAAGGTAACCCATTATACATTAGGTATTAGTTTTTACAAGTTTTTAGAGAATTTTGTGTTTACATTTTGAGGGTTATTATTTCGGGTTTTGGAGTTTAGCTTTATATATATATTTTGTACTCTTCGTTTTTGTCATTTTAGTGAAATTATCTTTACAAGTGTTTTTTTATCCTATTCAAAAGAGGTTTTTCATGTAAAATATTTATGTTCAATCTTTTCAATTTTTTCGTTATTTTACTTATTCGTTACTTAATTGGGTTTATCCCAATATATATATTCTCATACTCTTATTCTAATCAAGGTGAGTAGCATCGAATGACTCTTTCACAACCCAAAAGAATTGAGTTTGTAAATAACATTTTAGTGATGAATTACAATCACATTAAATTCAATAATGACAGTGGTAGCATTTATAAGAGAAGGATTAAGTAGTGCAAACCCTGTTGCCGTCCTGAATCGTCCTCTTCCTCCAACCACCGCAAGCTTAGGATGTGTTCTTGAAAACATGCTTATAGTGCTGCGTTATGCTTACGAGTTGTAAACCCAAAATCATAGTACGTCATCGAGGTTCTTGGATTTATTCTGGCTAGAAGCGTAAGCCCAAAGTATTTCCAGCTTCCTTTTTTTTTTTGGACAATTTTTCAACTATTTTAATGTTTATTAACCCATAACATCCAATTTAATAAAAATTGAAATAATAATATACATCAATTTCAAATTTTATATTCAATTATAACATAGAATATACGTTCTTCAGTATTACTCAGAATTTTGTATTTAATTCACATGTTTCCATTACAAAATAAAAATCTAAATAAAAAACTTATTATTTTATTAAATTAAAATAAAATCTTTATTATACTTTATATTATTAAAACAAAATCACATATTTTTACAAACCTAATAATAGTCTTTCATGACTATTTTTTTATCTGAAGAAATTTCAATAACTTAAATTCTCATAAAAAATATTCGTCCAAACAAAAAGATTTTTAGTTTTAAAAGAGTTAATTACATCACACATCCAAACTATTACTTTCATTCATAATTGGACTCCAAACTTTAAAATATTCTAATTACATTACTGTTGAAAAATGTAATTTTGGAAAAATTTGAGGCATTTCTCGATTAGTAAATGTGGAGAGTTATATCATAAAATTATGGTTTTATATTCTACTCCATGAGACCTTTACAATGATATATTATATGCTCAAAATAGTTAAGTGATGACTGAGAAATTGATGCTCAAAGTAAGCTACTTGTGAATATTTGTTGAGGAAAGTGCTCAAAATGGTTGAGTGATGAATAAGAAATTGATGCTCAAAGTAAGCCACTTGTGAATATTTGTTGAGGAAAAGAAAAACTTAGATCCCACATTGGTTAAATACCAAGTGTGAAATATGTATATATACGAGAACCCACTTAAGGGTTATTGAATGACTAAGTTTGAAATCTTGCCTCGTGCGAATCCAATTCCATTTGGGTTAGGGGCGCACCTGCTCGACGTGGATATTCCAACCCAATATGTATTTTATTTTTCTTAGCAGATATTATACAGAATCTATATTAAAAGGAAAAATATTTCTTTTCATTTTATTTCAATCAGATTGATTTTCAATTTGATTTGATTTTATTCAAATTGATTTAAAGGCTCCTTTAATGGAAAGATTTGTATCTTTATTCATGAAAATTTCCAAAATTTCTCCATATAAAATGCCCATAAAAGCTTAAAGAATACTGCAGAATACTTCACACAGAGACACATAACGAATTTTTCACTTTAAAAAAATATTTTATTTTTCCTCTCCAAATTTTCAAGCGTTTCGATGATAGAAGAAGGCAAGGTTTGTAACACCACTGATGGAAACAGTGGTTTGAGACCACCAAATCCAACGAGTAAGCTCGTTAATTTTATCATTTAGTAATTACGAGTTAAATGTGATTTTAGAAAGATTTTTGAATTGGTAATTTAAGTTTATAATGAATTATTAGGTTCGAGTAATAAAATTTTAGGTCAAATGGTTTTAGAAAATGAGGTATCGAGATCTCGTTTCTATAAACCGAAGCTGTAAATATTTATGTAAATATTTATGGAGTGTCATTAAGTTAGTATTAAAGTTTTGTTAGAAAATTTTAATATTTTGATAGTTAATTACTTAAAAAGATTAAATTAAAAAAGTGCAAAACCTGCTAATTGTAGGAAATAAGTGATTAAATAGCTTGATAAATAAATAAGGAGGACTTAAGAAGCAATTAAGCCTAAAACAAAGTGATGAGGCGGCATAAGTAAGGAAATTAATAAAATATAGCCATTTAATGGCAAAAATAGTAAATAAAGCAAAATTAAATTTAGAAATTGAAAATTTAAAGATTTCTAGACATTTCACCTTCAATTTCTCTGCCAAAAACGCCATAGGAGAGTCCCATTAAACTAGTTCTTATATTTTTGCTTCAAGTAATTTCAATTCTTGCTCTTTTCTTGAAATTTTTATATTTTTTAGACTTTTACAATTATGTCCAACTAGCTATTTCATTAGTTTTTTATTTTATTGAAAATTTTGAAAGTTACCATTGATGAATATTGAATATTTTTAATGAAATAACATGGATTTAGAGCTTTAATTTTGTTGTAGGATGATTTTACATAGTAATTTTGATAGATATTGATTTTAGGATCAAATTGTGAAAAAGCTAAATATTAGGGTTTGGTATTAAATTTTTGTTTATCAAGGGCTGTATGATAGCCTAGAATATTTAGATTAATTTTCAATTGAGAAAAATTAGTTCATTTGATAGACTAATTAATAAGGGATTAAATTGTAAAAGTTGTAAAAGCTAGGGTAATTGTGTAATTTCAAAAATTGAGGGGTATTAAGTGTGAATTGAATTGGAACTAAAATATATGCTAATGAATAAATAATTTTATATTTTAGATCAAGAGCCCGTTGATACTCGTGAAAAAGGGAAATTAGCAGAATTATCCTTAAACTTCTACAAATTTTACAATTTAACCCAGGTAAGTTCGTACAGTTAAACTTTAATATTTATACTGAGTTGATGAACAATATTATATATTTATTTTATTTTTGAAAATAAAATATTGTTAAAGTTATAAATTTGAATTGAATATCTGGGATAAATGTAACGCTAGATTTGAGTACAATCGTTGTCTGGTGTAAGACGACATTGGAGGAATTGACGAAAAAATTACCCAAGTAAACCGAGGTTCAGTATTTTTTCGAACCTTCATGCTTTCTGTTTAGCTCTTATGAGCTTCTGTTCAACTCATATGTGTAACAGCCCATTTTCGGGTCAAATCAGAACAGTGGTTTTGGAACCACAAATACGAAGTAAAAATATTTATTTTATTATTTTATTAAATTTTACAGCATGATAAAATTATTGTGTGAAAGTTTTGTAAAGAAATTTTACTGTTTGAATGCTTAATTCGGTAAAAAGGACTAAATCGCGTAATGCGTAAAACTTATGTTCTATTAACTAAAAGTGTCAAATAGCTATAGAACATTAAAGTAAAAGTTCTTAAGTGGAAAATAGGCTATTTATGAGTTAGTGGATGATAGTGGAGTGGCATTTGGTGTAATTACTAATGTTTTTAAATGATATTTTGGTAATTAGTTAATAAAGTTAATGTTTAATAAAAACAAATTAAAATCATCATCTTTTCACCATTTCTCCACCGCAATTAGAAAGAATGGCAGCCATGGGAGAAGCTTGTGGTTCGGCCAAACTTCAAATGCTCGATTAGGTACGGTTTTAGCTCCGTTTTTAATGATTTCTACGTTTTTGAGATTGTTGCAACTAGTACTAGTTAGCCCTGTCTTCGATTTCAAAACTGTTAAAGATTTTGATAGTTTCCATTGATGAGCTTATGTGTTCCTCGTTTTTTAATGGTGAAATATGAATATTTGATGTTAGATTTTCATATTTTATAAAGTGATTTTTGATGAAAATGCAAATTAGGGATTAAATTGTGAAATATTGAAATTATGTGGTTAAAAGTGTGATTATTTAAAAAATGGGGGCTGCTAAGGCAATAAGAAGAATTCAGCTAAGCATGGGTAGGATGAAATTGCATGAAATTGTGATTTTATGTGATAAGGACTAAATTTCAAAAATGTGAAATAGTAGGAGCAAAAGTGTAATTTTTTCAAAATATGTAAATTGTGTTAAATTGAATGAATTAATGATTAAATAAGTAAATTTTGTTATTATATAGATTGAGAAAAATGAGATTCGGATCTAGAACGGGGGAAAACAAAGTATCAGATTAGTCGACCTAATTCGTCGTTACAGCGAATGAAGTAAGTTTGTATGCTAATAAATGCACTTAAATTGTGTTATAAATGCTTATTTATTATTGAATTGAATGAATGCTGAATGTTCATGATTATGAGTCAAAATTGACAGAGTTACGACGTCCGAAAGTCCCGTACGAACCTTAAAAATAGTATAGGATACAAATGTCATGACATTAGGGTTACCCAGATGGGAATGCGTGTAAGACCATATCTGGGATATGGCATCGGTATGATATTACGTGGAAGACCATGTCTGGGACATGGCATCGATACGAAATTTCGTGTAAGACCATAGCTGGGCTATTGGCGTTGATATGAGATTACATGTAAGACCATATCCGGGATATGGCATTATACGACTTATGTGTGATTCCCAAGTATCCTTAGTGATTCCGAATGGTTCAACGAGCATAGCCAAGACGAGAATGAAAGTACAATCAAATTAAATGTAACAAGTACGTACAAAACCTATATGAGAATTGAATGAAGGTAATTTGGTGAGTTCTTAGTGTATCATGTGTATAAAATGAGAAAGATTTATGTATAAGTATGTTTCATGCCAAAAATGTGTTTATTTGGCTATAATGAGGTATGAATTTAATGATGTGTGAGATATGAATTATAGATGTTTTAATTAAGATACATATGGCACATAGTGTGAGAAATATCATTATTTGATGATGTTTCACATGATTCATCTTTACTAAATAAAATGTGATTGATATTGAATTGAATAAAGTTATATATATATATATATATATATTCGCTTATGTACATGTAAATGTGAATGATTGGATAAGAATGTAATTGATCTACATGAGCAAAGAAATAAATAAACTTGTGAAGCTTTGTTAATTATGTGATTGGAATTATGGCATAAAGATGAAATCAAATTAATTTATATTATAGTATATGTAAATGCTTAATATGTGCTTATTCAATAAGATAAGTTTAATATCATACGAGTATACTAAGCTTAATAACTTACTTTATGTTATTTTTCTATGTTTTATAGTGATTCGGATGTTCGCTTGCATTGGAAGTCGGCGGAGATCGCATCACACTATCCGGTTTTTGATTTCGGTATTTTTACACTTGTGACTTGGTTATATGGCATGTATAGGCTTGAGTTATGTGGAAATGTGTTTGGTAATGTTGAATGTGAGTTTGGCTTGTTTATGATGTAAATGTTGGTGTGTATTTGGCCATTTAAGTTGGGTTAATTATAAGTTTTATAAGTGATATATGATGTATATATATATAGCCTTGTGTTTTGGCATGTTTGGTATGGTATAGGGATGATGAATTGGTACATTTTGATAATGATGAATTTGTGTATTTTGTGGCATAAATTAGATGATAATATGGTGAGAACTTACATATGGAAGATAAGTGAAAAATGTAGGTTATGGCATATTGATGTGGTATGTTTATGGTTATGATTTGAGTAGTGAAATGGTTGGGGATGAAATGACATGATTTGTATATGAATTGCCATGTTTTGGTTGCCTATAACTGCATTGAAATGGTACGAAATGATGTGGTTTACGTATGCTTGAGGAGGGTGAGAAATGTGGCTTAAACCAAGCCTAATTTCACCCCACATGGGTGTGTGACTCGACTGTGTGTCTGCTGTAACTTAATTAAACAAGTCAGTGAGTTACACAGCTTAGGCACACGGGAGTGTCTCCGGCCGTGTGACACAAGTCAGTATATGTGCCCTGTTTCCAGACGGCTTATGACACGGGAGTGTCTAGTGGCCGTGTGCCTGTTCACACAGGCGTGTGATCCCTGTATGCATAAAAATTCTATAAGTTTCCCAAAGTTTTGAAATGTTATCGGTTTAGTCTCAGATCTTTTTTAAGCATGTTTTAAGGTCTCGTAAAGCCTTATAAGGGACAATGTGATTATGTTTGATTGATGTTTATGTGATAATGGCTTTATGTTCGAGAAATGTATGTTGTATGTTGTGATTTGATCGATAATGCCTCGTAACCCTATTCCAGTGACGGATACGGGTTAGGGGTGTTACAAGATGAGTTTTCGTTCAGCTCTCATGAGCTTCCGTTCAACCCTTATGAGTTTCTGTTTAGCACTTATGTGCTTTAGTTCAGCCTTCGGGCTTCTTAAAACGATGTACTCTTATCCGTAAGCTGTTCTCCTATTTGGTAAGATTGTGTAAGTGACCGTCATAATTGAAATTGGAAGATTGGTTATTTATCATTAGAATTGATCTGAAATGAGTGTATTCATCAACTAAAATTGTGATTGGCAAAAAGTGTATATTGAATGATTTATTTAATTGATTGATTATAGTAGGTTCAGTAAGATTTATGTTTAACCTATCAAACTTACTAAGCTTCATAAAGCTTACTTATGTTGTTTAATATTTTTGTAGATTCTCGTGAGGTCAAAAGATCTGATCAACACATCCAGTCACACTATTCAGCTCATCTCGATAGTCTTTAAAACGTACACTATGGTTTATATGGCATGTATAGGGATTGATGTGGACTGTATCAAAGTTTGCTTGTATACATGTTTTGAATGATGTTTTGTTGCATTATCAACCTAGATATATATTTTGGTTTGGAAATGAAGTAAATTGTGATATGGTTATGCATGATATACATATACTATTAGGTACTTAATTAGCAGTAAACCTTAGTAAAATTTGTTTAAAGAAGTAGATAGGTAAGTTTGAACATTTAGGGTACATGTGATGATATATTATATCTAATTCATGACTTTGGCTTGTTTTGATTTCTTTGTTGTGGTTTATGGATGTGTTAAAACGTTGTGTTTAGGTTGATACTTAATTGGGTGAGAAATATGGCCTTGAAATGGTCTATTTCCGTCCAAAGGGTCCGAGACACGGGCGTGTGTCCCTTACACCTAAAGAAAATTTTAAAATTTTACGAAAAATTCTTTGAGTTTCCAGTTTACTCCTAAGTCATTTCTAATGTATATTTTGGGCCTCGAGGGCTCATATAAGGGACAATATTAGTGATTATGATTAGTGTCGAAACCATTTTTAAGTCAAGTTTTAGAAAATGGGAATCGATTTTTAAAAAACGAAAACGGGAGTCGCCACCAATCTTTTTAGGTGTGATTGGATCACCTTTAAAACATTTTGTTTTAAAAATCATTAGTTTTGGTCCACGTAATAAAAGAATGGGTTCGGGAGTCGGTTACGTACGAGGAAGGATTAGCACCCTCGTAACGCCCAAAAATTGGTACCTAATTGATTATCAAGTGTCTTTAATATCAGAAATTTAAAAAATTTTAAGATGTAATCCTCTTTAAAATACTTTGATTTTGAAAATTTGGGTTCACTCGTATCAAAGTATCGACTATAAGTTAGCCCTTAGAAATCTCTATCTCAAAACAACAAAATGTTACATCCAGTAAGTTAGGACATATCACTTTGCAATTCCAAGACAGTTATTTATATTTCGAAATCCTTTAAAAACTTTAGAAGGGTACTTGACTATTCGAACTTAACGAGAAAAGTTGCAACCCAATAAGTTAGGGCACTACTTTTTCGAAATTTCCAAACACCAAGTATTGCCTTTATATTTTTTGAAAATTTTAGAGCCTTGTCTTTTTAAAGATGATGCGTGGAAAATCGTATTACATTATAAATCATAATAATATATTATTGTACTAGGTAGATAAAAAATGAATACTATGATATAAAGAATAATACATACTGAAGCAAAAATGCAAACAAAGATATATGTATAACATGTATTGAAAATGAATAAACAAAGTATATAAACACACGAAATAATATTTAAATGATGCATGATATAAAAAACATAAATCAAATGATGTATGATGTACAAATAAAAGAAATATAGTGCATATTATAATAAAATAAACTTAACACATACATGATACATACAATATAAAACATGTGAAAAGAAACTAATATATAAAAAAGGAGTAATTGATTGCTAACAAAATATACATACAATTAAAAAACAAGACATTTCATAACCATTTTAAAATAATATTTAATAGATAATATAATAAAAGAATAATAATTATATGATAATATATTGGTTTAGAAGTATGTAAAAGATTTCATAATATAACAACATTAGTTTTAAAAAGAAATAATATATAGTAAATAAATAATTAATTAATAAAAATATGTATATAGTGTGGGTTAAAATATGATTTAATAATAATGCTTTACATTTTTAAAATAATATATATATAATAATATAATTTGCGATACATGATAAAATAATAAATAATACGAAAATAAAACATAATAGAGATTATACAATAAAATGTAATATAAACATATAAGAAAAATAATAGATATAAAGTAACATATAAAACAATATATATATATATATGTATAAGTAATTAATAAATATAATATATGTGAAAATATAATAATATATAAAAAGATGTAAAATAATAATTTAAGGAAAATAATATATATAATAAGTAATAACAATATATAATTAAAATAATACTCATAATAAAACAATTTTATAATATATAATATAAAAGTAAAATTAAAATAAACAAATAATACAATATATATATAGAATAATATAATAAATATAGGACTAAATTTGATGTTTAACAAAATTATAGGGCAAATTCACAAAGCTAAAACTGAATTAAGACCCAATTTGAAACATTCAGCGAAATCAAAGGAGTCATTAGGCAAATAGCCCTATTCCCAAAACGTCACCGTTTCCCTAATATGATTGTAAATCATTGGGAGGGTCGAATTGAAACAGAATTAAAATATTAATACCAAATAAACAAATAAATAAAATAAAATTAAAAGTATAAAAATTGCGAGAGGACCAATTGGGCAATTAACCCAATTTTAAAAATGCGCGGATCCTCCCCGGGTAGTCGGGTCAACACGCGGATCCTGGGGGTCGCAGAACAACGTCGTTTCGTTCAAGTTATATAAGCTACCATCTCAGCTTAAAATTCATTTGCACCCCGATTTTAAAAAAAAACTAAAAATTCTCTCGAAAAGAGAAGAAGAACTCAGGTTACGGAATTTATGCATACGCTTGTGAGCCCGCGACCGCGCTTACCTTGCCATCCTAAGGCCCTTGTATACGAGGATCGAGGGTTAAAATCCTCGTCTCTTAAGATCCGAGCATGTAGTCCTTCTCCTTCTCAAATACCCCTAGTATTTTGCTAAACAATTCATATATATGTGCCAAAAAGAACAAGTCACTCGATTATCACCTTTGAAGCCGCTTATATTTGTTTTTTATTTACGTATTTGTGCGTCGCACTTTGTTACAAGAGTTACAAAGGGCTTTTTATAGCCTCTGGATTTGTTACATAAGGAAAGAAATCTCGATTCTTATTGTATCTTTGGTGATGTGCTACGATTTCCTTGCCATTTTCTATTCTGCTTTTTCGCGTATCTACTGTTTGTTTCCTTTTCTTGCAGGCAATCGAGCTAGGGATCCGGCAGTGACCATGCTGGTGTAGACGCGTGCACTGATCACGGCGCGGATGGAGGGTTACTGAACCGTCGTGAGAGACGAGCAGATGCGTCCGTTGAAATTGCTTCTGGAAGCTTCTGCTTGTGGCGCGAGGAAAAAGGCAGAAACCCTAGGGTTTCCTGCCTTGGTGTAACAAGCTGGACCAATTGGGCTTTTTGAATTTGAGCTAGCTAGTTTTAATTGGGTCATGGGTGTTTGTGGGTCTGCTGGGTAGTTTGGGCCTGATTAGGTTACAAATGTAACGGGCTATTTGGCTGTTGGGTCTGTGTATTTGGGCTTTGTAAAAAAACTTTTATGGACTGTTTAAATTAAATAAATAAATATTTAATTATTTATCTATTAACTTTTTAGTTTTAATAATCCGGGCAAATTTTGGTGATTACAGCTGCCCCTCTTTGCTCATTGCTATGTAATAGGAATTGAGCAAAGATCATAAAGGACCAAATTTGCCCGGCCTAGCCCGATTTTTGCGATCTCTTCCTCGAATGGTCTTCTACCTTCTCCCTACGACTTTAAGAATGCTATGCTGATATCTTTGATCTGTTTTCTGCCGAACACAAAGACACTGAGTCTGCTTCTTCGATTTGTAAGGATGTCAAATTATCTTGAGTCTGCTTGAGAACATTTGAGAGTCATATCTGCAATGTCCTCGATTTGTTCCTTGTAAGCACAAGGATGCCAAACCATCTTGAGTCTGTTTGAGGACATTTGAAAGTCATATCTGCAACGTCCTCGATTTGTTCCTTGTAAGCACAAGGATGCCAAACCATCTTGAGTCTGTTTGAGGACATTTGAGAGTCATATCTGCAACATCCTCGATTTGTTCCTTGTAAGCACAAGGATGCCAAACCATCCTGAATCTGTTTGAGAACATTTGAGAGTCATATCTGCAACGTCCTCGATTTGTTCCTTGTAAGCACAAGGGTGCCAATTCATCTTGAGTCTGTTTGAGAACGTTTGAGAGTCATATCTGCAACGTCCTCGATTTGTTCCTTGTCAGCACAAGGATGCCAAATCATCCTGAGTCTGTTTGAGAACATTTGAGAGTCATATTTGCAACGTCCCCGATTTGTTCCTTGTCAGCACAAGGATGCCAAATCATCCTGAGTCTGTTTGAGAACATTTGAGAGTCATATATGCAACGTCCTCGATTTGTTTCTTGTAAACACAAGAATGCCAAATCATCTTGGATCTGAAGGTTAGATCTGCTATATTTGAGAACGTCTGAGAGTCAAATCTGCTATGTCCTCGATTTGTTCCTTGCAAGCACAAGGATGCCAAATCATCTTGAGTCTGTTTGAGAACATTTGAGAGTCATATCTGCAACGTCCTTGATTTGTTTCTTGTAAACATAAGAATACCAGATCATCTTGGATCTGCTTCAGTATAAACATCTGAAGGTTAGATCTGGTATCTTCAATTTGTTCCCCATAAGCACAGGGATGCCATGTTGAAATCTTTGATCTTCATTGTCCCCTAGAGGACATGACCTGTAAGATGAGTATGTGCCTATGCCTAATTATGCTATGATTGAAATGAGTCGAATGTCCTTAACATGTTATGATGCAAAGTGCTGGGAGTATGACCCCTATCTCAGGCGTTATCATTCATTCCTTCATTTTTCTTTCCTAAAATTTTATTCTGTAGGCCTTCATCCAAAGCTATGATCTACTAAGGATGTTTGTAAGAATTGAATCATTCATTTTTTTTTTTGGATTGAAAGAAAAAGAAATCCCTCGAGTTCCTTCATCCCTTACTTATGTGAATTTCTCGAACAATTGTCCTGTTTTAGTTTCTTGCATTATCTAGAAATTCCAAAGTAATGTGCAAAACTTCGTTTGTGAAAATATTTTAGTTCATCTATCATTATTTCAATGCAACATACTTTAAAAATATCGGGAGATGAGTAAATCTTTAAGAATAATTGGATTCGAATTGTTAATAGTACAGAGGAAATAAGTCTGATAGCATATATTTAAGAAGAAATAGAATCTAAAGATAGCAAACAGGATAAAAAATCAGATGCTCTAAATATCGCCGCTTGAGCCTCCACACATTAGTTCCCCGAAGCCTTTCTTGAGTTCGACATGTGTTTAAAAAATCCATAGTACTTTGTTGATGCTCCAATGTACATTGTGTCTCACTCTGTTAAGTCAAATAAGGTTGCTGTGTGCCCTTCAAAACTTGAGCTGCCCTTTCGGGTTTTCAACTCAAAATCCCTTTGGTCTCAAGGTGCCCTTTGTGGGTTTTCACCATGGCCTCTCCGTTTTTTTTTTAATTCAAGGCACCCTTTGCGGGTTTTCACCTTGGATTCTTTTCTTTTTTAGACAAAGTACTTTTTGACTGAGTCTGAGTTCACCGGATTGGGTAGGCTCCTTCCATCCATTTCTGTCAAAATCAATGCACCACCAGAAAGAGCCTTCTTCACAACGTATGGCCCCTCCCAATTTGGCATCCATTTTCCTCTAAAGTCCTTCTGAATGGGAAGGATTTTCTTTAGCACAAGGTCCCCCTCATGGAATTCCCTTGGACGAACCTTTTTATCATAAGCTCGCATCATACGCTTCTGGTACATCTGACCGTGTCGGATAGCCTTCAGCCTCTTTTCCTCAATCAAGTTTAGCTGGTCATATCGAGACTGAACCCATTCAGCTTCATCCAACTTTATCTCTGTTAAAATTCGGAGAGAAGGTATTTCCACTTCAATAGGTAAAACTGCTTCCATCCCGTAAACCAACGAGAACGGAGTTGCCCCAGTAGAAGTTCTAACAGATGTCCGATAAGCCAAGAGTGCAAACGGTAGCTTTTCATGCCAGTCCCTATAAGTCTCAGTCATCTTTCCCACTACTTTCTTAATGTTCTTATTGGCAGCCTCCACTGCCCCATTCATCTTTGGACGATAGGGTGAAGAGTTGTGATGCTTGATTCTGAACTGGTCGCAAACCTCTGCTATCATTTTGTTGTTCAAATTTAATGCATTGTCGGATATGATTCTCTCAGGCATTCCATACCGACAAATGATTTCCCTCTTCAAAAATCAACTTACAGCTGTCTTAGTAACATTTGCGTACGAAGCAGCCTCTACCCATTTTGTAAAGTAGTCAATAACTACGAAAATAAACCGATGTCCATTCGAAGCTTTTGGCGATATTGGCCCAATGACATCCATGCCCCACATGGAAAATGGCCATGGAGAAGTCATGACATGTAAAGGTGAGGGTGGTACATGAATTTTGTCCCCATAAATCTGACACTTATGGCATTTTTTGGCATAATTGATATAGTCTCCTTCTATAGTGGCCCAGTAATAGCCAAACCTCATGATTTGTCTTGCCATCGTGAATCTATTTGCATGCGTACCACATACACCTTCATGGACCTCTTCTAGAATTAGCTTGGCTTCCACAGCATCGACACATCTCAAAAGTACTTGGTCTTTCCTTCTCTTATACAGAACATCCCCGTCCAAAACATAGTCACAAGCTAATCTTCTCGTGGTTCGTTTGTCATTTTGGATGCTGTCTTTGGATATTTACAATCTCTTACATATCGCAATATATCCAGATACCAAGGATTATCATCCTTTTCTTCCTCTTCAAGGTTACAACAGCTAGCTGGAAATTCATAGATACTCATTTGAATTGGTCTCATCTCTTCCTCCTTCTTTGCCTTAATCATTGAAGCCAAGGTTGCTAAAGCATCTGCCATCTGATTTTCATCTCGTGGGAGATAGTTGAAGGTGATGTCATCGAACTCTCTTAGTAACCCCAAAACTACCATTCGATAATTGATCAACTTAGGGTCTCTTGTCTCTCATTCACCTCTTAGCTGATAGATTACCAACGCAGAATCTCCATATACTTCTAGGGTTTTTATGCCAATTTCTACGGCCACTTGGAGCCCCATGATGCATGCTTCATATTCAGCCATATTATTTGTACAGTCAAAATCCAACTTGCATGTGAACGGGTAATGGTGACCATTCGGGGATACCAAGACTGCCCCAATTCCATTTCCGACTGCATTAGAAGCCCCATCAAAATTTAACTTCCATGGAGAATCTTCAGTTGCTGCTATACACATTAACTCCTCATTTGAAAAATCAAAGTTCAATGGCTCATAATCCTAAAAAGCTCTACTGGCCAAGAAGTCTACCATAGCACTTCCTTTGATAGCCTTTTGACTTACATAGACTATATCAAACTCTGAAAGCAAAATTTGCCATCTTGCCATTCTTCCATTTAAAGCCGTTGATTCCATCATGTATTTTAATGGATCTAATTTTGAGATGAGCCAAGTTGTATGGTATAGCATGTACTGCCTCAATCTCCGTGTGGTCCAAATCAATGCACAGCACAGCTTTTCGATTGACGAATATCTCATTTCACAGTCAGTGAATTTCTTGCTGAGATAATAAATTGCCTTTTCCTTTTTTCTTGACTCGTCATGCTGACCAAGCACACATCCCATAGAATTGCTGAACACTGACAAGTATAGTATTAACGGTTTATCTGGACTAGGCGGAGATAACACTGGAGAATTCAACAAATATTGTTTGACTTTTTCAAAAGCATTCTGGAATTCTTCATCCCAAACACCTTGATTGTGCTTTCTGAGGAGACGAAAGATAGGATCACATTTCTCAGTCAGTTGTGAAATGAATCAAGCAATGTAATTCAACCTTCCTAGGAATCCTCGAACTTCTTTTTGAGTGCGTGGTGGGGGCAACTCTCGTATGGCTCTGACTTTGTCTGAGTCAACTTCAATTCCCTTTTCACTGACTACGAAGCCTAACAACTTCCCCGATTTGGCTCCAAAGGTGCACTTTGCTAGATTGAGCTTCAACTGAAATTTCCTTAATCTTAAGAACAATCCTCTCAAGACCTCAATGTGTTCTTTTTCTGTTCGTGACTTGGCAATCATATCATCAACGTATACCTCAATATCCTTATGCATCATGTTGTGAAATAAGTTTACCATGGCTCGTTGGTATGTTGCCCCTGCGTTCTTCAACCCAAATGGCATTACTTTATAACAAAAGGTGCCCAACAATGTTATGAAAGTAGTTTTATTCATATCGTCTGGATGCATCTTTATCTGATTGTATCCTGAGAAACCGTCCATGAAGGAGAACAACGAATATCCCGCCGTGTTGTCTACTAAAGTGTCGATGTGTGGCAGAGGAAAATTATCCTTTGGGCTTGCTTTGTTTAGATCTCTATAATCAATACACATTCGTACCTTCCCGTCTTTCTTAGGGACTGGTACAATATTAGCTACCCATTCAGAGTACTTCACTTCCTGCAGAAATCCTGCATCAAACTGCTTCTTGACCTCATCTTTTATTTTCAGGACAATGTCTGGCCGCATTCTTCGCAACTTTTGTTGTATCGGTCTACATTCTTGTCTTATCGGAAGACGATGTACTACAATGTCAGTACTCAATCCGGGCATATCCTGATAAGACCATGCAAAGATATCTTTGAATTCCTGAAGCAACTCAATCAAGCTATGCCTTGTGTTATTAGCAATTAGTGTTCTAATTTTCACCTCCTTCCCTTCCTCTAAGGCTATATTTTCTATTGCCTCTTTTTCATGTGGCATGATTTGCTTCTCCTCCTGTTTTACCATTCTTAATAGATCGAGAGATACGCCACAATCCTGAACATCTTTAAAATTCTGAGACTCCTCTAAACACATGTCTTGCTCACAAGAGAAATCAGGAACGACAGTATTAGCGCTCATATCATTGATATCTAGAGACCTGTGAGGAGTATGAAAGAATATATAAGGATTAATGAATTTGAGAATGATTATTTATGTGCTATGAATAAAAGAATAAAAGTTGTTAGAATTTAAAGGAATATTGGTTGATAAAAAAAATGAGACAATACTCTTTTAAATTGGTAAAAGTTATGCTTTATTTGAATAATAATAGATAAACATAAGCCTATTCTCACAAATGTAATCTTACTACTCCTAGGCTCTAGAGTAATAAACATGTTTCGAGAATTACTCTGAAAAATTTCTAAAGACTACAAGTGAATCCTCCGCAGTCCAATTGTTTAAAGAGCTCCCCGGTTCGTAAGGGCGAATACCCTCGAGGTTTTCCTGTCCAAACCACTCACTATGTACAACATTGATCTGATGGCTCTCTTCTACCAGCAACCCTCCAGACTTAAAGGTTTTGGATATAGGTGGGAATATCATCAGTTCCCAGTCCACCTCTCCTCCGTTCAAACGCGCCTTCCTTCTCGCTTGACGCTTTTCCATCTCCTGTCTCTTTTGTTTATAGTCTGGCTTAAAACCCAAACCAAAACAATCCTTCTTTTCTATCAATTTTGGGACTTGAATCCCTCTTTGCAACTCTAGTCCTTTTCCTGGCAATGTTCTTTTTCGCATCATTATTTGCGAGGCCATCCTTGTTGCTCTAGATATTTTGGGAAGCGGCACCTCGCTTCCCTCCGAAATGAAGGTGGCATTAACAATTTCCAAGGAACGAAAAGAACACTCGATAGCCTCCTCATTTGTCTCCACATAAGGGGCTTTACTGGTAACAGATGCTATGATATCCTCTTCTGCATTGATGGTTATCAAGCGTCCGTCTGTCACCAACTTTAATTTTTGGTGCAGTGAAGAAGGCACCGCTCCTGCTGAGTGTATCCATAGCCTCCCTAACAAACAATTATAGGAAGGCTTGATATCCATTACCAAGAAGTCAACTTCGTATGTATTTGGTCCAATTTCTAGAGGAATGTCAATCCGCCCTATTACTTTCCTTTCAGTTCCGTCAAAGGCTCTTACCACATTATGACACGTCTTCATGTGTGAACTGTCGATGGGCAATCTATTCAATGTAGATAATGGAAAGACGTTCAAAGCGGACCCATTATCAACGAGTACACTTGGAAGCGTGTATCCTTTGCAACGAGTGGTGATGTGCAAAGCCTTAGTTGACCCTATGCCCCCAGGTAGAATTTCATCATCATTAAAGTAGATAAAATTATTGGCATCAATGTTATTTATCAACCGGTCCAACTTATTGACAGATATATCATGAGTGACACATGTCTCGTTGAGTACTTTTAACAACGCTTCTCGATGCATTTCAGAGCTTAGCAGTAAGGCTAAAACCGATATGCGTGCTGGTTGTTTACGCAACTGCTCGACCACACTGTACTCACTATGCTTAAGGAACTTTAGAAATTCCTTAGCCTCCTCCTCACCTACGGGCTCGTTAACAGGTACTTCACTCTTTTTCTTAATTTCAACATTCTTGGTTTTTGTGGGCTCTTCTCTGACGTCCCCCATATCATAACGCCTCCCACTCCGCGTATGGGAACCTTCATCTCGTACATCTTTAGATGCACGAGCTATGTTTCCTTCTCCTGGCACCGTCACGCTACAGTCATAACTCCATGGTACTTCCTTGCTATCCTTGTAAGGGAAAGGAGTAGGTGTATGGATAATAACCTTAGGCGCTGCTGGTGTCCCCATTTCATTATTCCCTGGCAGGGAGATAATAATCCTTGGTCTACTGGTTCTTTGCTGTTCATTTTCCAGCACACATACTTGCTTTTAACTAGAGCTACCTTCATAAACCTGTAGCTCTTTGTTGTCTATAAAGCCTTGCACCAAGGCCTTGAATTCCTCGCAATCTTCATGGAACTCACCATAGTCCCACGCATTTTTAGAAGTCAACATACCTCTCTTCATCATCTCCTCCCAGATTACCCTCATAGGCATTCTTATCTCCTCAACATTTTCCTTTTCCCTTATTTCACCGACTTTACCAATGGCATTTATTCCCTGATTGTCATGGTTTGGTAAATGATTCTCCGTACTTGAGGTATTCTCAAATTTCAGAACCCCATTCTTGATCAACCTCTCTACGACTTTCTTGAATCTAGTACAATTCTCGATTGAGTGGCCCGATATTCCAGCATGATACTCACATCTGGCATTTGCATCATACCATTTAGGATACGGAGGTTGTAATGGTTTTAAATGAAAAGGGGCTATAGTATGTGCATCATATAGATTTTGATAGAGCTCTCTATACGTCACAGGTATGGGTGTAAATTGCATCCTCTCATGCCTAGTGTTGGATTCCTGCTTTTGAGAGCCTTGTTGCCCAACTGTGGCTACTTTGGGTTGGCTAACTGTGACTGCTTTTGAATTGAAATCACTTGTATTGTTTACCTCGTTGTCTTTTCTTCTTGGGGCTGATCTTTTGGCTACTTCCCCCTCAATTCTTCCCTCTCTTATGGTATTCTCTATCATCTCTCCTGCCATAACTATGTCCGCAAAACTTTTAGTAGTGCTTCCAATCATATGAGTAATAAATGGGGCTTTCAGAGTATTAATAAATAACATAGTGGTCTCCTTCTCCAACAGTGGTGGTTGGACCTGCATCGCTACCTCTCTCCACCTCTGTGCATATTGCCTAAAATTCTCATTAGGCTTCTTCTCCATGGTTTGTAAGGTCATCCTGTCAGGGGTCATGTCTGTTACATGATTGTATTGTTGCATGAAGGCTTGTGCAAGATCCCTCCATGAACTTATTCTAGCGCGGCTCAAGTGATTGTACCATCTGGCTGACGCACCTATTAAACTATCTTGAAAACAATGAACCAACAGCTGGTCATTATTTACATACCCCGTCATCCTTCTGCAAAACATTGTGATGTGAGCCTCTGGGCAAGTAGTGCCATTGTACTTTTCAAATTCTGGCATTTTGAATTTGTAAGGTAACACTAGGTTTGGGACTAGACTTAAGTCCTTGGCATCAACCCCATGATTATTGCCAGTGCCTTCCAAAGCCTTGAACTTTTCTTCTAACCATCTGCAGCGTTCATCCAATTGCCTTGCAGCTTCGACCTTCAAATCTTCTTTTTCCACCATATCTAGATCGGGAACAAGAGGATTAGTAAGATTGTCACCCATATTAAGTCCTGAACCAATCGGGAAATTCACATGGACACCAGCATCAATCGGCCCATGCTGAGGCCTCACAGTAGTAGATGGCCTTCTAGGAGGTGCCTCAGTTTGCAATGATACATGCGGCGGTGTAAAACCTGGAGGAGGACCCTCATTTTCCTCTTTAGTGATGGCCATAGGAGCTTTTCCTTTCTCAGTGGCCCTCAGTAACTGAGCCATTTCGGCCATTATATTCCTCTGAGCTTCCATCATTTGCTCCCTCATCTCATTCTGCATTTTAGCCAACTGTTCTTGCAACTGGTCTTGCATATCCTTTTGCAACTGCTCAAACCTTTGATCCATGTTCTTAGTTTTAGTGCGAGTGCCGTAAGGATGTGTAATTTCCAGTTTTTCTTTTCTACCTTTATAAAGAAACTTTAACTAATTAGGGTCTTTCTATAACCTTGAATGCATATGATATGATGTAATGCAAAATGTATGAATGCAACAAAGGCATTAATCTCGATTCAATCCCATTTAGAAAACTTTATTTAGAAAAAGAATATCTTTACATATAAATGGATTACAAGTACGCTTTCGCCCTAATGCCTAAAGTTTTAACTCTACTTAATAAAAGGGTTAGCTCTCTTCCTATGTCTGACGACGTCCCACACATCATACTCAATACATCGGCTCGTACAGCCAAGTCTTGCACATATTTAGCAACATCTCGAATCTGAGCTATGGCTTCTTCCATGACATGATCCCTTTCTCTAATCTGCCCTCTAGACTGATGAAGCTCTCCCTTCAGATAATTTCCTTGCATCTTGAGTTGCTCGATCTGAAGTTTAGCTTCCTGTAATGCTGCTTCTAAATCTTCAACTTTAATCTTTAGCTCTTTTAACTCGACTGTAGAATCTTGGTTGCGATGCCATCGAAGGGATCTTCCAAGCTCAGTTACTTTAGACTTCAACTCTTTATTCTCTTCTTCCAATGCCAAATTCCGTGATTGCATCTCCTGAAACTTCTTTTCCCAGTACTCAGCTCTAGCCTTTCCTTCTTGGACCTCTTTCTGCAACTGATCTGAAGACCCTCCTATTTTCGCTCTTCTCAAGGATACTTGTGCCTTTTTGTAGTGTTCCTTCAAGTCATCTCTATCCTCTTCAATCTTCCTCTTTTCCTTTCTTTCTTTTTCAACCTCCATCTTCTGGATATCAATATCTAAACTCAAGTACATCTTTTCTTCTTCAAGCTTTGCTATCCTTTTCTCGAGCTCCAGATTTTTCCTCTCAAATTCTTGATTCATAATTTCTAACTCCGAGGGCATCACTTGCAGATATTCCTCCATTGGTCGAGCTCCTTCCATATTTGGCTCAAGAATATTATCATTAATCCTTCTACCTCTCCATTCAACATATTCTGGAGTCGTAGTAGGGCCAATAACTACTCCTTTTAACCGACACGTCTTGTTCCAAGCGCTAGAGATCTCACCGACCTTTTTCTTATAATCTGCTCCTCTATATGCGAACTCACTTTGAATTAGCCCATGAGTTGCTGGCACGAACTGCCTCAAACCGAATTACCTTAACACGAGCAAGAGGGCATAACCAATGGCACCCCAAATTCCCAATAAAGGGACCCAATCGAAACTGCCGCAACAGTAAAGAATCTCACCAGGAATCATCCACGGAGCTCTCCACTCAACATCTTTTGGCTGAAGATTTTGCAGTAGTGCCATCCAATTCTCCTCTGGAACATCAACTTTCCTAGTTGAAGCAACTATATCCTTCAGCGGTAAGTAATCCTCGAAGAAAACCCGACAAACAACCTTATCTATCAACTGAAAATGACTATAGAACCAAGCTAGAAGCAATTGTGCGCAACCAACAAACCTGCCTGCACCAGCTTTTCTAAATGTGCCTAAGGACCTGAATGTCTCTGCCAAAATTGCAGGGACAGAAGTGACCCTCTTATTGAGTCTATGGAAAATATCTGTGGTTGCCTCATCCACATATCCCAAAGCCCTAGGGAACACCATCAATCCGTACAAACTTAAGGCAAATACATCTACCCTTTTTGTTTCATCGGGATGCGTCAAAATCAGGCCCTTCAAAGCATCCCATGAAATGCACTTGCACTCACCTTTCTCTTTAATCCTGGTTGTAATCCACTGCTCACTCATCCCTGTAATAGCCATCAATTTCTTCCAAAAGGTAGGGACATTAACAGCTCGAGAATAGATTCTATCCGCCTGGAACCTGGGACATCGTAACAAGGCAGTGTACTCCTCTACGGTAGGCACCAAGTCTACTTCCCCGAAAGTAAAGCAACTGTACGCTGGATTCCAAAACTGATCCAGGGCTCGGAACAAATGCTCATCTATTTGAACATCGAGCAAGTAAGGTAAGTTTCCGTAATTACCATAGAATAACTGTTTAGTCTCGCTGCCCCATTGATCCCAAACTCCTTAAGCTCTTGGAGATTATTCTGCGTAACACTAATGCGAGTATATCCTGACAGCTCCGATATATATCCCACAGCTATACTATCTCCCTTTTCTAACTGAGTTTGCTCAGACCATCTATGGACGTTGGCATTGCCCTCCACTCTATCAAGAAGTCCGTCCTCCATAATAAAACTCTCTAATTTAGACACTGACCGTGAATTGATACCTTTGTAAATGCAAAATGTCATGCAAACAAAAGAAAAGAAATAGTCAGTATCACATGATATCAATAAATCTCAACAATAATTTATAAGGGTAATATCTAAAGTTTAACTCTAACTAAGTTGGGCTCTTACGGTTTTTTCTATATGAGGTTAGTTCTAAAGTTTGAGGTACCTGAAGCAACAGATTCCTCGATCCTCACCCACTATAGGCTCATTTGAATCGAGTTCAGTTCAGGGGAATACATTTCCCTATGGCTACACGAAGATGAAAATCTCACAAAACCATAGGTACGGATGTATCCCGAAAGTGATCCACTATCACACTTGCGAGGCGAAAACCTCACGAAGGCGTAGCTTTTCACTCCCACTTAAGGGTGTGACCACAACGGTCATGCAAATGCAATGCGTATTAGAATATAGCAACACATGCAATAATACAAACACATGTAATGCAAAGAGGATTAAATTTTAAAATTTTTAATTTCCGACATTACGACAAGAGATAATCAATTACACGGCTTGACTCTCTTAAACTTCCCTAGCGGAGTCGCCAAGCTGTCGAAACCATTTTTAAGTCGAGTTTTAGAAAATGGGAATCGATTTTTAAAAAACGAAAACGGGAGTCACCACCAATCTTTTTAGGTATGATTGGATCACCTTTAAAACATTTTGTTTTAAAAATCATTAGTTTTGGTCCACGAAATAAAAGAATGGGTTCGGGAGTCGGTTACATACGAGGAAGGATTAGCACCCTCGTAACGCCCAAAAATTGGTACCTAATTGATTATCAAGTGTCTTTAATGTCAGAAATTTAAAAAATTTTAAGATGTAATCCTCTTTAAAATACTTTGATTTTGAAAATTTGGGTTCACTCGTATCAAAGTATCGACTATAAGTTAGCCCTTAGAAATCTCTATCTCAAAACAGCAAAATGTTACATCCAGTAAGTTAGGACATATCACTTTGCAATTCCAAGACAGTCATTTATATTTCGAAATCCTTTAAAAACTTTAGAAGGGTACTTGACTATTCGAACTTAACGAGAAAAGTTGCAACCCAATAAGTTAGGGCACTACTTTTTCGAAATTTCCAAACACCAAGTATTGCCTTTATATTTTTTGAAAATTTTAGAGCCTTGTCTTTTTAAAGATGATGCGTGGAAAATATGCGTGGAAAATATCGTGGAAAATCGTATTACATTATAAATCATAATAATATATTATTGTACTAGGTAGATAAAAAAATGAATACTATGATATAAAGAATAATACATACTGAAGCAAAAATGCAAACAAAGATATATGTATAACATGTATTGAAAATGAATAAACAAAGTATATAAACACACGAAATAATATTTAAATGATGCATGATATAAAAAACATAAATCAAATGATGTATGATGTACAAATAAAGGAAATATAGTGCATATTATAATAAAAATAAACTTAACACATACATGATACATACAATATAAAACATGTGAAAAGAAACTAATATATAAAAAGAAGTAATTGATTGCTAACAAAATATACATACAATTAAAAACAAGACATTTCATAACCATTTTAAAATAATATTTAATAGATAATATAATAAAAAGAATAATAATTATATGATAATATATTGGTTTAGAAGTATGTAAAAGATTTCATAATATAACAACATTAGTTTTAAAAAGAAATAATATATAGTAAATAAATAATTAATTAATAAAAATATGTATATAGTGTGGGTTAAAATATGATTTAATAATAATGCTTTACATTTTTAAAATAATATATATATAATAATATAATTTGCGATACATGATAAAACAATAAATAATACGAAAATAAAACATAATAGAGATTATACAATAAAATGTAATATAAACATATAAGAAAAATAATAGATATAAAGTAACATATAAAACAATATATATATATATATGTATAAGTAATTAATAAATATAATATATGTGAAAATATAATAATATATAAAAAGATGTAAAATAATAATTTAAGGAAAATAATATATATAATAAGTAATAACAATATATAATTAAAAATAATACTCATAATAAAACAATTTTATAATATATAATATAAAAGTAAAATTAAAATAAACAAATAATACAATATATATATAGAATAATATAATAAATATAGGACTAAATTTGATGTTTAACAAAATTATAGGGCAAATTCACAAAGCTAAAACTGAATTAAGACCCAATTTGAAACATTCGCGAAATCAAAGGGAGTCATTAGGCAAATAGCCCTATTCCCAAAACGTCACCGTTTCCCCTAATATGATTGTAAATCATTGGGAGGGTCGAATTGAAACAGAATTAAAATATTAATACCAAATAAACAAATAAATAAAATGAAATTAAAAGTATAAAAATTGCGAGAGGACCAATTGGGCAATTAACCCAATTTTAAAAATGCGCGGATCCTCCCCGGGTAGTCGGGTCAACACGCGGATCCTGGGGGTCGCAGAACGACGTCGTTTCGTTCAAGTTATATAAGCTACCATCTCAGCTTAAAATTCATTTGCACCCCGATTTTAAAAAAAAAACTAAAAAATTCTCTCTGAAAAACAGAGAAGAAGGGAGCTCCGGTTCTGGCCTTTGTACGCCACGCGCCGGCCCACACGCCCATGCACCCACGCACCGTCCTAAGGGCCACTGTATACGAGGATCGGAGGGTTAAAAATCCTCGTCTCTTAAGATCCAGAACAGGTAGTCCTTCTCCTTCTCATATACCCCTAGTATTTTGCTAAACAGTTCATATATATGTGCCAAAAAAGAACAAGTCACTTGATTATCACCTTTGAAACTGCTTATATTTGTTTTTTATTTACGTATTTGCGCTTTGCCTTTGTTACAAGAGTTACAAAGGGCTTTTTATAGCCTCTGATTTGTTACATAAGGAAAGAAATCATGATTCTTATTGTATCTTTGGTGATGTGCTTCGATTTCCTTGCCATTTTCTATTCTGCTTTTTCGCGTATCTGCTGTTTGTTTCCTTTTCTTGCAGGCAATCGAACGAGGGATCCGACAGTGACCATGCTGGTGTAGACGCGTGCACTGATCACGGCACGGATGGAGGGTTACTGAACCGTCGTGAGAGACGAAAGCAGACGCGTCCGTTGAAATTGCTTCGAAGCTTACGCTTATGGCGAGGAAAAAGCGAAACCCTAGGGTTTCCTGCCTTGGTGTAACAAGCTGGACCAATTGGGCTTTTTGAATTTGGGCTAGCTAGTTTTAATTGGGTCACGGGTGTTTGTGGGTCTGCTGGGTAGTTTGGGCCTGATTAGGTTACAAATGTAACGAGCTATTTGGCTGTTGGGTCTGTGTATTTGGGCTTTGTAAAAAAACTTTTATGGACTATTTAAATTAAATAAATAAATATTTAATTATTTATCTATTAACTTTTTAGTTTTAATAATCCGGGCAAATTTTGGTGATTACAATTAGTTTCTGATATTTACGTTAAATGATATGAAATATTCGTATTTGATCGAAAAAGTCTGATAATGCTCCATAGCCCTGTTCTGGCGACAAATAAGGGATAAGGGTGTTACAAGGTTTGTTTGTTGATCAATGCAAAGGTACTACTGTCGCGATCATTTTATTGTTGTATCCTGGGAGACAGACGACCAACGTTTCCCCAAATACCATATAAGCGGCTGAATTTGTCTTAAAGAAACTGTGAAAACAGGTTTCAACATCTAGTAAAACTCGATTCCCTTATTCGATTTTTGGTTTTCCAAAATCTTATTTATTTAATTGTTTTCAAATATTATGTTTTAAATAAATATAGATATATTTATTTAACTTGTTTTATTTAAATCTAGTGTGTTACATAAATATTAATATATTTATATATAAAATTAGTTATATTTATATTTGGTCGCTGGCGTGTTTTGTCCAATAATTACTAAACTATTGAGGCTATATTAATAATGCTATTCTATAACTAAAATCATTAATTTAACCTTTAAATTAGACACCATATCTCATGTGGTATAATGTAAAATGAAAATTTTAAAGAAAAATAAATGTTGTAAAATTTTAGTTTTGAGGTCTTCAAAGCTTTTACAAAAACTTTATCGTTCACTCTTTCTTTTTCGGTTTACTTTATTTTTAATTTTATTTTTAGAAATCATGCGCTAATGTTTTACTTTTCTTTAAAATTTTCTATTGGGAACTTAATTGTTCTGTATATGAAGTTTCTCCTCATATTCAAACAGTTTTTTGAATTGCATGTTTTGTTACCATATTTTATCCCTTGTTCAAAGTGATATTTTTTGTTCTCACTCTAATAACCTAGAAAACTTATAACTTCATTGTAATATTTGACTTTCAGACCGTATGATTTTTGTTTGGTTGTCAACAAACTTCCCCAATTTTTGCATAAACCAACCTATATTAGAGATGAATATAAATACGGAAAAGAGATGTATCATTTTTCTAGCTAAGGATTTAATCTTTATTTCAAATATGATGATAAAGTACAATGATCAAGTATGAGAATTTCAATGTTTAATCAGATCAACATATATATATATATATATATCATAGTCCTTTTCTAATCAAAGTGAACAGAATCGAATGACTCTTTCACAACCCAAGAGAATTGAGTCTGTAAATAACATCTTAGTGATGAAATAGAGTCACATTAAATTCAATAATGACAGTGGTGCCACTTATAAGGTAAGGATTAAGTAGTGCAAACCCTGTTGCCATCCTGAATCGTCCTCTTCCTCCAACCACCGCAAGCTCAAGATCTGTCCTTGAAAACATGCTTATAGAGCTGCCGTTATACTTACCGGTAGCAAATCCAAAATCAAAGTATGTCGTCGAGGTTCTTGGATTTATTCCGGCCAGAAGTGAAAGTCCCTGAGCATTTCCAATCACCTCGGAGTCTGGCTCAGGACCTATCCTGAGGGGATCATCAACGGCAAATAGGGTGCCAAATGGCACCGATGAATTATTGTCGTTGCTTGTGATGTTAGATTGGGCTACGATGACTGCTGATGCGTTTGTACCGCCCATACTTTCGTGCATAAAGAAGTGAAGCTTGGTGACCTTAATTGGCCTGGGAATATATGGTCGGGTCTCCGAGTAGTATTGCCTTTGGCTCTGCACTGCTACTTGGGAGAGGCAGATGATCAGAATCCAAGTCAACATCAATGTTCCTCTCATTGTTTCTGCTTTGCTTTACTACAATTTCTGGGGGCGAAATGTAGATGAAAGCTAGTAGTATTGTTGCTTCATTTGTATTAACAAAACACAAACTTTATACTCGGTAAAGGAAAACCCTGAGACATGAAAATAATTTATTGTCAAAAACATTTTAAAATACCTGCTTGATTTCTCCGGTAGTATTACTAAACCGAAATGAAATCAATGATCCACGTGGTAAACACCATAAATAAGAACTTCTCCACTTCATAATTAGAATGATCAACGTTGCAAACACCATTCTGTCCTTAAATAAACTGACGCATTGCCTTCTTTGACTTTAATTTATTTTATATATTTCATCTGATTCATGTGTTGGTTTTCTAAATTAATTTAACCTTGTCTTCTGCTAACAAGTTTCTTTTATCCTCTTCTTACTAAATTAACAGCGTATTAATAAATTTATTACAAACAAGAATAAAAAGCAGCAATAAATAAATACAAGTTATAATAAATCAGTTGATGCAAGACAAAGGAAACCATATCATGAGCATACAAAACAGAGCTCACATCCTAATAATAAAATTACTCACAATATTTTTATTTAATTCACATGTTCTCACTACAAAATAAAAATTTATTATTTTATTATGGACAGAAACCCAATTACACTCAATATGATTAAAATTTAAATGGTTTTATATCAGCCAATAATTTTATATCATTAATATTTTAACAATCCAACTGTCAAATTTATCAATATATTTGTACTTATCATGCATGTAAATTTTTGAATCAATCCGATAGCTTTATCACATCGATCTAAAATATTGTGTATATTAATATATATTTAACGGTTGAAAGTTTTCTTCTTCTTCTTTTTTTTTACATAAAATAAATAGTTAGAAAATTTTAATTTATGCCAAACTCAATATGTATGACCGAGATGAATGGAAAATAAAGTATGACGGTTAGATTATTAAAATATTAACCCTATAAAAAGTTACGAATGAATGTAAAACCACTTAACTTTTATACCGATTTAAGTGGATCCCTCCCCTTTTATTAAAATTAAAATATACTTTTTATGTTTTATATTATTAAAATAATATGATAAAATTTTACGAACCTAATGATAGTCTTTCTGCATCAATGTATTTACTTCTTTCTTTAAGGCGTGTGGTGTCACCGGCAGCGGTTATAGTAGGTCAAGTCCACCCATCTTCAATAGCTTCCCAAGCTGCTTCATTGATAGACATAATGAAAGCCCTCATGTGAGCCTTCCAATAAACATAGTTTGCTGAACCAAGTAGCAACGACGGTCGAGTAATCGAACTACCTTCATGGATCCCACGATCATAAACCGAACAAAGGATCACCTTCAAATAACTTTTGAAGATTGATCTGCTACCAATTGAAAAAAATTAGTCTACCGATATGATAAATCAAATTTGCTTAACGTTCGTTGTAACGACAATTAGAACAAAAACATACAACGAAAAAAAATAAGGCTAGAAAAGAATTGACATTATCGATCTTTGTTAACGCAGTTCAGACATCCTTGAATAAATCTAATATTTATCTCTAAACAGTAGATTTTTAACCATCAATATATTATAAGACTTCCATGTTGATTAAAGCACCTCAAGTAAGTCGATTGAGAGTCTTATCACCCTAGTCGACTTATGCTTCTAGTTTTGTCAAATATGTCACATTCATGTGGACCAAAGTCAGCACAAACAAAACCTATTCAAGGCTCAAATTAATGGTTCATACGGTAGTGAAATTTTGAGACATAACATAAGTGTTATAAGCATGAAATTTTTTTTTTTAGGATGAAAAAATTATTTTTTACAAGTAAATTTAGGATGATATCAAATATTCTTCCTTTTTTCTTAAATAATAAAATTAAATAAAACATTTAACAACATTTTGTTATTATAAGAATCTTCTAAAACGTGAATTAGCTTTTGTGAATGATCGAGAAGGTTGAAAAATTGCATGAAATCAAAGTGGCTTAGAAAATCCTCCAAACAAATCCATTGATATTGCCTCTGATAATGGCTTCCATTCTATTATTTAGGAATAGAGGAATAACTTATGTCATAAACCAACAAAAAAAGATAAACAATGTGTCAAGAATTTAAAGCCATTCTTCTACTGTTCCAACATGTATTTCACTTTTAAATATTAAATAATAATATTCAATTCTTTTATTAATTACAAAAATAAATTTATTATAGCTACTTAAACTTAGATGTTGATTCTAAATTCATCTCCGAGTTAGCTCGTGAGTTAGTTATTTTAAATATATTAATTTTAAACTTTAAAAAAATCAAATGGATCGACTATGGATGCTCAATCAACTTTTAGGTGAACATATGATTTTTTTTTAGATACATTAAAACTAAATAAAAGTATTTTGAAAGTGGATTGGTACAAATATTTAATCAATGTGTAAGTAACTTAGTGTGCAGATCCAACTATCTAAATACATTATTTAAAATAATATAAATAATTTTTCTTTCGAATTTTTGTTTTCTATTTATTCAGATATCAACTATGAATTAGCCTGAGAGTCAAAATATATGTAAAATAATTTTTTCGAAAGTATGTAAAATAAATTATGAAAACATAAAACTCATATAAATATGAAAAAAATACTAAACTAAAAATATGGGTAATGTAATAGTCTATTTTTCGGTAGTGTTAGAAAGCGGTGGTTTTAGAAATTCATTTTCAGTGTTCAAATCTGGAAATATTATAGGTTAGTATTAAAGTCTATTAAAGTTTGGTCCCTAATTTTATCAATTTGCTAGTTAATTAAGATATAAGGAGTAAATTGTAAAAGTTTATCGCTATGAATTTTTAATTAACTGAACGACCAAATGACCAATTGGACCATTTTTCTACCGCCAAATGGATACCAATTAGCATCCATCAACTTTGTTAATTATGCTTAAAAGATTGATTAATTAAGCTTTTGTTAATTAATTAAGATTAATTAATTTAATTAATGGTATAAAAGCCAAATTAAAAGAAAATAAAACATTTGGCCATCATCTTTTTCTTCTTCAATCGAAACAAAAAAAGAATCAAAGGGTTTCAAAGCTTCAAACTTTCGTCCTTGATTTGGTATGTTCAATCAAGTCATCATCTTGTAATTTTTATGTTTTTGAAGTCATAAAAGCTTGATTTAGCTAACCTATGTATCAATTTGGAAAATTGTTAAAGTTTTTTAATGTTGTCATTGATGATTTCTTTAAGAAATATTTGTTCAATTTTTATATTTTAAGCTTAGATATGAAAATGAGCTAGACTGTAAAGTGTAAATTATTAGTTTTATAAAAAAGGACCAAAGTGTAAAAATTGAATATTTTTATGTAACACTTCTATAATTATAGAGATTAAAGAGTCTTAAAAGATGTAATTGAGATTAATTTCGAAATTGACAATTCTCCCCTATTTAAAAGATTTTTGCCCTCGAAATTCCCACTCACACCAATCATTTAACCACAAAATCTGAAACTCCACACCCATACTAACCATCATGTTACTGCTGCTCAACTCTGATTTCAATGCAATCCAAACAATATTTCACTCCCAATCCAGACAATATTTCTAACAAACTTTCTATTTACTATCTCGGATTGTCTCAAGAAACTTTTTACAAAAATATCACTAATGATTCCTCTACCCAGATTCTTAGATACACAATTGAAAGCAAACACTTTAGTATAACCAATCCTTAATCAATGTAAGATACAATTGAAATTAATCGCAAAAGTACCTGTATCATTGCCAGATGCATCTCAATCCTCTCGACACCTAGTTGCATAACCCAGTCTCTAATTTTGTTTCTAAGTTGAAGCTTGCATCCGACTAAGAGTGTGTCGTGAACAATCCTTGACTCAGTGCTCAACTGACCCACATCTAAAACACGCTCTCGTTTTCATTCAACACATGCCCATATGACACCTACCATAGAGAGCATAAGCCATATCTCGATTCACACCCACAACTACCTCCATTCGTTAAGGTCTGTTCATTCTGGCTCACTTCTAAGGTTGTAAATTCGAGCTCGTAGGACAAAACCCCCTTTTATTTAGCACTTTTTTTCCCTTAATCTTGCCCCAAGCGATCACTCTCTTCTGCAAACTTGGTCTCATTCTTCTAAGGTTGCTTAGTCATAAAATTTTGGCCCACAGATCCAAATTGGGGCCCAACAAACCTTTGAAAAACTCTTGGCATCTCTTGGGACATAACATCATCCCCGGTTTTCTAACTACCGCCCTAAAAAATGGGCGTCTCAACAATCTTACTTATTTTCAGATTAGGCACGTTGCTCGGAAAAGAGGAGTCAGCGTGAGCCACTTAACTACGCTCACTGTGCCCTCACGTACTATGTCCACGTATGCCACAAGCACTCATAATATTTATCTACAATTCAGAAATCTAATATTTAGCTCAAATTATTAAAAATTTTATGTCTAATTGTTTTATCTATAGTAACTAATCATTGTTTTATCTATAGTAACTAATCTGAAATAGAGAAATTTTTATTTATGTAGTCTCTAAAGTCGAACAGTTTTACTAAAGTGACTAAATTAAAAATAACTAACGTAACAAGTAAAAAATATCTTACTTGGATCGACGCTGGAGACTCAGATTCTCTTTTTACAAGTTCATATATCAAAACCAATCAAAAATCCGAATTATTTAAAACAATTTTCACAAAACTTTTGAACCTAAAAGTCACAGCTCGAGTTTTGAACCTAGACTCTAATACCACTAAATGTAACACTCTAAACCCGACCTAGAAGTTAAGACCGAATCTAGAGGAATTACATTCGCTTTTTTAAAAACCCCAAAATTGAAAACTTAACTTTAGAAAAATACACTTACATAATGCATTTAAATTGATACTTAATTTTGCATCGAAAATTTTTAGAGTTTTAGTTGAAAATTGAATTTCAATTTGTTAACCCATATGATTTTGCAGTTTTACGTTAAAAATACCAAAAACCGACGAACAAAACAAAAACAATAAACAAAGCCTAAAAATATATTTATAGTCCAAAAGTCCAGAAAATTTAATAACGTAAATCACCATATTTAATTAGCCGAGAAAACAATCTGAGCACTGCACGTTGTCCGGTCTTAAACTTGCTGATTACCTGAAAAGCCAGAAAATTTGGGTGAGCTTACAAGCCCAGTGTGTAACACAAAACAAACAAACATAAGAGATACAAATGCCAATACAAATGTTGTTTATGGATACAATCACAGATGTAGTTCCGGAGATAGATACAAATGCAGATACAAATTTAGATACCGATGCATACACAAATGCGAATATAGATGTAGACATAGATGTGGATATAGATGCAAACATAGGTTCAGATACAGATGCAGACACAGATTCTATCCCCATCCGCTACACACCATCTCTATCCCACCAATACACACCAATAGGACTACAAGAGCCCATCCAAACTCACACACCTATAAGTGATCATATGTCACTTTTTAGAATAGCACAATCAAGTTGTCAAAAATAATGCGGTAAACCACCAGAATCAAATATGTGGTTAATACCACAAAATAAGTTATCCCGGGTTGCCTAGCAACGATGACCTACCACTCTAAATTGCTTGACAACTATGGTGTTGTAACACCCCATACCCGAGACCGTTGCCGGAGTCGAACACGAGGTGTTAACAGACTTATTTCATTGATTTACACAGTTCATTTTAAAATTTCCAAACAAGCTGGTTAACTGCATCACAGTCACTTTAAAAGTCATATCTCGAGTTCCAAAACTCGAAAACTGATTCCGTAAATTTTCCCTGAAACTAGACTCATATATCCATCTACAATTGTTTTTCTAGAATTTTTGGTCAGGCCAATTAGTACAGTTTATTAGTTAAAGTCTCCCCTGTTACAGGGTTCGACTACTCTGACCTTCATGCATTACGACTTAGATATCTCCCTGTACAGGGCTTCAATACTTATTCCGTTTGTTTTTAATGAAACTAGACTCAAAAAGGAATCTGTACATATAAAGAATGACTTCTAATTATTTCTAGTTAATTTATGGTAAATTTCCAAAGTCAGAATAGGGGATCCAATAACTGTTCTGGCCCTATTTCACGAAAACTTAAACATCTCAAATAAATACGGCTCATATGGTCGTTTCGCTTCTTCCATATGAAAATAGACTCATCAAGGTTCGATTACATAGTTTATTCATTATTTAATTACATTCCTACTATTTTTAGTGAATTTTCAAACTCACATCACTGCTGCTGTCAGCATCTATTTTAAGGTAAATTTCACCTATTTCATAGTTTCCATGATTCAACTAGCCATTGACATACATAGCACCAAATATGATTGTGATTAACCATTCCAATGGCTAGTCATTGCCAAGCATTTCCACACCTCTCAATAACCATATATATATACAAAATGATTTTAATACTATGCTCAAAATATTTAAGCCATTTTCGCATGGCTATCCGAATATATACACATTACCAAAGGTACTTGACTAACAACAAAGGGCGGTCCTATACATGCCATTATCAAGGTTCAACCAAAAGAGTACCAAAAGGGCTTTGATAGTGTGGGCGACTTGACCTTGACACTCCGAGTCCGATAGTGACGAACCAAAATCTATAAAACAGAGAATCAAAGAAACGGAATAAGCATTTAATGCTTAGTAAGTTTGAGTAATGAAATCATGCACAACTCAAGTATAGCATTCATATGACTAAACGAATAATTTCACATACACATATTCTCAAAATCACACCTACTTCACATTTCCAACCCTTATATTCATACAAAGGAATCAACTTGGCTAAAGGCGGAAGCTTGTTAATCGATTGAGCGAATACTATTTTAAAAGGAATCAACTATTCCAATGCATATCTGAAACATACCTCATCATTTGGTTTTTACGGCGTATTAATTGAAATTATTACAGCAAGATCGCTCACTTCCAAACCCAAGTACCTTGGATTTAGCGGACATAGCAACTTCGCACAAATGCCTTGGTCTTAGCCGGATATAGCAACTTCGCACAAATGCCTTGGTCTTAGCCCGAGATATAGTCAATAGCACAAATGCCTTCGGACTTGGCCGAGATATAGTCACTAGCACAAATGCCTTGGGACTTAGCCGGATATAGTCACTAGCACAAATGCCTTGGGACTTAGCCGGATATCATTCAATAATCATGCACATATATCAATAAATCATGACACATCCATATTTCATTTTCATTACTAAAGCTCAAACACAAGACACTTATCAAACCTTACCAATTTTGGCTCAATAGCCACATACAAGGAACATGATTTTGATTGGCTTTATAACATGATCTCTATACACATTCGGCTACCCGTCATAGGTATAAACTAATCACCTCAAAATATCATTCAAGTAGAATCATTATATCTCCGTTTATTCGTTATGCTTATATGTCATGACTTAATCAAATCATAAACTAAGTTTCATTACTCGAAGACTTACCTCGGATGTTGTCGAACGACCTCAACGGCTATTCAATTACTTTTTCCTTTCCTTTATCGGATTTAGTTCCCCTTTGCTCTTGAGCTCCCTTAAGCTTAAAGTGACCGAAACCTTCTCTTCTTTCTTTCTTCAATTCGGCCAAGAAGAATCAAAAAGGATGAAGCTTTTTTTTTTTCTCTAGTTACGGCAAAATGGGGGAGCAAGGATGAAACAACTTTGGTTTCTCCTCCCACTCCCCTCATATTTTATTGTTCTTAACACAACATGTTATCAAAAAATGTTTATAATATGTTTTACCCATCACATTTTGTCTATCCTCATTGTCATGGCCGGCCACTACTATCAAAGTGGGGAAATTGACATGCAAGTCCACCCTTTTGATTACATGCACTAATAGATCCTTATAGATTAACCTATCACATTTCAAAAGTGTCACACATAAGTCCTATTAACTAAATTCACATGCAATTAACTAAATCGAAGCTTAAAACTTTCACACACTCATATTCACAGATTTTAGACAATAAATATTATACTCAAATACTTCGGTGACTCGGTTTAGCGGTCCCGAAACCACTTTCCGACTAGGGTCAATTTAGGGCTGTCACAGGTGTATTAATATTATTATGCAGTTAAACTGCAAGAACACTTCCTCCATCATATTATTATCCTTGTAACGCCCCTTACCCGAGACCGTTTCCGGAGTCGAGTGCAAGGCACTACTAAACTTATTTGAGCACTTAACCAAATTCAGATAATTTATATCATACTTTTCAGACAAGCTGTCCAACTGCGTCATAGTTGCTAAATAATTCATATCTCGAGTTATAAAACTCGAAATCAAATCCGTAAATTTTCCCCAAATTTATACTCATATATATACTTACAAATTTTTTTATATAATTTTTGGTTGGTCCAATTAGTACAGTTTATTAGTGAAATCATCCCCTGTTTTAGGGTTTGGCTACTTTGACCCCTGTGCACTACGAACCAAATTTCTCTCTGTACAAAATTCAAATAATCATGCCGTTTGTTTCTCTTAAAAATGGACCCAATGAGGAATCTATACATATACAGTATGACTCATAATTATTTTTGTGAAATTTTTAATGATTTTCTAAAATCAGAATAGGGGAACTCGAAGTCATTCAGACTCTGTCTCACCACAATTTAAATATCTCATAACATAAAATCCAATTGCATGCTCCGTTTCCTCTATATGAAACTAGACTCATTAGGCTTTAATCTCATTTTTTTTCCAGCCCTTAACTCAATTTCCACAATTTATGGTGAATTTTCAAATTCAAACTACTGCTACTTACCAAAAATTGTTTTAGTACAAATATTGTTAACTAGTTCATAACATCTTTACTTCAATTCATTCAAACTCTATACATGCCATATAAATATTTAAGCATAAAACAAAAACTACCAGAATTGATCTGAATAGTGTGCCCTATTGTGTTGATCCGATCTACCCACTTCACTTCAAGTCAATCTACATAAAAATATTAAACACACACAAGTAAGCTTATTGAAGCTTAGTAAGCTCATAGGCATAAAAACACAAATCATATCAAATATCGTACACAATCATATATCTATTAGTTTAACTATTTCATCCTCCAAATCACAATTTCATTAATAACTCATTGGAATAATTTCCATATGGCTACTCACAATTTAACTCCCTTAGGCCCATTTCTCATTTACTTCATTTTCAAATTAGGGAACAATAAGGGAATTGAGTGCTTCATTATCACATTGCCATATTAAACTATGGACTTTCACATTGTTACGCATCACACACTGAAGCCATAGCCTTGCCATGGTCTTACACGGTTCACATATCATACCGAAGCCATATCCCAGACATGGTCTTATACGGAATCACATTATCATATTATACCGATGCCATAGCCCAGCTATGGTTTTATACGGAGTCACATTATCACATTGCACCGATGCCATAGCCCAGCTATGGTCTTAAACGGGCGCACTTATCACATATTTTTCGCCAATTCATCAGGGTCACAGAATAGAAGCACTCAAATCCATTGTTCCTACTAATTTGTACTTTTAGTTACACATTATTTATTAATTAATGCAAATTGATAGTATTCATCAACAATGAAATACTTTAACAATCATAAGATTTTCATATCAAAACATTGAACTTTGCCATATGAACTTACCTGGACTAATTTGCAAAAGTCGTAGAAATTCAGGGACTATTCTTGAATTTTCTCTTTTCCACGATTCAGTTCGTTTTCTTGATCTATAATTATAAAATCATTCCTTCATTAGCTTCCATTTCAATTCTATTTCACTTCACAATTTATGCTGTTCAAATTTTGAAATTGCACTTTTACCCCAAAATTTACAGTTTTCACAATTTAGTCCATGCTCAATTCACCAATCAATTGAACTAATTTTTTCTCAATTAACACTTTATTTTATCATTATAAACTATTTCAAAACCTTTTATATTTTGAATTTCAACAGAAACCTTCAATTCACAACTTTTTCACAATTAGGTCCTAAATATCATTTCCTATCAAAATCACTTAATAAAACCACTTTAATATGAAATTAGAACTTAAATTTCATAATAATTCATCATAAAATTCCCTTATCCATCCAGAGTAACTTCCAATTTCACCCATAAAATCAAAAACTAATGAATTCTACAAGTGGACCTAATTGTAAAAGTCATAAAAACATAAAAATTATCAAGAAAAAGCAAGAATTAAACTTACATGATGTAAAATATGAAAAACCAGCTTTCTCCAGACCTTCTATGGCATTTTGGCTGATAAAAATATGAAGAGATCTCTAGATTCTTCAATTTTATTCTTATTTTATATGTTAAAGTTGTAAAATTTCCAATTTTGCCCTCATTTCCCTTATTTTTCTGCTGATTTTCTTGCCTTTGCCGTCCAGCCTATTCACTTTTAGGCTTAATTTCCCTTTAAATCTTCCTTCTTTTAACACTTGAGCTATTTAATCCTTTTAGCAAAATTTATTTTTATTACAATTTAGTCCTTTTTATTTAATTGACTACCTAATCGTTAAAATTTCTCAACCAAACTTTAATACTAGCTAAATGAAACTTCATAAATATTTATAAAAATATTTATAGCTTGATTTTCAAATTTGAGGTCTCGATACCTCGTTTTTGACCCGTTTGACCTAATAAATTCTTTTAATTCACTAATTTCACTAATTTCACCATTTTCACAAATTCTTCTAAATTCTTACTTGACTCATAAATATTAAATTACTATCTTGTTCAATCTTATTTGTCGGATTTAGTGATCTCAAATCACCATTTCCAACACCACTGAAAATTAGGCCGTTACAATCCTATTCTTAATGCACATGTCAAAACATATTACATACGAACCAATAACAAATGCTCATATGCCTTACATACTTTTGACATCATACATACATACATACATACATACAGACTTTTCATATCATATCATGCTAACAGAATTATCAAATTACTGATCACATACGAAGGTCTTCTTTTTATCATGCTAATAATTGATTCACATACATAGTTCATATTGCATACAGTAACAAAATATCAAATTTCATGTTTAAGAGTCTAATTTAGACAATACGAACCCTACGAAATGGCTAAATTTGAATCTCTTATCAAATACGGCCCTAGGTAAAATTCAAAAAATAGGCCCACACGGCCCAACTAGCCCAGCTCGTGTGGTTCACACCGCCGAACACATGTACATATGGCCCACATGACCCAACTGACCTAGCCTGTGTAACCCATACCGTCTGGCACAAGGCTTGTCACACGTCCGTGAGGCTAACAAGGACTAGAACACAAATGTGTGGCGTTGACAGTCTACTTTTCGAAATCGCATGATTTACTATTTTTTGAGTTTTTCGATACGCACCTAATCGTTTTTGAAAAATGACGTTACAACACACTTCTAGACCCCCATATGAACAAATAATTCAACAGCTCTCAATTCGCCAAGAGATTATCGGCTATCGAAACTTCATTGTCAAAATTGCTCGAAAACAAAAGCTAGCACCGATCTTCACCAAGTTTGAATGGAAATGCAAAGACACCAAAGTGATAGAACAATGGTTGTTATCAATAAAAATGAATAACAGAGACTTACAGGCGCTAAAAAGGGTAAGAAATGGGTATAATATGATTCCCCAAAAATAGAAGAAAAATAAATGAAGCAAAATTCAAAAAGTGGAAAAATGACCAGAAAAATAAGGGAAAGAGGAGGAGACATGAAAGGGAGTGGAAGAAGCGTAAGAGAATTTTTGGGGGTAATTTTTTAAAATAAGAATCCTACTAAATCCCAAACTAACCACCTTATGAAAGTTTCCCCTGAAATCAAATTCCCCCCAACCACTACAACACAGACAACATAAGCAGTAGATTAGCAAAAATATTCTTGTTTGCACACGTATGGATTCGAACATGTAACAGTCCGTTTTTGAGTCAAATCGAAACAGTGGTTTCGGGACCACAAATTCGAGGTCAAAAAATTATTTTAATATTATTTTTGGTATTTACAATATGATAGTAAGCATATGCAAATTTTTCATGAGTTAATTTTATCATTTGGATAGTCAATTTGAGAAAAAAGACTAAATCGCGTAAAATGTAAAATGTATGTTCTATTAGTTAAAGGTGTCAATTGGCTTTGGCTTTTAAATATGATGGCCTTAAATGGTAATTAGACCATTTTAAAGGTTAATGGACATTAATGGACGTCCATTTTATGATTATATATGTATATAACAAAGGTTATATTAGTAAATTGATTAATTAAGTTATAATTATAATAAAACAAAGCCAATTCATTTCATTCATCTTTCTTAACAGCCGAAAATAGAAAAGAGAATAAGGTTTTGAAGCTTTCATAATTTTGGCACACCCCTAGCTTGATTAAGGTATGGTTTTAGCTCAGTTTTTGATTATTTCTATGTTTTTGTAATCGTTGCTTCGTATTCTAGCTAGCTCGTACCTTAGATTTTGAAATTTTTAAAGATTTTAAGAGTTTCCATTGATGATTTTATGTGTTCTTTGATGTTTGAAGATGACATATGAAAGCTTGATGATAGATTTTAATGTTTTGTAAAGTGATTTTTGACAAAAATATCAAATTGGGATTATATTGTGAAATGTGTAAATTGAGAGGTTAAAATGTGAAATAAATAAAAGTTATGGGTTGCTAGGGACCTATAGGTAATTCGACTAAGCTAGAGTATAATGAAATTATATGAATTTTGTGTATTTGTGAAATAAGGACTAAATTGTAAAAATGTGAAATTTTAAGGGCTAATATGCAAATTTGCCCAAATGAGTAATTTTGGACTAAATTGAATGAGTAGATGAATAAAAAAGTTAACTTCGAATTCATATAGATCAAGAAAGAAATAATTTAGATTTAGATCGGGGGAAAAGCAAGGTTGTCGAATAGTCGATCTGATCAGTCAATTCCGAAAATGAGGTAAGTTCGTATTATTGAACTTAAATGTGTACTTATCTATTTGATGGATGAAATTGAGTTAGTAATTATTATATTGGATAAATTTTGGGATATTAAATGAAATGTATGAATTGAGTAAGGTAAGTTGCCGAATAAGACCATGCCGGTCTATGGCAATCGAATAATAAGACCAAAATCGGGTTATGACATGTGAATGAAAGACCATGGTAGGGCCTTGGCAATGTATGTGAAAAACCATATTGGACTATGGCATCGAAAAATTAATGAATTTGTATCATAAGCACTTATAAAACGAAGCGGTTTGATAAGAGTATTGATGAGTAATAGAAATGCATCAGTGTAGGTATGTACAGAAAACTATTCAAGTATCGAGATAGATGAAGTTGAGAACTCATGAATGAATTGATGATATGAATAGATTCTATGTTAGCTCATGAATTGATGCTTTAAATGTTGATGATATTATCTATTTTGAATTGTTATATGAATGTTGTGATTATTTCATGTTCACATACAAACTTACTAAGCTTTATAGCTTACTTTGTTTAATTTTCGATGTTTTATAGTTTTTCGAAGCTATCTCGAGCCCAGGGATTGTCAAAGACTTCATCGCACTATTGATAGTCTAATTTGGTACTTTTAAAGCTATGTGTATATAGTATATGCATGTATAGGCTTGATTCATTTTAGTATGTTTGATGAATATATATTTTGTCCATTTGAGTTGGCATAAGATGATGAACTTGATGATGCTTATGAATGTGCAAATAGTTCTACTTTTAATGTTTGGTAATGGACCTATAATGAATGAATGGGATTGAAGTGGTTATGTATGTTTGGATTGGTTTTGCTAAATGAATTATACTTGAGAATTATGCTTAGTAAAGCAAGTTAAATTGTTTGGTATTTGAATAGGTAAATGGTATGAATTTGAGTATTGAATTTAGTTGAATTGGATATGGTTTGATTATGTTTTGGTTGATGAACTTTGGTTGTATATTTGTGACTTAATATGATATCATATGAGCTTGTGTAGGTATGTGCAAGAAAGGGTGGCAAATTGGTCTTGCAAATGGCCTATTTTTGTCCACACGGGCATGTGTCTCAGCCGTGTGGGACACAAGGTTAGGTTACACGGCCGTGTGTCCCTTGGTTTTGAAATTGAATTGAAGTCAGTATGCTCCACACGGTCTCACACACGAGCGTATGATTGGCCATGTGGTATAAGTCAGTATACCCCCAAAATGGCACACAGTCTAGCACATAGGCGTGTGGTTGGCCGTGTGACCCAAGTCAGTATACTCTCCAGTTTTTACACGACCTGACACATGGGTGTGTTATCAGCCATGTGATGCAAGTCAGTATGTATGCCCTGTTTTCACACGGCCTAAGACCCGGGCAAGTCTACTAGCCGTGTAAAGCACACGGCCTGTTCACACACGGGCGTAAGAGCTCTGTTTACATAAAAAGTTTCTAAGTTTCCTGAAATTATCGTATGTTATTGGTTTAGTCCCAAACCATTTTTGAAGCATGTTTAATGCCTCATAGGTCTTTATCAGGGACAATGTGGTTGTATAAAATGATATATGAGAATGAATACTATATGTTGTGTATTAATCGGTAATACCTCGTAACCCTATTCCAGTAACGGATACAGGTTAGGGGTGTTACCGAACATAGGACCAAAGAGTAAACTGAAACCATACCACTAAACTAGCAGGCTCATTCTATCATTAGTTGTGTGAAAATAATATATAAGCTATATGTTCAAATATAGGGGTTGAGACAAAACTAACACAAATTTAAGGGAAATCTTTCGAACCCATAACCTTACACATACAAACACAACACTTAACCACTTAACCAAATCAATTCACTTGACAAAATTTTCACAACCTTAATTCAAAAATAAGACGTGACCACTCTTGGTTTTACAAACCCAATTTCTACTAACCCAATTTTTGGGATGTGACAACTCTCTCGGATTGTCTCAAGAAACTTTTTAGAAAAATATCACTAATGATTCCTCTACCCCAGATTCTCAGGTACACAATTGACAACAAAAACTTTAGTACAACCAATCCTTAATCAATGTATGATGCAATTGAAATGAATCACAAAAGTACATGTGCCATTGCCAAATGCATCTCAATCACCTCGAAACCTAGTTGCATAACCTAGTCTCTGACTCCGTTTCTGAGTCGATGCTTGCATCCGACTAAAAGAGTTTCGTGAACAATCCCTAACTCGATGCTCAACAAACCCACATCTAAAACACACTCCCATTTTCCTCTAACATTCATCCGGATGACGTCTATCACACACACAAATTAGATCTTGATTCATACCTACAACTGCCTCCACCCGCTAAGGTCTGTCCATTGTGGTTCACTTTCAAGGTCGGGAATTCGAGCCAATAGGACAAAAACCACTCCTTTTCATCACTTTATTCCTTTCTTTATTATTACCCCCAAGTGATTACTTTCTTCTGTTGACTTGGTCTCATTCATCCGAGGTTACGTAATCATAGGCTCTTATCCCACAAATCCAAATTGGGGCTCGACGACCCTTTGCAAAGCTCTTGGAACCTCTTGGGACACAACATCATCCTCAACTTTCTGGTTACTACTCTAAAAAATAGGTGTCTCCACAGGCTCGCTTATTTCCAAATTGGGCACGTTGCTTGGAGAAGAAGGCTTGAAGCGAGCCATTTGACTACGCTCATCATGCTCTCGTATACTATGTCCATGTATACAACAAACAGTCATAATATTTATTTACAATTTAGAAATCTTATGTTTAACTCAGGTTACTAAAAATTCTAAATCTAATTGTTTTATCAGTAGTAACTATTTTGAAATAGAGAAATTTTTATTTCTGTAGTCTCTAAAGTCGAACAGTTTTACTAAAGTGACTAAAGTAAAAATCGTAACACCCTAAACCCGACCTTGGAGTTTAGATTGAATTTGGAATGCTACATTGATTATCGAAGTGATCGTGAGAGAATGTTACAAATCAAGGCATTCAAAATTTTATGTCCAAAATCATTTATCCTGAAGCAAGTCTAAAATGTTTAATAATTTAAACTCCATTAGTAAGTTTAACAATATAAAATGTATGAATGGAAACTTAAAAAAAAAGTTGCACCACAGTATTATAAAACTTTACTGTTCAACAAAAGTATCGAATAACAATTTAAAAACTGAAATAAAACTTATAGCTCATTTTCTTCAAAACTGTTCGAAACCTCCCCATACTGAGCCCATCAAAAGAATCCAGAACTGTACCTGAAAGGGGAAATAGAAGAGGGAGTGAGCTACTCTAGCTCAGTGTAAGATCAAAGCCAACTACTATAAAATCAGAAACAGAGAATCCAGAAAGTAATTCAAAAGCGGAACATACTTACAGAACTATACGTAATCAGTTGGGACGTTCTAAAATGACGTACTGGTAGATAACCGTATTTAGAACATTTTGAAACACACTCAATCACACAGTCACTATAACTGCTCAGTCAGACAGTCACAATCAGAGTATACAGTGTCAGAAATACTTTTCGGTCAAATAGTATAACAGTCAGTCACATTCACAAATAATTGATAAAATGCATATGAGTGCATTTGAGTTAAAGAAACCCATCCATCCAGGCAACACATCTCTCCGTCCCCCATCACACCTCAATAGAGCTGTAAGCCCATCCAACCAATCATTCCATGTGGGGAGATAATCAACCCATCCAGCCAACCCTACACTCCATATGATGTAATCCCGGATTGCCTGATAATGATGAATATCAACATTATTCCCGACCCTCAGAGAATTGGGACTGCCCACGACCCTCTGGGTATTACGGGCTATCTGTAAGCTGTACAGTGCCATGCAGAAGTCCGCGCTACAGACATGCAGTATGGTCTACCAGATTAAATATATTACGCAACAAAGCTAGCGTAATAGCTGTACTGTGTAATGCGGTAAACTGTGATACAGGCATGCAGTATAACTACCAGACCAGACAGTGGTATGTAGCGTAGCTAACGTACATGCGGTACAGTGCAAGGTGGTAATCTGCCATACCATTATCAATAATGTCCATGACCCTCAGGGTATTTTTAACGCCCTAAAATTTATATTTCTGATTCTATTAGTATATGATACAACTGTGTATCTGCTTCAGTGGTTAAGTGTTCTGGCATGTGTGAGAGGTCCCAAGTTCAAGCCTTGCATTTTGCAAATTAAAAATGTTTTTCTAAATAAAGCCTTAATCTAGTTCAATAGGCTTATGTTTAATTGTTGTAAAACCATAGTAGAATGGGCCTACTAGACTAGTGGTTAAGCAGAGTGTCAGTCTGCTGGAGGTTCTAGGTTTGAATCTCTACATGAGTGTAGGAATATATTTTTGCTCGGTAAGGTGGCTTAGAGTTTGAGTTGTACTGTAAATATGAATAGTGGGTGGTTGAGATAGAGTAGGTAGTGGGATTTGGGTGATCAATTTCTCAAAATTCTCTCTGCAGAAAAAACTGTTCATCTCCTCTCCGTTTTCCCCTTTCTTTCTTTTGCCTTCTACCAGAATTTTCCCTTATCTCCCCTTTATCGAATTTTTACTTTCTTTCTATTGAAATCATTTCGTTCTTCTTCTTCAGAGTTTTTTTGCTCAATATCGGTAAGTAAAATTGTGGTATTTTGTAGGATGGGTTTTCTAGAACACTAACTAGGGTTATATTGAGGTTTTTGACAACGGCACGTAACGAGAATTAGGGCTCTCTTTGTATCACTTCATAGTGAATCGATTCGAAGTCCTACGATCCTGGAGTGATTGGGGTGTGGTTTAGCTTCAATCAAAACTAGGTGTGTACTCCGAATGCACAAAAAATAAGATTCGATGAAAGCCAAAAAGTAATCTATCGACGCCACACGGGCGTGTGGTCGCCCGTGTGGTAGGCCATGTGGTCGTACACGAGCATGTGGTCAACGAGCCAGGCTGTATACGTGCGATACGGGCATAATAGATATGACTGTGTGATAGTTGGTAAGGTCGTGTGTGAGACACGGGCTCGATAAATTAGGTCGTGTGGGACACATAGGCTTTTGGGCCCACACCGGCAGGCCTCATGGGCATGTGAGCCTATTTTTTTTAAATATACTATAAGGTTGCACGGTTGCCCAAGTCGAATATGACCTATCATAGGGTCGGTAAGGATATCTTAGACCCCTATTATTGTGATCTGATTATGTGATGTATGTACTAGCATGTTATGCTTAGCATGTTTATCTATTCTGTTCTGAATATAAATGTATGACTGTTAACCTGCATTATAGCATGCCATATTGTATGATGCATTGTATTGGGGTGGGTTTGATGAAGTGAAAGAAGTATCTAAAAGGCTTCTTAAGCCTGTTATCTAGCAGCTAAGCTGCATAATTATGACATGTGCCGCATTACGGTAATTTATGGTGTGTAAGTTAGATGGGTTAATTTTATCCCCATATTTCGTGTGCAGGGATGGGTGGGTCGATTTTATCCCCACATGGTGTGTTGGGTTGGACGGAATTGGTGTGCAGGATTGGTGGGCATGTTTCTGTTATTCTTATATGTATGTATGATACATCTAATTCTGTTCTGAATGGGCCAAAGCCCACATCGCATCTGTTAAGGGCTCAGGCCCGAATTATGACTATATTCTATGATATGTCTGTATGCATGCTAAACTGTAGGGATGTACACATTGAGTTTGTGAAAACTCAACCTTTCTATTTTATCTGTTCAAATAATCCCTAGCAGTAGGCAGATTGATACAGTGGAGGACTCGACGGTGACCACAACCACATACATTTTGGTTTATAAACTTAATGCTTTTGTTTTACTCATTACTTTTGGGAGTTTTGATGTAATTAGGGACTTGGACTCTTGGTTTTAATTTGGGTTTTTGAACTGTGATTTGGAATATAAACTGCAACGCTAAAATATGGTTTTCCTAAAATAAACTAAGAGGTTTCGTAAATAAAAACGGGTTTTAAAAATATATTGGTTTCGAAAGCTTTCGCGATAAAGACATGTTTTCAAACAGTTCGATTATTTTACATTTTTCTCGACCTAAGTAACAAATAATAATTTGACAGATTTTATGTATCAAAATGGTTTTCCAAAAACACTCTCATGTGACATTGCCAGATTCAGCCATAACATCTGGGCCGGGTTTGGGGCGTTACATTTAGTGATATCAGAGCCAGGTTGCAAGACTCAGTTGTGGATTTGGGTTGTAAAATAATGGTTATGGGAAATAGTTTGTGAAATGGTTTGAGAAATTTTTGATAAACCGTGGTACACCGAGTCTCCGGCGTCAATTCTGTAAGTTTCTAAAATTCTATCTAGAATTGTTTTGAAGCATGTTTAGAACATGCTAAAATTCTGTTTGGATCTGACTGAAAATACTATTAGTATGCTATGAAACTACTATGGGTAGTAAACTCTACTGAAACACTTTAGGTAGTGTAGACTAAAAATTACAGTAAACTGCTATTTGCAATAACAGACTCTGAATACTCTGATAACCTTACTGCATAAAATATTTGTTAATAAATATCGAAACTATACACTAATTTTCATAACATTGTTAATACAGATTAACCCGAAATTATGATGAGCTCACGTGGTACTAGTGGACGAGGTACTAGAGGCCGAGGTAGAGGTCATAGAGGGGCTCGAGTTGAGTCCTTAGCATCTAATACGATTTTGAATCTAGATACTAGTGAGACGCTGGTATCACCCATGACGGAGATTGGGTATGGGTCTCATGATCGTGCGGCTAGGGATAACGCACTGTCCCAAGCTATGTTGTGGTTGTTAGAGAGGGTCACTAGGCCTAACATTGGTTCTAGAGGCCGTGGGTTGGTTACAGAATGACTCTGGTCCAATGGGGCAGAGTTCTTCAGGGGAACCGCTGGAGTTGCTCCTAATGTGGCCGAGTACTAGATGGAGGCCACGGAACGCATTTGGATTTTTTTTGCGGAGCAGAAACTCAAAAGGGCTATTTCACTGCTTCGTGATGAAGCGTATCAGTGGTGGTTGACGGTTAAGGAGGAAACTCAGCTCGACCGATTGACATAAGACCTGTTTAAGACGGATTTCTAGAACAAATATGTGAGGGCCAGTTATATCGACGCTAAGAGGCAGGAGATCCTTAGTCTTACTCAAGGTGATCGTTCAATGGTTGAGTATGAGGCCAAGTTCCTAAGACTGAGCCATTATGCGAGGGACATGGTGGCAATCGAGTTTGAGCACTGTGTGCTGTTTGAGGTGGTCTCCGGGATAGTTTACGAGTTCTGATAGCTCCTCAGAGAGAGCGGGATTTTTCTGTACTGGTTAAAAAGACGAGGATCATCGAGAAAGTAAAGCACACTGAGCGTCAAAATCGAGACAGAGGGAAGGCTAAAAAGGGATGCAGAGCCTTCGAATTCTGGGATGACGCCTAAGAAAAAGGCCAAGACTGATGGACCCATGAAAGTTGGGCCTACTGTTGCATCTTCTAGGGTGACGATCTGTCAGCACTATAGAAGACGCCATACAGGAAAGTGTTTGAGGGCTACTGGAGTGTGTTTGAGGTGTGGGTATACTGAGCACTGTGCTAAGGACTATCCATTAAGGATTAATCAGATGCAAGCTCTGGTTAATAAGACTGCACAACCATCGAAGGTAGTTCAGCAGCCACCTAGGGGCTGTTGTCAGGCTCTGGGTGGTAATGGCATGGGCTAAGGACAGAAAGCACCGGCAGAGGTGTTGGGTCGACTGAGGCGAGGTAGTCTACACTGGTGTATACTGCAAGTCGCTGTGAGGATTGAGATACTCTAGATGTTATCATAGGTATTTTTTAATTTTTAATGTACCTTACTTTGCATTCATAGACATAGGCTCTACACACTCTTACGTAGCTAGTACGGTGTCTGAGACCTTGGGGTTGCCGTTTGAGAGCACTTCTAGTGAGATAACAGTGGTGAGTCCATTGGGGCAGTCTATTAGAGTTAGTAAACTATTTAGAGATGTTCTGTTAGAGGTTTAAGGGACTGTATTTCTGGCTGATCTGATAGAGCTTCTATTTGGGGAGTTTGATTTGATTTTGGGCATGGACTGGCTGGTTAAACATCGAGTGAGTCTGAACTGTGCTATGAAAAGGGTTGTTCTAAGGATCGAGGAGGATATTGAGGTAGTCGTGATTGGGGAACGACGAGATTGTCTAACTAATGTGATATTTGCATTGAGGGCAGAAAAGTTAGTTAGGAAGGGGTGTGAGTCATTCTTGGCTTACATCGGTGTTGCTAATTTTGTGGACTCTTCGGCTAAGGATATTCGAACTATAAGAGACTTTCTAGATCTTTTTCCAAAAGGACTACCGAGATTGCCTCCGAGTTGAGAGGTAGAATTTGGTATCGAGCTAATTTTGGGTTTAGCTCCTGTGTCTATCACCCCTTATCGAATGGCACCAAAAGGGCTGACTGAACTTAAGGCTCAAATTCAAGAGCTGTTAGATCATGGGTTCATCTATCCCAGTGTGTCTCCATGAGGACCACCTGTTCTGTTCGTGAAAAAAAAAGACGGTATAATGAAGATGTGTATTGATTATCGTCAGTTGGACAAGTCGATGATCAAGAATAAGTACCCACTTCTAAGGATAGACGACTTATTTGATCAGTTCAGAGTGGCGCCAGTGTTTTCTAAGATTGACCTGCGATCGGGTTATCATCAGTTGAGGGTAAAGGAGGCCGACGTGCATAAGATAGCATTTAGGACTCGGTATTGACATTACGAGTTCCTAGTTGTGAGAAACAGTTGTATGTGAAGTTCAGCAAGTGTGAGTTCTAGCTTCGAGAAGTGACATTTCTGGGACATGTAGTTTCTATGGAGGGGATTCGAGTGGATCCTCATAAGATTGAGGCTGTGTTGGATTGGAAGCAGCCAAAGAGGGTGTCTGAAATCCGCAGCTTTCTAGAGCTGGTAGGATATTATTGACGTTTCGTAGAAACGTTCTCTTTGATCGCAGCTTTGATGACTAAGCTGTTGCGTAAGGGAGTTCCTTTTGTTTAGACTGATGCACAGTAGGAGAGCTTTGAGAAGCTTAAGACCGTGTTAACTCAAGTACATGTTCTGATTCAGCCTGAACCCGATAAGGCCTTCGTGGTTTACAGTGATGCGTCTCATGTGGGTCTGGGTTATGTCCTGATGCAAGACGGTAAAATTGTTGCTTATGCATCTCTCCAGCTCAAGACTCACAAGGCAAATTATCCGATGCACGATCTAAAATTGGCAGTAGTTGTATTTGCTTTTAAAATCTGGAGGCACTATATGTATGGTGAGAAGTGTACCATCTACACTGATCACAAGAGCCCCAAATATCTACTCACTCAGAAGGAGTTAAACCTTAGACAGTATCGATGGGTTGAACTGCTTAAGGATTATGATTGCAGTATTGAGTATCATCCTAGTAAGGCCAATGTAGTGGCCGATGCGTTAAGTCGTAAAGCTATGACTGAATTAAGAACGATGTTCACTCGACTTAGTTTATTTGACGATGAGGGTCTATTGGCTGAGCTGCAAGTAAGGTCGACATGGATGGAGCAGATCAGGGCTAAACAGATAAGAGATAAATCTCTTGAGTTAAGGTTCCGTCAGATGGAGAGTGAGGTTACTACGGATTTTGAGATTAGTGTTGATGGGGTACTGTGTTTCCGGGGATGGATCTGCATACCGAATGATGGTAACTTGCGATAGTCGATTTTGAGGGAAGCGCATAATAGCCCTTATGCTATGCATCCCGATGGGAACAAGATGTACAGAGATCTCTAAGAGTTGTACTGGTGGCCAGGGTTGAAACATGAGATTACCGACTTTGTTGCTCGTTGTTTGACTTGTCAGCAAGTTAAGGCTGAGCATCAGTTACCTTCGGGTTTGCTGCAGCTGGTTAAGATACCGATGTGGAAATGGGAGCGAGTAGCGATGGACTTCGTTAGTGGGTTGCCTTTAACACCCACTAAGAAGGATTCTGTTTAGGTCATCGTAAATCGATTGACCAAGGTTGCACATTTCATTCTGGTTAAGATAGACTTCTCCCTACAGAAGTTGGCCAAACTTTACATTTCCGAGAAGTGAGGCTACATGGGATACCTGTTTCGATAATTTCTGATAAGGATCCTTGATTTACGTCTTGGTTCTGGCAGAAGCCTCATGAGGCTCTGGGATCAAGGTTAGACTTCAATACTACTTTCCATCCTCAGGTAGATGGTCAGTCGGAGAGGGTGGTTCAGATATTGGAGGACATGTTGAAGAGTTGTGTGATTGACTTCTGAGGCAGTTGGGAGGAGTACTTGCCTCTAGTAGAGTTCGCTCACAAAAATAGCCATCAGTATAGTATACAGATGGCATCTTACGAGGCACTGTATAGTCGTAAGTGTCACACTCCCTTATGCTGGACTGTGTTGAGTGAGCGACATGTTTTGGGTTCAGAGTTGGTATCAGAGACTGAGGATAAAGTCCACATGATTTTCAGATTGACTAAAAGCGGCTTCTAAAAAATAGAAGTCCTATGCAGATTTAAAGAGGAAGGACATCGGGTATTTTGTGGGGGACATAGTTTTCCTTAAGGTCTCGCCTTGGAAGAAGGTTTTAAGGTTCTGTCGCAAAGGTAAGGTGAGCCCTCAGTTTATTGGGCCGTACTGAATTCTAAAGCTAATGAGGCCAGTCAGATATCACTTAGAGTTACCTCCGGAGTTGGATTGTATACATGATGTGTTCCACGTCTCGATGTTGAGACGTTATCGCTCTGATCCCATGCATATTATGCCTGTGGAGGTGACTGAGGTTAGACCAGATCTAACATTCGAGGAGGAGCCGCTTCAGATCCTGAATCGCGATGTTAAGGCTCTGCATAGGAAATCTATCCCTTTAGTGAAGGTGCTATGGCAGAATCATAGCTCTGAGGAGGCCAATGGACATGGTTGTGTGAATTCTGACAAAATCCCTAAATCAGCCACAAGGCCGTGTGACCAGGCCGTGTGCCACGGCACACCCCCGTGTGGTCGTCGGAGGGGTCACGAAACAACCCCAAATCAACCCCGAAAACACTATTTTTGCCACCCAGACAGTCCTCAACCTAAGCAATATCGAAAGTACAACCAAAAAAGGAGTAATCCCCTCGTTACCAGCGTCTAGAACCCAAAATCAATGGGTTAGTGCATCCTTACGGAAAGCCAAATCAATTAGATTGTAATAAAAACAAAAATAGATTAGACAGGGTTGAATCCCACACCTGATTGAATGACGAAGAAGACGGCAGAAGTGCGACAACCCGGAATCTGCAGGAAAATCGATTCAAAAGCAAAGAGAATGTACACATTCAAAGTCCAAGTAAAAAACAAAAAGGAAAACCCCAATAGAAGAGAAACTAATGTGGAAAAGAAAAACAATAATCTTCCAATAAAATAAAATAAAATAAATTAATTATTTACTAACTAAAAATAAAACAAAATAAAAAGACTCCCAAAATGCACACACAACGCCTTGAACCCAGAACCATGAGGCTTACTAACACTCACTTAACCACCAGACCAATATGCCTATTCTGACACTAAATTGCCCATCTAAACACATATATGCAGCCTCCTCACTGTCTCTACACTCAAAACCCAGAACTTCTACGCCCAAAATTCGGTGCGTTACAAAAATAACTAAAGTAATTAAAGTAAAAAGCATCTTACATGGATCGGCGTTGGAGACTCGGATTCTCTTTTAACAAGTTAAAATATTGAATTCATGTTGAATTAGTTTTGTTTATAAGTAGTTAAATGATTTGTTTGATATGTTTTGATGTGTTCTAAACTCAATTGAAGTTGGTATATGATTTACAATTTGATAGGTTATTTTGAAAGAATGAAATAGGTACCAAATAATTTATTTTTACTAAAATAGAGTCCATGTTTTGACGAGCAACCTTTCTCATCGCAACGTCTATAGACTGTAGGTCACGTCGCAATGTCGAGTGACCTAAGGTCACAACGTTGTCCTTGAAACTTTGAAACTTTCAATTTGGTTCTATTCCGTGCTTGGGTCAATAAAAGGGTTTTTCGTAAGTCCAATTAACACTTAGTTTTGTTTGTTTAACCATAAATGAATATGTTTAGCTCTGAATTACATATATATGCAAATATTTTGTTGTAAATTGACTATAGTTGCTCCAGCAACAAGTGTGGCATCACGTAGCTCGAATCTGACGATCGTGTCGGGTAAGGGGTGTTACAGGTAAACCACACCATTAGTTATTAAAATATAGAGAAGTTCTTGTGTTGGTCACTTAACTAAAAAAAATTCCAATTTGGTCACTAAATTGTTTAGAAACTTTCATTTTAATCACTGAACTATTCAAAAGTTTTTATTTAAGTCACTAAACTAATAAATTAAAAAAACATTTTGCCAACGAGCTCAAAGTGATGATTTGTCAATTAGTATGGTGGATCTACACCCATAGATGAATAGAAGAACATGCCTTATATCCAAGCCGATTTGGCAGTTACTTTCACGAGATCAGAGAAAAAAGTTGTTTGAATTTTAGTTTGTATATTCGTGACATCCAAAGTTGTTTCATGAAAAAAAAAATAAACTGTAAAAGAGAAAGGGAAAGGAAGCTTTCGATTGGTGCATGCAGTATGAACAAAAAAAAAGCCATATAGCATCGGTTTTAATAGCCCCGACTTAAATGAAATTTTTTAAATAGTTTGATGACCAATTTGTATATTTTTTAGTTAAGTGATCAAAAAGAAAACTTACACATAGTTTAGTGACTAATTACGTGTAGTTTAACTTTTATATATAGTCATGACTAGTATTTTTCCATCCGCTTACACGAGTTCCAAAAGTATTTTTATAATTTATTTATTGGTATATTTACAGGTGTCCACATATGTTTTCCAGTCTGAGTATAATCTTGTTCGGGCCTAGGTGGTCTTCAGGTTAAAGCCATACCAACAATATTGACTCTAAGATTCAATATTGGTCTAAATGTCTTGGGAAAAAATTCACATCTTCAAATTAATTAGTTTAATTAATTTCAATATTATAGTAACAAATCGGTTGACATTATCAAGAGATAAAAATTTTTGATAATTTATTTAATTGGCCTTGATGTTTTCAAATTTAAAATTTTCATATTAACAAAAAAAGTAATTTACATTTTTCTGCAATAGGATAAACAAGTATAATTTGACAAATCTTTAATGCATTATTAAAGTTTCTACCCTTTTTTCACTTTAATCCATACTTTTCTTTTACTTAGATCAAGACTTAAAAAAATCGCAGACCAAAATGAAAGTGTAAACATAATGTAGACATGATTTAGAGTGTTTAGTTAGTCATCAGTAAAGATTGAATGCTTGGGTGGCTAAACTGAAATTGCCTGTAACATCCAAAAACTATGTAATGACCCAAATTTTTAGGTCATCGAAAAAGTGAGTTTTTGGGTCTTCGATTTTGAAAATTAGATTCGTAAATATTTATTAGAAATATTTACGAAGTTAAGTGAGAGGCTAATTAGATTTTAATTAAGTAAATTTAGCTTAATTAAGGCTAATTTAGTGAAAGGACTAGACTGAATATAGTGTAAAAGTTTAATTATAAACTATAGAAAATTTAAAGGACTAAATTAGCAAATAAGCCTTAGGAGACAAGTGTGTGGTATGTATGAATACATTTGTATTATTTTAATTGGTACAAATGTATGTATAAATAGGTATTTACTTATTAAATAAGAAATAATAATTATAATAATTTAATAATATAATAATATATATATATATGTTATAATAATAAAAGAATAAAGTAAATAAAACATAAACAAAAATAAAGGAGAAAGGGACGAAACAGTAGGGAAAGAAAGAAAGAAAAAAAAAAGAAAAAGAAAGGAAAAATAGGGTTTTGATGTTTGAAGTTCAAGTGGCAAATTAATTTGATCCCTTTTTCTTGCAATTTTGATGTCTATGGAATCCTAAGAAAGAATACTACTTGAGTTAACTACTTGAGTTATGTTGAAATTTAGAAAGTTATTGAATTATTAGATGTTGATTAAGTTGAATAAATGGAAGAATTAAGTGTTAATTTGATGGAAATTCAAGTTAGAAGTGGGAGAAGGATTAAATTGTAAAAGAAAATATAGGTCTTGTAATAATAGGGATTGAATTGAGAAGATGTTATAATTAATGTTTTATGTTGTAATTTAAGAGTTGGAATAGTTTAAAATGATAATTGAATGAAAATATAGGATTTATTTTGAAGAAAAAGAATGGTTATGGTGGAAAGACTAAATTGGAATTTAAGTAAAAGATACATAGAAATACAGAAGTGTGTTATTAAATAATATATATTGATAATTTTAAATGTTAAATTTTATGTAGCCAACGTAGCACCGGAAACATCATCGAAAAAGGGAAAGGAGAAAGTGAACGAGGATATTGAGTAAACTCGAGAAATTCGGTTTGTATTTCTATAAACTATGCTTAATGATTTAATACAATGTAATTGCTATTTTTAGTTGTTAGAATGTATAATGAATGATATGATGGAAAATGTTACTGTTTCTGTATTCTAATGATATGATTTGAATACCCTATTAATAGTGTCGAGCTAGTCGGATACAATTGGCATGCCATAGGATTAGAAGTGTCCAGGGATATTCCGACTGTGTGTCGATGAGACACTATATGTGTCGAAACTCTTGTGGTATTCGGATTCATTCAAGAGGTACTCATGCACGATTACGATTATTCTTTATTCTTCTCATTATTATTTGTTACCCTACGGTGTATTCCGGTTTCAGCCAATGAAACACTGTACATTATCCCCGGTGTGTGGGTTGAATCCGTGTATCCGTCCAGGTCCAAGTTATGTTAATAGGGGTAATTGAAAGTACAAAAGACAAAGACTGACTGCTATTGATTATGTGACTGTTATACAAGTATTGAAAGATATTAAATGATATGAAAAGTATAAAAAGAATTGTTTAAATACATTTAAGAGCTATAAGTTAAAGGTAAGTGATGAAGCTAATAAGATTATGAAATAAAAAGTTATGTTACAATGTATATACATAGCTTACTATTGTTTAAGTACTAGTTTATAGAAATACCACTGAGTGTATACTCAGCGTAAGGTATGTTTCCGTACGCAGGTCTAGGTATAAAAGAAAGTTAAGGACCCAGCATCCAAGCCAATCTCGGACTCAAAGTGGTGAATACTTTTCTTTTGGTAGTATGGCATGTCCCTAGGTTGTTAAGGTGTTATTTTGTATATGATAGTGTATAAACATGAAAGTTGTTGAAGTATGGTATGAAATATGCATATTTTGAAAGTTAAACTTATATGAGTCTGACTAGTATGATAATGTTGTATAATTTTGATATGAATTGTGGTATAAAATTCTTAAGAGGTAATGAATGAAGGAATGAATATTTGCTAAGTTTGAATGACATAATGAATGATATTTGATTTAGGAACTATTAGTAAATGTTTCAGCATGAAATAGATATGTTTGGTATGTGAAAATTACATCTAAAAGGGGCGGCAAATTGGCGTAAATAGATATGTTTGGCATGTGATCCGGTAATACCTGGTAGCCTTATTCCGGTGACAGCATGGAGTTAGGGGGTGTTACATTTAGTGGTATCAGAGCTACTCAGGTTTTGTCGATTCTAAGACTAAATTGAGCACGAAATAGAGTCTAGAGGTACATGCCATTATTATGTTAACTTTGAGTCGGGATTGGATGCTGATTTATATATTGATAAATTAGTTCTGTTTTATAGTGAATAAAAGATGTCTGACAAAAGTATGGAGGGTACCGATCAAGAAATGTACAGTAGAGATGAATCATATGATGTAAATGAATCTGAATCTACAACCTCAAGTGTAAATTTGGTAGGTAACCAACCATCGACTACTGGAAACGATAATATAGAAATATTTAGAATGATTAACGAAGCTCTTCAAAAAGCAGTAGGAAGTACGCCTGCTACAACTTCTACCCCTGCTACCCGAAGAGCCCCTATTAAGGAACTGCGAAAGTATGGAGCTACAGAATTTTTGGGATCAAAGGGAACTAATTCAACAACAGCTAAAAACTAGTTAGAGACTACCAAGAGAATTTTAAAGCAATTAGAATGCACACCCCAAGAAAGATTGGTATGTGTTGTTTCTCTGTTACAAGAGGAGGCTTATATATGATGGGAATCAGTGATTCAGAATATACCAGAAGAACAGGTAAACTGGGAATTCTTTCAACGAGAATTTTAGAAGAAGTATTTGGGAGAGACATATATGGAAGACCGGAAACAGGAGTTTTTGATGCTAAAACAGAGAGACATGTCCATAATGGATTATGAACGGCAATTTCTGAGATTGAGCAGATATGCAACTGAATTTGTATCGACTAAAGATGATAGATGTAAGCGATTTCTAAGAGGACTGCAAGATGAATTTCAACTGCAATTGATGCCTCTACGGATTACAGAATTTGCAGACTTAGTTGAAAGAGCTAAAATGATTGAGCAAGTACTGGGGAAGAGTAACAAGTCTAAAACTGTCCGTTCAGCTGGAAAACGTCCTGGAACTACTAGTTCAAGCTTGCAATTCAAACGATCGAGAGAATTTCGAGGTAATGGAAGATTCAGTTCAAGATCAGAAAGAGGAGACAAAATTTGAAAGAGACAAACTACTGTATCTACTGGCAGTATCAAAAGCCCATCTCAGAACACTGAAATTCCAGAATGTGAGTATTGTGGAAACAGACATAGAGAAGAATGTAGAAAGTTAACTGGGGGTTGTTTCCGATGTGGATCCACTGATCATTTTGTTAAGGATTGTCCGAAGATTGGTAAGTTAGCACCAATGGTATCACAAAGATCTGAATCTGCTTCTAGAGGTCGAAGATAAGGCTGAAGTTGTAACGCCCCCACGCCCGAGACCATCACCAGAGTCGAGCTTAAGGGGTTACCGAACATAATTTATCAATTTAAGAACTTCAAATCATTTGTTTCTACATTCACGACTTTCTAGCTACTCGCGTCACAGATTACAAGAAAAATCATATCTCGAGTTATGAAACTCAAATCAAGATCCATAAATTTTCCTAAATCTAGACTCATATATCTATTTAATTTTTTCTAGAATTTTGGTTGGGACAATTAGTACAGTTTATTAGTTAAAGTCTCACCTATTTCGAGGTTCATTTGCTCGAGACATATGTGTATTACGAATCAGATATCTATCTATACAGAATTTCAATGACTACAAGGTTTGTTTTATTAAAACTAGACTCAATAAGGAATCTGTACATATAAATAAAACTTCTAATTATTTTTTAAAATTTATTATGAATTTTAAAGTCAGAATAGGGATCCAGAAATCACTCTGGCCTTGTTTCACAAAAGTTTAAATATCTCATAAAATATAATTTATATTCCTGTTTTGTTCAATTCATATGAAAATAGACTCATTAAGCTTCAATTTCATAACTTACTCATCATTTAGTTCCATTTATACTATTTTTAGTGATTTTTCAAATTCATGTCATTGCTGCAGCAATATTCTGTTTTAAGGCAAGTTTCATCTTTCCATGAATTTTTATGAACTAGATAACCTCTTAAACTTCCATGATATCAAACATGATCTAAATTAGCCATTACCATGACTTATCAATATCAAACATTTTCTCAACCAAACATGGGCACATCATAAAACTATTTACACAAAATAAGTATATTGCTATACATGCCATACTTAAGTAGTTGTACAAGCCATTTACCAAGATAAAAGTCCTTTGGATAGTGTGATCGAACTTTCGACCTGTCCCGATTCCTGAGCCGGCTTGTTCAAAACTACAGTGAATAAAAAGGAAGGAGTAAGCATAAATGCTTAGTAAGTTCATATGTAAATAACAAGTAACATAACAATACAAATATACCAAACAACTTTAGCATGTTACCACCAAAACATATATCACATTTCTAAACATCATTCATCATCTTACCACCTTATCGTTGTTGTATCTATTTTCAACCCGAGGGTTAAGAACATACCTGTCCAAAGTGTCCATTTCACAACACTTACCCAAAACGTCACTTATATCTTAAGTGCTCTTCCATTAAACTAGAAATTTCACCGTTGAACACATCGAATATAACTCGAGATACATGGATAATTTGCACATAAGTGCCACATATGTAATCAAGAAATCATGTAACCCGCCCTAAGTGAACTCAGACTCAACTCAACGAGCTCGGCGTTCGCATCCATAAATGAACTCGAACTCAACTCAACGAGTTCGGATGCCTAGTTACATCTCACGAACTCGGACTCAACTCAACGAGTTCGGACATTTGCATCCATAAGTGAACTCGGACTCAACTCAACGAGTTCTGATGCTCAACCATCCTAGTGACATGTCACTTGTATCCTAATCTATTCCTAAGGTTCAAACGGGCTTTTTCCTTCGATCTCACATTTGCCGTCTTCCATGGAATATCGGGCGATACTCGGTAGCAATTCATATTTATCAAGTAGTAAACATAATTTGCATATTACTCAACATTAACCACAAAGCATAATATTTCATGATTAAAAATCAGCATATCATATAATTAACATTAATAACTTAAAAATAACATTTATGCTACATTATTTACACATGAACTTACCTTGGTACCAAAATATAAAGATTTTGCAATTTAGTCCACAATCTTTTCTTTTCCTCGATCACGACTTGAATCTCGTTTTTCTTGATCTATAATACCAAATTAATCTTATTTAATACATACATTCATCAAAACAGCATTTAATACGAACTTTAAAAAAATTACACTTTTGCCCTAAACTTTTGCATAATTACACTTTTGCCCCTAGGCTCGGGAATTAAACTTTATTCCTTATTCTTATGTTTAATAACATGCTGATCACTTTTCCTTCTATGGCAACATCAAATTCTCTCTCTAACATATACTTGTGACTATTAGGTATTTTTACCGATTAAGCCCTTTTACTTGTTTTCACTAAAAACCGAAAGCAGACAAGTTGTCTAACATAATTTAAAACCCCATATTCTATCATAAAACATCAAAATACACAAATTTCACCTATGGGTATTTTTCCAAATATAAACCCTAGGTTGAATTATTGCTAGCATAAGCTTAATCGAGCTTCAGGGATTCTAAAAACGTAAAGAACATTAAAAACGGGGCTTGGAATCACTTACTATGGAGCTTGGAAGCTTGAAACAAACCCTAGCTATGGAGAACCCTTGAAATTTCGGCCTAATGAAGAATATGGACAAAAATTGGCTTTTAATTTTGTTTTTAATTCATTTTAATAACTAAATGACCAAAATACCCTTACTACTAAACTTTCCAAAAATTCCTTCCATGTCCTAATTTTGTCCATGAACTTAAAATTGGTCAAATTGCTATTTAAGACCTCCTCATTAATATTCCAAAACAATTTCATACTAAAAGCTTCTAGAATGCAAGTTTTGCAACTTATTTGATTTAGTCCCTACTTTCAATTTAAGCACTTTAGGCATAGAATTTCATCACGAAATTTTCACACAATCATGCAATCATATCATAATCATCAAAATAATTATAAAATAATTATTTCTATCTCGGATTTGTGGTCATGAAACCACTATTCCGATTAAGCCCTAATTCAGGATATTACAGAAGTAGTCCAGCTGCTAGAGGAGGTACTAGAAGAACTAATGAAAATGCTACCCAACAATCTGAAGTAAGAGCTCCGGCCCGAGCATATGTTGTAAGAACTCGAGATGAGGGGGATACTCATGATGTAGTGACAGGTATATTCTTATTACATTCAGAACCCGTATATGCTTTAATAGATCCAGGATCGTCACTTTCCTATGTTAATACAAAACTAGTTGAGACAGGAAATTTAAAATCTGAATTGTCTAGAATAATGATAGAAGTGTCAAGTCCATTGGGGCAAACTGTGTTAGTAAATCAAATATGTCGAAGATGTTCGTTGATGATTCAGGATAGAATCTTTTCTGTTGATCTGTTGATTATGCCATTCGGCGATTTTTACATCATACTGGGTATGGACTGGTTGTCAGAACATGGAGTAATTTTGGACTGTTATAAAAAGAAATTTACTGTCCAAAATGAAGATGGTAAACGGATTGAAGTAAATGGTATAAGGACTAGTGTTTCAACTTGAATCATTTCTGCAGTTAAAGCTAGTAAGCTTCTTTACCAAGGATGTGCTGCTTTCTTAGCATATGTTATTAACTCCGATTCAGCTGAGAGTCAGTGCAGTAAAATTTGGACTGTATGTGAATTTCCTGATGTGTTTCCTGAAGAATTGCCTGGATTACCTCATGTTCGAGAAGTTGAATTTGCGATTGAAGTATACCCAGGTACAGATCCAGTGTCAATACCTCCAATTCGAATGTCACCTACTGAGTTGAAGGAGTTGAAGGTATAACTACAAGACTTATTGGACCGAGGGTTTATACGACCTAGTATGTCACCGTTAGGAGCTCCAGTGTTATTTGTTAAAAAGAAAGATGGTTCAATGTGGTTGTGGATTGATTACCGACAGTTGAACAAGGTGACTATTAAGAATAAATACCCATTACCTCGCATTGATAATTTATTTGATCAATTAAAAGGAGCTTCTGTATTTTCAAAAATTGATTTGAGATCGGGATATTATCAGCTAAAGGTAAAGGAGAGTGACGTACCGAAAACAGCATTCCGTACATGGTATTGACATTATGAATTTTTGGTGATGCCATTTGGATTAACAAATGCTCCGGCTGCTTTTATGGATATTATGAATCGGATTTTTCAACCGTATTTAGATCAGTTTGTAGTGGCTTTTATTGATGACATCTTGGTATATTCGAAGTCTGAAACTGAGCATGAGCAACATCTTCAAATGGTTTTACAAATATTGCGAGAGAAACAATTATATGGGAAATTGAGTAAGTGTGAGTTTTGGTTGACGGAGGTTGTATTCCTTGGTCATATAGTATCAGCAGATGGGATAAGATTAGATCCAAAGAAGATTGAAGCCATACTTCAGTGGAAAGTTCCTAGAAATGTGTCAGAGGTACGTAGTTTTCTTGGGTTGGCCGGATATTATCGAAGGTTTGTGAATGGATTTTCAAAAATAGCTTTACCAATGACAAAGTTACTACAAAAGAATGTTCCGTTTGTTTAGAGTGGGCAGTGTCAAAAAAGTTTTGAAATGTTGAAGCAAATGTTGATAGAGGTACTAGTATTGACTTTGCCAGAGTCGGGAAAAGATTTCGTTGTGTACAGCTATGCTTCTTTAAATGGTCTCGAGTGTGTACTGATGCAAAACAGAAAGGTAATTTCTTATGCTTCACGACAATTGAAACTGCATGAATGCAATTATCCGACACATGATCTAGAATTAGTAGCAGTGATATTTGCCTTGAAGATTTGGAGACATTATTTATACGGCGAAAAGTGCTATATTTACACTGATCATAAAAGTCTCAAGTACCTTCTGTCACAAAAAGAGTTGAATTTGAGACAGCGTCGGTGGATAGAACTTTTAAAAGATTATGATTGTGTTATTGACTATCATCCGGGTAAAGCTAACGTAGTAGCTGACGCGTTAAGTAGGAAGGCCGCAATTGAGTTAAGAGCAATGTTTGCATAGCTCAGTATTGTTGATGATGGAAGTATTCTGGCTGAATTGAGAGTAAAATTAGTAATGTTTGATCAAATCAGAACAACACAGTTAGAAGATGAAAAGTTAATGAAGAAGAGGGAGACGGTACAGAATGGTATAACAGGGAACTTTAGTATTGATGAAAATGATTGTCTGAGATTTCAAAATCGACTTTGTATCCCAACTACTTCTGAAATTAAGGAATTGATTCTTCGAGAAGCTCATAATAGTCAGTTTGCATTACATCCCGAAGGAACAAAGATGTATCGTGATTTACGAGAACTGTATTGGTGGTAGGGTATGAAGAAAGATATAGTGGAATATGTGTCTAAATGTTTGACCTGTCAACGGGTAAAGGCAGAACATCAAGTTCCGACAGGGTTGCTTCAGCCTATTAGTATTCCTGAATGGAAATGGACCGGATAATGATGGACATTGTAACGGGGTTACCTATGTCAATTGGTAAGAAAAATGCTATTTGGGTGATTGTTGATCGGCTTACAAAATCAGCTCATTTTATAGTCGTCAAAACTAATTGGTCACTACAGAAACTTGCGGAGGTGTATATTCGAGAAATTGAGAGGTTACATGGTATTCCTGTATCAATAATTTCTGACTGGGATCCACAGTTTACATCAAGATTCTGGAAACAGTTGCATGAGTCTCTCAGTACTCAACTTCATTTTAGTACAGCTTTTCATCCACAGACTGATGGAAAGTCAGAACGAGTTATTCAGATTTTAGAAGACATGCTCCGAGCTTGTATCATTGATTTTGAGTCAGGTTGGGAATGTTATCTACCATTGGCTGAATTTGTGCATAACAATAGTTTTCAATCAAGTATTCAGATGGCACCGTATGAAGCTTTGTATGGTTGAAGATGTTGATCACCAGTGTGTTGGATAGAACTGAATGAAAGAAAAGTAATTGGTCCAGAGTTAATTCAAGAAACAGAAAGTACTGTTAAAAAGATTCGAGAACGATTGAAAGCAGCTTTTGATAGGCAGAAATCGTACGCATATTTGAAGCGATGGGACATTGAGTACTCAGTTAGAGACAAAGTGTTTCTTAAAGTTTCTCCTTGGAAGAAAATTTTGAGATTTGGTCGTAAGGGTAAATTGAGTCCACGAAATATTGGACCGCATTAGATTATAGAAAGAATTGGACCAGTGGCATATCGTTTAGCTCTACCTCCTGAATTACAGAAGATTCATGATGTTTTACATGTTTCTATGTTAAGAAGATACAGGTCAGACCCATCTCATGTGATTTCAACTGAAGATATAAAGATTCGACCAGATTTGTCATATGAAGAAGAACAGGTTAAAATACTGGCACATGAGGTAAAGGAATTACATAATAAATGAGTTCCTTTAGTAAAAGTGTTGTAGAGAAGCCATAATATTGAAGAAGCAACATGGGAACTGGAAGATGCAATAAGATCACAGTTCCCTCATCTCTTTTCAGGTAAATTTCGAGGACGAAATTTATTAAGGGGGAGAGAAATGTGATGACCCAAATTTTTAGGTCATCGAAAAAGTGAGTTTTTGGTCTTCGATTTTTTAAAATTAGATTCATAAATATTTATTAGAAATATTTACGAAGTTAAATGAGAGATTAATTAGATTTTAATTAAGTAAATTTAGCTTAATCAAGGCTAATTTAGTGAAAGGATTAGACTGAATATAGTGTAAAAGTTTAATTATAAACTATAGAAAATTTAAGGGACTAAATTAGCAAATAAGCCTTAGGAGACAAGTGTGTGATATGTATGAATACATTTGTATTATTTTAATTGGTACAAATGTATGTATAAATAGGTATTTACTTATTAAATAAGAAATAATAATTATAATAATTTAATAATTTAATAATATATATGTTATAATAATAAAAGAATAAAGTAAATAAAACATAAAGAAAAAGAAAGGAGAAAGGGACGAAACAAAGTAGGGAAAGAAAGAAAGAAAAGAAAAAGAAAAAGAAAAAGAAAAAGAAAGGAAAAATAGGGTTTTGATGTTTGAAGTTCAAGTGGTAAGTCAAATTGATCCCTTTTTCTTGCAATTTTGATGTCTATGGAATCCTAAGAAAGAATACTACTTGAGTTATGTTGAAATTTAGAAAGTTATTGAATTATTAGATGTTGCTTAAGTTGAATAAATGGAAGAATTAAGTGTTAATTTGATGGAAATTCAAGTTAGAATTGGGAGAAGGATTAAATTGTAAAAGAAAATATAGGTCTTGCAATAATAGGGATTGAATTGAGAAGATGTTATAACTAATGTTTTATGTTGTAATTTAAGAGTTGGAATAGTTTAAAATGATAATTGAATGAAAATATAGGATTTATTTTGAAGAAAAAGAATGGTTATGGTGGAAGGACTAAATTGCAATTTAAGTAAAAGATACATGTAAATATAGAAGTGTGTTATTAAATAATATATATTGATAATTTTAAATGTTAAATTTTATGTAGCCAACGTAGCACCGGAAACATCATCGAAAAAGGGAAAGGAGAAAGTGAACGAGGATATCGAGTAAACTCGAGAAATTTGGTTTGTATTTCTATAAACTATGCTTAATGATTTAATACAATGTAATTGCTATTTTTAGTAGTTAGAATGTATAATGAATGATATGATGGAAAATGTTATTGTTTCTACATTATAATGATATGATTTGAATACCCTATTAACAGTGTCGGGCTAGTCGGATATAATTGGCATGCCATAGGATTAGAAGTGTTCAAGGATATTCCAACTATGTGTTGATGAGACACTATATGTGTCGACTACTGTGACTGATCCGGATTTGTTCCGAAGAGGTACTCTGCACTGATTCTAATCTATTCTTATCGCTCTTTATTCTTTGTTACCCTACGGTGTATTCTGGTTTTAGCCGATGAAACACTGTACATTATCTCCGGTGTGTGGGTTGGATCCTTGAATCTGTCTAGGTCCGAGTTATGTTAATAGGGGTAATTGAAAGTACAAAAGACAAAGACTGACTGCTATTGATTATGTGACTGTTATACAAGTATTGAAAGATATTAAATGATATGAAAAGTATAAAAAGAATTGTTTAAATACATTTAAGAGCTATAAGTTAAAGGTAAGTGATGAAGCTAATAAGATTATGAAATAAAGAGTTATGTTACAATGTATATACATAGCTTACTATTGTTTAAGTACTAGTTTATAGAAATACCATTGAGTGTATACTCAACGTATGGTATGTTTCCGTGCGCAGGTCTAGGTACGAAAGAAAGGTAAGGACTTAGCATCCAAGCCAATCTCGGACTCAAAGTGGTGAATACTTTTCTTTTGGTAGTATGGCATGTGCCTAGGTTGTTAAGGTGTTATTTTGTATATGATAGTGTATAAACATGAAACTTGTTGAAGTATGGTATGAAATATGCATATTTTGAAAGTTAAACTTATATGAGTTTGACTAGTATGATAATGTTGTATAATTTTGATATGAATTGTGGTATAAAATTCTTAAGAGGTAATGAATGAAAAATGAATATTTGCTAAGTTGGAATGACATAATGAATGATATTTGATTTAGGAACTATTAGTAAATGTTTGGGCATGAAATAGATATGTTTGGCATGTGAAAATTACCTCTAAAAGGGGTGGCAAATTGGCTTAAATCAAGCCTATATGGTGTCACACGGTCAGGGGACATGGCCGTGCCTTATGACCGTGTAAGGAACTCAGTAATTTCCTAAATATTACACGACCTTGACACACGGGCGTGTCATTTGGCCGTGAGCTTAAGTCAGTAGCTAACTATGTACCACACGGCTGCAGCACAGGGGCATGTTCTAGGCCACACGGGTGTGTCCCACGCCACACGGGCGTGTGCCCCTATTTCCAAGAAATTTTTTTTTCTGAAGTTGTCAGTTTAGTCCCGAATCACTTCTAAAATATATATTGAGGCCCGTAGGCCCATATTAGGGACTTTTTGATGAAATTTGATGAATATTGATTTGGAATGTAAAGTGTATGACTAGGTTTTGTATAAATGTTAGTGTTTAAGTCCGGTAATACCTTGTAGCCTTATTCCGGTGACGTCGTGGGGTCAGGGGGTGTTACAAACTAGGTTAGAAGAACTTGGATTTTGAAACCAAGTATGGTTATCCCTCGATTTTTAGTTTAGATTATGGAAATTTTTTATAAGGAAATTGATCTGGTTCAGTAGTTAGGTGTTCTAGTCATGTGTGAGAGGTTCTAAGTTTGAACCTGTAGAAACACAAAAATACACACTTTTTCATGCCCTTTTTAACTCAAATTCATACAGTTTCGGTAAAATTATTGTCGAAAAATATATAAATATTATAAAATAATTATTTTTTACTTCAATTATTAACATAATGAATTTTAATTAAATTTATAATAAATTTTGATTAATTTTGATTATTTTCGACAGATTTGCACAAAAGGCAAAAATTGGCTCGGTAAACACTGATAGAAGTTCAAAACCGAGACACAATATCAAGGCGAACTAATTTTCAGCCTAAGTCAGTCCAATTATGTGTCTTAATTCATGATATAATTAATTTTCATTTATATCCAATTTAATTTGGATTAAATAAATTATTATTAATTAATTATGAAAAGTGGTCCAGTTGGGCCGAACCTAGTGATCCGAACCGACCAAGAAGTGGACAGCCAAAAACCGTCCATATGCTGACCCAAATCCGCTAATTGGCTAATTATTTAGCTTGCAAAGAGGCCCTTGAAGACTTGTTCAAGTTGCAAACAAACCCCTCCATAATTGGTGGCTTTATAGATTTGCCCCAAGCCTAAATTAGTAATGTTGAAACTATCAACCTTGCCACATGTGTAACTGGCCAAGGAAGGGCTCTTTGGATGATAATTTTAGCTATTTTTAGTAGCCCTCTTCAGCTATAAAAACCCCCTTAGGCTGGTCATTTGAAACACATCTCAAGCATTCACATCTTTTCTCTTTTTTCTCTACTTTCTCTCTTCTTTTCCATTCCAAATTCCCTTGGTCTCTTGCCGATTTCTTGTCTTGGAAAATGGGATTTATCATCCATTTAGAGCAGCAAAAGTGTTCATAGCAGCCTTGGTCGACGAGGACAACGGAGAAGGAAGAATGAAGCAAACTAATCAAGCCTCGGAAAAACATCGGATTTGATTATTGTTCCCTATCTCTTTAGTTTTTGTTGTTGTTATAATGAACATATATATGAATATTTATGTTGTTGGAATGGTTAATTTAATCAATTTAGCTTAAATTTAATTCGTGTTAGGTTAATTGCATTTCGTTTGCTAAAACTGTTAAAATTGTGTTTATGTTGTTATAGGCCTCGGTAAGATGCTTGATTAAGTAAAATCATGACTAAGTTATTCTTACATTACAATTGTAAGGTAGCTAATGAATTAATTATTTAAACGGATTGAAATTGTGATTAATGGACATAGTACTTAATCAGTGCATGTTTAGTCATCTAAGGTAGCTGAGGGTTAAATTAGCAACGGTATCTGACGATACATTTGCCTTGCATAACTTGCAAGATTATTGTGATTAAACTGTTTTAAGGTAAGGATACTTTGTTACCTCATGTAGTCTTTTATGTGCTTATTAGATTTAATTAATCGTTTGAATTGACATAGGAATATGTACAATAGATTATTTCGATTTAATAAGTATGTAAGCGCAATAACATATTTGCCTATTAAAGATTTGTTTAATCGGTTGAATTGACATAGGGATATAGTCAAGAGATGAATGGATTTTTATAGGTGAGCATGTTCATAAGTTAGCAAATTAACAAGTTGTCGTCAATTTATTCGTAACAATATAAACATGAGTTTAATAATTCTAAGCTAAGAAATGTAATTGATCTAACACAATTATGCCATCTTGATTAAAATCGTATTTTGAAATCGTGCATTTGAGATTTATTTATTTAGTTTACTTAACTTAAAATCTTAGTTTTTAATCACCCTCTTCAAACAAAATATTTTTCTTCATCACAGTGTTTTAAATAACATTTATAAATAATTCTTTTCACAGTCCCTGTGGGTACAATAACTCGACATTTACTTGTCACTTTATTACTTGTTGCAATTGTGTACACTTGCTACCCTAGTCCTTCCGCTTTTTAGGCGGTTTTCAATCCGATCTCGTTTCTTTCTTTTTCTCTTTTAATTTTTACCATGAATTTTTGATATATTTCATTTTCGTCCCCTAGAGAACGGTGCGTTTAGAGAGCCTTGGAATAATTTCCCAGTTGGTCCCCCTTCTTTCACGTGCATTCTATTTTAGTCCTTATTCAGTTTTATTATTTAATTTATTATGATTTATACCTTTAATTCCGTTTAAATTTCAATTCAATCCTTCATTAAATTAATTTCATCTTTTATATTTGTTCTATTTATTCATTTATTATTCTTTTACTTTTTAACAACCTAAATTTAATATTATTTATATTTGTTATATCTATTTACTTATTTGTTTATTATTCTTTTACTTTTCAAATACCTAAATTTAATATTATTTATATTTGTTTTATTTATTTATTTATTTATTATTCTTTAGCTTTTAAATACTTAAATTTAATATTATTTATATTTATTATATCTATTTATTAATTTGCTTATTATTCTTTTACTTTTTAAATACTTAAATTTAACATTATTTGTATTTGTTTTATTGCTTTATTTATTTATTATTCTTTTACTTCTTAAATACTTAAATTTAATATTATCTATTTTTATCTATTTATTCATTTTTTTTTACTCTTTAAATATTTTAATTTGATATTACTTATGCTTCCTTTTCATTAAGCACCTCTCATTTTCATTTTTATTAAGTTACTTTATTTATTTTGTTGTTAATGTCATGAATTAATAATCTTATTATTGTTATATTTACATTATTTATCCATGTGTATAGTATGCTCGAATAAGTAAAACACATATTGTTTTAAGCATTATATTCGTTTTTCGCACGATACATAAAAAAGGAAAATTTTTAAACCGAGGAAAATGTCTATTATTTTGGAATTAGAAAAGTCGTATTCCTAACTTACGGCATATGGCTTCCTTCTAAAACCGAGATAATTAAATATCTATTTTAAAATAGATATAAAAAGGATTTTAGCGTTTGTTCTAGTTTACGAGAATTTAAGGCATTGTGTCCTAACTTACGAGACATGATCCTTTCTTCTTGAACAACTTGAAATAAGCCCCTTTCCTTGAAAATTAATTTAGTTAAGTAAAGTCTTAATAAAGGATAGTATTTTAAATCTCTTTAAATTTTCAATTGTCGACACTAAAGACACCAAGTAATCTATTAGGTACCAATTTTGGGTGTAACGAGGGTACTAATCCTTCCTCGTGCGTAACCGACTCCCGAACACATTTTCTAAATTTTGTAGACCGAAAAATATTGTTTTAATAAATCAAACCTCTTATTAAAATGATCAAATTAGGAGGTGACTTGATCTTAAAAGTGATTGGTGGCGACTCCATTTTCGTTTTTTTAAATAAAAAGTCGATTTCAAAAAAAAATGTTTCGACAGACTTGATATGAGATTAGAAAATACTCCTTAGATAGGAAAATTTTAATGGATGTACTGACTAAATTGAAAGAGTAAAGAAATTATTGTGACCAAAGTAGGAAAAATAAAAAGTTAGGAGATACATAGTAGTAGTGGAAAGGAATAGAGGATTAAGAATAAATTTTACTCAAAGATAGTTATGAGCCATACTAGGAATTATAAAATATGAGGAAGGATAAAGTGGTAATTTTTCAAGTAGATATTCGTTAGGCATAATGATTAGGGGCTACAGTGTAAAGATGGATGGCTAGAGGACATATTAGCAATTTTACCATTTTAATTAAAAATGATGAGATATTTTAGTGGAATTGTGTAGAAAAGTGGAGAAAAGATGAAAAGTAGTTACCTTTTTCATCTAACCAAACCATCACTTGCCACTAATTTCCACCAAACTTTCATTTTTATTCCCTTTGTATCCTTCCTCCATTGGTTAACAAACTAAGCTCAAAACCTCCCTTTTTCTTTGGTATTTATTTTGTAAAAACTATAAAGAAAGCTAGTGAGCATCTTAATCTCAGGAGAGAACCCCAATAGATGCATTAAAGGAGAGAAAAAGCAAGAGTTAGGATTTTGGTTTTCATTGAGTTAAGCTAAGAGATGATGAAATTATCATGCCATGTGACAGCCCTATTTTAACCCTAGTCAGAAAGTGGTTTCGGGACCACAAAACCGAGTCGCGAAAATAATTGAATGTTATATTTTATGTTTATTATATGTGAAATTTCATGTGTAAAAATATCATGTTTTGATTTCTGTCATTTGGATGTGAAATTACTTAAAAAGGACTTATTTGAGAAACCTTGAAAATGTGATAGGCAAATGTGCAGTGGCCAAATATTATATGGTTTAGTATTATGGGGGACTTGCATGTCAAATGGACCATTTTAAATGTAAATGGCCGGTCAACACATTAATGCAATCATGTGTTTTCATATCTTTATTTTAGTTGGTGGAAATTATATGTTAAATAAAGAAATAAGAATTATATTATAATGGTTTTATATTGTGAAATAATGAATTTATAATAGAAAATGGCGATAAAAACAAAGCTCCACCCATCCTTTCTTCCATTTTTGCCGAAACCATAAAGAAAAGAAAAGAAAAGAAAAGAAAATGAAGCTAAGGCATTCGACTATGGTGAATGTATAGATTAAGGTATGATTTCATGTGATTCTTTTGGATTTTTTGTGGAATTGAGTTGGTTTTAAAGCTCTTAGCATGACCCATATGCTAATTTTTGAATTTGTGATGCATGAAGCATTCGGTTATGTTTCCTATATGTTAAATTGTTGATATTTTGAAGTTATGTGATTAGAAATGGTTATAGGTGAGTATGAACTAAATAAAAATTTCTATGAATGGTTAATATGGACAAAAATCTCAATCGACTATTATGGAGTAAGGTGAAATTATGCTTAATTTTGGAAATTAATAATTTAATTGTTAATAAGTGTTTTATGGATGCCGAATGTGGACTTGAATTGGGAGGTTAACAATTTGTTGTTTACTGAGTTATATATATATATATATATATTCGGTCATGGAGGATTTGAGATGAATTTAATTATTGTTTTAGTTGAATAATAAGATAGACATGGACAAACTCAATTGGGTAAATTTTAAGCTCTTGGATTGAATTGGGAGGAGGGGGTATTCAGTTAAGGTATGGGAGATAGAATGTTGAAGTAAGTTGGTTTGTGTCATTGCCGAACGCACTTAATATTAAGACATGGTTTAGTTAAATGTATTTGACATGAAGGGAATTGAGTTGTCATGTATGTGATAGTGGGAAGAGAAATTGAATTTGCTTAACTATAATTAAATGAATGTCCAATTTAGGTTTGGTATGATGTTAATATGAAATGTTATGACAGGCTAGTCGAATTTAAGAACTATGTGCAGCCAGTTATGTTATGTGTTTAATTCATCAATGATGAAAGTGCCGTATGATATATGTGTTTGAAATTAATAGAATTTGGGTTATGATGAATTGATAAGATGATTGAATTAGTTTATTTGTTTAATTAAGCTCAAGATCAAAGAGAGCCAAGTTCGGATAAGGGGAAAGCGAAGGTTGTTGAGTAGGCGATCAGAGCTGTTTGTTCGACAATAGAGTAAGTTCTAAGCAATTAAGACTTAGATTACTATGTATGCCTAGAGTACACATAGCTTATGAAATATAAATTCTATATATGGAGAAATGTCGAATAGATAATGTATTATTGAGCTGATGGCATTGAATTGATGTGCTATTTTATTTATTTATTGTTTTATTTTTGTTGTAATATGTGTACGTATATGCATGAATGAAAAGGGCACTATTTGTGCGAATGGGGTAGCACTATGAGTGCGTATGAAAAAGCTAGCACTATGTGTGCGAGATCAGTTGTGGGGCACTATGTGTGCGAAGTGATTAAGGTAACATGATCGTGGTAGGATGTGAAATAGAACACTGATTACCATCATAGGTAATTAAGATTTTACGAGAACAAAGAGTATGTGTATAGTTCTAAAGGTTATTGTATAATGTCTTGGAAGAAGAAATAAGAGTATGTGGTTATACGGTATCATGAATGAATAAGTTAGACATATTAGACTTAAATGGAGTTCTGTTGTGATTTATTTATTAAATTGCTTATGAATTACTGAGCATTATTCATTGGAATTGTTTGTTCATCTTTATTTAGATTCTGGATCTGTTGTGAGCTCGGGACTATCACTGAAGTCATCACACTTATCGTCATCATTTTGGTATCTTTAAAGAAGCTTTAAGTTTTTTTAAAAAAAATGTGTGGCATGTATAGGATAGACAAATATGAGTTTTGTATTTTGAATGATGTAATTATCATTTTCATGAGCCATGCGAAAATGGAACATGATCTAGTTTTGTGATCTTATAATGTTAAAATCTTGCTAGCTAGCATGCGTATTTCTAATATGGATGATATGTTATATTTATGTTTAGTACCTTTGTATGTTTAGTAAATCATATTAGAAACCGAAAGTGCTTCGTTAAGGTTAGTATTATGGTTTGAATGTTGGCTTTTAAGTATAAATGTGAAATGTTCTAAAGTTGAGTTGTTTTCGTAATGCCTCTTGACCCTACTCTGGCGACGGTTACGGGCATAGGGGTGTTACATGCCATACATGTTTATTTTCATAATCTAACAAAAAAAAAGTTATTTGATTTTAGTTTTAACTTATAAATGTTATGTGCTGTTATGAAAATGAACAAAAAAAAAAAGGAAAAAGATCAAGTTCAAGAAAAAGGGAAAAAGAAGGCCAAAGAGTGAGAAGAAGAGAAAACACATCATCTAAACAATTTTTTTGTAAGTACTACAAGGATTTAAATTTATTTTCTTTAAATGTTTATGATTTTAGCATAGAAATTATTTATGATAGAAATGTAAAATAAATAAATATAAATATTAAACAAATGATTAAAATGTGAAATTGTAACACCCTAAACCCGGTGTAACGCCCTAAAATTTATGCTTTTGTTTCTATAAATATTTGACACACAACTGTGTATCTATGTCAGTGGTTAAGCGTTCTGGGTGTGTGTGTGAGGTCCCAAGCTCAAGCCACAACTTGGGTAAATTTTGGTTTTTTTCTTGAATTAAGCCTTAACTACTAGTTTAGCAGGTTTATATTAAGTTATTGGTAGTTTCATATTAGAATGGGTTTGCTGGTCTAGTGGTTAATGGAGTGTTTAGATGCTGAAGGTCTTGTGTTTGAATCCCTGCGCGAGTATGGAAGTTTATCCGTTATTCATGATTTAGTAAGACGAGTATTGTTTGGTGTTTAGGGTTTAACCAAGGGTCTGCGAATCGTTCCTAATTGACGAGTTGAGTGCATAGAGCCCTTGTTTCGATCAAAGGTTAGAGATTCAATTTTTATTTGGAGGAACATTCCGTTACAATCTCAATATTTATTCGGTTTGTCATTAAATTGAGGATTTTGAATTATCGGTTTTAGGTACTGGAGTGCACGGGAGTGGTTAGTCAGCAAAAAAAATCAGATGTGTACCTTAACACGAAAATGAGAAGGGGCGAAAAGCAGAAAAAGTATTCTGTCGACACCACACGGGCGTGTGGTTGCCCGTGTGGTAAGCCGTATAGTAGTACACGGGCATGTATCGATGAACCAGGTCGTGTACCCAGGACACGGCCGTGTAATGGTCGGTGTGGCCGTGTGTGACACATGGGCTCGACTAATTTGGGCCGTGTGGGCCACACAAGCATATGGGCCCACACGGTTGAACCACACGAGCGTGTGGAATTTTGGGCCAGGCCGTGTGATCCACACGACCAAGGCCAATTTGGGCCGTGTGGGCCACATGGGCGTGTGAGCCCATTATTTTTGGAATACTCTGAAAGGTTGCTCGGGTCGCCCAAGTCGACTAGGACCTTCTGTAGGGTCGGTAAGAGATGCTTGACCCCTGATTACGTGATTTGGCTATGTGCTATATATATGCTTTTAGCATGTAGACCGATTTGTATGTATGATCTGTTAATGGTATAATTGCATGTCATGTATTGTATGCTGCATTGCATCAGGGTTGGGTTGATTATATTTTGGAGGAAGTGTCTGAAAGGCTTTAAGCCTATTATCTGGCAACTCAGCTGCATTATTCTGATCATGTGCCGAAATTCGGTACAGTACGGTGTGTAGGGATGGGTGGGTTGATTATATCCCTACATAGTGTGTAGGGTTGGACAGTGATTGTGTGTAGAGGCTGGTGGGTAAGATTCTGATATTCTGTCTGCATACTATATCTGACATGGGCTAAGGCCCTAAGTGGTATCTGAGTCTATATCTGTTAGGCTAAGGCCCTAACTAATTCTAAAACGGGCTTCAACCCAAACTGTTTACTCTTGACACCTATTGTGTATATTTTCTATGGGGATTACACACTGAGTTTGTGAAGACTCACCCTTTTCTGTTTTATCTGTGTAGGTAATCCCCAAACTCGATGGGATGGTGCAGTGGAGAACTCGACAGTGGCCTCACATATTTAAACTTTTTTAAATTTTGTTTCAGTTTTTATTTCCTAATTACTTTTTTCTCTAGGTTGTTTTGATGTAATATGGGGACTTTATGGACTGTTGGACTTTATTTGGATTTTTTAAAACTGTTTATGGGATTTTAGTCTAAATTTGATTTTAATCAAAATGATGGTAATACGAAAGGTTTCCCAAAGACAAATTTTATCAAAAGCTTCCGCGTAAAAGAAAGGCTTAAAGCAAATCAATTAGTCCTCGTTTTCCCGAACTAAGTAAAAGATAATAATTGGAATGGTTTAAAGGTCAATGCGTTTTCAAAAACACTCTCATGTGACATCGTCAGATTTGGCCATAATGTCCAGGCCGGGTTTAGGGTGTTACACTTGGCCTAGATGTCCATACCAAGTTTAGAGAGTTGCAACATCGATATTAGGAAAACCATATTCATAACATAGTCAAATTGAAACCATCCAATAGGTTATAACTATCACAACAATTAACTAACTATATAATCTTTCCAAACATCATAATAGCATAGGAAACTACCACTACTAATAGTAAAATTTAAAGGAAAGATAAACAGATTGACCGAGCTCCCACAGCGTCGAATCGTTCAATTTTGTGAGCCACCTGAAATCTAATCAATAACAAAATGAGTTGTGAACCCAGCGCATGAAAGAAGTTCATTCAATTAAAGCACATTTAATAAATAACAGTCGAATCTTAAGTTTCAGTGAGATAATAGAAGCAGTTTCAGTTCAGATACAGAGCAGACAGAGCAGATTAGTTACATACACAGAAGAAATTTCAGTTTTTGATATAGAACAAATCATATCCATATGCAGATCCATATCCAGATACAGAGCAGACAGAGTGTTTGTCTGACACGTTTATAGATATGCAGAGTGTTTGTCTGACACGTTTATAGATATGCAGACTAACTGTTAGATTGAAATGCAACAAAGCGCCAAATTCATATTATACACATCGTGGCTTAGCCACTGATTCAGAACAGATTACTTCCTTCATCACAATATCCCAACCCATACAAATGTAGATTACAAATATCCACAACATGTGTACGGTCATTCCAATTCAACTCATAAATAGATATTACAAATTAGTATTAGTAATAGCCATCATGGTACACATACATTTATATCATCTATACATAAGTCGTAGAGCATCAGGTAGTCCTCATACAATCAAATTCGAATCATAAATAGATTATGGAGGTCAGTGCTCGTGCTAGGAAACAATCACGGCCTCAAAATAAGATTTGGACCCTATTCAGATGCCACACGGCCTGGACACATGCCCATGTCCTTCCCCATGTGGCTCACACAGCCTGGGCACACGCCCATGTCATCTGCCCATATAGTTTAAATAGTAAACAATGAGTTACATGGCCTGGACATATGCCCATGTCCTTGCTAGTGTGACTTACACGACCTGGGCACAAGCACATGTCCCTAGTCGTGTAGTTTTAAATCGTAAACAGCAAGTTACACGGTCTGGATACATGCCCATGTCCTTACCCATGTAAACCCTATTGTAATGCCCCAAAATTTATATTTCTGATTCTGTTAGAATTTGATATAAATGTGTATCTGCTTTAGTGGTTAAGTGTTCTGGATGTGTATAAGAGGTTCCAAGTTCTAAACCAAGCTTTGGAAAATTTTGGTTTTTATCTGAATGAAGCCTGGTCTTTGGTTATTAGGCTTATAAGTACTTATTTGTAAAAGCTTATCAGAATGGGCATACTAGTTTATTGGATAAGCTGTGTGTTGGTATGTTGGAGGTCTTGAGTTCGAATCCCTACAGGAACATGAGTTTTATTTTTGCTCAGTGATGGGCAAGAATTTCGGCAGAGTGGGGACTCTGGAGTGGTTGTAGTTTAGTGGATTTGTGGGAGGAAAACAAGGGGTGGTTATCTCATATTTTGATTTCCTTTTTCATTTTTACCTTCTCTTTTCCCAAAATTTCAGTTTTCTTCAAAAATTTCTGACGTCCCCTTTTGTTTCTCTTCTCTATAGTTTTTTCCTCTTTGTTTAATACTCTTTTTGCATCATTTCTAATTGCGGTGTTTCCATCTGTCGTTTTCTTGTGACTCGATAAGTTTAATTAAGTGCGTTTTCGTATTGGTTGACGAATATTCTATTAATGGAAGCTTGTTTTGGGTACTTAGGTGGAAGTTAAGGGGCTGCGGTCAGCCAGTCGGTTCTCCGGTGTACGAAATTACTGTTCTTTCTCGAAGGTAAGGGTTTCGTTAGACTTTAAGGAGTGTTCCTTCCGATTTCAGTTGATGGAGAATTGAAATAAGTGATTAATTGAGTAGTATTTTGGTTGATTTTTAGGTTCTGGAAGCTCAGGAGAGCTTACGCGTTGAAAACAACATAGGTGTGTACTCTGATTGCATAAAAAATGAGATTCGGCAAAAGCTAGAAAGCTTTCTATCGATGCCATACGGGCGACCACGTGGAAGTACACGGGCGTGTGGTCGACAAACCAGGCCGTACGCTAGCGACAAGGGCGCGACGGACACGACTGTGTAATGGCTAGCAAGGCCCTGTATGAGACATGAGCTCGGCCAATTGGGCAGTGTGGCTCACACGGGCGTGTGGTCAGTCCATGTGGAAATGCCCAGACCATGTGGATCATGGAAACAACTTTATTTATCCAATTTTGGCTCATTTTTAGCTCCTTTTTCTCCCAAATGCTCTCTGAAGTATAGAAACAAGATTTAAAGGATTAGGATCATCAAATTAACTAATTTACATAATTAATTATCCAAAAATGCATTAAGAATGGGATTAAAATATGTTACTTTTACAGCTTATCAGTGCACCTGATGAAGAGCCAAATGGAGAAGTAGCAAAGTTCTATAAGTTACTTAATGAAATGAATGAAGAACTTTATGAGGGATCGGAATTTTCAAAATTGTCCTTCTGCATTCATCTTTTTCACTTAAAATGTTTGGGATGGTAGACCAAAAACTCTTTTACACTGCTGTCAGAGTTTTTGAGAGATATGTTTCCGTTTGCAAAAATCCCTCATTTATGCAAAGATATGAAGAAACTGATAAATGATTTAGGCCTTGGGCACAACAAAATTCATAGTTGCCCAAATGACTGCATGTTGTATTGGGGTGAATGGAAAAACCAACAATCTTGTCATGTTTGGGGTAAATCTCGTTGGATGAATAGGAATACAAAAGAAGTGAATGAGGATGAAGGTGAGGCACAATCAAGAAAGAAGCCAGTAAAGATTTTATGATATTTTCCACTAATATCAAGGCTTCAAAGGCTTTTCATGTCGTCAAAGACAGCCGAGTCTATGAAGTGGCACCATGATCAATGAACCGGTGATGGATTATTAAGGCATCCTGAGGATTCTTTAGCTTGGAAATCATTTGACAGTAAATTTCCAAACTTTGCAAGCGATCCTCAAAATGTGAGGCTTGGGCTAGCATCTAATGGATTTAATCCTTTTAAAATCATGAGTACTTCGTATAGTACGTGGCCTGTAATGCTTATTCCTTACAATTTGCCTCTGTGGATTTGCATGAAGTAATCTTCTTTTATCTTATCTATGATTACCCCTAGAGAGAAAGGTCCCGAAAATGATATTGACATTTATATGCAGCCACTTATTAAAGAGTTGAAACAGTTATGGGCGAGTGTTGAAACATATGATGTCTTGAGAAAGGAGAACTTTTATTTACGTGCAACTTTGTTGTGGATTATTAATGATTTCCCGAATTATATCAATTTATCTAGTTGGAGTACCAAAGGACGTTTTGCTTGTCCTTATTGTGCGGCGCAAACATGTTCGAAGTGGTTATATAATAGGAAGAAGTTCTCTTATATGGGGCATTGCTGGTGGTTAGATGGAAATCATAAATTTAGATTTCAGAGGACTCTATTTGATAGTACTAAAGAGTTCAGAGGAACTCTTGAGCAGACTATTGGATCTGAAATCTTGTTCATGTTAACAGATATCACTTTTAGTTATGGGAACATGAATCATCCACCCAACATACAAACAAAAAGAAGACCGAGGGAGATGTATGTTGGTGATGTTGACCGGTAGAGTGATAATGAATCTGATGAAGATGATGATCCTAATGAGGCAGACTTGTAGAAAAAATAAGTATTTTTTTGAGTTGCCTTCTTGGGAGCATCATATTTTGTGATACAATCTTGATGTCATGCATTTTGAAAAGAATGTTTACGAGAACATCATCAGGACAATTCTAAATGTCGATAGAAAATCGAAAGACAATCTTCAGAGTTGACTTGATCTAGTTGTCATAGGAATCCGACGTGATCTTCATCCCTAATTACTTCCGAATGGAAAATCTCGGTTGTTGCCTTCTATTTTTGCAATGTCAAAAGAGAAAAAGAAGTGTTTTGCACGGTGTTGAAGGATATAAAGGTCTCAGATACGTACGCATCGAATATATCTCGATGTGTGAGTCTTAAAGATCAAAGACTACATTCCCTAAAATCACATGATTATCACATCTTGATGCAAGATTTGCTACCAATTTTTTTACGGTGTTGTATGTCAAAAAAGGTGACGTATTGTATAATTGAACTATCCAATATAATGAAAGCTATTTGTGGCAAAGTTTTGATTGTTGAAGAACTTGAGAAAGTACAAGATCGAGCTGCCTTGACTTTATGCAACTTGGAGAAGATCTTTCAACCTTCGTTCTTCACTATTATATTACACTTGCTAATCCATCTCCCTCATGAAGCAAAACTTGGTGGATCAGTTTTCTATCGGTGGATGTATCCTATAGAGAGGTGCTAATTTATTCGCAAAGTTTTCATTCATTAATGAATATACCTTTAATTACAACTTTTGATAATGTTGAATATCATGTTTAGGTTCCTATGCAAATTAAAGTATTGTTGTCGTAATAAGCGTTACCCAGAAGGATCAATTGCTGAAGGTTACTTGGTAGAGGAATGTATGACTTTTTGCTCTAGATATTTAGAAGATGTTGAAACAAAACTAAATCGACCAAGTAGAAATGTTGGGCTCACTAATCATAATTTAGCCGAAACTTATCTATTTTAAAGTTATGGAAAACCAATCGATAAAGTTGAAATTGCACGCTTAGATGATAGATCTTAGGTACAAGCACATCGATATATTCTTTTTCACCACGATTCAATTGAACCATTATGCAAGTTTTAGAATTTGATAAATAGTCATCTTTTAATTTGTTTATCTTTTAACCAAGTAATCCACTTTTTAACATAGTGAGTACAAACAAGTCTTGAGATCTCGTTCACGCTCCCGAAGATTACAACATCGAGAGATTCATAAGATATTCACAGAATCTTTTCATGAATGGTTAGGGTAAACGGTATGCAACTAAAGCTTTCATTGACAAATAATAATGTTTTCATATAACATTTATAATTAATCAATTTACTTTCAATTCAATAGGTTTGGAGTGGAAAGGACGTCAATGATGAAGTTAAATGGCTTTCCCAAAGTTCGAATAGAGTAGGAAAAAGATATACTGCCTTCTTCATTAATGGATTCAGGTTTCATATAAAATCTCACGAAAGATTGAAGAGGACTCAAAATTGTGAAATAATTGTTAATTCTTCAATTACAAGTTATGCTAGTGCTAAGGACAGTAATCCTGTTGAGGGAAATGTGGAGTATTACGGACTTCTTACAGACATTATTGAGTTGGATTACTATGGAAAACAGAAGGTTGTCTTATTTTGATGTCATTGGGCTAATGTTAATACTGCTTGCGGAATTAAAAAAGATCAGTTTGGTTTTACAATGGTGAACTTCTCTCAATTAATTCACACTGGACAATAATCGATAGACGAGTCGTATGTATTTTCTTCTCAAGTCAAACAAGTTTTTTACTCGAAAGATCCAACTGATGAGGGTTGGTACATTGTACTCCAAAACACCCCTAGAGACTTGTTTAACATGGGCAATGGAAGTAGATATGACATCGTCGAAAGATCAAAAACTTTGCCTTTTCTAGAACAAAACTTAAATGAAACTATCCCTAGTACTAGTACAAAATTTCAATGGGTTTGCCAAGATGTGGATGAAGATATTTACGAATCATGATGTAGTAAGATTTTACGATTTTATAATTATATGTAATATTATAATTTAAATCTTGATCTTGTTAAATATTTCAACTATTTTATATGCACTATTATTTTTTAATTAGTTATTAATATTTCAACTATTTTATGTGTATTGCAGATAATATGCCCAGAAGAAGATTGCGAGATCTAAGTATTATTCAAAATCCTCCAAATTCGAAAGAAACAAACAGTGAACAACAAACTGCTATTGGATCTTCAAATGTTCCGAATACAGCTGACGAACCTACGAAAATTCAAAGTAATGTTAACTTTAATTTACATGCATGTTGACTTTTATTATTGATTTTTGTTTCAAATTTTTATATTATCATATACCATTTTTCTAGCTGAAAGTGGCGGGAGGTGCAAAACTCGAAGACGTACGCTATTAAAAAATTTATACAATCTAAACTCTGTCGAGCGTGTCAAGGTAGCTAGAAATAGTCATGATTAGCCTATTGGATCAGAAGCTCGAGTTTTAGCAGGATACTTGCGCATTATAGCACGAAATATCAATCTGTTGCCAATCAACTACGAGTCATGGTATCATATGCCTGATAGTAACAAAAATTAAGCTCTCGATAATATTAAGGTAATAACGTGAATTTAATTTATAATACTTCGGTTTAAGTTTCATTTATATTTACTTTCTAAACTTGTGTTAGTTGCAGAAGAGATTTGCTTTAAAGGTCTCGAATAATTATGTAAAGAAGGCATTAGGAAAGAAATGGAGAGACCATAAAAGTACTTTAAAGAAGGAATATTTTAAGAAAAATATAAGTCTCGAAGAGAAATTGCGAAATGGCGAAATGTTCCGCCGGGAATGCTGAGGTGTACCAATAGGAAGATGCAGTTAGATTTTGGAATTCAAAGAAATGAGAGGTATTACGTACTTTCAAACTCTTATAATTATTTTGGTTTATAATATTTACTATATACGTAATAATAATTTCATAATGTAGGATCGTGAGCGAGTTGGAACTACTAGTAGGCAAAAACAAAAATTCACGCACACAGCTGGGTCGAAAAGTTTTGCTTGTGTAGCTGATGACGAGGTATTTTGAATTTATTAATTGTATCAAATATTAATTACTTTCTACTAAATAATTCCTATTATATTGTAGGAACTGTCATCTGGTCAAAAAGTTGGACACCTTCAGTTTTTTGACATTACACATAGAAAGAAAGATAGATCTCCTATGACTACTGAAGCTGCAAAAATTATGGTATATTTGCTTAATTAAGTTTGAATTATTATAAATATTTATCATGTTTAATTATAATGGTTTAATTCGTCATTTGTAATGCAAATAATGTCAAGTTATGTTGCATTTGTTTGATGATATATTTCATTTCTAACTCCTTAATTGATTTATTAGGAGAAACTAAAGGATAAAAGGGCGGAGTATGAAGCGATCACTTCAAGTGATAGTTCTATTAATCTGGACAACATTGATAACTGAATTATTACTAAAGTTTTGGGTCCTGAAAGGTATGGTTTGAGTTTGATTTGAAGGATCTTTTGTTAGCCCAACCCAATATTTTGGATCCAGCTCGCAGCAATACATGCATTCAACGAATCAGGCTCAAGCTAAAGTTCAGAGGTTAAGAGACCAGATGGCTCAAATGCAAGCGAGCACAATTAAACAAATTGCTCAACTTAAAGCGGAGGCAGCATCGAGAGAAGCAGAGGCTCAAAGAAAATACGAACTCCAGCTACAACTTAAAGCGGATGTAGCAACGAGGGAAGCAGAGGCAAACAGAAAATATGTCGAACTCCAGCTACAACTTCAGAATATGATGAAGATGTTTCAGCAGTCGCAGAATCCACCATCTTAGACTTTTGTTTTCTTATTGTGAGAATATCTTAACAATATAACTTTTGAATATAATATATTTTGTTATTTCATTTATTAATTTAGATCATATACATATTTCTTTCGTGATAATATCATTTACATTTGAAGTTTTTGGTTGGATTTGATGTTATAGGAGCGCAATACCCTGAACATTTCTAATCACCTTCGAGTCAGGCTCAAGACCAATCCTGAGGGGATCATTAAAGGCAACTAGGGAGGCAAATGGCACTGATGAATTATTATCGTTGCTTGTGATGTTAGCTTGGGCTACCTGGACTGCTGAATTGCCCGCAGTTTCGTGCATAAAGAAGTGAAGATTGGTGACCTTAACTGGCCTGGGATGATATGGTCGGGTTTTCCAGTAGTATTGGCTCTGCACTGCTACTTGGGAGAGGCAGATGATCAGAATCCAAGTCAACATCAATGTTCCTCTCATTGTCTCTGCTTAATCCAAGTCAACATCAATGTTCCTCTCATTGTCTCTGCTTTACTATAATTTTTGGAGGCGAAATATATATGAAATTCTTTTAGAGTTGCTGCTTCATTTTTATTAACAAAACACAAATTTTATACTCAGAAAATCCAGACATGAAAATAATTAATTGTGCAAAATATTTTAAATCCCTGTTTGATTTCTCCGGTAGTATTATTAAAAAGAAATGAAATCTTGAGTAGAACGATCCACGTTGTAAAATACCATTGATAATTTCTCCACTCCCTAATTAGAATGATCAACGTCGTAAACACCATTCTGTCCATAAATATAATGATCTACTTGCTGTAGATTAATTTTAGATTGGAAGTTTTATCTTCTGTGTCTGCAATAAAATCACCTTATTGTTCAAGAGAAATTCATTGTTGTTCATAATAATTTAAATTCCATTAATACTTCCTTCTCATCTACTTAAATTTTTGTATTAAGTAAGATCTAATATTAGTCTGAAATATTAATGCGTTGGTTTTATAAATTAATTTAATATCATCTTCTGCTAACAAAAGTTTGTTTGATAATCAATAGTAGTCTAGTTGAGTTAAGATTAATCAATAGTTTGTTCAAACGAGACTAAAAGATAAGAATTCACTGTATACTGAGAGTTCAAAATACGATTGCTAATCAGATAATCAAGTACATGAATAATAGTCTCTCAAATTTGATGTTGTTTGAGGATCTCCGACTTCTATACAAGGGATTTACTGTTTGATAGTAATACCTTTACACGAGTTTAATTGATTTTGATATATTTGTTTAATTTTTTTTCTACCAAAAAATTTTATTTGATAAGAAGTTTATTTTCTTGTCTTGCTATTAAATTAAGAGCATATTAATAAATTTATTACAAACAAGAATAATGATAATAATAAAGGAATAAATAAATACAATATATAATAAATCAGTTGATGAAAGACGAAGGAAACCACAACCCAAAATCATATCATAAGCATACAAAACAGAGCTCACATCTTAATAACAAAAATTACTCGGAATATTTTTATTCAATTCACATGTTGTCACTAAATTTTTTAAAAAAATCATTATTTCCATAACTTTTATGTATGATTAATATTTTAACAATTCAATTGTTAAAATTACAGTTACATAGTATCTTAATTTTATTTTTTATGCTTTTGTAACATATGACAATTGAGACCCTATAAATAGAGGGATTGTATAACATTATAGTATGCCAAGTAAAAATTGAATTATTCTTTCACTTTTGTGTCTACTTTTCCTCTTATTCTTATTATAATTCTCTTAGTTTTTATTACATGTTGTCAACACGATCTTACTCAAAATGATAATTTCTTTTATAGATAATTAAATTTATCCTCCAAGATTTTCAAGATCTTAGACAACACTTAGACGATATGATGCAATGTTTTACAGAACTTTTTTATTTAATGTTTCATATCTTTTTTTTTTTAATTAGCTAATTGATGATTAATTATAATTGTTTTGATTATTTTATTTTATTTTATTTGTTTTTAAGAGTGGTTAAAGATTTGATATCAATATAAATTTTGGTTCAGTGTTGTTGATGTTGGGGTTTATTAATATATATGATTTATTTTGAGATAAAATTTTCAATTATCCGTACAAAACCGGAAAATAAGATATGCTCTCAAAGTTTACTATCAATGAATTTTGATTAGATTCAAAGTCTACTAATAGAGTTTAATTTGCTTATTTCTTAATAAAATCATCAAGACTTAAGGTCGAACAAGTAAAGATACATCAACTTAGTTGGATCTCCATTTTTAAACTCTTAGCATCTTAAAATATTAAATCGACTTGATATATTATTTAAATATTTGAGATGATTTTCCTTTTAAGTTTTGATTCCAATGGTTATTTATTATTTTAAGCACATTATTTGTTCAAGACAATGAATATTGATTGATTTGTTTATGTCACTATAGTAGATTTTGTAATTAAAAATCAGGGGTGAAGCCAAAAAAAAATTAGGAGGGCCTATATATTTTTACGATAGTAAAAAATATAATTTCACCATTTTAATAACTTATATATTTATAATTTTAAAGGATTAAGTCAAATTTTTATCATTTTAGGAGTCAAAGTGTAATTTTATCATTACTAATTTAAAATTTTATAAATTATAAAAGATTCAAAATAAAAAATTTTCATTTTAAAGGAGACTGAGACCTTTACCAGCGCCTAGCTCCACCCTTATTAAAAAATATATTTGAAGAAAACATATTTAGCATGTGTTTTTTTTTTTTTGTTAGAATAAATACTTGTGTTAGTAAATTTAGATTTGATTTTGTTTAAATATATGATGTCTCTCTTTAATTTGGTTAAAGAATTAAAAAAAACAGAAGTAAAATTTTATTAAACAGCAAAAACTGGATAATTCACCATGAGTAGAAGCCAATGCCCCAAAAGCCAATACGAAATCGATAATATGAGGGAATATAGACGCACTTAACACTTCACCATAAGAGCCCAACACACCTAAACAACAGTATGATGACAGCACAAATAAAAATATAGCCACAATATAGAGCCACATAAAATGAACCAAAAGCCGCGCACCAAGAGAGTCAAAACAGACATAACTTTTGTCCACAACCCTGGTTAAAAGGCTATGGTTAAAAGGCTAGGCAAAAACATGGATTCTAGTCTAGAATTTTAAGCTTTAATTGTTTTTATTTTTAATTCTTGAATTATATACTTACAAACAAGAATTACTATATTAATTTAGTTATGGGTATTTCTATGGATTTCATTTGCATTAATCGATTCTTGTTTAATAAGAAAGTGGTTTGATTTTGCAAATACCTTATATTTTTATTGCTATATATCTTTGAGATACTTGTTATTTTTGTAGAGTTATTAAAGGTAATTCATATACTTTATATTATTTCATTTGTTAATTATTTAGATAAATGACATGAGCAATTGTAATTCAAAAAATTATCTGAGCAATTGTAAAATGCACTAGTGCTTAAACTAGTGCCAACAGGTAGTGACACTAACTACTTAGAAAAAACTGTCATGTTTAAGTTGGCAAATTTTGACAACAAATTACTTAAGGCTATAATCTCTTTAGTTATTTGGGATATCTACCAACCCATTCTGGATATCCAAACTTCACTTAACAAGAGATCTTGGTGATTTATTTGGATTGGATCTAAGCAATCATCATCCCTTAATTCATAGATCGAATCAAATCAAGCTATAGAAAGAAGTATATTCAGATGATTCAAGCTTGATCTTGTGTTACTTTTGGGAGATATTATTTGTGTTGTTTTTTGGTTTGCACACAACATTATCGTATGGCAGTATCTAACAGAATCACTCTTTTCTCACCCTAACTTCATCTATCCCGTTATTAATTTTCCCTCCGCAACACACATATATTATCCAAACATTTCGCATGATTTATCATTTTACATACATCACGCCAATTAACTAAACACTTACTGCCTACCATTAAACAATCAACACACAATTGGCAAGTTCACATGGTATTGTACACATACACAACCTTAGGCAATGTCTATACATAGACAACGTGATACATGCAAGTCATAAGATATCCTCCATCATCCAGAAGGCATGGTACAGAGACTCACCTTCAAGGGAGAAGACAGGGGGGGCTGGCATGGGCCCCGGTCCCCCCTAAAATATAAATTTGCTCTTTTGGCCCTTAAAATTTTTAAAATTTTTAAATTAGTAAAGGTAAAATTACACTTTGGTCCCCCTAAAATTATAAAAATTTGACTTAATCTTTTACAAATTATAAAGATATAAACTATAAAAAATTAAAATTTTATCCGGCCCCCTTAACAATTTGTTCTAGCTTCACCCCTGCTCACCTTGCTTCCTTCACTTTGATAGCTTAGCTCATCCAAACGTCAAAGTCTCATTTATCCTAGAACCTAAGCATGACAACCATTATCGGTTAATCAAATGGTGGTCAGTCCTTAAAACTCAACATCTTAAATTAAACAGAAGCTTTGAGATCCTTACTCTACTTCTTTCTTCAATACATAAGTATAGAGAGATAAGAAAGCTTACCAGTTCCTCAATTTCTCTACCACCAACCTTCAATTCATCCGACTGTTGCAACGTGCAGAGCTTTCTTTAGTTGCATCCCTTTTATCTTTAGAATGACTGAAGAAGAAGATGCTATGGAGAGGAAAATTTCTGTAAACAAAATTGAGAAAATTTTGTCTCTTGTCAGACCTATTAATATATACTCCTTAGGAGCAATCGTTATTTCAACCATCCATTCTTAATCATATTGTCTCCCACTATAGAACCAGCCGATTCTAATCTAACTAAACCAAAATTGAAATCTAACATTTCCCGACCAGTTACTTAAGTTTCTAAATATCTCATTAGGGATCGTAAATTTCTATTTCTATACAACCGGCCCCCAACTCTTTTTTGTGTTCAGGTCCTTAGGAGAAATGGGTGTGACAATCTCTACTATAAATCAGGGTCTTATTTAACAGGAAGTTGGGTCACACAACTTTAACATAAGTGATGTTTATTCCGTTGTTGCTTTAAGGAGTGTTTAGTATTGCTTCTAAGAAGCGCTTTTGGAACAAAAAATACTTTTGGATAAAAGTATTCCCAAATAAGCTGCTTTTTGAGAGAAAAAGTACTTCTCTCACACCAAAAATTAGCCAAAAAACACTTTTTTTGAGAAGCTGAAAATTTTAACTTCTCTCCAAAAGTGCTTTTGGAAAAAAATAGCTTTTGTAAAAAAATCACTTTTGAGAAGAATTCCTAAACTAAACCTTAATCTCCGAGAGAAAATTTGTTGGCTTCTTTGTAATATTTGACTTTGATACCATATGACATTTGTTTCGTTGTCAATAAACAACTTCCCTAATTTTTGCATAAACAAACCTTTTTTCTAGCTAAAGATATAATGTTTATTTCAAGTAGGAAGATAAAGTACAATAATCAAGTATGACAAATTTAAATTCTGATAAGATCAACATACGTATTTCTCATACTTTTATTCTAATGAAGCGGAGTAGAATCATACGAGTTTTTCACAATCTAAAAAAACGGAGTCTGCAAATAACATCTTAGTAATGAACTACAGTAATGTTCAATTCCAAAATGACATTGGTGGCATTTATAATGATAGGGTTAAATAGAGCAACCCCTGTTGCCATCACGAATTTTCCTCTTCCTCCGACCACTGCAAGCTCAGGTTCTCCCCTTGAAAATACGCTTATTGAGCTGCCATTAAACCTACCGGTATTAAATCCAAAATCTATGTATTGTGTGCTTGATGCATTCATTCTGGATAGGAGCGCAATACCCTGAACATTTCCAATCACCTTCGAGTCAGGCTCAGGACCAGTCCTGAGGGGATCATTAAAGGCAACTAGGGAGGCAAATGGCACTGATGAATTATTATCGTTGCTTGTGATGTTAGCTTGGGCTACCTGGACTGCTGTAATGCCCGCAGTTTCGTGCATAAAAACGTGAAGATTGGTTACCTTAACTGGCCTGGGATGATATGGTCGGGTCTTCGAGTAGTATTGGCTCTTCACTGCTACTTGGGAGAGGCAGATGATCAGAATCCAAGTCAACATCAATGTTCCTCTCATTGTCTCTGCTTTACTATAATTTCTGGGAGCGAAATGTAGATGAAAGTAGAGTTGTAGCTTCATTTTTATTAACAAAACACGAACTTTATACTCAGAAAACCCACAAACATGAAAATAATTAATTGTGCAGAAAATTTTAAATACCTGCTTGATTTCTCCGGTAGTATTATTAAAAAGAAATGAAATCTTAATTAGAACGATCCACGTTGTAAATACCATTGAGTTTCTCCACTCCATAATTAGAATGATGAACGTCGTAAACACCATTCTGTCCATAAATAAAATGATCCACTTGCTGTCCAGAATTTGATGTTTTGGGCTTGAAATTGAAAATAATTGTAAGTTAATTAATTTGTGACACAAACTCAATTCACGATATTATTAATATTAAAAATTTTATCATTCGCTTATTCGTTTAGAAACCATAAATTTAGAACACAAATGTATGTTTAAAAAAACATACAATAAATAATAAAATTTACGATTTAAAACTAATTAACAATAACACATGGAATATGTATGCTATTAAAATCAAAATTTAGATTAATTTGTTTATCATGATATTGTCATCAATCTTGAATCAATATAGAATTAACTTATGACACCATATAATTAAAATAAAAATTATAATGATGTTTACATACAAGATTTATATAAAAAAAAAAGATTACAGCAGATGACAGAGCCTGATTATTACTTAATAATATTGGGAGATGTCCATTTTTATTATGTGTGGAAAAGGCTAAATCCTTATTGAACAGTATGTTATTTTCATCATTCTTTACACAATGTATTATTTAGATATCCAAGTAGGCAGTTTTGGATATTTGATTTATTGGCAAAAATGAAGTAAAGGGTTAATATCAACTCCTAATCCACAGTTTCCATCGTCATAAATCCAAGTAATACAAACGGGAAGAAAAAATTTTCTATCTACGACATTTTATTTATACATGAATGAAGAATCAATGATGCCAATTGTTGTTCCAACTACACACGTATTATGCACTGTGTAGCGTTCCCCCCAACAACTGATCATTCTACAAATTGTTGCATTTTATCTCACATTCGCACTTTTAGACCTATTGCAGGACAACACTGTTCAACTCCTATTTTGTTCTTTCATCTCTTTACAATATTGAGTATGCACGGATTACCTCAACAATAGGTGCTCGACATAACGGGCATTTTCCCCCACCACGAACCAACTCATTTGCACATTTTAAACAAGTGCACATGTGTCCACATCTGCAACCAGTTTTTTAATGTCAAAAACTTCAGTTGCAATGTCTAATTAAAGCATTAATAGAATTTCCAATCAAAGGTTTCATAGATGATATTTGACCATGGAAAGATTTAGAAAAAGTTAAGACGGTAAACCTGTACAAAAGCGAATCAATAAGGCTATCACAACAAACACAACAAGTCCCTTTCCTCACACGACCCCAGTTTGAACCATCATTTGATGCTTCTGCACTTGAACCTGGAATGCGACAGAAACAATTAAAATCACCTCAAGAAATTCCAAACAGTGCTTTGCAGGTAAGAAATGTTGGAAAGTTTTACGAACCTTTTTCACCAGCTGAACGATTCAAAGCAGCAGAGACTTCCTGCCTGACGGATCGCTGCAACTCCAACTGCATATCCATGCAGGCTTCCAACATCCTCTGCATGTGGTTCATCCCCTGCTGGAGTCTCACCATATCAGCTCTTAGATCATTAATCATCTCCCATTCCTGCTCAAAATAAGTAGCCTCATAAATAACTGAAGAGATGCAGAGTAACAAAATGTACTGTACAAAATAAGACATCTGGGCATATTTCCAGAGAATATTCAACTTCTATTCAACTAGCGATGACTGTACAAAAGCTGCAGCAAATCTATGTTACTGAGGTGTGAGTGTACAATAGAGGCATGTGCGCAGCACAGGCATGTTCAAATTTTCTAAGATTTTCCATATATTTGAAGGGTCCTTCAAGGTTCATATAACCATACTCGTGTCTGAAAATGTACCAACATTGCTACTTTAAGAAAATCAAATAGTTGGAGGCTTGGAGCATAGAGAAAATGAAACCCAGCAGTCACACAAGGAGTTGTCTATAAATTTGATTATTATCACTATAATTTCACCATTAGGAAAACAAAAATGACAACAGACAAACACAATCAGGAAGGAAAACCCCTAATACATAATTCAATCAGTTACTTATCCAACAGAATATCTCTCAAAAGGGATAATTCCACAAATAAACTTACCTTCAGTATGAAACTCAATCAGATTTTCTAGAGCTAATCTCTGTGTTAAAATTATTCCAATTTCCAAGAGAAAAATCTAACAAGATACTACAATGAAGAGAATGGAAACGATAAGATTCAGTAGTTAAGGAATAAGCAGTTGCAAGACTAAGAATTATGGCTTACAAGGTCCGATCTATGCATGCTGTGCCTAGACCAGCTAGTGTGATGTAAAGTCTGCTGCCACAATGGCTGTGGGGGTGGCACTGGTGGAGAAGGCAGCACAAGTGAAGGCCTGTTACTAGCATCATTCTGATTATCATTTGTTTCATCCCTCTGCTGCTCTTGATAACGCTCAGGTGAGGCTGGAGTTGGCAAGTTTCTGTGCAGATCCCAATCAATGGGAGAACGGCCTTGTCTTTCCACATAAGATTGTATTAATTGGTCTAGACTTTCCCGGAAACCACTTCGAAGAAGATTAGAGACACTCCTCCTACAAATTAAATTAGATCCATCAAGAAGTCATATTTTACTTTAAAGTGTAAAAACACAACCGTGTGATCAGATACCTGCTCAGAAGTTCTCTAAGCTCCATACTGTACACATTATCATCTTCAGGCGGATGAAATCTACTGAACCTTCCAACTGGGGTTGCACGACGTGCCCTTGGAGGATCAGAAGGCCCTTCTGACCAATTTTCAACAGCTTCGGGAGAGCCATCCTCATGCCAAAATCTCTGGGCTTCCTAAGAATCACTTTCTTCTCCATTTACATTGCCAGGAATATCTTGGCGATAATCACTATCTGAACTTTCTTGCCAATTTGTATCCATTTCTTCTGCATTTCCCTCTCTCCATTCATTAAACTGAGCATATCTTGACTGTTGCCAGCTTTCTCTCTCACTATTGGTTGTTGGTTCCCGCCAATTCCCACCTTGGGTAGCATTTTCTTGCCAACTTATGCTCTCAACGGCTAGCATGTTGCTAACAGTATTTCTTGTTTGATTAGGCAACCGTCCAAAGTGACTTCCCAAACTCCTAGGTTGCATATCCTCATTGTTTTCACGTTGGACATCTTGTGACATATTTGTTTGGGAAATTTCATCTCTAGAATCATTGAAGACATTGTTAGTCGTGGGTTCAGAATCGCTGTTTGCTTGACCACATACAATTGCTTCTAATCTGTTCCGGAACCCTACCCTGAATGAGAAAAATAATTGCCTTTTATGGAAATCAATGGAAAACTTGGAGCTGAAAAGGGCATTGCAGAGAATTGTGCAAGCTATAATCTAGATGCAGGTAGATGGACTCTGCACTTGTGATCCATGTCTTATTTTCATAAAAAACCATAAATATCACAAATCTCTCATTGTTTCTCAAAAAAATGAAAAATAGAACTAAGTTGTTCTGGTTTTCCGCGACCAGGAGGAGGTTAAAAATCAATAAAATAACCAGACTAGAACAATAAACAAAATATTATAACTACATGGGTGCAGCTGCATAGTATATCAACAGAAAGTAACAAAATTGTCAATCCTTAACACCAAACTCGAAGTACTATAGCAATGCATCTTGTTCTATGCATCATTTGCCAAAATTCCTCAGCCCATAAGATTATTGTTTCATAAACATTAACCATTTTAGAACCATCACCGAAATTTTTGAACAAGAGTGAAACATTCTCCAAAGAATTCGTAATCTAAGAATGAAAGAAAAAGTTTCCTACCTCAAACCAGATACAGTGTGCCATTGTCTTAATTGATTTAATTCACTCACTGCCACTGAAGGTGCTCTCTCCTCTTCAACAGGTCTTTCATGCAAGAACCTACCTCTGAGTAGTGACTGCAAAATTAAGATAAGAGTGCTGCTAGTTTAGCATGGCAACATGTGAAAACAAAAGGATTTTCATAGAGCAAAACTATATATATTTTAACATCAATCATCAGGACATGTGATCACACAACAGTCCAGAAGTGATTTATAAAAGCTAATTCCATCACCAGCATACTTTTAATATTTTACTTTCATAAAAAATTAAAACGTTTTCTAAAAACATACGAATGATGTTACTTTTAGTCTTAATCATTATATAGCAAGTGTTACCCTCCTACAAAGAAATAAAAGGTTAACCTCCTCTAGTTTCTAGCCTAGCATGAATATATGAGAAAGAGGGATGAATGGTGAAAAACTTAGGTAACAAAAACATATTTAAGGATTTACTATAAAAATAGAAGTCAACCAAGAGCATCATTGAAATTAATGACAAGCGACTAAAATTCTAAAAATTCAATATGATAAACGACGATGGCACAAGGATTGTTAACTATTACACAAGATTCAAACGGATCTAATCAATACTCAAGTTTCTAGCTTCTCAAGGAACAGCACTGCAGAAAAGTACAGAACAGAGCCACCTATTGATATTGAATAGTTTTCATTCCAGAAAGAAAGCTAGACTCATGATTTCTCTGTTTCATATTTTTTCCTTTGGCTAATTTGTTGATTGGTGAAAGAACCACAAACCTATTAAGAAAATCAAATCAATTTACAAACATCCCAGTAAAGCAAATAGATCGAACTCTTTGAGAAACTAAACTAGAAATCGAGTCCATCCAATTTTCGAACCAATTAAACAGGCTTGTTTTCTAGAAGTTCCTAGTAAAATGGCTCTTGACTTAAAAGCAGAACATCCTTAGTCCCTTATAATTAAATTAGGTTAATACCACATGGGCTATAATACATATAGGATATAAAAGTCAAAACCTGCACTCAAACCATGGAACTAACATCCATGAATGGAGTGGAAAACTTGTAGTCCTTCTATTTCAAGCAAATTTATGAAATGCGCAAATCAGGAGAAAGCATATAATGTACACTACATCATTAGTGCAAAACCAAAGAGCAGAACATTAGTAGACGCTTAAGATATGAAGATTTAATTTAAGTCAATTTAAGATGCATCATATTTGAGACATTTTTTTGCAAAATTAGCTAAGTTAAAAAGATAAAGACATACAGACCATAGCTGAATATAATTCACTGAAAAACAGAAAATCATTGTATGCAGCATTTACAAACAAAAGGCAGCTATAACCGTGACTTTCTTAGAGTTGTGCAAACTTAATCTTCTGATATGTACGTTTTTATTGCAATAGGAATTTTAGTTTTATTTATTTATTATATCAGGTTTTATTAAGAGTTTTAGTTTTACTGATTTTCTCTATTATATTAGGTTTTTATTTCCTTCATAAACTCTAGTTTAGGAATTCTATTAGGACTCTTTTCTTTGTTATTAAGAGTCTATAAAAGGCTAGATAAGCAATTAGGATTCAGTCATGGACGAATCTGCCTTTTGAATAACCATAGGCCAAAGTAAGAATTCTTTATTGTCTAGACCTGTAGGACCTGAAGGATCTAGACCTGTGACTAGATCCTATGCCAAGGCACATAACATCTTCATGACAGCTAACTCACCTGAATGCGGTTACGATGAGCAAAATCTGATGCAGCACGGTGCTCCAATAAACCCTGAAGTTCTCTCTGTCTTTCTCTTTCAGTCCTCACAAGTAAGTCAATTACTGCTTGTCTTCCACGCAACCTCAGCAAGTCTCTCTGAATGTGCTCTGGTTGGCCTTCATCTTGATCATTAACTGAGCCATCAGGAACTCGGTCAACTTGCGCACCGCTTATAGCTGCCTGATCTTCCCTATGTCCCCAATGAACTCCTCGCTGTTGACTTGACATCTGTACCTAACTCCCGGACAATTCTAACTCGCTCACGCTCCGTTTCACCAAGCTATTCAGCCCTACGGTTGCCAGCCCTTTGGGCAACACTGGATGAATGATCACTAATCCCACTCTCCATCCATCCCCGAACTATCTGTCTCACCCTCTCCCTCTCAACTTCACCAAGATCAGGAGACTGCTCCCTATTAGACCCATTATTATCCCCATGATCATTCTGCAACACACCTTGATCGTTCGACCAAGTTCCATACTCATTCTCACTCTCAGTAACATCCCCAACGCTCCCATGATTCTCACTCCCGCGGCTCTCATTCAAAGTCATACTAGACATTGTCCTATTATCATCAGCATTCCTTTGCTGCCTCAACCTTTCCCTCACCCTCTCCCGTGCCCTATTCAACAAATGCTCATCCTCCAACTCCCTCCACATTTGCAAAATGGCAGAAGCCTGAGTGCTGGGCCTGTCAACATTCCCACCTTGTCCTCTAGAAGTAGGCGACTCTGACCCTCTCAATAAAGAGGAATCAAGCATCGAAACAGTATGTAAACCAGCTAAAGCCATCAGCTCGGACTCCCTATTCCTCCTCTCCATTGTAGTTATCATTTCCTGAGCCTGCCTAGCAGCCCACCTACTCAAAATCCTAGATTGCCGCCTTCTTGTGGCGGATGACTCGGCTAAGTCATCACCTTCAATATCAGACCTTCTCCTCCTCCTAACAAGTTGATCAGCCTCATCATCCTCATCATCAGGATTTCTACTAGAACTACATGATGCAAATGACATACAATCGTCTAAATCCCACTCATTAATTCTTCCAAACCCCTTTCGAATTCAGCTCTGGCATCACTTGGGGCTTCAGGTTTTTGTAGTAAAGGTTGAAAATCTGTCATTTTTTCCCCTAATGCAGATAACCCATTTGCCTCCTAATAATGAACCTAAGAACACAACTTTGAAATAAATATGCCAAAAAGTACAAAATCAACCTCTAAATCAGCTCACAAAATTCATTATATATATATAAACAATCCAATGCCCTACAATTGGATACAACAGAACTCCAGCTAATTTCTTCACCAGATAAACAATTCCAAATTAAAAAACATTATACAAAAAAATCCAAAAAAAAAAAGAAGACCAAAAGAAACGGGAAAAAAAGGAGGAAATTTTGATTGAAACTCGTTGAAAGTGAAAGAAAATTCCAGGTGAAAGAGACGTGCCTGTGAATTTTGACAATAAAAATGCGAGGAGAAAAAGAAAAAAGAAGTAGCTTTTCTATTGGTCTTTATGGAGCACAGAAGTGTGGGATTTCCTACTTTATTTTTCTCAAAATGAAAATAGGAAACAGAAACAGAAATTCTGATGGTCAAAAAAAGAAAGAAAAGGAGAGACAGATGAAATTCAAAGAAGATAATGATTGAGAGAAATTTATAATTACATGAAAGAAAGAGAGTGTGCTTTATTTGTGATTTTTAATTTGATTTAATTTTTATGGGAATAAGATAGAGGCGCCAATTTGCAAAGGAGTGACACGTAATCAAGACTTTTTACCTTTTGATATTTCATTTATGGATTTTATTTCAGAAATTAAAACAGCATATATTTCAGCATAACAAGTTTCATATGGAGAGTAATTTGATGGTGATTGTAAGGAGTTGGTTTTTAACATGTTTTATTCACCTTTAATTAACAATTTTTAATAGCATGCTAGATTGAATCCGTAATTCTTTAAGGATTAAAGTAAATTAGGCTTTGCTTCTGTTCTTTTAGATCTTGATTGTTGGTTGTCCACAACAATCACAACTTACACTCACCAGTGTCTGATAATTACAGCTTATATTTAATAATCAATAATGGATTCCATTATGATTTAATTATATCTTCTAAAAAGCTTGCCTTAAATCAATTAACCTCTTCAACTAAAGTAAATGGCGCACATAGATCAAAAGTATTGCATCCATAGGAATTTAGAACAATCTCAAGGCTCCAGATGTTTGAAACAATAGTATAGATTTTTATTATATTATATTTAAAAAATTAAAGAATGCCTTAACCTGAATATAGGCCTGCTTGATAGGTACTCAAGTTCATGAGCATGCTTGTAACAAATTATCTTTATAGTGGACCCACTGATTTGAAGGTTCAACTTGCCTTTGCTTATTTTTTGTGCTTTTCTTGAAGAAATTTGTTTTCTTTTTCATAAACGAAGAGTTTTATTGAATTAAAACTAATATGATACATAGGAGTGCCAATTGATCAGTTAGTACTTACAAAACAATACAAAGTTTGGGATATCAAATAAATAGCATAAAGCTCCGGAGAGCTCCTAACATTAGACAAAACACTAGGATTGACATGATTTCCAACTCTAGCTAAAGCATCAGCGCAGCAGTTTCCCTTCCAAAAGGTATGCCGGAGACAATTACTTGGTAATTGCATCAACAAAATGAGATGGTCCAAGTAAAACATTATCAATATATGAATGATTTAGAAGATCAATATAACTTTGGCATCAAATTCAACATTAATATTAGTAATATTCATTCTTTGCACCAGTAAAAGGCCATCACGAAGAGCCTAGAGTTAGCCATAATGTTGGGAGTTTTGCCAAGGTAACGACGACATCCAACAATCCAATGACCATTATGATCTCATATAATAGCTCCTAAACCTACAAGACCTAGATTACTTAGGGAGGAGCCATCACAATTGACTTTGTTCCAAACATATGCGGAGGCGTAGTCCACATTATTTGAAGACAGGAAGGATAGCCTCGAAATTTAGATCCATGAGAAAGAGAAAAATATTCCATAACAAAAGAAATACTTTGTATTTGATATAATCTCCATTCAATAGGACTGTTAAAAGATGATTGCATTTCTAGCAATCCAAATGCTATAGAGGAAGAAGGTGAATAAAGTAAGCCAATGGATGTAGTGGTTGGGGAAGGTCAATTTCAAAGTCAAATTCTTTTTTAAACCAAACTAGAAAAGGATGTAAAGCAAGGCTCACTTCTTAAGGGGGAAAGGGAAGAGGCTTCAAAGATGAGTGGTGAAGGAACAATGTCTAAGAAGGTGTTCAATGGTTTCAAGGTGATTATTGCAAAAGGGACTGTAAAAAATAAAATAAAATAAAATAAAGAACACACAGATTTTTATGTGGAAACTCTTTTGGGAAAAAAACTACGAGCAGAGGAGAATAAAATTTACTATGTTAAATTCGAATGATTACAAGAGGAATAGACTATGTCTATTTATAGGCTTGTAAAGCCATATTCTAGTAAGACTGAAACACATTATTCTAATCAATATCAAATAGATGTAATTTAATAAGGTTTAAAAAACCTTATTCTAAAATAAAAGAAGTGTAATTCTATATGGATTCTTCTTTTATTTTATTTTACCACTGTATTTTATTTAAATAAGGATTCGGGTCACTTAATTCTAACAATCTCCACATTGACACTAATTCTCAATAAACAAGTTCTTCATCGCAAACTCTCAACGAACAAGTTCTCCACCTCTTCCATAAAACCCCTTAAGGGTTTAACTTCAACAATGAACACCAACCAAGTCTAAACAATACTAAAACTTGGTTATAGGAAGTGACTTAGTCATTATATATCCAGGATTTTCATGAGTACTAATTTTACTCACAACAATATCACCATGAACAATAATATCACGAACAAAATGATACTGAATATCAATGTGTTTTGTTCTCTCATGAAACATTTGATCTTTTGTAAGAAAGATGGCACTCTGACTGTCACAAAATACTGTGTTGATTTGAAGGTCTTCATTGAGTTCACTAAAGAGTCCCTTCAACCAAATAGCTTCTTTACAAGCCTCAGTAATAACCATGTACTCAGCTTCAGTGGTAGACAAAGCAACTGTAGTTTGCAAAGTGGCTTTCCAACTAATTGCACAACCTTTGATTGTAAAGACATAACCTGTGAGAGATCTTCTTCTATCAAGGTCTCCAGCAAAATCAACATCAACATACCCAATTACTCCATCTCTAGTTCTTCCAAACTGTGAGCAAACATCATTAGTACCTCGTAAATATCTTAAAATCCACTGAACTGCTTTCCAATGTTCTTAACCGGGATTTTCCATATATCTGCTAACTGTACTACTACATATGATAAATTTGGACTTGAATAAACAATAGCATACATGAGAGATCCCACTACACTAGAGTATGGAACATGTGACATGTACTCAATCTCATCATCTGATTATGGAGATAAAACCGATGAAAGTCTGAAATGGGCTGCTAAAGGAGTACTAACAGGCTTAGCACTCTGCATATTGAACCTGCAAAAAAATTCTCAATGTACCCCTTCTGACTTAGGTACAATTTACTTGCTTTTCTATCTCTAAGAATCTCCATACTAAGTATCTTCTTTGCTGGTCCTAAATCTTTCATCTCAAATTCTTCACTTAGTTAGGTTTTGACCTTTCTTATCTCTCATTTATCTTTTGTTGCTATCAACATGTCATCAAAATAAAAAAGCAGATACACAAAAGAACCATCACTGTTTTTCTTAAAGTAAACACAACTTTCAAAACTACTTCTTTTGAAATCATGAGAAGTCCAAAAGAACCATCAATGTTTTTCTTAAAGTAAACACAACTGTCAAAACTACTTCTTTTGAAATCATGAGAAGTCATAAAGGAATCAAACCTCTTGTACCACGATCTTGGTGACTGTTTCAAACCGTAAAGGGACTTTTTTAGCAAGCAAACATAGTCCTCTTTTCTGATACTGTAAAACCCTCTGGTTGTTGCATGTAAATATCCTCCTCAAGTTTTCCGTGCAAAAATACAGTTTTTACATTTAACTGCTCAAGCTCCAAATCATGCATGGCTACAATACCAAGTAAAGCTCGAATGGAACTATGCTTAACAACTGGGGAGAACACATCTATGAAGTCCACTCCTGGAATTTGACTGTAACCCTTTGCAACAAGCCTTGCTTTATATCTGGTTCTTTAACTCCTGGAGTCCCTTCTTTCTTTTTAAACACCCATTTACAATGAACAACCTTTTTACCTTTAGGAAGTTTTACAAAATCCCTTGTTCTTTTTTTGTGGAGTGATTCCATCTCCTCTTGCATAGAAAACACCCACTTTTCTAAGTCTTCACAGCTAATCGCCTCAGAATAATTAGATGGCTCTTAATTCGCATCTATATCTTCAGCCACATTTAAAGCATAAGCAACTAGATCAGCCTCGGCATACTTCTTTAGAGGTTTAATTTCTCTTCTAGTTTTGTTTTTGGCAATAGAGTATTGCAGTGAAAAAGTAACTCTATTCTCAATTTTTGTACTAACTTGAGGAGTCGACTCTGTATTAATCTGATGCTCCACCTGCTTTTGATTTTCTTTATTGGAAGAGTCTGTAAGAGATAAGTTAGGTAGCATAGCAGTTTCATCAAAAGCAACATATCTGCTAATCACAACTTTTCTATTTTCAGGACACCATAACTTATACCCTTTTACACCAGCTTTATAACCAAGAAAAACACATTTAATGGATTTCGGTTCCAATTTTCCATTATCAGCATGAGCATACGCATGACACCCAAAGATCTTTAAATTAGAATAATTAGCAGGATTAGCAGACCATACCTCTTGTGGAGTCTTTTTCTCAATGGCAACGGATGGGGATCGGTTAATCAAAAAATATGCAGTAGAGGCTGCTTCAGCCCAAAAGGACTTTGGTAAGTCGGCATTTGACGACAAACATCGAACCTTCTCCATGATTATTTTGTTCATTCGTTTTGTAACGCCATTTTGATGTGGAGTATAGTTAACTGTCAAGTGTCTCACGATCCCTTCTAACTTGCACAATCTATTAAACTCATCAGAACAGAACTCTAAACCATTGTTTGTGCGGAGGTATTTTATTTTTTTTATCGTCTGTTTTCAATCATAATTTTCCAATACTTAAATAGGAAAAACACATCGCTTTTCTGCTTCAAGAAGAACGCCCAAACTTTTCTGGAAAAATTATTAATAAAGGTTAGCATATAATTAGCTCCACCTCTCGAAGGCACTCTAGATGGCCTCCACAGATCAGAATGAATATACTCCAATATTCCCTTCGTGTTATGGATTCCTCTAGTGAATCCAACTCTATTTTTCTTCCTAAAAACACAATGCTCATAGAAATTCAGTTTGCATATTCTTTGCCCATCAAGAAGTCCTCTTTTGCTCAATTCTACCATGTCATTCTCACTCATATGCCCTAAGCACATATGCTAAAGTTTAGTAATATCATCATCTAACAAGAAAGAATAAGTGACAGCTGCATCACCAGTAACAGTAGAACCCTGCAAAACATATAACTTGGCAGTCTTTCTCTGCCCTTTCATTACAACAAATGAACCTTTGGAAATCTTTAAAACCCCACTTTCAGCTGTGTATCTGTACCCTTTTGAATCAAGAGTACTCAATGAAATTAAATTTCTTTTCAATTCTAGAACATGTCGTACGTCACTAAGTGTTCTAACAACTCCATCAAACATCTTAACTTTAATTGTTCCAACACCTACGATTTTACATGAAGCATTATTTCCCATCAAAACAACACATTCAGACACTGTTTTGTAAGTTGTAAACTAATCCTGATTAGGACTCATGTGGAAGGTGCAGCCTGAATCAAGTATCCATTCATCGCTTACTTTAGAATCATTGACAGAAGCGACTAGAAGTTCACCATCGTTGTAGTCTTCTACAATAGCAGCTTCACCTAAATTTTCTGGTTGTTTTCCCTTTGGATTTGCAGCCTCCCTTTTAATCTTGTTCTGTAGCTTATAGTACTCAGATTTAATGTGTCCTTTCTTCTTGCAGAAGTTACAAGTGTTACCTCTATTTGAAGACTTTGATCTACCCTTAGATTTACCACGAGGATTTCGTTCCTGTGTCCTACCACAATCATCATCAGCATTCCGATCTTGTCTCCCACGAACAATGAGACCCTCTTTTTAAGAGTCGGGTTTAACCACAAGATGCTTCATCTTATTATACGAGGTTAAAGAATCATAAACCTCATCAACTATGAGAGACTCGTGGCTATATAAAATTGTGTCTTTAAAGGTTGAATAAAACGGGGGCAACAAACAAAGTAGAATCAACCCTAGATCTTCCTTATCATACTGAACCTCCATGACCCCCAAGTTTGAGAAAATTTCTTTAAACACTGTTAAGTGTTTGTGTACAGACGCACCTTTCTCCAAACGATGAGTATAAAGACGCTGATTCATATGCAACTTGCTTGTTAGAGTTTTCGACATACAAATTTGTTCTAGACTCTTCCATAATGCAGCGGCGGTCTTCTCTTTCATCACATCCTATAAAATTTTATTCGACAAATGCAGATGTAATTGTGTTAACGCCTTTCGATCCTTACGCTTCTTCTCTTCATCTGTTAATGTCGAATGCATCTTAGCTATCCTTAGTAGGGCATCCTCCAGATCTATCTGCGCAAAAACTGCTTGCATCTTAATTTGCCACAATGCAAATCTGGTGTTGTGATCCAATAACGGAATTTCATACTTCAAAAACGCCATTACCATGATTGAGATGAACAACCCGGAAGCTCGGATACTAATTTGTAAAAAATAAAAAAATAAAGAACATACAGATTTTTACATGGAAACCCTTTTGGGAAAAAATCACGGGCAGAGGAGAAAAAAATTTACAATGTCGAATTCGAATGATTATAAGAGGAATAAACTATGTCTATTTATAGGCTTGTAAAGCCATATTCTAGTAAGATTAAAACACCTTATTCTAATCAATATCAAATAGATGTAATTTAATAAGGTTTAAAAAACCTTATTCTACAATAAAATAAAAGAAGTGTAATTCTATATTGATTCTTCTTTTATTTTATTTTGCCACTGTGTTTTATTTACATAAGGATTCGGGTCACTTAATTCTAACAAGGACAGTTAATGGTAATGCTCATACCTTTAGAACAAAGGTAAGAGTGGGTAGGAAGAAAAAAATGAGCAACTTCCCAGATGAAGAAAGAAAGCTTCGAAGGAAGTTTAAGTTTTCAAATCCACATCCAATCCCCTGAAGCAGGTTAGGGAGGGTTTATAAGGTTTGAAGCAATATGATAAGTCTATTTGAAAGAAAAAAAAACATTCGAGGAGGCATTCTAACATAAGGTATAAGGACCATCAGAAAATATGGATAATGAATGTGTAAAAATATTGTACGAAAAGAAATTAGGGATTTCAAACAACAAAGAACACGGACTAGATTGGAAATCTTTGACTAAGAAGTTCTCTTCACGTGGCATAAAGGGGCCATGAATAAGAAAGCAGATAGAACCCAAATTTGTATAATCATCATGCCAAAAAAAAACTTGAGAACCATCTTCAATGATCCACTAGATACCTGTAACACACTATACTTGACCCGATCGCCGGGTCCGAGTATCTAATGCCACAATTGACCCAAGTAACTTAACAGGAATTTTAACTTAAATTATTTACTACTTAAATATCGTCATAATTTCTTCCTTCTTGACATCATATTTTCCTTAGTTTCTTAATTTATCAATGAGTTTCCAAAACTTAGCTACAATTACAGATTCTACAAATTATAAGCTATTACAAATCAATCTGCCTTAATTTGTTATGTACGTAGTTATATATATATATATATATATATATATATATATATATATATATACGAACATACTTGCTGTGACTTGGAATTTGCAACTTGTTAGACGTTCAATTAATTAAAACTCAATGTGTAACCTCTAAGGGTGACCTTCTGTATGCATGATATGACTCACGAAGCCATCCACGAGAGCTTGGCAGTATTTGGCTTGGTCCCTCTACAGAAGTCTTACATTACCCCTTGGCCCAACATTCAAGATAAAACACGTATAAGTTCAGAAAACTTAGTGGGAATCTTCTAATACAATGTACTCGGATGGCTTTAAAGTTAAGAATTTAATAGTAAATGCACAAAATAAAACTCTTTATACATCATAGGGGATCCCGTAGTTTAAACAATGCAGAAAACACCTATGCAATCTTCTTTAAGAATAAATTTCGGGCATTCAGGAAAATTTAGTCTTCCTTCCTATCATGCTACTGAGCCTTTTTGAATACTTAATTTTGTTTAGCTTCATTACAAAAGTTCAGTTTACCTTCCCAGGTTTGACTTATCACAACAACCATACCCGCGAATTTTACAGGTTTACAACAACTATTTCAGGATTTCCCCGAAAATTTTCTTCTTGGAACTTAGCTTGTACACAGTTTCCTTCTATAAGGATCTATTTAATAACACCCTTGTCCATGGCTTTGAATAAAATAATTTGGCTGAAGAATAACCACCTCCAACGTTGTGGATCTATACTTGCCACGAAGTCCCGTGGGACTTTTCTATGACAAAGCATTCTACTGTGATATTACCAATAGTAGATGGTTCCCGGCTGACTACCTCCTTCTTGGATTTCCCTTGGCAGACTTCCATATAGTCTAAAATGGCTTCCCCACAATATAGGGTCCTGACGGACATACGTGCCTTCTGTTGTTTCCCAAAGTACTACCCACTAACATACTTTGGTGGAATTCCCTCTTATTTCTGGTGACCTCTTTACCCACAAGTTCTTAGCATTTCAATTGTATAATCATCTCGATTTATTATAGTCCATATTGGTTTACCCGATAATTCTAACGGACTCCTATTGGACACTAAAAAGGAAATACCTTTTCCACCTACCTATGTTGCGATTAATACACTTCTACTTGTTCATCTTACCTCTACATTTTAGCAAATCTTCTTCATAACACACTAGCCCGTGTTTCCAGACATGCCCTGATTATCCCGATAGATTGTTCCTATGCAAGTCATACAGTTTTTTTCCTTTTTATGCCCTGACAGACTTTCTTATTTACTTTCCGACGGACTCTATTTTACCACGAAATATACCTGTCCACCTAGATGATGTCATGATTAACCATGGACTTTTGATTCTAAAGAATCAACAAACCCCTTTCGAGGTGTCGCCCTGAAGGACTTGCATACCATTTACATGGTGTCTCCCCGAAGGACTTACATACCATTTACACGGTGTCGCGCCGAAGAACCTATATACCGTTTACATGGTGTTGCCCTGAAAGATTAGTAGATAATCGTCATCATGGTGTCACCCCGAAGGACCACTAGATATTCGTTCTATGATGCCACCCACCTCCCTTGTATCCGGTAACAACCTGCCCATTCCTCCATCACACCGATTACTATCTTCAACTACTTTGTCAATGTAACTTGCTCCGCACTCTGCATACAATAAACATGCATATCACTCAAGTCATTATACTTATTACTATATCATACAGTACGTCCTTGACCATTTTCATAATCATTTGACATCCAGTGTACATACTATATAGTGCTATGTATACTCAGCATGCTCATTCACCATTTTCATACACAACAATAGATTCAGACAACTCAGAACAGAAATAAATATAGATCATTCAAACAACACAATATCATCCATCACCCAAAATTAGAGTACAAAAACTCACATTAAATTCTTCATCCTTATCAGCTTAGCTTCCCAAACACCAGAGGCTCATTCGTCTTGGCAGTTAAGCATAACAACCACATATCGATTAAATCGAAGGTATTCAAACCTTAAAAACCCAAAACCCATAAATAGAAACTTTTTAGGAATCCTTACTCTCTTTTCCTTTAATCCACAATACAAAAAGGCTTAGGAGCTTACCAACTTACTGGATTTTTTACTTTCCAGACTCGAGTCTCACATTTATCGCCCCATGTAAAGCTTTCCTAAACTTTCTCTTCTTCGGAGCAACTAAAGAAGACGATGAAAATGAGAAGAAGATCATAACTGAATTGAGAAGAATTCATTCTCACATAAATATAAATACTTAAATTGCACGGTCTCTACAAGGAACCAACTGATTCTAACATAACCAAATCAGAATTGCTTCCCAACTAATTAACCACCAAAATTTTCCAAGTATTCCAGTAGAGCCCACCAACTTACTGTATTTTTCAAGAAACTCCCAGTTCTCTATAAATTTTCGGGACTTAAAGAAAACCAAGTGTGACAATAACTTTGTCAATAATATCTTGCACACTCTTTAGAGCTTTCCAAGTAATCGAGGATTTAACTTTGGAGTTGTCGTTTTAGAGGTACTTCGTATAAAGAATTTGAGTCCATAATTTAGAGTTGGAATGAATAAGCCACCAATAAAGTTTTACGAGATGAACTTGGTTTTGAGCTTTCATCTAGCGAATTACAAGTCCCCATCACATTTCGATTTTGAGATAGTTGCTCAGTTTGCTAGATGAATGCGAATGCAAGATTTTGTCCCTTCCCAAAATAATTATGATTAATGCAATCAATGGAATTACATATGCTAGAAGGGAGTTTTCACATTGCATGAAATAGAAAGGGATAGATGTCGTAGTAGATTTTATAAGAACAAGTCTCTCGGCAAAAGAAAGGAGATTCACTTTCCATCTAGAAAGTTTTGAACGAATTTTTTTGACAATGAAAACATAATCCTCTTTGCTGGCTCTTTTATGATGGATTGGATAACCAAGATAGCTACCAAGGTCATAGGTTTCCTAAAAGCTTAATAGATTTGTGATCCAAAATCTTTTGGACCTAGGAGTATTTGGTGAGAAATAATTTTTTTTAATTTTAAAGATTGATTTTCTATCCGGATTCTCCACAGAAGGAATTTAAGATTCCCCGAATAGTATTAGTTGATTCCCTATTTTCTCGAGCGAAGAGTATAGTATCGCCTGCAAAAAACACATGAGAGAGATCTGGACTGGCTCGAGAGTGTTTGAGGGGAAACGATTTCTTTTGAGAGCAAGCATGATGAATAAAATGATCAAGATATTCCATACAAAGGATAAAGATATAGAGAGATAATGGACATAAAAAAAGATACAACTCATGATAAGATTAATCCACGGCACCAGGAAATTGGAGGAAGTAAGACACTTTCTAATGAAGTCTCACTCTAAATGGTCAAAGGTTTTTCAAGGTCAAGTTTAAGAGCCATGAGTCCTTGTTTTCCCTTCTTAAATCACATAGAGTGAATTGCTTCCTGGATAATGACAATATTATCAGAAGTGATGGAGGAGACACCTGGGCATTACGGGATAAGAGTGTTTAGAGTATCATTAGAAGTCTTTGAACATGTTGTATGAATTGAAAATTTCCATGATCAAAGCCCAAAATTTGGGATGGACAATATCCCAACATTTTAAAAAGAATATTGGATGAAAACCATTAGGTCTCTAAGTGGTTTGAAACACCACTTGAACTCATGAGTAGTGATAGGAGAACAAAGCTCTCGAATGTTATCTTGCGAAAGAGAGGGCTATAGTCAGAGACTACTGAAGAAATTGTTTATTTCTATGTTAAGTCTCAAAAGATGTGCCATCAAATTATTTTCCTAAATTATTGGCTAAAAAATTATCTTCCTCAAGTATTATAATTAAGAAAAAAATTTGAAAGCTTCAATAATTCAATAATGACCAGAAGGGAATAAGGATTTGAGAAATTGAGCCAAGTTCTAATGTCATATAATATAAATATTAAAAATCACACTAAAAAGAATTGATGATTACCATTTGCCCTTTATTCATCCATCTTGGTAAGACATGTTATATATGTGTTAAACATTGTTTGATTATAAGTATCTAATTATTATTTTTAATAATTTTTTAATTTAAAGTGTGTTTGATAAATTAAAATTTTAAGTGTTGAAAAATTAAATATTAAATATTTATTGTTAAATTTTATAAATACTGAATTTATATTAAAAATTATTTGGTAAATTAGTAATATAGATATTGATTATTATTATGTTAGTTGATAAAAATAAATATTGATTTTAAAAGGTTATTTATTTTAAAATTTAATCTTATTAACATATTCTTTTATATTCTTTTGGATAATTTTAGATGGAAGATAAACATGATAATTTGAATTTCATTTTAAAATTTTTTTATTTTTTGATACAATAAAATTAACTTAATATTGTCTACAATAAATGATACTTACTACCTATTTATATTATTCATTTTGTTGAAAATTTTCATTTTAATGAAATAAAAATTATTAATGATTTATCACTCTTAATTTTTAAATTTAATACATCAAACCATAATAAAATATAAATACTAATTGCTTTTAATATTAGGAATTAGATTAATTGCTTTGTTGGAATCTTCTAGTGTCACGGGCTAGACCTTTCGTCTCGCAATCCGTGCTGCCTTAAGCGATTCGCTCGTCCAAACTCGCCCAAGTCAGCCTTTACTCAAATGAGGATTCCTTAAGAACTCCTCCAAGGCACCAACTCGATGCAATGGAAGCAAACTTATGCCAAAAGAAGCTTAAAAGAACAATGAAAGGGACGCCATAAAGTGTTTGAGTAAATGCTCTCTATTCTCTTATTCACAAAGAATAATGAAACAATGAATAGAGTCCCCTACAAATGAGGGGAGAGGCCTCTATTTATAGTTGAGCCTCTGCAAATCCAACGGTACAAATCAAGTACATCAACGGCTATGATTAAAGGGTATCTACAAATCAAATCTCTAAGAATATAAAATCATATCTTCTAAGATTTCATATCATATCTAAGATCTCTAAGAATATAAAATAATATCTTATAAGATTTCATATCATATCTAAGATCTCTAAGATTATAATATAATATCATATCATATCTAAGATCTCTAAGATTATAATATAATATCTTATAAGATTCCATATCATATCTAAGATCTCTAAGATTAAATAAAATCATATCTTTTAAGATCATGTTTCCATATTTGTAGATGGACCTTCAATCTCTTTAAGCAATGGGCCAGTCCGATTGGGCCAACCCGACTTTAATCTGACAGGCTTCTCCAACAGTTCCTTGAATCGGGCCAGCTCACGTGGGCCAAATGATCCCCATCTGAGTAATAGACCTCCATCGGATGCATTTGGCTCGATGGTCACGGGCTTTGAACTCTGGCCCGTGACATTCTCCCTCACCCATTCTCTCAACGTTCTCGTTGCGACTCCTGAATGGCACTGACTTAATTCGCTTTGGATCCCACTCGTTGCCTTAGCTCTTCCCTTCCTTCGGGACTTTTGCCTCGGCTTCCATCGCTTCTTAACTCGAGCCGTCCTACTCATTTGTACATCTCGACGACAAGGAGTTATGTCACTCCCTTGCCCACATTCTAACTTCCCTCGAACAGAATCCTCATGATTCACAACACTTGGCTTCGCTTTACCCACAGTCTCTCGGCCTCCTTGCTCAAGGACTTCGAAAGGGCCTCTACGTTCTCGCCAAGTACACAAGTTAGAATGCAAAACACTATCAGAATGTTTTGAATGTACCTTTGCATTTACTCGGGTCAACTGTCCCACATGCATCACTTCTTTTTCCTTGAAGTCTGACCACCAGCCACCTCTCCCATAGGTGGAAGCCTTGTCGATGACTCAGCCAACTCCGACGCTTCACTCAATTCGAGCCTCATTGGTCCCAGCTTCACTGTTTTCATCGCAACTTCTTCTTCTAAGTTCGATGACAAACTCACCTCTCCTTTGGGTGGAAGCCCCTCCAACGACTCACTATGCTCGGACGTTGCCTTTCCTTTGACTACAGCTTGCTTTGGACAGTTCCGCAACTCATGCGGACCACGGCACAAGAAGCACTTTACTCGCTTCTTTTTGCTCCTTTTAGCCCTCTTGGCTTCGGCTTTACCCTTGCTCGAACCAAGCTTCTTGGGCTCCTTGTCTGCTCCATCGTTCCCTTCGATGACAGACTTGCTCCTCTTTGCCCTATTGGCTTCGGCTTTTCTCTTGCTCGAACCAAGCTTCTTGGGCTCCGTATCTGCTCGATCATTCCCATCGATAACAGACTTCCTCGGATACTTCCGCAACCTATGCGGACCATGACATAAGAAGCACTCGACTGGCTTCTTCTCGCTTTCGGCCTCCTTGGCTTCGACACCCCTTGCGTTCGAACCAAGTCCCAAGGCCTTACTCACTGGCTTCTTCTTAAGCGCGGATTTTATCAGACAATTCTTTAACATGTGTGGACCGTCGCAAAGAAAGCATTTCAGCTTGTCCCTTTTCCTCTTGGGTTTCTTCTTCCCAACTCGTGGTTTCCCATTACCACTATTGTTGCCATTGCCATTGCCATACTCATCCGTATCTTCCTTGTGATTCCCTTCACATATGCCCCTTCCCTCAGACTTGGAAGATCTAAGCTTGTCTTTCCCTAGACCAAGCTTAACCATGGATACCGCTACCTTCATGGCTTCCGACAGCTTTTGGACACCTCTTTGTTCCACCTCTTATCTGACCCACGGCTTCAATCCCTCTTGAAAAGCAAGCATTACTTCTCTCTCGGTCACATCCGAAACTTAGAGCATGAGTTCCTTGAACTCACGAACATACTCCCCCATTGTGCCCCGTTGCGTTATCCCTTGTAACTTTGCCCGAGCTTCTTCCTCGGCAAACTTCGGGTAAAACTGTCCCTTCAACTCGCATTGGAACTTCTCCCATGTTCCAATCTCACCTTGCCTTTTATCTGTGGTCCTACCTCGCCACCATAAAAGCGTAATATCAGTAAGAAATAATGAAACAGTTTGTACCTTACCCGCATCATCCACGATACCTTTGGCACGGAAGTAGTTTTCCATCCTCCACAAGAAATTGTCCACATCACATGTAGACCTTGTCCCTACAAACTCTTTCAGCTTCGGGACATACTAGCTACTGAGTGCTGCACTTGACACTCCTTCCCCTACTGCTGCTCGACACAAGGCCAGCTCTCCCTCGAGCTCCTCTATTCTTGTGTTTAAAGCCAGCGTCGTGGCCATTGTTTCCTCCTTCAAAGCCTTCACCATGGCTTCGAGAGCATTGTTCCTCTCTGTCAGCTTCTTCCTTTGGGAATCTAGCAACTCTTGCACGTTATCTTTTCGGGAAGTTAGACACGTGGTCACAAAGTCCCTAAATTGTTCCTTCATGTCTTCAATGCTTTCCCCACGAGCATTGTCAGACTCTTTAACGTCGTTCATGGACTCCTCAAGTTTACCCACGCGTATCTCTACTGCCGACAGCATCTTCCTCAAAGACTTTCTCGCCCATCTTTGTTCGAACTCTTCTTTCGACATCCCAACAGTGCCTTCGAACCAACGGCTCTGATACCACTTTTCACGAGGCTAGACCTTTCGTCTCGCAATCCGTACGGCCTTAAGCGATTCGCTCGTCCAAACTCGCCCAAGTCAGCCTTTACTCGAATGAGGATTCCTTAAGAACTCCTCTAAGGCACCAACTCGTACAGCGGAAGCAAACTTATGCCAAAAGAAGCTTAAAAAGAACAACAGAAAGGGACGCTCGCAAAGTGTTTGAGTAAATGCTCTCTATTCTCTTATTCACAAAGAATAATGAAACAATGAATGGAATCCCCTACAAATGAGGGGAGAGGCCTCTATTTATAGTTGAGCCTCTCCAAATCCAACAGTACAAATCAAGTACATCAACGGCTATGATTAAAGGGTATCTACAAATCAAATCTCTAAGAATATAAAATCATATCTTCTAAGATTACATATCATATCTAAGATCTCTAAGAATATAAAATAATATCTTATAAGATTTCATATCATATCTAAGATCTCTAAGATTATAATATAATATCATATCATATCTAAAATCTCTAAGATTATAATATAATATCTTATAAGATTCCATATCATATTTAAGATCTCTAAGATTAAATAAAATCATATCTTTTAAGATCATGTTTCCATATTTGTAGATGGACCTTCAATCTCTTTAAGCAACGGGCCAGTCCGATTGGGCCAACCCGACTTTAATCTGACAGGCTTCTCCAACAGTTCCTTGAATCGGGCCAGCTCACGTGGGCCAAATGATCCCCATCTGAGTAATAGACCTCCATCGGATGCATTTGGCTCGATGGTCACGGGCTTTGAACTCTGGCCCGTGACACTAGTGTAATCCTAATTTTTCTTTAAAAATAATATCTTTTCTATCTTAAGAAAAGAAAAATTAATATATTACTATTAATAATATAATATAAAAATACTAATGATTTTTAATATGTTAGGTATAGTTAAACAATATAGCTCGCTAAGATCACGACACGACCGAGCCAAGCCCAACTGCCCTGACAAGATTATAATCACATATGTCGGTTTTTACATGGCTTGTAAGATGGAGTAGTTTATTGTCATTGGTTGCCCCCTTGGTCAGAAGATGAAGGTTGGAAACTTTTCCATTCTATTTGTCTTGTGAGAAAGCGATCATCATTTTTTAAGAATAATCAGATAGAGGGGTGGTGATTGTACTTAGTGGCATCGACGCAAAAGAGCAGTGCGGGTGATTGTCGAGTGTCATGCCGTTAAAAGGAGAGGCCAAATAAATTAAATGGGTGCTGATTAAAATGCAGATGGTTGAAGAATCTTATCGAACTGATCCCTCCGCATCTTACCATTGTTGCGTTTGACGAATCAATATGCTAGAGCTCGGATACTTTAGATGATTGGAGGAATGTTCTTCCCAAACATGTATAGAAAAAAAGTCTATTTCATGTTTTAAGAATTGAGTCGATTGTCAAACTAAACAGACTATCCATGTCCGAATAAACCATTCCAAAATTAATTTTTTTAAATTTTGAAATGTTCATAAAATTTGTAATAAATATATCAAAATTAGAAATAATTAATAAATATAAATTAATATTAGCAGAAACATAAACATTCATTTTATAAATTATATAAAATTAATAATTAAACAAATTTAAATTTGATTCAAATTATTTTAACCAATTTTTCCTCAATTTGATTGATTTTTATTGATTTGACAAGTTGTATATTGATTCAATCCTATTATGTTTTTATGGTATTAGATGGACTAACCGATTGATCTAATATTTTTACTTTTACTTTTTTCTAATTTTAGATAGATAAACTAAAACTTTGACGTTAAAAACTCTTAAAAGTTTAAAAAAAGTTGATGAAAGCTTGGCTCTATAGATAGAAGTTTAAGGCGGCTACCCTTTTTGGAATTTTTAGATTTTTTAGTTTTATATATAAATTATCATATATTTTAGATTTGGTGTCCACATTATATAATATTCACTTTTTTGGCTAAATTATATTTCATATAATTCGCCCCCTTAAGCCATAAGATACTCTCCAACGTCCAGGCGATACTCGATAGTGATCTCGTTTAGCTTCTCCCAATGGCTTAATGATGATATTCGATTCTGTCTGTGTTGTATTACAAGATATCATCAAGTCCAGCAACCTTACTCAAAGGAGTGAAGTTGATGGAATATATAATGCAATGACATCTATTGAATTTGTTTTCATCTTGCATTTCATGATTGAGATGTTTGGAATCACTAATGATCTCTGTCAAGCATTGCAATATAAATCGCAAGATATACTAAACGCTGTAGACACTCAATTTTGCCCGGGCCCAGAAATAATTTCAAAAAAAAAACAAAGTCCAAGTCCAGTACAAAATTACAAACATATAATTTGGCCCAATCGAAATGGCCCATTACTTGAAAAGATTGAAGGTCCATCTATGAGCTTGATTCATATGGAAATATAATCTTTAAGGATATGCAATCTTAGATATGATATGCAATCTTAAATATGATATGCAATCTTGAAGATATGATCTTGTAATCTTGGAGATTTAATTTGTAGATATCCTTTAATCTTAACCGTTGATGTAATTGATCTGTACCGTTGGATTTGGGGAGGCTCAACTATAAATAGAGGCCTCTCCCTTCATTGTAAATCACTTGAGTTTTGGGAAGCAATAAGAATTCTTGAGAGCATTCACTCAAATTTCTCTCCCTCTTGCGTTCTTACTCTCTGTGGTTTGTTTTTATTTTATTCTTCGTCTATCTTAATTTTTCAACCTTTTTTTTAATTTTAATTTCTTCATTTTTCAAATATGTATATTTATTCCTATCTTTTATACATTTTATTATGTATTTTATATATTATAATATTTAACCTTTTATATAGTTTATTTTCAAATATATATTTTCTATGCATGTATATATATTATATTATCATTTCATGTATTTTGAACTATTGCATTATATTTTTATAATTTGTAAATGTTCTATTTATTCATTTTTTAGTGTATGATATTTATCTTATTTGTGCATAGTTTTATTTTTTTATATGCTATGTTTAATTATTTCTTTTATGTGCTATTTTATGATATATATTGTTGTATAATTTTTGCATGTATTATGTTTTTCTTTTAGTGTACTCATGTTTTTATTTGTTTATTATCTTATATTTACCCTAGTATGATTTTTTTCATTAAACGTATGTTCATGTTATTTAGTTTTGTCTTAATGATATTATTTATGTTTGTATGGAAATGTTAGAATATTTTGTACATCTATGCTTCATGATGCATTAATATGTCATCCTAAAACGTCATTTAAAATAATATTCCAAGTTTTTTTTTTTAAAAAAAAAGGCCATGCTTGATGTTTGAAAACTTCGACAAAGGTAGTGCCCAACTTACTGGGTTGCGACTTTTCTCGTTGAATTCGAATAGTCAAGCACCCTTCTAAGTGATTTTGAGTTTTCAAAACTTAAACAATTATTTCGAGATTTCAAAACATAGTGTCCTAACTTACTGGATATGGCGTTTTGTTGTTTCGAGATAGAAATTTTCGAAAGACGAGCTTAGTTTCGAAGGTTTTAAAATGTTGCGTCCTAACTTACTGGATGCGATATTTTGACTCGTTTGAAATAACTGAGCCTTAATTTTCAAAATTGAGACATTCTAATTAAAAGAGGTTTGCATCTTAAAACTTTCAAATTTCTGACATTAAACACACTTGATAATCAATTAGGTACCAATTTTTGGGCGTTACGAGGGTGCTAACCCTTCCTCGTACGTAACCGACTCTCGAATCTGTTTCTCGACTTTCGTAGACCAAAATTAATGTTTTAAAACAAAACATTTTATAAGGTGATCCAATCACACCTAAAAAGATTGGTGGCGACTCCCGTTTTCGTTTTTCTTAAAGTCGATTCTCATTTTCCAAAACTCGATTTAAAAATGGTTTCGACAAACGCGATGCATCTAGTATCATCAATTAAAATGCTTCTCCGGAAATTCAAAGAACATGGGTGGGATCCTTTGTTTGAGAAAGTGAAATTATTTTGTAAAGATCATGAGATAAAAGTCTCCAATTTAAGTGATCCGTACAAAGCTGATTGAGGCAGTCTCGCATCCAGAGAGATAACCTCATAATTGAGCATCACTATCGGTTTGATATATTCATTGCTGGTATCGATTCATTGCTAATAGAAATGAATTATCGCTTTACTGATGAGGTGGTGGAGTTACTTATTCTTAGCTTCGCTTTGGATCCACGTGATAATTACAAAGCTTTCCAGGCAGAAGATATTTGTAAGCTTATGAATGATTTTTATCCGGATGATTTTACGGAGCAGGAAAAGCTACACATGAAGACTCAATGGAGCATTTTCAACTCGATGCTCATCAAATCACGGAGTTGCAGAAAGCTTCTACCAAGGGCGAAGCCAGAAAATTTTTTTAGGGGGACTGAAATTAAATTGTAATTTTTAAAGGATTAAATCAAAATTTTATCAATTTTAGGGGATCAAAGTGTAATTTTACCTTTACTAATTTAAAATTTTAAAAATTTTAAAGGGCCTTTAGGGGGGTCGGGGCCCCTGCTAGCCCCTCTAAATTCGCCTCTGGCTTCTACAGTTGCCCAGTTGTGTCAAGTTCTAGCTAAGACAAATAAGTCAAGTATTTATACTCTTCTTGATAGAATTATTCATCTTGAGCTAATTCTTCCCATGTCTACTGCAACAACCGGACAAGTATTTTTAGCCTTGAAAATTGTGAATACAAGGTTTCACAACAGAATGTAGGATGATTTTTTTTCAACTTACTTGGTGGCATACATAAAAAAAAGAGATAACTCAAGAATTTTCATCAGATTCTATCATTAATGAGTTCGATCTTATGAAAAAGTGGAGGATGCAATTTAGGATGCCTAATATTGAGAAATAGGACTAAGACCAAATTTTTAATTTAATTTTGGAAATATAATAATAATTATGACATTTTAGTATAGTATAGTTATTCTTTTTGCATATTCAAAAGAAATATTTAACTTAATATAGTGTTATTTTTTCTTTTAATTTTTTTACAATTAAATCGTTCATATTTTCTAAAAACAATTAAATTGATTTATTTGATAAGGAAAAAATATCCGAGAAGAACTGACATTTTTTATGTTAAAAAAGTTTTCGAAATTAAAAATTTTATCCCTTAAAATAAAATCCTGGATCTGTCTCTGCATGCACCATAAACATTTATGTATGAGATGTTATAAGATGAACTATAGATGTATTAATCTGTATCTCCTAGTATCTGTTTCGGATGTAATATTTTTTCTCAATAATTATTACCATTTCATATTCAAGCTCTGTAAGAGCTTATAAACGTGTGCAAGAGACAAATTATGAAAAGATATTACATTCAAACAATGAATGCTATCAAAGAAAATTAATACAATACAGCGAGTAAAACATATTACTAACAACAAAAGAATATATTAAAATAGAAATGAAGACTTAATAACTTAAAAAGAAAAAGGACTAGAAATGAAATTTTACCACAGGGGCTTGGTTGGAATTGCCCAAAATTCTGGAAAATGCTGACTTGGGTCGGTTAGGTATGCTGGTCTGGTCAATAACCCAAACCGTGGGGTTTGGTCTCCCTTTTTTTTTTTTTTAATATTTTGATGTCGTATTTCTCTCCTCTAATTTAGAGCTGATCATGGGCTGGGCGGCCCGGCCCGGCTTGAAGGCCCGCCCAAAAAATGGGAGGGTTCGGGTAAAAATATAGGCCCGAAAAATGGGCTTGGGCAAAAAAACGAGACCCGTTTAGAAAACGGGCTAGGCCTCGGGTAAGAGTTTTTTGGCCCGGTCCGCCCGCCCAATTATATATTAATATATATATTTTATTTTATTTTTAATTATTTTAAATTTTAATATAACTATTTTTTATTATATTATTAATTTGTGTATTGTTTTAAGAATTGTTTTAGTATTATTTTATTTGTTTTAATATTTGTTTTATGTTTTAAATATATTTGATTTATTATATTTTTAAATTTTTTATTTAATGAAATAAAAAAAATTTTAATATGGGCAGGGCCGGGCCAGGCTCGGGCTTAGTAATTTTATTTCGGGTCGGGCTTGGGCAAAATTTTAGGCCCATATTTCGGGCTGGGTCGGGCCCGAGCCTAGTAGACGAGCCTAAAAATTTGTATGGGCCCGGCCATGATCACCTCTACTCTAATTCCCTTGTATTCTTTTTGATGGTTTAGATATAATGGTGGTTTGGGCGGTTGGCTATGGTACTAATGGTGATGCTGAGATGGGAGATTTGGGAGAGTAACCAAACCAGCAAAGTAATAAAATACGCCAGCGACGTTATTGTAGCGATTAAACCAGTAAAACAGCAATGTTCACAACAACAACGTTACAGTACAAATCATCACAATTAAACAAGAAATACATGCAATGTAAAGATCGAGATAGCTACCATCATGCTTTCAACATTGATTCCTTATCAATACTTCGATCCATTTGCCCAATAGTTCTACTACCTGGAACATGACAAAACCGCACATTAGTGATCTCTCTACTCAAAATTTAAAAACAATAGTGATTAGTAATAGCATCAACCACACAAAGATGTGATTAAATCAATGATGATTTTGAGTTTTCATACACCGTATAAATGCAAGGTGTACAAGGATGTTGAAACTAAATTAAAGATATAAAAATAATAATGCGTGACCCATTATAGGAAATATATACGTGAAGTATTATCCATGAAGGAAAACTATAATTAAAAAGTGAAGGAAGTACCTTGGGTCGGTAGTTTAGTGTATTTCAAAGAATTACTCGAAGTCCCGCATCCTTTAAATACACCTATCAGAATGGTGTTTATATATGTCATTTTAGGACGAGCTTGTAAATGTTATAATAGAAAATTAGATATGAGTGGTTAAGGTTTGAAATTAAATTTTCAAATTTTTTTAAATTTTTTCTTACATCCTTTATTTAAAAATAAGTTTACATTATAAACAGATATTGTTGCATCTCTTACCGTATTAATCTTGGTCAATGTTGTTGACGAGATTCTTTTTGATATTCTTGAGCCTTGAAAGAACATGCTTCATATCTATTCTATCTTTAGGTAGCTAAGATGAACAGTCCAAAGCCAATTCCATAATTGTTTTAATAACAATATATTCATCTTTTTCCTGCACAATATTGGGATCCATTACACTATTTATTCCATTGGATAATGATGTTTTCACCCAATGTTTCATATCCATTTCTCGAGAAAAATATTAGTCTGTAGGCTTTCTTCTTGTAAAGGTTTCCATTAATAGAATACCATAACTATAAACATCACTTTTAACAGAAATAATTCCTGCTAATCCATATTCTGTATTTTAAACATAAAAGTAAATCATTGAAATGGTATTATGCTATTAGAGCATCAATAATGAAATGCTAAAATTATAATATCTATACAAGTTGGAATAAAGACATCACCTGGTGCCATATAGCCAATAGTAGCAAGTGTCATTGTTTGCTTCATGGAATCTCCTTCTCCCAATAGTTTAGCAATTCCAAAATCTCCCACATGCGCAACCTTGTCATTATCCACCAACACGTTACTTGGTTTCAAGTCACAATGTACTACAGGAACAAGAAATCCAAAATGGAGATATTCTAATGCTGATGCAACATCAATCATTATGTTGATTCTTTGTAGGAGATTCAAGGCATGATTGGCAGAATATAATCATTTCTCAAGACTTCCTTTAGGCATGAATTCAAGCACTAAGGCTTTGAAATCAATAGTAGAACAACAAGTAATGACCTTGACAAGATTGCGGTGTAGGATTTTGCCCATCACTTCACACTCAACGTCAAAGCTTCTAAACGCTTCATCTAAATCCGAGTTGAAAACCTTGACTGCGACTTCTGTCCCTTCTGCAAGTATTCCTTTGTATACAGAGCCAAAACTTCCTGAACCAAGGAAGTTGTTGTCATCAAATCCACTAGTCGCTCTCGATAATTGATAATAAGAAATTCTTCTCCAATCTCTAATAGGTACCGGATCTTCAACAATTGCCAAACTTGTACTCTTGTTTTTCCATTTTTTGTAGACAATTATGAGAGCTACAACAATGATAACAGAACCAAATACTGGGATAATATATTTGAAAGCATTCAGAAGGGCCTTGTTGTTTTGTCGAGGAATGTTATTCTTGCAAGGTTGGACCTGTAATCTAGGTGAGCCACACAGTGCATAATTGTTCATGAATGATTTCGCTGTGAAGTTCACAAAACATCCGCTATTTGGGATTTCACCTTCTAGTATATTGAAAGACACATCAAAAATTTTTAGATAGGAAAGTCTTTCCAAAGATTTGGGAATGAATCCAGAGATGTTGTTATTAGATAAATCCAACACTTTCAAACTTAGCATGTCATCCAATGATTCAGGAATAGGACCTTGCAATCTATTGTGAGAAAGAAGTAAAACTTGTAAATCTTGGAGACTTCCAAAAGTGGGAGGGATATCACTTGAGAAAAAATTTCTTGACAAATCCAAATTTGTAATTACCTTCAATTTTCCGATGTCAAACGGAAGTGAACCATTAAAATGGTTTGATGACAAGTTTACTTCTAAGATATCTTTCAAGCTCCAAAAACTAAAAGGTATTGATGAATGCAATTTGTTGGAGGATAGATCTACCTTTCTCAGAGAAATCAAATCACCCAAACATGCGGGTAAAGGTCCATCAAGCTCATTAGCAGCTAATGATAACCCGTATAATCTCTTTAGGCCACAAAGTTCATGTGGGATAGGGCCTTGTAGCTTATTTCCAGTAAAATCCAAAAGTTGGATTTTTTTAACCTTCCTATTGTTCTTGGAATAGATCCACTCAACTCATTGTTAGAAAAGTCTAAATATATAGCATTATTTAGACTACCAATTTCAACGGGGACGCGGCCTCTAATTTTGCAAGCCTCGACCTTAAATTCTTCAAGTGATTTGGAGAGGTTTGAGAGTGAAGTTGGAAGAACGCAGTTTAATGGGTTGGATGATAGAAGTAAAAATCTCAGGTAACTGCAATTTTCCAAGGATTTGAAAAAGCTCGACTCATGAATTGAAGTTTTGGTGGTCAAATTATTAGACCAAAGACTCAATATCTCAAGGGATTTCAAATTGCCGAGTGCATTTGGAATAAGGCCAGAGAATAAGTTTAGTTCCAATTCTAATATTCTGAGCTTAGAAGCATTTGAGATAGAATCCGGAATACTTCCGCTAAGAGTATTGCCCCATAGGTAAAGCTCCTCAAGATTTGAAAGAGCGCTCATGCATGGTAATTTACCTACAAATCAACAAATTATAATCCTTCAATATATGAAATAAAATAATTGAGGTTCTTTGTTGTGCTCACATGATTTTATGAAGGTAATACTTACATACACCGATATGGGTAAGGAGAATCATGAAGCTTTCTTTAGCCATAATAAATCTAAAACAACTTCAAATCTTTTTGTTTTATTTGTTTCGTATTTATAATGATTAAAAGGCTTCATGCTATAAAAAAATAAAAAAGGAGAGAAATATGTTACTTCATTTTCAGAATTTAAGTGAAAAATATGATAAAATCTATCATGTTTTGAGGTGAATGAATAGAATGAAATAAGATAAAGTTGTCAAAATTGAAATGAAAAATACAATAAAATTTATATGAAATGTCATTGTTTGAAAAGAAAGATTAGGAAAAAACACTTAATTGAATTTAGGAAATAGAAAACGCTTTGGATGTTGATGGTATCTGTTCTCTGCCAGTAGTTGAAGATGGTGGTAGAGTGCGGGTGCACGATGATCGTAATACAAAGAAAGTTAGATTCAAAGAAGATAATAATGGGGAAATCACTGATATGTTGGTGGAAACGAGAACTAGTTCTTCAACCTCCTGGAAGGACAAATTGTTGGGGAGTAATCCTGGAGATCTGAATAAGGATGGAGTGGTCTCTTCTGGTTTCAGTGCCGATGTCGACTTAGAAATTCTGGAGGGAGACATACATAGATCTATGGTCAATGAAATCACTTCCATTGATTTTTCTAAGAGGATTCAACAAATATTATATAAAAAAATGAAGCAAACAATTGTTATAAAACTGCTTGGAAGGAATATTGGTCATGGAGCTTTAAACACCTGTATAAGCAGTTTATGGAACCTTTCCATGCCTTTTCATCTCACGGACATTGAGAATTGATATTTCCTCGCTAAGTTTCAATCCCCAGATGACTATGCTAAGGTTTTGTCGCAGGGGCCTTGGATGATTTATGGACAATACCTGACTGTTCGACCTTGGACAAAGGACTTCACTCCATCTCAAGCATATCCAAGCATGGTGCTAGCTTGGATAAGACTACCAGGTCTTCTAGGTTTTCTGTATAAAAGGAGAATACTCGAAGAAATAGGAGAAATGATTGGCAAAGTTGTCCGATTGGATTTCAAAACAATAGTAGAACTAGGGGAAGATTTGCCCGAATGGCAGTTTATATCAATCTTGATAAACCACTGACTGCTCAAGTACTTGTGAACGGATTACATCAAAAGGTCGAATATGAAGCATTACCCACGATTTGCTTTACTTGTGGAAAATATGGCCATACTAAAGAGCTCTGTGTCGTAGTGCAACCGGGATCATCATCCGGAAAAGAGCAAATCAGTGATATTCCGGCGAAGATGTCAAACGAAGAAAATGGAGTAATGTACGGGCCATGGATGGTTGTCGAGAATAAAAATAGGCGTAAATCTAGGAACATTAATTCCAGTAAAGAGAATCTTCAGGATCAAGGAAAATCAGGATCTCGTTTTGACGCCCTGACAAATATGGAAACTCTAAATTTGAATGATGAAATAAAGAAGGGAACAGAAGTTCAAGCGGTGGATGTTGGAAAAGTCACAGAGCAGATAAGGGAAAATAATAGGGGAAATGAGTAGATATGGGGAGTTAAAAAGAACGTCGGGCCTGAGAATTATAAAGTGGGCAGGCCTGCTATGGACGGTCCAATAGACTCTTACATTGCTACTACTGTTGAGGCTAATGGTGCAATAGGCCCAGTTGTTGCTAAGTCATATGAGGCCATTACCTGCGATGGGTCAAGTCGAATTAATGTGCTGGATAGACCAAGCACTAAATCCAGTTTCTAAGTTGGCACCACAGGGGGTTCTTCTAAGTCTTTAAGTCTTCATGATATTAGCATGTCGATCGATGCTAAATGTTTTAATTCATTTACAAATTATGCTAATTCTTCGAATATGAATATTTCTTGTTTTAACCCTGTTTTTGTTGGACAGGAGGATAACGATGGTGATGCTTCAGGCATACAGAACAAAGCTGATTTGATGGTGCCAGAATTGGTTGAAATTCAAGTCAGCGATCCTATAGGCAGTTTAGATCCTCAGAGACATACTGCAGTCTCTTTCAACAAGAAGGAATCAGTTGGAGGGGATCTTTTAAGGAAAAAGAATACGCCAAATTCTGGGGGTAATAAGCCATTTACTTTGGGGAAGTCAGTGGTCATTAAAGATGGAGGGTTTGGGGCTATAAAAAAGATAAATAAAATTACGCATGGGAAAGGGACTAATTTTAAAAATAAAATTTCCTCTAAAGTTCCTTTGAGTGATTCTAGACTAGGTTGGCTCAGACAGTTTCCATTTTGCGAGGTGATAACTCGGAGGTGGCTGGTCCAGGTTCAGATAATAGTATCCAGGATTGATTCGCTATTTTTTTGGATATTTTGATTTTAAATTTTTAGAGCTTTTCTCTCTTTGTTCTTTATTATCTTTTGCTTATGGATTTAAATTTATCTATTTTCTCTTGGAATTGCCAAGGTTGTGCGAGTAGTAAATTTTTATGGGCTTTTCGTGAGTATAATCTTGAGCATAATCCGGACATTGCTTGTCTTTTGGAGCCACAAGTTAGTGGTAAAAAAGCTAATGCTATTATTGATAAGTTAGATTTTGATTTCTTTCATCGCATTAGTCTATTGGTTTTGCAAGTGGTATTTGGGTTGGATGGAAGGATAATATTCGCATCAATATTATGCATAACCATCCTCAATTTATGCTTCTACTTGTACAAGGCAATACTGTTTATAACTCTTTTTATATTTTTGTTGTGTATGGTAGTCCTGACAAGGTTAAGAGGAAGACTCTTTGGACTGATTTATTAGAAGTTTTACCTCCCGACCCATTACCTTAGCTTATCTTAGGAGACTTCAATGCTATTCTCTCTCCTAAGGATAAAAAAAAGTGATCGATCAACGGGTAAGAGATGCAAGCTTTTTGGAAATTTTGTTGAATCGTGTAATCTGTAGGATCTTGGATTCATAGGACTGGCTTTTACTTAGCAAAGAGGCAACATTCATGAATGGATAGATCTAGCCTTAGCAAATGATTCTTGGATCTCTGCTTTCCCGCATAATTTAGTCTATCATCTCCCGCGTATTAAATCCGATCATAGACCTATTCTTATTTCTACTAACCTTGTTCGTAACCTTCCAAATGGGAGACCTTTTCGTTTTCTTGCAGGGTGGACAAGACATGCAAATTTCAAAGAGCTGGTTTTTACTAAATGGAAATTTACAGGTAATATGGTTGACTCTTTATCTGACTTTACTATACATGTCAAAGAGTGGAACAGGTCTGTCTACTAATTCTTAGGAACGCTTAAGAGATATCTCATGAAGTCGCTTGGGAATATTCAGAAGGCCATGGATTGGTCATCCTCTAGTAGACTCGTTGATCTGGAGATGGAGGTTCGAGATGACCTGGAAATAGTACTTAATCATGAAGAGCTCATTTAGAGACAGAGGGCCAGATGTGATTGGCTTCAGTTCAAAGATCGTAATACTAAGTACTTTCATAGTCGTACTATGCAAAGGAGGAAACTTAGTCGCATATTGGCTTTACGCATAAGTAGTGGGGAGTGGAGTTCTGACCAGAGTGTTCTCAGAGATGAGGCAGCTAGGTTTTTTGAGAGACTGTATGGTGAACCTCCTACTCCCATGAGTACTTTTCCATTGGATGTATTCCCTCGTTTCAAGGATGAAGACATTGATTTTCTTAAAAAGCCGGTTTTGAATGAGTAGATAAAGAAGGCCCTTTTTGATATGGCTCCTTTGAAGGCTCGGGCAGTGATGGGTTTCACGCGTACTTTTTTCAGAATCAGTGGGATTCAGTTGGAGAGGCGATTTGCAATTGGGTCCAAAGGATCTTTGCTGGTAATAAGATTGAGGAGGATCTTAACAATACCTTAATTGTGCTTATTCCTAAGAAAGAGTGTCCAGTAGATTTCAGCCAATTTCGACCAATCAGTCTGTGTTCGGTTATGTATAAATTGGTCATGAAGGTGATCGTCAATAGATTCAAACAGGTGTTTTCGAAGTATATTTCATCCGAGCAAGCTGGATTTATTACAGGTCACAACATTTCTGGTAATATCTTAATTGCGCAAGAAGTTATCCACTCGATGTGTAGTAGGAAAATTGACAGGAATTAGATGGCCATTAAGTTGGATTTGGAGAAAGCTTACGATAGGATTAGCTGAGACTTTATTGATGTGACTCTTGTAGCTGTTGGGGTTCCCAAGTTTCTTAGAAAGGTAATTATGAGTGCTATATCTTCATCATCTATGCAAATATTATGGAATAGGGTTCCATCTTAATCCTTCAAGCCTGTGCGGGGGATCAAGCAGGGATGTCCTTTATCACCCAATCTTTTCTTCCTTTGCATGGAATGGTTAGGACATTTTATTCAGTCTGAGATATCTGTAGGAAAGTGGCGTCCGATTCAGCTTTCTAGACAGGGCTATTCTTATCCCACCTTTTTTTTGCTGATGACCTTGTTATTTTTGGCAAAGCTAAGATGGACCAAGCTAGCTCACTAAAGGAAACTCTCCAAAGGTTCTGTGACTTTTCTGGTCATAAGGTCAATGCTAGAAAGAGCAATATGTACTTTTCCAAAGGTGTCGATGAGAGCTTACGTGACCAGATTAGCCATTTCTTTGGCTTCTAGAAGGTTCAGAATTTGGGTAGTTATTTGGGAGTTCCTCTTTTTCATAATCAGGTTACTAAGAGTACCCTTAATTTTATTGTTGATAAAGTGCGACACAAACTTTAGAATTAGAAAGCCAGGAAACTATCATTTGCAGGGTGGGTCATGCTTGCTCAATCTGTCCTTCTCGTCATTCCTAACTATTTCATGCAGCCTGTTCTAGTTCCGAAGGGGGTGTGTGATGAGATTGAAAAGATTGCGAGACAGTTCATTTGGGGAAGCTCTATTGGGCATGTTAAAAATGCGCTGGTAGGTTGGGAGTCCATTTGCAAACCTAGATCTCGCGGAGGGCTTGGATTAAGGTATCTTTCTGATCAGAATAATTCTTTCCTTATGAAAATCGCGTTCAATCTCACCTCTCAAAAAGATGCCTTATAGGTTCGTGTCCTTCGATCGAAGTATGGATGGAAAAATCATCTTCCTGATTCCATTCACAGAACTAATTGTTCTCACCTTTGGCGTTCTCTTTCTAAGGTATGGCCACCGCTACGTAAGAACCTTATTTGGTTTATTGGGGATGGTTCTTCCATCCGTAGCTAGAAAGATACTTGGATTCCTGAGGTTGGTCCTCTTTTGCCGTATGCTACAGCCCATTCTAGTCTTAATCTGGAGTGTAATTTGAAAGATTGGGTTCTACCTAATGGTACTTGGAACTTGGATTTGGTCCGTTTATGGTTTCTTGAAGATATTATTATGCGTATTGTTAGTATTCCCCCTCCGCACCCTAACGGGGGTATTGACAGGATCATCTGGGCGCGTTCTGGTTCAGGGTCCTTTTCCATCCGAAGTGCTTATTGGACCTTAAAAGAAAGTTCTTGGGGTTTTTTTGATGATGCTTGGAAACCTGTTTAGAAGTACTAAGGTCCGAGAGTTCATTTTTTTCTTTGGCTTGTAGCCAAACAGAGGCTTCTTACTAATGCTGAGCGATTAAGGAGAGGGATTGGGCAGAGTAATGTATGCTATCTTTGTGGGCATGATTCTGAGGATATTCTGCATGTTCTACGCGATTGTCAGAAGGCTAAGGAAGCTTGGATTCTCATTGTTCCTGCTGAAAGACGTGCCAGGTTCTTTTCTGACCCTTTTCAATTTTGGTTTTCCACTAATCTTTGTTACCATAACAAGTTGCAGGACAAGGGATGTAATGAACCGAAAGTTACGGTATCGGAAATTGAGTCTTGAGTACTGTTTCCGTGAAATTTATTCATGAATATTTATTAGAAATATTTATGAATTATAGTTGAATGGTTATTTAGTGTTTAATTAAGTGAAGTAGCTTGAATTTAGTTTAAAGGATTAAATTGCATAAGGAATAAAAGTTTAATTATAGATTAAAGTAGTAAAAGGGACTAATCTAGCAATTAGACCCTAAGTGCCATGTGTGTGAATGTATGATATAACATGTGTAATAGTTGGTATATATGTGTAATAGCTATAAGATATTTTATGTTATAGCTATTACACATGTTAATTTTATATTTATTATAGGTTAATAATAATATAATATAGTATAATGAATAAAGAATAATGAGTAAAGAAACATAGAAAGAGTTACAGAGAGCAAACGTGAGAAAGAAAGAAAGAAAGAAAGAAAGAAATAGAAAAGGAAATTTGAGGATTAAGGCCCTAAAGCTTGATTGGTAAGTTGTTTTAGCTCATTTTCTTATGATTTTTATGTTTATGGATGCCTAATTCAAAGTTCTACATGTATGAGGTTAAAATGAAGAAAAATAGAAAATTTTAGATATTGATTTAGTTGAATAAATTGAGATTTTATGGGTTAAATTGATAGGAATTGAAGTTAGAAGTGAAAATTGAGTGATTTATTAAAAGAATTCTAAGTTAGGTTTAAATAGGGATTAAGTTGAATAGAGCTCAAAATTTATGTTTTATAATGAATTTTATGAGTTAGAAATTGTTAATGAGTTGATTAAAAGAGAATATGAAGCTTAAGTTAAAGAAAAAAGATTAGTAATGGAAAAAGGACGAAATTGGAATTTTGTAAAAGTTTGATAGAAAGTGAAAATGTGTTTTATGAATTAGTATATTGATGATTTTAATTGTATGATTGTTAGTAGCAAACGTAGCATCGGATACGTCATCAAAGAAGGGAAAAGAGAAAGTGAACGAAGATATCGATTAAATTCGATAAATAGTGGTTTGTATTTCTATAAACCGAGCTTAATCGTTATTGCTATATTTGATATTGATATTGTATGAAAATGTGAATGAGGTAAGTATTTTTACCATATTGAAATGAATGTGATTTTGAATACCCTATTAACAGTGTCGGGCTAGTCGGATATAGTTGACATGTCATAGGAATTGGAAGTATTGGGATATTCCGACATTGAGTCGATGAGACACTATGTGTCGACTAGTTCCGGATTTGTTCCGATGAAGCACTATGTGCTTATCCCGGAGTGTGGGTTGGATCCGTGTATCCGTTAGTATCCGAGTTATGCTTATAAGGGTAAATAAAGTAAAGGTTATTAAAGTACTGATTGATATTGAATAATAGCAATAATGTGTTTAAATTACCATGTTTTAAAGTTGATTAAGCTATTGTTTATAGAAATACCACTGAGAGTATTCTCAGCATACGGTTTGTTTCTGTGCGCAGGCTAGGTACGAAAGTATAAGGACTCAGCATACAAGCCGATCCCCAAACTCAAATTGGTGAAGTTTCTATCTTTTTAGAAAATGGCATTGTACCTAGGATGTCTTTTGGTTATTTTGAAAGTATCTAAGTTGTTAAGTGATATTTTGGTATGTTTTGTAAATGTTACCAAAACCTTAAGTATGGTATGTTTTGATATGTTAGTGAAGAGTAATAAGAGGAATTGTTGGTAAATGTTGTAGAGAGAAGAAATGAAGATGTTATAAACTTAGTTATCAACATTTTATACTAAAACAGATTTGGACAGTAACAGTAGTCCAACTTTGAAATTATACCAAAAATAGTATAAAGTGAATTAGATAATGAATAAAATATGTAATTGAAGCTTAATGAATCTATTTTATATGGAAGAAACAAAATAGGTAAAAGAGTTGTATTTTATGAGATATTTACGTTTTGGTGAAACAGGGTTAGAACAATTTCTGGATTCCCTGTTCTGACTTTAGAAATTCACCATAAATTGTGTATTAATAATTAGGACTCAAAATTTATTTGTATGGATTCCTTATTGAGTCTATTTTTAATTGAAACAAATGTCATAGTCATTGGATTTCTTTACAGGAAGAAATTTGATTCGTAGTGCACAAGGGTCAGAGTAGCCAAACCCTGAAATAGGGGAGAGTTTTTCTAATAAACTGTACTAATTGGCCTGACAAAAAATTCTAGAAACAAATTAGTAAGTAGATATATGAGTCTAGTTTCAGAGAAAATTTACGGAATTGGATTTCGAGTTTTGTAACTCGAGATATGATTTTTTTAGTGACCGTGACGCAGATGGATAGTTTACTACGAAAACTGTTTAAGTGCTAAGATAAGTTTTGTAATGTCTCCTGCTTGACTCTGGCAACGGTCTCGGGTAGGGGGACGTTACAATATTGATTGGTATCAGAGTTAATTAGGTTTAGTCGGTTCTAAGACTAAATCGAATGTCAATGTGAATCTAGAGGTACATGCCATTACTGAGTCAAATTTGAGTTGGGATTGGATGCTGATATGTTTGTTGAATATTTTTGTTTTATAGCATTAAGAATGTCTGATAAAAGCATTGAGGATACTGATCAAGAGATGTATAGTGAAGATGATGAACCGTATAATGTGAATGAATCGGAGTCTGCAACTCCAAGTGTGAATCCAGTGGGAAATCAACCGAATGTTGGAAGTGATAATACTGAAGTCTTTAGAATAATCGCCGATGCCCTTCAAAAAGCGGTAGGAACTATGCTTGCTACGCCCTCTATCCCTACTACCGAAGAGCTCCAATTAAAGAATTGAGAAAATATGGAGCTACAGAATTTTTGGGTGCAAAGGAATTGATTCGACTCTCGCTGAAAATTGGTTAAAGACTACAAAGAGAGTTCTGAAGCAACTTGAATGTACACCACAAGAAAGCTTAGTGTGTGTTGTCTCATTACTGCAAGAGGAAGCTTTAGTATGGTGGGAATCAGTGATTCAGAATGTACTTGAGGAACAGATAAGTTGGGACTTCTTTCAAAAAGAGTTTCAAAATAAGTATTTGGGAGAAATGTACATAGAGGACAAAAGACAAGAGTTCTTAACACTGAAACAAGGTGAGATGCTCATAGTGGATTATGAACGAGAATTTCTGAGATTGAGTAGATATGCCACTGAGTTTGTACCGACTGAAGCTGACCGATGTAAAAGATTTTTAAGAGGATTACGTGATGAATTTAGACTACAGTTGATGCCTCTTAGAATCACTGAGTTTGCGGATTTAATGGAAAGAGCTAAGATGATTGAACAAATTCTCGAAAGGGATAAAAAGTCTGAAGTTGCTCGTTCGACTGAAAAACGTCCCGGAATGGTTAGTTCAAGTCCACAGCTTAAGCGGTCAAAGGAATCACGAGGTAATTGGAGATTTAGTTCTCGATCGGAAAGGAGTGATCAAGGTCGGAAAAGATGATCATCAGGTTCACTGGCGAGATCCAAGTCCGATTGAATCTTGAAATTCCAATATGTGAGCATTGTGGAAACCGACACAAAGAGGAGTGTAGAAAGTTGACTGGAGGTTGTTTCCGTTGTGGAGCTACCGTTCATTTTATTAAAGATTGCCCAAAGATATCTGGAACAACACCGACAGTAGTGCAAAGATCTGAATTTGCTTCCAGAGGCCGGGGATCAGGCCGAAGTAGTTCGTTTGGTAGAGGTGGTACTAGAAGAACTAGTGAGAGTGCTACACAACAATCTAAAGCTAGAGCTCCAGCTCGAGCGTATGTTGTGAGGACTCAAGAAGAGAAAGATGCTCACGATGTGGTGACAGGTATATTCTTATTGAATTCAACACCCGTTTATGCTTTAATAGACCCTGGGTCATCACATTCATATGTTAATACGAAAGTAGTTGAGACAAAAAAATTAGAGTTTGAATTGTCTAAAGTTATGATAGAAGTGTCTAGTCCACTGGGACAAACTACTTTAGTGAACCATATATGTCGAAGATGTTCGTTAATGATTCAAGATAGAATATTCCCTGTTGATCTGTTGATTATGCCATTTGGCGACTTTGATGTTATTTTGGGAATGGACTAGTTATCAGAACATGGAGTGATTTTAGACTGTTATAAGAAGAAGTTTATTGTTCAGAATGAAAGTGAAGATAGAATTAAAGTAAATGGTATTCGGACTAGTGGATCAATTCGTATTGTTTCGGCCATTAAAGCTAGCAAGCTTCTTCATCGAGGTTGTAATGCTTTCTTAGCATATGTGATTAATTCGGATTCAGTTGAAAGTCAGTATAGTAAAATTCGGACTGTATGTGAATTTTTTGATGTATTCCCTGATGAATTACCTGGATTACCCCCTGATCGAGAGGTAGAATTTGTGATTGAAGTCTACCCAGGTACAGATCCGGTATCGATACCTCTGTACCGTATGGCACCTACTGAGCTAAAGGAATTAAAAGTACAGTTGCAAGACTTATTGGACAGAGGTTTTATACGACCTAGTACATCACCATGGGGAGCTCCAATGTTATTTGTTAAGAAGAAAGATGGGTCGATGTGGTTGTGCATTGATTATCGACAACTCAAAAAATTGACTGTCAAGAACAAGTATCCACTTCCCCGAATAGATTATTTGTTTGATCAACTGAAAGGAGCTTCCGTATTTTCAAAGATTGATCTAAGGTCGGGATACTATCGTTGAAAGTAAAAGAGTGCGACATATTGAAGACGACATTAAAATGCGAGGTATGGGCATTATGAATTTTAGTGATGCCATTTGGACTAACAAATGCCCCGCCGCTTTTATGTATCTTATGAATCGGATTTTCAGCCATACTTGGATCGGTTCAGTAGTAGTTTTATCGATGATATTTTGATGTATTCCAAGTCGAAAAAGATCATGAGCAACATCTCCGATTGTTTTGCAAATACTACGAGAAAAGCAATTGTACGGAAAATTGAGCAAGTGTGAATTCGGTTATCGAAGTTGTGTTTCTTGGTCATGTCGTATCAGCGGATGGAATTAGAGTGGATCCAAAGAAGATTGAAGCAGTTATTCAGTGGAAAGTTCCTAAGAATGTATCAGAGGTACGAAGTTTTCTTGGATTGGCTGGTTACTATCGAAGATTTGTCAACGGATTTTCAAAGATAGCCTTACCGATGACCAAGCTACTACAGAAGAATATTCCATTTGTTTGGAATGAGCAATGTCAAAAAAGTTTTGAAGCATTGAAACGAATGTTAACAGAGGCACCGGTATTGACTTTACCAGAATCAGAAAGAGATTTTGTAGTGTACAGTGATGCTTCATTGAGTGGACTGGGATGTGTACTGATGCAAAACGGGAAAGTCATTGCTTATGCTTCACGGCAACTGAAACCGCATGAACGCAACTATCCAACTCATGATTTAGAATTAGCAGCTGTAATTTTTGCCTTAAAGATTTGGAGACACTATCTTTATGGTGAAAAGTGCTATGTTTATACGGATCATAAAAGTTTGAAGTATCTGCTTTCGTAAAAAGAATTGAATCTGAGACAAAGGCGTTGGATAGAGCTTCTAAAAGACTATTATTGTGTCATAGACTATCATCCAGGGAAGGCTAATGTAGTAGCCGACGCACTGAGTAGAAAAGCTGCGATTGAATTACGAGTAATGTTTGCACAACTTAGTATCACGAAGATGGAAGCCTTTTGACCTGAATTAAGAATAAAGCCGAATGTTTGATCGAATCAAATCAAGACAGTTAGAAGATGATAAGTTGTTAAAGAAAAAGAGATGATTCGAATGGTACAATGTAAAATTTTAGCATTGATGGAAATGGTCGTCTAAGATTTCGAATCGACTTTGCATTCGAATAATTTCGAGTTGAAAGAGTTAATTCTTCGAGAAGCTCATAATAGTCCATTTGCATTTCATCCCGGAGGTATGAAAATGTATCGTGATTTGCGTGAATTGTATTGGTGGTCGAATGAAAAGGATATAATCGAATATGTGGCAAAGTGTTTGACTTGTCAACGAGTGAAGGCAAAACATCAAGTTCCATCGGATTACTTCAACCCATCAATATTCTGAATGGAAATGGGACCGAATAACGATGGACTTTGTGACGGGATTACCGATGTCTACAAGTAAAAAGAATGCTATTTGGGTAATAGTTGGTCGACTTACGAAGTCAGCTCATTTCTTAGCTGTGAGAATCGATTGGTCGTTAAAGAAACTTGCTGAGGTTTATGTTCGGGAAATCATTAGATTACATGGTATTCCAAAATCAATAATTTCTGACAGAGATCCAAGGTTTACGTCAAGGTTTTGGAAGCAATTACATAAATCTTTCGGTACTCGACTTCATTTTAGTACAGCTTTTCATCCACAGACTGATGGTCAATCTGAACAGGTAATACAAATTTTAGAAGATATGCTTCGAGCCTGTATGATTGATTTTGAGTCTAACTGGGAATATTATTTGTCATTAGCTGAATTTTTGTATAATAATAGTTTCCAGTCAAGTATACAGATGGCACCGTATGAGGCTTTGTATGGGCGAAGATGCCGATCACCCGTATGTTGGATGAATCGAATGAGAAGAAGATGATTGGACTGAATTGGTTCAAGAAATGAAAGTACAGATTAAGAAAATTCGGAAAGATTGAAAAGCGCTTTTGATAGACGAAATCATATGCGATTTGAAACGACGGGATATTGAATACTCATCGGGGATAAAGTATTTTAAAGGTTTCACCTTGGAAGAAAATTCTAATATTTGGTCAAAAGGAAAATTAAGTCCTCGTTTTATTGGGCCTTACGAAGTTATTGAGAGAATTGGACCAAGAGCGTATCGATTGGCCTTACCTCCCGAACTACGAAAATGCACGATGTCTTCCATGTTTCTATGCTAAGAAGATATCGATCGATCCTTCACATGTTATTACTACCGAGAATGTAGAGATTCGACGACTTATCGTATGAAGAAGAACCGGTTGAGATTCTAGCACGAGAGGTAAAAGAATTACGTAATAAACGTATTCCTTTAGTAAAAGTGCTATGGCGAAGTCACAGTGTTGAAGAAGCTACATGGGAACCGTAAGAAACGATGAGATCTCAATACCCCATCTCTTTTTCGTAAATTTCGAGGACGAAATTTATTAAGGGGAGAGAATTGTAATGAACCGAAAGTTACGGTATCGGAAATTGAGTCTTGAGTATCAATTTCAGTGAAATTTATTCATGAATATTTATTAGAAATATTTATGAATTATAGTTGAATGGTTATTTAGTGTTTAATTAAGTAAAGTAGCTTGAATTTAGTTTAAAGGATTAAATTGCATAAGGAATAAAAGTTTAATTATAGATTAAAGTAGTAAAAGGGATTAATCTAGCAATTAGACCCTAAGTGCCATGTGTGTGAATGTATGATATAACATGTGTAATAGTTAGTATATATGTGTAATAGCTATAAGATATTTTATGTTATAGCTATTACACATGTTAATTTTATATTTATTATAGGTTAATAATAATATAATATAGTATAATGAATAAAGAATAATGAGTAAAGAAACATAGAAAGAGTTACAGAGAGCAAACGTGAGAAAAAAGAAAGAAAGAAAGAAAGAAATAGAAAAGGAAATTTGAGGATTAAGGCCCTAAAGCTTGATTGGTAAGTTGTTTTAGCTCATTTTCTTATGATTTTTATGTTTATGGATGCCTAATTCAAAGTTCTACATGTATGAGGTTAAAATGAAGAAAAATAGAAAATTTTTAGATATTGATTTAGTTGAATAAATTGATAGGAATTGAAGTTAGAAGTGAAAATTGAGTGATTTATTAAAAGAATTCTAAGTTAGGTTTAAATAGGGATTAAGTTGAATAGAGCTCAAAATTTATGTTTTATAATGAATTTTATGAGTTAGAAATTGTTAATGAGTTGATTAAAAGAGAATATGAAGCTTAAGTTAAAGAAAAAAAATTAGTAATGGAAAAAGGACGAAATTGGAATTTTTGTAAAAGTTTGATAGAAAGTGAAAATGTGTTTTATGAATTAGTATATTGATGATTTTAATTGTATGATTGTTAGTAGCAAACGTAGCATCGGATACGTCATCAAAGAAGGAAAAGAGAAAGTGAACGAAGATATCGATTAAATTCGATAAATAGTGGTTTGTATTTCTATAAACCGAGCTTAATCGTTATTGCTATATTTGATATTGATATTGTATGAAAATGTGAATGAGGTAAGTATTTTTACCATATTGAAATGAATGTGATTTTGAATACCCTATTAACAGTGTCGGGCTAGTCGGATATAGTTGACATGTCATAGGAATTGGAAGTATTGGGATATTCCGACATTGAGTCGATGAGACACTATGTGTCGACTAGTTCCGGATTTGTTCCGATGAAGTACTTTGTGTACTATAATGTTAAAGTTCTGGATTTGTTCCGATGAAGCACTATGTGCTTATCCCGGAGTGTGGGTTGGATCCGTGTATCCGTTAGTATCCGAGTTATGTTAATAAGGGTAAATAAAGTAAAGGTTATTAAAGTACTGATTGATATTGAATAATAGCAATAATGTGTTTGAATTACCATGTTTTAAAGTTGATTAAGCTATTGTTTATAGAAATACCACTGAAAGTATTCTCAGCAGACGGTTTGTTTCGCATGCAGCTAGGTCTGAAAGTATAAGGACTCAAAGATACAAGCCGATCCCCAAACTCAAATTGGTGAAGTTTCTATCTTTTAGAAAATGGCATTGTACCTAGGATGTCTTTTGGTTATTTTGAAAGTATCTAAGTTGTTAAGTGATATTTTGGTATGTTTTGTAAATGTTACCAAAACCTTAAGTATGGTATGTTTTGATATGTTAGTGAAGAGTAATAAGAGGAATTGTTGGTAAATGTTGTAGAGAGAAGAAATGAAGATGTTATAAACTTAGTTATCAACATTTTATACTAAAACAGATTTGGACAGTAGCAGTAGTCCAACTTTGAAATTATACTAAAAATATTATAAAGTGAATTAGATGATGAATAAAATATGTAATTGAAGCTTAATGAATCTATTTTTATATGGAAGAAACAAATAGGTAAAAGAGTTGTATTTTATGAGATATTTACGTTTTGGTGAAATAGGGTTAGAACAATTTCTGGATTCCCTGTTCTGAATTTAGAAATTCACCATAAATTGTGTATTAAGAATTAGGACTCAAACTTTATTTTTATTGATTCCTTATTGAGTCTATTTTTAATTGAAACAAATGGAATAGTCATTGGATTTCTGTACAGGAAGAAATTTGATTCGTAGTGCACAAGGGTCAGAGTAGCCGAACCCTGAAACAGGGGAGACTTTTTCTAATAAACTGTACTAATTGGCCTGACCAAAAATTCTAGAAAAAAATTAGTAAGTAGATATATGAGTCTAGTTTCAGGAAAAATTTACGGAATTGGATTTCGAGTTTCGTTAACTCAGATAATGATTTTTTAGCGACCGTGACGCAGATGGATAGTTTACTACGAAAACTGTTTAAGTGCTAAGATAAGTTTTGTAATGTCTCCTGCTTGACTCCGGCAACGGTCTCGGGTAGGGGGACGTTACAAGGGATCTACTTGGTCGTGCCTCTTTGGTATAGTCGCTCGGAGACTGTGGAAGAATAGGAATCTTTTCATTTTCCAAAATATCAATTGGTCGGCTTCTGAAACCATTAAGTCTTCCCTCAGCTGGGCTCAGCACTTTGAACCCCTTCTTACTGAAGCTACATCTCCTACAACTACTCATGGAGTTCATCAGCACTTGGCTGATAATTGGGTTCACTTGTTTGCGGATGGAGCAGTTGCCAGAGATTCAAGGAATGCAACAGCGGGAGGCATGATCAGAGATAGGAGCGGTAAATGGATTTTGGGGTTTATTCACTACCTGGGTAGATGTTCCCCTTTGGAGGCAGAAATTTGGGGCATTTTCGATGGTATTCTTGTCTCTCTAAGCAGGGGTTATAAAAAAGTCCGAATTCAGTCTGATAACCTTGATGTGGTAAGGGCTTTGACTATGGAAGTAGCAGTGGACTCTGGTATTACAGTTCTTAGAAGAGTTAAAAGTCTTATGCGTTCTGAAGGACAATGGGAAATCAAGTATGTTCCCAGGGAGTGTAATTTAATTGCGGATCAACTAGCAAAAATTAGTCTCTTTTGGAAGTCATCCCTCTAACTTCTTGAAGCTCCACCTGATTTGGTGGTTTCGGTTATTGAGCAAGACCAAGCTTTTAGGTCCTTTTAGGAGGTTCTAATTTGTTTATTATATTATTTTCACCAAAAAAAAAAAGAAAGATTAGGATTCACATGAAAATTGAAAAGTAATAAAAGTTTTTGCATTTAAGATTGCAAGTAGGTATAATATGGAAGAATATATATATACACAATCAACCCTGTGACAGCCCTAATTTGACTCTAGTCGGGAAGTGGTTTCGGGACCACAAAATCGAGTCACAAGAATAATTAAATGTTATATTCTATGCCTATTATAAGTGAAAGTGTATGTGTGAAAAGTTCATGCTTTGATTTTGTCTTTTAAAAGTGAAATTAATTAAAAAGGACTTATGTGAAAACATTAAAATTGTGATAGGTTGAAGTGTAGTGGTCAAACATTGCATGGCTTAAAATATGGGTATTTGCATGTCAAATTCCCCATTTTTAAGTAAGTGGCCGACCATGGTGATGGTGGAATAGCCATATATGCCTTACATATTAATATTATAATAGTTAATGGGTGAGATTAATAAATAAATAAAAAAAGAAGAAGAAGGCCATACATCCTTGCCTTGTTCTTGCCGAATGTTGGAGAAAGAATGAAGAAATATACTTTGAGGATTTCGGCAATGGAGCAAGCTCAAAATCGAAGGTAGAACAAAAGGGCTCTTTGATATTTGGCCTTGGTGATTTTAATTGGAGGTATGTTTGAAGTGTTTTGAAAGAAATAACTTGTGTATTTTAGGATAGTTTCTTAGTTCCTCCATAACCTATGTGCAAATTTTCATTTTGGTAGCTATGGGAGCAATCGGTCATGAGAGGATTTTTCATTTAGAAATGATACATTGATGTTTTGTTTTGAATTAATAAAAGTACTCTATTCGGTTGAAATTATAAAAGTATGTTAAGTTTAAAAAAAGTTTGAATTTGTAAATGTAAAAATTAAGTGTGCTTGTGTTATAGCCGAATATACTTTGAAAATTATAATGGAGAAATTCTTATGATATAAGCTAGTAAATTGAAGTTATAATTTGTGCTTTGTAGTTTTAAATGGTTAAAGACTATTCGGTTATAGCCTTTATTTTTCATGAAGAAATCAAGTTAAATGTATATGTGCCTATGTTATGGCCGAATGTACTAAGGGTGGATTAATATGGAGTTTAATGTTATATTGATTCGGGTTTGATAGTTTTTGAAAAATAAAAATAAAATTTTGTGTATCTAATTTGAAATGGCCGAATGGATTATATAAAGTGATTTGAGATTTTGGATGCCTTGTTTTGTGGCATTCGGCTATGATAAAAAAAATGATTGTATCGGGGATTTTAGAGATGTGAATTGGTAGGTGATATGTATTTAAATTGTTTATTAAGGTGTTGGCTATATCGTTAAAAATGTGCACATGAAAGTATAATATGTCAAATGAATTTTATGTTTCTATTTGTATGATATAGTTGATGGTGTGATATATTAACATACTTGGATATTGATGTTTGTGTGTCTCGTGTTAATATGATAATCGGCCATAAGCATGATTAAATGGTTCGGTCATTGTTTGGCATAGGTGAAACCTATATGAATTTGTTACATTCGGTCATAAAATGGAATTAAATATGAAGGCTAAGTTTGAGTAGTTAAGGCCGAATGGGTTATAGATTAAACATAAACGGATTTTATGCATATGAGTATGTATGTATTTGTGTGTGCGGCATTGATGATAAATGGCAATTGGTAATATGGTAAATGTTTAATAAGTTGACATTCGAAGTTAGCTATATGTCTTGGAGTTATAGTGTAATTTGAAAAAAATAAATAAAAGTATATGATATTAAAGCATGCATTATATATATGCATGTGTATACGCGGTTGTGCATAAATATGAGTAAATGATTAAATTGTGATAGTCATATATAGGTATATATATATATGCCTTATGTATGTACCTTGTGCTTATAGAGACATTCGGGAATATGGTTAAATTCATGTATAAGGAAGCATGATAAGTTATGTGAATCTTTGCTTGTGTATACGAATTAGATATAGATTAAATAAGCATGAAATCGAGTCATGGCATATTTTATAAAATATAATACATATTGAATTTATATATGATTGTCAAATGTGACTATTAAGAAATAAAGTTGAGTAAGTAATTAAACAAATCTATTTGTTTTAATTAAGCTCAAGAGCAAAGAGGATCAAAATCAGATAAGGGAAAAGAGAAAGTAATAGAGTAGCATTCCGCAACCGTTCAAATATATCCGAGGTAAGTTTTGAGTAGTCACCTTTAGTATATAATTGATGATGCCTTGATATGTGTATATTAGATAAATTGTGACCTTTTGGTTCTACTTGAATTAAGTTGTGTGATAAATAATTTATGTATATGACTTATAGTCGAATGATCACTATGGGTTAAGCTTGAATGGTGAAATGGATATGTGATATTTATGTATGACTTTTGAATCAAAATGTAAATGATGGTGTTTATATGGAGCTTATATCCGAATGTAGCAAATGACTACTAATGTGATATGTTGAATGAAATGTGTTAATATATGATTAAATATGCATGATATTTGATGTGTATCCGGGCTTAAAGACCCGCAGGCTATATGCTGGAATTATATCCGGGCTTAAAGACCCGCAGGCTTCGTGCTGGAATTGTATTCGGACTTAAGGTCCGCAGGCTTCGTGCTGGAATTGTATCCAGGCTTAAAGACCCGCAGGCTTCGTGCTGGAATTGTATCCGGACTTAAGATCCGCAGGCTTTGTGCTGGTATTATATCCGGACTTAAAGTCCGCAGACTTCGTACTGGTACTATATCCGGGCTTAAAGTCCCGTAGGCTTTGTGTTGGTGATTGAATTCGGGGTTTAAACCTAGCAGGCTTAACGCTGATGATTCAAATAAGATTATGAATTTGAATGTTCGAGGTAAACTACTACTGATTATGTATGTTACATTATGAGGGCCAGGTACGTATTATGTACTCGTATGCGATTTTGATTTGGATTGAATTATAAGTGTATAAAGTGATGCATATGTGAATAAGTGTTACAACTATAAATGTGATCGTGATACATTTGGTAAATCTGTGAAGTTATGTGGAAGTATATGATTGTTATATGTGATTATGATCATGGAAAATTAAATGTGGATATGATATTGTATTTTGTTCGTTTTGATTGAATTAAAGTTGATAGTGAAGCATTTTAAATGCCTATGTTATATAATTTCAATCTTGAATGACATGATATACATGTTTAAATAATATGAAAGCAAAGAATGTGTGAAAGAGTAGATTGTAATAAATCTGCTTGGGACAGCAGCAGTAACATGATTTTTGGAAAATCACCATAAATAGTGGGAGTTGAGTTAGAGGCTGAATAAATTATGTAATGAAAGCTTAATGAGTTTAGTTTCTTATAAAAGAAACTGTGTAAGCAAAAGAATTGCCGATAATGAGATATTTGAAGTGGCGTGGGACAGAGTTAAAATGACTTCGAGGTCCCCTGTTCTGTCTTTAGAAAATCATTGTAAATTGTACAATGATGATTATAAAATAAAATTTATATGCTTAGACTCCTTAAAGAGTCTAGTTTCAAATGAAATAAACGAGAACATGTTTTGAATTCTGTACAATGAGAAATCTAATTCAAAGTGAAGAATGGTCAGAATAGTAAAACAGTGAAACAGAAAAAACTTTAAGAAAAATCTGGTATTTATTGAACAAACCAAAAATTCTGAAACTTTTATGGATGGAATATATATGAGTCTATTTTCAATAAAAATTAACGGTACTTGATTTGGAGTTTCGTAGCTCCAGTTATAAATAATTTAGTGACTGTTGTTTAGGAAGTCAGCTTGTCGTGAACTTGAGTATCTGTTGTAAACATTGATAAAACATGTAAATGAGCTGCTAATTGTTTTCTTAAGAACTTACTAAGCGTAAAGCTTACCCCCCTACTTTCTCATGTTCTTTAGGGTTGCCAGGTTTGCTCGGGTTGGAGTTCGCCGGAGATATTATCACACTGTCGAGCTAACGCTATTGGTGTAGTGATTTCGAGTACTTTGAGTCTATGGCATGTATAGGTGTGTAAATATTAGAGTTTGTGATATGGCTTTAACCATATGTGTTGGCCTATTTTGATTATGGGGTTGTAAACCCATTTTAATTATGCACGTATGTGCTATGGTATTACGTGATGAGTTTATAATGATTAAAGTATGAATTTTCCAAGTTTTCTTAAATTCCCCGTTTAGTCCCGAACCACCCCAGATATATGTTTTGGGTCTCGTAAGCCCATATATGGGACAGATTGCATGTGAAAAGAAATATTTCAAATTGATTGAAATTTTACGGCACGATTTTTGTGTGATTGATTGAGTTTAAGTCGGGTAACACCTCGGACCCTGTTCCGGCGAGGGATATGGGCGAGGGGTGTTACAAACCCTCTCTATAATATTTTCATTTTCTTGTCTAAATTTTGTTCGTCATAGAGTGGTGGTTGTTATACACCTATAACAACATGTTATAAAGAAATAATCGTTATAAGTTTATCATGGAGTTCAAATCCTAAATTTCCATCAAATAAAAAGAAAGTGATAATTATGATCAAAAAAGAAAGGACGTGAGAATCGAATCAACAAAATTAGAAGAAGTATAACTGTTGCATGTATTATTGCTTTGATGCATCTTTTATTTTACATTCTTTCACGTGATTAAATATAAAGTTTATAAATTTAGCAAGTTCAATTAATCAATATGAGTTATCAAATTAAATTAATTAATTTAGCATTAGTTACTAAATTCAAGTAATTAATTTATAAGTTTATGATGTTCCAAATTTATAGTAGAATATTTAATCAATGAACTTAATAGTTTCTTGAATTGATATATTTAATCCCACTTATTAAAAATTATTTTTATTTAATAAAATATGATTAATAGATTTTTTCACCTAAAATTTAATCATTTTATTGAAATAATATTTTAATTAAATTATTTTCATTTAACAAGTAATAATTAATTTACTTACTTATATAAAATAACTATAATTTTGTCTAAAAGTTATAGATAACTAATTTAATAAAAAAAGTATAGTAAAAATTAGTATTATAAGTGAAAAGCTGATTTAAAATATTAAAATAGTTACTTTTAAAAATTTAACTGTTATAACGGTGGGTAGTAAATATATAAAGACAAGCGTAAAACTTGAAGTTACACATAACTTGTTTAGATATATAAAGTAAAAAGAAAAAGCAATTTTCGCTTGGGAAGGTGTAAAAGCTCAGTTAAGAAGCATTGACGTGACAAAAGCACTCTATTTCAATAAAATGATGGAGGTTTGGAAATACATTGTCTAAAAATTATTATTATTATTATTTAATTTTATAATATTTAACAGAAGTATATTTTCTTTTAGAAATTAAGACTAAAAAAAAAAAACTTCAAACATAAAAATAATGAAATAATTTTTTCAAGATTACCAGACAAACTGTTGTCTTGGAGCTGAATATCTTTCAAAGAAGAAATGTTAAAGATGGAAGCCGGGATCGAGCCAACAAGTCTCATGTGCCTGGTAGAAAGATATTCCAATCTCTGAAGATTTCCAATTTCCCATGGAATTTCACCTGCATAATAAGAAGCAACAATTTAGTATTATAAAGCTGCTAAATTGCATTGAAAATAGGGTTGATCTGGTGAGGTTTTGGCACTGAGAAGGAAGGGAGGGGTAGTGAGCAATTATTTCTAAAGACGAAACTAAGAGAACAGAGTTTTTTCTTAACTCTATCCAATTTTGTATCCAGTTGTTCTGGTCTTTGTTTTTATTAATAAAAAGTGAATTGTTTGGCTTTGAAAAAAAAAAAAAAAGCAAGAGAAACTGTTGGACTAAATGGAATTTTTAAATAAGGTTTATAGTGTTGTTTACATATGAAGGTATGATATGCGACTTTTTTGTTTTTTTAGTTATTATATATTTCCGTTTTATGATTTATATTCGAAGTTTGTAGTTATCCGTTTCAATAATGTTATCTTCAAAGTTTAAACATATTTTTTTTCTTGAAAAAATAATATATCTTACTATCACACTCAACCACGATTTGTAACTTTAGCCATCAAGAAAATATGTTTTTTAGCTTGATTAAATTGCAACCAAATTCCTAATTTTTTTGGTGTTTAAAATATAAGACAGGAGTTCCGAAATTTTGAGTTGTAAAAGGGAAAGCATGAAAAGAAGACTAAGAAATTAGTTGGATTAAAACCTAATTAATTTAGATTAAACATTATTACTTCCTTTTTAGGGGCGTAAATGAATAAAACATTCGATAAACTGTCTATAAACTGTTTGTTTATATTTGTTTATTAAGCTAAATAAATGAGTATGAACAAAAATTTTATGTTCATTTAATAAACAAACACGAATAAAGGTGCGTTCGGTTCGTTTATGTTCACGAACAAGTTCATTTATTGACTCGTTTATAAACTCGTTTATTTCTTAATGATATTTTCTTATAAAAATATTAAAATAATATCTCCCTCTATTTTTATATTTGAATTTCAACTCATTAATTTAGGAAATATATATTATTTTTGCAATCACCATTGATAATTTGACAAAACAAGTTATGGGCAATATGCTCTAAACCCTAAACCTAATACTCATCTTAAAGTGATTAAGTTTAATCATAGTTGAACTTTCCAAACTCTCCTTATATAAAGTGAGAATTGGATCAATATTTGCACATACTTGAATTCAAGAGAAAATTGTAGAGAGAAAATTCTCTAAAGAGATTATTCTAAAAAATTTCTAGAGATATTTTTTTGATTTATAACTTGACTCAAAAGTTTAGAAAAGTTATAAAATTACCACACTGGTAATTTTTGTGAAGAATTTTCTTATACGAAACAAACCCAAACTTGGTAGACGTGAGCTTGAGGATAGCGGAGAAGACTATTCGGTTGAAGCACTAATCCTAGATGAATCGAAAAGGTACAATTTTGATTAAGTGCTTATTACTTCAAATATCACAACCAAAATCTTGTTTTGGAAAATTTTTAAAACTCAAGTTTTTCCAGCGTTTTCCAAACCTGTTTTTCCCAACAGGTCCAAGCTCGAGGCTGTTAAAGGCCTAATCGATGAAGAGTTGCAAGATGGGCAAATGGCCTAAAACATTATCAATGAGTTTAATGGAGTGGGAGTTGAGACAATGGATGAGAGCTTGATTATGAGATTTATAAGGTGTTAATGATTATTTCGGTATTTTTGTGGGGGCATGTGTCACGGGCCAAGGTGCAAAGCCAGTGATCATCAAACAAAATACATCCCATGGAGGTCTATCGGTTAGATGGGGATCATTTGATCCATAAGAATTGGCCTGATTCAAAGAATTGATTAAGAAGCCTGCCTATATGAAGCCTGAGTGGCTCACAAAAGTAAATATGAAAAATTAGGCTACTTTAGTAAATAGGAAAACTAATCTTAGAAGCTTAAGGGAAATTTAACTAGATCGTTGGATTTGGGGGAGCTCAGTTATAAATATAGAGTCTCCCCTCAGTTGTAAATTATCCATTATATCCTAAATTCTTAGATTAATAGATTTCTTTTAGAGCAGTTACTCAAACGTTTCTTTTGCATTGCTGTTTGTGGTTGTTTTGTTCTTTGAGCAATCTTTTGTCTTTGTGTTGCTTCTGCTATATAAATTGGTGCCTTAGATGAGTTTTTCAAAAATCTTTACTTTATGCAATTAGGCTGACTTGGGCATATTTGAAATGATAAGATCGTCGAAAGAAGGCACCATTGAGATGTCGAAAGAAGTTGTCGATCAGAATGGGTCAATGGAGACCTGTAGGAGGGCCAAAAAAATCCTATTGAGGAACTTACTGTTGGCAGTAGAGGATCTCGAGGAGCCCGTGAGGGACGTGAGAGAGACAGTTAATGTGGTCGAGGACTCACAGACGACTTGAAGGAGCAGCTCAGGGACTTTGTGTTGATGTCTCTTGATTCCAATGTAGAAAATGTGCTCAATTCCACTATGAATAAGCTAATGAAGAGGAACGATGCTTTCAAGGCCATGGTGATGGCTTTGAAGGAGGAAACAATGGCCACAATGAGAGTTTTGAGCACAAGAATTGAGTGAGAGAGCTTGCCTTGTTTCGAGCAGTCGTGGATAATTGAGTGTTTTGTGCAACACTCAATTGTTAGGTTGATGTCCCAAAGCTGAAAGAGTTTGTGAAGACAAGGTATGCATACGATATGGACAATTTCTTGTGAAGGATGGAGTAATATTTCCATGCTAAAAGCATTATGGACGATGTTATTAAGGTAAACACTACTAACATGTTGCTTATTGATTTTGTGCTTACGCAACGAGGCACAATTGGGGAGTATGTACGAGAGTTCAAGGAATTCATTCTCCAAATTTCATATGTAAAAGAGAATGAGGCATTTCTTACCTTCAAAAATGGGTTAAAGCTAGGGTCAGACAGGAATTAGAACGTGGAGGAGTCCAATAGTTGTAGAATCCATAACGGTAGCGAAGTCTGTAGTCAAGTTAGGTTTAGGGAAAGACAAGCTTGAGTCTTCTGAGTCTGAGGAAAGAGGCGTAACAGGGGGAACCACGAGGAAGATAGTGGCAATGGCAACGACAATGGTGGTAATGAGAAATCATGAATTGAGAAGAAGAAAGCCAACAACCCGAAAGAAAAGATGAGTAAGGTGAGATGACTTTTTTGGGGTAATTTACATATATTAAAGAGATGTCCAAAAAGATTCGTGCTTTCGAGAAATGACAAGCCGGAAAGAAAGGTCGAGTGTAAGTAATGTTGAAGCCAAGAAGGCCAAAGAGAGCGAGAAGAAATCGGTAGAGTGCTTCTTGTGTGGTGGTTCGCATAGGTTGCGAAACTGTTCGAAGAAGCCTGTCATTGAAGGGGACAATGGTTCAAATAGAGCGCCCATGAGACTTGGTTCGATCGTGGGAAGAGTCGAAGCTAAGAGGGCGTAGAGGAACAAGAAGAAGTGAGTGAAATATTTTTTGTGTTGTGGTCTGTATGAGTTGTGGAACTATCTAGAGCAATCCAAGTTAGCCGGGGTCAAGGGAAAGGCAACGACAGATCTTGTTGAGTTGTTGGAGATGCCTCCACCTAAGGAAGAGATGAGTTGTGCATCAGACTTAGAGGAAAAAATAAAAATGTAAACATTAAAGCTAGGATCAATTTGGCTCAATTCGAAGAAAACGATGAAGCTTGTTGAGTTCGTTAGAAAGGTTTCCACCCAAAGAAGAAGTGAGTTGTGTATCGGACTTAGAGGACATCGGACTTAGAGGAAAAAGTAACAGTGCAAATTTTGAAGCTAGGATCAATAAGACTTATTTTTGTTGAGTTATTAGAGGAGCTACCACATAAGGGAAAGGTGGGTTGTGTATCAGACTTCGAGGAGAAAGTAACGATGCAAACTGGACAGTCGAGACGAGTAAATATGGCAACTGAGGTAAATCTCAAACACTGTGGTAGTGTTTTACATTTTGACTTATCATTGTCCAGGCAAGAACCTAGGAGCCCTTTCAAAGTTTTGAAGCGAGGAAGTCGAGAGACTATGGGCATGTCGAAGTCTAGTTGTGTGGATCAAAAGGACCCGGATCGAGGGAAGTCAAAACTAGGGCAAGTGAGAGCGATGGCTTCTTACGAACGAGATGTACCAATGAGTGGAATAGATCGAGCTAAGACGCAATTAAAGTCGAGGCAAAAGTTTCAAGGGGTAAGATGACTTGATAGGGAGACTAGTCGAGAAAAAGCTAAAACGTCAAGAAAGTTCCAAAGCAAATCAAGTCAATACTATTCTGAGAGCGCAACGAGGGCATTGCAAGAATGGATGGGGGAGAATGCCATAGGCCAAGGTGCAAAGGCCATAACCATCACTCAGAATGTATCTCATGGAGGTCTATCGGTTAGATGGAGATCATTTATCCCACAAGAACTGGTCTAATTCAAAGAACTGATGATGAAGTCAGTCTTTTTGAAGCTTGGGTGACCCAATGAAGCATAAATAGAAAATTAGGCTACCTTGGTAAATAGGGAAATTAATCTTAAAAGATTGAAAGAAATAATATCTGATAAGATTTGATTTGATTTGATTGTGTAAATCATGTAAATTCCTTAATTGTAGGGATATACTTCATCTTGTCCGTTGATGTAAATTTAGCTAGACCACTAGATTTGGGATAGAGAGCATCCCCTCAATTGTAAATCATCCATTGTATCCTGAATTATTAGAGTAATAGGATTCTTTGAGAGCATTTACTCAAACACCTTTCGTGCATTGTTTTTTGTGACTGTTTTGTTCTTTGAGCATTCTTTTGGCTTTGTGTTGCTTTCTCTATATAAATTGGTGTCTTGGAGAAATTCTGTGAGAATCCTCACTTGATGGAATTAGGCTGACTTAGGCGTATGTGAAACAATAGAATTATCTAAGGTTACACAAATTGCGAGATTAAAAGTCTAATCTCGTGACACATTCGTGATGTTATCTAAGAGTGTCTAATCTCGTGACACATTCGTGATGTTATCTAAGAGTGAAGGGGTGTTTACGTAATGTGTTACTCCATAGATTGATTTAATTTGTGTATCAGTAGCTGTGTTTCATTAGCTTTATGTTTTAATGTGTTTATTCTTGTAACCTCATTAAAGGTTTTGCTTTTAATAAAAATCAATTTGGTTGAGGAAAAAAAATATCTCAAAGGTTTGTGTAATTACTAACATTCTTTAAAGGGTTTTAAGCGTTTACTTTATTATTTATCCAATTTTGAGTTAATAAAAATTACAAGTTATCTTTAGAAAATCCCATGGAATCAGAATAATCAAGCTTGGTTATTAATTGTCTTTACTACTAATTATTTTGAATGGATAATTATAGATTAAAATTTAATTCATGTTTTAATACATAACTTAGCCTTTATATAGATTAATCAATCTCGGTTGTTAACAGAAAGAAAGAAAATATCAAAAGCAAAAGTCTTACCTTTCAAATTGTTCTCTCCCAAATATAGATAAGTGAGTCTGGTTAGATTTCCAATACTCTTTGGAATGCTGCCATTCAATCTATTGTCGTCTAAATATAACTTTTGAAGATTCATGCATTCATCTATTCTTAGTGGAATTTGACCTGCAAAAGTGAGGTCCCCCGAGATTAAGAAGATGATGGCGTATACATTTAAAGTAAATGGAACCAAAAAGTTGATTAATGAAGCATCCTCAAAGTTATTATATAACAATTTATTTGTTTTAAATAAAGAATTTTTTTCATTTTAAACTTATTATATAATAAATTTGGCATATTAAACAAGTACTTGAATTAGAGCGTACGTAAATTAAAATTGATAGTGTTTAAACCTAATAAAATTCTTATGATTTTTAATTAAAAATAAGTTTAAGTAAAATAGAAAATAGAAAAATAGAAATGAATAGAAATACTTACTTAGTAGCTAATAGCTTAATCTATTTTATTATTTATCCCATTTTGAATCAATTAAATTTACATCTTACTACTAGAAAATCCAAAGGAAACTTGAACAATCAAGCTTTATCTTAGGCTTTACTAGGTCATTAATTTTCTTTACTTCTTTTATTTGAATAAAAATACAAATTAAAATTTAATTTAAGGTTAATACACTAATTAAGAAATAAATTTTGTAACTTTTCATATTGAAGTTTAATTTTTTTGTCCAAATTAGTCCTTAATATTTTCTTAAAAAATTAGACAAAAAATTTCATTAATGTGGAAATAATTGTCTAGTTCAAGTATTGTCAAGTTTAAAGACTAACTTAACAAAACAAAGTTTATGCTCTAATACGAGAATATTTGTCAACTTTAATTTATATTAACAGTTTAATTTAACAAAACTTGGTTGGGGGGTTCAGGATTGAGTAGATCTTTTAAAGCTGGACGTTCTGGAGAAGAGTTTTCTCAAAAGAAAAAAGTTAAGGGTATCCAAAGATAAGAGATCGGTTCTGACCAAGCTCATCCTAAAGCCCAAGGAGATAATAAGTGACCAAGTAGGAGGAAAGATTGGATTGTAAAAATGGTGAAGGATTAGACCAAAAAAAAAAATGATCAGTCAAAGAAGGCCAAAGCAGATGATGCCACAATCGAGGTGATTAATGCAAATAGATAGGAATTTTGGGAAGGATAAAATTAAAATCTTGCTGGCTATGTCACCGATGTCAAGGTGAATGGGCTTCATGATGAAAATTATATGTGTCAAATTCATATCATAAAAGTGGAACCCACAAAAGAATTAGTTGTTGAAAAGACCAATCTAGAAGTTGATGTAGGTTTATCTGCTAATGAGCCCAACATGTCGAAGCTACACTTAGAAGATTTGTGTAAAGAAGTGCAAAGTTTTGAATACATTGAAGAAGTAGCAAAGTTTTGAATACATTGAAGATGTAGTTCTTGTAAAAATGAGTAAGAAATGAGAAAGGGGCAAAAAGAAAGGTGGAATTATGAAGAAAATTCAGAAAATGGAAGTAGAAAAAAGTAAAAGTCTAATTAAAAAGCAGATTGTATCACAAAAGGATTCCATTTTAATAAAATGAAAGAGGTTTGGAAATACAGTGCTTAATTATTACTTATTTTGCATGCATGTAACAGAATATATGTATTGAGATTACCAGATAAATTGTTCCTACCGACATCAAATATCTCCAACTTTTGAAGATTTCTAATATCTTGTGGAATTTCACCTGCAATTTATAAAGCAACAATTTAGTATCATAAAATTATTTGCTTTCTCAATATTGCTATTATAAGATGAGGCTACTAAGTTGCAATCGATTTCTTAATTTTCCCAGTGTTCAAAATAAAAGGGAAGGAATACCAAGAGATTTGAGTTATAAATGGAAATGCATGTAAAGAAGACTACAAAGTTTGTATCTTTTTCCTGGTATATTACTATTTTGTATTTTCACGGAAAACAGACTTTTAGCGGCGTTTTTGGAGAGGCGCCGCTAAATATCGAGCTTTAACAGCGTTTTTAAAAGTCGTTGCTAATGCTCAATCTTTAGCGGCATTTTTTAGAAAGCGCCATTTACGCCACTGAAGCTCAGTTAAAATGAAGGCATTAAGCTTAAGTTTTGTGGTATTTTTTAAAAAAGCGCCGCTAAAGGTGAACCTAAAGCGGCGCTTTTTATAAACTGCCGCTAAAGCTCGATCTTTAACGGCGTTTTTAAAGAAGCACTGCTAATGCTCGATCTTTAGTGGCATTTTTCATTAAAACGCCGCTAAAAACATGTTTTACTGTATATTATTAGTAACACTTTCACATGTCAACCAAAAACCAAGGATAACAATTATGATTTTCATTGAAAATAAATAATTTGTTATCATTATTTTAATAATAAAGACTTAATTTAGTAATAAATGAATTTGATTTAAACTAACATACCTACCTTGAGTTTAGACTTTATTATTTATCTAATTGGATTCAATTAAAAAATCACAAGGCTTAAATGATAAAAAGAAATTTTTTTTAAATAAATCAATAATCACTAGTGCCTTTAATCGAAAATGTTGAGGTAAAATGTGTTGAATGAAATTGTGAGGCACTCGATAGTGCTCACTGCAAGCTGTTACTAAGGCAATTTATTATTTGTCTTATTTGGTTTGACAATTTAATGAAGAAAATCTTTAGACTTGTTAATGTGTTGTTATATCGAAAATATTATTGTCCATCTATGAAAACCAATTCTTAGCTTTTGATGATTGAATTGGATTCATATGAATAATGTGGAGACTCGATCGAGATTGTGTTGTTGATTGTGGAGAGCATATCTTTGATTGATTGTGCTTTGAATGTTTATATTGCAATAGCTATTTACAATGAGTTACTTTGTATTCAATTAGATTCTATATCAGTAAACCAAAATTGACATAAACACTTTGAGGCTTATCTAGGTTTTGTAAGATAGTTTATTGAAAGCACTTTAATTTGTTCCTTGATGAACTATTTTTTTTGTGAGAGAACATAAACTATTGTAAATATTATTGAGTGTTTACTGTCCAAGTTTTTAGTGAGAGGATTTAGAGGTGAGTGTTCTAGTATTTAGGCACAAAGGTGATGTCTCTATGCTTAGAGAGTGATAGAGTGTAAATCACTTATTGTATTGTGGATTAAAGATAGTGGAATTACTCACTAAGTTAAGTTTCTCAAACGTAGAAAAATTCAACTATGTAAATAAACTTTGCTGTTTATTTGTGTTTTTGTTTGCACAATTTTCGCAGTGCCAAGCCATAGTGGCCATTGTAGGTAACAACAAAAAATAACACTCATTTGAGGTTTTAATAAAAAATTAGCAACCAACTAAGCCCTAAAAATTATCTTTTTCATTGAAACCCTTAATGCGACAAATTTATGTGGCTACTAAAGTTGAAAATGGATGATGTGACCATTAATATGGACAGAGGCGAAGTTAGAATAATTTTTTAGGGGGGTGAATGAAATTTTAATTTTTTATAGTCTATATCTTTATAATTTTTAAAGGATTAAATTAAATTTTTATAATTTTATGAGAGCCAAAGTGCAATTTTACCTTTACTAATTTAAATTTTTTAATAATTTTAAAGGACCTAAATAATAATTTTTCATTTTAGAGGACCAGGGCCTTGCCAAATTTCTAGCTTCGCCTCGAATATGGACACTTTGATGACAAGGCATGTTATAGGTTTTTTTTGTTTTTTATTTATTTTATGTCTATATTGAAGCTAGTCATGCATTTTAGTAATTATATATATTTTATAATTTTAAATTAATAATAATATAATATTTTTTAAAAAACAAAGTTCTAGGCATTCTTAGAAAATTACAAAATTTTTATTTTTTAGATTTTTATGGTATTTTTAGATTTTTTATAATACTAAGATCCAAAAATAAAACATATTTTCAGAATACAAATATAAAAAATACAATTTTGAGAAATTATTTGGATCAAAAATTACACTTAAACATGATTTATAAGTTACATCAGCTTCAGTTATTGAGTCAATTGACATGTTTTATAATTTTTATAGTTTTTTATTATAAATTTTAGTTTTCTATATATTTTTAAGATCTTTAGTACTTTTTATTTTTTTAATTTTAAATATTTTTATAATTTAATTAATGTTTTAAATTTTTTATTTTATAATTTTTAAGGATTTTTTTCTTTTTTTCACAACTGCCAGGTGCACATCGCATAAGGAGCATCAATCGAAAAGATAATTTGGAAAGCTTAATTAATTGCTAGTTTTTTATGAAGAAATTAATTGTGTGTTGTCTTTAATTAGAGTAATTATTCATTTATTTTACAGATTTTTTATCAGTTTAGCTAAAACTTAAGCTTTTTTGGCTATTAATTTTATATACTATTTATTTTAATAATTAAATACAAATTAAGTTTTAATTTAAACTTAATGATAAATTTGGTCACTAACGTTTGCATATTTTTTCAAAATGACCTTAATTGTATTTTTGAGCCTTTTTTGGCCATTAACCTTTGTTCTTTTTTTCAACTTGCTTTTTTCTGACAGTTTTAATGAATAAATTCAATGTTTCAATCTTTTTTTTTTCTTTCAAAAGGTTTCAATTTTTTTACGTTTGTTTCTTGAAAAATTTTTCTCTGAGTTAATTTTTTTGATAATTACATTTAATTTCTTTAAATTAAGGGTTATTTTTTAATTTAATGTATTATTCATTTTATTATTTTCCACATGTATTTATCTTATTCGGTTACTTAAGTAATAAATTAGATCTCATTAAAATATTCCACATATGAAATTCCACATCATCCCGTTAACTTTTTAATGGTACTTTCATTAAATCTGTTAGAAAAGAAGATTGAAAAAAAATAAAGATTGATGACAAAAAAGCTTAAAAATACAATTAGGATCATTTTGACAAAATATGCAAATGTTAGTGGCCAAATTTATCATTAAACATTTAATTTATGCTAATATATAATTTAATACATGATTTAATCTAGTTTGAATGCCTTTTTAAGATTCGGATAGTTAGTTTCCATCCTAAAAATGTTATTTCTATTTTATTAAAAACAATTGTTTCAATCAAAGAAAAATATCCAAAGAGAAAAGCTTACCTTCCAAATTAATATCATACAAAAATATTGTCCTGAGTTTGGTTAGACTTCCGATTTTCCTTGGAATGCTGCCATTGAATCTATTGGTGCTTAATTGTAACCCTTGAAGATTCTTGCATTCACCTATACTTGGAATTTGACCTGAAAACTCATTTCCATCCAAATAAAGTGCCTCAAGATTGGGAAGATGACGACATATATGTTTTGGTAAACTGCCAAATAGATTGTTGGATGCTACAGAAATCATCTGCAAAGAGGAAATATTATAAATGACAGCAGGAATGGAACCAGAAAGTTGGTTAGAAGCCTGACGAAGTTTCTTCAAATTAAGAAATTTACTTATCTCATGTGGGATGTTTCCATGAATGAGATTATGATTCAAATCCAAGTTCTCTAAATTGGACAAGTTGGCTATTGATGGAGGAATTACACCTGTCAAATTGTTATTTCGAAGATTCAAGTGTAAAACTTTATCCAACCTTCCAAACCATGAGGGTATTTGTTGAAGCTGATCTCCATGCAGCTGGTATGAAGCTAGTGCAGTTGGAAGTTGGCCATACAAGCTCGTGACAAGCATGCAGCAACTTTGGTTTATTGTTGCTGTTAGATTTGAACTAATGTTTTGTTATTTTGTAATCGAGTTTGTTTCTTCAACTTAGTTGGTAATATTTTGATGTAATCCATTGACTGATTGACTGAAATTTCAGCAATACAACTTGGACAATTAACTTGCTGTTTTTCAATGTAATAGAGTGGGGTTAGGTATGTGATTTGGTAGTCATTTTGACTTGTACACTTCATCTTTAGTTTTCATATGTAATGGCAACATGCTGATTATGAATGTTGTAATACACATCTTTTTCATTAAGTTTCTCAACTGATTCCATTGCTTCTTCTTCTGTTTTCTTTCTTCTTCTTTTCTTTTTGCTCGAATTCTCCTTGCTTGGTTAGCAAGAATCGTGACTTGCTGCCAAAGCTATAGCTGGACCAGTTGCTTGCACGCTCATTGACACCAACAATTGGTATCTAGAGCATTTGTCTTAGAAGACCTGTGGTGTGTAACTCAAATGGCTTTCTCAAGTTTTTCTCCTGCAGCTCCACCAGTCTTTAGTGGTGAAGGCTTCCATATTTGGCTGGTCAAGATGAAAACATACCTTCAGGCGTTTGATCTGTGGGAAGTGGTGAACTCGGATGCTGAGCCTGCTCCACTGAGGGCCAATCCCACTGTGGCTCAGATGAGGCAACATGCAGATGAGAGGACCAAGAGGCACAAGGCCATGTCCTGTATTCAGAACTGTGTTTCTGATGTGATCTTCACTAGGATCATGACATGTGAGACCCCGAAGCAGGCTTGGGACAAGCTGAAGAAGGAATTCCAAGGCACTGAGAGGACTAGGCAGCAGCAGCTTCTAAATTTGAGAAGGGATTTCAAGAATTTGAAAATGAAAGAAGAGGAAACTGTCAAGCAATACTCTGACAGGATAATGGCTATTGTAAACAGTATAAGCCTCCTTGGTGAGCAGTTTGATGAAGTAAGGATAGTTGAGAAGGTTCTCTCTACTTTACCAGAGAGATATGAAGCAAAGATATCCTCCTTAGAGGACTCGAGGGACTTGAGAAGGATCTCTCTGACTGAGCTTATCAATGCTCTATATGCTCAAGAGCAAAGAAGAGCCAGCAGGATAGAGGAGCATCAGGAGGGTGCATTTCAGGCCAAAGTCAAGCCTAACTCGAGTAATGCTGCCTACAAAGGCAAGAAGAATTGGAGGGATAGGTCCAAAACAGATGCTCCAAGAAAATGGGATAGACAGTGCAGGCATTGCAAGAAGCCTGGTCACCTAGAGGCAAAATGCTGGTTCAAGCCAGATGCCATATGTCAACATTGCAAGAAAAGATGCCATGTTGAAAAGGTGTGTAAAGAAAAAGCCAGACCTGGTCAGAATCAACCACAACACAAGGCTGCTGAGGCTCGTGTAGCTGAACAAGGCAGTGATAATGAAGAACAAGTGTTTGCAGTTTCATGCTTAGCTGAAAAAGGGAAGGCTACAAAAGGGTGGCTCATTGACAGTGGCTGCACCAACCACATGTCACCAGATGAACCTATCTTCAAATCTCTAGACAGAAGCTGTAAGACTAGAGTAAAAATTGGAAATGGACAATGTATTCAGGCAGAGGGCAAAGGTAATGTGATGATATGCACTCCTTCAGGTAACAAACTCATCTCAGATATATTGCTTGTACCTGAAATCGATAGAAATTTGTTGAGCATAGCTCAACTGCTTGAGAGAGGATATACAGTGCTCTTTAAAGGAAATGAGTGCCAGATTAGTGACCAAAAAGGGTCCATACTCATGACAGTAGCCATGACTGACAAGAGTTTTGTTGTGGACTGGAACAAGGGGCTAGATAGTGTCTATGCTGCTTCCATGGAAGAGTCCAAGCTTTGGCATCAAAGGCTTGGTCATGCCAACTTTAAATCAATGGCTCGAATGATCAGCAAGGATATGGCTGAAAATTTCATCAAATCAGTCCAAAATGAAGATGTTTGTGAAGTTTGTCAGTTGGGAAAGCAAGCTAGGCTTCCATTTCCTACAAGAACAGCTTGGAGAGCCTCAGAGAAGCTTCAATTAGTGCACACAGATGTGTGTGGCCCCATGAAGATCGAGTCACTCAATGGCAACAGGTACTTCATTCTTTTCATTGATGATAGTACCAGATACTGCTGGATTTACTTCTTAAAGAACAAGTCTGAAGTAGTTCAAGCCTTCCTGAAGTTCAAAACAACAGCTGAGACAGAGACTAGCTGTACACTAAGGTCAATAAAATCAGACAATGGGACTGAATATACTTCAGCTCAGTTCCAAGACATTTGTACAAGAGCTGGCATTAAATATCAACTAACAAATGTGTACACACCTCAACAAAATGGGGTAAGTGAAAGAAAAAATAGAAGCCTGCTAGATATGGCCAGATGCATGATATTTGAGAAGAATTTGCCCAAAAACTTGTGGGCTGAGGCAGTTAACACTGCTGTTTATGTTCAAAACAGACTTCTAACCAAAGCTCTAGAGCAAAAGACTCCATTTGAGGCTTGGTTTGAATTCAAGCCATCACTGGCTCACTTAAGAATCTTTGGTTATTTATGTTTTTCACAAATACCAGCTGTTAAAAGAAGTAAGTTTGATAAAAGAGCACAAGCAGGCATCTTGGTAGGATATAGCTCAGAGAAGAAGGGCTACAGGATTTTGAATCCTTCAACAAACAAGGTTTTTGCAAGTAGAGATGTTGTGTTCAATGAAAGAGCAAGTTGGAATTGGGACAAGAATGAACCTGAGGCTGTCTTTGAAGATCTTGTGTTTGATCAGACTGAGCCAAAACAAAATGATCCAGATATGGACCTTGATGATGTACCAATCAGAGGTACCCGATCCTTGGCTGAAATCTATGAGAGGGCACATGTAGCCTTAGTAGAGCCAACCTGTTTTGAAGAGGCTGCAATGCATGAAGGCTTGAAACAGGCAATGGCAGATGAAATTGCCATGATCGAGAAGAACCAAACTTGGGAGCTAGTTGAGAAACCTGCTAACAGGAAAATTATTGGAGTGAGATGGGTCTACAAGGCAAAACAGAATGCTGACGGAAGTTTGAATAAACTAAAGGCTAGGCTGGTGGTAAAAGGATTCAGTCAAAAATATGGACTGGATTACTTTGAAACATATGCTCCTGTTGCCAGACTAGATACAATCAGGCTGATTGTTGGGTTTGTAGCTCAGATGAACTGGAACATACATCAACTTGATGTAAAATCAGCTTTTCTAAATGGAATCCTTGAAGAGGAGATCTATGTTGAGCAACCAGGGGATTTAAAGTACCAAGGAAGGAAGACTTGGTTTACAGACTAAGGAAGGCCTTATATGGCCTAAAACAAGCCCCCAGAGCTTGGTATGCTCGAATTGACTCTTATCTGCTCAGTCTGAAGTTCGAAAGAAGTGCTAGTGAGCCAACATTGTATGTCAAGAAAAATAAAACTGAAACTCAGCTTGTAGTGTCATTGTATGTGGATGACTTATTGGTGACAGGAGGAGATGAAGTTGATTTGGCAGAATTCAAGACAAAGATGATGCAAATGTTCGAAATGACTGACCTGGGGCTGATGACATACTTCTTAGGAATGGAAGTAAGCCAGAAACAAGGAAGAATCTTCTTGAATCAGAAGTCATTTGCCTTGAAAGTGTTGACAAAGTTTTCAATGCTGAATTGCAAGCCAACTCCCACACCTATTGTAGCTGGGTTAAAATTATCAAGCCAAGAGGGTCATAAAGAAGGATGTGAAACTACCTATAGAAGCTTGATTGGTTGTCTCTTGTACTTGACTGCAACGAGACCAGACATCATGTATGCAGTAAGTTTACTTTCTAGATTCATGCACTGCTGCAATGAACAACATTTTCAAGCTGTAAAACGAGTACTAAGATACATCAAAGGTACTCTAAGTTGTGGTCTCCTATTTAGCAAGGCTGAGGAACTGAAATTGAAAGGGTATACAGATAGTGATTGGGCTGGTTCCAAAGACGACATGAAAAGTACATCGGGGCATGCCTTCACATTGGGGTCAGCAATGGTCTGTTTGAGTTCGAAAAAGCAGTCTTTAGTGGCTCAATCAACGGTTGAGGCTGAATATGTAACTGCTGCTAGTGCAGTGAATCAAGCCATTTGGCTAAGGAAAATCTTAGCAGATTTGAACCTTTCTCAAAAAGAAGCAACAGAGATACTTTGTGACAACAAGTCTGCTGTTGCAATTGCAAAGAACCCTATCTTCCATGGTAGAACTAAGTACTTTGACATAAAGTTGCATGTGATAAGGGAGATGGAGCAAGCTTGTGAAATAAAGCTGGTTCATTACAATTCGGAGGATCAAATCGCTGACATTTTGACCAAGGGTCTTTGTGCATCGAAATTTAACAAGCTAAGAAGACTTATAGGAGTTTGCAGCATGGAGCTCAAGGAAGAGTGTTAAAGCTGATCTCCATGCAGCTGGTATGAAGCTAGTGCAGCTAGAAGTTGGCCATGCAAGCTCGTGACAAGCATGCAGCAACTTTGGTTTATTGTTGCTATTGGATTTGAACTAATGTTTTGTTATTTTGTAATCTAGTTTGTTTCTTCAACTTAGTTGGTAATATTTTGATGTAATCTATTGATTGATTGACTGAAATTTCAGCAATACAACTTGGACAATTAACTTGCTGTTTTTCAATGTAATAGAGTGGGGTTAGGTATGTGATTTGGTAGTCATTTTGACTTGTACACTTCATCTTTAGTTTTCATATGTAATGGCAATATGCTGATTATGAATGTTGTAATACACATCTTTTTCATTAAGTTTCTCAACTGATTCCATTGCTTCTTTTTCTATTTTATTTCTTCTTCTTTTCTTTTTGCTCGAATTCTCCTTGCTTGGTTAGCAAGAATCGTGACTTGCTGCCAAAGCTATAGTTGGACCAGTTGCTTGCACGCTCATTGACACCAACAGTATTTCACCATTTAAGAAATTGAAGCTTAAATCAATGAGCTTTAGACGACTCAATCGTCCCAACTCTCTCGAAAAATGGTCATGGAAATTGTTGTGACTCAAATTAAGAGAGACTAGGAACGACAGATTTCCTAACTACAGAGGGATGGTTCCAGTAAGACCCATGTTGAAAAGATCCAAAACTCCAACTCTTGGGTGCTTAGCAGCGCAAGAGACGCCAACCCAGTTGCAGACAGAGTTATTGGTGGTCCAGTTGTTGGCTAAGATGTTCTGAGGATCAATGATTTGGTGTTTAAATGCAAGAAGAGCAGGTTGATCAGTGGTGAGGTTCCTCACAATCATGGCGTAGCTAACTATGAAATTGCGAATGAACATTAAAGTAGAGAAAAGAAAATGGAATTTGGTCATGTTGATGGCTTTGGGTATCAATGAAATTTGACAAGGGTTGTTAAAGATGCATGGTAAAAGCATTGCTTAAATAAATCAATGGGTGAAGCTTTTTGTTAGGGCAAGTCAACTCGTCTTGGTCATTTCCATAAATAAATGAGTCATTTCCATTTCATTCTTGAGCCCTCCAAATTTCCTTTTTTTTTTTACTTATTTTATGATAGTCCAAAAAATTTATTTATTAATGATAAATACCATTCTTGAAACGAGAACAAGACCAATGTTGTGAAGTGACCATCCATGCATTGGTGAACCTAGATCGCAAGACTGTGAAGTTGCCAAATGTACAAGCTCTACAAAGTTACAAGCTCATCAAGACTGCAAATTCTCTAATAGTGGGAGTTCATTAAAGCTGCGAAAACTCTAATAGTGTGAGCTATATTGGGTATACTTATAGATATGAGCCATTACTCCACAAGTTGCCAACTTGTCAACTTATATTGAAACAGTGATAATTTTTTATAAGACGTTTTGTTTGCGGATTAGACTGAAATCAACCTATGAAGAAGCAAGTTATATGAATCAAGTTGCAAGCTTAAGTCAAGTTGTAATTATTTTATTATTACCTTTCTGCTTATTTAAGCATAATAGTTCATGTAAATTGATAAGTAGCTCAAGTAATGAAACAATTGTTTACAATATGATTTCTCTATTTTTTTTCTCTTTTACTTCTGTTTCAATCATTTCTTCATCAAATATCCAACAATTGGTATCAGAGTCACTTATCTTTGAGGGCATGTTTCCATAAAAATGTCTTCAGCAAATTTTTCACCACCTCCACCCTTGTTTTCACAGGTGAAAACTACCATATTTGGGTAGTAAAAATGAAAACTTATCTTAAAGCCTTTGATCTCTGGAAGATCGTAAATGCCAAAGTAGAACCACCAGTTTTAAGACCAAATCCTACACTTGCTTAAATGAGAAAATACAATGAATAATGTGCCAAAAAAACACAAGGTAATGGCTTGCCTATTAAACAACCTTTCAAATACAATCTTTATAAGAATTATGGTTTGTGAAACTTCTAAACAAGCTTGGGATGTGCTTAGGGAGGAGTTCTAAAGTTTGTAGAAAACAAGGCAGCAGTAGTTGATCAATCTCAAATAAGATTTTGAAAACCTTAAGATAAAGGAAGCTGAGACTATAAAGCAATAGTCAAATCGAATCATGGTAGTGGTGAACCAGATAAAACTACTAGGGGACCAGTTTACAGATAGTCGAGTAGTTGAGAACGTGATTACCACACGTCCTGAGAGATACGAATCAACAATATCTTCACTAGAATATTCACAAGATCTATCAACCATGTCACACTCTAAACTAATCAATGCTATGTATGCTCAAGAACAAAGAAGGGAAAATAAAGAAGGACATGTTGAAGGAGCTTTTCAAGGTAGGAACAAAGAAGTTGCGAGCTCAGTGGAAAGAAGTCAAAGAAAGACAGCAGAAAAGAAAAATATACATCGTGTTCACATTGCAAAACGTTGGGTCACCTTGAAAAATTCTATTGGTTCAGACCTAATGCCCAATGCAAAAATTGCAATTAGATTATCCATGAAGAAAGGGTATACAAGAATAAGAGGCACGTACAACAACAAAACACTCAGGCATAAACTGCAAAAGCAAGTCAAGAAGAATTGTTTTCGCAATCTCTTGCGAAGCCCAGTTCGCAGACCCTTACGAACCCCCCTACGAAGCCCAGTTCATAGAACCTTGCAAGCTCTCCTATGAAGCTAAGTTTGCGGCATCATGCGAACCCTCTAACAAATAAAGAAAGAACTAACTTGTTGATAATAGCTATACAATTCACATGACTACAAATGTGAGCATCTTCAAGAGCACTGACAAAAAGATCCAGTCTAAAGTGAAAGTTGGAAATGGATAGTACATCGAAGCAGTAGGAAAGGGAGATGTTTTGATTAAAACTCTATCAGGTACTAAACTTGTCGCATATGTTCTTTTAGTTCCTAACATAAATTAAAATTTGCTAAGTGTAAGTTAAATGCTCGAGAAAAAAATATTTTGTAGTATTCAAAAACAACAAATGTTTAATCCTTGATCCAAGTGGATACGAGCTTATATCAACAAAGATGGAAGATAGAAGTTTTGTTTTCAATTAGAACTTTTCAACTTCAGTAGCATATACCATCTCACTGGATGAAACGAAGTTATGGTATAGGAGAATAGGACATGTTGACTACAGATCCTTAAGCCAAATTTCCAAGAATAACTTGGTGGAAAATTTGTCGAATATGGTTTATCATGAATATGTATACGAAGTGTGTCAACTTGGGAGACATGCAAGGCTTCCATTTCCTGCGAAAAGAGTATGATGAGCCAATAAAAGTTGCACTTAGTACATACTGACATTTACGGACCCATGAAAATAAGCTCACCAAATGGAAATAGGTACTTTGTGTTATTTCTTGATGATAGTACAAGGTTCTGCTAGGTGTACTTCATGAAGAACAATTTTGAGGTGTTTGAAATTTTTTTACAATTTAAAGTCGTGGTTGAAAACCAAAGTGACTACAAGCTCAAGATGGAAATATCAGACAATGGGGCAAAATACACCTCAGAAAAGTTTCAAAAATTCTACGAATAGGTTGGTGTCCATCATCAATTGAGCAATGTGTATACCCCACAACAAATGGATACTCCACAACAAAATGGAGTGACTAAAAGAAAAAATAGAACTGTAATAAACATGGCATGTTGGTTGCTATTAGAAAGCAAATTGCCAAATGATTTTTGGGCAGAAATAATAAACATTGTTGTTTATTTGCTAAATAGATTGCCAACAAAAGTTGTTGAAAGTAAGACACCATTTGAGACCTGGTATGGTTTTAAAATCTTTGTCTCGTACTTAAAAGTTTTTTGTTGCACTTATTTTGTTCATGTTCCAGGGGAGAAAAGAAACAAGGTGGACAGAAGATAGCAGCCAAGAATTTTTATTGGATACTCTATTATTAAGAAATGTTATAGAATTTATAACCTTTTCTCTAAGAAAATGATTATAAGCAGATATGTGAAATTTGATGAATGGAGAAATTGAAAGTAGATTGCAACAGAGGATGAGATGTGCAAAGAGGGGAGACTGAAAGTTTATCAGCAATCCATTAGAGATCAAATTGAAAATGATGTCATTGATGATCAACCAATATGAAGGACTAGGTCAATGATCTATGTTAATCAAATGTGTAATTTAGCGAAGCTGGAACCAATTACATTTGAAGCAGCAGCTCAAAAAGTTGAATGCCGAAGTGCTATGAAAGATGAAATCATTATGGTCAACAAAAATGAAACATAGAAGCTAGTAGAAAAACCAGTTCGCAAGAAAGTAATTGGAGTTAAATAGGTGTTCAGAACCAAGATGAACTCTGATGGATCAGTTAACAGATATAAAGCCAAGTTGGTTGCGTAAGGGTTTGGCCAACAATATAGAGTGGATTTCACTGAAACCTTTGCCCCTGTTGTGAGGTTTGATGCCATAAGGTTGCTCTTGACTCTTGCACCTCAAAAAGGTTAGAAGATACATCAAATGGATGTAAAGCCAACCTTTCTAAATGGTTTCCTAAATGAAGAAATTTATGTCAAGAAACCTCAACGGTTTGTAGTACCTAGGTGTGAAGCCAACGTGTATAAACTGAAGAAAGACTATATGGTTTGAAGCAAGCACCAAGGGTGTGGTATGAAAGAATCGATAATCATCTAACAGAGATGGATTTTGAAAGATGTATTCGTGAACCCATATTATATGTAAATAAAACTGGTAATGAAATACTTCTCATTATTTCATTATATGTTGATGATTTACTTGTGATTGGTAGCAATAGTGAACTGGTGATTGAATTCAAGGAACAGATGCAAGAGAAGTTTGAAATGTCAGACTTAGATGAAAACACATACTTCCTTAGTTTGAAAGTGAATCAAGCTCGAGATACAATTTTCATAAACCAAAAAGGGTTCGCGATGAAAATAATACAAAGATACAATATGGAGAATCGCAAACTGACAAGCACCCCTATCGCACAAGGTAAGAAGCTCGCCAGCAATGAAATTATTGAAAGGACGGATGAAACAAGCTATAGAAGCTTGGTTGGATGCCTGCTTTATTTGAATGCAGCCAGACTTGACATGATGTTTTCTGTAATTCTGTTGTCAAGGTACATACATTGTTGTAATGTGAACCACTATAGAGTAGCAAAAAGAGTTTTGAGATACATAAGAGGAACTCTAAGCCATAGAGTGAAGTTTGTGAAGACAGAAAAGATCAAACTACTTAGGATTCAAACAGTAATTGAGCTAGGTCTACTAGAGATATGAAGAGTACCTCAAGTTATTTCTTTACTCTAAGATCGAGTATGTTTTGTTGGAGCTCAAAAAAGCAATAAACAGTGGCACAATTAATTGCTGAAGCTGAGTATATTGCAAATAGCTACTGTTGTAAATTAGGCTATCTAGTTAAGGAAACTGTTGAATAATTTAAATTTAAAACAAAATGAAGCAACAAAGATAAAATGTGATAATCAGTCTTCTGTTGCAAATGCAAAAAATTCAGTGTTCCATGGAAGAACAAAACACTTCAAAATCAAGTATCATTTTGTGAGAGAAGTGGAACAATCCAAGGAAGTAGTTTTGGTTCACTGCAATTCGCAAGATCAGTTGGCTGACATTCTAACAAAACCCCTTAAGAAGATGAAGTTTGAAAAGTTGTGTTATGATATTGAGGTTCGCAACATGGAGGCCAATGAGGAGTGTTGCGGAGTGACCATCCATGCATTGGTGAACCCAAATCACAAGGCTACAAGCTCACCAAATGTGCGAGCTTACCAAGACTACAAACTCATTAAAGCTGTGAAGTCTCTAGTTGTGCAAGCTATGTTAGGCGAGCTTATTGATACAAGCCCTTACTCTGCAAGTTGCCAACTTGTCAACTTGCATTGAAACAGTGATATTTTTTTATAAGATGTTTGTTTGTTGATTAGACTGAAATCAGTTAATGAAGAAGAAAGTTGTATGAATCAAGTTGCATGATTAAGCAAGGCTATAATTATTTTATTATTATTTTTACTTATTTAAACATAATAGTTCATGTAAACTAATAAGTAATTCAAGTAATGAAACAATTGTTTACAATCTGATTTCTCCATTTTTTTTATCTCTTTGCTTCTGTTTTAATCCTTCCTTCATTAAATATCCAACAACCAGAACATAACAAAAAAATAGAGACAGCAAAAAACCTATTAATACCCCTATTTTTTCTTTTTAATCTCCTCTAACGGATAATTTAGGAGTCATGTTTCACGTTTGTTTTAATTGAAATATGAATAATTAATACAAACACAATCTTAACTCGAATAATTAATCCTCTAATCATAAAAGATGAAACAATACAATTATTGTACGTGTTACTCACAACATGATATAATTAACAAGTTTAAAACCAATTTTTAACTGTAAATTTAAAACAAAAAATAAAATAAAATTTTTCTTTTGTCCAACCGAAAATATACAAATAACTCAAATAATTGAAAAGACATGTACTCAACAAAAATCAAAAGGTTTTTTTTAACTAATCATTTATATTTTCTATTTTGATAAAATGTTATTTATGTCCAGACTTAAAAGGTTTAGACTTAAATTTTCATTATGTGACACATATTTATACTAATCAAATTGTCTAAAAGGTTTTAAATTAATAATTTTAAATCAAATCGATTACATGTCGTTTGGACATTGGATATTAATGTGTGATTTTTAGGCAATACATTAATTGTGATTTTGTATATGTTACGAGTAATTAGGGAAGTTTGGAGTTATTTATAGGATTTGTATATATTGTTTCCTAATTGCAGAAGATAGTATAAGTCAATAGATTGTATATTTATACGCTAGTTTTTCTATTCAAGAAAAAGAGGGATTGCCTGACTTTTATATAGTATCAGAGCTTTGACGATTCAAAACTTTAATTAATGGCTGGAGATGATGACACACCGCCAAAACCACCACCTAAAATAGATATATCCTCACCTTTTTTTCTCGGTCCTCAAGACAGACCTGGAGATTTTCTTACTCCGACACACCTCAGTGATGAAAATTACGATGATTGGGTGGCTGAAATAGAAACTACTCTTCAAGCACGGAGGAAGTTTGGATTTCTCGATGGCATGATCATAGTATCCATTCCTCCATGTACAGATGCAAATTAGACTGCAATTCATGCCATGCTTGTTTTCTGGATTATGAACACCATTACTATCGAGGTAAAACGTACTCTTTCGAAATATAAAGATGTGAAACGTTTATGGGATACTTTGAAAGAAAGATATGCTCTTGTAAATGGACCGAGAATTCAACAACTAAAATCAGAAATTGCTCGTTGTGAACAACCAAAATCAATGAGTGTTGCTTCTAATTATGGAAAACTAACTACTTTGTGGGAAGAATTGCATCACCATGAACCAATAATTACATGTTCCTGTTGCTCTAATAGTACTGTAGGTAAAACTCATGAGAGTAGACATGAAAATGACATGCTGCATCAATTTTTAATGGGATTAAATGCTAAGTACTATGGACAGCTTCATGGGAACATACTTGCTCAGGATCCTTTACCTTCACTCAATCGTCATACCAATTGGCCATTCAAGATGAACAAGTGCGGATAGTTTCCGAAGTGAAAGATAAAAAGCTTGCAGTCATTGGTTTTGCTCTATGCTCGAGTGGAAGGGGTTGTGGGCAAATTGAAAAGGTTGATAAATCTCACCTTTTATGTACTCACTGCAAAAAGATCGGTCATGAGGTCAGTAACTGCTTTGAAAAAATAAGCTATCCGGAGTGGTGGGAGGAACAAATAAAACAATCTAGTGGAGCAGGGTGTGGCCGACTTTCTAATTCATCTTTGCAATCGGCTGGTCGTAATCGAGGGGTACAGTGATTGCCAATGCAGCAATTGCTACTACTTTTTATAGTGTTGTAGGACTGAGCAACAATAACATCACTTCAGCAGCACCTCCTTCAACATTTACAGCTGATCAATGGAAAGCTCTCGCAAGTGTGTTTGGTAATTTGACTATTTCTAATGATCGTATGAATGGTATGTTCAATGAAAGACTTTGGATTATCAACACTGGTGCATCCAATCATGTGACAGGCGATATTTCTTTTTTATTTGATATAAAAGACATTGTTGAATGTTCTGTGGGTCTTCCCGATGGTCAAAAGATTATTGCGACCAAGGAAGGATCTGTAAAATTGTCTTCTGGCATCACTTTACAAAATTTCCTTTATGTTCCAAAATTAAACTACAACTTATTTTCGGTTTCATAGTTTTGTGACGATACTAACGGAATTGTCCAATTTAACTCTAATATGTGTGTTATACAGGACCAAATGAGGAAGCTGATTGGAAAGGGAAGTAAGCAAGATATACTCTACTACTTCAAGGAGGAAACTAATTCTATTCAAGTAATCACCATTGACGGAGAGACATATTGTCTTGCTCTTTGGCACAGTAGAATGGGGCATCCTTCAGAGAAAATAATGAAGTTACTTCCTCCTGTTTGAAATTGTAGGGGTAGTTTGAATAACGCTTGTGAAGTTTGCTTTCAGGCCAAGCACTCTAAAGATAAGTTTCTTTTAAGCGACAATAAAGCTAGTCGTATTTTTGAATTGGTGCACATTGATTTGTGGAGTTGTTATAGACATGAGTCCTCTTGTGGGGCTCAATATTTTTTGGCTATCTAAATGATTTCTCTCTTGCAGTGTGGGTCTATTTGTTAATTGATAAAACAGAAGTTTTTCAAATGTTTATGTCTTTCGTTGCCATAGTTGAACAACAATTTTCACAAAAGATTAAAATAGTTAAGAGTGACAATGGAACAGAGTTCACTTGTCTACTTAATTATTTTTCAGCAATTGGTTTTCTATTTCAAATTTCTTGTGTAGGTACTCCTCAGCAAAATGGGAGAGTTAAGTGCAAACACAAACACATTCTTAATGTTGCAAGAGCTTTATGTTTTCAAGCTCATTTACTTATTTTCTTTTAAGGAGAGTGTTTTAACCGCAGCTCATTTGATAAATAGAACCCCTTCTAGTCTTCTTGGCAACATCACTCCTTTTGAAAAATTGTTTGGCTACTCTCCCTATAATGCTATTAGAGTTTTTGGTTCCTTATGTTTTGCTTATAATCAAAAGACTAAAGGGGACAAGTTCGAAAGTATAAGTCGGAGATGTATTTTTGTGGGTTATCCATTTGGAAAAAAGGGATGAAGGCTGTTTGACCTTGACACACGAGAGTTCTTTGTTTCACGAGATGTGAAATTTTTTTAGAATAATTTTCCCTTTATTGATCTGAAGGGTACACAAGCTAAACCCAGCGACGTATTTGACACAAATGTTGATCTTGATCTTGATTTCTCGAAATTTTTGGATGATGAAGTGCAAACCCATAATCCCGTAGATTTTGCATCACCAAGTTCTTCTGCACCTACTGCTACTGCGTCATCTCCAGTTGAGTCTACTACTTCAGCCGACCAACCTCTTGTTGTCACTCCCGAGGCAACTTCAACTCCTACTTTGGCCATTAATACTCCAGATGAGGTTCTAGGTCGTGGTTTGTGACAAAATACTCCTTCAGTTCTTCTTTGTGATTTTGTTACTAATATCATTGTTAAAGAGAGTCTATCTCATGCTGCTTCCTCTCCACAGCTTACCTCAGGTACTTCTTTTCCAATAACACACTATATTAGTTGTGACAATTTTACTGTCAGATATCGCAAGTTTCTTGCAGCCATTACTACAGGACATGAACCTCGATCCTTCAAAGAGGCCATGAAAGATCAAGGTTGGAAAAGTGCTATGCAGAATGTAATTAAGGCATTAGAAGACAATGGTACTTGGACAATGGAGTACCTTCCTCTTGGAAAGCGTGTTTTGGGTAGTCAATGGGTGTATCGCATAAAGTTTCATGCAGATGGAAGTATAGAGAGATTAAAAGCTCGATTGGTAGTCTTTGGAAATCATCAGACCAAAGGTTTAGAATATAATGAGACATTTGCTTCGGTTGCTAAAATGGTGACGGTTCGTGTTTTTTTAGCTATAGCTGCTTCAAAAAATTGGGAACTTCATCAAATGGACGTTCACAATTTCTTCCTTCATGGTGATCTGGATGAGGAGGTGTATATGAAATTGCCTCCGGGGTTTGAGTCCTTCAATCCGAATATGGTTTGTCATTTAAGAAAATCTCTCTATGGCTTAAAACAAGCACCACATTGTTGGTTTGCCAAACTTGTTGCAGCTTTGAAAAGGTATAGTTTCCTGCAATCTTACTCAAATTATTCTTTGTTTACTTATACTAAGGGTGCTGTACAGATTAATGTCTTAATATATGTTGATGATTTGATTATCTCTAGCAACAATTCTACTGCAATAAAGGCTTTCAAAGCTTATTTGAGTGATTGTTTCCATATGAAGGATCTTGGAGACCTTAAATATTTTCTTGGCCTACAGGTTGCGAGAAGTTCTTCCGGCCTATTTTTGTGTCAACGCAAGTATACTCTCGATATTATCACAGAGGCTGGTCTCTTAGGGGGAAAATCGGCTGACTTTCCCATTGAGCAAAATCACAAACTTGCTCATGCTTCCGGGGCTCTCCTCACAAATCCAGAGTCTTATCATTGTCCAATTGGACGTCTAGTATATTTGGCTGTTACAAGGCTAGATTTGGCATACTCTGTACACATTTTGTCGCAATTTATGCAACAACCTCGCGTAGAACATTGGAAAGTTGCTTTACGCATTATGCAATATTTGAAAGGTACTCCGAGTCAAGGTATCTTATTGCATTCAGATAGTGAATTGATGTTAACAGGGTGGTGTGACTCTAATTGGGCAGCATGTCCTCTTACGCGTCGATCATTGACAGGTTGGCTTATTTTCCTTGGTCATTCTCCTATCTCGCAGAAGACTAAAAAGCAACACACTGTTTCATGTTCATCAGCAGAAGCAGAATATCGATCCATGGCTTTCGTTACTTGTGAGTTAAAATGGCTTAAGGGCTTGTTACTTAGCTTGGGTGTTCATCATCCCAAGGCTATTACCTTATTTTGTGATAGCCAATCAGCTTTGCATATTGCCAGAGATCCTGTATATCATGAGAGAAGAAAGCATATTGAAGTGGATTACCACTTAGTTCGTGATGCAAAAACAGAGGGTTTGGTTATGCCTTCGTACATTCCTACTACGGTTCAACTCGCAGATATTTTAACTAATTCTAGCTTTAGGCAGGAAACATTTTGATTTTTTACTTGGCAAGTTGGGCATTGTGAATCCCCATGCTCCAACTTGAGGGGATGTTACGAGTAATTAGGGAAGTTAAGAGTAATTTATGGGATTTGTATATATTGTTTCCTTATTGTAGAAGATAGTATAAGTCAATACGTTATATATTTATACGCTGGTTTTTCTATTCAAGAAAAAGAGAGATTGCCTGACTTGTATATGATATAATTTTTGATTAATATATATTTTATCTTTGAAATTCGTTATTTATATTTAATTGGTACCTAATTTTATTTTATTTTTTGCACTTAGTACTTAAATTTCAATTCCATCACAAACTTTAATATCTCTCTAGTAACTATTAAAATGTGTTGATATAACACCGATGGCCAATAACAAAATAACATGTGGAAACCTGAGTTACAACTTATGAAATTTTTTAAATATATATAGTTATTAAAAGAATTCATATCAAGAATGTACCTGGACAAATGATTGTCCAAGTTTATTTTAGACATACTTTTTTACTAATTCTATATAGACTTAATCCACAAATTTATACTTAAGTTATACCATTTTTCCATCTTGGTACATAAACTTTTTTTTTTGTCATAAGTAGTACCTAAACTATTTTTCTTTCTTAAGTTGGTACTCCCATTAGTTAAGCCGTTAAATCTTTTTTCTTTTTAAAGGCTTAACTTACAAATTGATACCTATAAATTATGTATTTTTTCTCATTTTGGCACCTAAACATTTTTTTCATTACATGGTATCTAAAATACATTTCTTTTCCAAGTTGATATTTCTTTTAATTCAACCGTTAATTAAACCATTAAGTCTATTTAAGAAAAAGATAATCAATTAAAAATTATCATGTAAAAAAAATATGAAAAGTATTACTTTATCTTTTATATGTGTGGGTATGTATGGATGCATATACTTTACATTTTTCCTTCTTTCTTCTTCCCCTTACCTTCGGCTTCTTCTATGAGTGTGAGCATTTTCAGCTTAATGTTGAGGTGATTATAGGTTGGGTCGGGCTAGGACTCAATAGAATTTTAGGTCTGTGTTCTAGGTCTAGCTCACCAGTATTAAAAAAATTTATATGATTTTTTATATAAAAATAAATTTAAAAATATAATACATCAAATACGCTAAAAACATTAAAATAAATGTCTCCAACAAATTGAAAATAAATTTAAAAAACTATTTGTACTTGAATAACACTAAAATAGGTGCAACTTAACAAGTAAATATGTAACAGCCTGATTCTCAGTGGTGACAAAACAGTGATTTCGGGACCACAAATTTTCATCGTATTGACTCATAAATATTATTTTTAAAATATTTATAGTCATTATAGTCGTATTAAAATTTGGCTTATAAATATTAATATTTAGATAGTTAATTCAAAGAAAAGGACTAAATTAAAAAAGATGCAAATTTTAGTAAGTCTTGAATTCCATAGATTTAATAGCTTAATTATGAAATAAAAGGGGCTTAAATAATAATTAGCCCATTTGATTATTAATGGACCTATGGGTATTCAAATTGTGTTTTTAAAAGGTTTTAATTACAGGTAATTAGGTAATTTGGTAAATAAAGTAATGTTTAATAAAACCAAAGCTAAAATTATCATCTTTTTCATCTTCTTGCCAAATCATAAGGATTTTTCACCATTTTTGGAAGCTTTACATTCAGTTGAGCATAGAAGCTTGCATGTAAGTCCATTTTAGTTTTGTTTCTTGTAATTTTTATGTTTTTGAGACTGTTGCAACTAGGTCTAGTTAGCCCATATTTTCGTTTTTTATTCTATTAAAAATTTTGGAAGTTCTCATTAATGAATATTTAATTTTCTTGATGAATACCATGTATTTGGAGCTTTGATTATGATCTTTGATGAATTTGTAAAGTGAATTTTGTTAGATTTTGATTTTAGGATTAAATTGTGAAAATGCCAAAATTTTAGGGTTTAATAGTAAATTTTATGTTTATTAGGGACTTTTAAGGGCATATTATATTTGGATAAAATATTGACTTGAGAAAATTGGTTAATTTGATAAATTTTGAGTTAATGGGCTATATTGCAAAAATTATAAAATTTTAGGGTAATTATGTAAATTCAAAAATAAGATGATATTAATTGTAAGATAGATTGGAAATGAAATATATGTTAATAAATGAGTAATTTTACATTTTAGATCAAGATCCCGTAGATACTCATGGAAAAGAAAAATTAGCAAAATAGTCTATAAACTTCTACAACTACTACAATTCAGTCTAGGTAAGTTCGTACGGTTAAAATTTAACTTTTATATAAATAGATGGTTGATATTACATGATAATATATATATATATATATATATTCCATTTTTGGTAATGAATCATTGTTTGAGTTATAATATTAAATTTTATATTCGTTTTGAAATTGAACGCAAGATAGAGTACATTCGTGTTTTGGAATATTACGGGGGTTTGGAGTGAAGATTGTATTGGAGGGAGATATTGGTATATTACCCAAGTAAACCAAGGTTCAGCATTTGTTGCGAGCTCTCGCGTTATACTTTATGTTTGGCTTGGTTTGGTTGGATCAACTCTTTTAAGCTTCTGTTTAATTCTTATGAGCTTTTGTTCAACTCTTTTGAGCTTCTGTTGACGATGTCTCTTACCCGTAAGTCGTTCTTCGAATGGGAAATCTCGGTAAGGTAATCTATTTAATGAATTTGAAAGATATGTTATTTATTTCATATTGATCTGAATATAGATGAATTTATCGATTGAAGTTGTGAATAATAGGGAGTCCTCTAGGATGATTATTATTGTTTGAATTATTATAATTAGTTCGGTAAATTTTATTGTTTAACTCGTTGAACTTACTAAGCATCCTTAAGGTTACTTGTGTTGTTTATTGTCATTGTAGATACTTTAAAGATTGAACGGTTGGATCAACACTCAAGTCACACTATTCAGCTCAATTCGGTAGTTTTTGGTACATTTATTCCATATTATATGGCATCTAATAGGTTTGAATGTTGATATTCATGTTTTCGTTATGTAAATAGTTAAGTATGAATTTGGTTGTGTAAGTTGTTGGGATGACACCTTTTTAGTACTTTTGATATATTAAAAAGTATGTGTTAAGTGGTTATGTGATGCATGTTAAGATTACAAGTTAGTATGTTATGAAGTGAATTTAGTATAGCTAAGATATGGTATTGAATCTAGAATGGAATGTTTAGAAATAAGTTAGTTGATGAATGGTTAAGAATGCTTATGTTTTGGTATATATAATGTTTATGTTTGAGGTGTCTAATTGGCATATTGGTTGTATGGTTTATTAGCTTAATGTGTAGATCATTTTATGTAGGTTTTAAGCATGTTTTGAAGCTTTGATCATGTGTGCAAGTGTACTTAAGTTTGTGCTTAAGAAAGGTGAGAGGAATGGCTTGATTTTGGCCATTTTCTTGTCCATACGGCCTGAGACACTAACATGTGTCTCAGCCGTGTGTGACATACGACCATGTGACACAGCCATGTTGCCCTTATAGATTCAAGGCATACAACTCAGGCAGTTACACGACCTAGCACACAGATGTGTGAGGCCATTTCGAGGGTGACATGACTTAGCACACGAGCGTGTGGCTTGGCTGTATGACCCAACTTAGTGAGTTACACAGATATGGACACGGGCTGGGACACAGATGTGTGTCCCTATTTCGAATACCCACACAGCCTGAGACACGGGCATGTGCCTCAGCTATGTGAGTCACACGACCATGTGACCCCTACAATCCAAATTTTTCAACTGTTTCCTAAAATTTCTAAACGTTTTCGATTTAGTTCCAAACTATTTCTATAGTATTTTTAGGGCTTCGAAGGCTCAATTATTGTAATTAAATTATGTTTGCATTGATGTATGAAGTGAATGGTTTACTATTTTATTGGTCTGGTAATGCTCCACAACATTGTTCCGGTGACGAATATGGGTTAGGGTTGTTACAAAATATCTCTAAAATAGTAGAAAAATTAACAATAAAATAATAGTTATATAATATCCAAATAATAACAACAAAATAGTAATAATATAATAGCAAAATGGCACCAAAACGCAAAAACAGTGAAAATGGCAGGAAAAAGTAGCAAGTTTTTTTTTTTTTGCAAATTTGGGTCGAACTGGGCCCGAATGAAAAATTCTTATCCAAGGCATGGGCCGTTTAGGAAACGAGCCTCTTTTTTTCCTAAACTCATTTTTTGGGCCTATATTTTTGTCCAAACCCTCCCACTTTTTGGGCGGGCCTTTGAGCCAGGCTATCAGATTTAACTTCATGGTCTTGATCAAGGTTTTCAAAATCAGACTACTGGTCAAATTAGTCAGGCCACCAATTCCCGATTTTGATCGACTCGTGCAATTCAACCAAATAAATTATTTTCAAAATTCATAAAAATAAAAAAATAAAAATAAAGGAAATCAATTTAATAGGTTTTTTAGCTCATTTAAATCGATCTATATCTATTCACGGGTCAATTGGTCTAACCTTTATTTTTGGATCAATACCTCAGTTGGTTCCTAGTCCAACTGGTCCAGTCTACTTTTGAAAAGACTAGTTTTAATCAATAAAAAACACTTTTTCAATCCCTTCAGGTCTAACAGGTAGGTAATGATGCCCACGACTACAGAAGGAGTATGCAACGACTAATTTTATTTTTTTATGGTTGCGCCGCCTGACATCTCTCGGTACAACATCACCAGCTCACTTCTTTCAAGTCGACAAGTTGCAGTAACCACCTTAAATGTACAAGAGTTTGAGATTTATTGTGCATTAGAACACCTCCGATTAACCTCAGGATTTACGCTCGGGCATGTTGTTCTCTTTCAAAGGGACTCAAACTCTCATAGAGATTTTGAAGATTTTCCTGCAACCATTTCATCTCTATCTGGCTACCAAAAAACTTGTCCGACACCTTGCCTAACAACTGCTCGCAAATGCTGCTTTAATCGCAAAAGACCACTAATCACTTAACGACTGGCTCATCCACCGATAAACCGAGCTATAATTAAATGTCCTCGAGTGGGATTGTACACTTACCACATGGAAGATAGAATGTGTGTATCTCGGGTCTTCATCGTTCGACCAACGCGCTATAAGTGTATGGTCCAATTTACATTCTCGAGCATACGAGACACGTGTAAGAATCCCACATATTTCAAATAGGGTTCAATCATAGGCGATGGTCTCGAAGACAGATTTTATATACATGCCTCCAAACTCCGATCTTTGACCTATTATAAAAAAAATAAACTTAATATTTTTAATAATGAACTTAAAATAATATTAGAAATATTAGAAATATTTTCTTACCGTTTGTAATTGGATTGGGTAAATGTGGCTCCCATTCAAACAAATAAAAGAATTTGCAATTATAGATTTCAATTAAAACAAATAAAAATTAAAATACATAAATAAATCAAGACGAACTTGAAATAATTTTAATTAAAATTTTAGAACTAAAATCTTGAGAGAATTGAGAGAATTGGAATTGAATGAAAAACAAAATAGGAATATAATTTGGGTTTATATAAAAATAAAACTAGTATTTTATGGTCGTTGGAGAATCCGACTGCTGGGGAAAAACACGTCCAGTTGGACACGTTTTCACCCCTTCTCCAAAATCAACTCATCTCGGTAAATATGTCAAAAATCGACCTATTCCATTAATTTTTTTATAGCCTTTTTGACTAATTTAACCGACATTTGGTGTAGTTTATCCAAAATTATCAAATATTTTTTAGAATTTTAAAATCAATCAAAATAAAAATAAAGATAAATATTCAATTTTTAAATATTTTGAAATCGAACAGAACTTTTTCTTCTTTTGTTTTTTTTTAATAGATTCTGAAATATATTAGGTTTTTGTTTTACGATTTTGCAATGAATTACTAATTTCACTTACATTAAACATATTATCTCTTTTTTGTACGTTGACCGAAATTACATATTTTATGACAATAAAAATGATAATTACAATTTACAAGTTATAAATTAAACAAATTCATAAGTTGGGTTATATTTATTGTTACTTATTTGAGTCATTTCAGTATGAGTTAATTTTGAGTTTAGTTAAATTTCAAGTTAGATCAATTTTAAGTTCGGGTTAGACGAATTCCTATTATTGACTTCTCTTGACCAAATTTGATTGGATCGAGTTTGAGTTGATCGGTCAAGTTTTCGTGTTATAAACTTTAATTATTTTATACCAAATCTTTGTTAGTTACCAACAAGTGTTGAGTGTAGTGATAAGGCATATTGTACTTTCAAGTGAGAATACAAGTTCGAATATTAGAAATAACATTATTGGAAGGGACAGTCATAAATCCCCAAAAGAATTAGCCTTTATAGATCTTAAAACGAAAAGAACATTGAGTAAGCAGTGGTTATATAAGAAAAGGCCTTATTAGATAGTCTATTAAAAAATCGAATAAAAATTAATATTTTAATGATTTAATTTTAAAACTCATTTAGTAATCCATAATAAAAACACCTCATAGAATTTTTATATAAAAAAAGTGAAAAATAAGAAGTTACTTATTCGTTAATGGAGATTTTAGATTTATTTTATTCTCTTTTAACACTATATCATCCTTTAAAGATTTTAATTTTAAAATTTGAGTTTATTTAAAATCATTTAAAAAATAAAAATATTTCCTAATTTAAATTTTATATTCACAGGAGTACCTTTTAAAGAAGTAAACTATTAATCATTAAATGGATTCTATTTTTACGTGTAAAGATCGAATCACTAAAATTATAATTAAAGAATGATATAAACAATTACCGCATTTTATAATTAAACAAAATAAATATTTAAAGTTGGATTTATTAAGACTAAAGAAATAAATAAATAAAAATTCAGATTATTTTGCTGTTAAATTTATCTAATGATCGGGTGATTCATCCAGTTCGTACACGCCACTTTTTTCAAATAACAATTTAATTCGACCGGTAAACACCGTTATCTTACCACTTTTTTCAAATAATCAATTTTTATATTTTGGACCCAACACTAATGATACCCAAATAACCTGACAATACCTTCGTACCTTCCACTTGCACCAAATCGAAGCAACCACACCTTATCTTGAAATGTGTAATTTTGTACCGTATCTAAGACTATACTTTTCTTTTTCCTTTTAATATGTTATGCCCTTCGAATGTTAACATCATCTTTTTATAAAACAAAAGCCCAAAGTTTTTAACAGAAATCTAGAAAAATAAAGTTTTCATTTACTGTAAAATTTGCCTTTGTCTAGTAGTTAAGTTATTCATTGACTTCAAATATTTTTGAGTTAACTATCTAAATAGTCATTCTAAAATTTTTTTGTTTTCTTTCTATTGAGAATTCAAGCCTTTAGCGTATCTTTTTTGTCCTCTCTATAACTGCAGTTCCAACCTTGCAGCTTTGCATGGTTGCCATTTTTCTTGTTCATCGGCTTCATAAAAGCTAAAACCAAGGTCAATCGACTTTTTAATTCACTAAGGTCAACAATGTATTGGCTTTTCGTTTAACACCCAAATCCCCCATCTCACCGACAGTGTCAAGGACCTTTCCTTTTGCCTTTGGTTCTTCTCTACGGTTCTAGGTTTTTGTACAGTGGGCTGCTTTGAAAATGATGGACCAAGTGTCGAAGCAGGTGATTTACCTTTACGGTGACTTGGATTTAACCATTATTGAAGCTCGAAAGCTGCCTAATTTTCCCCAGCACTGTAAAATCATGACCAGCAAATTCCCCCCCCCCCCAAAATTTGTAATTTTGTATCGATTACACTGATTTAAGGTTCTAAACCCACTCCAAAATAATCCAATGTTCCCCGAAATTTATCTCCAAAATTTTTTACCCAATTTTATGTTTTTTTTAGAGTTAATTATTATTGTAAGTGATGTGACTTCCCACACCTGATCTAATAAATAAATCCGAATGCGAGATATTTAGGACAACTCAAACTAATCTAATTTAAACTTTAAATTTAACATGAAAATCAATCATTAACAAAACCATATCAACCATTCCAATAGTTTAAATTCATTATTAACAATTTAGAAGCATTTTAAAATGGTTCTTAGGTTATCAGAGGTGGTTAAGACCAAGTATGAGTTTTCAGAAGTCAAAACAATTTAAAATAAGAGAGGGGTCATATTATGTCTTAATTGTATCGGTACAATTATAGGCTAATATTGATACAAGTCACAAAATACTATTCTTTTTTGTTTATTCACTTGAATTTGAGTCTTAATTTTAAATTTTGACCTTGCATAACCATGAATTAAATTCTAAACATTATGAATTCGTATGTGCAAGTATGGTTGAATCATGTTCAGATAACACTCCACTGAATTTCTAGTCAGGCTGTATCCTACAAATTTCACTGCTATAATTTTCGTTTGTTATTTTTTCTTACCGTGCAATTATACTACCATAGCCTCAACATTACCTTTTTCTTATTTGAGAGTAGGATGGATTGCTAGAGATTGAATCCAAATTTTAGTAATTTTAGTAAAGGTAAATTATATCAACAGTCACTTAACTTTGATGCAGTTGACAAAACAGTCTTCTAAGTTCAATTCAGTTACTCAACTTTCGAAAAATAACAAAACAGTCACTAACGTTATCGAAAACTGATAAATCAGTCACCCATTAACATTTTCCATTACAGAACTAATAAGGCAGGTGACATAGCCAGTTAACTTGTCACGTTGGACGAGGCAAAATTAAGTGATCATTTTTTTTATCCTTCCTTTTCTATTTTTTTAATAAATGACCCAATATTTTTTTACTTTTTGAGTAAATGGCTTAATATGTTTGTACTTCTTATTCTCCATCCTAAGAATCTTGCCATCGACGCCTCCGCCACAATCACCTTTGGCGTCACCATCATTGATCTCCAAACCACCACCATCCTATCCATTATTTTTCTTTTTCAACCCCCCAATAGAAGAGCCATCACGGTTGGGATCTAACTGTCTCTTTTTTGTTGCCCAAAGTCATTAACTCTGAAAAAACTAGATCGAAATGGAATTGGAGACAATTTGGGGTCAAACTATAATATCCACAACCAAACTAGTTAGGGGAAAATTCTCCAAAGCAACATTATCAAGTCTGAGATATGATATGATATAAACAAAAGGGGAACATCCAGACAAACCAAACAATCAATTGAACCCATAATTTTCGGGAACAAAGGAAGTGATTTCTCCAAAAGGACAGCCAAATGTTGACAAGTGAATTTTGGGTCGGGTCAGTGATTAGTAAGATCCCAAAGTTGAATTCTGACTGGGTATTGTAACAAAAGAAGATGAGAGATGGATCAGAAGAAAAGCGGCGGAGATGGTCGGTGACAAAAGCTGGGGTCGATATGAGGTAAGCTCAATCCTTGGAAAGGGATTTGAATCGGGTTTCAAGGTTGGCATCTCCATTTCTTCTCCTCCTTTTCTTCTTCTTCTTTTTCTCTTTTTCTTCTCCTATTCTTCTTCTTCTTCTTTTTAGCTCTTCTTCTTCTACTACCTATACCCTAAACTCTTAAACGAGATTGTCTAAACTGATGCTAACCTTCCAAATGGCCAATTAATGACAATAAAGACTCTGTCAAATGCCATGTCACTTTTTAGTTATGTCTATAACAGAAAATGGTTAAAAGGAATGTTTTATTATTTTTTGAAAGTTGAGTGATTGAATTAAAATCAGAGTGACTATTTTGTCAGCTGCATTAAAGTTGAGTGACTATTGGTGTAATTTACCCTTTTAGTGAATACATTTAGATAAACTTTATTATATAACAAATCATTAAATAATTGTATTATCAAATAAAAAGTAAATTATATATATTAATAATTTTATTAAGTGAAATTAAGAATTTTAATACTACAACTATCACTATATATAAAAATACTATACAGTATTATGAGCCCTTCATTTTCTAAAATTTTAAATTATTTACTTTTATTTTATTAAAATAAATAAAATATAGTAAATTTTAATTATATTATATTAATATAAATATAATATTATATATACACATACATTTTAATTTAATGTTTTCAATGATAATTTTTATTCTCATCGTTATAATTGCTTTTAAATCTAAATACAGGCTATTTTACTAATCTAACCTAAAAAATTTAATATTTATAAAATGACCCAAGTTTAAAAACAACCACCAAAATTACCTGAAATGAACAGTAAAAAAATAGTGTCAGGCTTTAAAAAATTGATTTTTTTTACTTTGGAAACCCAATGGCCGACACCAGGGTTTTTTTTTTTTAAAATCATATCATATTAGTATACAAAAATACGAATATTTTAAAAAAAAATTTGGTTCTGGCCATGTAATGGCCGGCACCAGAAAAGTTAAAAAAAAATTGTTACTGGCCAATAGATGGTCGACACCAGGTACCTTTTTCTTGTCTCAATGCATTTTTTTTTTTATTTTGGTACACTGATGGATGACACCAGTTAAATTTTTAAAAAAAAAATAGGTGCTGGCCATGTAATGGCCTGCACCAGAGATGTAAAAAAAAAACAAATTTAGGTGCTGGCCAGTAGATGGTCAAAAAAAAATTTGGGTGAGCACCAAGTACTTTTTTCGTGTCGCAATACAATTTTTTTTTTACTTTGGTACACTGATGGCCGACACTACTTAATTTAAAAAAAAAAATTAACCTTATATATATAGTGGGTGATTTGGGTTCTGATAGTGTAAATGGATAAGAAAACATTTTTTTTTAGAGAGCCATCAAAATGAGAGTGTTTTGTAGCATATCATCAAATAAGTTTTTTGTAGTGGATTGTAGATGAGAGTTTTTTGTAGTGGACTGTAGATGAGAGTTTTTTATAGTGTACAACCGAATTTCGAAGTTGAATTATATACTGTCATGTTTTAACGGAGTTGAATTATATACTGTCATGTCCATCTTAAAGGTTATGCTATTAAGGGTTGGATGACTTTCTGCACCATAGGTTAATCGAGATGCCCAACGCAGATGGACATTACCTATGGTGCAACAGTGTTTATTCCGTAACTTATAAGTGGGGTACTGATGCAACGTAGACATGATTCAAGCAAAAGACGATTAATTATCCATTCATTTATGCAGCTGGTTTTTTATTTCTTTTTAAATTTGTTGACCGTTGCAGCTATCCAATTATCATGTACTGATGCAACGTAGACCTGATTTAAGCAGAAGACGATTAATTGTGAAAAAAAACAACTATTCAAAATAATTGTATTATTTCTTTAGAATGTTTTATTTTTTATATCTACAAATTTAATGTAATTGTTTAGGATTTAAGGTTTCATTTTTATATTTTCGTGTATTAATTTCTTAAAATGTTTGTATTTTTTATATCGTAAATTTAATTTAGCTTTGTATTATATGTAGTTTTAATTTAAAATTTTCGTGTGTTAATTTTACCCATATGTTTGTAGTTTGTTGGGTGTTTAATTTTAATTTAGTGCGTATTATTTTTGTTTGAATTTTATATTCTATTGTATTAATATTGTAGAATGTTTGTATTTATTATGTTTGTAAATTTAATTAAGTAGTGTACTATTACTTATCTGAATTATATATTATTTTATTAAATATTTCAAGTCATTTATTAAAACAAATAATTATTTTAGAGAAATTAAATTTATATTAAAAACAGAATAATTACAAAATAAAGTAAATATTACAGATATAAATTAAAATTGTCGTGATCTCGACGACATTCCTAGCGTTGGTGTGTAACAGTCTGGATACCTCCTGTGGCGATGTTGTGCACCTTGTTGAGCCGTTTGATAATTGTTCAGTCCGGCCTCATGTGTCGTATCCAATATACTTAGAAAAGTAGTATAATCATATACATCATAATCGGGAGTTAAGGGGTATTGCGTGACCGGAGGTGCAAATGGAAAAATATCCTCAGTAGTAAGTGCATGTACTTCCTGATCGAGCTCCGAGTGGTATGAGGAAGATCTGGACCGTGTCGAATGTTGAGGTTCGGGGTCGTCACAGACAATATCCTCGAACAATGGAGGAAATTGGGGCTCAGGCTCAGGCTCAGGCTCCGAGTAGTGTGATGACAAGTCGGATGCTTCATATTAGGGCTCAGGATCGAGGTTCAAGGTAGAATCGATTCCGGTGTTCCCGAATGGATGAACTCGACTACAGCGCAGTCGTGCATCCCTTTGTTTCCATTGTGAAGATTCCGGTTGTGCGTCTCTTTAGATCAGCATATAACGACCTTAAAATAAAAATGGCTTCCCGTGTACCATACGTACTCGCGCGTAGAAAAGAACCCTCCCTCTAACACATACAAAGGAGGGGCCTCGAATGTCGATCATTCCATAAAAAGATATACAGTTCATGTTTTTACGCCAAATTTAAATCGTCCCGACCCGAACCCTTTTTTGTCTATTCCGTGGACTTCTGTGATGTCGACGAAAGGGTTCAGGATAGGTTGTACGCAACCGTACTGCCTCAATACCCGACCTTCATCGTGCCATTCCACCATATGGAAATGAATCAATGGTACATTTGAGACGAACAACTGTTGTTGCTCGATAACCCATGATGGTATGAGCGTTGCGATCTCTTCCTCAACATATGGCATCCATAGAAACTGCATAATATAGACAACACGTTATTAATTAATTTTTTATTGTGTAATTATTGTATTTAAAAAAGAAAGATTCAGAAGCATATTTTATGCCATCCCTAGAATGAGTCTCTATCATCATATGGTACATAGGTATGGAGAACGATCGCCCGATTCCCGGTACAGTTGCCCATCTAAAAAAAAGAATAAATTATCAGATTATTTTTTCAATGCAAAAAATAAGTATACTATATTATACAACTAAAAAATAGATGGCAGAATTGAACTATATATTTACTATTAACCAGTGGCCACACATACGGTTGGTGGCTCACTGATGCTAGAAATGACATTCGGTATAAGGCTCAAGACTGCAGTAGAATGCAGCAACCGCCCATTACTTTCATAGATGGCTTTGACACTCGACAAACCTCACGATATAAGCATGCTAACACCGCAGAGCCTCAACTAAATCTTCCAACAAGCTCGAGATCCTCTAATAATGGGAGATACATTATTTTAACTTTATTTGTATCGACTTCTGGCAATAGTATCCCACCTATAAGTTGCAGAATGAATGCTCTTGCAGCGTAGATAATGTCCATCTGTGTTGGACTGCTCAGAAGATGCTGGAAGTTTTCTTTTAACCAAGTAAATTTAATATAGGTTAACCGTCCTTCCTCTTCGTTGGGGGCACTCTTGCAAGTAACCGCTAGCAAGTGCCCTATGAATCGGGCACTCTTCCAAGCTCGGTCACTGCTTCATCAATTATAGACAGCCCTAGTTGGACTGCTACGTCTTGCAGTATAATAGTTACCTCCCCACATGGAAGGTGGAACATATGTGTCTCCGAGCATCATCTTTCAACTAAGGCTGATATTAAATTGGTCCGTAGCTCATATATCTGAATGTACATGGTGACCCCAAAACCCGCGACATTTAAATACGAAAAAACTCTTCGATTGGGAAATTAACTGGATCATATATCCGGGGTCTCACAATCAGTATATATCCTGCGTTTATAGTAAATATAGAATGTTATATTTCTCATTTAAAAAAGAATTCAAATGAATATTTAAAATTAAATGAAACATTTTTCTTCTTTTTTACCTTATGCACATAGGCTGCAATGTGGTTGTTGTAATTTAAAATAATATTAGGATTAGGATCCATGTAGTGATCAGCGGTGGTTGACGGTGAATGATGATTGTCAGAGGTGTTTGGAGGTGATCAGTGGTCGTCGGTCAGCGGTGGTCGGCGGTTCTAGGTTGAAGTTGGCAATTTATAGTAGAGGACCATAGTGGCTGAGTAAGGGCAAAATTGGAAAAAAAAGGAAAAAAATTGTGTGAAATGACATACTATTACCGACCATTGGAAGGGCAAATTGGCCTTGGTCACACAAGCACTGGCCCTATCATTTCAACCTTTTTTTTTTCATTTCTATTTTAATTTCCATTTCATTTCATTTTAATTTATATTTTCCATTTTAATTAATTTATTTATCATTTCAGTTTTTATTTTCATTTAAATTTATAATTTATTTTCATTTAAACTTTTATTCCATTTCATAATATCATTTCATTTCATTTCATATTCATTACAAATTACATTTCATTTCATATTCATATTTCATTTAACATTTCATTGCATTAATTTTTTCATTTAAATTTATTTTTTCCTAACATACAATTTTTTCTCCATATTAATCACAATTAGTCTCATTTCAATTTATCTTTTTCAATTCAATTTTTTTTCATATTAGAAGTAGTCTCAATATCGGGGTCATTTAAAATTTTTCACATTTTATTTAAATTTTTGTCAATTTAAATATCATTCCATTACAAAATTTTAAATTTCATTTAAACTAAAAAATTCTCATTTAATTTTTTTCATCTTTGGTGTCGGCCAATGCCAGCCCATTCTCAGGCCTCTCATTTCACTTTTTTTTTTTGGTGGTGCCGGCCAATGCCAACCCATTTCTCATGCTGGCGCAGGCCTGCCTAAAATGTCATGTCACTTTTTTTTTTTCATTTCATTTTCATTTCTATTTCATTTAAATTATATTTTCTCCATTTAAATTTAATTTTTTTCTCATTTCATTTGGTTTATCTATCTTCCTATTTAAATTTTATTTTTTCTCATTTCATTTATATTATTTTTTCATTTAAATTTAAATTATCTATCTTTCCATTTTAATTTAATTTTTTCACATTTAATTTATATTTTTTCATTTAAATTTAATATTTTCCTCATTTCATTTAAATTATCTTTATTTTCATTTAAATTTAATTTTTTCTCATTTCATTTAATTTATCTATCTTCCCTTTTTAATTTAATTTTTTCTCATTTCATTTAAATTTAATTTTTTTCTCTGTTCATTTAAATTTTCTTTCTTTCCATTTTAATTTACATTTTTCATATTAATTTTTCTCTCATTGTTATTTATTTCATTTTAATGTGTTTTAAATTAAATATGTATGTATATTGTATTATATTTGATCAAGTGTATAATTTGAATAAAGTATATCATTTATCTAATTTTCTTATTTTTACAATGTTTTTTCAAGAACATGCGCTCAATAATATATCATTCGTCATCTTTGAGTTTGACATTACAAGACGATTGACCGGAAACATAGACACTATGTGGGCATGTTGATTGGTTGTTTTTGGATGTTCGACACACAGTGCACAGTTTGGGTTCACCCGTCTCCCTAACATCCATGTATTTCGAATTCTTGTCGATTATGGTCGACCTTTAGGATGTCTACAGAGACAACGGTCAGACACCATCTCAAAAGCAGGCGGTGGAACTTCCTAGTTTGAGACATCCGGCATTAAAGGAAATTCGTTCCCTTATATACGCAATGTGCGTTGCAACGTGTAGATCTCGTCTATAAATTGTTCAACATTTAAGTTTGCTTTCGCACACACTGCATGAACATGCGCACATAAATATCGAACAGTCTAAAAAATCCTGCACTCACATCTCCTGTTTCGCAGATCAACTACGTACGACCTAAGTGGAAGACCCGAATGACGACCGATGTACTCTTGAACTCAGAAAGTCTCCAAGTCGCGCAAATACAATTCTGCGTTCATTGTTTGTGCCCTTCAACTATTTACTGCCATGGCTTTTCAGATGCCCTCAATGTACATGTTCCTTGCCTCGATCTACTTAGCTTATCTCAACCCCATCCTAGGCATCAATGTGGCCAATGTAACAACCCATTTTTAGTCAAATCGAAACAGTGGTTTCGGGACCACAAATCCAATGTCAAAATATTTATTTTATTATTATTTTAATGTCTACAGTATGATATTATGATTGTGTGAAAATTTTGTTAAGAAATTTTATTGTTTAAATGCTCAATTTGATAAAAGGACTAAATCGCATAAACTGTAAACCTTGAGTTCTATTAGTTAAAGGTGTCTAATAGCTATAGAACTTTAAAGTGGAGGTCCTTATATGGTAATTAGACCATTTATGTTGATAGTGGATGTACATGGCTTGGTGTAAGTGAAAATTTTAATGTTTTTAAAGGTTAATTAAATAAATTGGTAATTAAGGTTAATAATAAATAAAACCACATTAAACACCATTTGATATCATCTTTCTTCAACCAAATTTCACAAAGAAGAAATTCAATTTTGTGCTTAACTTTCGGCAATCTTATCTCCTTCAATTAGGTATGTATTTTTAATCTGTTTTTTTTTATGATTTCTATGTTTTTGAAATCGTTACAACTTAGTCTAGGTAGCCCAGAGACTAATTTGCAAAACTCTTAAAGGTTTAGGGTTTTTCCATTGATGAATATATGTGTGTTTTGATGTTAGATGATAGAAAATGTATGATTGTTCTTAGATAAACAACATTTGTAAAGTGATTTTTGGTAAAATTGTCAATTAGGGATTAAATTGTGAAATGTGTAAATTTTTTGGTTAACTTGTGAAATAAATGTAAAATATGGGCTGCTATATGGAATTCGACTAGCATGTGTAGGGACCTAATTTCATGAATTTGTGTTTTTATGAGCTAAGGACTAATTTGTAAAAATGTTGAAATATTATGGGAAAAAGTATAAAGTTTCCATAATATGCATTTTGGGCTAAATTGAATAGAATGATAATTAAATAATTTAATTTTGATTACATATAGATCAAGAAAAACGAAATTCGGATTTAGATTAGGGGAAAAACAAAGTGTTGGACTAATCGACTCATTTTATCGTTTTTGCATTCAAGGTAAGTTCGTATGTTAATAAGCATTAATATAATTGTGTTTTAAATACTTATTATTGAATTATTTATGAAATACGACCTTGCAGGTATATTTGATGAAGATTCGGTATTGAGAAATCCCTATTGAACCTCAGGAATAGATTAGGATACGAATGACATGTCATTAGGGGTTATATGATTTGGGTGCTGGTCCGTACGTCCCATCGATGGCTGAGTTATCTGACATGTGTTACGGATTCTCGTCAGCTTGTATGAGCAGCACCGTGTGGCTACGTCATGACCGTCAGCTTGTGTGAGCAGACCCATTGATAGCTCAAGAGTGAGCATTATATGTGATATGAGATTGAGATAGCTTCGGTTATGTATTGGCACTTAGGGTGTGAGATTCTCAAGTATCCAATAATATTCCAAATGGTTAAATGATATATCGAATATATGAAATGGTGAGAAATAAATACGTAACAGTATAGGTATGTACTTAAACTATACGAGCATTGAAACTATGAAAGTTATGAGATTTTGATTAATTATGTGATTGAATATATGTTAACCTTATAATTACATGATTTTGAAGTATACTATGTTATATTAATTGAATGGTGATTAAATGGTGAGTTTTACTTGTTAACTATACGAGCTTACTAAGCTTTATAGCTTACTTTGTTTACTTTTTCATGTTTTATAGTGAATTTCAAAGCTAGCTTGGATTGGGAGTCATCAGAGATTGCATCACACTATCGAGCTTCTACTTTGGTACTTTTGAGCTTATGTTTTGGTTATATGGCATGTATAGGAATTGTGGTCAATATGATCTTTATGTTGATAGTGAATTTAGCCATTTAAATTGGCTTGTAAATGCTAAGTGTTTGGTTTTGTGTATAGCCATATGAGTTGGCTTATTTTAGTATATTTGATCATGTATATATATGAGGATATGGCTTTTGTTATGTGTTTGATAATTGATAAGTGAAGCTTGATGAGATTTGGCAATTAGGGATACTAAATAGTTGAAATTTGAGATTGGTTTGCTTGTGATTTAGGTAAATTGATGCATAATTAGAAAGTGACCATTTAGGTGATTATGAATGGTTTATATTTAAAATGGAAAAATGTATGAGAAATGTATGTTTATTTGTGTAATAAGTTCGGTAATACTCCGTAGCCCTATTCTAGCAACGGATACGGGTTAGGGGTGTTACAACCAACCTATAGTATGTTGCCGAGAAAACAGCAGAAATTAACAGATGACGTGTGCGCCTCAATACAGAGTTTACCGCCTCTACTAGGTTGGTCGTCATCTACCAGGTTGTTTGTCATCCACCCTAAACCCTAGACCCTAACGTTACGTTTGGTTCACTGTAATGGAATAGGGTTGTAATTAAATAGAGCTGTAATGGAATAGAGCTGTAATGGAATAGAGCTGTAATCAGTAATTCAACTGTTTGGTTGAATGGAATGGAGTAGAGCTGTAATAGAATTCTTGTGTTTGGTTGAATGGAATGATGTTGTAATAGAATAAGGAAAAAGGCTAAAATGACCAAAATACCCTTAACAAAATTTTTGTTGATAGATGATTATTGTTATTAAATTTTAATAAGATTATTGTTAAATATTTTTTAATAAAAATAAAAATAAATAATTTAATCATATTTTAACATAATTATTATTAAATATAATTTAATAAAATAATATATAATTTAATAACATTATTAATATAATTTTTAATAATAATTTTAATATAAAATTATTATTATGAATATTTCAATGCCTAATATATTTGCTTTAATCTAACCTCTCACCTATTCTCTTAAGTCACAATCGCCAATATAAAAAAATAAGTTTAACATACGCTATGATAATCCTCTAATAACATTTTATTTTAATAGTCAATTTTAATAGAAAACATATTTTTATATTTTATTTTATCCTTTATAATAACATGATAACAAGAAGTTTGCAGTGCCAGCTGACCAAAAACTTCTATTAGGCTTGACAAAAGAACAAATACATGAAGTGATGCCAAATAATAGCAAATTTCAGCCATAATAAAACTGTGCAGAAGCTGTCCCAAATGATACAAATGCTCAAGCGATTACATTTCCCAGTTCAATATGATCCCATCATGAAACCTAAAATTCGATTTTAAGAACTTATCTGCTGATTTTTTGAACTGAATGCTCCCATCTTTCACAACCTCTTGTAAGTTTCCGATTTTTCGGGTTCAACTTCATAAATTTTGCAAATTATGAACAGATAAGGAAATCACATTCTAGGAATACCTGCAAACAGTATAGCAAAATGAGCATCTCCTGTATTCTTTAACAAGAGTGAAAAATCTATAGCAAGCTTCTAAAGTACCCGAAACGAATACTTGGAAAACAAAACAAAAGAATGCAAAATAAAGAAAAAGTACACCTCTTACGACCTGACAAAAAGCCATTTTCTTTCTTGGACAGGTAGCCGATTCGATACACCAGTCTTGTTTATGTAATTTTATATGTTTCAATAAAAGGAATTGATCCAATTTTGCATTTCCTACTCTGTCCTATTCAACATTTGCATCAATGCAACACGCGATAGAAACTTCCAGTATTAAAGGATTCTATTTGAACTCCAATTCTTCTCTATTATGATCAATGTGCTTCTATTTCACACTATCTAATGAACTGCTCTAACTTCAAATCCATGCCAAATTGTTCAAATCACCAACCAAATAAAGCAGTGTCAGATGATGCAAGAAAAGAGAATCTAATTTCTTCTCTATGGAAAATAGACATTAAACAAAGCTAACAAAAACAAAGTTGGAGACAAGGCATTAAAAAGCTTAGAGAAGGATAATATTGACCAATTATTGTTCTTTGTTTCATTGTGCTCGTAGATATGCATAAAGAATGTGGTTAATTCTTTGGAGGACATGGATGGATGTCACACAGAATATCAATAATCACGTATTTAATCCAAGCATGAGTTTATTAAAATGCTTGAGAGAATCAAGAGACCTTTCTTTCTTTTTAAAGCTACTTCCACTCTTTTGTTCATACCAAATAGACCTTAATGGCATATTTAGGAACAAATTTACCAGTGCATATTTTAACAGAAACAATGACAAGGAAGACAAACCATAGCAGTGCATAGATCCATGTTATACTGGATCTAAGCATAAAAGTCAATTTTCTAGGTACTAAAAATCCAATAACTTGTCTATTCGCTAAGTTCTTCATCTCTGCTCAATTCAACAAATATAATATGGCTTCATACAATTTACCTGGATATAACTAGCTCCAAAAAAAGCACCATTTCCCATTTGAAACTGAGACCTGTAGTCTTTACCCTGTATAAGGAAAACAAAGATGTCACAAGACAAAAACCAAGATTGTATCCATGGCAGCAAACACCAATAATACAAACATACCAGTTCTATCATCTGGATTTAACCAGTTGGTTAATGAAAAAGGTCCCAATACCAAAATCTACAATTTCTAACCCTATCCACAGATTGCAGTCTTTGCAACTAAAAAAATTCCATTTTTCTTCAAAATTCAAGAAAATTATGGAAAGATAATTGCTGAACCAAATTGTTTAATGTGATCACGAGTGGTCAATCTTAGAACCCCCAAGGGGGACTCACAGAGAGAGAGAGAGAGAGACTTGATTATCCTCCTATCAAACCTACCAAAGAAATATCTATTCCTAAATCAATTAAAAAACCGATGCCTAGAATAGCGTGAAATTATTAGCCAAAATGCATCCACCAAAGAAGAGGCATACCCAAGTATTTCAATCATTCGCCTTAGAAGATCAAATTCAAGCACACAGGAATAACGGCGACCTAAAAAGAGTTCGCAACTATGCACCAAAGGACCACATGTCAATATCTGTTGTATATCCGAACAAGGATCAAGGTTCAAACTAAAACAATCATAACGAAGACATTGAAATCAAAATCAATGTACTGAATCATCAAAGATAATAACAAATCGCAACCACAGAACACCTTTTAGAGTGAGTGTTTTCTAATATTACTTCCAAAGACTAAAAGATGTGATAAATAAAAAGTTATATAGGTTGCAACTTGTTAAAAAAAACAGCGATAGAAAATAAGACCAAATATTCTATATCATTATTTGAAAGATATCAACTTCACATAGAAATAGAAAGATCTTAGTTATACTGCAGATACTCAAGCAAAAAAGTTATTTTGCCAATTTAGATGCAGATACTCAAGCAAATAAGTTATTTGGCCAATTTAGATAGAGTTCCATATCATCCAGGAAAAAAGAGTTAAATACCTTAAAGATAATCTGAGATATTACAATGAGTGCAAACCTACTTTTATCTCGTTTCTTTCCAGTCCATCAACGGTAAAACAATGACAAAGGCGGACAAGCCTAAACCAACATTTTCAACAATCTACTTGAGGTTTAATGTTTGGTATTTTATGCCCTTCCTACCTTATGTTATACTTATAATAGATCAAACAATGATACAAACCACAAACAAAGTTGAGATGAAAGAAAAAAGATCTCATTAAGGAAACAAAATTGCGTAGTAAGTTGTTATATCAACAGAGAACACCTTTAACAAATTCGAACTATATAAAAGGTCGATAAATTTTCGCACCCATAATGAACATAAGCCCCGATGATTCATATGATAAATAACTCGAACTCCAAAGGTTCATTTAAAACACGAGGATTGGTTATGTCAAATAAGTTCATTGATGTTCATTCCACCAAAGTTACAGATTCACAAGTCATTGAAGATGAGAAGAGATACTACAAGGAAAGAAACAACACCATGATCCACCAAAAGACAAAAGCGGTAAGCAAGATCAAGTGATAGAAATGAATTAATGCTATAAATCCATGTCAAAAGGATACCGATACCCAAGAAGAACTTCAAGAGACCTATAATAATAGCTCAGAAGAAAAGAAGAAAACACGACCATAAGACCCTTGTGAGCATGACAACAATGAACAAGATAAGACGCGATAGTGATAGTTGAAAAAAATTCAAGATCAAGAACTAAAAAATTCTATTTTTCTTCAAAATTCAAGAAAATTATGGAAAAATAATTACTGAACTAGATTTCTCAATAATAATTGAAAAAAATCGAAAGGAAAGAGGAAAAACGGAACCAATAATACAAACATAATTGAAATTATAAAACAAGAAAGGGAAGAAGTTGAACTTACAGAGTTCTCACAAAGGAAAGGAGGCTGCAGAGGTGGAGAACGAGTCGGAGATAAATCTACGGTTCGCAGTGACCGAATCGAGGGAGCAGCACTTTTACAACAACGACCGAATTGATGGTCGAGGGGTGAAGAAACACAGGGTAAAATTGTCTGAGGGAAAATTTTTGCTATTACATCCGTCGTTGAATGGGCTATTCTTAACTCCCTTCGCCGAATGATGATTCGGTAAATTAGACGAATAATAAAGGAATAGCCATTCGCCGAATGAAGAAAACGGTGAACCAAACTATGCCATAGCTGTTCATCCAAGAATAAGGAGGGAATGGCTATTCCACTCCCTCCAACCAAACGTGCTGTAAATCTTAAACCCTAAAACCCGATTGTATCTCCCCATCTATGCTTTTATACGGCAATGTTTGCAAATTAGTCACTGTCTCGGATACATACTCCTGCATCCCAGCTATCCATCATTGAAGGTTGTTGTATGACACATCCTAGTCACCATACAGCTCTCGCATCACCATTTGCTTTGCCCACCATGCCTTTCGGTACGACACTTTATACATAAATATAGCTTGCATGTCCGCAGTAAGGACCTACACTTGAATGGTGGATGACTCTTTCACCAAAGGGATGATGCAGTTGCATATAGTTTTTACATCTAACTTTCTCTGGTCTTACAACATACGAGTAGATGTGCATGTGTGTGGACCTTCTAGCTTCCTTATCATCCACATCTGTGTCTGTTGCATTAACGCGGCTCGAACATGCTAGTTACAACCACTTGACGCTGTCCAACATTCTCCAACGTACAAAGACTTCATTACTTTATAATCCACACCAAACTTCAAGCTAAGTTATTTTATAACATGTAAACAATCTTTTTTGTTATCGAATTGTTGTCCTACAAACAACCCTTCATCGCCGAATTCACCACCAAGTAGGTGACCCGACACAATGTTTGTATATTTCGAGAACTTGCATGCAAGAGTCGTATCAGGATCCACGTTGGTCATGAAGGACCCTAAATTATTTCTTATAACTATACCAGGGCTCCTGTTCTCAGCCGAATGTGGGCTTGCATTTTCACCCTCCACCGGCCCTTCCTCGTCGATGTTTTTAAGGATGTCATCTAAATCGGGGTCACTGAAATCATCGTTGGGATCACTGTGAGACTGATTATCATTATCGGACCATTCATCATCATCTTCTATGGTGGCCAACACCTTTGGATGGATCTCTAGAAAAGTACACGAGTTTGAGATGTTATACGAACATCTACCGGTGTTTGGATTTTCGAGAGTTGCCATTGACCGTTCAAAACCCGACTGATCTTCCCAGGAGACGTTAAGATCAAAATCAATTCCAGGGCGCTGACTTGCTGAAATTACAACTTCAATGAGATCCGATTCAGCTATCTCCACGAACAACTCAATCGAGCTGGGATTTTCTATTTTAGAGGGTAATAAAGTGCTATCATTGTCACTAGATCATCATCATCTTCAAACTCTATTTCTGAGAACTTGAGCGGATCAGTTGAAATAGGAAATTTGTAAAACAGTCTCAACATTTGCTTCCGCAATGGGTTGCTATATTTGTACTGATTTTTTGTTTTAAATCCGCCAACGAAACAAGCTTGTTGAATATCATTCCTATTTTTCTCTGACTTTAAAATACACAGCCTTCTTTAGTTGTATTTATCATTTCTCCATCGAAATGATCATAAACAAACAAAATTTGAGAACTAATCTTAAAAAAAAATTTGCTTCCTTCTCAACCAAGAAAAAATCAATATTTTTAATCTAGATTTTCAACTAATAAAGCAAACAAAAACTCAAATGGAAGATAAAACACCTATATATATCTGATAAATTTTGTGCCGGCCATCTAGTGGCCAGCACCCAATTTTTTTTAAATGTCACTAGTGCTAGCCATCAGTGTCCCAAAGTTAAAAAAACTTGCATTGGGAACCAAAAAAAGTACCTGGTGCCGACCATCTATTGGCCAGCAACGATTTTTTTTTATATCTCTGGTGCCGGCCATCACATGACCAGCACCAAAAAAAATATAATTTTTAACATCTTTGGTGCCGACCATCAATGTACCAAAATAAAAAAAAAATTTGCATTGGGACACGAAAAAAGTACCTAGTGCCGGTCATCTACTAGCCATCACCATTTTTTTTTATCTAATTTTTTTTTACATCTTTGGTGCCGACCATTACATGGCCAGAACCAAAAAAAAAAATTTTACATATCTAGCCGGTGCCAAAATTTTTTTTAGATTTAACTAGTGTCGGCCATCAATGTACCAAAGTAAAAAAAATTACATTGGGACACGAAAAAGATACCTGGTGTCTGCAATCTACTGGCCAGCACCATTTTTTTTAATTTCTCTAGTGCCGGCCATTTTATGGCTAGAATCAAAAAAAAAATTTAAATATTGGATTTTTGTATACCAATATAATACGATTTTAAAAAAAATACTCTGATGCCGGCCATTGGGTTCCCAAAGTTAAAAAAATTAAAATTTTAAAGTCTGACACAATCATCAGGTAATCATGAGGCCAAAACACTAGGTAGCGTAAGCCATTGAATTTCCAAAACTTCCTCTACTATTTATTTCAGTCATTTTAATAATTATTTTTAAATTTAAATTATTTTTATAAATATCAAATATTTTTTGAATTAGATTAGTAAAATATCCCTAAATACACAAAGAGAAGAATCAATCCGCACCCATCAAATGAAACGGAAGCAACCACGTGATGATTATCGTATAATACTGTACCTTGTCTAACCGTATTGATTTTCTTTTGCGTCAAATCAATTTGAAGCAATCACGTCGATATTAACGACTAATGTTTCTTCTGCAATATTACGTAAATCTTATGTTTTGATTATCCCAAGGTAAAAATCAACACTCAATCATTTGAATATTTTTATTTAAATTATTGTTATATCACTTTTTGTTTATACAGTTTAGATTAATTGAATTTTTTATAATTCAATTTTTGAAAACGATTTTAGATATTATAAATTTGTGAATTAAGAATTTTTTTTTTGAATTTTTGACATTGACGATACGATTTACTTGAATTTAATATATGTTCTTTTACTTATCAATAAGTATCGATCTACTTTATCGACCGTTGAATTTTTGCTTGGCACTCGCTAGCTGGTTTTTTTATATATATAAAAAAAAAAAAACTTAACGGCTCAATGACTTAAAAAAAAATTTTGAATAATTCAATGACTTAATAAAAACTGTCGAATAGTTTAATGATCATTTTGTAACTTTTTAATGTTAAGTAACTAAAATGTAAACCCTAATGACTTCAAATGTAATTTACTCATAATATTATGTTTTTACTGCACCTCAATTGTCCTATTTTATCTTTATCATTTAATTATAAAAATTTAAAACTTAAGAATTCATTTTTTTATAGAATTTCCTTTTCTATAGAAAAATCTACAATTTTATAAAACTACATAAAACTGAGTTATATCTCAAAAGCCCTGGCTAAAAAATTTTTGACCTAAAATAAGGTAAGAAGCCATGGATCAAAAAATTTCACATTACTATCGAGAAAGCAAACTGCTAGCCCTACAAAGGATCTTTAATTTGCTAGTCCCTACACAGGGAAGGCATAGGAGTCCATGTTAGAAAAAAATAAAAGAAAAAAATGACTTGATCTGATCATTTGTGCATGTACAACCCAAAGCCCCACAACTACTTCGCTACCCAATGGTACACAAAGAGAAAAATAACACAGATATATACTTACAATTTTATCTACAAGTTGTAATAAAAAGAAAAAAAATCGAAAGCAGCACTTGGTGTCATATAGCCAATAGTGGCAACTGCTATGGTTTGTTTGATGGAATCTCCTCCCAGTGATAGTGTTGGTGTTTTGACAGAAAACTAAGGAGAATTGAAGCAAAGAAACGGATGCAAAAGATTTGAACAAAATGACTGAAAAATATCAAATTTTATTAAGTAAAAAAAACATATAAGTTACAAGGTAACTGCTCCCACTAATTATTTGACTAAAACATAGCTTAAATTACACACAAAATAAAGCTGACTTATCAACTATTACATCATTTGAACATCATTCAAATCAGCAACTAATCTTACTAACTTTAAAGACAAAATACAAAAGAACTAAAGCTAGTTACATATAAACAGCAAAAAGTTGCTGCTGTACTGGTTGAGTTCAATGCTTCTGTGCGGTTGCATTGCAGGCCAAAGTTCAACAGATAGTTTAGCAATTCCGAAATCTCACATATGCAATCATTTACTTGATTTGAGGTGACAACCGATTACAAAATTAAGACATCTAAAATGGAGGTAATATAATGATTTGTCTAAATTAAATTGCAGATTCGGAGAAACAAATGAAAAGTGTGACACATTGCTCTATTGATCACCAGGATACCATCATCAACTGGTTTTCTGTTTTTGTTGATTTGGTTAGAAAATATCATGTTTGTTAGACGATGTTGAGTGGGGGTTTCCAATTGAGTCTTGCAGTTCAAAAATGCTAGCTCTTGATTAGTCTTTTTCTGTTACTTTCAGCTCTTGGTAAATATTATAGTAACTAGATTAGCAAAAAACAAACAGTGGTGGAAAAAGAGAAAGCAAAGACTATAAGGTGGCAGAGATGTTAGGAGAGAATGGAGCATGATGTTTAAAATTTAGGCCTAACCTCTTGGAGTGAGAAGTAATTAGGCTAGACGGGAATAAATGACAGTTGAATGGGGTTATGGTCAACGCTTAAAGCAGGATTAGCAGCTTATTTAGAAGCTTGATAAGAAAATATGGGTATTTATCTATCAGGAAATCTGTAAGAACCTTGGAATTGGAAAGTACGGTGGTTTACTTCCATGGGATATATGGTGGTAATTCTCATGTTTCTTGTTTTGGAATTGGTGTGTTATGGCAGGGAGTGAAAGGGTGTTTGTTTGATAAGAAAATTTTGACAGTGGGCGAGGTATTGTTTCGATCCAAACTAAGAGTCCTTCACTAGTCACTACAAAATTAGGAATCACTTTTACCAACATCTATAAGCGCCGGTAAAAAACATAAAAACTGCCGATATTAACTTTGCCGGCTAGGTAGGTGCCAATAAAACAATTCCAACGGACTGACCACAATGTCGACAAAATGAAAACTTTTACTGGCATAAACTTTTCAGACACTTTTAATTCCATTATAAATAATGTAAGACCCGCATTTTGCCCAGGCCATATGGAAACCAAAATCAAGAATAAAACAAAAAATGTAAATTAAAACAGTCCAAGTCTAGTTACACCAGGCCCAAAGATAAGAATAAAATCAACCCAATTACATAAAATAACCCAAATAACTTTGATCCAAATTCTAAGCCTGATTGTTAAGCCCAATACCCATGGTTCAAAACCTAAACGATCAGCCAACCTAGGAAACCCTAGGTCACCCACACCGCAACCTACACTGCAGCTCCCACGCACGTAGCACATCCCACGCCCATTTCTCCTCCACATCTTCGCAACTTGCGACGTGAGCAAGGGAATAGCAAGAAACCGTTGTATCTTTGGGCTATAAAAAGCCACGAATATTCATTGTTTTTTTGGTGACGGGATTGAATACAAAATACAAAAAAAAAAAATCAGTAAAGAGCAGCCAAAAGAATACTTTAAAGGTGGTTATTTATCGCTATTTTATTCTATTTTATTCTTTTTTTTTCCATTTTCATCCAATTCCACGATACATATACTAAAATATATAAAAGAGAGAGGGAGACTCACCGAAGTCGCATCGCGCTCACGCCGTTGGAGGGCTTAACTCCGTTCATCGCAGTTGGATTTCGACAGCTTTTGAGGCTTAGCCCTTCGGCTGGAGAATAAGGAGAAAGTGAGGGAGCAGAGAATATTATAGGGCTTTTGGGGTTTCTTTTCTAAAAACAAAGCTGAAAATGTTTTTAAAACAAAAAAATGGTTTAAATAGTGATGCGTGATATTCGTAACAGCTTTTAAAGATTTATAAATGAATCGTTCTTGAGACTAACTTATTATCACGATTAAGGCAAGTGTACCTATCGAATAGTAGTATAGTTTAGTAAGACTGGATTGTCGAACCCAAAGGAACTACGAGTACTAGTATTTACTTCCTTTTTATTATCTAGCCTAAAAATTAAGAGGTTTGGTTATCTAAACTAATTATTAACTAAGAATGCACAGAAAGAAAACTTGGGAAAATACTTTTCGGAAAATTCGATTATTGAGACAATACCTAAGGAAAAATCCACCTAGATTTCACTTGTTATTTGACTCTGAATTAGACGATTTATTTATTTGACTTGATCCGTAGAAATCCCTAAGTTATATTATTGTCTCTCTCGAGACTAATAATGTCTAACCCTAGGTTGAATAATTGAAATCTCTTTCTAATTAACACCCTAGAATTGCATTAACTCGATCTATGGATTCCTTTATTAGGTTTCACCCTAATCCGACAAAATCTTGTCACCCTATCTCTAGGCGCGCAATCAACTCCGCTTAATTATGACAATTTTACTCTTAGACAGGGTCTATTCCTCCTCTGAATAAGAGCATTAGCTTGAATCAATATCCTGGAATATTAAAACAAGAATTAAGAACACATAATTAAGAACAAGTCAAATATTTATCATACAATTTAGATAATAATAACAAGATCTGTCTTAGGTTTCACTCCCCTTAGATATTTAGGGGGTTTAGTTCATAATTATGAAAGAAAACATCTCAAAAGAAGAAAGATAACAAAACATAAAGAAAACCCAAAACTCCTGAAGGAAATTGAAGGGAGATCTTCAGTCTTGACAATGAATCCGGCTTTTGAGATGGATCAATCGGCTTTCCTTGAGTAATTACTTGCTTTCTACTCTACGTCCCCCTTCTAAGTGCCTCCTCAGGTGTTTAAATAGGCTTTAGAATGCTTAAGAACCCTCAAAATTGGCCTTTTCCGAATTGGACTAAACTTGGGCTCGGCAGGGACACGCCCGTGTGCGATTACTTAAGACCGTGGTCAAGGCTGTTAAATGGGCACGGGCGTGTAGTCTACCCGTGTAAGTCGTGCTTCGATCCTGCCAGATGGACATGACCATGTGACACGCTCGTGTGAGGAAGTCCAAGCCGTGTTGATTTCCCACGTGGGTCCATTTTCTCCATTTTTGGCCCTTTTCTTGCTTTTTTTACTCTCCTATGCTCACCTAAGTATAAAACATGAAATTAAAGGATTAGGAGCATCGAATTCACCAATTCTAAGGAGAAACTATCCATAAATGCGCTAAGTATGGGATAAAAATATGTATAAATTATGGTTTATCAAATAACAAAGCAAAAACGACACCGTTTGAAGGGAGCAGGACCTGCGCATTGACCCGACCCGCGGGGAGGGTCCTCGCGTTTTGGTTCTGAATGGAGGATTTGCGCAATTAGTCCCCCTCTTTCGCGCTAACATTCAATCGAGCCTTATTTATGTTTTCTTTGATTCTTTTAAATTATCTTTGGAATTTGCGCGTATGTTCATTTCAGTTAGCGTTGAAATGATTCGTTTTGGGGTTTGGTTTATTTGCAGTTTTAGTCCCCAAACATTTGTACGCGTTTTATTTTGGCCCATAATTCTATTTTAATGATTTGTTTTGTTTATAAATTATCCCTTTAATTTTGTTTTTCTTTCAATTAAGTTTTAGTTATTCATTTGTAAAAAAAAAAAATTTATTTTAACACATTATTTTGAATTATTTTGTTAATTTCACACTGTTTTTCTATTTTATTTTCATGTGCATATGTGTTTATTTCAAATACTTTCATATATTATAATTACTTCTATATAAATATTATTTATATTAAGTTTTTCATTTCATATATTATTTATTTAGATTGACATATATATATATATATATTACTTTATATATCACTTACTTTAACCTTTTATAAATATTATTTATTTTGAAAATTCATTGATGCATTATTATTACACATATTATCTATATTTGTTTTATACATTTCAAACTTTTGTATATTACTATTTAATATATTTTATTTTTCTACTTATTTTTAGATTCTTATATCTATTACTTGTTTTAATTTTTTTTGTATAGTTTATATAGTAATCTTTCCAAATTTTCTTTCTCTCCTATTATTCATTTTATTTTATTTTAAAACTTGTTATATTATATTTGTGCAATTTGCTCAGAATTTCTTTTAAAATTGGCTTCCAATTCATTGGCCTTTGGTTATTAATGTTGGTATTTACATAGTTACCATTGCATGAACTTTAATTTGTTCCTTTGTATTTCCTTATTATTTTAGATTATTCATGAAATTATATTCCCATGTGTTTTATTCCATGCTTCATACTATGCTTGTATGATTATAATTTTAAATTTCAAATTTTCGCCCAATATCGATTGCTTTTTACCCTTAAGTAAACCAAACGAATATATTGGGAGCCGGTTTTATAATTGCTTATTTGGAAACTCCTCAAAACAAGGCAATGTTTTGTGCTTAGAAATTCAAGAAATCGTGCCCTAACGTGTTGGGTTTCGATTTACCGTTTGACAAAATAATCGAATACCCTTTTAAAATTTCGATACATAAGTTTTGAAAATCATGTGGTGATTTTGATTTTGAGAGTTTAAGTTGTCGTATCCTAACGTGCTGGATGTGATATTTTATTCCTTCTGAACAAAGGAATCCTAATGTTCAATTCGAGGTATTCAAATGTCTTAAAAGAAATCGTATTTCAAAATATCGTTTAAATTTTAGACATAAGGACATTGTTTAATCAATTTAGTACCAATTTTGGGCGTAACGAGGGTGCTAACCCTTCCTCGTATATAACCGATTCCTGAACCCGTTTTCTCAAATTTCGTAGACCATAATTGATATTTTAATAAAATAAAATATTTTATTAGGTGATCCGATCACACCTAAACAAAAGATTAGTGACGACTCCAAATTTTTGTTTTAAAAAGTCAATTCCCGTTTTTTAAAAGAATGGTTTCGACAAGTAATATACTTAAACGCCATATTTACATTTAAATTAAAATTATAATATACATATTTATAGAAACTTTTTGAGGAATTTTTTGTCACATTAGATTCGAAGAGCTAGAATTGTAACCATTGTTGATTGTTTTAGCAATAAATAGAATAAGAAGAAACAATAGAACTAGAAATGTCAGAACTAAGATTACAACAACATAAAGATTCTTCCAAAATACAAAGTTTGAATCATAAGATAATAGAATTCGAAACTTCAAGGTCGGATGTAAAGAAAATTTCTATCCAACACATGACACACAACTCCCTATCTTTTGAGACAGAGCTCTTTATAGGTTCCCTACTTGCAAGTTGGCTTTTAAACTTAACATCGAAAAGCAAGAGAAAGTTCAGAGATTGATGACATTACCTCAACTATATACACAGAGGTATTCTCAAGTATCACTTCTATTACTACAAATACCCAATAATCTAAGACCCAAAATAGCTCCCAACTTTACAGAATTCCCAGATGTCTGTACAAGCCCAATTTACGGGCCTAAATTAAACCAAATATACCTACCCAAAACCCATTACAACCCTAGCCCAATACCTAAAACAAATAAAAAAAAACTAAAGCCCAACCTAAAACAGACCCAAACCTCAGGCTGACCCAACTAGCCCAAATTTAGGGTTTTAAAATCTGAAACCCTAAATCACCTAATCAACCCCTAGCGCCGCCAACATCCCATCGTCCCATGCCAGTCACCTGCTCCACCTGCTTCACCACCCATGTCAGCACCGCCCACTTGCCTGCAAAGATCAAAAGAAGAGGGGACAGATAATAGTATTAAAAATCATGTAAATGGTTATAAAAAGGGAAGCAAAAATATATTGTAAGGTCGGCAAAATTTTTTTTGGCTAATACAAAATATTAAGCAGATTTTTATCAACAAGAATCAAATTTAAATATAAGCATAAAATCGCAGTAAAAAAACAGAGAAGGGAGTCCGAAGATTTCAAATCGAAGGTTTATCCATCTTCTTCTTATTTTTCTTTTTTTCGGACTTATTTATACATATCTTTCTCTATTTTATATTTTAAAAAATACAGCATACACGTACATATTTATAGACCAAAAAAATATAAAAAAATAAAAATAAAAAAATAATACCTTTCAAAACTCCGGCCACCGCGCGGTGGCCAGCGGTGACCCTGCGGTGGTCCAGCAACTCCTCCTGGCCGGGATCTGGGATTTTTCCAGAGAGAAAGGGAGAACTCTCCCTCTTGTTTTCTGAAACAGCAAAGAAATGAATGATTTTAAAAAAAAAAAAAATTGGGTTTTATAGGCTGACCAAAACGGCAGCATTTTGGCCCTCCCCCCAAAGGCGTAAAACGACGTCGTTTTGGGGTGGAGCGAGCCTACCCGACCCGTTCGGCATGGGATCTGCGTGTTTTTGAAGCGGAGGGGTTATTTGCGCTTTTAACCCCTCCGCTTTCACATGACTTCACGATTAAGTTTTTTTTAATTTTAATCTTACCCAGGAATTTGTCCTGCTTTTCAACTTGGTCCACGGCCACGTGCTACGTTTTAAGACGGGGGGAATATTACATTTTCAGTACTTCTAGGTTGTGCTCGTGTTGCAATTTGGTCGTTTTCTTTTTATTTCTTTTGAAATTCGCTCCAAAATTCGTTCTTGTTTTGATTTTCGTCCTTTTTTTTACTTTTTTCTTATTATTCTATTTTAATTTTAATATTATTCATAATATTATATTTTATTATTGTTATTATGTTTGTATTTTTTATTTATTAGCATTCTATCATTATCGTTTTTAATTGATACTTATATATATGTTATATAGTATTATCATTAGTTTTAGTATTATTGTTCTTATTAATGTATTTGCATGTCACCTATGTATTCTTTTAATATATATATGTATTATGTCCATATTACATATATATATATATATATATATATATTAATATCATATTATACATATTTTTAAATATTATATATATATATATATATATTTATATATTATGTATATATTTTAATATATTATGTATATATATTATGTACGTACTTTTCATATTATCATGTATTCATTTTTAATATATATGTATATATCTATGTAACATTATTAATAGTTGTTTTTTTAACATTATTATTATTTCTAACACGTATACGCTTATGTAAATGTTTTAATATTATATCATGTATACATTTTTTATATATTACGTATATATATCTTTTAATATTATATTTTATTATTATGTATATATCTTTAACACTATATTATATTTCTTAATACCGTATTATGCACATGTTATTATTATATTTTTACCTCTATTATATTTATTATTAATATTTGCATATACTTCATTATACATGTATATATATATACTTTTATATATAATATTATTTTTTTATATATCATTATTATTATACTTATTGTTTTCACTATTGCTGCTTATTATTTTGTTTTAATATTATTATCATTATTATTACTATATTTTTACCTCTTACTTTTTAAATATACTTTTTTTTCTCTCACTCACATTATATATTATTTATTTATAGATACACTTACATATATATATCTTCATATATCGTTCTAAATTTTAAAAGTACTTATTACTTGCATTATTACTATTAATACTATTATTGCTATACTATCGTTTCTAGCTTTACATAAGATTGTTTATTTATTACTTGTTCTTTTTAATTTCAAATATTTTTAGCTTAATTATTATTTCCTTTTCTGTTTTTTATTATTATTATTCGTTTCTTCATTTATTTTATTTCACTCTTATTATTATCATTCACATTTGCTTCTATATTTATTCTGTTATGCCTATCAATATCGAAATTCAAATTTATTCACGCATTCTTTATTATCTCATTTTATTGCAACTTATGTTATATTACCCTTGCCCCGAAGTAAACAATTTTTTTCATAAAAAAATGATACTCCGTGTTTAGAATTTCGAGAAAACCGTGCCCTAATTTACTGGGTTTCAATTTTTCTCATTTAACCTAAATCACGAAATATTCTTATAAATCACAATACGAATTTTAAAAACGCTTATTTTCGAAGATACGAGGTGTGGTGCCCTAACTTACCGGGTATGACATTTTGTTACCTTGAAATAAGACTTTCTGCAAATAAAGTCAATATTCGGTGTTCGAAAATTCGAGGAAACGTGCCCTAACTTACTGAGTTTCGATTTTCCTCGTTCACCCTAACTAACCGAATATCCTTTTAAAAAAATTAAAATACATTAATTTTAAATAAAAAGCAAGCTCAGTCTCAAAGTTCGAGATGTTCTGTCCTAACTTACTGGGCATGATATTTTATTACCTCGAGATTAGAGAGTCCTTAACATCCGTTTTAATTTATTCAATCATTTTTTAGCATTAATTCAAAGAGGGATCGTATTTTAAATTTTTTGAAGTTTTCAAATCTTCAATACTATGACACTAATTAATCAACTAGGTACAAATTTTGGGCGTATCGAGGGTGCTAATCCTTCCTCGTGCGTAACCGACTCCCGAACTCATTTTTTGATTTTCGTAGACAATAAATTACCGTTTTAATAAATCTTAACTTTTATTAAAATAAGTAATTCGAGGTGACCCAATCACACCTCATCAAAAAGGATTGGTGGCGACTCCACTATTCGTTTCCATTTTCAAAATCTAAGTCGATTCCCCCTTTTTTTCAAAAAATGGTTTCCACAATGTCAATGATCAAAATTATCAGCATGCAGTTGTGGTCATATCATTATTATAAAACATCTAATTCTCCAACAAGTTGAGTCAAGTCAAGAACTTATTTTTTAAAAAAAAAAAAGCATTGATTGAGGAATATTCAATCATGTCATGAAGGACAAAGTAGTATATTTTCTAAAGCATTTGTTTAGCAGGGGAAAAAGTACAAAGAGTTTGAATGGGGACTAAGTTCTGTGTTATAGTTTTACTATCAACCATATATATAAAAATAAATTTCCCATGTTTATTTGTTTCATTGCTCAGATACAGGGATTTCTACATCGACGGTATGTTTTCAGTAGTTTTTTCTTACTAGAAAATGCTACTAAATAAAGCCTTGGATGTTTATAGATGGATGCTTGTTAGATATGTTACCTGAAACATGTTCCTTCTGCTTGGTGTTTGTAACTGAATGATGAACTTCATCTCCCCTAAACTGTTTTCAAAAACAATTAAAAATTGTATATCTTTTGTGGATAGATTCTTACTGCTACAGGTTCCTCAGTGAATCTGAGCTTCCTTGGCAGTGTTGGTTACCGAGAAAGATGAACTTTTTTGCTGCTAACGATATAAAGCAATTAAACTCAATAAATAATGAAAAAAAAAGGCCTAGAAAATAAAAAGACAAAAAAACCTTTTTATAGTTTTACCTAGCTTGATTTGCAGGGAAGTACGAGGTGTTTGCACCAATCTGAAACAAGACACAAACTACTTAAGCATCATACAGTGAGTTCAAATGGCAGTGACTAAATGTTGTTTATAACAAGTAACATTTGAAACAATCTGTGCAATTATTTAAATAATTTGCAACCCATTTTGGAGCAATTTTGCAAACATGTGGCAACAACAACTGGGGGGAACAAGTAGTCTTATGACAGCTTGAGGCAAACTATGAAGGCATCAACCATTTTTAGTCTCTTTCTTGCTTCTCCCTTACTGACTTGGCAACCTTAATTCACCAAATTGAAGCTGCAATTTTTAAGGCAGTAAACTACAAAACAGAGCAGCTAGAAGCTACTAAAATCAGTGCAGGCAGCAGCAACCAGCTGCTATAGTCGGTGTAATAATAGCAGCTCCTCAAGCAATTGTAAAATCATTGAAGCAAGGAATGGCTAAGAACATGTAGCAGCAAAGAACGATATCAAGAAGGCAGATCCATAAACAGCATCAGTCGCTCTTATTTGGAACCGAATTAAGCAACTGAAAACTAAAACTTGGTCCTTTGGCATCAAGTACTTGGCACTACTAATATCCCGTTCTTCTCTTTCTCATGAATGTGTTGTAAACGAGTCTTATTTCCTCCTCAAACATAATGGAGTATTTGGCAACATTTGATTTTGCCAACATTCTTAAATTTCCACTCAAGTACCTTGGTATTTGGCATGTGTCTAAAAATATGCCACTTAAACGTCTCGATACCATGCAATTTATAAAGCTTTTATAGTTACTTTTCATCCATTATAACTTATAAGCTTTATTCCATTCGATGGTTAAATCCAAATGTAACTCTTTCCACCGTATACGCTCATGCTTAGTGAAAATCTCGTCCTTTCATCAGTTTGACACCTAGCCAAATTTATCTTCACCTATTATCGTGCTTTGACACCTAGACTTGCTAAGTGTCTTACAAGCTTTATACTAAATCAAAATCATTATCATTTAATTCTAGAACATCACCAATTCACTCCATTGTACCTTTGATGGTTTAATTGTTATTTCTTAATTAAATCTAGTCCACTAGCTTAAAAATTGCACTTCAAATCCTTCTACTTTGTTTAAATGAAAATGAGTCAATTACCATTCAAGTCCCTCTATCATTTCCACTATTAATCGTACTATTTCAAGACACTTATCGATTCACACTTGCAATAACTAGTGATTGTTTTTCTTTCATTCCTAGGCCAGCCAAATATAGCAGCAATTTGATTCACGCTTACACTGTCTACTTATGCCATTAAAGTATATGCAAGAAGCGATTTATTAGCTCACATTAACTGGATACTAATTAGCAAAGAAATGAATATATGAAAGCCTTGGAATCGTAGCAGATATATTCTAAGATATGTTGCTATTCTTAAAATTACTAGTTTAAACCAAAATCAGTGTAAATATGTTGTTGATATTATAATCAACTCTAAAATAAACTGAATAATCATTTTAGCTCTAGAGACAATTAAAAGAATTAAGATAAAATAAAAAAATTGAAAATATAAATTCAGAGCTCACCTAGAAATTAAAATCATAGATTTCATATCACTAAAAGGAAACAAAACGAAAAGCAAGCTTACCGGACATGGTGTAGACCGGAACTTGACCTAATTAGTTTATCAATAAACGATGAAGTATACCAAGTTGTTTATCAAGGCACGTTTAATCATGTTTCAAACATGCTAAAAAATCAAGCAGACAGGTAATCATATCAAATGCTTAGTAAATCTAGTGACAAAAATAGAGTAATCTCTTTCAATCTTATTAATACATCTCAAGAGTATATATAATATTTATTAAGTAGTAAGCACGTAAAAATAGAAAAGATATTTAATATATTCCTAATATATGCTTAAAAGATATACAATAATATACAATATATTACTAAAAGATAATATCCCATAATAATATCCTAACACCCCCTTCAAGTCGGAGGATGTAGATCATAAATGCCCAACTAGCTAAGAAAGTGTTCAAATTGCGGTTTACCAAGCGCCTTTGTAAAAATATCAGCCAACTGAATGGAGGTCAAAACATAAGAAGGTGTAATCAACCCATCCTGGATTGCATCCTTAACAAGTGGTAATCCACTTCAATGTTTAGTAAGCTCATGAAATACTAGATTCTATGCAAAATGCAAAGCAGATTGACTATCACAAAATAAAGGAATAACTTTAGTATGATGAACAGGGCATGATTCTATTCAATATGCAAAACAGATTGACTATCACAAAATAAATTAATAGCTTTAGGATAATGAACACCTAAGCTCAATAGCAAGGCCTTCAGCCACTTGAGCTTACAAGTGACAGAAGTTATCACTACAGCAAAATTGACTTTTAACGGCGTTTTTGCAAGCGCCGCAAAAAACGCCGCTATAGGTCCCACAAATGCCGCTAAAGGTCTGGGCCTTTAGCAGCGCTTCCCCACAAACGCCGCTAAAAATCAGGGCCTTTAGCGGCGCTTTCCCCACAAACGCCGCTAAAGGTCATAAAATTTAAAAAAAAATTATAAAATATTATAAAAGTCATGAAAAATATAAAAAAAATAAAATTCATTATCAAAATATTGAGAAGAAGAATAATATCTATGATATAAATATATATCCCACTAGGCAAAAGTTTATCAATAACAATCAAACAAAATACCGCACTTATCATACTACACTAGAAATCTAACAAAATACAAATAGAACAAAATAATGATAGAGTGCACACTTTAAGATAAGCAGTTAGCTTAAACAAGTCGTCATTATGCATGAATTCAGCTAATCCTGGACCATGCACCCAACAAAAACTCAAAACCTGAGAAAAAAGAAACAAAAGTTAATGAATGACACATATAACATCAAATTAATAATAAAATATGCAATTAACAAGTCAACATTAAGGCCACATATAACATCAAATTGCACAACTTAATATACTCAATACATTAGCATAAATAACATCACATTGAACAATGAATTTAACACATTTGAATAGATCAATTTTAAGCTCAATAATGGTTAATTTAGCATGTGAACAACATATAAATGTTTGCATTTACAGCATGGTTTAATCAACTTCAAGCAGGAAATTAAATGCTGCAAATTTCCAGCATTCAAAATCATATATGGACAACATTAATATGACATTTTCGAGCACCTTAAAGACACATTTGGAAAATTTGAAGAACCATTTGAAAAACCACATTCGAACATCTTAAAGACAACTAAATTTTGTCTTGTTTTGGACAACCTTAGAGGTCAACAAGGCATGTATTAAACCACGCCTAACATGTTTATTTCATCATGCTTTGAACAACAATAAACAACTATTAAGCATTATATTAAATCAACTCTTTAACACATTCAAACAACTTAAAATACATCATTCGAATATCATAAATCACAACTTTCAGACACCATAAATTGCAGCATTTAACACCTAAATTTTCAGCATTTAACACATAAAATGGTTTTCTCCTTATTAAACACTTATACGACCTTCAAAGCCAAAGTATGCACCTGTAAGCCAAAGTCAGGCCAGTAAAGAAATCACTTATACGATCCTCAAAGCCACATATGTCAAAGTACAATTATCTACTACTGGTTTATCTACTACGAAAAAATACTAAATTATAAGTTACATAGAGAACAATTTCAATTATTTTCACTTTAGAAAGCACCAAAAGAGTTGAACAACCTGCCTAAATTTCATCTGCTAAGGTGGAAAACCTCAGTTACACAAAAGCCTCTCTCAGCCTTTTTGAAATAAATAACCAGCAACTACTATGAATCTTATAGCAAAAACATATATAAGAACAAGTATCTTACCTCTGCAACAAAAGGCCATAATTTGCTCAATTGCAGCACTTTAACACTTCAATTTACAGCACTTAAACACTTCAATTTGCAGCACTTTAACATCTCAATTAACAACATTTATACACCTTAATTACAGCGATAAAACATCTCAATTTCCAGCAACTAAACACTTCAATTTGCAGTACTTAAACACTTCAATTTGCAGTACTTAAACACTCCAATTTACACCACTCTTAACACTTCAATTTGCAGCACTTTAACACTTCAATTTACAGCATTTAAACACTTCAATTTGTAGCACTTTAACATCTCAATTAACAACATTTATACACCTTAAGTACAACGATAAAACATCTCAATTTCCAGCAACTAAACACTTCAATTTGCAGTACTTAAACACTTCAATTTACAACATTTAAGCACTTCAATTTATAGCATTTAACACTTCAATTTGCAGCACTTTAACACTTCAATTTACAGCATTTAAACACTTCAATTTGCTGCACTTTAACATCTCAATTAACAACATTTATACACCTCAATTAACATCTCAATTTCCAGCCTAAACACTTCATTAGTGATGCACTAGCAGGTTAATTAGAGCTGAAATTGCTTCATTAAAAAATTATAAAATATACTTCAAACATTTTACTTTAGAAATTGAGGGTAGTAAGCAGTTTATTAAAAAATTTAAAAAAAGTTATATAAGATTTTTATTATAAAATATTTAATAAAAAAGGTAAAATTACAAATAATTATAATTATAATTAAATGAATATAATGAAACTTAACCAAACCAAGAGATTGATTCATTGAAGTTATTAAAACCTAAATAGTTTTTGTTTTTAATTTACGACAACATTAAACTGATTATTTTACGACAAGTAAGATACTGGTAATTGATTATGTTGACTAAATGCCATTTGAAACATGAGTATGATGACACAGTAGCAGAGATATGAATATAAACATGCAAACAGATGCATGTAAGCCTGCAAACAAACACATCAAGAACATGCACATGTCCATTAAAAGGTCATATTTCTTTTTCTTTCTTATAACAAGGAAAATGTCAAATCTATTTAAAAGGAACAAAATTAACAAGACGACAGTCAGAGATAAAGAGAACAAACAATTTAAACAAGAGCAAACTCAATTATCAATCTAAATACAAAAGTAGAAGTTATCAATGCTTGCTTGGATCAAAGTCATCTATGAACTATGATTACCATTTGTCCTACAGCCACACAGACAACACACACCAAAAAAGAAAAACAACAATATATTTAAAAAACAAAGTTAAGAATAGATGTTGTAGATCCATGGGTGACACCATATTCATCTGTAGAATATGGAATAGCTTTGTTCTTTTTCCCCCTTTTTTTATTACTATTAGTATCCACTAGAGGACTGATGGTAGCATAGCAATATTAGTTTTTTTATAAATAAACAAATAAATAAGATCATAATGTTTTGTATAACCTAAGATCAGAGAAATGTTTATGGCGCATACCTGAACTTTGCATCATTCTTAGGAATTGAAGGTAACCTAGTCAGCCTTCTGGTAGAAACACTTCTTCCAATATTTAAGCGATAATGATATATCTTATTATCACTAATGCCTGCAGCCAGACACAAAATTGACTTTACTAAATACATAACGAAGAATTTAACAGAAGGGACACACACACACACACACACATATTAACATCTCAATTAACAACATTTATACACCTCAATTAACATCTCAATTTCCAGCAACTAAACACTTCATTAGTGATGCACTAGCAGGTTAATTAGAGCCTGAAATTGCTTTATTAAAAATTATAAAATATACTTCAAACATTTTACTTTAGAAATTGAGGGTAGTAAGTAGTTTATTAAAAATTTAAAAAAGTTATATAAGATTTTATTATAAAATATTTAATAAAAAGATAAAATTACAAATAATTATAATTATAATTAAATGAATATAATGAAACTTAACCAAACCAATTCATTGAAGTTATCAAAACCTAAATTGATATCCACAAATTTATAATTCTCTTCTCATTTGAGCTAAAATTCATACATAAACCACATGTCATTATAGAGGTGAAGTCAATAGTTAAACAATGAAGGTAATCATTTTAACCAAGATTTCAACAGCATCTTGTTCAGTAGCCTTTTCCTGATGATGGAGAAAACACTTATATTAGTTAACTGCTGAAATCCCATATTCAGTTCTACTACTGGAAACTTACAAAGAACCTATTCAATCACCTCTAAAATGTCAAAGCTAAATAAATATATCATCCGTTCTTACTGTTTGTGAAGGAAAAGAATTTCAAACCATGAACTAATGAAAGCAGCTAATTTCAACAGCTTAACAACAAATGTACCCTTTTTCTATACCGATATGAATAGTTCTCTCATAGGCAATTCATCAAACATAAGGAGAGTAAACTTTAGATTCTTTACCATATGCAATCCAACACAAAAAAAAAAAATCCTATAATTCTATAATCTCAATTGAATCCATAGAGAAACCCAAGAAACGGCTGGAACAACACATTGCGCCAGGTTTTAAAGAGCACCTCAAAGAAAGAAAGAAAAAATTCGACGGCATAGAAAATAAAATAAAGAAAACCTATTAACAAGAAAACGTGAATGCGACTGAAACCTTGAATTCGAAGAAAACCAGTAGGAAGGTGCTTCAGTTCGTTTCCTAGTTTCAAAATTTATTAGCGTATAGGAAGGCACATATTGCATCATCCTGAAATTTTACCCAGCTCTCTCCTTCAACCTTTCCAACTGTGCCTTAATATACTCTGCTGCTTCTCTCAAACCCTGACGCCCTTCCTATTGAACAACGAAAACCCATAATCATTAACATAAAGTCCTACTTTACCACAGCAATAAATTTGAATTTTTTTTTTCCATTTCAGCTACCCCAGAGGTTACCTTCAATTTAAGCAGTGAGAATAAACCAATAAGAATAGTAATGATTTAAAGCTATCCAGTAAAATTGAAAGGAAAAAAAAAAAAGAAAAAGAGTATAGGACATGATGGAAAGAAAATTAAAAGAAATAAGCCGACGCACTTGACGACCATCGATTTCATGTGCTAAGACTCGAACATGCTCGATAGCTCTGGCTTCACACAGTTCTTCGCTCTGCTTTGCTTCCAAAAACCCTTTGTGCCTTTTTCAGTTTCTTTTTTTCTTTTATTTCAGATTGAGAAAAGAAGAGTAGCTAAATTTTATTTGGGGGATTTAGGGCAAGCGACATAGATGAGAAAAAGAGGGAGTAACGAGCGGCAAAAGTTATTTTTTGGTTTTGGGTAAAATACGTTTTCAAAAAAAAAGCCAGTATACCGCGGCGTTCCTATAGCTTAATTTTTTATGCCGTTTTTCCCAAAAACACCACTATTGTTTAATTTTAATTTTTTTCATTTTTAACATTTTTTTTCTATTTTTCTTTCAATTTTTTTGCTGATATTATCATTTTTAAATTTTTTTAATTTTGAATATTGAACTTTTAACTAAAATATGGACTAAAATATTAAATATTAAAATTTTTAAGTTTTTATTTTTAAATTTTAAATTTTTTAAAGATTTTTATAATTTTAAATTATCATATAAAATATAAAAGGAAACTTTAATAGAAATAAAATGAAATCGAAAAATTAAAAAATACAAAATGACTCAACAATACAAGCATTATTCTTTCAAGTATGGTCCACATTAGTTGTTTAAATTTTTAAAACTTTAAAATTATTTTAAATAATAGTATTTTAAATTTTTAACATATATTTTCCACACTAATTACCCTAAATCCTTAACCCCTAACCCTTAACCCATGTCCCTTAACCCTAAAACCCCTAACACTTAACTCCTAAACCCTTTAACCTATAAACCCGTAACCCTTAACCCGTAAACCTTAAGCCATAAAACATAAACCCTAAACTTTTACCCCTTAATCTCTAACCCTTACCCCCTTATCATCTAAACTTTAAACGATTAAAGTTTAGCATATATTTTTATAATTTTGAAATGATTAAATAAAAAATTTTCCACTATTCAAATGGATGAAGTGCAATTTTACCTTTAAAATTTTTAAAAATTTTAAAAAACCAAAATGGAAAATTTTTCCTTTTTAGAGGAGCAGATACCCTTTCAACCCCCTACTTATGCCCCTAAATGTATATTAATTATAAGGTTTAGGATTTAATTATTGAATATGATTCAGTTGAGATTAACATACTATATACCCATGGCCATTAAACCTTAAACCATAAAACCCTAGACTATAGACCTTAAACCTTAAACCCTAAACCCAAAAGTAAATTTAATCAATATTAAGTATTACTTTTATAATTTATTATGAACATAAATCAATTTAGGGTTTTAAGGGTTGTAGTTTAGTGTTTAAGGGTTTACTATTTTAGGGGTTATAAATTAGTATTTATGATTTTTTTGAGGGTTTAAGATTTTAGGAGTTATATGACTTTTAGTGGCGTTTTACCAAAAGCGCCGCTAATGTTCTTTTTTAGCTCTGTTTTTTAACGGCGTTTTACCAAAAGCGCCTCTAATGCTCTATTTTTTAGCGGCGCTTTACTAAAAACGCCGCTATTGCTCAATTTTTAGCGGCGTTTTTGGTAAAACGCCGCTATTGCTCTGTGTTTTACAATTTTTGCGGCGTTTATTTTCCTGTAGTGTATATACCTATACTAAGCCTCAGCGGAAGAACAAGAAATAGTATGTTGCTTTTTTGTTTTCTAGGAAATAGGAGATTGTCTCAGAAAGATAAGCTAACTAATAAGCAAACACCAAGTTAACGGACAAGCAGCTCAATCCGAATCATACCACCCCTTTAAGGACAAATCACTATCAGATCTCAATAGAATCTTTTGGCCAGGAGAGCCTTTCAAGTACCGGACAATACGCAGAGTCTTGTCCCAATGCTTCTGCTTCGGCTCATGCATAAACTGAGATAAGACATAAACCGAGTATACTAAATCAAATCAAATAAATCAAACAACCCATTAATTGTCTATACGACTCAGGATCAATCAAAACTGCCCCTGTAGCATATGTCAATCTATGATTTTACTCTATTGGTGATCCTACAGGCTTTGCTCCCAAAAAACTAGTCTCTGAAATCTTATTAATAGTGTATTTCCTTTGACAAAGAAATATACCTAAAGAAACCTCTATCCCCAAAAAATATTTCAAAACACCAAAATCCTTCATATGGAGGCAAGAACTGATATACCCTTTAAAAGTTTTCAAAGCAGCAGAACTATTCCAAAAAGTAAGCAAATAATCGACATAAACTAGCACATTAATGTGTACAGATCCCTTGGTGTAAGTAAAAAGAGAATAATTATAATATGGTTGCAGAAATCCATACCTTTTAAGTGCAGTAACCAGCTTAGCAAACCAAAACTGATGAGCCTATTTTAACTCATACAAAGACTTGCGCAAACGACAAACCATTTCAGGTCTATCAGGGGCAAAACCTAGATAAAGTTTCATGTAAACCTCTTCATCAAGATCACCATGCAGAAAAGCATTATGTACATCTTTCTGATGTTACTCCCAAATTTTTGAAGCTGCAATAACCAATAAAGTACAAACAATCATCATTTTTTCCACAAGAGAAAAAGTTTCATTATAGTCAATATCTTCTACCTAGTGATTACCAAAAACAATAAGACGAGCTTTAAGTCTTTCAATGCTTCAATCGAAGTTATATTTAATCTTGTACACCCACTTACTACACAGAGATTTCTTTCCAGGAAGAATGTCTCCATAGACCAAGTGTCATTATCCTCCAAAGCATGAATCTCCTTCTGCAAACCATTACGTCATCTTGCATTCTTCACAGTTTCTTTAAAAGACTGTGGCTCGATCCTTACAATAATAGTTGCAAGAAAATTTCAGTGTTTTATAGTAAATTTTTCACAATCAACATAATGTGCTACAAGACATGGAGTACCTGAGGAAGACTCTAAAGCAGGTGAGGTAGGAGATGGACTTTTCTTTATGGCGGTATGAGTGACAAAATCCCAAAGCTTCACTGAGGGAAATTTTTCCCTATGCCCTTATCCCAATTCAAGAACATTATTACCCAAAGCCCCATGTACCACCATGTCATTAAAGGAAGAAAAATATACCACAAGTGTCGAAGAATCCACAAGTGGCAAACTCACAGGCTGCGGAGTGACAAGCAAAGGAACTATCGTGAGCTGTGACACCTTTGACTTACCAAAATATATATCAAAAATTGCATATGGCAAATCAACATGGTCGGGCTCAATGGTTGCAACATTCCTATCCAAATATGGAAAAATATCCTCAAAAATTTCACATCGCGGGTGTAACACCCACAATTGACCTAATCGTCAGATTCGAGTATGGAGCGCCATAGGTCGACCTGTTAAAAACCAACACTTTTCCTTTTTAAAACAATTATCCATTTTGATAGGTACCTTTTTTTTTCAATATAGTATGTTGTTATCTTGAGACTACATTTATTTGGATACCTCGCCATATTTAAAGATTTAAAAATAAAAAAAAATAGTATTTGGAGACATCTTAAACAACATTCATAAATTATAATAGAAAGCCATCATGGCTACCGATCAACATTTAAAGATTCCCAAAATATTGTTTCAAATACAAATTAATGGTTTTAAAATGGTGACATCTAAAAATTGTCCTAACACCCCCAGTAAATACATGTTACCCACGAAAATAAAAAGGCTTACAAACGGTCGTAGAATTGGTTATATCCTTCAATCACCATGCTCAACCTAAGAACTTGAAAATAAGAAGAAACTGGGAAAGTTCAATAGAACTTAGTGAGTTCCTAGGAAAATTAATCATATCGTAATTACTGTAACACCCTAGTTTTTGGGGTTAGAAATTTTGAGATTTGTTATTAGGGTCTGTCAGTAGGTTGAGCTATTGTGTTTAGTTGCGTGTTTTGATGTCAAAATGGGCTTGTTGTCTGGTAGTTAGTTGTGTGTTGGTCTCTAGGTCACGTGTTTGAATCTTTGTGGGTGTATTTTGGAGAAATATTTTTTTTATTTTGTTAAATAGTAAACTTGTTTTAAGTTTGAAAATAATTATTAGTTTTATTTATTATTATTATTATTATTGTTATTATTGTTACTGCTTTCTTTTATTTTTCACGTTCTCTTTCTCCCTCTACTTGGTTTTGTTTTTGTTTTTGTTTTTTTTTCTTTTCTTTTTCTTCTGTTGGGGAAATGATTTCGCTTGTAAATTTCGAAGAGCTTCGCTCATTTGTCGTCGAGTCGGTGTCTGGATGTCATTAATCGCGAATCAAGTGTGGGATCGAATATTTTAAATTTTCATTAATGAATTGTGGTTTGTTTCTGTGAAATTGAAAATTGTTGTGTGCTTGTGGAATCAACCATTTGAAAGGGGCGATTGTCATGGAATATCTTAGAATTGGGTGTGATTTTGATATATTTCTGTGTAATTAAGTATTGAGGAACGTTTTGGCAACAAGGGCATGTTCGGTAGCCTTTTTCGGTGTGGTTTCGTGACCACACGAGTGGCCACACGGGTGTGTGCCCCCACACGGACAGTTCATACTGCCGTGCACAATTAGGAATTAGGGTTATCAAGCAGAATTTGGTGCCACACGGCCTGGTCACACAGCTGTGTGGCTAATTTGGGGAAATTAGTCAACTTTCACACAGTCGTGTCCTCTAGGCATACAGGCATGTGTGTTTGGGAATTATGGATTTAGTGATTTGGTGCCACACAGCCGTGTGGCTAATTTGGAGATTTAGGGATCCCACACGGGCGTCTATTTTGGACACACGGCAGTGTCTGGTCGGCACACGAGCATGTAAAACCCTCACACGGCCGTGTCTGCCCTGTACTCTATTTTAGCACAAATAGACAAAGAGTTACACAGCCATGTCACTGGCTTACATGGGCGTGCACCTCAACCACACGGGAGTTTTGACCCAACACACAGCCCAAGCTTTTCCACACGGCCAAAGCATACGGCCGTGTGGCCTTAAGCCACTAATTTTAGTTCTGTGTATGTTTTTTATCGAAAAATATTTCTGTGTGTTCCGACCCTTGACTAGGCTTTAGTGAGGGTAGTTAATACTCTGATTTGGGCTTCGGCTTATGTGTTATTTGTGACTGTTGTGCGAGATATCTTATTCTGAACTCGGTTAGCTGGGTGTGTGCATGTTTGTTTCTGTCTGACTGTCTGTCGATGTGTTCATTGTTTCTATGAGGTTGTAAGCATACATGCACTTGCATAAAGTAATTTTTTGGTTGGTTGTGAAGAGAAGGAAGATTGATTCTGATTTGATCAGGCAGTTTAACTGCAAAATTATCGGTACAACGGTTTACCACACTGTACCGTATGTACTTCAGCTTTGTTGCGTACTATTATCTAATCTGGCAGTTTAAACTACAACATGTTTGTACAACAGTTTACCGTAATACGCTGTACTACATAAACACCAACCTTGCTACGTATTATTATCTGAGTAGCTTAGTCTACATACATGGTGTGTAGGGTTGGATGGGCCTTTCAAGGTCCTATGTGGTGTATTTGGTTGGATGAGCTTAAACAACTCTTTTGGGGTGTGATCGGGGGACGAAGAGGTGTTTTGGCTAGATGGGTGAGTTTTTAATACTTGACTGCATTCATATGCATCTGGATGTGAGCTAATTGTCTGTAATCGAAATATTCAACATAGCATTTTGATGATAAGTACTATTGTATCGACCTGTTGATGGGTTTATCTGTTGAGTATTTTGTGTGTGATTTGATGTGTTTTCACTATTGCGTATTTTTGGGACGTTGGTTCCGAGTTTGTTTCCTGTTTCTGCGTATCTCTATAAGTACTTTTCATTATTGAACTACTATTTGGTTTCTGATCTGTAATTCTGTTGTTAGATACGTTTTGAATGCACACTAAGCTCTTGTAGCTCACCCCTTTAGTGTTTCCCCTTGCAGGTACATTTTCTAATTCTGAAGCTGGACTCGGTATGTGGAGGTCTCGGAAAGTCACGATAAGGAAATATGTTTAAGAGTCTGAACTGTAGTATAATTTTAGTTTGGGTTTTCAAAAATGGTTTTCTTTGGACTAAAATTTTTGTAATAACAGGACTTTATATCTGAAAGTTTTTATGGAACTTAAATACTGTAATGTTTTCAGTTTGTTAAACTAAAAATTCCCATGATCACTTCGATGATCAATGTGAATTCCAAAATTTGGCCTAAACTTCTAGGCCAGGTTTTGGGACGTTACAATTACAATCAGACTTTAAGAAATGAGACTCATGCTGATAGACTAGTTCGCCATATTTGGCGGATACTACCGCAATCCAACTCAGCCTATTGATGAACAACACTAATTTCTAAACTCATACATGACGGGCAAAAGCACAATCTCTCTACGAATAAGCCACTTGCATGGACAAACTCTCTAATATCCATATTTACAGTGATTTCATAATAATTTTAAAATACTTACACTTTAGTCCCTATGTTCAAAACTAACAACTTTTACTTTACAAACTAATCTTTTTTCATAACTAAGCTTAAAATCTATCAATTTAGTATCAAAATCTTCAAGATTCAACAATGGCAACAGTTAAAATCTTTAATAGTTTTGAGAAATAAGGTACGAGTTAGCTAAATCGAGCTACCACGATCTCAAAAATATAAAATTTTCAAAAAAAGGAGCTCGCTTTGGACTTATATGCAATGACCGAATGTGGAGCATTCAGCAATGGCTATTCTTCTTTCCTTTCTTCTTTTTAAATGGTGGAGAATGAATAAAGAAAGTTGATGGCTTTCTCTATTTTCTTTTTCTTTTTATGTTTTTAACATTATAATCATTATTTAACAATATTTTAACATATAATTTCTTAATAAAAGAATACTAAGCATCTATCAATCTTCAAAATGGCTAACTTGCCAATTATAACCTTAAATAATTATTATTTAGCCCTTTTAGCAATTAAAATCAATAGCAACTAATTTTTACGGCTTTTACGATTCAACCCTTGTATCTTAATTAACTATCCGTTTAATAAAATTTCTAGACTGAAACTCAATATAATACTAAAATAAATTCATAAATATTAAATAATAATATTTACAGACTCGATAATCAAAAAATGGGGTTTTGAAACTATCATTTTTGGTACCACTGAAACACGAGTTGTTATACATGTTATAAACACATTCTCATTATTATATGCAATCAAATCCGAGTCCTAATCAAGCTTACAAAAGCTCTTTAATTTACTCGAGTATGAAATAGTATCAAATTGCAAAGTTTAAAAACTTCAAAATTAATGTTGTGACATCATTACTCCCACGTTGTGATGTTGCCAAACAGTTTGTCATGTCACAATACAGTTTATTTTGATGTTGTGACGTCACATACTATTAGTTGGCGTTACAATAAGAAAGTATGGTCATCAGGACAAGGACTTCGTTTTTGGAAAAATTTGAGCCATTTGGTCCCTATTTTGAGCTTCTACCCAAACTTACCTATTTTGTGCATAAATGCACAACTTTACATGCGCAAAAATGATTCCAAACACATACCAAACATGTATAAACAACCACAATCATCTTTACATTAACTATACTACCAATTCAACCATTAAACATAACATTCCATTAACATGGCCGTCAAACCAATCCATTTGACAATTGTCAAACATTACTTAACTCAAAGCCTCTCAAAACATGCCAATTTACATTCAAAAGGGTCATTTTAAATGCTTAACTCTTATACCAAATCATTTACCAAATCATACCATTTTCAACTAAACATTTACATTGCTAAAATCAAGCTGTAATACCATTCACCTGTATTTAATGCCTGAATAGGGTTACAGAGCATTACCGGACTTATAACACATTCAAACATATATTTTACATACAATTAATCAAATCATATATGTTTCATTCACAACCAATCATTGTGTCCCTAATACGAGCCTACGAGGCCTTAAACATACATTGGGAGTGGTTCGGGACTAAATCTATAACTTTGGAAACTTTTGAAGTACTTAGAAAATTTTCTTAAAAATAGGGGACACACGGCCGTATGGCCCGAGCGTTTGTCTCACACAGCCAACAATCACGCCCGTGTCATAGGCCATGTGGACATTCGAAATGGAAGCACATGGCCGTGTCCCAGCCGATGTTCGACCCAGTATAACTCTCTGACTTGGGTCACATGGCCAACGCACACGCCCGTGTGGCTAGTCCGTGTGCCCTAGAAATGGCCATAAATGCCTATGTGTCAGGCCGTCTGCTAGGCCGTGCCAAACCTGTAGGGTATACTGACTTATGCCACACTGACACGGCCAAGTCACATGCCAATGTGTGAAGCCGTGTGGAGCATATTGACTTGATTTTAATTTCAACATCAGGGGACACACGACCGTGTAACATAACCGAGTGTCACACACGGCTTAGACACACACCCGTATCTCTACCTGTGTGGACAAAAATAGGCTATTTAACAAGCCATTTTGCCACCCAAACTTATGCACACCTATATTAACCCAAATGGTACCAAAACATAACATTAAAAGGCATTTTAATCAACCATTTCAGCCAAACCTCATGCACATTCTATTCTCTCATTCTCCATGCACGCAAATCATAAATACATGTTATACCATTTATACCAATTCACATTTATAAACCAACTAATTATACATTTCTAAACTTGCATCATTTTGCATTAAAACCACAAGCATGTACTACTCTAAAATCAACCACTTAACATCCTAATCTTTATAATTCCCAAGCATTATATATTCATCCATAAACTTACAACACGAAACATATATGCACCTATTTATACATAACCAAAACAACCAAATTAAGTCAACTCTCATGGCTATATTTACAAGTCAAAACATAAACATTTACAAGCCAATTCTAATGGCCAAAATCTTTATTAACTCATAATCAAAATGACCAAAACCCTATATATGCCATATACTCAAAACATAAGCTTAAAAGTACCAAATTGAAGCTTGATAGTGTGATGAAGTCTCCTATGATTTCCAAATCCGAGCTAGCTTAGAAATCACTATAAAACACGGAAAAATAAACAATAAAAGCTTTATAGCTTAGTAAGCTCGTATGAAATAATTAAGCAAATTTCACCATTCATTTACATTTTCAAATAAGTAACTTAAATTGCATCAAAATATTAAACACCAAGTTAACATGGAATTTAACCACATAATTGATCATAAGCTTACAACTTCCTTTGATTCATTGCTCAAATAGTTTTTCGTACATACCTGTACCGATACGTATCTACTTTTCACCAATTCACATCTTCAATATACCCATTGAACCATTCAGAATAGAAGTCGGATACTCAAGAGTCTCGCACACTAAATGCCAATATCATGGCCTAAAGCCAACTCAATACATCTTACACCCGAAGTGCTAATATCATGGCCCGTAGCCAAATCAGTGAAGCTCGCACCCGAAGTGTCGATATCATGGCCCAAAGCCAAATCAATATATCCCCTAATGACATGTCACTAGTATCTTAATCTATTCCTAAGGTTCAACCTAGAGTTTCAGTGCCGAAACATCGTCGAACGTATCTGTAGAGTCAAATTCACAATTCATACAATATCAAAGCATTTAGAACATAATTATATCAATATTTATTATATACAAACTTACCTCGGACGTAAAAACGACGACACGGGTCAACTAATCCGAGACTTTATTCTTTCCCCAATCTAAGTTCGTATTTCACTTTTCTTGATCTATATAATATCAAATTTAGCTTATTAAATTATCTCTCTATTCAATTTAATCCAAAACACTCATTAAAATAAATTTACACTTTTCCCCTAATATTTCAACAATTTTACAATTTAGTCCCTAGGCTCGTATAACAAAATTCATTCAATTTCATCACAACCCAAGCCTAGCCGAATATTTATCATGCTTATAGCAGCCCAAAATTTTCATTTATTTCACATTTTAACCCCTAAATTTACACATTTCACAATTTAGCCCCTAATTTTCATTTTCATTAAAAATCACTTAACAAAACTTGTATATCTATCAACAAGCATTCATAATCTATCAAGAAACTTCAAAATAATGGCATCATTCAAAAGCTTTAACAATTTTGAAAAATAGTCCCTGGGCTAGCTAGACTTAGTTGCAATGATCTCAAAAACATAGAAATCATTAAAAACAGAACAAAAATGGACTTACATGCTCAATGAGAAGTGACCGAATGTTTGAAGCTTTAATAATGGCTATTCTTGCCCTTCATTCAGTTGAAGAAGAAGAATGAAGAATAAAAATTGATTTTGTTTTATTAAAATAACCTTTATTAACTAAATTACCATTTTAACCATAATAATAAACCATTAAATACCATCCAAATGATGTCCATATATGTCCACTTATATTTAAAATGGTCTATTTACAACATAAAGACCTCTAATTTAAGATTCCAAAGCTATTTAATACCTTTAAATAATAGAACATGCATTTTACATTTTACGCGATTTAGTCCTTTTTATCAAATTAACTAATCAAATGATAAAATTTCTTAACGAAATTTTCACACAAACATATTATCATGCCACGGATATTAAAATAATAATAAAATAAATATTTTCACTTTGGATTTGTGGTTCCAAAACCACTGTTCTGATTTGACTAAAAACGAGCTGTTACACAAGCTCTGGAAAGGTTTGAAACTAAACTATCATTCAAGATACAACAAGTGCTTAAAACCTATATACATGCAAAAAAATCAAGGTTCAAAATAACTGAAAGACTATCGAATCAATAACGGGATAGTGTGAGCTTCTCGTAGATCCGTTTGACACGTTCCGCAAGTTGGCAATCACCAAGGAAAGGGAAAACAATGGGTAAGCATTTCGAATGCTTAGTAAGTTCATAGGTAATAAATTAAAAACTTACCTTGAAAAAAAATTAAATATGATAAGTTACCAAAATGTTGACATAATTTGGCTAAACATAACATGTCACAAAAATCAAGGTGAGTTCTATAACAACATCAAACCAAGTATAAACATGTATCTATCATGTCATTCATGTCACTATAGGTAACAAGTTTAACTTTTATTCCAATCGAGAGTATTGTAATCATATATATATACACATATACTATAGACTTTATGTTAATAAGATTCACTAATTCATCATTTGAATATTGAATTCATTCCATATCATTATAATTTTTCATTTTATATCATCTATTTTTGCCTGATGAAACTTAATAAATAGACTCAGATACATAGGTACTAAATCACATCAGTTGCTCGTCCGAGCTAAATATATTCATGTTAGGTTACCAGTCTAGGCTAAACCTTTAATGACATATCAACTTGCTTGGCCAAGCTAAAAATATACATGTCAGGTTACCCATTCGAGCTAAAATTTTAAAACGACACGAGATTACCAATCTAGACTAAACCTGTGTCACATGTATCTTTGAGTCCACAACAATAATAGATCTTGGTAATCATTGGTAATAAATCTGTATCAGTGTGCACAAGACCTTTACTAAGTTCATCCAAGCATTTTCATTACATATATACATTTCTTTACAATTTAGACCAAATATCACCTTTGTACTAATTCACAACCAAACACATATATAATCACAAATAAAACACACAATAACTTATACAAATTTATACCATATGAGCTTACCTGGTAAAATAAAAAAAACAATTTGAATTTACAAGGACTAATCGATAATTTTGTATTTTTCTCGGTTATCCTCGATTTGGTTCAATTCCCGATCTATATAATAATTCAATTCAATTTATAAATTCTAAAAATTTTATGATATTTTATCATATGCATGGATCAATTCAATTTCACTTTTCTAATGTCCCTAAAGTTTTGCATTTTATTCAATTTAGTCACTAAAACCGAAATTGCTATAACTTTCAAATTTGAGCTTTGATTTCGAAATCGACCTCAATTACATCCTTCTATGACCCTATATTATCAATAATTACAAAAATTTCACATCAAATTCAAAATCTATACACTTTAGTCCCTATGTTCAAAAACTAGCAATTAAACTTTACAATTTAGTCATTTTTCACTTCTAAACTTAAAATTTAACAATTTAATACCAATTTATTGAAGAAACCATCAATGGAAACTTTTAAAAACTTTAACAGTTTTGCAAATTGGTACATGGGCTAACTAAATCGAGCTCCCATGGCCTCAAAAACTTGAAAAAATCAAGAAAAAGACTTGAAATCTTACCAATTTAAGGGACCGAAAGTTGAATTTTTTGAAACCCTATTTTTCTTTCTTATTTTGATGATAGAGAAGAAGATGAATGAAAATTCTTTTTTTTTCTTTAATCATTTTAACTTATATACTTAATTTAAACTTAATTTAATTAACCATTAACTAATTAATACTTAAGCATAACTAGCCAAATTTAGTGGATTGTAATCAACATCCACCCCGTTTGGCACTCTAAAATTAGTCCAATTGCTTAATTGGCTCCTTGATCAATTAAAAATTTATAGTTATAAACTTTTACAATTTAGTCTTTGTACCTTAATTAACTATCAATTCAAAAAAATTAAGGAACCAAACTTTAATAAACTTTAATGCTAACCTCATAAATATTAAATATTAATATTTATAGACTCGAATAATGGAAATAGGGTTCCAAAATCGTCGCTTTCGACAACATTAAAAAATGGGTTGTTATAATATCTAGTTGGTTAAATTCAATTAATAGGCATATACTATGTCTATGAGTATATTTATAGTTTTATCTATATTCTTTAATTAGATCATTCTAAGTTCCTATACTTTTTGAATTTTAAAATTTTAATCTTGATGCAAATGATAATCATTAATCCATTAATTGAAATTTTAGTGAGCAATATGTAGAAACAACAGTGACATGACATTATACATATGATACTATGTTTGCCATATCATATTTTGAAAATCGTAGAACTTAATAAAATTTAATAGTTATCATTTGGTGAAGACTAAAATTTAAAAATTTAAAAAGTGCATGGACAAAAATATCAAACTAAAAGTAAATAAATTAAATCCACCATTTTTACAAAATACATTAACTAATAATAGAATTTAACCTTATAAAATAAATTATGACTTTAGTTAAAATGATTAAACATCCTCGTATTAATATTTATTATTTTATATATAAAATATTTTAATAATATCTCGATTGTATTGGTATATAAGTATAGATACATGTAGCTGTGTTTAAATTTTGGTTAAAACCAAATTAATGATCGAATCGATCTAATTCGGTTAATCAGTTGGTTAATTGATCTAGTTCATCAAAAGTCGATTAAAGATTTTTAGAATTTCGGTTAACAAATAATTCGGTTTGAAATCGTAATTAATCAAGTAACTTAATAAATAATATTATATATTATATGTATTAAGCTATTATTAATTTGATTAATTCGGTCAAATGAATATTATCAATTTATTTTTTTGATATGTTTTATATTTTCTTTTAAAAAAGAACATATAAATTTCGTTAATTTAGTTTTTTTAATTTCTATTCAATTAATCGTTGAAGGATTAAAAATTTTAATTACTTAAATTAATAGTAATTGATTCATTAACCGATCACTTACATGTTTGAACACCCTTGTACACATGTCACAATAAAAATATATAAAATATTAAGAAAAGAGGATGATCTAGAGGTGTGCATGGGAATTTGGGCCGGGTCGGGTTCGAGCAGGGCCCATACAAAAATTTAGGCTGGCTCGGCTCGGCCCAAAATATGGGCCTAAAAATTCATCTAAGCCCGGCCCGAAATAAAATTATTAAGCCCAAGCCCGACTCGCGGCCCATATTAAATTTTTAAACTTATTTCATTAAATAAAAAATTTAAAATATAATAAATCATCAAATACATTTAAAACAAATATTAAAATAAGAAACAAATAAAAATTATATTAAAACAATTATTAAAACAATACACAAATTAAAAATATAATAAAAAGTGATTATATTAAAATTAAAAATAAAATGTAAATATGATTAAAAATAAAAAAATATATATTTAGTAAATAATTCGGGTCGGGTCAGGCCGGGCTAAAATTTTTTTATCCAAGCCCGATTCGTTTTCTAAACAGGCCTCATTTTTTACCTAAAACTATATTTCAGGCTTATATTTTTACTCAAATTCTCTTTTTTTTGAGCGGAGTTTCAGGCTGGCCGGGTAGCTCGGGACATGCACAACTCTAGGATGATCCAACCTTAAATATGGGAAGGAAGGATGATGACAGGTTAGCCGAAATGGGTAGCGTGGTCGCAACCTTGTGGGCCGCCACTTCTCTTCACGTTCACCCATCCTAATTTATTATTTATTTAATTAAAACTCGGACGGGCCACGAACCTAAGCCAGCGAGGCGCGAGCCATGTATAGATAACGAAAAAAAATCAGAACGCTTGAGCTCAGACCGAAGAAGAAGAAGAAAGCTGCGAACTGAAAGAAAAAAAAAACTAAATTAGAAAGCTAATTTGGTAAAAAAAGTATTAATCTCTTTGGTTTTTTTTTTTGTTTAAAATTCTATTAATTTAGAGGAGATCTTGATTAATTTGCTTAAGCTTTGCTGTTTCTTATTTATTTATTTATGTATATAGTGTTGTGGATTGTTTTGTTGTTTTTATTTAGTTCTTGATTTTTGGTTTAGAAGAGGAGACGAGAAGAGAAAAATGGAGTCGACGGAGTCGTCTTATATGTCATCACCAGAGGCTGCGAGGAAGAGATCTCCGCCGCCACCTAAATCGCCGACTTCTGGTAATTTTCTGACCTGATCTTCCTTTTCTCTCCGTTTAAGCTTTCCATTTTGTTTGTTTTCTATTTTTTGAGTTAATGGCTTTAAATTTTGTTATGTGTTTTTTCTTTTTCCTTTTTTCCCCCCCTCTAATGTAAAGATTAGTATGAGAATGGTATTTTTTTTTCTATTTTTATTATAGAATTTGAAACCCTAACCCTAGCATTATGTGCTGACTGAGGAGAAATGTGAATTGGATAGCGAGCGAGAAAAGAATGGGTTTTCAATTTTTAGCTTATTGTTTGAATGCTGCTGAAAGTATTGGAGTAGAAGGATGAGAAATCCTGGAGTTTCGCTGGCATTATCTTTTATCTGCTTTTTTTCTATAGGAACTGTGAAAGCTGAACTGACTATGAGGTCAATGGTGGTATGAGGTGCGAGGAGCTGCAAGTAAGGGTTGTTTCGGTCATTGTTGTTGGTGTTCTTTTTTAAAGTACAATTAAAAGTTAGATGTGAAACCAAAGAAGATATATTGTTTGAATTGTTTGGCTACAGTAGTCAGCTTGTCTAATAGGAATTAATGTGAATACTTTTGGAGAGCATACTATATTGAATTCAGAAATGATAAATCTTATATTGTTGTCGTAATGGATTACTTAGGTGGGAATTGATTTCTTTGACTTTGGGTGCATTTTCATGGACTTTGAAGCGAGATGCTTGGTAAGTGGAAGAAAAGAAAACTACTGGAGTGACATTTCTTTATTGTTACAGATGAAAGCTCAGATTAGGACTCTTGTCGTGCCTGATATTGGACTAGGGGTGTGGTCATCTCTTATTTTCTAGTTCACTAACATCAGTGCATGTTACACACAATTTTTGCTGCTCCCTAGCGCCCTCTGTTTCCTGAATTGTATGCATGATGTACATTACCTGTTTTATGCATTTCTTATTGGTAAGTTTCTGTGCAAAATTCTGTATGCCCTTGTTTTTAAAGGATTAATAGACGAAGTTATTGATGGAAAGGCTATATTAAATGTTTGATTGTTTCTTTTATCTTTGAAGATATCATTAAAGTCATTGATTTGACTTCCTAGATGCTATATTTAGTAAACTAGTCCATCGAATTTATGTAAATATAAAAATATAGAACATCAAGAGCATCTCCTGTTATCTAGAGCTTGAGTTCTATCTTTATTTACCTTAATTTTCTCTGAGTCATATTCTTCAGGTTTATGACTTTCCTTTTACAGTTATCATCTACTTCAGTGATTCTCTCTTGGTTTTTAAATGTAAAATGATGGATGAGATGGATTTAAGTTACTTTGCTTATGCTAATAGGGTTTAGGGTTTTTAGTGACCGGTGTTGCTTGCTATTAACTAATCAAATCTATATCAAAATGTTGATAAGAGTTGCGTGAATATTGAAAATGTAAGTTCTATATTACCTTTCTTAAGATCAGATTTTCTACTTCTTTCATGTGTGAGATAAAATTATTACTATCTGAATTATTATCAGATGGCTTGTCTTAATAAGCAACACTTATTGTGCTGAAGCAACCACTTGTTCTGTATTTAATGCATTTACTTCAATCTTTTTTAATGTTATAAATTACATATTGTGTGATGTCTTCTTTTTTTTTCTTTTCATTCTCAATCCTCTTATTTGTTCTTTGGGCTAAAAAGGAAGGAGATTGCTTTAATGGTTGAAAATTTCATCTTTGCTTCCAAAATTCCTCATTGACTACAAATGCATTATTTTTTATTATTATTTGAAAGAAGACTACATGTGATTAATTATCGTAGAACTAAGTGATGTTTTTTTGCCCATTTCTTCTGTCAGAGAATGCAGAGAAGCCTACATATGTCAGGTTTCTTGTCTCCAATGCTGCGGCTGGTTCAGTAATTGGAAAGGGTGGTTCAACAATTACCGAATTTCAGTCAAAATCAGGAGCTCGAATCCAGTTGTCACGCAATCATGAATTTTTCCCGGGAACATCAGACAGGATCATTATGGTCTCTGGAGCAATTGATGATATACTCAAAGCTGTGGAACTTATCCTTGCAAAATTATTGGATGAGGTTACCTTTTTTTTTATTTATGAATTTTAACTCTATAAATTCTCCATCTTTTTTTCTTTTTTTTTTTTATAATAACTAAGTTTGTTTCTGGTTAGCTTAATATCAAAGATAATGATGATGTTGAACCTAGAACAAAAGTGAGGCTAATTGTTTCCAATAGCTCTTGTGGCAGCATAATTGGGAAAGGAGGGGCTACCATAAAGTAAGAATTCTACTTGGATACTCTGATTATTATAAATGTTTTTGTTGCTATGATTTTGGCAATGCACCTGGATATGACAATTTGCTGACTTAAAATTAAAGGAATTTTTAATAATTTTTAATAGTGTTTTATAAAGAACACATATTTAATCTTCCATTATGCTGTTTATTTGCAGGGATAAACTTCATAAAAAATTTAAACTACTGTTGATTTCTAGTATGTTCAAATAGGTGTGAGTGGTGACTGAACTGCTTATTTTTGGAATTGAATCATGTGTGAGAATGCCCACTTAAAAGTGATACGTGACCAATTGAGTTGGGGATGATTCAACAACTTCACATACAAAGAGAGCTAACTTGGAGAGACTGACATTGAATAGGAGAACTTTTGGCGATAGGAATAAATATTGTAAAGATGATCATAATGATGATTTTGATTCATCTTAGTAAGTTACTTCTAGAATTGTGTTTTCATAACATGCTTATTCTGTAAGTAGATGGGGATGGCTTTAAGAAATGAATTATTTTAGGTATATTTGGCAAAATGTGGTAAGTTGTCAGAGCTTTTATTTCTAGAATACCTGTCTGACCAAGGTTCAATCTTAGACTGTGGACAAGTTTTATGTGGATGACTTGGATCTTATTTCGAGATAACTTTATTTCTAAAAATAGTTGGTGAAGATTAAAAACTTGTTTGGCCTAAAAGTTATTTGTTTGGAGAAGCTCTTTCGGTGATTGCCTTTTGGTTTCATTATAACATCCAAAGATGGGGACTTGAGGTTTTTGAAAACAAAGCTTTCTTACAAAGAGGTCCAGCTGGCAGCAATGTCTGAACTGCATGATATTTACTTTCTTTTTAAATTGAAGTACCATGGGCTTTACTTGAGCTTGTAAATCAACTTAGAATTATGGAAAAGAACTAATCTAATGTTTATATTGTCTTGTTACTTGGGTGTTGAGTGGGCTGAGGACATGTTCCTCGAGATGGATAAGTCTATTAAATATAACTTCCACTTGCAAGAAGAATTAGTGTTAACCTGTGCTTTTATACATTTATTGACCACTTCCACATAAGTGAGCATGATTTGACTCAGATTTTTTTCTGATTCATAAAGTATGACTGGTCCCCAAGTAGATTATGGTTGCTACTTGTGGCTTAAGTCCTCCAAGAAGTTATAATGAATGAAAAGTCCCATATCCTTAACATGCTCCCTGGCTTGTAAGAAAGCTATTTTTTGTGACATAATTTTTTGTGAATGCATTATAGATGGAAGGAGAAACCCTACATTTACTAAAAATGATTGTTTAAAGTAGTCTCATGTTATATGTCTGTGGTCTGTGGTTAGTTACTATTGAAGTATTATTGGTCGCTTCATTGAGTATGTCTGCCTTTTTGTAGGTCATTTATTGAAGGCTCCCAAGCTGGCATTAAGATATCTCCACAGGATAATAATTTTTATGGCTTGAATGATAGGCTAGTAACAGTTACTGGCACTCTAGATGAGCAGTTGCGAGCAATTGATTTGATTCTTTCCAAGCTTTGTGAAGACTCTTATTACTCACAAGCTATGCATGCCCCATTTTCATATGCAGGTGTGTTCTCTTTTTATTTCGCTACCGAGTCTACATTTGCATCAATTGTCTCTGCTTTTATGAACACTATTATTGCCTTTTCATCTCCCACCAGTTTCACTGTTATTTCATAATCCAGATATGCAAACAGTTTTTTATTTACCATTTCATTTTTGGCAAAGAGAAGTTTTTAGCTGTGCTGTGACATTAAACAATTAAAACTAGATGTATTTCCATTCAGCTAACGCAAGCCTGACAGAAGTCATCTATCTCACTAAAGCTTTTCGGCCCTGCTATGAATTTAAACATTAAACTTAGCTGCTGTCATGATCTTTTCTGAACTCTTTTTGCGATAATGGACACATTGCCTTTGTTCGGTAACAATCATTTTTCAGTATTTCTCCTTCACTAAGTCCACCTCTGACATAAATTTTCCATCTCATTTATTGTAACTCTATTTTGCCTTTCATATGTATTCTCTGGAAAAAAAAGTTTTTTTCTCTTTTTTAAACTCTCGAGGTGGATAGGCTAAATGTGTCCCAGAACTCATATTTTTTCCACTGGACCTGAGTCATTTAGTATGATCATGGAAACCTAAAAGCCAAGGGGCATAATGAAAACAACAAATTGGAAGGTGTTGCACCTATGTAATTTATCCTTACTGCAAAGTACTTGCAGATTTCTCATGATGGTGCTCAAATGATTGGGAAGTAAGCATAGTCTTTAATAAATGTGGCCAAAATTCATGAGATATAAGGGAAGAAGTTCCTTTATGTGTTTAAATTCCAGAAGATGACTTGTTTGGGAGTTTGTTTGCTTTTTTAGGATGTGGTAACAAATTTCATTGTCAAGTAGTCTGATTCTTAACAGTCATTTTTCTTTCTAATTTATGATGAGAGTAGTCCATGATGTGCAACTGTTATTTTTCTTGGTATTATGTCCTTTGTAGAGTTCTTACTAAACACTGCTAGTAAGATTTAATTAATTTGGTCCTAGTAAGATTTCTTGTAACTTGAAATTTTAGGTATTTTCTTCTCTGGTTTTCATGGTATTCCATATGCATATATGCTTCCTTCTGTTGCTACAGCGACTTACAATTCAATGAGCTATGCACCAAATGGGGCTGGAGTGAAGTTTCCGAATCACAAGGTTCATCTCTTTCTATGTGTTTTCTCTATTCTGCCTGGTGACTGATGCTATTTTACTTTGTTCGCTGTTAAGGGAAACTATATTTATTTGTTATATTTTACTTTGGTATCTACATGGAGGATGATCACATTCTCCTTTCATTTGTTTTTTGTAAGACTCAAACAATATTATTTAACTCATTTCTGCCAATTATACCTTACTTATAGATTTGTTGTATAGAAGTACTATGTTACTGAAACTTGGGTATGAATGTCAGACACTGGTTTGTTCAATTTTTTTCTAATATTTTCTATGTATTTGGAGGGTCCTTAGGGGGTGTCGTGCCCATACCTTACTTATGTCCGAATGCATCAGATGTGGATGCTTTGAGCTAAATGAAGAATAGGAGCAATATAGTATTAGTATTTCTTGTGTCATTTCAATTTTTAATTCCCTAAACCCTATTATTATTTTGCAAGTGATGACTTGCATTCTGAAATAGACTCATGCTATATGCATATATTGTAGTTCAATCGATCTTGCTTGACAGAAATCTTTTGATATGTCTATACAGGAGGATCATAGCAACTCTATCACGATTGGTGTTTCTGATGAGCATATAGGACTGGTTCTTGGTCGTGGTGGAAGGAATATCATGGAAATCAGTCAGGTTTATAAATGAGAAATAGATATCATTTAGTTCCATAATTTTTGCTTATGTTCTGAATTGAGCACTTTGTCATTGCAGGTAAGCGGTGCCAGGATAAAAATATCGGATAGGGGTGATTTCATGTCTGGAACAAATGACAGGTATAACAATCCCAATTTTATCAATCCACTATTAGGCGTCGAGTTCCTAGCTAATTCCTTTTTTCCCTTTAACTTGTGTGACAGGAAAGTCACAATCATGGGATCACAGAGAGCAATTCATCAAGCAGAGTCCATGATACTGCAGAAGGTAGCAAACGTCAGTGAGAGGGTGATGGATTAGTTTTCCGGTTATCAATAGATTCAAAACCATTCTTGTGAGTTTTTTCATGGAGTGGCTTATGACTTCTTCACATAGTTCAACTCAAAACATATCTACATTCATTGGCATCAATGAGTTAATTGAGAAAGCTATAAGTGCATGAAGATAGCAGCAAGAAGGGCAAATTTTTATTCAGTACAGCTTTTGTTAGGTATTCTTCGGAACAGATAGACTAATTTTATTGATTTAAAAAAAAAAAAAAAAAAGGAAACAGATTTTAGAATAGGCTATCATTTGCATAACTGAATACAAATTAGCATAATTTTCATTTGGTTATATAATTGTAACGGCTAGCTGTTGTTTACTTTTATTGAATATTTGAACTATACATCTTGAGAGGATACTCTTCTTGACATTGAATTTATGCAGCATTTCAAAACACATCCTCTGGTTTAGCTTGATTTTAATGATGCTTTAGACAACCAATTTTTAGGTTATAGGGTTTAAAATGTATTAAAGGTTAATATTTTAATAATATTTCTAAATTAAATGGAAAGGACTCAAGTTAGGGTTTTAATATTCATAGGTTATAGTTTTTCAGAAAATATTTAAATTTAAGTGTCAGGAAGAAACTTTAGATCAGGAAAAGAAAGATTTACAACTTATAATTTTTATTTCAATGAATTTGAAGAAGTAGATGCAGATATTAATTGTTGAATACTCAATTCTTTGAATCTTTATTACTTATGTGATTTAACTGATTTGGATATTTAAACCTGTTACTTGACTTCGTTTTCCTTTTTATGAGTAATAGATTTAAATATTACAGAGTTGTTTGAATTGGATTGCATCAATCGGTTAAATTGATTGGATTGAAGTATCGGTCTAAAGAGTAATTTTGAACTGTTTAGATTAAAAATTGGTATGAATTGATTGAACTAGTGGTAGAATTAGAATTTTTTTTAATTTTTAATTTTTTTTAATCGGTCCAATTGAACTGGTCGAATTAATAAATCAATGACTTGGCTAATTCAATTACCGATCCGATCTAAAAACATATTATTGAATGGGAATATATTTTGGAAAAAAAAATGTAGAATTCAGAATAGATGAAGTGGTTATGTTTAAAAATTACAAATGTTGAACTTATTGGATTAAATTGACTGACCGAGTAGCTCGATTGAGAAAATGGAACAAATTGGGATGTTGAGGACAGGACAGAGAAACTTATCATTGGTTCATGTTAGGGACCCGAATCTATTAAAACTTACCAAGAATTCTAATTCCTGGTATTAATATATAATAACTTTATTACTTAAATTATGACTACCTGGGTTTTACATAAAATCTGAATGATAGAAATACATTTTAGAATAAGTAGTTGTATCTTGATAAACAAAAAAAAAAGAAATGGAAAGCAATAAGAATATTCCTAGTGTTTTCCAGAATATGAGGACCCTCTAGCTTAGTTGCCTAGAAACAAATTTGGAAGTATAAGGGAATCGATAGCTAAATAAATTATGTAACGATGACCAATTCTCATCTCTCATCTTTTATTATTTCCACTTCTCATACGTTTTAAAGTTTTTCATATTCAGATCTACGTTATAATATTATTTTAATTTTTTACTTAATATAGAATTTTCAACAAAAAAATATTAAATGAAATAAGTAGATGGGTAGTCACTTATAACTTAATGTAAAATATTAAGTTCATTTTATTTTATTAAATAATTGAAATAAATTATTTTTAAATGAAATATTTAAATTATTATTTTATTTTTTTATACAAAATCATTTCAATTGAGATAAATTATTATATTAATAAGATTAAAATTAAGAAATAAATATTTTAATAATTAATATTTATTTTAATCAAATACATAATTATATTTTGTACCTATATTTACTAATTTTCTAGATGATTTTTAATATAAATTTAACGAATTCAACACTTAAAATTTTAATTTATCAAACATACCCTAAATAAAGCAAAATGATAAATTTTTCCTTATTTGGATACATATTTTAATTAAGGAACGGAAAAAAAGATAGGGAACCCCTCACTTCCCTTTATTTTCCTTTATTTTTTTAATACCTCAATTCAGGGGAAAAGAAACTTAAAACAATTTGAATTACGTAAAAAATCAATTCTGTCCTTCAAAAATTTTATTATTAACAATTTCTTTTTAAAATAAAAAAATCTCTTTTTTGGTAAATAAATAGAGATTAATTATAGAAATAAAGCAATTACAGTACAAATTGAGTCCCCATCAATCCAAATTTGCTCAATAATTTCTTTAGGAATTTCCTTGAACCTAATAGACCCATACGGATTCTTTGCATTGCACCAGCCAATATGTGAGCTGTAGCATTAGCTTCTCCTGCTCCCTTTTGTAAAAGCACTTGCCAGTTTCTACTACAAAGTTTATTTATTCTAATTACTAAATTCCTATTCGACTTACCACGCCAATTGTTTGAGATTGCTGAAAGGGCTTGGGCACAATCCGTTTTAACAATGATATTATCCTATTTAACATCCCAAGCCAAAACAAAAGCATCATAAATCACCCAAAGTTTTGCCTGCTCAACACTACATCTACCAATATTCCTATACACACCTCCAAGCCATATTCCCATAATATCTCTCGCCACAACAGCAGCAGAAGCAAATTCCAAATTCGGAGATCTTGCCATTCAATTTAATGACTCCCAAGGGAGGAGGAACCCAAAGATTACGATGGCTAAGATTTCTAGAAGAACCAATAGATGAAGCATGACGATGCTTAATAAAATTCGCCCAACTCCATGAGGAGATAAGAATATTCTTTAAATCAACATCCACCTCTTGGAAAATCCACATATTTCTCTGTTTCCACATATTCCAACAGATTATACCAAACAGAAACTACCACTCAACCTCAATATAGACTAGATCAAACTCATTCCTTAGATTTAAAGAAATCAATCCAAATAGCGTTGTTAAGTGTGATCCCTATTTCAGTCAAATTTGAGAAATAATCTTCTTATTAAACTCTGTTTATTTGTTTCAATCAAACTCTGATTAGTCTAGATTATTTTATTATTATTTGACATATGAATTTAGCCTATAAATAGACTCTTTTTTAACCTTAGAAAATACACTCATTAGAGATTAGAACTCATAACACATTTAGAGAATTTTGTGTTTATGTTTTGAGAGTTCTTTGTTTTTAGGTTTTTGGGGTTTAGTTTTTATCTCTATCTTTTTTACTCTTTGTTCTTTTACAATTATAGTAAAATTATCTTTGCCCGTGGTTTTTTATCCTCTTTGGAGGGGTTTTTTCACGTTAAATTTGTGTGTTCAAATTTTTAATTTCTTCCACTATTTTTACTTGTTCGTTGCTTAATCAAGTCGATCCCCAATAAGTGGTATCAGAGCTAGTTCAATTTTTGTAGATCAGCCCGTTCAAAGATAGCAGCAACAAGGTTTGAAATTGAGAAGTTCGATGATGTCACAAATTTCAATCTGTGGCAAGTTCGGATGATGGCAATTCTAGTTTAAACCGGCTTGAAAAAGTTTGTTACTGGGAAAAAGCTTGAGAATCTAAATCAAACAGAATGGGAAAAGTTTAATGAAAAAGTCTTGTCTGCAATCTAGTTGTGCCTAGCAAATACGATATTACAGGAGGTATTAATGGAGAAGACCTCATCCGCCTTGTGAAAAAAGTTAAAAACTCTTTATACGACTAAATCTCTAGATAACCGTTTAGTGTTGAAACAACGCCTATTTGTGTTTCGCATGAATGAATGTGAGCTTCTTAGAGATCACATCAATCAATTCATTACTCTTTTAAATGATTTAAAGAACTTTGAGGTTCAGATTGCAGATGAAGATCAAGCTATGCTATTATTGTGCTTTTTACCCCCTTCATACAAGTCTTTCAAGGAGACTTTGGTTTATGGCAAAGACAAACTTTCGTTCGAAGATGTGAAGGGTCATTTGTTAAATAGAGACAAACTCGACAATGAGTTTGGTTCGGATAGCAAGGCAGATAGACAAGCTTCCATTTTGGTAGCATCAAAGAAGCGAGACAAAAGGTGTTATTATTGTAAGAAGTTAGGTCACGTCAAAGCAGATTGTTATAAATTGCAAAATAAAAAGATTGCTGAAAGTAACGGGGAAGATATAGCTGGTCCTAATTTGGCTGGGAAAAGCAGTGATGATTTCTTGTTAGTGTTCACGAGCGAAAGCTCCAAGCTTAAGTCTAAATAGATCTTAGATTCAGGATGCTCTTTCCACATGTGTCCCAATAGAGAATGGTTCTCCACATAAAGTTCAGTTGAAGGTGGAGTTGTGCGCAGGGGAAACGGTTCATCCAGTAAGATAATTGGTATTGGTACTGTTAAAATTAGTATGCACGATGGGACGATTAAGACACTTTCAAATGTCAAGTATGTACCTGATTTAGGAAAGAATCTCATCTCCTTGAGCATTTTAGACTTGAAAGGATGCAAAATCAACATTGAGTCAAGCGATATTAAAGTATCTCGTGGAGCTCTCGTTTTGTTAAAAGGTAAAAGAACCAGCAATCTTTATATTCTGGAAGGTTTTACAATGACCGATGAAATCGAACGTCTCTTGTCCGTTATGGAATCGAAGTCAACTCGTTTAGAGTGGAGGCAATTTGGTCATAGGAGGGAAAAAGGGATGACCGCTTCGTTGAAGAGAGGTTCTCTTTTGGATGTAGGTTTTAAAAAGTTAGGGCACTGTGTTCGTGAAAATTAGACCCGAGTTAGTTTTGATTTGGTAGTGTACAAGTCTAGAGCTAGAAGTATTTCAATTTCCAAGCACAAATTCGACACAGTTAATTTCCTGCATAGTTCAAGATAGGCCCGTGGCGGGCTTTGGCAAAGATGGCGTTGTGGAAATATGAGTCAATGTGGAGATTTGTTAAGTATGACTCTTATTTCAGTCAAATCTGAGAAATAATCTTCTTGTTAAACTCTGTTTATTTGTTTCAATTAAACTCTAATTAGCCTAAATTATTTTATTATTATTTGACCTATGAATTTAGCCTATAAATAGGCTCTTTTACAACCTTAAAAAATGCACTCATTAGTGATTAGAACTCATAACATAGAGAATTTTGTGTTTACGTTTTGAGGGTTCTTTGTTTTTAAGTTTTCAGGGTTTAGTTTTATTCTCCATCTTTTATACTCTTCGTTATTTTTCTATTATAGTAAATTTATCTTTGCTCGTGGTTTTTTATCCTCTTTTGAGGGGTTCCGCTATTTTTACTTGTTCGTTGCTTAATCGAGTCAATCCCCTACAAGTGGGATGGAAAAAAATTACATAGAACATCTATTAGGGATAAGTTGATACCACAATGCACGAGCCTTAAAACGGTCTTGAAAAACATGGATGATAGATTCTTTAGAATTACCACAAAGTAAGCAAAAAAGATTACCTACCATACCTTTTCTGAATCTTTTGGCATTCGTTAGCAAACATTCCTTGGAAACCAACCAGAGGAATTGTCTAATTCGTTGAGGCCCCTCAAAGGACTAAGCCGATTTCCATTTATTGTCTACCGGTTTCAAACTGTTTTGCATCAAGTGATTATAAGTTGATTTGACAATAAATCCGCCATTAGTAGACCAGTTGGAAATCAATTCATCTTGCCCAATAAAAGGATTCGGAGGCAGGATACCTGCAGTAAAAGGAATCGCATTCCCATCTACCATGCAATGCCAAAAATTCCAATCCCAACTACCGCCAGCTAACATAACCTCACAGAAGGTAGTATCCATGTTAATGAGATCCATATTATGGCAAAAGTTAAAAAGAGGACCAATTTCCGGAACCCAATGATCCGTCCATACCTTGATTAGTCTACCATCACCAACTGACCAAGTAAAACTCCGACGCAAGAGAGGCCACACCTTCGGAAGGTGCCTCCAAACAAAGGAGCATAAATCTCTCAAGATGTCCACTGGACAAATTTCTTTAACTTTATATTTAGTACGGAGAAGCTGAACCTATAACGCTTGCTGGTTAAAGAGAAAATTGATTAGAATATTTGCATCAAAGGATGTATTTAATCTTTTTAGATGATTAGATATTTATTTATTAAATTTACATTTAAAATTTTAATAATTTAATCCTTAGAATATTTGTATCTTTCTACAATATTTAATTTAATTTTGTTATTAATTATTTATATAAAAGATAAATTTGGAAATTTTATGTAAAATAAATAATTTCTTTTCCTTTCCACAACTTATCCAAATAAAAATATTAATTTTTCCCTTTATTTCTTTTATAATTTTAATTATCTAAAAATAATTAAATATGCAAATGATTTCTCAATTCTTTCATTTATTTCCCAATTCTTTAGTAATAATTAAAACTCTTATTAACACCAATTTACCACGAACTCAAAACCATAATACCCTTCTCAATTATATAAAAATTAATTTATTACCCAAGAAATACAAATTCAAAATATAAATAATTTATTTTATTTGAATATTCCCAATTTTTTTTGAATTCCTTTTATTATAAGTAATAATTATATAAAATACCGAAGAAGAGAAATGGAATTAAGTACCAAGTATTATTCATTGTAATTACCGATGGTACAATAATGCATGACAATATGAAACATAGTATCTAAAATGCTTTACTAAAGACTTAGAAGTTTTACAATATATATATATATATATATTTATATATGCATGCCCCTCATGCAAATCCATGCAAATACTAACACAATTCTATACATCTCTATACCTAAATAAAATATTCACCCATTCATTAGTTTATGGTGAATAATCATCATCTCCCCCACCACTACCGTATCCTGAACCATACCCAGACCCACTTCCATACCCTGAACCATGTCCATAACCATTGTCACCGCCACCACCACCTCCTCCTCCACCACCACCACCTCCACCTCCACCTCCACCTCTACCTCTACCGCCACCGCTTCCGTATCCAGATCCGCTTCCGTATCCATAACCTGAGCCATGTCCACCTCCACTACCTCCACCTCCGCCACCTCCTCCTCCTCTACCTCCGCCTCCACCACCTCCTACACCATTCCCATACCCAGACCCGTATCCGGACCCATATCCAGACCCATACCCTTGGCCTGAACTAGAGCCACCTCCACCTCCTCCTCCTTCACCACCACCACCACCTCCTCCTCTACCATAACCTCCTGAACCGTATCCGGAACCCCTTCCAGAACCATACCCTGAACCATATCCAGAACCTGACCCCAAACCATTAGCACCACCTCCACCTCCACCACTTCCTCCTCCTCCTCCACCACCACCTCCTTTTCCTACACTCCTAAATGACCTAGCAGCAAAGGCCAAGTCCACTAGTAATAAAACCAAAAACGCAGCACCAATAACCTTAGAGCTGCCCATTATTTTGAAGCTCAAGAAAAAAAATAAAAAGAAAAGAAGCTCAATGCAACACTCAATACCACTCTCAGAATACAAGAAAAATGAACAAGCCTGCTTTTGATTGAGCAAAAGATTAAGGCCAAGCTCCTCTATTTATAGGCATTGCCAAAAAATAAAAATAAAACTAAAAAAAAGGTTAAATAACTAATCTGAGTATCCCAAAAAGCCAGCTGAAATTCTAGTGTTGAGCTGATGATAGCAAAGATACGACAATTTTCATGTTTGGTTTGATGTATTTATCGTCCGTAAATCATGTTATTTTTATATAATATTTTATTTATGAAATTTATATATTCGTATTTTTGTTTTCTTCCAACTATAAAATATTATATTTTTTATTAATATATATTTGTAGGGCGTTTTATTTTTTATATCTTTTATATATAAAAAAATAACACCTAATATAATTTGAATTTGAGACATTTCATTTGTTTATTATATCAACTTATTTAATATATATATTTATTATAGAAATAAATTTTAAAATTATACACCAACTTTGATTTGATGTAATTATATACATGAAATTTTAATTGTGATTTAAATGTATACATAATACTTAAATTTTAATTCAATCGCACGCATTTAAAGATTAATTCATTTCTACATTAGATAAATATAATTATTTGTATATGCTATATATGAACATAAAATAATATTATATCAATAATTTGTGTTAATAATTTGTAATTATTAAATTAAAATAAAAAAATCGTATATAAACTTACGCTAGTATTTATATAATTTGGTGGTGGTTGATATAATAACAATAACAAAAAGAATAACGCGGCGGAGGAACGTAGCTAGTGATAGTGGCGTTGAGATTGTGTGTGTGGGAGGTGGATTACTACTTTACTCTACTGTCTTCTTCAAAATAAAGCTTTTTATTCTTTCCTCCAACTTTCTGACTTAGGTTTCTTAAACTTTATATGCTTTGGGATACAGCACTGGGACCGATTGGGATGCATGAGGTTTCAATATTTTTGGACATTTTAAATTTAAATTATTTCTAGATTTTATTTATTCTGAATTTTAACTTTTAGAGAGAAATTAACATAAATTACACATAAATTTTGATGTATTATGTGATATAACACGTGAACTTTGATTTGATGCTATTGTATATATAAATTTTAATTTTGATTCAATTATAATCATTTAGAAAAAAATAAATCAATCCAATCATTCTCATATTGGGTAAATTTGTTTTTATATGCAAAAGAATAAATCTAAAATGGTGCTGACAATTATTACCGTGTAAATAATTTATACCAACCGAACAAAAATTAATGTTCATATATCAAAATACACATTAAATCAAAATAAGTTAATGGTTAAACTATAATTTTAAGTCAAATTGGTGTAAGTAGTAAATTTCATTTGTTCAAAATTTATAGTTGTCAAATGTTGTGCCTATAGGTGATATTAGTTCGGTTTTTGAATTTTTGAAATGTTGATTATAACTTGGTTCTCGAATTTTTATATTAATTTTAATTTAAATTTAAATTTATTTTGATAAAATAAGTTTTTTTATGGCTTTTAATATTATTTAACAAATTTTTCAAGTTTTTCTCGTTAATATTTTTAAAAAAATAATTTTTCAATTAAATCAATAACTTTTATATGGTATTTTATAAAAAAAAATTCACTATTTTAAATATAAAATATTTATTTTATATAATAAAATTAAAATTAATTATAAAAATAAAAATAAAATTCTATTTAATTTTTATAATCGCAATTTTTATTTTACATCCCTTAAACCGTCCAAACATCTTTATTAAGATGAGTTTTTGATATTTTTTGCCTAGCGTTTGTCATGCCATATAAATAATAATCTAACTAATAAATAAAATAATTTCAAATTTTATTTCAAACCCTCGTCAACTATGCACTAATTAATAAATGATTATAATGGCCAAGAGAACTTTTTTAAAAGTCTAACAAATGATAAACACACGGCAATTCGATAATTAAATATATACATTTATCTATAGATTTTGACAATTTGATCCCTCATTTTGTTGATTTTTTTTTTAGGTAAGATTATAATTTGGAATAGAAGGAAAATTTTAGATTCGAGGAAAGACTTATTAAATATTAACTAATTAAATTAAACCTCATATTCAAATTTACCCTTTCGTCATGCATATGTAGAGTTTTTGAAACTTTGGTAGTGGAGTTTTAAATCGAAACCAATTTTAAAGAGTAAAATATGGAGTAATTAAGTCTCGATTTAGATTTACTTATATATTAGCACAGTCGATTGAGTTTTAGTTCAATTAATATTAGTATTATTATCCGTGTAAGATGACGTGGGTTAAAAAACGTTCTAGTGTATTATCCTCCTAATTAAGAGTTGCTTACTTTTCCTGCATATAATATTAGTAATTTTAAATTATAAAAAATAAAAATAAAAAAAAAAAGGGTCAAAAAGAGGACTGTCCGATGGTGTTAGTCATTTATACGAATCATACATTTAGAAGACCTAAAACTCAAAAGGCGACATATATATATAATTCCACTAACTCACCTACCCAAATTCCCCAATATATATATATATCTTAAAATATGGTAATGGGATTGTTTCTTCTCTCTTAATCTGTACGTTTAGATTGACATGTGGCCTTTTTACTTTCAGACGTTGCTTGCCTAACCATATGTACTTCCTCTTCTCTAGCATGCTTGCTTCCCATTTGCTTTCAATCATGCCATTTTTCCAGATTTAAATGGAGGGAAATTAGAGTCTATTTCATACTTTTCTTGTAATGAATTACAGCTACTAAGCACTTTAACTAGTTTTTGCACTAACATTAGCTACATTCCATATCTCTATATAGTCATGTCACTATCATTTTTAAATGAATTCATAATTATACACGTCAATTAAGCTTTTTCAATTGAGATTGGTCAACCATCTATCTTCAAAACTTCTTTAAACTACAAACTAATCAATCCGTATAAAACTCCTTTTAACTTTAATTACATTAGTAATCATTTAAATATGTTTTTTTATCATTTAACTATAAAAATTATAAAATGATTATTCGATTATTTAATTTTGTCTCACTCACTTATCTTAAATTTTTAGGTGTTTTTATTTTTACGTTACCCAACCATTAATAAAAAAAGAAGAAGATAAATTTGAATAAATGAGCCACTATTTTATAATATTTTATAATTAGGTAATAAAAATAGTTTTATAAATGATAAAAATAGTTCCATTGGTTTGATCTTATATCTACCTAACCTTTAAAAGGTATATATTTATGTGGTTTTCATACTATTTTTATTTCAAAATGTTTTTCATGTCATATTGGTGTATTGTTTAGTATTTCTAGAGTCGAGGTTGAAAAATGACCATAGATTGTTCAATTTTGGAGTATAATTTTTTCCCACTTTGTACCTGTCATATAGATATAGATCTACACATTGGAGATAATATCCTCCCCTTTCATATGCCCACCGTCCATTCCACAATGCTGTACACGTTAGTTGGTCATTTAATATTTAGGGTCAACAAAATGAAATTCTAGTAATTTAATCATTTATTTTTTAGAGTGTGTTTATTTTATTCATTTAAGAATTAAATCTTTAACTGTGATTAATTATACATACTACATCATATTTATATTTTCATTTTGGTCACCCAAAAATTTTTAAGCATTAGTTTGGATAAAAAAATTTAATGATTAAAGTGAAAAAAAACAATAGAAACTAAAATAATACAAAAAATTATCAAATTGTACTTGTTTATCCCATTTTGAAATTCTAAATTTCTTTTTTTTAAAAAATTTAATTTTATAACATCAAAATAAATTGAATAAATTGTTAAAATTATTAATCCAGTGATAATATCAATGGATTTGTTACTATAATATTAAAATTAATTAATTTAATATCCTTTTAAATTTTAAAATTTTATTTTATGTTTTCAAATTATCCTTAACGAGGTCAACTCAAATAACTCATATTTAATAATTTTCTATGAAACTTAAATTTTTTTGATTATATATGTCGAAACCATTTTTTTTGAAATCGACTTTTTATTACAAAAATGGAGTCGCCACCAATCGTTTTTTATATGAGGTGCGAACGGATCACCTCGTAATTTGATAGTTTTAATAAACGATTTGATTTACTAAAACAACGATTTTTGGTCTATAAACTTCGAGAAATGAGTTCGAGAGTCGGTTACACACGAGGAAGGATTAGCACACTCGCAATACCCAAAATTGATACCTAGTTGATTACTTCGTGTCTTAGTGTCGAAAGTTGAAAATTTGAAAATAATTTAAAAAATATGATCACTCTTTGTATTAATGTTAATTTTGCTTACAAATTGCTTGAATAAATCGAAATAAATGTTAAAGACCCTCTTGTCTCGAGATAACAAAATGTCACATCCCGTAAGTTAGGACACGACACCTTGAACCTTTGAGAATAACTTGCCTTTATTTTTTATTTGAAATCTTATATATTTTAATTTTAAAAGGATGTTTGGTTATTTAAGTTCAACGAGAAAAATCGAAACCCAGTAAGTTAGGGTATGACTTCTCGAATTTCTAAATACGGAACATTGCATTATTTTGAATCTCTTTTGAATAATAACAAATATAATATTTAAATGATGCTTATTTCTCTTATTCAAGGTATAATATAAAATGACATATTATGCTTGAATTAACGCATGTGGTAGTAATGATGAAATAATATAAAATGGCTATACAAGGATAATATATAAAATAAATAAATAAGTGAATGTTATAATAAAATCATTATAATTATAAAATATTAATTCGTGATGTTAATAATAAAATAAATAAAGTAGTAAAAAGTTGAAACATGAAGATATATACATATAAAATAGGTAAAATGTAAAAAATATAACAATCTTTGCATATAAAAAAATAAGTGGTAAATAAATAAATAATAGTAGTGAGAAAATAATATGAACAACAAATATTTAAATAAAGAAAAAATAAACATTAAAATTTTTAACATATATAAAGAATATAATATAACAAATAGATAAATAAACACAACACATAAAATATATATAGGGTTGAAATTAAAAAATTAAATAACCAAGGGTTAGATTGCGATTTAAACAAAACTTTGTGATAAATTTTAAAATAAAGAAAGGAAATGGCAACTTGAAGGGCTAAAATAAAACACGTGTAAAGGTGCAGGGACTAGATGGAAAATTATTCTCAGTCCTCAGGATGCACCGTTTCAATGTGGACCAAAATGAAACAAAGATAAAATTATGAGGCAAAATTAAAAAAGGAAAAAAAACTAAATTGCAACGCGTCTCAAAAGCGGAAGGACCGCACGCGCAAATAACCCATGCGCTAGAAAACACGCTGATCCTAGCCTTGCAGGTCAGGTCGGCGGATCTTGCTCAAAACGATGTCGTGACGTTTGTGAGCAATGGTCCAAAACGACGCCATTTCGTGCACCTATTTATGTCAAAAATCTTTCAAAAAAAAACATTTCAAACCTCATTTAAAAAAAAAACTTAAAAACCAATCATTCTTTTCTCTCAACATCCTAGAATCCGACCTTGGCTCCAGCGATTAGCCACCGTGGCGACCTCCGGTCACCAACGACTGCGTTGCAGTCCACAGTGGCCGAAAAAATACCCGAATTCTTTTTTTTGATCTTTTTTCACCCTCAGTCCAGATTTAAAACCAAAATGCCCAAAAACCCACCAAAATTCAAAAAAAAAAAGAAAAAAAAGTAAAGAAATAAAGGGACCTTTCGGTTTCCAATCGCCAGCGATGAGTTTTCCATCAAACCCATGGACTCGGCCTCCTTCTAGACCGAAGAAGTTTCAACTGCGACAGTTAAGGTAACCGGCCTCGTTTCCTTTTTATTTTTTTTAGTTATTTATTTACTTCAGAAAAAAATAAAATTAGATAAAAATAAAATTTCTACCTTTTAAATCTTGAAACTTTTTTGTATTTCTTTCTCTGCGTGTCCAAAATTGCAGGCTATTTTCGTGGCTTTTATAGCTGAATATTATAGTATTTTTCTTTTTGTTTGCATGTTCTTTTTTTTTTGTTGCTGTTTCTCTGTCGTTTTCTTGTTGTTTCTGTGTTTCTTTTGCAGGTTTGGCAAGGTCAACGGAGGCAGATTTTTCCATTCTGGTACAAAGTGGCCAAGGAGTCAGGCCTCGGGTGGCGTACACGCTACGGAGGCACGATGAGGGGGTACGGCGCATGGAGACTAGGGTTTTCAATTTTTTTGAAAACTTTGTTTAAGTTGTGGGCTCGTATTTGAGTTTAGGGTTTGTTTTAGTTCGGACTTGCATTTGGGTCTGATATTTTGTAAATGGACTTAAACTATTATTATTTTTTTGGTTTGGGTTTTTCCCTACAGCTGCCCCTCTTTGCTATTTGTCGTGCAACGGGAATGCAGCAAAGACCTTAAGGACGACCAATTTTTTCTGGTGCTGCCGAATCTCGACTTCTTTGGTGTTTCTCTTTTTCAGGTAGCTTCGTTCTAACCCACTGTAACTTTAGGGGTATAAGATTTGCTATCTTCAATGTGCTCCACTGCAACTTCAAAAAGATGAGATTTGTAGCTTCATTCCACTGCAACTTCAGAAAGATAAGGTTTGTAACTTGTAGCTTTAGTCTATTCCATTGCAACTTTAGGGAGATAAGACTTGCTATGGTAGATTTAATCCGATCTACTGCAACTTCAGAGGTATAGGACTTATCATTTCAATCTGCTCCGATGCAACTTCAGGGAGATAAGATTTGGAATTTGTAATTTGTAATTTGTAGCTTTAATATGTTCCACTATAACTTTAGGGATATAAGATTTGTGGCATAAATCTACTCTATTGCAACTTCAGAAAGATAAGATTTCCTATCTTTGATCTACTCCTCTGCAACTTTAGAGAGATAAGATCTGTAACTTTAATCTTCTCCACTGTAACTTCAGGGAGATAAGGTTTATAGCTTTAATCTGCCCTACTGCAACTTCAGAAAGATAAGATTTGCTAACTTCAATCTGCTCCACTGCAACTTTAGGGAGATAAGACTTGTGGCTTTAATCTGTTCCACTACAACTTCAAGGAAATAAGATTCGCTATCTTCAGTCTGCTCCACTACAACTTCAGGAAGATAAGACTTGTGGCTTTAATCTGCTCCACTGTAACTTCAAGGAAATAAGATTCGTTACGATGACTATAATCCGTTCCACTGCAACTTCAAGGGTATAAGATTTGAGGTTTCACTGATCTGTTACACCGTTCTATGGGGAACATGACATGTAGAATCCATTTCACGGGCCTATTTATGCCTAGTGATTAGGATTTCATGATTAGGATGAATCAAACGCTCCTAACTAGATGTGTATGAATGATATTTTCATGAATGCAAAATGTCATTTTTCGAGAATGTTCCTTTTTTAATGCTTAGGTTGTCATTGCTTGCTGTTTATTAAGGTTCTATCACTGATGTGTTACCATGCCTTCTGGTTTAACTGGTATTTTTAATAAAAAATCTGAAGAAATAGTCATAATTTAGACTATTCTTCCTCAAATGTTTCCAGCCCTTAAGTTTGGTTAGTTCTGAATAGTGGTCTTGTTTTCAGATCCCTGTACTATTTAGAAAACCTTCAGAACAATATGCAGAACTCCTTTTACTTGAATATTATTTGTCCATTAATCATGATTTCAATGTAAAAATGCTTGAAAATGATTGTAACAATGGACAAGATCAAAGTTTATTGGGAGCAAGGCTCGAACTGAATGGATTAATCAAAGATAACAAACATTGCTGAAATAAAAGATGAATAAGATGAAAATAGGTGCCCCAGATATCGCAGCACGATCTTCCTCGCACTAACTTCTTGAGGTCCACCTTGAGTTTGATATGTGTTTAGGAGATCTAGAGTGCTTCGTTAATGCTCCAAGCCGTAACGTTCTTCCTTTTGAGAAAACCCTACCATCACATGTTCAATCTTCAATCAAAAATTGAGTTGCCCTTTTTCCAGTTATTCAACTCAAAACCCCTTTGGTCTCAAGGCGCCCTTTACAAGTTTTCACCTTGGCCTTTCCTTTTTTTTAGGTGAAGTACTTCTTAACTGAATCTAAATTCACAGGATTGGGCAATCTTTTTCCATCCATCTCAATCAAAATCAACGCTCCTCTAGAAAATGCCTTCTTTACCATATAAGATCTTTCCCAATTTGGCATCCATTTCCTTTTGAAATCCTTTTGTATGGCAGGATCTTTTTCAATACTAGGTATCCCTCATGGAATTCTCTAGGACAAACATTTTTGTTGTAAGCTCGCATCATTCATTTTTAGTATATCTGACCATGACAGATGGCTTTCAACCTTTTCTCTTTAATCAAGTTTAGCTGATCATATCGGGATTGGATCCATTCTGCTTCATCCAATTTCAATTCTACCAAAACTTAGAGAGAAAGAATTTCGACTTCAATGGGTAAAACCACCTCTATTTCATAAACCAGAGAGAAAGGCATTGCCCCGGTTGAGGTCCTGATAGATGTTCGATAAGCATAGAGGGCAAACGGTAACTTCTCATGCCAATCTTTGTAAGTCTCAGTCATTTTCCCCACGATTTTCTTAATATTCTTATTGACTGCCTCCACTACACCATTCATTTTTGGGTGATATGGTAATGAGTTGTAGTGTTTGATCTTGAACTGACTGCAGACTTATGATATCATGCTGTTGTTCAAAATTAGTGTATTGTCAGATATGATCCTTTCTGGCATTCCATATCGACATATGATCTATTTCTTTAAGAACTTGCTAACTGCTGACTTTGTGACATTGGCATATGAAGTGGCTTGTATCCACTTTGTAAAGTAATCGATGACCACAAAAATGAACCGATGCCTGTTAGATGCTTTGGATGACATTTGCCCAATGACATCCATGCCCCATATAGAGAAAGGCCACGAAGAAGTCATAACATGAAGAGGTGAAGGAGGTACATGAATTTTATCTCCATAAATTTGACACTTATGGCATTTCTTGGCATAACTAATGTAATCTCCTTCTACAGTGGACCAATAATACCCGAATATCATGATTTGTCTGGCCATTGTAAAACTATTGGCATGTGTTCTGCAGACACCTTCGTGTACTTCTTCTAAAATTTTCTTAGCCTCAACAGCGTCTACACATTTTAGTAGCACCTGATCCTTTCTTCTTTTGTATAGGATCTCTCCATCTAAGACGTAGTCACTGGCTAATCTTCTTAGCGTCCTTTTACCATTCTCAGTTGCTTGGTCAGGTTATTCACGATTCTTCACATATCGCAGTATATCATGGTATCAAGGGTGATCATTATTTTCTTCTTCTTCTTCAATATTGTAACAATGAGCTGAAGCCTCATAAATACTCATCTGGATATGTTTTACATCCTCTTGTTTATTCACTTTGATCATGGAAGCCAAAGTAGCCAAGACATCAGCCATCTGATTTTCATCTCATTAGAGGTAATAGAAGGTGATATCATCAAACTCCTCAATTAACTCAAGAACTAGCCTTTGATAATTGATCAACTTGGGATCACTTGTCTCCCATTCTTCCTTAAGTTGATAGATCACTAGTGCAGAATCCTCATATACCTCAGCATTTTGATTTTACGTTCTATGGCTGCACGGATACCCATGATGCATACTTTATATTCTGCCATATTGTTCGTGCAATCAAAATCCAATTTTCTAGTAAAGGAATAATGATCTCTATTTGGGGATACCAAGACTGCCCTGATTCCGTTACCCACAGCATTTGAGGCTCCGTCGAATTTTAGCTTCCAAAGATGACCTTCTTGAAAGTTTTCTTTAGTGGTTGCAATGCACATTAGATCTTCATTCGGGAAATCAAAGTTTAGAGGCTCATAGTCTTCTAGAGCTCTACTGGCCAAAAAATCTACTGTTGCGCTCCCTTTTATAGCCTTTTGATTCACATAGACTATATCAAATTCAAAAAGTAGAATTTTTCACCGGGTCATTCTTCCATTTAAAACAATCGATTCCATCATGCACTTTAGAGGATCTAGTTTTGAGATGAGCCAAGTTGCGTGGTACAACATGTACTGTCTCAGTTTTCGGGTTGTCCAGATCAAGACGTAACATAACTTCTTGATTGGCGAATATCTTGTCTTACATTCAGTGAATTTCTTACTGAGATAGTATATCGCTCTTTCTTTTCTTCCTGACTCATCATGTTGACAAAGCATGCATCCCATGGAATTCCCAAATACTACCAAGTACAGTACTAATAGCCTACCTAGGTTGGGAGGCATCAGTACTGGGGCATTAGACAAGTAATGTTTGACCTTGTCGAAAGTGTTCTGGCACTCCTCATCCCAAACGCCTGGATTGTGTTTCTTAAGGAGACGGAATATGAGGTCGCATTTCTTAGTTAGTTGTGAAATGAATCGGGCAATGTAATTTAGTCTTCCTAGGAAACCTCAAACTTCTTTTTTAGTGTGCGATGGAGGCAACTCCTGTATAGCCTTTACTTTATCTAGGTTGATCTCGATCCCTTTTTCACTGACTACAAATCCTAGCAATTTTCCCGACCTAGCACCAAAGGTACATTTTGCTTGATTGAGCTTTAGTTGGAATTTTTTTAATCTCAAGAAAAAATTCCTCAAAACTTGTACATGCTCATTCTCTGTTTGGGACTTTGCGATCATATCATCAATATAAACTTCGATTTCTTTGTGCATCATGTTATGAAACAAGGTTACCATGGCTCTTTGGGATGTTACTCCCGTGTTTTTAAGTCTAAATGTCATAACTTTGTAGCAAAATATTCCCCACATGGTTACGAATATGGCCTTCTCTATGTCTTCAGGATGCATCTTTATCTGGCTATATCCTGAGAAACCATCGATGAAGCAGAACAGTGAGTAACATTCCATATTGTCCACTAAAGTATCGATATGAGGCAATAAGAAATTATCTTTCGGGCTGGCTTTGTTCAAATCTTTGTAGCCTACGCACATTCGTACTTTCCTATCTTTTTTAGGGACAAGAACAATATTGGCTACCAATTCTGAGTATTTAACCACTTGTAGGAAACCAGTATCGAATTACTTCTTGACTTCCTTTTTTATTTTAAGTAAAATATCAAGCATCATCCTTCGAAGCTTCTGTTGAACTGGCTTACACTCTTCCTTTATGGGGAGCTGGTGTACCACGATATCGGTACTTAATCTGGGCATGTCTTGATATAACCATACGAAGACAGCCTTGAATTCTTGGAGTAACTCAACGAGGTCTCGCTTTATCTCTGCGGCAATGCAAGCTCCAATCTTCACCTCTTTTTCTTTTCCTAAGCTCACAATTTCCACTGATTCTTTGTAAGGTAGGATTTGTTTCTCATCTTGTTCTACCATTCTCGACAAATCAGGAGATAGGTTAGAGTCTCGATCATCTTCAAAATCCAAAGAATCCTCCATACACATATCTTGCTTAAAAGGAGATTCTGGATCAGTAGTAGCGTCGCTCATATCATTGATATCTAGAGACCTATTATAGGGATGAAAAAAAATCCAAAGAACAAAAGAATCTAAGAATAATTATCTGTATAGTATGATTATGAATTAAATGGAAAGAATAAAAAAATATTTGCTCAAGGTGATATACAAAGATGCATTTTATTGAAATAAAGGTGTTGGACATAAGCCTATTTCACAAAAGGATTCTTATTGCTCTTAGGCTTAGAGCAATAAGCGTGTTTTGAACATTACTCTGAATTAGCTCTAAAAACTACAGAATCTCTTCCACAGTCCAATTGTTCAGAACACTTCCAAGTATATAGGGGCAGATGCCTGATAAATTTTCTCCCCCAATTCCTTATTCGGATATGGCGTTGATGTTCAAATTTTCTAATATTTCTTCAGCGATTTCCTTTCTTGATATCTTCCGTTCAGGGTGAATAGTTTCTCCTGACATGAAAGTCTTAGATATATGGGGAAAGGTCATCGGTTCCTACTTGACCAGTCTTAGATATATGGGGAAAGGTCATCGGTTCCTACTTGACCTCTTCCCCACTCAGTTGCGCTCTTCTCCTTTCTTGTTTCTTCTCCAATTCTCTCTTCTTTTGTCTCGCATTTGGCTTGTATCCTAAGCCAAAGTGATCTCGTTTGTCCATGAGCATGAGTGTCTCGACCCTTTCTTATAGGCATTTTCCAAGTCCTCTCCTTAGCAAGGCTTTTTTCCCAACCATTAGTTGGAGGCCCATCTTTGTAGTTTTAGAGATTTTGGGCATCAGGATCTTATTCCCTTCGACAATGAAGGTTGCATTCACAAATTTCAACAATCGAAAGGAACATTCTATCGTTTCATCATCTACCCCTATATATGGCGCGTTATTAGTTACGGATGCAATAATGTCTTCTTTCACGTTTATAGTTACCAGTCGACCCTCAGTTATCAACTTTAGCTTTTGGTGCAGTGATGACGACACTGCCCTAGCTAAGTGAATCCAAGGCCTCCCCAGTAAGCAATTATAAGAAAGCTTGATGTCTATCATCAAGAAATTTACTTCATACATGTTTAGACCAATCAAAAAGGGTATCTCAATCCTTCTCATCACCCTCCTTTCGATATCATTGAATGCTCTTACTATATTCTGACATGTCTTTATATGAGAGCTATCCACAAGTAACCTATTCAGTGAGGATAAGGGCAAGACATTTAGTGTAGGTCCATTACCAATTAACACCCCTAGTAATGTATATCCTTTGCAGCGGGTGGTAATATGCAGAGCCTTTGTAGATCCAATGCCCCCTGACGGTATTTCATCATCTTTAAAAAAGATGAAGTTGTTGGCATTTATATTATTAACTAGGCGGTCCAACTTGTTTACAAAGATATCGTTAGCGACATAAGTTTCATTTAGCACTTTCATCAACGCGCTACGATGTGTCTCCGAACTTAAGAGTAAAGCTAACACTGATATGTAAGCTGGTTGTTTGTGCAGCTGTTCTATAATGCTATACATGCTATACTTTAAGAATTTCAAGAATTCTTTAGCCTCTTTTGCAGTTACCGGCTCATTAACGGGCGATTCAGGTTTGGTCGTCTTTTCTTTCTTTTGTTCAACTGCCAAAAATTTTCCTTTTATAAGTTCAACTCTTACATTTGATGGATCATAGTGCCTTCCACTACACGTGTAGAAACTCACATTTTAACCTTCTTTTGAAGTGCTAATTGGGTTCTCTTCTCTCAGGATTATCATGTCGTAGTCATAATTCCAAGTAACCCTCTTCTCATCCTTGTAGGAAAAGGTTACAGGTTTCTAGATTATGACCCTTGGTGCAACTTGTACTTCAGTTTCATTGCTCCTCGGCCGTGAAATAATAACCACTGGGTGGTTGACCTTATGGACCTTCTCCGTTGATCTTTCCTCTAAGGCGTATATATATCCTTCTTCTGAGCCTTTAACCACATCATAAAATTCAATTTCCTTGTTATCCATCAGATTTTGTACTAGGATCCTAAATTCAATGCACTCTTGTATTTCATAACCCTACTTAGCATGGAACTCACAGTAGTTCCTCATCCCTTTGAGTCTCTTTTCTGAATCTTGTTTGATTAATTCTCATTCTACCAACTTTTTCTAAACCTATCTCAGTGGGATTTTTACGTCTGCCACATCAATTTTGGTTCTTTTTCCACACTCAATTATCACATTTACCCCTTTATCAAAATGATTGGGTAACGGATTTCCTGTCACATTAGGTGTTGATGGGTCGTCAAACTTTACAATTCCCATCTTAATGGACCTTTCAATTAACTTTCTAAAAGCGGTGCAGTTCTCGATTGAGTGTCTCGTAGTTCCCGTGTAACACTCGCATTAAGCATTCGTGTTGTACCATTTGGGGAATAGAGGTTGCATAGGTTTCAAGTAGAAAGGGGATACCACATGTACATCAAACAGACTCTGATATAGCTCTCTATATGTCATCGGGATGGGTGTGAACTGGAGCTTTTCTATATTTAGCCTTGGGTTGAATTCTTGCCTTGGGGGGCCTTGATGGCTAATGGTTACTATCCTTGACAGAATTACAGTGATTGGTCTCGAATAACCTTTATTATATATGCTTGCATTATTCACCTTGTTTTCCTTCTTCCTCGGGACTAATCTTTTGGCGCTTTCCCCTGCGTCTATCTTACCACTTCTTACTATGTTTTCAATCATTTCACCGGACATTACTATATTCGAGAAGCTCTTAGTAGCACTTCCCAACATAAGGTTGATGAACGGGGCTTTTAAAGTGTTGATGAAAAGTATTGTGGTTTCTTTCTCCAGAAGAGATGGCTGGACTTGCGTTGCAACATCTCTCCATCTTTGGGCGTATTGTCTGAAGCTCTTATTTTACTTCTTCTCCATATTCTATAGCATGATTCTGTCAGGTGTCATGTCTGTCACATGACTATATTGCTTCATTAAAGTTTGTGCCAAGTCTTTCTATGAATTGATTTTGGCACGACTCAGTTGGTTGTACCATTTAGCTATTGACCCGAACAGACTGTCCTAAAAGTAGTGGATTAACAATTGATCATTATTGACGTATCCTATCATCTTTCAACACAACATAGTAATGTGAAGTTCTGGAGAACTAGTCCCACTATACTTTCAAACTCTAGAGTTTTGAACTTCGGAGGGTGACTAAATTTGGGACCAAGTCCAGGTCCTTGGCATCAATTCCGCAATTATAACCAGTGTTTTCTATTACTCTGAATTTTTCTTCTAACCATTTGCACCTATCTTTGAGTTGCTTTGGCAGTTCCATTCTCGCTTTTTCCATTTCTGTCATATCATCTAGATCAAGAACAACGGGATTGGTTGGGTTATCTCCCGGATTGGAACCTGAGCCTGTTTGGTATTTATAGGTGCCGAGGTACCGATTTGATACTGTTGGGGTCTGATTGTGCCTGGGCATTTATCGAGGTAAAACCTGGGGGTTAAATAAGATCTTCATTATCATCCCCTTAGTTAACCGCAATGCTTTTTCCTTTTTCACGTTCTCCAGCCAACAACTGCGTCAATTGGCTTATCATACTTTTTTGGGATTCCTGCATCTGATCTCTCATATCCTGTTGTACTTTTGCAAATTGTTCTTGTAATTGCGCTTGCAACTGATCTTGCATATCTTTTTGAATCTATTCTAGCCTTTCCAATCTTTGGTGTGAGTACTATAACGATGTTCGGTTGGTTGGCTCTTCTTGGTTTCTAGATTAACTGAAAGAATTTCATTTAATTAGGGTCTTTTTTGTGAAATTTAATGCATATGATGCAATGTAATGCGAATGCATGAAATGAATGCAAAAGAGACATTGGCTCTGATTCAATTATATTAGAATAATTTTACTAGAAAACAAATTTCTTTACAAAAAACGAATTACATATACGGCTTTGCCCTAACACTCAAAGCCTTAACCTTTCTAATAAGCCAAGCTAACTCTTGACCCCGATCCGATTCCGATTCATACTTCAAGCTTAGCATGTCAGCCTAAACAGCTAGGGTTTGCAAATGATCAGCCACCTCTCGTATTTAGGCCATAGCTTCACCCATGATATGGTCTCTATTACTGACCTAACCTTAAGAACGGTGGAGTTGCTCTTTCCAATGCTCATTGTTTCCTTCAAAAAGTTTAAATCGAAGTTCACAATTTGTAATGAGGTCTTGGACTCTTCTATTTGCCTTTTCAGCTCTTCAATCTTGTTCAAGCTCCCTTTTAGTTCAAGTGTAGAGTTACGACTACAATACTAATGATGTGACTTTTCTAGTTCTGCTACCCTGACTTTTAATCTAACCTTTCATTTTGGCATTCCAATAGTCTCTTTTTAGAGTATTTTCTCAAACCTAGGCATCTTGGAATTTATTTTCCCATTGATCGGCTCTATTCTTTTCTTCTCTAATCTCTTGTTGCCATTGTTTCGATGTTTTTCCCAGCTTAACAGTCAATTCTCATCGACAAACACAATTTTTTTATAATCTGTTTTTAAATTGTCCAGATTTTCCTCTGCCTTGTTCTTTCCTTTTCTTAGTTTATTGACCTCTGGCTTTTGAATGTCAACATCTGGTCTCAATTGCATATTTTCCTCTTCTAATTGCTCTATCTTCTTTCCTAGCTCCAAATTCGTATTTTCAAAATCTTGCTTGATGATCTCTAGCTCAGAAGGGATCACTTGTAGGTATTCCTCCATTGGTCGAGTGCCTTCTTGACTTGGCCCAGGGATGTTGTCATTGACTCTTTCACCCCACCATCCATTATATTTGGGGGTCGTCGTTAGACTTGCAGCAAATCTTTTCATTCGGCGGGTTTGGTTCCAAGCGTTAGACATTTTTTAGACATTTTTCTTGTAATTATCGCCCTTATACGGAAACTCGTACTAAGCCAACCCTTGCATTGTTGGTATGAACTGTCTCAATCTATACTGCCTCAACACAAGTAAACTAGCATATCCAACAGCTCTCAAATCCTAAGTAGAGGAACCTAGTCAAAATCTTCACACCAGTATAGAATCTCATCGGGGATCATCCAATGGGCTCTCTATTCGACATCCTCGTCTTGGAGATTCTGAAGGACCGTCATTCATTTTTCCTTCGAAATGTCGTCTCGCCTCGGTGTAGCCACTAATTCTTTCAATGAAGAGTAGTTCTCGAAAAATACTCGATAAGAAACTTTTTCAACCTTCCAGAAGTGGCTGTGAAACCAAGCTAACAAGAGTTGCGCACATCCGATAAATATTCCCTCACCCGCTTTTCGGCATGCATTCAAAGATCTGAATATTTCAGCCAAAATTTTTGGGACGGGTGTGAACCTCTTATCGAGTCAGTCAAACAAATCTGAAGCTGCCTCATCCACGTGCCCTAGTGCTTTAGTGAAGACAATCAACCTGTAAATGCTCAAAGCAAAGACATCGACCCTTTTCTTCATATTTAGGTGTGCTAAGATCAAATCTCGTAAGCTATTCCAATGGATATATTTACTATCTCCTTTTTACTTGATCCGGGTTACAACCCATTGTTCACTCATCCCCATGATGTTCACTAGTTTTTTTTAATAAAGTTGGGATGTTGATGGCTCTGGAATAAACCTTGTCGGCTCGAATTTTTGGGCAACGAAGTAAGGTCATATATTCTTCCACAGTAGGTACCAAATCCACTTTTCCAAAAGTAAAGCAGCTATAGATGGGATTCCAAATTTGAGCTAAAGCTCGAAACAATTGCTTGTCTACTTTGATATCGAGTAGATATGGCAAATCACCGTAATTAAGATAAAAGAGCTGTTTGATCTCATCATCCCATTGGACCCATATCTCTTTCAGTTCTTGGAGATAGTTCTGGGTCACGCTGATACGAGTGAAGTCCCACAATTTTGACACGTACCCTTTCGTCAAACTATCACCTTTCTCTATTTGTGTTTTCTCAGACCATATTCAGACAGCCGTATTATCTTCCACTTTATCAAGAAATCTGTTCTCCATGGCAAGCTCTTTATTTAGTAACTGAATATGAATCAACACCTTTTTTATTATGAAAATGTTGTGCAATCATAGTCAAAGCAAAACAAAACAATTCAATACATTTTATACAAAGCTAAAATTTAAAGCAAGTAAAAAATAATAAATAAAGCTACTATTTGGGTGACCACTAGGGGTTCGGTGCGGTTCTACCTAGGGTAGGCTCTTAGGGCTCATGATATGCGGTTCAGTTCTAAAGCAATGGTACCTGAACCGGCAGATTCCTCTACCCTCACCCATTATAGGCTCATACGGACCGAGTTCAGTTCAGGGGAATACATTTCCTTATGGCTATACAGAGATGGAAATCTCACGGAGATATAGGAACGAATGTATCCTAAAAGCTATCCGCTATCCTATACGGAGGTGAAGACCTCATGAAGGAATAGTTTCTCACTCCCACTTAAAAGGGTAAAATCAATCGATTGTGCGATGTAATGTGCGGAGATATATTAACAAACTCAAACCAATAAAGCAAACATATCAAAATGATGCATACCATAAAAATGAAATGCAATAGAAAGATCGTAAATTTAAACCAAATTATCAATTTTCGACAAAAAGACAAGAAATAATCAACTCGTGGCTTGACTCTCTTATTTTATTCCCCAATAGAGTCGCCAAGCTGTCGAAACCATTTTTTTGAAATTGACTTTTTGTTAAAAAAATGAAAATAGAGTCGTCACCAATCGCTTTTTTATATGAGGTGCGATCGGATCACCTCGTAATTTGATAGTTTTAATAAACGATTTGATTTACTAAAACAACGGTGTTTGGTCTATAAACATCGAGAAATGAGTTCGGGAGTCGGTTTACGCACGAGGAAAAATTAGCACCATCGCAATGCCCAAAATTGGTACCTAGTTGATTACTTCGTGTCCTAGTGTCGAAAGTTGAAAATTTGAAAATAATTTAAAAAATATGATCACTCTTTGTATTAATGTTAATTTTGCTTACAAATTGCTTGAATAAATCGAAATAAATGTTAAAGACTCTCTCGTCTCGAGATAACAAAATGTCACATCCCGTAAGTTAAGACATGACACCTTGAACCTTTGAGAATAACTTGCCTTTATTTTTTATTTGAAATCTTATATATTTTAATTTTAAAAGGATGTTCGGTTATTTAGGTTCAATGAGAAAAATCGAAACCCAGTAAGTTAGGTACGACTTCTCGAATTTCTAAATACGGAACATTGCTTATTTTAAATTTTTTGAATAATAACAAATATAATATTTAAATGATGCGTATTTCTCTTTTTCGGGTATAATATAATATTTGAATGATGCTTGAATTAAGGCATGTGGTAGTAATGATGAAATAATATAAAATGGCTATACAAGGATAATATATAAAATAAATAAATAAGTGAATGTTATTATAAAATCATTATAATTATAAAATATTAATTCATGATATTAATAATAAAATAAATAAAGTAATAAAAGAAATAAAATGCGAGGTGCGTCAAGAGTAATATAAAGACGAAAAGAAATGATAAAGTAGTAAAAAGTTGAAACATGAAGATATATACATATAAAATAGGTAAAATGTAAAAATATAACAATCTTTGCATATAAAAAACAATTGGTAAATAAATAATAGTAGTGTGAAAATAATATGAACAACAAATATTTAAATAAAGAAAATATAAACATTAAAATTTTTAACATATATAAAGAATATAATATAACAAATAGATAAATAAACACAACACATAAAATATATATATAGGGTTGAAATTAAAAATTAAATAACCAAGGGTTAGATTGCGATTTAAACAAAACTTTGGGATAAATTTTAAAATAAAGAAAGGAAAAGGCAGCTTTAAGAGCTAAAATAAAATGCCCGCAAAGGTGCAGGGACTAGATGGAAAATTATTCCCAGTCCTCAGGGTGCACCTTTTCAATGTGGACCAAAATGAAACAAAGATAAAATTATGCAACAAAATTAAAAAAAAAAACTAAATGGCAACGCGGAGCAAAAGCGGAAGGACCGCACGCGCAAATAACCCATGCTCTAGAAAACACGCGGATCCTAGCCTTATGGGTCGGGTCGACAGATATTGCTCAAAACGACGTCGTTTTGATGTCTGTGAGCAATGGTCCAAAATGGCGCCATTTCGTGCACCTATTTAAGTCAAAAAAATTTCAAAAAAAACATTTCAAACCTCATTTAAAAAAAAAAACCTAAAAACCAATCCTTCTTTTCTCTCAACATTCTAGAATCCAGTCTTGGCTCCGGCGATTGGCCACCGTGGCGACTGCAGGTCACCGACGACTGTTTTGCCGTCCACAGTGGCAAAAAAATACCCGAATTCTTTTTTTTTTTTTTATCTTTTTTCACCCTCAGTCTCGATTGAAAACCAAAATGCCCAAAAACCCACCAAAATTCGAAAAAAAAAAAGAAAAAAAAGGAGAAGAAATAAAGGGACCTTTCAGTTCCCAATCACCGCCAATGAGTTTTTCGTCGAGCCTATAGACTCAACCTCCTTCCAGACCGGAGAAGTTTCGACTGCGGCGGTTAAGGTAACTGGCCTCATTTCCTTTTTATTTTTTTAGTTATTTATTTACTTAGGAAATAAAATAAAATCAGATAAAAATAAAATTTCTAGCTTTTAAAGCTTGAAACTTTTTTGTATTTCTTTCTTTGTGTGTCCAAAATCACAAGCTATTTCTGTGGCTTTTATAGCCGAATATTACAATATTTTTCTTTTCGTTTACGTGTTTTTTTTTGTTGCTATTTCTCTGTCATTTTCTTGTTGTTTCTATGTTTCTCTTAAGGGTTTGGCGAGGTCAACGGAGGCGGATTTTGCCATTCTAGTGCAAAGCAGCCAAGGAGTCAGGCCTCGGGCAGCGTGCATACTGCGGAGGCACGAGGAGGGGGTATAGTGCATAGAGGCTAGGTTTTTAATTTTTTTGAAAACTTAGTTTAGGTTGTGGGCTCATATTTGGGCCTAGGGTTTGTTTTAATTTGGGCTTGTATTTGGGTTTGATATTTTGTAAATGGAATTAAACTATTTTTTTTGTTTGGTTTCTGTTTAAAGCCTAGACTAAATTGGGTCCTTACAATATAATCTTGAATCTCTCATGCTAAGCTAAAAGTTTTGATTATATAATTTTGAATCTTCCGTTGAAAAAAAATCATAAAATCATGAAAAAAGCTGGGTTTCTAGATTTTACGGAATGGAAATCAGGAATAAAATTCATTTTCATTATACGACTTATTCTATCTCTTTTAGAAGATACTATGCCACCACTCAGACTCGAACTGAGATGCTCTAACACTGCTTCCTAAGAGCAGCGTGTCTACCGATTTCACCGTAGCGGTTTGCTCGAAATCATAATAACCCATTTTTTAGTCAATCGTCGAGATTGAAGGTGAAGGGGGCAATTCAATGCAAAATGTCAAAGGAAAAAAAATACTTGCAATTAAGTAAATTATTTGCTATTTATTTGTTTGGGTAAAGAAGTGATGAAAAAATTACGAGTTTTGTTTGGAAAGAAGGATAAATTAATTAATTTAATTAATTACAAATATTTTTCTTTACATTTAGCTTAACATGGAAGATTTAAGATCATATAATCAAAAGAAAATAAGGTTTCTTAGACAACTATTAAAGACAATAATTTTTGTTGATAATTTTAAGAATAATTTCAAAACATCAAAATAATTTAAATAAATTGTTGAATTTTTATCAATTGATAATGTCAACCGGTTTGCTACTATAATTTTGAATCTCAATATTTAAAATTTTATATTTCAAAACCTAAAATTAGAATTTTTGGCAACCTATTAGTATTAATGGGTGGCTACGCTATTTCTTATGGGCACAAGCTAGCATCCCAGGTAATTCAGTCTTATGGTTCTTCATTATCTGCATATGACCTTCTTTTCTTAGGTGCTCATTTTGTATGGGCTTTTAGTTTAATGTTTAAGGTTTAGGGTTTAGGGTTTAGGCTTTTAGTTTTTATTGCTTTTTCACTTTAATCCTTAATTTTTTTACCCCAATCAATACTTGAAAAAAAGATATTTTTTGAGTGACTAAAATGAAAGCGACTTAAAAGTTAGGTGACCAAACAGTTAACCACCATTAAAAATTTAACACTTGGGTGATTAAAATGAAAATGCTTTAAAAGTTGAATGACATAATAAATTCAAAAGTCAAAAACCTTTTATCCCGGTGGGTAGAAAGGTTATAAAAAATGTCATAATTATAGTATATTTATGGCTTATATGTCAAAAAATTCTTAAGAAAATGTAAAAACATTAATTAAGCTCTTGTATTAAATTCACATTTAATTAAGTATCTATTGTTAACTAAAATAATCAATTAAGTCTATTCGTTAACAATTTCATTATTGACTACGTTAACTATTAAAATAAATTGATGAGCATGGTAGCTTTTAGTTTAATCTAATTTTTCTCATAAAATAATTAAAAAATATAAGAAATTATAAGAATAAAAAATTAGAAAAAAATAAAACATGTCATTATTCAAACCAAACCAAACTAGTGGTTGAACCGATTAGGCCATCGATTTGTCAATTTGATTGATTTGTCCAGTTCAATTAAATAAAACATTAAAAAATAAAAAAAAATTATTAAAATATTAAAGTATAAAAAAAAAATTGGTTCAATTGTCCCAGGTCAACCAATCTAATGTCTTTTTCCGGACCGATATCCTTGCTAATTTTGTTCTAATTTGTCCAACTGACTAATCCGATCCCGTTCAAATTTTTATGATTTTTTAACAATTTTATATTAGTTTTAATATTTTTATTTTTTATGATTTTTATAAAATTTTAATATGTTTTTATAAATTTTAAATATGTTTTATTAATTTTATATTTTTTATAACTTATTAGATTTATTATATTTTTATAAGGTCATATCAATTTTCATATTTTTAATATTTAATAAATTTATATTTTGATAATTTTTATGATTTTTTGATAATTTTTCTAAATTTTTAATCATTTTATGGAAAATATTATATTAAATCGAAACGGTCACGTGTCACTATTTGATTCGCCCATCAATTTATTTTAACAATTTATGTGGTCAATAATAGAAACTATTAACGAAAGGACTTAATTAAGTACAAATTTAATATAAGAGCTTAATTGATTTTTTCATTTTCTTAAGAATTTTTTATATAAACTTTTATTTATTAAAAATTAATTCATTAATACCAACAAATATTGTATACAATCATAAAACACAAAACCGTAATACTTAGAAATCGTCAACAATACTTAGAAGTGGTTTCGTATGTTACCCTCCCATTTGAGGATGAGATTAGACGTTGAATATTCATCAATAAGAGATATAATTATAGTTTAGTTTGAATTGAAGATGATTTTGATGCCTAAGTATTTAAGTGCAAGACAATATGGAAGACAAAGTATTAGTGGCAACCACTACCTGCGTCTTATCCTTTTTATTATTATACGGAAGGATGGCGGCAAGTATTTAAAATGTTTATAGGTCGGATCTTTTGTTTTTTATTTAAATTGGATCTAAATTAATTCCAACAGTTTATTTATTATTATGAAAATAATAAAACATAAAAAAATTATTTTAATATTTATATATATATATTTATACTTAAATTTAAATAAAATATTGATTTAATTATTGAAATAGCAATTCGGATTAAGTTGTTGGAATTAAAATTACTTTATTCAAGATCAGACATTTGATTGAGAAATAGGAGCTCTCGCCTGTCTTCTCTTTAAATATCTTAAAATATAATGTTTGTGACTTCAAAATATAATAAAATTGTTTTAACTCCTAAATATTAAAATTTAATTACTCTTTTAATCTCAATTCTAAGTTATAGATTTGGTCCTGCATAATGCATATACAAATGTTTTGTTTTGATTTACCAATGTTTTCAATAGCTAGATTTTTGAAGTATTATCTATTGGATTTGGATTCACACTTTGTTTGAAACATCATATTATCCTTAAAATGATAACTGAGTTGATGTTGATAGCCTAGAATATTAAAGGATAACACCTCAACCTGACTCAATTATTACTTAAACAACTAGTTAATGAAGTGAAAAATTAAAGTTCATATAGCTAATCTGTAACGCACCAAATATTGCTACTACACACCTAAGTATGAACACTTGTCAATTAAGTTTTAGCTCAATTAGTAATGGTATTATTGTCAGTACAAGAGGTTGTGGGTTTGAGTATGCTGAAACGCATTATCCTCTTATTTAAGGGTTGGGAGGGACTATGGGTAGTTCTAGACTAAGTTGGGGAGAGGTTATAGGTAATTTTAGGCGTTGTATAAAAAAACAAAGATTAGAAATCATGATGATATACTCATATGAAAGGAAATAAATAAATAAGTATGAACACTCAACTTGATTTGTTGGGATTAACTTGTTAAATCTAAAACCTTGTTTATTAATTTGAAACGGGTGGAACTTTTTAAATGAAAAAATGAATGGAAAAATAATCTACTTCCATTAAATGATTTATTAGATAATTGAAAAGAGATGATCTTGAATGCTATTCAAAATTCAGAAGAACTATGCGATGGGCTATTGAACGGCTGGAAAAGGTTCGGGCCCACTTACAGAAAGTAGAAATGGAAGCGGATCAGTTTCGAGTGCATGGATACTCCGAGATAGAATGAGAAAAATTGAATTTGATTAATTCAACTTATAACATTTTGGAACAATTAGAAAATTACAAAAATGAAACCTTTTATTTTGAATAACAAAGAGTAATTAATCAAGTCCGACAACGAGTTTTCCAACAAGCTTTACAAGGAGCTCTAGGAACTCTAAATAGTTCTTTAAACAACAAGCTACATTTACACACCATTAACATCAATATTGGCTTATTTGGGGTGATGAAACTGAAAGTATTGGTTGGAAAAATAAGATCTATTTAAAAGGTGAGCATGACATGATTAAAAAATAAAATATTACTTGATAAGAATATAAACATAATATGTATACATAGATACATTGATATTTATGTAATATAAACTATTAATGTATCAAGTTCTTGTATTATTCGAACATTTGAAATTTAATCTCTTTATTTTTGTTTTAAGAATTCAATTTCTTTATTTTTTAATTTTCAAAATCTAGGTCCGATTGTTAATTTCAAGTGAATTATTTCATTTAATTCGTTAATGTAACATTTTAAAATTTAAAAGACATATTTGGTAGCCATGTAATAAAAAAATGGTATTGTAATGAATTGAATTTAACAAAAGAATTTTAATAATATTAACAAATGAACATGCTTTTTCAAATGCAAAAGTACAAGGATTAAATTCCTTGAAATAAAAGTATGGGGACTAAATCTCAAATGAATAAAGAATATAAAGGCTTGGCGCATATTTTAACCTTTATATAATATATAAAACTTTGAACACAATTGTGAAACATGAAAATGTATAGATACTAAGTTTGGTAAGAGTATTATTTTTTTTCACATATTTTAGTCATGAGTTAACTATAAGCGAATCACAATCAGTAACTTTTAGCTACCCACATGATTTGTTTGTGGCAAAAAGAAGAATTTTTTACTTATTTTGAAAAGATCTTATTTTTTTATAAGTATTTTTACTAATTTTAAGTTTAAATTTGTACTAATTATTTTTTATTTTATGTCTAACTGTTTTAATATATATATATATATATATATATATATATATATTAAGTAAGTTTTTCCTCATAAGTAGTAACTAAACGTAACATATTAGTGCGATATTATTAAGCATAGATCCTTTGAACGTAAAGATTTAATTTATTGATTTATTATCTTTTGTTATCAAAGATTGGACCCAAGTATCTTTTATTTGCTTAAAGCATGAAAGATTTGTATCTTCCATGTATATTCAAAGTGTCCCAATATATTGGAGGGGATGAAAAGTTTAATCCATAAAATCTAACTTTGCTGAAGGAAGAGGTGTCAAAGTTTATATATATATATATATATATATATATGCTTCAAAGTTCTTTTAAGGCCTTTGCACACTACCTTTCTCACTGCCTTCCTACAGGTTTAAGTAACTCCTAACCTCGTCTTCGGCGCAAAATCGATTGAAGTCCTTGCGTGCATTCTTTTGTTTGCAACAAGGCATCTTTAGCGGTTCCGCACACGTCCAGAAGCATTAGAGATCCAACCAAAACTTGTCCAACTGATTTCCTTTTCTGCTCTTGAGCTACAGCTTGCTTAAAAATCAATTATAAGTAACATGAACTTGATTTGGATCTACACCAAAATGTTCATGTTTTGTCTCCTTTCCACCATCAAAACAACTCATTCCAATCAAAATTTATGTAATAAAATAAAGGAAATTTGTGGGAAAATGAATTAGACCACATAACTTTCCTATTAGTAACTACATACATGTAAAATTTCATTTATATACAATTGGAATCTCAAAGCTTAACAGTTGAGGATGTTGCTTTGACCAAAACACTTGTAGTGGCTTTCAAGTCCTCCTTCGAGATCTTGATTGCATACCTCTGATTTCTGGAGCTGATTTTGCACGTTTTCAACGTGCTTGATGTCAATTGTCAAATATATATGGAGAAAAAATTAATTAAACAAAGTATGCATATGTCATATATATATATATATATATATATATATATTATTGCTAGCCCCATGTTGCTTCAATTGCAGTCAAAACAAAATCAACTGTGTTTCGCATTGCATACGTACCCAATGTTATAAAAAGAAATTAAATTTAATTTTTAGTTCAATTGGTTTAACCATTTGATTCTTTTATGTAATTTGATGTAAATTATTTGTATGGTTGTTAATATAAACTAAAAGATTAAAAGTTGAGCTGATTGAGTTTTAGTTCAGTTGTTACTATTACTATTCCAATAAAAAGGAGACAGTAAATGCGAGTGTTATTTCTTCAATTTAAAAGTTTGGGAGATTGTGGCTAAATTGCCTTATCATATACTGAATTAAATTATATTTTTATGAAAGTGATTTTATTTTTTATATGTAATATATCAATAAAAATTTAATTATAATGAAATTTGAACTCAAGATATGCCATACATAATAAATATTTAATTTTATCATTGTAACCAAAACATAAAAGTAATTTTTATATGAATTGTTAATAAATATGTTTGTTCCATAATTTTTTTTATTTACATAATGAATTTAGTGTGTTATAAATCTAATTAATTTAGTGTTGATCCCTTCTTGTCTAACCATTTCACTCTTCTCCAGAGAGATCTCTCCCCAAAAACCTAAAGACCTTCCCTTTTCTCACTCGTCCATCATCTTCTTCTCTTGTTTACGTCACAAGTGAATAACTCCCTTGGAGATTTACACAGTGCAAAAGTAGCATTTACTTATGCGTAAAAAAGCAGCATGTTTGCTAGTTCTTCATAAAACATATCACTATGATAGGCAGCATTCCCGAACTGAGGAGAAAATTAATAGCCAGCTCTTATATGTCATACCAATTAGACCTGCCAATTTGTGCATTTATATCATGTTTGTGTATTCATATTTTATAAATTCTGAGACATTCATATCATATTTATGTCGTGTCATATGATGTTTTAAATTTTTTTATGCCATGTTTGTATCATATCTAATATTTTCAGGTATAATTACAACAAAACCAAAGACGTGCTACTGCTTTAATTTCATAATATATAGTTAAGAAAAAGAGCCCAGTAATATGATGTCTTGTTCTTCACACTTGTTAAACACACATTTACCGTCCTAAGCTCTTTCTACCACAAGAGTTAACTAGCAACGCTAAATCAGCCCTAAGAATAAGATAATTTATTAGATGATGATTGTGTTTCAATGACCAACAAAAATACTTAATAGAGTTGCAGCACACTAATAACATAAACGATAACCTATAACATAATTTGTGTTTCAGCAAAGTGTGATGAAAGGTTAAAACTCACCTGAAAGGCGGTGACATACTGATAAAACTGCCCATACAACCCTTACCGGGGCTTCATTTTTACCATCTGATGAAATTTTTAGGTGATTACAAAATGGTCAAATGGCAAAGCAACATAATATCCAACCAGTGAAAATGACAATTCAAGTAAAAACATCTGCTAACATGTTATGAGGTTTATCTTTCAAGACAATCTACCAAAACCATCATGAAACAAATCTGTTGCTCTAACTGCGCCATGATGAATATGATTTACAGGTCCAGCTTCCCAATCCTGTTTCTTGGTCTAGAAAACTGTGAGATGACTTTTGGTTAATGACTTGGCATTAACATCATTTTTATAGTTATTTTATTTCATTAATAATGTATGGACGGGAGTCTTGGATATGAATTGTCATTTTTATTCAGAACCATTGTAATGCATGAATTTCATCATGGAATGTAGTGTTTGTCAACACAAGTATCTAATGATTATGCCAAATACTCACTAATGGAAGAAATTCATGAGAAAGGTGAGTTTAGATTACACCTCGAGATATCTCTTTCATCGTATTCTCAAATTTAGAAAGGTTTATACAAAAATATTAGACTCGTAAAATGGGTACGGATAAAAAAATATCCGTTTAAAATATGAGTTGGGTTCGGATTTAAACATTCAAGGTTCGAGCTCGCTTTGATCCTTTTTCGAGTTTATAATATTTTATATTATATTATTTTATATATTATGTAATTTATTACACATTAAAAAATAAATCTATACTAAATATATAATATTGCTCTAATATAAACAATAAAATAATATTAAGATGACTATATAAAATATTTCAATAAATAAAAAATAAAATTATTAATATTAATATTAATAATATAAAAAAATATTTAAAGTATAATATGAACAGGTCTAAAATATACTTAGGTTAGTATTTTACAAATATGGATGGATTTGAACAAAATTTTAGACTTATATTTCGAGTCGAGACAAGCTTGAGCAAACATAAAATATACTAATATCGTATATAAACCCAATCCAAATTCAACCCGACTCAATTCATGAACACCTCTAATTTAGACTTTAAACCCAATTCTAAAAATTTTTCCATTACTGAGCCTGAGCTTTGGGTGTTTAGTATTAGGAAAATGGTATCGGTGCATCTCTTTTTGGTCCATAACCCATTCATATGGACTGATGATTTGGGTGTTTCTGAAACCGTTATAACTTTTCAAGGTTAGATTTAAGACGATGAAAAAATGAAAACCTGCAGGAAGTGGCGCATATATGGGAGTGTTGTAAGTTGTAACCTGCAGGAAGTGGCGGATTTGACGGTGGACTGCTTTTCAGTTCCTCTTCAGAAGAATACTCAAAGAAAACCTGGGAAAGGTCCACATAATTTTTCAATTTCACATCATAATTATTTTTTACTTAATAGGTTTTAAGTTTTAATGATGTGGAAATTAAAAAGTTATGTCAAAATATTAATAGAAATATCAAGTATTTAATGATCTGCCACTAAAATTTTTAATTTCGAAAATATTAGTGATAAAATTGAAAGTTTTAAAAGTTGGATGACCATTCAGGTAATTTATAGTTTAATTTTTTTTATAATTTTTAAATTATTTAATACAATGAGATATAAGATAAATTAGTGACATCTTAGTGTAGTTGTACACATAAACTACCATGTCAGTGGATAGACGTATCATGGTAACCACTGTACTAAGAGTTAGATTACATTTATCCCCCTCTACTTAAAAAATGGGTAAATTAACCCATGTACGTTAGATCAAAAAGTAAATTGGTTATGTAACACCCCAAACCCAGCGTAGACGTTATGGCCGAATTCAAAGATGCCACAAAGAATGGGTTTTGAAAACAAGTTGATTCCATTAACTAATTATTAATAAAACTCACATTCATTCATGTTTATTACAGAAAGCATTATTTTAACAATTCATTTGCCAAAACACTTATTACAGCGGAAATTATCAAAACCAGAACATTTTAGAAATTCATTTCATATTTTTAGAAAACCTCTTTTTAGCGTAAAATCTTTTTCCGTAAAACATTTTATCAAGCATGCAACATATCAAGCATATCAAACCAAATAAAGTTAAAAACCAAAACAATTCAAAGAGTCCCAAAAATTACAAACTCTCTGAACTATATCCCAAATTATTAAATAGACCATAAATTAATAAATCTAAACAGTTTTACGGAAGAGTGGTCACCGCTGAGTCCCTACTGCACCGATCCATCTAAGACTATGGATTACTTGACAGTACAGACAAACAGATGTAAGTTTACGTAAACTCAATGTATAACCCAGCAGAATTAAGCATGCAATCATATAGAATCATATGCACTGTCGAAAACAAATACAGATATAGTAAACAGAATTTTACCCCCATCCTCTATACACCATCTCCAACCATCCCAACACACCATGTGGGGTTAAAAACACCCACTCATCCCTACACACCAGGTTGTGTCGTTACGATACATATTAGATATAATGCAGCCAAGCTCCAGATAATAGGCGATGATCGCCGTACAGAACACTTCTTTCATCAATATAAAACCCACCCCACAATCATATACAGAACAAATATAGAATGCATACTAAACATGCTCAATATGCTATATACAGATATTAGAATAATCAGATATGCTTGGCATAATCGAATAGATTATCAGTCTATCAGATCTACAATTTTGGGGTTTGGTTAGCCCTTAACGATCTTACGGTAAGCCCACAGTTGATTGGGATGACCCGTGTGACCCTCAAAGATATTTCAAAAATTTGGGCCCACATGTCCGTGTGCGCCCACACGCCCAAAATGGCCTTGCCCGTGTGGCCCACACGGCTTGGCCCCAGAATCCACACACCCCTGTCTTATGCCTGTGTGGGCCCACACGGTTGTGTGATGCTCACGGCCATGCCTTCGTCGACTACACGATCGTGTCTCGCACATGGCCATCCACACTGGCGACCACACGCCCGTGTGGCGTCTTCAAATTTATTTTTTGACTTTTTTTAAACCTCGTTTTCTGCATTTCGGGTGCACACCTGGATCATTTTGATGCAAAAATACTCCCGAACAAACCAGCACCTAAAATCGGTACCACAAACCTTCCAAAATCAATTTTAATTCCCAATAAACAAAATCCACGAAACTGATAACAGTTCAAACAAGCATTCCTCACTTACCCCAGAACTCCGAGCACTACAGTTCAGCAACAGGAGATTCCTGTCCTTCACGATTCGCTGCTGCCAAGGCACGAGTACAACATTAACAGAAATTCGACAAAGCCAAACGAGATAAACAGAGACTCCCTCCTCGGTAAAATATACTACCAACTTACCCAACAAATAAACGCAACGACCTCAAAACTAGCAACAAGGAAGCACGATTTGTCAAAACAAGTAAAGAAAAGAGAAAATATTTCGTTTGATAAAGGGAAAAAGGAAAACAGTAGAGGAGGAAGAAAGAACGTCAGAATTTGGGGATTATTTTGGAGGTGAGAGAAAAAGAAAATAAAATAAGCCAAATAAATAAATTAAAAATGTAATAGGACAATTTTGGCTTGGGCCCGAAAAACTAATAACCGAAGCCAAGGATGCAATCGGTCGAAAACAAGCCAAAAAGGGTCAAATTGAAAGACAATCATTAAATTGTGGCTAAATCAAAAAAATGGAGAAAGCCAAGGGGCTATCAAATTTAGTTGACTTGGTAAAAGGCTAAAAATAGAAAGATATTTTTTTTATTTTATTTTATTTTATTATTAAATTAGTTAGGTTATTTTTAGTCAACCCCTTGTATATAAATAGGGGTATTTTGTTCTTTGAAAGGGGACGAATGACTGATCGATTACTTTTGGTATTTCTACTTCAATTTGGAATTGAATTATTCTCTCTTTTCCTATTTTCATTGGAATTGAATTATTTTCTTTTCTCTTTCAATTACGTAGGAGTTTTGTCTATTTCATTTCAATTTCTTTGTTTTTTCTAAATTCATCCAATTGCTTTTAGCCCTTTCATTTTTTTTATTGTTTTGCAATTAAGTTTTCATTATTCTTAATTTTGGCCCTAAAATTTGTTTTAACTACATTTTGGTCTTCCTTGAAGCTGTGTGTTTTGGAGGGTGGGGATTATTTCCCTTTTGGTCCCTCCTTGTTATTCGCACGTTCAAATTGGTCCATTTCCTTTTATTTATTTTTGATTTGCCCCAGAATTTTGCTTTAAGGTTCGATTTAATCCTTTTTTTATTTTTTCTATTTTATTATCAAATTAACTAATTTAATATATTATCACTATTATTATTATGTTTCTATTTATATTTATTTTGTTATTCTAATACTATTATTATTTATCTAATTTTATTTATCTATTTATATTTCTACTATTATTATATTTCTATTTATTATATTTTTATTTCTATTTATATACTAATATTATTTTCATTATTATTTTTCTTATATATGTTTTTTACTCTTATTATTAACATTCTATTTATTTATTTATTTTACTTTTTTAACTTTTTATACAACGCTCATTTCAAATTTTTACACATTATTTACTTTAATATTTTCATATATTATGTATTTCAAACTTTTTACACATTATATATTTTGAATTGTTTATATATTGTTTTTAAAGAGTTTTATATATTATTTTATCTTGAATGGAAAATAATTTTTTTAAAATTATTTTATATACTTTAGATCGCTTTTATAATCACCGCGTTTCAAAGAACCCTCTCAACATAAGGAAATATTTCGTGTTTGGGAGTTCGAGGAATCGTGCCCTATCTTGCTGGGTTTCGATTTTTCTTCAACTAAAATGTGAAATATCCTTTTGAAATTTCATCCATGTTTTTTTAAAATTAAAACGAGGCAATATTTTTTTTGTTTGGGGGGTTTGGGAGGTCGTGCCCAATCTTGTTGGGCTTCGATTTTCCAGTCGACTAAAATACAAAACATCCTTTTGAAATTTCATCCATGTTTTCTCAAATTAAAATGATGCAATGTTTCGTATTTGGAAATTCAATAAATCGTGCCCAATCGTGTTGGGTTTCGATTTACCGTTTGGATCGGATAGCCAAATATCCTTTTTAAAAGTTTTAAGTGCATGTGTTTTAGAAATCCTGAGATGATCTTGTGTCGAGGTTTCGAAATATTGTATCCAATCGTGCTGGACGTAATATTTTATTCCTTCTAAGCGAGAGAATCTCAATATCCAATTCAAGTTATCCAAACGTTTTTAAAGATTGTATTTTAAAATCTTTTCAAATTTTCAACATTAGGACGTTAATCGATCAATACGGTACCAATTTTGGGCGTTGCGAGGGTGCTAATCATTTCTCGCGCGTAACCGACTCCCGAATCTGTCTTCTAGTTTTTCATAGACCAAAAAATGTTGTTTTAATAAACCAAAATATTTTATTAAAATGATCGACCACAGGGTGACCCGATCACACCTAAACAAAAAGGATTGGTGGCGACTCCATACCTTGTTTAAAAGTCGATCCCCGTTTTTTAAAATAAAAATAGTTTCGACAGCTTGGCGACTCCGCTGGGGACCAATAAGAAAGTCAAGCCGTAAAATTGATTATTTTCTGTCCTTTTATCGAAAATTTAAAATTTGGCTTTTGGCATACGATCCTTTTACTGCATTCATTTTGGCTCAAGACTCATAGAATACTCTTGCATTGCATATTGCATGACCGTTGTGGTCACACCATTTAAATGGGAGTGAGAAGCTATGTCTTCGTGAGATTTTCACCTCCGCATAGGCTAATGGACTACTTTCGGGATACATCCGTACCTATGTCTTCGTGAGGTTTTCACCTCCGCATGGCCATAGGGAAATGTATTCCCCTGAACTGAACTCAATCCACATGATCCTATAATGGGTGAGGATTGAGGAATCTGCTGGTTCAGGTACCTTGTCTTTAGAACTAAACCGCATATAGTGAGCCTTAAGAGCCCACCCTAGGTAGAGCCACTCCAAACCCTAGTGGTTACCCAAGTAGGTGCTCTATTTGCTATTTATTTCTTCTGTACTAACGCATTTTGTCTGTTTTGTTTATGGATGCATTGCATTACATTATCATAAATAGAACAGTTTGTCATAAGAAAACAAATTTCTTGATAAAGTGAATTACAATACGGTTGTCTGAATTTGGTCCAAGTAAACACAACGGAAGAAAGCTGATAGTTCGCAGAGAAAATAAGACTTTACCTGAGGATTCAAGTCAAGAAAGATTATCTGAAAGACGTCACGTCTCAACTTTCTTAAAGGATCTAACGAACATTGCAAGGATAAGTGAGTATTAAGTCGCGGCCCGAATCAAGCAAAAAGAGCTAGTGGGGGCATCTATTGGAATCTGGCGAGGTTTGGCTTTTACAAAGAAAAGAAATCGATGTCTTCACCTGGAACATGAGGGCAAGGCCACATATGTAATCCGTTTTATGTAAAGGAATTTGTTTTCTAGAAAAGTTGTTCTAATAGAATTGAATTCAGAACCAACACATTTCTTTCTTTTGCATTCATTCCATGCATTTGCATAGCATTGCATCATTTGCATTAGATTTTCACAAGAGGACCCTAATTAATTGAAATCATTTCAGTTAATCTGGAAACCGACAAAAACTTGCCAACCAAGCGTTGCTACGGTACTCGTGCTAAGGCAAAAGATATGGACCAAAGATTGGAAAGACTTAAACAACTTCAAAGAGAGATACATAACCAGTTACAAATGCGAATGCAAGAGTAACTGATGAGGTTACGGCAAGATATGAAAGACCAAGTGCTAGAGTCTCAAAAGAATATGATGAACCAGTTGTCCCAATTGCTGACTAAAGGGCTAGAAAGAGGGAAAGCTCCATGGTCAATGTTGGGGTGGACAATGAGGAGTCTCTCTATCCTCCGAGTTTCACTCCGAAAAATGCACAGGCATGTCCACAAGGTGTACCAATTATCAAAACTCAGCAAAATCAGGCCAGTACCTCAGCACTAGTGAATTATCTGATAGGCTCAGACTCTAATCTGTGGGGCAATCCAACTACCCCTATAGTTCCTAGTTTGAACGAAATGGAAAAAGTAAAGATGGAACTGCCAAAACAACTCAAAGATCGGTATAGGTGGTTGGAGGAAAAATTCAAGGCGATGAAAAATGCTGATGACTATCATAGAATTGACGCTAGAGACCTAAGCTTAGTTCTAGACTTAATACTTCCTTACAAGTTCAAGATGCCTGAATTTGAAAAGTATAACGAGACTAGCTATCCCGAAGCTTACATCACCATGTTTTGCAGACGAATGATTGGGTATGTCAATAATGACCAGTTATTAATTCACTGTTTCCAAGAAAGTCTGGTTGGGATAGTATCCAAATGGTACAACCAATTAAACCGTACCTAGATCAATTCATGGAAAGATCTAGCACAAGCTTTCATAAAATAGTATAGTCATGTCACAGATATGACTCCTAATAGGATTACTTTACAGAACATAGAAAAGAAACCGAATGAGAGTTTTCGGCAATACGCCCAAAGGTGGAGGGAGGTTGCCATGCAAGTTCAGCCACCTCTCCTAGAAAAAGAGACTACCATGCTTTTCATCAATACTCTGAAAGCCTCATTCATTAACCATATATTGGGAAGCACTACTCTGAGCTTTTCAGATATGGTAATGTCTGGTGAGTTGATTGAAAATGCAATAAGGAGCGGGAAGATAGATGTGGGAGAAAGGTCAAGAAGTCAACCCAAAAGAGAAATAAAAATAAAGTGAACATCGTGAGCATGCCTTCCAAATTGGTCAATGTAGGCCAGCCGAGGGCTATAACTATTAGATATCTATCCGAATGACATATTGGGGAATCTGAATGATATATCTGAAGAGGGAACCAGGAAATGGAAATTTCCAAACCCTTATGTACCTGGGGATGTTTTGAATAATGAGACTGTGGAAGAGATCCCTATATTTTTAGAGCTGATCTAGAGTAATGTTCAAAACATGCTTGTTGCTTTAAGCCTAGGGGCAATAAGAATTCTTTTGTGAAATAGGCTTGTGTTCAAAATCTTTATTTCAATCAAATGCATCTTTTTGAGTAAATGTTCTTTCATTTTTTATATATTCTTTTGACTGTCTTTTAAATATGCTTCATTCATGATTATACCATACAAATAATCATCCTTAGAATCATTTATTCTTTGGAAGTGTGCCTTTATACCTACAATAGGTCCCCAGATATCAACGACAAGAGCAAAGTTATAACTGACTCCCTTTTGGGTTTAGATATGTGTTTAAGTGGATCTCAGGACTTTAAAGATGATAAAGATTGTAGCCTATGTCCTGGTGGTAGAACAAGATAAAAAAACAGATCCTACTCTTAAAAAGGGTAAATAGACATTGCGAGTCTAGGAAAAGAGAAAGAGGTAAAGATCGGAACCAACATCACCACAAAGCAAAGCAATATGTCATTGAGTTATTTCAAGAATTCAAAGATGTTTTCGTATGATCGTTCAAGATATGCCTGGGCTACTATGACCTATGGATGCTCAAAAGGTCCGTACGGATGTCAGAAGGACACATGCTAATATTTTACATTAGCCAGGTTAATCATGAGGTTTGGGTGCTACTGATCAGCCATAAAAGGGGATTGTATTAGTTATGCCGTAAATGTCAAATGGAGGAAGACAGGACTTATGTGCCATTTCCATTTCTTCATAGATTTTCTATATGTGGGGCATAGATGTTATGAGGCCATTCTCGTCTAATATACATTGATTTATCTTGGTGGTCTTTGATAACTTCATGAAGAGGGTGAGGGTCACTTCATATGCCAATATTACAAGGTCGGTAGTCGTCAAATTTTAAAAAAAGGGTGCCGACAAGTAATATCACAAAAGATCATGTCTAATACAACAGCACAATGTCAAAAGTTTACAGTTTGTTCAAAGATCAGACGCCATATCCTAATACAGCAAAGGAGGCCAAAAAGAAAAAAACAAAAAAGGGAAAGAAAAAACAAAACAAAAAACAATAAAAAGAGATTGTAGAAGGTGACCGAGACTTGTAAGGATTGGCGTAAAGAAATTACCATTTACCCTCTATGCTTATTGAATGATAACCAGGATCTTCGCTAGGGCAACACATTGCTCATTGGTTTATGAGATAAAAATGGTTTTGAAAACAAGATTCCTTTTCTCCGAGTCTTGTCAGAATTAAAATGAGATGAGGCAAAATAAATTCAATCTCGATATGTTCAGTCGAATTTAAAGGATGTCTGCCACAGTTGGATGATGCGGGCTTATGACAGAGAGGTTTATCCTGAAGAATTCCACGAGGGGAACTTGATATTGTAGAAAATCATTCCTATATAAAAGGATTTCAAAGGAAGAAATATGCCAAATTGAGAGGGACTTTATGTAGTAAAGAATGCCTATTCTGGAGGAGCATTAATATCGACCGAAATGGATGGCAAGGACCTGGCCAATCCAGTAAACTCAGATTCAGTCACAGTTAATAGTTTAAAAAAAACACAAAAAAGAAAAAGAAAAGAAAAAGGAGAGGCAAAGGCGAAAACCCGCAAAGGGCGCCTTGAGACCAAAGGGGTTTTGAATTAAAAACCTGAAAAGGGCAATTCAAATTTCGACCAAAGATAAGGAATATGGTAGTCTTGCTATGTTGGAATCAACGAAGAAGAAGTACGTTACGTTGTGGGGCATCGACAAAGTATTATAGATCTCCTAAACACATGTCAAGCTCAAAATGGTCCTCAAGAAGTTATTACAGAGAAGCTCAAACTGCGATATCTGGGGCACCTAGTTTTCTATTTTACCTATTTTGGATTTGATATCTTTCATTATCTTATTCTTTTCAAGATACATCCCAATAAATTTCCTTCTTGATTGCATTTGCTATTCTTGGTTAACTTACTTGCTTCGAGCTATATTTCTGGTCTGTTGTTATGATCTTTTTCAGGTATTTTGCATTGAAATACTGATTAGTGGACTAATAATACTTTCATAAAAGGAGTTTCATATATTACTCTGGAAGCTTCTAAATAATACAAGAACCTGAAACGGGACTATTGTTTAAAACTTATCAAGCTTAAGGGTTGGAAATATTTAAGCCCAAATTGAAATTATCTCCTTAGGTTTTCTGTCAAAGACATTGGTTAAACAAAAAGGAAATTACATTGGTTTTATAATCCCAAAAAAGAACGAGCAATGGGATTATTCTCAAGGAAAAAAAATGGTATTCTGTATTCATGCAGATATCAGGCATATACATCTGTTCATTACACCTAGAAAATATTGTAATAGATCAAATTGATTGAAGATGATGCAAATCCTATACCTCTGAGTTGCAGCTGTATGGATAGAAGAAATCAAATGACTATTCCCCTGAAGTTGCAGTGGAAAGCATAAACTTTACGTCCCAGAAGGTACAGTGGAAGAGACTTTGAAACTACAGTGTGGTAGGCCAGTTGAGTAAAATAGGTTGTTTCTGTGGGTTTTCGTTGGAAATGCTAGTTGAGCAAAAAGGCAGCGTACTACGACAGTGATAAAACTTTGATGAATAACGAGTGATGATACTTTAAGCTTTTAAAAAAAGAATCATTCTCATGACATTCATATCATTCATATCACATTTGGTTAGGAGTATTTGATTCGTTTTGGTCGTAGCATTCTAATCATTTGGGCATAAACATAAACATATTGAAACCGAGTCTATAGGGCATGTTCCCTAGGGGACAGTGTAGCGACATCGGTAAAAATTACAAATCTTATCTCTATGTATCGGCTATGGAGCAGATCAGAAATGGCAAGTCTTATCTCTATGTATCAGCTATGAAGTAGATTTAAGCCATCGGCCTTATCTCTCTGAGGCAGCAAGAGAGCAGGTTGAAGATACGAGCCTTAACCCCCTAAGCAGTAGGGTAATAGGCTAAAAAATTATAGATCTTATCTCCATGTATCGGCTATGGAGCAGATTTTAGCCACTAGTCTTATCTTCCTGAAGTTGCAGGAAGCAGACTGAAAGTTATAGATCTTATCTCCATGTATCGACTATGGAGCAGATCAGAAATGGCGAGTCTTATCTCCATGTATCGGTTATGGAGTAGATTTTAGCCACGAGTCTTATCTTCTTGAAGTTACAGGAAGCAGACTAAAAATTACAGATCTTATCTCTATGTATCGGCTATGGAGCAGATCAGAAATGGCGAGTCTTATCTCCATGTATCGGCTATGGAGCAGATTTTAGCCACCAGCCTTATCTTTCTGAGGTAGCAAAAGAGCAGGTTGAAGATACAAGTCTTATCTTCATGAAGTTACAGGAAGCAAACTGAAAATTTACAGATCTTATCTCCATGTATCTACTATGGAGCAGATCAGAAATGGCGAGTCTTATCTCCAAGTATTGGCTATAGAGCAGATTTTAGCCACTAGTCTTATCTTCCTGAAGTTGTAGGAAGCAGACTAAAAAGTTACAGATCTTATCTCCATGTATCGGCTATGGAGTTGTTCAGAAATGGCGAGTCTTATCTCCATGTATCGGCTATGGAGCAGACTGAGAAGTACAGATCTCTCTTAAACAATAGTGGAGCAGATCGAAGACAGCGAGCCTTAACTCCCTAAGCAGTAGAGTAACAGGCTGAAAATTACAGATTTTATCTCCCTAAGCAGTAGTGGAGCAGATCGAAGACAGTAAGCCTTAACCCTTTAAGCAGTAGGGTAACAGACTGAAAATTACAGATCTTATCTCCCTAAGCAATAGTGGAGCAAATCGAAGACAGCGAGCCTTAACTCCCTAAGCAGTAGAGTAACAGGCTGAAAATTACAGATCTTATCTCCCTAAGCAGTAGTGGAGCAGATCGAAGACAGTAAGCTTTAACCCCTTAAGCAGTAGGGTAACAGACTGAAAATTACAGATCTTATCTCCCTAAGCAGTAGTGGAGCAGATCGAAAATGGTGAGCCTTATCCCCTTAAGCAGTGGGGAAACAAGCTGAAAATTACAAATCTTATCTTCCTCAGCAGTAGGGAAACAAGCTGAAAATTACAGATCTTATCTCCCTAAGCAGTAGCAGAGCAGATTGGAAACGGTGAGCCTTATCTCCCTGAGTAATAGTGGAGTAGGCTGAAAATTACAGATGTTACCTCCCTAAGCAGTAGTGGAGCAGACTGAAGATTAACAGATTTTATCCTCTTTAAGTTCCAGTGGAGTAATCGAAGCTACAAGTCTCTTCCCCTTGAAACTTTAGTTGAAGATATAAGTCTCACCTTTCTGAAGTTGCAATTGAGGCTACCTAAAGAAAAGAGGCATCAAGAAGTCGAGACTCAGCAGGTCTAGGCAAAATTGGCCTTTTTATAGTCTTTGCTCCATTCTCGTTACACGACAATGAGCAAAGAGGGGCAGCTGTAATAGGCCAATTTTGGCCTGGGCCCGAAAAAATAATAACCGAAGCCAAAGGATGCAATCGATTGAAAACAAGCCAAAAATGGTCAAATTGAAAGACAATCATTAAATTGTGGCTAAATCAAAAAGATGGAGAAAGTCAATGGGCTATCAAATTTTGTTGACTTGGTAAACGGCTAAAAATAGAAAGATATTATTTTTATTTTATTTTATTGTATTATTAAATTAGTTAGGCTTTTTTTAGTAAACCTCATTTATATAAATAGGGGTATTTTGTTCTTTGAAAGGGGACGAATGACTGATCGATTACTTTTGGTATTCCTACTTCAATTTGGAATTGGATTATTCTCTCTTTTCCTATTTTCATTGGAATTGAATTATTTTCTTTTCTCTTTCAATTACGTGGGAGTTTTGTCTATTTCATTTCAATTTCTTTGTTTTTTTTTCTAAATTCGTCCAATTGCATTTAGCCATTCCGTTTTTTTTTTATTGTTTTGCAATTAAGTTTTTATTATTCTTAATTTTGGCCCTAAAATTTGTTTTGACTACATTTTGGTCTTCCTTAAAGCTGTGTGTTTTGGAGGGTGGGAATTATTTCCCTTTTGGTCCCTCCTTGTTATTCGCACGTTCAAATTGGTCCATTTCCTTTTATTTATTTTTGATTTACCCCAGAATTTTGCTTTAAGGTTCGATTTAATCCTTTTTTTTTTTTTTGCTATTTTATTATCAAATTAACAAATTTAATATATTATCGCTATTATTATTATGTTTCTATTTATATTCATTTTGTTATTCTAATACTATTATTATTTATCTAATTTTATTTATCTATTTATATTTCTACTATTATTATATTTCTATTTTTATTTCTATTTATATACTAATATTATTTTCATTATTATTTTTCTTATATATTTTTTACTCTTGTTATTAACATTCTATTTATTTATTTATTTATTTATTTTACTTTTTTGTTATTATCTATTTTAACTTTTTATACAACGCTCATTTCAAATTTTTACACATTATTTACTTTAATATTTTCATATATTATGTATTTCAAACTTTTTTACACATTATATATTTTGAATTGTTTATTTGTTGTTTTTAAAGAGTTTTATATATTATTTTATATACTTTAGATCACTTTTATAATCACGCTGTTTCAAAGAACCCTCTCAACATAAAGAAATATTTCGTGTTTTGGAGTTCGAGGAATCGTGCCCTATCGTGCTAGGTTTCGATTTTTCGTTCAACTAATATGCGGAATATCCTTTTGAAATTTCATCCATGTTTTTTTAAAATTAAAACGAGGCAATATTTTGTGTTTGGGGGGTTTGGGAGGTCGTGCCCAATCGTGCTGGGCTTCGATTTTCCATTCGACTAAAATACAGAACATCCTTTTGAAATTTCATCCATGTTTTCTCAAATTAAAATGAGGCAATGTTTCGTATTTGGAAATTCGATAAATCGTGCCTAATCGTGCTGGGTTTCGATTTACCGTTTGGGTCGGATAGCCAAATATCCTTTTTAAAAGTTTTAAGTGCATGTGTTTTGGAAATCCTGAGATGATATTGTGTCAAGGTTTCGAAATATTGTATCCAATCGTGCTGGACGTAATATTTTATTCCTTCTAAGCGAGAGAATCTCAATATCCAATTCAAGTTATCCAAACGTTTTTAAAGATTGTATTTTAAAATCTTTTCAAATTTTCAACATTAGGACGTTAATCGATCAATACAGTACCAATTTTGGGCGTTGCGAGGGTGTTAATCCTTCCTCGCGCGTAACCGACTCCCGAATCCGTCTTCTAGTTTTTCGTAGACCAATAAATATTGTTTTAATAAACTAAAATGTTTTATTAAAATGATCGACCACAGGGTGACCCGATCACACCTAAACAAAAAGGAGTGGTGGCGACTCCATACTTTGTTTAAAAGTCGATCCCCATTTTTCAAAATAAAAATGGTTTCGACAAAAAGATTTCAAAATCCTCCCTCAATCCTACTACTAACTGATAAACTACCTACTCACACAGACTTTTAACTCCAGCCAAACTCTCACTGCCGACCGAAGTAAAAATTAATACCAATGCTCGCATAGGGATTTAAACACAAGACCTCTAATACTCTTACTCCCTTACCACTCAAACCAGCAAGCTCATTCTAATATGAGTCAACGAAAAATTTAATATAAGCCCAAAGAACAAAGGTAGAGCTTAGATCCAAAAATATCCAAAATTTACTAAAGGTAAAGTTTGAATTTAGAACCTCTCAATCACTCCTAGAACACTTAACCACTGAAGCAAATACACATTTATGTCAAGTACTTACAAAAACATAAATAAAAAGATCAGGGCGTTACAAGTCATTTCTACTAAAGCTTTCATCCATTTGTACTATTAAAACTTGATTTGACTAGAGAAATAATTAGACAATAACATGTGATGTGCCATGTATATTTCATGCTGACATACAAAGACCAAGCTTTAACAATAAAAATGAATGAAATTTTTAACATAAGGACTAGGACTAATTTGTGCATTTTTAATAAATGGGTAAAAGATAATTTGACTAGATGCCTCCATGATACTTTTACCCATATTAGTGTCATTAAAAATTTAAGGATCTAGTCAGCATCTTTATTTAAAAGGATAAATATCAAATTTATACATGAATCTTGGTCCAATGTGTAATTTAATACATGAACTTTAATTTGGTGCACATAAAACTTTAATTTGATACAATTATACACATAAAACTTGAATTATGGTCCATATGTATACATGAAACTTTAATTTTGATTTATTTGTGCATATTTAAAGAAATGAATACATACATTTATTTTCATATTAGATAAATATAGTGTATGCAATATATCAATGCAAGATGATGTTAATTTGATAATGTTATCAATAATTTGTGAAAATTGAATCGAACTAAAATTTCATGTATAACATTGTACATCAAATCAAAGTTCATATATAATTTTGATATTTATCCTTATTTAAAACATTTCAATTTGACTGAAAACAACAAATTAATGACCAAATGTAACTAAAAATATTAGAGTTAAATTAACCAAAAAAATGTTAATGTTAAGGAATGAATTTAACATTAACCCTTTAAATTTTGTTACTTTTTAATTGAAAATGATTTTAAATTTATTTGTATATTTCTATAACGCTTAATATATCATTTGATTTTTAAGTCTAACATTTTTTCTAATATATGTTATTTGCGGTCTTTTATATCTATATTTGATAAAAGTTATACATTTTAATATAGAAGGTAACAATATTAATTTTTAGTGATTATTTTGAGGGTTTTAGAATTAACGAAAATTCATAATTAACTAATATAAACAATAAACTTTCATCAAATTAACCTTAAAATCTAAAAAAAATAGCGTGTGTAATTAACAAATTAAGAATAAAATTAAACAAATTTACAATTAATACTAAATTTATTTTGTTAATGAAACCATGAAAATTTGAACCTAATAATAATAATAATTAACTTTTATCAAATGAACACTATCACCTCAGTTGAACATTAAAAGAACTATTCAAAAGTTTTAATTTAAATCACTAGATTGTTAAGTTTTTTTTATAGATAAAAGTTAGGCTAGCAAAATTTAAGCGACGATACGGTGGATCAGAACCCACTGACAAATAGAAGAACATGCCTTAGATCCAAATCCATCTAACAATCAGTGCTGAAAATCAAAGAAGAAAATTGTTTGGATTTTGATTTGTCAAATTCATGACATTCAAAGTTGTTTCATAGAAAAATTTAAATTGTAATAGAGAAGAGAAATGAGAGATTTTGATTGGTACAGATAGTGTGAACTAAGAAGGCTGTGCAACAACGATTTTAATCGCTCGGTAACTCAAATGAAATCTTTTGAATAATTCAATGATTATTTTATAACTTTTTGAAGTTAAGTGGCCAAAACGTAAATTTATTAATAAACAAGCGATATTGGGTGTAGTCTACCTAAAAATTTAAAATAATTATAAATATCAAAATATATAATTTTTATCAAATACAAATATTATATTAAAAAAATATAGATATCAAACTGAACAAACATTAAATTAGGATACCAAATGATATATTAACATTTTATAAATTAATTTAAATATTTTTTTAGTGCGTACGGTACGTGACAACTGGGAAGCTTTAAAGAGACGATTTGAGCTTTACACAGACAAAAAATACACGTAGGCACAAAAACGAAAAAGAAAAAAAAACTCTTCACCTGGGACGTAGAGATTTAGATCTTAACGGCTGGTGTTCGATTCTTCGTCTTATGGCATAATCAACACCGTCTGATCTCTTCCCACATGCCTCTTCATCCTCCGATCTCATATTCCTGATCCAATTCTCCGAAATCAACGGTTCTTAACTCATTTCCCTTTAATTTTGCACAATTCAGGTAATTTTAATTTTGTTTCTTTCGTTTTGAGCATTTGACGCTCTAGATTTTTATTCGAATTTGAATGTTAATGATTTAGATCTCCGGTAGGAATGTGGAATTTGATGAACTCTGTTTGTTTTCTTAGAAAAATGGAAGAAATTTGAATTTTGTTTGTTTCCAAGGAAATGGGAGTGTGTTGACTTGTTTAAGTCAGACAACTTTTATCAGGTTGATTTGAGTGGAGAGATATGAATTAATCTATTTGTTGATTTTCCTGCCTTTTCTCTGCTACCAAACAGCAGGATAGAATACTGAAATATCCAATAATAGCTGAATTTTAAAACGAGTATTTAATTTAGCCTGAATCTAGAATTGGCTATTGTTTTGCGTTTTATAGAGTTCATTTACAACAATTTTGTACATGTTTTTGCCTTTGAAAACTCTAGGTTGGTCGATTTCAAATAGTCTGACAAAATTCTGTGATTTAATGGATAGAATTCAGTTGAAGAATTATGAAGAATTATATTGATCAAATTTTTTTTGAACAAGCATAACTATCATACTTCAATGTTTTCTCTATTTGATTGATGCTTGTTAATAGATAATCTTCGCTGGAGTTTTGAAATACATGATCAAGTTTGACAAATGTAGTTATCCCAACTAGAATGTTTTCATCCTATGTTAACAAGTAGATACTGTTAGCTGTAGATACTGTTAGCTATATGTGTAAGTTGTCTATAAAATTTGTATCTTTATATGGTGGATTTCTTTGCGTGTTCTTTAAGTTCATCTTTATTGGTCCTGTTTTGAGTAACTTGCTTCATCTGTCCTTTCAGTGACTCGTTTCTTTTTCAATTAAAAATGATACAAGTAGCATTCTCTATAAGTTTCTCCATATCCAAACTTTTTACTGGATTAAATGATGGTGCGTCTGATATTTAAAATCTCTGCTGTATCTCTCAAGTCTTAAGACTGAGGTTTTGTTTAGATCTTGAATTCCAAAGGGAAAGGGAAGTAGGTTTTAAAATTTCTCTAGGATTATAGTTTATAGATTTCTATCTTGCTCCTAAACTTCCACTCCACTGGCTTTTTATAAAAACTTATTTGTGACTTGTGTACCTCTTGATTGTATATGTTTTGCAACTGAATATCTTGATTGACAGACGAACAGCTGTGTTATGGGAGCAGAAGAGATTAAAAAGGACATGGATATCATTGGTTGGCCTTCAGATTTGGCATATGAGCAGTGGGTAGCACTCCCGGTTTCTGGCGCACGACCATCAGCTCGATACAAGGTATTTTTCTTTAAATTGTGTAGCTTGCACAAGATCATTTTGGTTGTGTCATTTTATGGATTCTCTCTTGTTTGAACTTTTTGATCATGTTTGTTAATCATTAATAAGGCTTCTATAATATTAATTTTTCTTTGAAGCACTTATCCATTTCTGCTTTTTCTATATTCTGTGGTAGACTGCTTACCATGTATTTTTGTCTTATCACTGTAGCATGCTGCCGCTGTAGCTGATGAGAAACTATATATCACTGGAGGCAGTCGTAATGGTCGATACCTGTCTGATATTCAGGTTTTCTTGCATGACCTTAGTTCATACATTTTTTTTTTGGTACAATTAGTTCATATATTTAGCTACTTTCTTATTTGTAATGTTCTCTTTGGCTTCTTTTTCAGGCATTTGATCTTAGAAGTTTGACATGGTCTAGTCTGAAACTGGAGATTGATCCTGATGCTGATACATCAGAATACAGTGGCTTACAGGAAGTTCTTCCAGGCATTTCTGATCACAGTATGGTAGGACATAAGATGCACCATACCTACAGATATAATTCTTTTTCGCCTAACTAAACTCCTCTCACTTATGCAGTGATTCTATACAACTTTGAACAAGCTCCTGAAATAAATATTTAGTTATTTTGTTTCAGATTAAGTGGGAAAATAAACTTATTCTTCTTGGTGGGCATTCTAAGAAATCTTCCGATGCAATGATAGGTTTGTATTTCTGAGGGTCATTTGGTACAATTACAGCAGTAAAAGTTTATGAATCCAATATTCTGTTTAATGGTTTATGACAAATGAACTTTTGTACATTTGGAAACTAATGATAGTTAATGCACTCCTTGTAGTGCATTTTATCAATCTGGAGATGCATGTCTGTGGTGTCATGGAGACCTCAGGAAAAATTCCGGTAACTCACTTTTTACAGCTTTTATTTAATATATTTTATAATTTCCCTTTTCTCTATGCTTGCTCATTTATTTTATTCTTTCCTCTGATCTATAGTTTTCAGTTATGCGTTCCTTGAGATGTATAGAGTTCATTTCTCTTATTGGTTTGTTGTGTTATATGTTCCAGGTAGCACGTGGGGGTCATTCTGTCACACTGGTGGGTTCTAAACTAATAGTGTTTGGTGGAGAAGACAGGAGCAGGAAATTGCTGAATGATGTACATGTTCTTGATTTACAGACAATGACTTGGAGTGTAGTCGAGGCAACGTAAGCATCTTTTCTGCTTTTAAATGCTGGTTATTACTCACAAGTTTAGAAGTAGCCTGCATCACTTCCTTGTATTTTGATAGGCAGACACCTCCAGCTCCAAGATTTGATCACTCAGCTGCAGTGCACTCAGAGCGTTACCTTTTGATTTTTGGCGGTTGTTCACATTCAGTATTCTTCAATGATCTTCATGTGTTGGACTTGCACACTGTAAGTTTTGGAATCATTTTTGTCTCTGTGTTTTTTCTTGTTTTTTTTTTTGGTACGAGTTGAATGCCATTATTTGTCATATTTTATTTCTTTAGTAACTGCTCACATTTTCCATGATAAGCAGTGTGTGCCAAAGGCTTATCAAACAAGTTTATAACTAGCATGGCCTCCTAAAATCATAAAGTGTTGCCTTGACATAGCTGAAAATAGTAAATATGAGTGCTTAATTTCATGTGTGCTCATTTGTGCTTGTTGAAGTGTACTTTGCAAGGCACAAATAACTCTTCCAAGTTCTCCATAGAGCAGGGTCTAGCCTAAACTCGCCAGATTGTCTATGTAAAATGTACAACCAATGCTAAATCTTTTTTTATTTACTACCACTATTTTGACCTTATGTTGCCCCAACTCTTCTTTTTTCTTGAAATATCCACGTCCAATTCCCTTGTTTGATGCATATCCTGACATATGGGGATATGATTTTTTGTGGACTCTCCAAATGTTAGAAATCTTGGATAAATTTAAACATACACATTTTAGACACGTACATTTGTCCGATGCTCACATATGAGTAACAGAGTATCTTTTTTTTTTTTTCATAAAAAGAAATTGGAGATTTTCTTACCATTTCATTTCATTCAAAATAATCAATTCCCTATAAAGCATAGTGTCTTCCTTGGCGATTAGTATGAATTCTGATTTGATCATTCTTTCCTTCCTAGAAAATCTGAACTGCAGAAGTTGGAGCAGACTTCATAATGATAATAAGCTAGAGATACAGTTATTCTAATATCATGGTACTTTTATGCTTAACTAGTCTGAATGGTATAATTGATTGGAGTTGGACTTGGACTGCCATGCAGATGGAGTGGTCCCAACCACAAGTTCAGGGTGATTTGGTGAGTCCTAGGGCTGGTCATGCCGGTATTTCCATTGATGAAATGTGGTATATTGTCGGTGGTGGAGATAACAACAATGGTTCGTATGATCTTTCATGCAGTGTTATTTATGTTGGGACTTCATGTGCTAATTCACTTTTTTCTTTTCAGGTTGCCCAGAGACTCTTGCCTTAAATATGTCCAAGTTAGTTTGGTCCACTCTGACCACTTTGAAGGAGAGGCATCCACTTGCTAGTGAGGTTACTACTCTGTGCCTTAATTTACATGTTTATGTGTGATTTCTAAACTTCTACTTGGAATTTTCTTTTTTGGTATTTGGCTGCGGATTTAGTTTTTTCCTTACTAACTTTTGGTGATAGTCCATAACACAGTCTGAAAGCTGAGGAAAGTTGAATCTCCATATCTAGCATGGGTTGTTTCATGATAACCATCAACTGGCTTGTTTTAAAGAAGCTCTATCAGACTGAAATATCATCTAATATATTGTTTTCATTATCATTGGCAAAGAAGCATATCATTGCAATTTACCAGTTTTTTACAACTTATGCTTCCAATTTCTAATCTAAATGATGACTTTGTTTATGACTGAATTTCCGTGGGAAACATTAAGTTATCGTTTTCATGAACATTGTCAAATAAGCATATGCAATTTATCCAAGATTTTGTCTCATGCTTCAATTTCTAATCTAAATGATTTGACTTTGTTCATAACTGAATTTTGGTAGTAAACGTTTTAGATTTTTTCTATAAGTGATCTGATCTAATTGTCAATTAAAATGCAGGGCCTAAGTATTTGCTCAGCTATAATTGATGGAGGAAAGTATTTGGTTGCATTTGGTGGATACAATGGGAAATATAATAATGAGGTACATTTTGACACAGTAGTTTACACGAAATCATTTTATTGTATTTGCTAATGCTGAATCTATCATTATGCATCACTTTACCTTTTCCCTGATATTTTAATGGTCATCTGTTAATAGGTTTTTGTTATGAAACTCAAACCAAGAGACTTATCTCATCCGAAGATTTTCCAGTCCCCAGCAGCAGCTGCAGCAGCGGCTTCTGTTACTGCTGCATATGCCTTGGCAAAGTCTGAAAAATTGGATTTTCCACAAATAATAGATCTGAACTTTAATGGAGTTGAAAACAATGTTCCTAAAAAGGATATCAACCTTGAAATTAATGCAATTAAAGAAGAGAAGGTGGTGTTGGAGTCGTCAATTGATGAAGCCAGGGCTGAAAATTCTAGGCTGAGAGAGAAGATTGATGAATTAAAAAGCAATCATACTGAATTGTCGAAGGTATGCTCTCGAAATGACTCAAAAAGGTCTTTTCTATATTGCTCTGGCTCTTCATATTTCTTGAAATACCAATGTCCGGCACTTTGTGTTCAGTGTATATATGGACATAGGTAGGGGGTATGACTAGATACATTTAAAAAAAAAGAAAAAGAAAAAACTTGGAAAAAAATTAAACATACATGCGTCAAATGCATACCTCTGTTTGACACTTACACCTGAGCCAGAGTAACATATATTATTAAGGATCAGTTTGAAGTTTTTGTTATATTTAATGTCATTCTGTTTAACAGGAACTCCAATCTGTCCAAAGTCAGCTGATATCGGAGAGATCAAGATGCTTTAAACTTGAGGTTTGCCGATTTTCATATTTACACATCATTTGATTTCATTGTAGGTTTTCTATTATTCTTTTTCAGCCTCACAGACTCAAGATCTAACTCATGGTTATGTATTCAGGCTCAAATTGCAGAACTACAGAAGATGTTGGAATCATTAGAGTCCATAGAAAATGAAGTGCAAATACTTAGGAGACAAAAGTCCGCACTGGAGCAGGAGATGGAGGTTTCATCTACCCAGCAACAAGGTTCAGGTGGTGTTTGGCGGTGGATAGCCGGGGGCACATAGAAGTTGCATATTTTTCATACCATCATTGCTACGGTATCTCCGAAGCAATGGCTAGGTAAGTTCCAATCCCACTGATATCAGAGAGTGCAATCTACTCGAATATCACTTAGATTGTACATGCGGTTTACATTTGTTTCGTTACTTTTCTTAATAAGTGTTTGTGAGCTTTCGAGTTTGACCATTAAAATTTTCTCGAAGCTATAGAATCTGAAGTTGTTAAAATTGTACTTTCCGTTGTCGGTTGTATCAGCTCTTCTTTTAATTTTCAAGTCTTTTTATTCCGTATCCTGTAAACCAGTATACTCACGCATGTTTTCATATTTGATTGATCATATTATACCAAATCTTGACATTTTCCCCTGCATATGTAACGAATCTTTTGCCCCTTTGTGATCATAAATTTACAAAATCAATGTTGTCTTATCCGGAAACAGATTTCAATAGCCTCAATATAATTTGAAGACAATAAATCCCTTTGCATTCTTTTGGCTTGATCTTACATGGATGATTGCCGGTAAACTGGCTTATTTTGACTTGTATTGTCATCTCCGTTATTAGACCCCGGCAATTCGTTAATCCCTATTCTTTTGTGTTTGTTTATTTTGTCATTGTATTTTATATTTATATAATTTTTGGCACAATAATAATAAATAAAAAAGGTTTGGGGATCCTGTATTTTTCTTATGTCACGTTTTAATTATTATTTTCACTGTATCTCGTGCTTTAATTGTTATAGTTTTTTTCATGAAAATCGTGCCATATAATATGTTGGACTTTAACAAGTGCTTCATTTCTTGAAATCCCATTGTTGAAAAGAACTTGAAAAAAAAAAAAAAACCCAAAATATCACTTCACTTAACGTTTTGAAATCAACGTGAATTAATAGCACGGCTGCAACTATGAACTCTTTTGATATCTAAATTTCGCATTAGCGCAAGAAATTTATCCATTTCTGCGTGTGTTTGTATTTCATTATTTGTCTTGTTTGTTTGCTTTATTATATGCAGATTTGTGACGATAATTATTTCATTAAAATTGTTTATCGTATTTTACATACATTTGTCACATCCTAATTTTGCTTATGAAAATTTTTAATTTTATTGAGAGAATCAAATATTTCTTTTATTATATATAAATTTTGTTTAAAATATTTTATATTACATAAAATTTGATATATTAGTAACTTTATAATTACCAATCATGTAACTGATCTAGTGATAAATTTGTGTAAGTATCAAATTAATTGACATGGGATCCAAGATTCGATTATTATGTTTATGAACCTTTTTTCCATGAAAATTTAAGGATACCGATTCCAATAATTTTCCAAATTATAACAAACTGGAAAGAACGAGTCTATTTTACCCCTATTTCATTGAAAATTATTGTTTAATTTCTCTCTGGCTATTATTATAAAATGTATTCCAATCTTCTTATACTTTTTTAACCCATAGTACTAATGTGTTCTACTATTTTATGAAAATTTGAAAATATTAAACGAAAATTTAAATTTAAATGGTTTATTATCCACTTGTTATAGCGATATCATCATCCAAAGTTGTATCCCATAGGAATATTTTTTAAAAAATATTTGGTATATTATCTATAGACAAAGTTGAGATGATGACAAATATCTTATCAAATGTAATAAAATATTTAAAAATAAATATATATATATATTAAACATATGGCAATTTTTGATGTTTATTTATAGAATTAAAATGTACATTATAAGCGTACCAAATACTACCCTATATTTTTCAGCTAAATTTGAATAACAATATTAATTAAATATTCAAATTTGTTTAATATTCTCTTGAAATTTTTCAATATTCTCTTTTTCTTTTTTACCTCATAATTTTGAAAATTCTAAAAAATTAATTAGACACCCAATATTTTTCTAAAAGAAATTCTCATTATACTCCTAAAATTTTTAAATATTTTAATTAAACTACTGAAACTTTACTTGGATCTACAACTGTTTGTTGACATATGAATTTATTAATTTAATTCTAAGAAACAAAATATAAGATTAAGGAAGATTAAAATATATGAATAAATATCATATCTAAATATGTGATTGGCATAAATAGTCAATAGAGCGAATGTAGATTACAAATCAAACTCAAATAGGAATGTATTAACAATCCACGACAGAATTTATTATAAATAAACTAAAATGTAATTTTTTTAAAAGAAAATCTAAACCTGAGTTTACAAACCATTCAAACAGCTAATAAACTTCAAAAAAAATCAAATAATATCCAAAATTTTAAACTTTAGGAAAGCTATTATGGTCATCAAGGACAGGATAACCTTTTATTTTGGGCCACAATCAGAGGACAAATTCAATATTGGACAACTCATTTATGAGCTGTCATAAAAGGACAACTTTAAAACATTATAGGTATAAAAGTCATGTATGGGTGGCGGCTTTCTTGGATATATCATTCAGCTTTCCTAAAATGAAAGTTGTTGACATTCCTTGTCCTTTGGGAACATATATAACTTTGATATTCGCATCTTACCATAATTTATCCTATGCAGTTAATTAATGGTAGTCACCTTTAAACAACTCCATACTAACATTCCTTTTTTAGGTAATCATGTCCAACAATCTCTCATCTCTTTTAAGTAATCATGTCCACACGTTCAAACAAACAAAAGTATAAGATTATGCTTGGTTAGTTGGAAAATTGAAGAAACAAAAGTATAAGATTATACTTGCTTGGTTGTTTGGAAAAGTGAAGAAATGGAAGAAATAATAGAAAAAAAAAATTTGAAGTGTGATTGATTAGAAAGAAAAGTGAAAAGGATCCATCTTAATGGATAAAATTCAATCCTTCCCACTTTCAAATTAGAATGATGAAAAAAAGGAAAAATAAGAGAAATGTGTTTTGATCCAAAAGTTATGCATTCTATTTTCATTTTTTCTATTTTCCATGAACGGAAATAAAATATAATTTTCTTTCCATTTTTCCATCTCCTACCAAGCACGCCAAAGAAAGAAAAATCATGTTTTCCATCCCCTCAATTTTCCACCCTTCCAATTTTCTTTTCACTCTACCAAATAAAGCCTTAAACACCCTCCAAATACATGAAAAACTTCAACAAAATTGAACCTATATCGAATAACATACCCACATGCCCATACTCGACACTCGCACCAAATCCAAGTAACATAATAATGAGCATCTTAGACATATACACTGAAAAAAAAAAAAAAAAAAGAGTAACTAGAGAATGAAGCAACCAAGCAATTGTTGTATAATAGCTTACAAACCCAGGATTTTATTGTGCATTATGATGTACCTTGCAACTTTATAGGGTGAACCATTCTTGAAGGACTGTAATGAGAAGATAAATCTATATAGCTTATGATTTCTGTTTCGGCAATCATCATAAAAAAAGAAAAGAAAGAAAAAGGAACAAAATAAATGATGAAACATTGCCTGGTCTACCATCCTAGTCAACCTATAGTGGTAACTAATATATTACCCAACATTTGTAATCAGTTCATGTGTGGAGTGAATCATAGCCCATACCTTGTGCAAAAGCAGGTCCCAATCTTTACACTCGCAGAAATAATTAGGACCGAAAATAACATCAAGAAGAACCACCCTCTTGCCGAAACAGGCCCCGTCTTGCCGGTTAGTAGGCTAGCCATCGGCAGAAAACTGGAAGAGTTTATATCACCTTGTGGCAAGCTAAAAGAAAGAACAATGTTGAGATTCCCATTTTTGCCATATGACCAGTCCAACCGGTTGCCAGAAGAAGTTGTGTCTGTTATTCTTATCATGCCAGCCATAACATGAACAGAACTGGAAGCATGTGACGCCGAATTTAGCTTGATCGCAGCGTCTTTTGGAGGGAACTCTGAGGCAAATGCAGGAGGAGCAGGGAGGCTACCCAACATGTGACTAGCCCGTTTCATAAATGGATACTTGGTACCTATATCATAAAGAATGCACCAAAAGTGAGCTCAAACAAATACAGATACGTCGAAATATAACTTCAATAAAATGGCATTAAGAACTAGGCAATTCCATTTTCCAAATATCTTACCAAGATCAAATTCTGTAGCCTCCAGCTCTTGCTTTGAAGAGGATGCATCACTATTGCCATGTTCTTCAACATGTTCACCAGCATTAAGATCTTGTTCAGTTCCTTCATTTGTATGCTGTTATCAAGAAATGAACTAATTAGAAAAAAGCAAAAATTCTCTGCATGTATTACAGAAACGAATGACGAAAGAAAAGAACTATGCACCGTTTCAGTAAGAGGTTCTTGGCCAGAAACAGGAATCTCACTTCCCACAATTTCATCATAATCAAAGGCCAAAGACTGATCATCAGCATCATCGAATGAAAGATACTCATTGATGTCAAAAAGTTCAGATTCTGGGTAAATGGGGTTTGAAAAATCATTAGCTTCCAAGAAAAGTTCATCATTGGTTGGAAGATAACTAGTAACATCCAGGTATGGGTCTCCAAGCACGTAGTTCGCAGAAGTGATGTTTTCAATTGGTTCGAGCACATATTCATCCTTAACTGGTTTTCCATTTGTAGCTATCAGATCTTGCTCAGGTGAATCAGCGACTACAAGCTCATGATGTGGCTTTGAATCACCTTCAGTGGCATGCATGCGAATAGGCTTCTGAAAATCTTCTTTGAACTCCATTGAATGTTCACCACAGTTGCTTGATTCACCATAATAGAAACTGGAAGGGAGGAAAGCATTCTCATGCATACTGTTTGGTGGCTTTTGATCGTCTTCACTGAACTCCCTTGAATGTTCCACATGGTTGCTTGATTCCCCACAATAGCCGTTCAACGGAAGGATATTGTTTTCAGATGGATTGCCAATGTCAAGATTCTGTCAAGAAGCAACAATTTTCAGAACTCTAATCATTCATCTAGCAATAAAACCAACTCATCCGTAGCAAGAGTCTCCGATCAAGGACAAATGCAATTTATAACTGTATGAAAGATGTCTGAAAGATTTCATAAGCATGCCAAGCCTTACGAGTGAATCTGGTTGGAGGGATTTACCCCCAGCAGTGATATGACTCCAAGAGCAAACATCATTAAATGTCAAATTGGTCACAAAGAAAGCCTAGACAAAGTTAGGCTTCAAGACACCCAACCCAATCAAAACAGAAAAACACAATTCACACCAGCACAAACTAAGCAGTACTTTTCTTAAAAATCAGACTTTTCTCATTCACCAAAAGATGAACAATATTTGAGAATATAAAATAAAGGCATTAAACAAGTCATTATTATTTTCTATTAAATTGCAAGTCATCACGCCAAAAAGTCACTCAAACTTCAATACATAACATAAAACACAGAAAAAGTCAAGCTTCCAAGCACAAAACAAGCCAAAAACATTACACACCTGATCAATATCATTCACTTCAACAAAAGCATCTTCGTTGGCAGCCTCTTCATAGGCAGATGCATCTTGTTGACCAGGCACAAAAACTGCCTCATCATCCTCCCATTCTTCTTCAATAAAAGGTGCCCCATACTGCTCCCCATTCTTTGGCCCAGACCCGCTCTTCTGAAACACCCTACACAATACAAAAGCATCCTTCCAGCCCCAATAACCCAACATTAATCCCCGAACAAATATCAAAGCTCAAAACAAAAAAATACTAGAACATATATTATAATCTTTACCTGTTGAATTCCACCTTTCTCCAATGTCTCATCAGTAAGACGGTACTCGTGCATTACCCAGTTAGTCCTTTCGCCACGTGGGGCACGACCTTTATGGTAAACAAGAGTTTTCTTCATGCCAACCACTCTTTCCCTAAAGCGAATTGCACGGTCCTTTCCAGTTGTCTTCCAGTAGCCTCTCTCAGTTGCCCTATTGGTCCTCGACCCATTTCCATATTTCTTGTCCAGTGCACTGAAAAAGTACCACTCCAAGTCCCTGCTCTTCAGCTTTGACTTATCTATTAAGAAGAAAATCTTGATTTACAACTTTAAAAAAAAAAACTCACCCTAAATTCTAGTTATACATAGAAGATAAATTTAAACTAGATATAGTCGGAAAGTTTTTTTAAAAAACCCAATTTCAAGAATTGAAGAAAAAACCCTAAAAAGGCTTTAAAGCGTGTATCTTCAAAAGCTTTAAAGCAAATATGTAAAATTTAACCTAAATTAGTAAGTTAAATTTATAATTAACCAAGTACCGATATCCCAATTTATAAAACTTAAAATCAAAAGAGCTAAAACAAGCATCTTCAACAATCAAACTTCAAGACCAAAATTAATAGAAAACCCAATTTCAAAACTTAAAATTTAGGTCAAGGCTTGAAAAAAAAAACCAAAATTCAAGAATGAAACAAAAAATTTGACCAAGCCAAACAAAAGAAAATCAAACCGAAAGGGGAAAAAAAAAAGAAAATACCAGGGAGATCCCAAGGCTCGGATCTATAAATATCGATAACAGAAATGGCATCAAAGGAAGGCCTGTTCAAGATTTTCCGTTTTAGATAGTAACGAACGAGTTCTTCATCGGTGGGGTGGAACCGGAAGCCGGGAGCTAACGAGGTTGCTGAGTCACGACCCATCGAGTCACCAACAGTGAATGGAACAAACAAAAATCCAGGATTTTTGAAGAATTGGGTTTTTTTTTTGTTTTTTTGAAAGGGAACTTTTTTGGTGTTAGAAGGAAGCTGTTTTTTTCTCTTTTGGTTTTTTTTTTAATTGAAGCGAGACGAAGGCTTTACTTAGCCGTGTTAGTTTGTAGAAAGCTCAGATCTTTCAAGAAAAGGAGTTGGGAAGTATGATAAAATTACCAAATGTTTTAATTAAATATTCACTGACAGTGCAACACGTGGACTTTAAAGGGATGATAAACGTAATCCCATCCGTCAGTTGTTTTGAGACGTTTAAAAAAAAATCTAAAATGACAATACCATACATTGTGTTTTTTTTTTCTTTTGAGAGGATTAAAACTTATGAAATGTCAAAATAATAATAATTCATATTTTATTAAGCCTGTTAATATGATGTGCCTTTAAATATAATATATAATAAATAATTAAAAGTTAAAGTTTAAAATTAATTAATAATAACCTATGCAACATTTATGGTATTAAATGGAAAAAAGTAAAATATATTGGTGTTAGAAGTCAATAACATTACTAGTATTAGATTATATCACACTGATGTAGGTGAATGAAAATATTTTATATTAAAAAATATTTATAAAATTATTTTAAAAATCATTATTATTAAATTTGTAAGAAATTTTATATAATTTTATTGATTTGTGTTCGATTCACAATAATTTTTTAATTATTTTATTTTAAGATTATATTAGAGTATGAAAAGATAAAATATTATTATAATAATATTAATTATCCTTTAAAATAAGAGTATTTTAATATAGATATATAATTGATGAAAATGTACATAATAAAATGAAAATATATAAAAATAAAAATAAAAGTTTAGTTGAGTGATAAATTTATTGTTTTATTAATCTAGTTATTATGAGTTTAAATTTTATTATATACATTTTTTATTATTTTAAAATTAAAAACTAAATTATACACAAATGAAATAATTTATTTAAAATATGAAAAATATTTTTGTTATTTTTTAAATTTAATTAATTTTCTATTAATTTTAACACCAATTTAATATTATAATAAGAATTATTAAGTGAAAATGTAGGGTTTGAAGTTAGGTGCATGAACGTGAGTTCCAAGGAGCGTGCAGATGGGCACATAACTCTTCAAGCCTCACTAAAACATTCCTTTATTTGTTTCCTTATGAGGTATTGGAATGATAAAGTTACTCGAGTGGGATACAAATGAGTGTCACCGACTCAAAACCACGTGGAACGGCTCCTGAATGTAACTGGCTAACGGCTGAAGCTTCTAGATTTTATTTTATTACTACGTAACATCTATTACTGGTAAGGATCGTAATTAGTAAACTTATTCAAAACTCAGAATGTCTGATTAATTTGGTAATGTATTAGGAGTTAAATTATAATTTGTTTATTTAAATTATGAGTAAATTAATTTTTTATTAGTTAAAGAGTTAATTAGTTCATGTTAATAATTAATTTAAGCAACAAAATAATAATATAATTACATATGGTATATCATGTGTTTCTCATTTTAACATATGTAGATTAATTTTAGGAGTAAAATTGATAAAAATTTAAAAGAAAAATAAATTTACTTTTAATTTAATATACAGGTAAATTTATCCATTTTTCAATAAATAAAACAAAATGTAATTTAACTTTTAATACAAGAATCTTTATAATACTTTTACAATTTAAGGTTCAAAATGAGAATTAACTCTGGAAAAACATTTTAAAAATTATCAAATAATGTTCTAAAAATATAAAAACAAAAACAATTGAATCAAACCCACTCAAATATAATCTCAAAATGCTTATTTAATCTTTGATTTGGATAATCAAAATATAAACGAAAAAAGAAAAACTGTACGTTGCTGTAAAAGAAAAAGGTACTTTGGAAAATTTAAAAGAAAAAAGAAATAACTTAGATAGTAATCAAATCCCAAAATATTTAAACTTTTTTCAGAAAATTACATTCCAGACGAACATGCATCGTTAGGACAAAAATACTTGAAAAAAAATGAACAGTCAGATAAAGATTTACACATTCATTAGTGTTGTAATTTTAACATGACATAAAATACGACAGAGCCAGCATTGTCTTGACGATGAGCAACAACCAACCAAACACCAACGAATTAAACATAAGTGTCTATCAACGATTTCCTCATCTCATCTACGATAGCAGTAGGTTGTGCTTCTCTCAGCTTAAAGACACTCTCAATGACAGAAAGTTCAGTTGCTGTAGTATCCGACCCGCAGAAGGCAGTCCAGTCATTTACAGTCATTCCTGCAGCTATTACTTCACTCCCACGGTTGATGGTGCCAGCCACCAATGGAACCTGAAGAAGCGTCGAAAGCTCATCCAAGTCTTCAATGGATGTGTGAGGATGAACCTGCAACAGTAAAGAAGGTAAATCGCGAAACAAAAATTGACAATGTAAGAGGTAATCATTGGTGAAGAGATTCTATCTCACCAAGCCACCTCGGTTTGAAAAAGCACAGTAGCTTCCAACAAGAATATTTCCAGCAATTGTTTGCCTGAAAACTTCTACACCAAGAACATCAGCAATTATCTCCTCAGTTTCCTGATCGAAGTTGCAGATAAAGATTATGATAAGCTCATTGTAAAATCTCAAGGAAAAGAATATTAGATCACCCATGACATGGAAAGAATCATGTAACTTATGGAAAATCGATCAACACTCTTCAAAACCCAAAAAGATCCATGATGTTTTACTGAGTATCTACTTTCGGAGATATCATTTCTAGCCAAGAATTCTAGGCAAAGTAAAGAACTACTGAACTGTAATTTAGTCCTACTCATTTGAAATGAAATAGAAAATAAAGACCCCTTATTACTGCACTTAGATACTGAAAATTTGGAATGATCTTAATCAACTACTTCAATGATATATGGGAATTTACCCGATCTAGATCTGTATGCGTCAGAGCAACATGGTCATTGCAAGCTATACAGTTCCCAAGAGCAGATAGTCTCTCCTCTATGCGCTGAACAACAACTTGATCCGGTAGACTATTTCGCAAGTGTTGAAGTTCTTCAATAAGAAAGAATAAAATAAAAATCCATCACTGATATTAGAAACCAAGATTATAAACTTTTAATTGGTGAAGTAGAACAAATATACAATATGAGCCTACAAAGACAAAGGAATGAGATTAAAAGCCAGATATAAATGCAAAACCAAACCAACTTGGACTTTGAAAATCAAATTCGAGGACAAGATATATCTAATCCAAGGTATTCAAATAAATTACACCAGATTTCAAGCCACTTGAATACCTTGAATTCGATATATCTTAGAGCAGAGATAATCTTGTTTTGCACTTGAAAATAACATCGTAACTAAAATAATAATCATAAACATCAAGCACCTAATGGCTCCATATATTGACAAGTCAAAATGTGTAAAAGTTATATTCTATATTGCTTGGACTAGGGTGTGTACCTAACAGAGAAAGTTCGCTTTTTATTTTTAAGTTTTTCCATGTATTTGAAGGGTCCTTAGGAGATCATGTCCAAATATGTGCCAAACAAAGGTGTGAGGTGTCGACATAGGTGCTTCAAGAAAAATGGTCAGGGTAATATCGGTTCTAGCCACCCCTCCCCACAGCACTGATATCTTGCATATTAATTTTAACCTAGAGATTCCATGCCCCTATCTTGGTAAAGTTAACACATCAAATGGACTTCAGAAGGAGAATCTGTTAATTAGTGCAATCCACAGGATGCACAATTTCCCAAATACAGTTTTCAGATACTTTTGAATTATATGAGCCAAACCTCATTTTCGCCAACTAAATCCAGTTTGATCACAAGTTTCATTTATTGTCATTTCTCAGGCCTACACGTTAACTTCCCACTCCAATCTATGAACACTGCCTACTTCTCTCCCTACAGTTTCAGCTGCATAAGCAACACCTTGTGCAGTTCAGTGAAAGGTTTGACTGACAACGATCCTTCTTTCCCGAAGAGGATTTCAGGGAGGTGTAGGTGGCCCCATTTCCATTCTACTTGTATTAGATTAACTCCTTCCCTGTTTAAATCTCTTCTTGTAGAAACAAAGACGATCACAAAGAACTACAAAAACTCTAAAAACATAGAAAACTTAAAACAAAACAGCCTTCAGCTGCATATGGATGAAGATTTCTAAATAGCTCGGATTTGAATATAATAAGGAAGCTTCACGTAAAAGCAATGAGTTAAGAATCAAAATTACACATGCACTATTGCCAATGTTTAGATCCCACTGAGAGAACTCAAAAAATTACCTTGATCTGTGGTGGTGTGAGGGACAAGAAGCCCATTCTTATTTCCTGTCAAAACAAATCAAGCTCACATTAACCAAATCCAAAGGCATGTAACAACAATGAATAAAACTTGGACAAGACCGGTCAATTGAACCAAGAACAGTAGGATATCTGGTTTGTTGACTATATAAAAGTAGGGTAATACTCAAGCCAAGAAAGAACCAACCATTTAAAAAAACGAGACTGAACCAGTAAAAACCCAGCTTTATAAATATATTTTTCTTCTTGTTTTCAAAACTTTATTCCTAATCAATGAGATTTGAACCATTAACCTCTTGATTTTATAATAAAGATCTTACCAATTACCATTAAGCCAAATGTACTTTGTGTTAATTATAAACCATATTTAATATTTATTTACATTAAAATAGTATCTAGACATAAAAATATAAAACCAGTTAGTTAAACTGGTTGGAGTGGAAACAGAAGGTTGGACCGGTTTGCCTTCTATTCTGTTTTTCTTGACAATGTCAGATAAGATGAGTCTTAAAAAAATTCTTACCAGCACAGAGCCGTCCTATTATTCTAGTGCCGCCAAGAGAGGTCTTAATGACAGGAATGACATCCGCTAACTCAGACTCAAAAGCACTGCAAGGTGCCAATATAACCTTAATACATTAGTTTAAACAGGGAAAAAAGGGCTATAGAAGACAAGCTCACCTGTAGAAGTTTTCAGACCCTCCAATTGCAACCAAGCAATAAGCATTGGTCAGCTTGGAAAACACTCCAACTTCACATGAATTTTCAAACTGTAGCCCTGTATAAACCACAGGTATGAGACTAGTGATTGTAGAAGATATGTTTACTCCATAGTGATGGGAACCACCAAAACCATATAAGTGATAAATTTTAAAGATTTATCGATACTAATGTACAGAGATGCAAGCCATGTAATGTTATGAATAACTTAGTCATATCAACAGAAGAATAAAATATTTATACATACTGAAGGCTGAAAAAAAGAATGAAACTTACTAGTTGCCATTATAAAGCGAAAAAAATGGATCAATGATGAAACCAGAGGAAGAAACTCTGCATTGAAAAAGATAGATCAAACTAAGTTTAACCTATAAAGAAAATATCAACCAGACAAATAAAGAATCATACAATTCCCAAATTAAATAAATATATATGTAATTATTTACATATATATATTCATCCAATTCTCGTGCATAATAACATATTGCACTAAGGAACGCTTAAAGATAACTACCCTTATACTACTTGTTGTTCATCACGAATTATATTTGAATATTTCTCAAGCATTTATAGTAACCAAACTCCTAAATTTCTACTCAACTTCAACTACAAACAAAGGTCAATAGAAACCAAAGAAGAGGCCCCATAAAAAGGTTCAAAAAATTGGAAATGAAATTATAAAATGCCATCACAAACAGAAAGATAACAGCATAAACAAGCTCAAGTTCACCACCTTAACCTTTCTGCTAATACAAGGAAAAACACCAGAAAATTTATGAAAATCAGAAAATCTTACATATATTATTGAACCGTAGAAACCCAGATAACAAAAGCAAGCAGAAGTCTTAACAAATGAATAAAAAGTTTACCAAATAAACGTTTGGTGCTTCCTTGGTTGGAGTTTGAGAGGCCGGCGTTCAGAGGAAGAGGAGAAACAAGTCAGGTTTTGTATGGGTTAATGAATCTTTTATGTAGCGGCTGAAAGGTCAATCAAACGCGCTCCACCAAACGACGTCGTGGTTTGTAACAGTGTGCTTTGACTAGGGTTAAGAGAAAAACTATTGAGAAAAATATTTTGGATTGGTTTTCTCTTGAATTTGGTTTAATTTTAGTGGGATTAATAATTAGAGAATGTGGTGGTGTAATAGTAATTAGCTTGGAAAAATAGTTTTTATCTCTGAAGTCGGCCCGGCTCGGTTGGAATAAAATTTAAATTTAATTATAAAAATATATTTTATTTTTTTTTAACAATGAAATAAGTTTTTTAAGTGAATCGAGCAGGTTTTTCGAATCGAATCACAGCTCGACTATTTATCGCCTTACGTCTTTTCTGCTTTTAATTGTCCAGGCATATTTACATTTATAGTGTACTTATAGGTGTATCATATTTGTAATAATGAAATTAAATAAAATAAAATTGATAATTGGTATGTCATACCATTAAAAAATAATTCATAAACTTTTTTAATTATATTTATATTTGCAATTTTTAAGTAAAACAACAATGAATTGAAAGGGTTAAACATTTATTCAAATTGAATTATAAAAATATTTTCTAGTAATTTATTTTAATAAGGTCCAAGCTCGTAATAGTTGATGTCAGAACAAGTTTCAGTTAAAGTATAGAGTTGAGATAGTTAATAAGATAAATGGTTAGTATGTTCCACCAGAGACTCATAAGAGTGCTAAGAAATGTGGTAGTAATTCAAGGGATATGCTATTGACGATGGATGATAAAGTTATCGCAATGATGATGTAAGTGTTGGGCCCGAAAATACCCATAGGATCGTGAATTGGGATTTTAAAATTCTTCGTTGAATTTTTTTAAATGATGAGGAAATAGAAGAAAAGTTTGTACAATTCGATTTACAGTAGTTCGATCCCAATTGCTTACCTCCACTACTTTGATATACCTCAACGAATTATTTCTCAATTCATTAGACTTGAATTAATACCTTTCAATGGGAAGTTAAAACCTTTACAACCCTATCTTTTTCACAAGGCTAAAATAGAATCTCCCATTAGCTTTTGTGACTAAATTAAAACTCTCTAGCTTTGACAAGACTTAACTATAACCCTTTTACAAATTACTTAAGATTTTATGCCTTAAAAATCGTAAGTTTCTTTTTGCAAGTACAAGAAATTATGTAAACAACAATGATCTCTCAAAAGTGTTTGTTTACAAATGCGAAGCTCTTTCAAAGAATTGAAATAAGAATGATAAATATATTTGATAATAAGCACCTAAAGAGACATATACAATAGAAAATGAAGAAATAAAGAATTTGATGCTTTTCTCTTTATTACAATGCTTGGATGGTCTTATGTATTCAAGTGTTCTTGACTTGAATATATACCATTTGACTTATTTTTGGACGTTTGGAGCTGTTGGAGAGAGTTTCTAGCCATTGAAAATATTTATTTCGAGCATTTAATACAAATTGCAGCACTGTATCTCAAGATAGGAAGAGCAAAATATGATCGTTGGAGCTAAAAGTCTCAATACACAAATGGCTTGTCTTGAGACACTTTGCTTTATGTCTCAAGACAAGGCTCCCCTTAAGCTTACATTTACTTCAATATTGGTTGGACCTTTTGTCTTGAGACAAAGTTCCTTTGAAGCATTTTTAGCTTCAATGTTTGTCTGTCCCAAAACAAAATTAGGAACCTTAAAAAATGTGGCTTAAAATTATCAACACAAAATTTAATTAATGAAAACAATTAAATTAATATTAATTGATATTTTATAATATATCATAGCTAGCCCCATCTATTAATGAAACATGTATTTTAGAAAGACATTTTATTTAAAATTTAAAATAATAAATGAAATATTTTTTTTAGGGATAGTTATTTTATAAAGAAAATGTATTTATTTAGTTTTAGTGTAATTAATGTTTCAATTCCTTGACTTAATAAAAAAAAATCTGATTTTTAATTCTCAATAGGCCTGGCCCGCCCAAGTCCCTACAAGCCTCGGAATGGAGATAGTGAATTAGGGCTAAAGGTTTTTTCTATGGGTCTTACCCGAACCGAATCCGATCCATCTATTCATGGAATTAATTAATATTTTCCTTATAAACAATTCAGCAAAATCGCAGCCTTCGTCTCCAAGGAAACAAAGTTCAAAAGGTGTTTGTTTGTATCTTCTGATCGGTTCAATTTCATGTGTCACTCACTTTCCTTTCCCATCTTAAACATGCTCCCTCCTCTGTGAATCCTATTAGACGTCAATTTCCCCTTTCATAAATCTTTGGGTTTTCATGGAGGAAATCAATTGGGATACCCTTCTGCTCGAGGTTGACTTACCTGATTTCGGGAATATCTTAGATAATGAACCGGTAACGGAACCTCCTCCTCAACCTTGTTCAACCCAGAATCCCGATGAAGAACCGGCGGTGTCTTCGTGGATCGGGGAGATCGAGAAGGTTTTGATGGAGGATGATAATTTTGATCCTAGGGTTGAGACTCAACCTGTCTCCGATGATGATTTCTTGGCCGATTTACTGGTTGATTCACCTCCTAGTAGCGGCGGCGATGTGGCTGGCGTCGACGGTGCTGATTTGCACAAACAGAGCCAGACCCACACCGACGTCGATAAAGACGATCCCATTGCTAAGAAACAGAGAAAGTATAAATTGATATTCCCAATTTATCGTCTTTATCTGTTGTTCTTTGAAACTTCATTTTGTTTCAATTTTATTAGTTGCATGTCCAATTTGAAGTAGAGGTGTAATGACTTACCTGAGGAACTCAAGCTCAATCTAGTTTTACTTTTAAAGCTTGATTGATCTTCCCAATTTATCATCTTTCTCTATTGTTCATTAAAATTGTATTTTATTTCGAACTCATTAGTTGCATGTCTATTTTGAAGTAGAGTGTAACCGCTTGCCTCAGAAACTCAAGCTTCATTCGAGCTCAATCAAGTTTTAATTTTAATGCTTGAGTTTGATTCAAGATGAAAGTTGAATTGCTCAAGCTTATTTGGTTAAGCTTGTTTATCCTGTAAAAAGTAAGGTTGATTTTCACGCTTGACTTCAAACTCGACTTAAGATACTTAAATTCAACTCACATGATCTCACGAGCTTGACTCAGTAATGATCCAACCTGGTTCCGAATGTTTTTCAATTTTCATACAAACCCATGTATTTAGAGTGTAACCTGCAATTGATGTATCTGAATGTTTTCTTTTTCAGGCAGTTGAGAAACAGAGATGCAGCTGTGAGATCAAGGGAGAGGAAGAAGATGTATGTCAAGGATCTTGAGATGAAGAGTAGGTATTTAGAAGGGGAATGTAGACGACTGAGCCGTGTGCTTCAGTGCTTCATTGCTGAGAATCAAGCTCTTCGTCTTACTTTGCATAAGGGTTGTGCATTTGATGCATCCTCGGCCAAGCAGGAGTCTGCCGTGCTCTTGTTGGGTATGAAATGGTTCTATATGTCATCTGTCCTTGCTTTCACTGTCTTTGGTTTAATATTATATGGGCAAGAAAGTAGACTTCTTATCTTCACAAATGGACCATGTTACTCGTATCAAGCCTAAATGACCTGTATGATGGGTGCTCGACATGCTTTTGTTCATTTTCTCCTAAGTTTTCCGTTTATATTACGATAGTATGAATGTGGGCTGCATGTCTTCTTTAGTAGGCTATGTTATTGGACTTGGGTTTGAACGTCTAAAATTATGCGTTCAACATGAGTATGTTCATTTTTTTTCCTAAATTTTTCATGCATTTGAAATGGTCATATTACTGTATCTATGTTCCGATATGCATTAGATATGGTTAATTCAAAAAAGATAATGTGTCGGAGCACCTCTTTACAAACAGATACTTGTTCATGGCCTTTGCAAGTGTGTTTCTACTTCATTTTTCCTCTTTTGTATGAACTCTTACTGAAGTATGGATTTCAAGAGGAGGGCTGTTGTGTGGCTTATTATGATTCTCATCCAATGAAGATGAACGTCTTCCTCTGGCCTCGGAGAAACTCAATGCTTTTTGTACACTGTTGCTACTTTGATAGCTTATTCTTTTAAGCCTATTGAGCAGGGTTTTTTTTATTTATCATCGTTTGCTTTTTGTAGAATCCCTGCTGTTGGGTTCCCTGCTTTGGTTCCTGGGCATCATGTGCCTCTTCACCCTGCCAATACTGCCCAAGTCAGTTCTGGAGGCAGTTCCAATGGCAAACGAGGAAACACAAGGTCCCGAAAGAGTGGCTCCAAGAGGGGCAGGGAGTAACCGGGTCGGACCATCTTTTGTGAAGAGTAGGAGATGCAAGGCGTCTAGGGGAAAGATGAAAGAAATTTCATGTTTTATGGGAATTTTAATTCCATTTTAGGTTTAATGTGATGGGGGTGTGGCTGTCGTGTTATTTAATGATCCTTGTAGTTTGAATAAAAATCACTCTTTGATCTTTGTTTTTGGCATGTAACTCTTTTAGTGTACATTTAGTTTGTTCGGAGTACTAGAAATTTAGTAGTTTTAGTTTTTGTAAATTCTTGCAGTTACATTTTAATAGAAAGTCCGGTCTAGACCCGTTTAAAGTCGAGCTTTGGTTCCTTTACGAGATATGTTCCTACTCGAGTCAAAATCATGCATAGTTTCTCTCTCTCAGCAGCAATCCTCTCTATTTATTTTACAACGGAAAAAATCTGGAAACATTTTAAAATGTCCATTAACCGAGGATTAAATAAGGAGGAAAGCTACAACATTGTTCATCAACAAACCGAATGTTGATGTCATCTGAAGTTTACAATCGTGCCGGTGAACAATAATACATGCATAATTAAGGAAAGGAAATCAAGGAACCGGAAAGAACCTAGGCTCCTGTACTACACGTCTCGGTTACTCTTCTTTAGATTCTCGTTTTCCTTGCTAAGAAAATCTATTTTCGATTGTAGAATGTCGATCATAGTTTGAGCACTCATCATTTCGAGCTTCAATGTCTCCCTCTCAATGGAGGTATTGTGGATCTCCTTTTGCAAATCGTTGATAAGTTTCATGCAGCTAGGAGGCACCATGGAATTTAGATTAGTCGTCGCATTGTATTTTGGCGTAGGAGGAACATGAAGATTCTCTTTGGGTTCCATAGATTCCATTAACGAAAATTCCAGGAGTGCAGAAACTGCCATTGTTGTCGCGGATGATGGTGGTGGTGGTGTGGTGGTGGTGGTTGTTGTCGTCGACGACCAACGATCTTGAGTCATTCTAGTTGAATTCTCGGTAACATTTCTAGTTGAATTCTCGGTAACATTTGCATGGTTTGGACCAAAATCGTTATGCCGCCTTCTCTTGTGCCCAAATAGAGATAGGGGTGCTTCTCGATTAGGCATGCATAGCGGCGGGCAATCATCTGATCTCTCGATCTTGCATGGAGGTAACAAAGTACAGTCATCAGTTCTCTCATTCGGTGACTCTCTCGGAACATCATCACTAGGCGGAGCATCCTCGTCTGGATGTTCAATGTCCTGCTGTCATAAAAGAGAGTTTAGAAGCAATTCTTCGATCAAGGCTTAAGAATACGAGGCATACTACATTCAATTAATATAACACTAGCATTAATGATTAAACCATGGAGATAACTAAATCAATAAGAGTGTCGAAACTATCTTATGTTACTCGGACTCTAGTTTGCCAGATTTCGGTGTGTGTTTGACACATCAAATAAGTGTAGAATTATACAATTATGTGTTCAGAGTTTAGGTTTTGGGTTTAGAATGCGATGTCATCAAAGTGAGGATCTAAAGAGAAGTTCAACATTTCAAAAAATATGAGCATCCATGATAAAGTTCGATATTATAATAATGCAGTAGGAAGAAAGATAAAGCATGAACCTGCTCAGAACTGATCCTTAGGACGCCATTGCTTTCAGTTGCTGCATTCTCGGTAGCTGCCACATCATTTGTGGCTATCGAATCATTACCAGCTGCAACATCATCCTCAGTGTCTAATCCTGGAACCAAAGCGGCTGAACCATCATCCCACTCCGCCTCAATGAAAGGTGCATACCGGTTTCCATTTGGTGGTCCAATATTATTCTTATGAATTACTCTACATAGCACGTAGCCCTAATCCACCAAAAAGGGGGGGGGGGGTGGGAGGACAATTCTTATTAGTTTCTGATAGTACAATTGCAAAGTTCGGTTGTAGAGGAAACTGTAGCACTCGTAAACATAAGGTTTCAAAATACTAATAAGTAATAACCCTACAGAATACAAGTTTGAATTCATCTTAACTCATGCTACGTAGACTCTTATGTTACTTGGGCTCAAGTGTGAGTGTTGGATGCCGGTACGTATGCTGACACTGAGGGTCCTTAGAGGGTTATATCTTCATGCCTATCTCCGGGCATACATGCAACATGCAATGTCAGACATAGTACTTGAAGAAACATCATAACACATGACAACAGGAATCACATTTACTATTCTTTTCCTAAATTTTCTCAGAAGCCAGATTGCGATTAAACAAAGACAACAGACATACAAACAATTCAAACTTTTCTCGTCATTTCTCACAACTCGTTTTCTCCCCATGCAAAAAAATGCATCTCAAGTAAGTCCGTTCTTCGGCATAATCAGATTAATGAAGCATAATCCATTACCTAAGGCACAACATTTAGTATTTCATGTTAAAATTCTATATCTTTTGCCGTCCTAAATATAGCTAAAATGAGAAGCAATCATTAACGTACGTGATAACTTAATCTGTAACATCAATACTCGAAGCCATACATAATAAATCATCATTCACTATCAATATTAATTTAAACAGTCTCATACCTGCAATGCTCCAATCCTTTCCAATTCCTCTTCAATGAGCCGGTACTCATGCATAACCCAATTGGTTCGCAATCCATCAGGAGCTTTCCCGCTATGAAAGACTAATGTCTTCTTCATTCCAATAAGCTGCGAATTATGACGGACCTCTCGGTCCTTCCCCGTGGCCTTCCAATACCCTTGGCCTGTAGCCCTATTCATTCTTCCCCCATTGCCATACTTCTTGTCCAATAAACTAAAGAAATACCATTCCTGGTCTCTGGTTTTCAATTTTGACTTGTCTGAAAAACAGCCACCAACAAGAAACTTCAGCACCATAGCTTAAAAGGAACTAAAGCTGTCATGACCCACCGACTGCTTGGATACTCTCATTTCCCTGCATCGTGCCCACAAGCTGGTTTTAGCCTAGAGAGGCATAGTTTTGGGTGACAAAGCCTTGAGAAGCCGGTAGGCATCCAAGGGAATAACACCGTCCTGTGAGTACAATGCTGTGTGATGTGGTGCAGGAAAGTGAAATACCCGATCGGCCGGGGGTCGGAACAAAAGCAAAACCAAAAAACCTCAACAGAACAGTGTAATAATGATAGCAAAGTTCTCACAAAAATAACCAAAATAAATAAATATAATAAAATTCACAAAGACTATATGGACTGAAAGAAGAAAGTGAATATAAAAATCCCATTTCTTGGAAAAAATTGATAGCCAAAGATACTGCATTAAGCTATTAAAGAAATACAGAAAAACAAAAAACCCCAATTCTTTTTTCTTTGGCTCAGCAAAAAAACCCCATCCATAGATTCTTAAACTTTTAATAGAAAACCCTTCTAAAATCACGAGTTCGAATAATACTGCATTTAGCCAAGTAGAGAAAACTCAAAAATGGAAATGAATTGAAAACCAAATATTTCATTATAATTTCAAATTTTCAGCTCAGAATCCTCCCCCAAAGAAAAGAAATGCTTTCGAAAAAGAAAACTTTACCAATAATGGAAAATAAAATTGACGACAACAGTGGAAAATAAAATTGAAGATAACTTGTAAAATTTTAGCAGCCAATCTAAAAAATATATAGTTAGAACAAATAAAAAGCTCAACCTGAAAGGTTCCAAGGTTCATGCTTGTAAATATCAACTTCGGCAATAGCATCAAACCTGGCAGGCTTGTTCGTAACTTTTCTTTTCAAATAATAGCTAACCAATTCTTCATCAGTCGGATGGAATCGAAACCCAGGTGCTAAGGCCGTCGCTGAACTGCCAGTCTTTGCCGCCGTCGCCGTCGCCGTCGCCACCGCGGTCGGTCCTGGATCTGCAACTAAAGAAGTTTCACGACCCATAGAGAGATAGTTGTTTGGGGAAACGGAAAATACAAAAAACAGTGTGTTTTCGTGGGCGATACGAAATGAATTGAAGAAACATATATCGAGTATTTTTGATTGATGATGAAGAAACCAGGTTCCTTCGTTTACAAGAAATTTCACACTTTATTTTATTTTAGCAAACCTGACAGCTGAGTAAAATAATTTACTATTATTTATTATTTTCTGGTAAAAAATTTAAAGGTTAAATTCTTTTATCAGTCCCTGTACTTTGCAAAGTTATGGATTTAATCTTTATACTTTAATTTGATATTTTTAGTCCTGTATTTTTCAAAATTTAAAATTTCAGTATTCACCAAACAATGATTGTTAAATCCATCAATTTAAGTTTTGCTATTTCAATAAGTTGATGTAGTAAATATATTATCGTATGTGTAATGTCATGTTAACTTCTTATTTTTACATATTACTCATTAAAAATTTAATTAATGGATTAACGGCGCATTTGCGACAAAACTGAAGTTTTAAAGTTCAAAAGTATAAAGCCTTAGAATGATCCAATTGAAGAAAATGGATTAGATCTACAACTCTACACATAGTTCATGGCTATTAATTGAATTGCATGTATTATGACCAAAATTTCAAATTTCTAAAAGTACAAAAATTAGAATTGACGACTTCAAAAAGTAAAGGGACTAAATCCATAATTTTGCAATGTATAGATATTAATAGAAGAGTTTAACGAAAACTAAAATTATAAAATATGAAATATAATTTAAATTTTAACATATTAAATTTTATATAAAAGATGAAAATAACAAACCAAAACACGCAATAAACCCTATATAATACCTTATATTTTATATAATATAAATTATTAACCTATTAAATTTATAAAATATAAAATAATTCAAATATAAGTATAATACAATAAAGATTAAAATGCATAAAAGGATACCTTCAAAAACTAAATAATATAAGATATAGTTAAAAACTAAAAAATTTTGAAAAATTATTAGTGGATATTATAATTTCAGAAAAGGATAAAATTTGTTAAAAGAAACTAAACATGATTTATTGAAAAAAAAGAGAAATAGAGTTCGAACTTTAAAAAAAATGTTTAATTGAGTTCGAGTTTGTCAGTATTTGGATTTGGCTCAATTATATCTTTAGTTGAGTGCAATAGTAAAGTATATTACATTTTAAAATAAGATATATGTTTAAACAATGATATTATTGAAAGAAACAACTACTGAACTTTAAATATAGGCAGTAAATAAACACGAAAAAAAGAAAGAAGATGAAGATAGTTATGGAACTTCTGGAAAATTAGACAAGAATCTTAATTGAATAAAATTTCTTAGTTATTTTCTTAAAAATTAAATAATTTGGTCGTTACTTTTAAAAGTTTACTATTAATTAAGAATTTCAGTTAATCGTTTATTACATTTAACTTGAAAGAATAGAAAGGTTTATATAAAATTATAATCCCAGAATGATAAATTAGATTTTTCTCATCATTTTCAGCTTTTTCTTTTTAAAAAATTTAAATCCAACTAAAAATGCTAAAAGTGAAAGGAAAATCTGATTTATCATTTTACAATTAGAAAATGATAAGGATGATATGAAATCACAATTTCATACAATTATTTCTCCTTAAAAGATTAAGGTTATGAAACTTGAAGAAGCTTATGAAACTTTAAACAACATGATAGGATTTGATTGTATCAATTTTGGACAATTGCAAAAGAATCTTAATTGAAAAATTTTTAATTATTAAAACTACCTATAGTTTCTCCTCAACTCATAAATAGGAGGATAATGCACATCAGCACACTTGAACCCATATCTTGCTAGATTGACAATAGTATTTATGACTGTTTTATCGCAAACTTATTACCAAGTTTTTCAAACAGTTAAGTCTCTCTATATATATGATAAAATATTTGATAAACTGTCGGAGAATTTTTAGACTTCACAAATAAGATTAGGGATTGACATATATTCAATAAAAGTATAATAAAATATTAAAAAATAAACATATGATATTTTTAAAACTGTTTGCAGTAAAAAAAAAAATCATTGTACCAAAAATTATCTCTATATATAATAGTTATTATAATATAAAAGTAACAAAAATGCGGATTACTATATCAGATAGTGCATATAAAAATAACTAATTACTACGCAAAACATAACATTACATAAAACAATATAAAATACAAACATCTCAAAATCTATAGTATAAATTATAAACCTATCAAAATTTATATAAATAAAAATAATATAACAAGGCACATAGACTGTATATGTGATAACTGGTATTCTCTCATTTTTTCATTTATTTAATTCAATTTTATTTGAAAAGGCACAAATGGTAAAAATCAATTTCTTTTAATTTCATAATAAATTTTATGATATTTATTTGTAAATTTAATGTTTTATTATGCTGACAAAAATAATATTTTGGAAAAACAGTTATTTAATGAATTTAGTAAATAATTTTTCTTTTTCCTAAAGATAATTTCCACTTACGTTTAAAAACACAATTCATTAAAATCTAAGAGATTAATATTAATAAGAATAATTTTAAAATTTAAGAAGTAATTGAATTTTAACAGCCCAATTCCTGTTAATTTATATAAAATAATGATAGATAAGAGTCATTTTCCTTGCTTTATACACGAATCCAAGAAAGCCCTACATCCTTCATCCAAATCCAATTTGTACTTTGCTTTTCCATTAAGTCAAGTTATCAGTAACACCTTAAAAATTATTAACAGTATTTAATTATTTTTAAAATGAATTTGGATAAATTCTATAAATACTCACACAACTATTAGCATATTCCTGTTTTTATCACCTATGTTTAAAATTTTCTGTTTTAGTCACTAATGTTATTAAAATTTAATATTTTAATTACTCATCCGTTAAATCATTAATGAAGTGTTGATGTGCCTGTTTTCATTAACATAATAACAAATTTAACCCTCCTGTATTTACGAATTCTATCGATTTGGTCTTAATTTTAAAAAATTAACAAATTTAACCCTCAACTTAACACATTATGTCAATTCAGTCTTGATTCTTAAAAATTAAAAAATAAAATACTATTAAAACATTTATTTTCGATAAAACACATAGAAATTTATTAAAATATTTATAAAGAATTGAATATCTGTTTTTCTCAATTTCTAACAAGACATTTATTTATTAAAACAATAACTTTATAAATAAACTAATTTAAGAGGAAAAAAAACATGAAGAAGACTTAACCATGTTCAACTTTTTCTTATTTTCAACATTAACAAACACTATCTTTAGGTTGTGTCAAAAACTATAGCTTGAGATCAAAAAGGGTAAGAATAGATGTTTTAAAATTGTAGCCCAAAACGAGTTTGCTATATTTGAGGTTGTGCATGAGGGTGACATGATTGTGGATATATAGTTGAAGATGAGATCTCAGAGAACCAGTAGGTGGAAGCCCATGTCGGCAGCTCCACGACCCATTCCTAGTTTGATGGCATGACAATGGAGAATATGAAAGTTGAGGATTTCGGAGTAATGATTATTGATGTTGGTGGTTGTGTGCAAAGCTAATACCCAATACTCGCCAAATTTGGCAAGGACTAACAAATAGTGCAAACATATAATAAATAAATTATTATTTATAAAATATAAATATAAATTTGGTTTAAGTCTTTTGTGGGTTTTAAAACAATTATTTTAATTATAAAATTATTATTTTAATAAATAAATTTTATGTTAGAGAAAGAGAAAATAAGTATTTATTTATTTATAATTTTGTATGTATTTTTATAAAATTTTGTTAATTTTAACAAAAAACTTTTAATAATTATTTTTATTTCTTAAATTTTTAAAATTTTTATTTTCTAATTTTTAAAGTCAAGATTGAATTGACATAATGTGTAAAGTTGAGGTTAAGTTTGTTGAATTTTTAAAATTAAAAGCAAACTAATAGAATCTGTAAACATTGGAGGCCTATATTTGTTATTATGCTAATGATAAAATGGTTACATTAGCACTTTATTAATGATTTAATGGATGAGTGAACAAAATATTAAATTTAGATAATGTTAGTGACCAATAAAAAATTTAAACTTGGGTGACCAAAATAGAAACATGCTAATAGTTGGGTGACTATTTATATAATTTACCAATATCTGGTCAATGATAAAATTTTTATAATTTTTTTGGTCAATTCTCTTATGGATTTAAAGTTATTTCATAATTTTAAACACATTTTGTATGTAATAATAATAATAATAATAATTTCAATGCTATAATAAATTTTTTGGAGGGTTAATGTAACACCCCATACTCGACTTGATCGCTAGGTCCGAGCTACAAGATGTCACATTTGTTATCGGAGCAACTATGATCAAATACATTTAATTTATACCATTGTGTATTTAATTACGAGCAATACATGCATATAATATGATATATAATTATTTTCGGGTTATATAGTGTAACACTCCTTACCCGAGACTGTTGCCAGAATCGAGCACGAGGCATTACTAAACTTATTCTATCCCTTAAATAGGTTTAAATTGTTTATTTAAGCATTTCGGAATGTACTGCCATTCTGCGTCGTAGACGCCTAAAAATTCATATCTTGAGTTCCGAAACTCGAAATTAAGATCCGTAAATTTTTCCTGAAACTAGACTCATATATCTATCTACTAATTTTTTTCATAGATTTTTGACTTGGCCAATTAGTACAGTTTATTAGTTAAAGCTTCCCCTATTTCAAAACTCGACTGCACTAACCTCTTGTTACTACGAACCATGTTTCTTCCTGTACAAAATTCATATCACTAAGCTGTTTATTTCTCTTAAAACTAGACTCAACAAGGATTATAACCATATAAAGTATACCTTCTAATTAGTTTTTTACAATTTATGGTGAATTTCCAAAGTTGAAATAGGGGTTCCAGAAATCACTCTGAACCTGTTTCACTAAAACTCAGATATATCATGAAATATAATACCTTTACCTATTTTTCTTATTCCATAAGAAAATAGACATAATAAGATTTAATTTCATATATTATTCATCTACAAAATATGTTTATGCAATTTTTAGTGATTTTTCAAAGTTACGTCATTGCTGTTACTTGAATCTGTTTTAGGTTACTTTCACATTTTCATAATTTTCATGTGATAATCACCATTCAATCATACATATTAATAAACATGCATATCATCGGCCATTTTTGTTAGCTAATCACTAGCAAGTATTTACACATCATTCATTGTTCATATTATACCAAAAGTGGCTAAGTTTCTATACATGCCATACACAAAACAAAACGTCTAATTATACCGAGTTATTTCTTTGATAGTGTGATCGGCCTCCGACGTTTCCTTCGATCCCGAGTGGCTAGATAAGTACTATAAGAAGAAGAAAATAAAGAGATTAAGCACTAGGCTTAGTAAGCTTACAAGCAAATAAATCACAACATTCAACATAATGGATAATTATGCATAATATCATCTAACATCATAAATTTCTTTACTTCTCAATTTCTATCTTCTTCTTTGTTCCCTTACCTTCTTTCTTACCCGACCTTTCCTTTTCATAAGTATAATCTACTTTTCCTTTGCTGTTAATTCACTGTAATTTAACTCGTATCCTGACCCGTTGAACCACTCGGAATACTAAGGATATTAGGGTCGTTCTCGTCTCATCAATATCTCGCCAATGCCATGTCTTTGACATGGACTTACATGAATTATTCTGTCTCCAATGCCATATATAATATGGACTTACATGGCTCAATCCTGTCTCCAAAGCCATATTTCTAATATGGACTTACATGGCTCATTTCGTTCATCTGTCAACCCTAATATCCTAACATTCCTAGGGTTCAACCGGCTTTCTAACACTTTTCCTCTGTCACTTCACCTTAAATTCGACTTTAAATATTTTCATAACATAAATATATAAATGCTGGAAATTGAAAATAATAATGTAAAATAAAAGAATATTGCATTTATTTACTGTAAACTTACCTCGATACAAAATGTGACTAAACTTTACAATTTAGTCCTTTACTTTTCTTTTCCCGATCTACTCTCAATTTCGCTCTTCTTGATCTATAATAGAAAATTTAGCTTATTTAATATCAACATTTATCAAAACAACCATTTACTCAAACTTTGGAAAAATTACATTTTGCCCTAAACTTTCACATATTTGCACTTTTGGCCCAAGGCTCGTAAATTAAACTTCATCCTATTTTCTTATGTTTTATGACATGCTGATCATTTTCCCTTCTATGGCAACATCAAATTCACACACTAACATGTACTTATGACTATTAGGTATTTTTACCGATTAAGCCTTTTACTGCTTTTCACTTAAAACCAAGTAGCACAAGTTGTCTAACATAATTTAAAACCTCATATTCCATCATAAAACATCAAAATACACAAATTTCACCTATGGGTATTTTTCCAAATTTGATTCCTAACTTAAATTATTGCTAGCATAAGCTTTATCGAGCTAGGGACTTCAAAACGTAAAGATCATTAAAAGCGGGCTTGGAATCACTTACTATGAAGCTTGAAAGTTGAAGAAACCCCAGCTATGGAGAGAGGTAAGGTTCTGCTGGTAACTTGAAGAAGATGATACAATTTTATCATCTTTTTTCCTTTTATTAATGTTAATAACCAAATGACCAAAATGCCCTCCTTACTAAACTTTCAAAATTCCTTCCATGTCCTAATTTTGTCCATGAACTTAAAATTGGTCAAATTACCATTTAAGATCTCCTAATTAATATTCCAAAATAATTTCATACTAAAACTTCTAGAATGCAAGTTTTGCAAATTATTCGATTTAGTCCCTAACCTCAATTTAAGCACTTTATGCATAGAATTTTATCACGAAATTTTCACACAATCATGTAATCATACCATGAACCTCAAAATAATAATATATATATATATATTTTTACCCTGAATTTGTGGTTTCGCAACCACTGTTCCGTTTAGACCCTATTTCGGAATGTTACAATATGAGCTTGTGAAAGCTCTATTGCAATCCCGAGATTGAATTAAGACAAAATTGTAAAGAATTCAAAATGTTGAGTTGACCTCGTGAAGTCGGGGGTTCCTTGTCATGATGCAACATACTGATTTGATCTCGTCGTGACATTAAGGGATCGACATCGTGACTTGACCCTTGTTTTACAACAATGTCCAATTTAGTACCTATTCGACTGATCAGTATAATTCAAATAAACTCAATACCAATCTTCAAAACCATTGATACCATTACCGGCACACTTTTTCAACCTATCTCATCATATATATATACATTACTTAAATTTACATGTTAACTTAGGTACTTGTGCCATTCAACATTCATTTACCAATTTAGCAGATGCATTTGACACATAAACCTCAAAATGCCAATCTTTCATACAATTCATCAAGGTACCATGTTTGATCACCTCTCCCCTACTCTTACGAACGAGGGAGAGAAATCAACAATTAAAGTGTTGGGAAATATGTTCATATTGTAGTAAACATGTAATTGTTTTCTATGTATTTGAACGATGAATAAATAAATTTCACATTTTGTTGTTATGTCTTTTGTATTTCTGTCTTTCATGTTTTGCAATAAAAGAAGCAATATGGCTTTGAAAGTTTTAACTGATATTGAAGTCATTCCTGGTATGGAAAAAGCTATAAAAACTGTATTGTGATAACAGTACTGCAATAGCTAATACTAAGGAAATGAGAAGTCACAAGAGAACGAAACACATTGATCGGAAGTGAGTCACAAGAGAACGAAACACATTGATCGGAAGTATCACTTGATACGAGAGGCAGTAGTCGAAAGAATTGTAGATGTGATGAAAATGGCTTCTGAAAATAACCTTGCTGATCCGTTTACTAAGACACTTGTAACTAGGAGTTTTAAAAAATATGTCGAGGATATGATAATACGAAACATGACACATTTACTTCACTAGGGCAAGTGGGAGATTGTTTGGAAATGAGCCCATATTGTAGTAAACATGTAACTCTTTTCTATTTACTTAAACGATGAATAAATAAATAAAGTTAATTTCACATTTTACTATTATGTCTTTTGTATTTCTATCTTTTATATTTTGCATGCATAGCGAAATTGTGACAAACAAATATTAGCTCATTGATTGTCTAAGTTCAAACTGAAGATAAGTGGCATTGCAAGAAAGTTTACATTACGATAAAGATAACTTACTTTAGTAGATAATCTAAATAAGTTCGTAATCCCGTAAGAATCGAAGTGAGCATTTGATTCAAATACTGAGAAGGATTATTATTGTAATACCCCTAACCCATATCTGTCGCCGAAACAAGGTTATAGAGTATTACCGAAATTTACAGAATATATAACAAACATTTCATATAATTTATCATTATATCAGAATTTATTCATAATCAATCATATGGTCCCTTTTATGAGCCGTTGAAGCCCAAAATAAACATTACAAATAAGTCGGGACTAAACCGGGTACTCAGAGAATTTTTTGCAAAATCCCAAAAATTTTCGAAGGTGTAGGGGACACATACCCATGTGGTCAGGCTGTGTGGCTCACACAGTCGAGAGACACGCCCGTGTCTCAGGCCGTGTAGACATTCGAAATAGGAACACACGACCGTATCCCAGCCCGTGTCCAAATTAGGGTGGTTACTAACTTGGGTCACACGGCCAAGCCATACGCCTGTGTGCTAGGCTGTGTGATCATTTTAATTTACATTAATTAGGTGCAAGGGCTATACGGCCAAGTCACACACCTGTGTCTTTGCTCGTTTGAAAATACCTAAGCATTCTGTTTTAATATATGGGACACACGGCTGATCTACACGCCCGTGCGCATGGCTGTGTGTCATACACGATTGAGACACATGCCCGTGTCTCTACCCGCGTGGATAAAATAAGGCCATTTCCAAGCTTTATTTCTCACCCAAACTTGTCTTTCACCTACAATAACATTTAAAAACATTCTCAATCCAATATAAATCATTCAAATCAAGCCAAAATAATTTTTATGTAAGACATATCAACACATATGTTTAAGTATCTATACTTACCAAAATATCATATGTACATATATGCATGTTCTATTAATTTTACTATCATAATCAATATGCCTATATGATTTTCATTAATCATCCATTTCAAACACACATTAAGCATATTAAGACCATTTTATTTATCAAAACATACCATTTACAAGCCATACCAATAGCTAATCCCAACCAAACACATATATGCCATCCTTGACCACTTTAGCCTATATGTGCCATTATACTTAAAAGAAATTTTTATTATTTATACCGAAACGAGCTGTAGGATATGTGATGTTGTAATATCCCGAATTAGGGCCTAATCAGAATAGTGGTTTCGTGACCACAAATTTGAGATAGAAATAATTATTTTATAATTATTTTGAGGTTTATGATATGATTGCATGATTGTGTGAAAATTTCGTGACGAAATTCTATGCATAAAGTGCTTAAGTTGAAATTAAGGACTAAATCGAATAATTTGCAAAACTTGCATTCTAGAAGTTTTTAGTATGAAATTGCTTTGGAATATTAATGAGGAGGTCTTAAATAGAAATTTGACCAATTTCTAAGTTTATGGACAAAAAAATTGGACATGGATGGAATTTTTGAAAGTTTAGTAAGGAAGGGCATTTTGGTCATTTGGATATTAAATGAAATAAAATGGGAAAAATAACATAAAAATGATCATCTTCTCCATAAGTTGCTGCCAAATTTTTCTCTCCACCATAGCTAGGGTTTCAACACTTTTAAGCCTTGATTGTAAGTGATTTCTATGCCCGTTTTTAATGATTTTTATGTTTTTGGAATCCCGGTAGCTCGATTTAGCTTATGCTAGCAATAAGTTAACCTAGGGTTCATATTTGGAAAAATACCCATAGGTAAAATTTCTGTATTTTGGTGTTTTATGATAGAATCTAAGGTTTTAAATTATGCTAGACAACTTGTGCTACTCGGTTTTAAGTAAAAACGAGTAAAAAGGCTTAATCGGTAAAAATACCTATTATTAATAAGTACATGTTAGAGTGTGAATTTGATGTTGCTATAGAAGGGAAAAATGATCAGCATGTCATAAAACATAAGAATAAGGGATGAAGTTTAATTCCCGAGCCTAGGGGCAAAAGTGTAAATATGTAAAGTTTAGGGCAAAATGGTAATTTTGCTAAAGTTAAATACTAGGGCTGTTTTGATGAATGTATGTATTAAATAAATTAATTTGGTATTATAGATCAAGAGAAACAAGATTCAAGTCGTGATCGAGGAAAAACAAAGTTTACGAGGAATAGGCTCGATTGCTAATATTTTGTATCGAGGTAAGTTTATGTGTAAATAAGGTAACATAATTTTATTTTAAGTGATTTAATGATATTTTTATGATATGATATTTATTATAATGAAATATTGTGCTTTGTGAATTATTATTTGGTAATATGCAAATTATGTGAACAACTTGATAAGTATGAGATGTTAGCAAGTATCGGTTTTTACATTTCGAAGAAGGTGTGTAACACCCCGTACCCGAGACCGTTTCCGGAGTCGAACACGAGGTGTTAACGGACTTAATTCATTAATTAAACAGCTCATACAATTCATTTTAAAATTTCTAGACAAGTTGGCTAACTGCATCACAGTCGCTTTAAAAATCATATCTCAAGTTACGAAACTCGAAATCCAATTCCGTAAATTTTTCCTGAAACTAGACTCATATATATATCTAGTAAATTTTTTCTAGAATTTTTGGTTGGGCCAATTAGTACAGTTTATTAGTTAAAGTCTCCCCTGTTTCAGGGTTCAACTACTCTGACCTCTGTGTATTACGAATCAGATATCTCCATATACAGAGCTTCAATGACTATGCCGTTTGTCTCTAATAAAACTAGACTCAATAAGGAATCTGTACATATAAAGTGTGACTTCTAATTATCTTTTTAAAATTTATGGTGAATTTCCAAAGTCAGAACAGGGGATCCAGAAATCGCTCTGGCCCTGTTTCACAAAAATTTAAACATCTCATAAAATATAGCTCATATACCTATTTCGATTATTCCATATGAAAATAGACTCATCAAGCTTAGATTCCATAACTTATTCATTATTTAATTCCATTTCTACTATTTTTAGTGATTTTTCAAACTCATGTCACTGCTGCTGTCTGAATCTATTTTATGGTAAATTTTACCTATTTCATGGTTTCCATGGATTAGCTAGCAATTTGACATACATAATACCAAATATGATCATGATTAGCCATTCCAATGGCTAATCATTACCAAGCATTTCTATTTCCATACCACTCAATAACCATATCATAAGACCATATATACAAAATGATTATAATGCTATACATGCCATAATCAAAATATACAAGCCATTATGCCAAGATGGTATACGGATAGTGTGGCGTGCCTCCGACCGTTTCCGATTTCCGAGCTGGCTTGTCAACACTACAAGGAATGAAAAGGAGGAGTAAGCATAAATGCTTAGTAAGCTCACATGCAAATAGAAGTAACATAACCATATAAGCAAACATAAAACATCATTTGCATAATCATCACCAAGACATTCATATCACCTTTTCATTTATCATCTTACCATATTGTTGTTATATCGAGTTTTCAACCCGAGGGTTAAGTACATACCTGTTCAAAGTATCCATTTCACAACACTTACCAATACGTCCCTTTCATCTTGAGTATTCCTCCATTTGAGTAGAACTTTACCGTTGAACACATCGGAATATAATTCGGATACATGGAAAGTTTGCACATAAGTGCCACATATGTAGCCAAGCTACCATGTAACCCGCCCATAAGTGAACTCGGACTCAACTCAACGAGCTCGGGCGTTCGCATCCATAAGTGAACTCGGACTCAACTCAACGAGTTCGGATGCCTAGTTACATCTCACGAACTCGGACTCAACTCAACGAGTTCGGACGCTCGCATCCATAAGTGAACTCGGACTCAACTCAACGAGTTCGGATGCCCAAATATCCCAGTGACATGTCACTTGTATCCTAATCCATTCCTAAGGTTCAACGGACCTTTTCCCAATCATGTGTCTCAACCATCTTCTACGGAATGCCGATCGATACTCGGTAGTATTTCACATTTTCCAAGTATATCACATAATTTGACATATTATCAAACAATTATCACAAGTATAATATTTCATAATAATTATCATATCATTTAAAAACATTAAAACATTTAAAATAATAACTATGTTACCAACATTTACATATGAACTTACCTCGTATGCTGAAAATGGCTATTTTACCATTTCGTCCACAACTTGGTATTTTCCCATTTTAGCCCAATTTCAGTTTTCCTTGCTCTATCATTTAAAATATAGTCTAATTAGGACTCACATTATTCAAATTGACCCAAAATCATATTTTGGAAAAATTACAATTTGCCCCTAAACTTTTGCATATTTACACTTTTTCCCCAAAGCTCGTAAATTAAAATTCAGCCTATTTTCTTATGTTTTATGACATGCTGATCATTTTTCCTTCTATGGCAACATCAAATTCTCACTCTAACATGTACTTATGACTATTAGGTATTTTTACCGATTAAGCCCTTTTGCTCGTTTTCACTTAAAACCGAGTAGCACAAGTTGTCTAACATAATTTAAAACCTCATATTCTATCATAAAACACCAAAATACACAAATTTCACCTATGGGTATTTTTCCAAATATAAACCCTAGGTTAAATTATTGCTAGCATAAGCTAAATCGAGCTAGGGACTCTAAAAACGTAAAAATCATTAAAAGCGAGGCTAGAACGGACTTACAATCGAGCTTGGAAGCTTGAAAACCCTAGCCATGGTTTCTCCTTGCTATATTCGGCCATGGGGTTGAAGATGAGCAAAATTGGCTTTTAATTTTGTATTTTAATTCATTTTAGCCCTAAATGACCAAAATGCCCTTACTACTAAACTTTCCAAAATTCCATCCATGTCCAATTTTTGTCCATAGACTTAGAAATTGGTAAAATTACTCTTTAAGGACCTCTAATTAATAATCTAATTCAATTTTATGCAAAATACTTCTAGAACACAAGTTTTGCAATTTATTCAATTTAGTCCCAAATTTCAAATTAAGCACTTTATGCATAAAATTTCTTCACGAAATTTTCACACAATCATCCAATCATATCATAGACCTTAAAATAATCATAAAATAATTATTTCTATCTCGAATTTTGTGGTCACGAAACCACTATTCCGACTAGGCCCAAAATCAGGATATTACAAGGTGATCAAAATGTAAAATTGAGAAGAATCATGTTTGAACCTTGGGAATAGATTAGGGTACAAGTGACATGTCACTAGGATGGTTGAGTTCCGAACTCGTTGAGTTGAGTCCGAGTTCGCGAGATGTAACTAGGCATCCGAGCTCGTTGAGTTGAGTTCGAGTTCATTTATGGATGCGAACGCCCGAGCTCATTGAGTTGAGTCCGAGTTAATTTATGGGCGGGTTACATGGTAGCTTGGATACATAGATTTCAAAAGCTATTAAGCTTGTTCAGTTATGAGTATAGCACTTACGTGCACACTATCCGCGTTTTCGAAATTATATTCCGATGTGTTCAACGGGAGAATCCTAAGAGAATATGGAGAATACTTAAAACGAAAGTGATTCGATGATGAATGTATTGAAGAAGTGAAAATGGACAGGTATGAGTTTAATTCTTGGTGGAGAACTTGTTGAGACAGAATTGTGGTAAGATAATAAGTATTCTTATGTTATGTGTGTCTTAATGATGTTTATGTTGGATTGCATGATCATGTTACTTATTATTTGCATGTGAACTTACTAAGCATTTATGCTTACTCCCTCCTTTTCAGTCATTGTAGTTTTGACAAGCCGGCTTGAGAATCGGGATAGGTCGAAGGCTCGCTCACACTATCCGAAGACCTAAATTGGTAAAATGGCTTGTATATTTTGAGTGTGGCATGTATAACAATTTACTCACTTTATGTAAATGATCATATGATATGGTTATGGTTTGGTAAGAAAAGGGTTTGTAAATGATTAGCTATTGGAATGGCTAATCAAGTTTATATATGATAACATGTATGCTTTATGTCTTAACTAAACCATGAAAATACTTGGAAAGGTAAAATTGGCCACAAAACAGAATCAGACAGCAGCAGTGACATGAATTTGAAAAATCACTAAAAATAGTAGAAATGGAATTAAAGGATGAATAAGTTATGAAATCTAATCTTGATAAGTCTATTTTCATATGGATGGAACAAAACAAGTAAATGAGTTATATTTTATGAGATATTTAAGTTTTGTGGAACAGGGTTAGAGTGGTCTCTGAATCCCCTATTCTGAATTTAAAAATTCACCATAAATTTTAGAAAAATAATTAGAAGTCATGTTTTATATGTATAGATTCCTTGTTGAGTCTAGTTTTATGAGAAATAAACAGAATAATCATTGAAACTCTGTACAGGGAGATATCTGATTTGTAATACACAAGGGTCAGAGTAGTTGAACCCTGAAATAGGGGAGACTTTAATCAATAAAATGTACTAATTAGCTTGACAAAAAATTCTAGAAAAAAAATTAGTAGATAGATATATGAGTCTAGTTTTAGATAAAATTTACGGATCTTAATTTTAAGTTTCAGAACTCGAGATATGAATTTTTAAGCCACTGTGATGCAGTTAGCTAGCTTGTCTGGAAATTCTAAAATAAATTGTTTAAGCTGTTTAATTAATGAATTAAGTTTAGTAACACCTCGTACTCGACTCCGGCGACGGTCTCGGGTACGAGGGAGTTATAGATGTAGCTCTTACCAACTTCCAACCTTTATGAGCCTCCAAGTACTATAAAATAGAAGAAATAAAACAAAGTAAGCAATTAATGCTTAGTAAGTTCGCATAACAGGAAATTAACATAACAGGAAATTAACTTACCATTTGTTTACATTTAAGGTAATCATACAAAGCATATTCTAGCAAATTTGACCAAATGCCCTAACACATATCCTCATCAAGCACGTTAGTTATGTGATTCACATGAATATCATGAAACATTTATGAGCTCATCAATATTCAATTTCCATATACATATACTTTTCACATCAAATATCCATGAAACATGAACACTTCATATCTTTGTATTTCAAGTATATACTCATAAAATTTCGTCTCAATTTCATAATATTTCATATCATAACTTTGCCCGTTGAATCATTTAAAGTATCGATGGATACACCGGTAGTACACACAAAGTGTTCATACTATATTCTGTCAATTCATATTCAGGAATGCCTATTGAGCATTTAAACGGGAAGCTCTTCCAAGCCAAAAAATAGAAAGCTCATGTGAGCTTGTAACGGGAAGCTTATCTGGGCTTAATAACAGGAAGCTCATAAGAGCTTAAATAAAAAAGCTCATGCGAGCTTAACGAGTAACTCCAAAGAGCTATTATCAGGAAGCTCACGAAATAGCTTTTAGTCAGGAAGCTCCGGATAGCAATATATCAAGATACTCATAAGAGCTGTGGTGTGTCCGCAACACATGTAGGATCACCACCGATCAGAATGCTTATAAGAGCAATAAATAGAAAATTTGGAAGAGCCATGTATCAGAAGGCTCAAGAGAGCTTATATCGAAATGCTCATGTGAGCTACAACGAGACGCTCACGTGAGTTATGGTGTGTTTGCAACATAAGTAGAACTACAACCACTCCTGGAACCCTGTATCCATCTAATTTCATTTGTTCAAACGAGATTTATTTCATGTCGGACATTGTCAGATATGTGATTTATTTTCATACTTAACAATTATACAAATCACATACATATAAATCAAGCATATCACATAAATATACAATTTAGTTACACGAACTTACCTCGACAATGTTTGTGTTTGTATGGTACTAATCCGATACTTTTTATTTACCTCGATCTAGCTCCGTATTTGATTAGCTTAATTTGATACAATTCATATTCAATTCAAGTCAATGTACATCCTAGGCAAATTTACTATTTTGCTCCTATACTTTTAATTGATTATGATTTTATCCCTAGGCTCGGAAAATGAGATTCATGCAATTTAATCCTTATTTCAAGCCTAGAAAATTTTTACATATCAGAATAGCAGCTCATGTATTTCATAAAATTTAGAATTTTTTCATAAATTTTACAACTTTTCAATTTAGTCCCTAAATCAAAATTTCATCAAAATTCACTTTACAAAAGTTGTTTATCTATCAACAACCTTTCATTTTCTACCATAAATTTCATAATTCATACATATTCATCCATGGAAAAACCCTAGTACTTTGATTACTTTACAAATTAATCCTGGAAATGATTTACTTTTCTGGAAATGATTTACTTTTCCAGTGTTTCGATGAATCTGTGTAAAATATTTTCTATTGTTTGGCAGATTTCCTGAAAATATTTTCCGGAGAAGTTGTTTTTACATATATTAATAAATTTATATTTTAAATTGTTTTACATATATTGCAATGATTTATTTATAAATAAATAAATAAAATTAAATATATAATAATACTCAATTAATTGTAATAAGTCAAATAAATTATTTGTATAAAAAAACAAGGATTGAGTAATTATAAATTAGCTTCAAACTACAATTAATAGGAATTATACGGTTGATGAACCATGTCTCATTAAAAAAAGATGAAACCAGAAATATAAAACTTGAAATAGGATTCGTGTTTGACATTAAGGTGAACCAAGGTCTATACAAATATCCATACAACAAAATTTTGGGTATATATGTTGCTGTATTCCATATCTAAATGTCAAAGACATATAAATTGTTATATATTGCATTTTATATAATATCAAGATCTACTATACAAGCATATACACAATTGAAGAGGGTAGTTACGTTAAAAATGCCTACAAAAATGAAAAGCAATTCCTGTATGCCTACAAAAGTGCCTACAAAAATCAGCTCAGGAAGAACCCTGGCAGATATGCCTGGCAACACTGGAATCAATTCCTGGATAACCTAAGCAACATTTACACCCTGTTGATGTTTAACAAAATGAAAAGCAATTAATAAGACATGAAGAATGTATAATAATCGCTAAAAGAGAGATAAGTTTGTTCATAAATGGTTTCAATTTGTTAAAACTACAAACTTTGGAGTACCTGACTTGACGACGTTGATATTGAACTTCCCGCTGTTGAGAATTCGAGAATTTTTGGACATTATTCAGTATAACTCTATCTTCCTCGGTTATTGAAGGCAAAAGTCCTACTGGTTTGAAGGGTCCAACTATTGGAACCAAGCTAAACACTGGGGCAGCATTTCTTACTCCTAACATTGACATTATTTGAACCAACTGTTCCCTGCTAAGTGCATCAATGCCCTTCACAATCTGCTTAGCAAACCCAGAAACATTAGTTCGATATTTAAGCAACCTCACACCAAAATGTCATAAAGAATTGATGTTCAAAAGGTAAAGCAATTATATAACGGAAAACAAAAAAAAAAACAAGAAGGAACTAAGTAAAGTAACACAAGCGTGCAACTTTCTCAAAGAAAATGATTATAACCAAACATTTTTTTTCCCTTCTGAATATTAGATCAGAAATTACCTCATCAGGAAGAAATTCTCGAAAAAAATTTCCCTTCTCAGATAGAAGAAATCCTAAGGCTACTCTTGTTTGAACAAGTTGTTTTGATTGAGATTCACTTGGTAGAAATCTAAGGAAGGAAATATTTGCTTGCCTTTGTAGAAGACCTAGTTCATCCATATCCCCATTCAAATTCTCCCCTCCTCCACTTTTTGCTACAGTTATGAAATTCTCAAAAGCTCTTGCACCACATCAATGAATCTTTCGGCATCAAAAACACCTGATTTCCCGTATATTGTATAACGCAAAACATTCCTTAGCATGAGGATTCATCGGTGAGCGATCTCGACAATAGAAAATAATACAAGGAAATGGTAAGCGTTATGATCGGAAAAACATTGACCACTTAGGAAGACAAAGCACAACAGCAATGATACAAATGTTTGTGCACTCTTTCATCTTGATCCTATACTTTGGAAATTGGTTAGCCACATGGATCCTTAGATAACCTTAAGAATTGTACTTAAGAAAATAACATTGATTTGTTACATCAAAAGAAACATGGTATCTTAGAAGCACTCTTTGACTATATTAATTTAATAAAATAAAACTAATGAATCAAACAATTAATTATTTAGTAATCAGAAATTCAAAATAACAATAGTCAGTGCATATTTCACATTATCCTTACACTTATAAATCAATTTATTTTCAAAATAGAATTAGCAAAAACAGAATATTCATACTTGTGCAATATAAGGATAGGCCTCATCCACGATAGCAAAATCAGGATTCCACACTAAAGCTATTCCTTCCAACACCCAATTGCCCTAATTATAAGAGCAAAATAATGAGGTATCCTAAATGGATAATCAAATGTTATCTGCGCCAAATCTGATGCCAGGTCCTGAAAGTTGATGTTTTAAATGAATTTTAAACAACAAATCAATGGATATAATAAACGAATTTGAAACCATAAATCGCCTTGCATATTTTAAACCAAAAAAGTTTATCAAAAACATCAACTTATCTCAAGAATCATCCTCAAAAACGATGCAACTAAAACATTATAAAACCACGTCAAATATGCAGGCTAATTATTCAAGAATTCCTCTACTAGTCTATGCAATCAAGAGACTCTACTAGTCCCAACTACTTAAGTAACCAAAGTTACTAGTTTGTACTTGTTGGCAATGGCTCCTACTCCTACTTCACGAGATTTTTGACTATTCTACGTGTTCCTAAACATCCTATTCAATCTACTAAACGATGTTGCAATGGTGGAGGGGTATAATTATTTATGATTATTCTGCATGCCTTTCTGCAGTTTCCCAACCAGCGTAAATAATGAAGTCTAAAGCCGAATGTGTCTTTGGACGCCATTGCCAAGGTATAAAAAAAAAATGTCCTTTTGGGTGTTCTCTTTTTTTTTTTCTTCTTCGATCTTTCACTTCAATGAAAAGATCAATTCTAATTGATGATACCCTTTTTTCCCTAGTTGTTCTTCAAACATCAAAATAGTTTCAGTTGAAAATGGGAGTAACCAAGCATATAATGCGCATAATTTACCTTTTTATGTGAAAAATTCCAAAATCAAAGACCTTTAGTCATACTAGAAAAAGAAAAAAAAAGGAACTTACACGAGCCAGCTAGTGTTGCTAAAAGTATGGAAAATGAAGCACCTTTCGCGACCATTGTCCTCTTTCTCCGAACCCCAGAGCCTTGGCTTGTCCACCACCATCGATCTCAATCTCCAGAGCTTTTTTCCAACCCAAATACGTACCGTTGGCAGTTGACTCGATGAATGCGTTGGAAGAAGAAGAAACAGAGGAAAAAGAAGAAGCAAAGGAATTAGCCGACGGTCTAAAAAAGGGATTGTTTTGGAAGCTTTGAGGGAGTTTAAGAAAAAGGGTTCTTGCGATGCGAGTTGGACATGGCTGTGCTGATGTTCTTTTTGTGATGATGGATGGAAAATAGAGAGTGTTGAAGGAAGTAGCTTTCATGGCAGAAACTTCGAGATGAGGATTTAAAATAGGGAGAGGTTCATGTAATGGCTTTTTCAACATTGAAAATGGCTTCGGTTCTCCCTCGACCAAACTGATTTGCAACCCAAGGGGAAGGGGAAGGGAAGGGAAGTGAAGGGGAAAGGTAAGAAGAAGCGTCAATTTCCAGAAAATGTCTTACTGATTTCAAAAGGGTAAAACATTTTCCTTAAACAAAGCCCTCCTTTTCCCGTGTTTTGTAAAATATTTTACCTGGGAAAATCATTTTCAACCAACCAAACATTAGAAAAGCCAGAAAAGCTTTTCAAGTTACCAAACGGACCCTTAATTAGATACTTGAACTTTCAAAGTGTATCAAAAAGACCCTCAAACTTTTTCAGAAAAACAATTAAGCCCGTATTTTTTTCACTCAATTGGGTACTTGAATTGTCAAAATATATCAAAAGATCCTTTGACCGTTAACTTTAATAATTGACTGTTAAAGTTAACTATCTCTAATTTTTTTCAATTAAAGCCATCCCGTGTCACAACCACGGCATGACATTAAAAAATAAAAATTAATAAAAGTTATAAAAATTATTAAATTTCAATAAAATATATAGAGAAATGATAGAATTTTATAAAAATCATAAAAAAATTATAAAATATGTCAAAAAGACCCTTTAACCATTAACATTAAACCGTTAAAGTTAATGACCCCCACTTTTTACTTAAAGCCATCACATGTTATAACACAGCGTGATATGTGGCGGAAAATGATAAAATAAAAATCAATAAAAATTATAGAAAAATTATAAAATGCTTCTTTTGGTACAATAATTTTTATAATTTATTTACTAATTTTATACATATATATTTTTACATTTTTATAATTTTCTTATGACTTTATTAAAAAATATATTTCTATATTTCTCTATATTTTATAATTTTTATGATTTTTAAAAAAATTACCATTTTACTATTTATATATATGTTTTTCTTCTTCTATTTTTAAATATTTTTAATTTTAATTAAAATTTAATAATTTCTATAACTTTTATTGATTTTTATTTTTATCATTTTTATCACATGCCACGTCGTGAATTTTTGCAATTCAAGTGCCCAATTGAGTACACAAAAAAAAAGGACATAATTATTTTTTGAAAAAGTTTGAAGGTCTTTTAATGTATTTTGAAAGTTCAAGTATGCTTAAGTCTAAATTTTATTTAGGATAAAAGATTATATTGATTAATATAATAAATACAAAGAGTAGTTTTATCTTAAATTTTAAATAACTTAAAAGGCAGCCAAAATGAGATATATTTATATTACAATATCTTTTAATACTGTTTAGTAATATAAAATTATGGGATGATAAAAATATTGAGAATCCAAATATTATATAATATCATTCCTGAATGTAATATTATGGATAGTATTTCCTACTTTGGCATAATCCATAGCTTTTTGTTAGTGAGAAATGGGATATGATTTGCATCCTCACACATTGTGAAGGGATTATCTTCACTTCGGGTATCCATTTCCAACCTCAAACAAAGGTCGGTCTAAGTTGCCAAAGCGCAGTAAATACAACTGCCTTTGCGGGAATGATTCAATCTATGAATCGAAATTAGATGTTGAGTCCCAGGTGGTGTTGTTTAAGAGCCATCAAATTTGCACTCAACACTATAATTAGCTTACATATAGATTGAATAAAGAAACTATAATTATTATGTAATGATTCTCACCCGTGATTCCCTGCTTAAACCTTTCCTTTGCCAACCCATCTCTTAGAGCTGATGATTTCTTTTTTCCTTTTACTTGTACAACAAATTTTCTTTGGAGACTTCACCTTTGATTTTGCTGATGACCTAACACATCGTGGAAGCCGAAGAGCCAAAACAAGAAAGGAGACAAAACCCCATTTCCACTTCGGAGCTGCTTCAATGGCGTTTTCTAGTAATCTAAACTGGATACCTCTTTGGTCAGCATTGCTTACAGTCTTTGTCACTAGGGTTAATGGCATTGATATCTATTTAGATTGGAATGTTTCCCTCAACGATGGTTTGATCCCTTTGTTGGAGGACCAACAGGCATGCTTATATCATCTCTCTCTTCAACCTATGTTACCCAGACTTAAGTGATTAACAAATACGATTATACATCCCATACAAATATATTCAATTTTATGATAAATACAGGTTGTTGTAATCAATGGGATGTTTCCGGGGCCTTTGATTAATGCCACAACCGATGATGTTGTTCATGTCAATGTATTTAACTACATGGACGAACCTCTACTCTTTACATGGTATGTGATTTCTTTTTCCTTTTTATTACGTATCATTTCTTAGAGATGATTGTATAAACAGGTTAAGTTAAACTTGGATTCAATTTTTTTTTTTTAATAATGGTTGATGTTGTAACTTTGAATACAAATGACTTTAAATTCCAAATCTATTAAATGCTATCTATGCTTTGCTTGTTTCACTAAAAATAACTTTTAAAAAATATATTTTATGTTGTTTGACAAATTTACAGAAAATATTTCATAAAAGCTATTTCAATAAAATAACCATAAATTTGAGATTTTATTATATTTTCGGGAAAATGGACTGTTTTGCAAAACTGAACAAAACGAGGTTTAGGATTTAATTGTAGAATAAGAAAATCTGTGTTTGAGGAATTAAATTGTAGAATAGTAAAATTTGGATTTCAAGGATTAAATCGTAAAAAAAATATAACTTTAGAATATAAGGGATTGTTAACAGTGAAGAGAGCTTCCCTTTTGTTACTCTGAAAGCTTCTTCTTTTTGTTTCTTTAACAATGAAGACAGTGAACATAGCCTTATCAGTTTGGAAAATGTCTTATTGAAGTTAAGATATTTTTCTTAAAAAAGTCTTGATTTTACTATTTTTTTGAGGAATGATTTCTTTTGGTAATTCATTTTTCATTAAACAAATTATTTTACGAAAAACAATTTACATGCAAACAAACGGATCCTTAATTACAACCACCAATTAAATTAAGCTGTAATTTGAGAATTTTTATGTATGATATGATTTGAGTTTTAAACCAATAGAATGATAAAAGTGACTTCATCAAATAATTGAAATGAACTTCGTATTATTTTTTTCTTCCGACTTAAATGGGGTAAAAAAAAAAAAGGCTTGAATAAAGTGGTGATGATGGTGCAGGAATGGCATACAACAAAGACGAAATTCATGGCAAGATGGAGTTTCAGGCACAAATTGTCCAATCAAACCAATCAAAAACTGGACTTACGTGTTCCAAATGAAGGATCAAATCGGCACTTTCTTCTACTTTCCTTCCATAAATTTCCTGAAAGCTTCGGGTGGATATGGACCGATCCGAGTTAACAACAGGGACAACGTCCCTGTCCCTTTCCCCCAACCCGAAGCTGAATTCGATCTTCTTATTGGTGATTGGTATTCTGGTGACTACAAGGTGAATTATGTTTTTCATTTTTAATATAATAAAAGGATTATAGTTAAATGTTGGGAGTAATCAACATGAATATCAACTCTAGTGATCATTTTCTTTTTAATTTTTAATTGAAATTATGTTTTGAGTATGTTATTGTAACAGCATTTCAGGAAAATGTTGGAAACAGAGGAGAGTGCATATGATGTCACCCCTGATACTATCCTAATGAATGGGATGGGCCCTTTTATAGATTCAGATTCACTTTGGTATGAAACCTTCACGGTTGAGAAAGGTAGGCTGATGAAAAACAATTTCCAACCAAGAAATTGGCTTTATTTACTGACTCCATAAAACTTGAGTTACTTATAAATTGCATCTGCTGCAACTTGACTATTTTAATAATATAAGATTGAAATAAAAATTTAATATTATATGAGTAGGTCATTTTGTGTGCTTATGATTTTATGGGTCTATATCTTTAATTAAAAGAGAATCGTTTTGCGAGCTTTAATATATCACGAGTTTAAATTATCGGGATCACATACTTAACGTAGATAGAATGTCTATCATTTAAATGTAAAGACATTTATTCTCTAGACAAGATAAACCCCTATCTAAGATAACCTATGATGAAAAGTCATTAGTAAAACGATTAACTTAATTTGTAGGGAATATGGAACTAATATGTGGGCGACATATGGTAATTATCAGTGAGAAACCTACAAAGGTTTTTGAACACAAAAAAAAAAAAAAGAAAAAAAAGTGAAGACTCTCATTCCTCTAACTAAACTCTCAACTCTGTCCTATTCTCTCTCGGTATTCACATTTTAATCATTCACCTTCTATGTGAACCATTACAAATTGTGGCATCCAAGGTTTATAAACTCCATATATTTTCTTTTCTTTTTTTTTTTACAGGGAAGACTTATAGATTCAGGATATCAAATATTGGAGGCACATTGAGCTTGAATTTCAGGATTCAAAGCCATACAATGTTGTTGGTCGAAACAGAAGGATCTTACACCAATCAAATTACCCTGAATTCCCTTGATGTTCATGTTGGCCAATCTTACTCTGTTCTCGTCACAGCCGATCAAAACGACGCGGACTTTTACATCATTGCAAGCCCTAAATTACTCTATGCCACCGGCATCGCCGGCGTCGGTATTCTTCACTATTCCAATTCCACCACACTAGCTGGCGGAGCTCATCCTAGTGGACCTGATGCTTTTGATTTGGGTTTCTCGATGAATCAAGCTAAATCCATCAGGTAAGTGAATCCGGATGATATAGCTTTGGAAATAAAATTTATTCAATGTACATCTTGTAAAGACCAATCTATATATTAATCCAAAACAATTATATTTTAACAGGTGGAATTTAACCACAGGGGCAGCAAGGCCAAACCCACAAGGAAGCTTCAGTGTATCAAACATAGCACTGTCTCAAACTTTCATCCTCCAAAGCTCAAGAGCTGAAGTCAATGGCCAACCACGCCTTGTTGTCAACAATGTGTCTTATTTCACTCCGGACACGCCGCTGAAGCTGGCCGATCACTTAACTAATGGTACGGGTGTTTACGAACTCGATGAATTTCCAGTTCAATCGGTCAACTTTGATACTTTGTATGGAACATCCGTTGTTTCCGGTAATTATAGAGGGTGGATTGAACTTGTGTTTCAAAACAACATGGATGACATGGATTCTTGGCATTTAGATGGTTACAGCTTCTTTGTTGTTGGGTACGTAACACTTCGGTAACGTTCTTTTGTTTGCGGATTTCGATAATGAATTTCTAAAGCTCTGTGTTACAGGTTTGGAAACGGACATTGGACACCGGATGCACGAAACACGTATAATACCATTGATCCCGTGGCTCGATCGACGACTCAAGTTTATCCACATGGATGGACCGCAGTTTATGCGTTCTTGGACAACCCCGGGATGTGGAATTTGAGGTCTCAAACTCTAAAGAACTGGTACTTGGGTCTTCAGCTTTATATCAGAGTCTACGATCCGGATCCTAACCCTGCCAAGGAGCGCCCTCCGCCCGAAAATCTCCTGTTTTGCGGTGAGTTTCACTATCTCTTTGTTGCATATAGTTACATAAATCCTATCATTTTTCAAATGTGATTACAACTTATAGAGATGACAATGGATAAAAACGTTTAAACTCATCTTACCTCTGTTTTGTTGCTAAGTTTAAATTATTTCGAAATTTCAGGACTTTTTGAATATCAGTCTCTTGCTCCGGCGCGGCATCGGCACCTGAACCATTGACGGGATTGTGAGGGGAAACCTGAAAGAATGATAACAATTTGCCTTTTCAGACAGCAACCATGTTTATTTCTATAACCAACAACTGTTTATTATTCTGTTTAATAATCTAGATTTATATATGTTGATTTTTGCTTAGTGTTTGGGTTAGGATCCATTTTAATTTCATCTATATGAAGTATCTAATTAATCCTGTTGATTAGAAATTATATCTTGAGTTAATCATTTCAATTCATATTAACTCTGATTGAGACATCATCACTTAATGCAATATAAATTATTTGAAAATTTTATTTGAATTTAGTTATAAAACTACAAATATTAATATAAAATAATAGGATAAACTACCAAAATAGTCACTTTTGTTTGTCTCATGTTACATTTTAGTCACTTATGTTTAAAATGTTACATTTTAGTTGTTGAGCCGTTAATTACCGTTAATGGTGTAATGGTAAACTGACGTGGTACGTTAAATCATCATTTCAAATAGAATTTTAGCAGGGGTGAAGCCAGAACAATTTTTTAGGGGGGACCGAATGAAATTTTAACTTTCTTTAGTCTATATCTTTATAATTTTTAAAGGATTAAATCGAATTTTTAATTTTTTAGGGGCAAAGTGCAATTTCACTTTTACCAATTTAAAATTTTAAAAATTTTTAAAGGGCCTAAATAATAATTTTAAAATTATTATTTAGGCCCCTTTAAAATTTTTAATTTAGGGGGGTCGGGGCCACTGCCAACCCCCTAGCTACGCCTCTGAATTTTAGGTTAAATTCTACAATTGGTCCCTATATTTTTTTTTATTTTGAACAATTTAATGTTTTTTCTTTTATGTTCTTTTAACTTCTTCTTTTTTTCTTTATTTTCATTTTCTTCTGCTTCTTTCTCTGTTTTCCTCCCTTCTCCATTTCTTTTAACGTAATTTTTCTATGTTTTTCATTTGTTAAAATTAATCACAAGCTTGACTCACTTGAAAAAAAATTAAATTGTTCAAAAAATAAAATTATAGGGACTAGTTTTAACAAATGGAAAACATAGAAAAACTATGTTAAAAGAAATGGAGAAGGGAGGAAAACAGAGGGAGAAGCAGAAGAGAATGAAAAAAAAAGGAAAGTTAAAAGGACATAAAAGAAAAAAAATTTAAATTGCTTAAAACAAAAAAATATGAGGACCGATTATATAAATTAACTTAAAATTTTTATTTAAAATAATGAGTTAATGTGTCACGTCATCTTATCATTACACTATTAACGACAATTAACGGCTCAGTGATTAAAATGTTACAAGGCGATAACATAAGTGACTAAAACATAACATTTCAAACAGAAGTGATTAAAATATAACTTGAGGTAAACAAAAATGACTATTTTAAGAGTTTACCCAAAATAATATTATGAATAATAATATGATGTTTAGGACTAACACAGACATTGCGTGATCCCCATCTTGACATATCTACTTGGAATATCCTTCTATTTTATTTTTCTATTAATAGAGTGCTTATATTTTCTAAAAATAATTATTAATAAAAATAGAAAATGAAAATATTTACAAAAATGCACGAGAAACTAAGAAAAAATATAAATAATTAATAAAGTGAGAAAACAGTTACTCAATTTATGATTATTGATAATAATAAAAGAAAATGTGAACAAAGAAAAAATTAGAAAATTAATTTTTTATTTTTAATAATTTTGTTAATATTATAATATTTAAAATATATTATTTTATTGTTACGTATAAAATTTAAAATTGCAATCACAAAATTGTCGTTGTGGTTGGATTCAATAGCAATGTTTGGTGAGGACATGAAATATCATATTTCTCTTATAGTTTGATTTTATTTTAATTTTGAATTTAATTTTTAAGAATTAGATCATTACACAGGGCTTATATGGATAAAATATTAATAATATAAATATTAAAATTTTATTTTATTTTCTTATTGAGAGCATATTTATTATTATAATTATCATTATCGGCTTAAAACTCAAATAAATTTGGGTCAAATTCTATTAAATTTGTAGATCGAGTTTGTTTTCTACGATATTATGATTGTATAAATATTTGTCAGCCCAGAGTAGGATATATGTCTATATACATGAAATTTATTTAATATATCGTATTAATAAATAATACTCATATCATATAAATATATAAACACTGCCATTTTAAGGAAAAAAAAAGGATAAAAACACTCAACAATATTCTACTTGATAAATGAAAAATGACATTAAAGTTATCGGTTTGAGTCCAATTGTCAGCAAACTACAGCCAGCTGTGTTTTTTTTTCGGCCAGCAAGTTAAATGGTTCATTGGTCTGAGAAATCAACGTTTTAGAATAAATGCAAAAAATATTTAATACAATTATTTAATTATTTTTTCTTATTTCATGTCAGTGGACTGATGTTCTTTATAACATCCAAATTATCGTTCTTCACAATATTTATTTTGATAATTTGGTCCTTTCTATTTGCCCCGGAAGTTCCACCAAGTTTTTGTATTTTGTCCTTACCCAAGTTATTCAATATTAAAACATAAGCATTTCTTGTTCATTGTTCAACGTCATAACGGTGGCCGTCCACAACCACCGTTTCCGGCGGTTGTCATGGCAGGCAATTACTTCCCTCGGCTAATATTCATATCAGTTTTTATCTTCAAACTCTTAATCACCATTGTTAATGGTGCTGATATTTTCTTAGAGTGGAATGTGGCCATTAATACAACAGTTCATCCATTTTCTGAAGAACAACCTGTAAGCTGGTTTTAATGATGTTTGTCTTCTGTTAAAAAGCATCATTTAAAACATGTTTTTTTAACCGTCCTTTTACTCTTTTTTTTTTTTTTTTTGGGGGGCGCGGTTTATTTGATTTGCATTAATTATCTGAGATGTGTTCTTTATAGGTTATTACCATCAATGGAATGTTTCCAGGTCCTCTTATCAATGCCACAACCAATGATGTAATTCATGTCAATGTGTTCAACAATATAGATGAACCACTACTATTTACATGGTAAGAAAACCCCAGTTTTTCTCTATGTTATTCAAATTCGATCATGCAAACACTGCTATGTGTCCGACACAAGCATTCAACGTGTTAGATTTGGGGTTCGGATTCCAACAGCGGCTATCCCTTCCATGCTGCGGACTCTTTTGTACCGGAAAACTTAGGGTTTTCGATGTTGATGGTGGTGCAGGAATGGGATAGAACAAAGGCTAAACTCATGGCAGGATGGAGTTTCAGGAACAAACTGTCCAATCCAACCTGGTAAGAACTGGACTTATGAGTTTCAGGTGAAGGACCAAATTGGGACATTCATCTATTTCCCCTCCATCAACTTCTTGAAAGCCGGTGGTGGGTTCGGTCCGATTCGAGTTAACAATCGTCCGGTGATCACAATACCCTTCCCGAAACCCGAGGCCGAATTTGATCTTCTTATCGGAGATTGGTATCTAAAAAGTTACAAGGTAATTAGTATTTTCTTACACCCTGATTATGATTTTTCAAATTTATATAAAAATTATAAATTTGTATCGAATAGCATATGATTTCACTGCATCATACAGGAAATTAGGTCCTTGATCTCAAACAAATCAACGGCCAATGATAGCTCTCCTGATAAAATCTTGATGAATGGAAAGGGCTCTTATTTCGATAATGATTCAAGAGTCTTTGAATCCTTTACTGTAACAAAAGGTACGAATTCATTTATCACACGTATATTTAATATTCATACTATAGTTTCCTCTTTGTTTAATCATTTCTTCTATATGGGATGTCCAGGTAAGACATACTGGTTCAGGATATCGAATGTTGGAACCGCTTGGAGTGTCAACTTCAGGATTCAGAATCATCGGATGGTATTGGTTGAAACAGAAGGATCGTATGTCAATCAGATGGCATTAGATTCTCTGGACGTACACGTCGGACAATCTTACTCTGTGCTCGTCACAGCAGATCAAGAAGAACAAGATTATTACATTGTGGCGGCTCCTAAACAGATCAATGCCACTGGGACCAGCAATCTTATCGGTGTTGCAGTGTTGCGCTATGGGAACTCTGTAATTCCTCCTAGAGGTGCTCTTCCACCGGGCCCCGACCCCTTCGATATCCAATTCTCCGTTAACCAAGCTAAATCCATCAGGTAAATCGAGAAACTGAAAACTGAACCTGTTCGATTTTGGGCAACTAAACATATTATTGTGTTATTTTGTGGAGGTGGAATTTGACGGCGGGAGCTGCTAGGCCTAACCCACAAGGAAGCTTCAACGTTTCAAATGTGACATTATCGCAATCCTTTATTCTTCAAAGCTCGGTTGTAGAGATCGACGGCGAATTTCGTTACACCGTCAATAATGTATCTTATGTTACACCGGAAACTCCATTAAAGTTGGCTGATGCCTTCGCCAGTGGCGGGAATGGTGTTTATGTACTGGACAAATTCTCCACAAATTCTTCAAATGTTGAAGCAGTGAATGGAGTTTTCGTAGCATCCGGGATCCATCATGGGTGGATTGAGCTGGTGTTGAAGAATGACTTAGATTTCATTCATACTTGGCATTTAGATGGTTACTCTTTTTTCGTAGTTGGGTAAGTGAAGACTACAGTTAGAACTACAAGAGAAAATTATGATTTTTGAAAAAAGTATTAAAGATAATCAAATCGACCCCAACTAAATTCATTCATTAGTTTCGAATATTTTTTAAAATATAATATTTACTGTATATGTTTTAAAGTATTTTCACTAATATTATAAAAGTTATTTATTAATTTAATAAAAATAAAAATTGATCTGGTTTGAATAATTTTGTTTTTAAGTACGGAACCAAAATTAATATGAACTGAATGCATTTAAGTAATACCGAAATTGAAATCAGATTGAAACCAAACCAATACTAGTATTCCACCTTCAATTAGTTCAAGTATTAATAGGTCGAGTACAAATTTTAATACTTGTAACGTCTTTCTTTTATCTTGAGATGGTGAACTCCTTTGTTATCTAAATATTATGAGGCATTGACGGAGTTTGAAATTTTTTTTAGGGACGAAATTAAATTATATATTTTTATGACAGTAAAAATGTAATTTTATCATTTTAATAGTTTATATTTTATAATTTTTAAAGGGTTAAATCAAATTTTATTATTTTTGGAGGAGTCAAAGTGCAATTTTATCATTACTAATTTATAATTTTATAAATTATAAAAGGCCTAAATTAAAATTTTACTATTTTAGGGGGAACATATCTCCGGGGTCTCCACTACGCTCCGCCATTGCCATGAGGGAAACTAATCATTATCATTTTAAACCTTTTTTAGGTTTGGAGATGAACAATGGACACCGAACTCTAGATTTTCTTACAATACCTATGATCCGGTTGCTAGATCCACAATTCAGGTGACTTGTTTCTCACAACTTGTTACGTTTATATTAAGGTGTTAAATTATGACAACATACTTTATCTTTAGCTTCATGTTTATTGCTATTACAAATCTAATTAATATATCCTATCATGATCAAATGTGATTAATATTTCCAAGAACATGGTTAGGTGTATCCTAGAAGATGGATTGCGGTTTATGCATATTTAGACAATCCTGGAATGTGGAATTTGAGATCACAACACTTGAAAAATTGGTATTTAGGTCAAGAACTCTATTTGAGTGTTTATGATCCTGATCCTAACCCTGATAAGGAAAAGAAGCCCCCTGAGAACATGCTCCTTTGTGGTTAGTAACATTTATTGTCTAGTTTATTTTTAAATTATTTGTGTTTGACGCTCATATCGTATCACGACTTGGCCTGTTAGGCTATTGGTATATAATCCCTCAATGTTTGAGGACAATTCTAAATTATGTACTCATGCTACGGCCCAATAGATTGGACCAATTGTGACATATTGGATAAATATCCTTATGTGTAGGGAGTTATTGTCGAAAGATCTCTAAACATAAAAAAGAGCTTTAAAAGAACACTAAAGAAACTTGTGTTGGTCCTACTAGACATATAAATGTTCGATACTCACATTTGAATCTAAAGTGTTTATTTATTTATTTATTATTATCTTTGATAGGAATTTTTAACCCTTCATCTCCACCTCCACCTCCGACTCTAGCTCCTTTGGCTCCAACAAACATTGGTTCATCATCTAAACAAATAACATGGTGAGTGTAAATTTTAATTAATAATAATCTATGTTACTTGAATTCAATGTTCAGTGTTAGCTTAGGATATGTATTTAATCTCTATGGATTATAATCTCTTACCCTTATTTGAATATATGTCAGATAAATATATCAACAAATGCTTAAAATCATTCTTTGAATGTTCATAGGTTTCACACTATTGTGATCTACATCGTCACACTTGTATGCATCATAAGGTAATAAGTGGCTAAATTTTTTCGGATTTAGAACCGTGGATTCAATTCAGCCATGAAAGAGAAATCAAAAATTGCAGGAGACTTTATTAGGGTTTTTATTATTGATTGAAGTTATACTGGAGATCTAATAATTTAGAGTAGCCTATGAATTGTATGATGTAAATACTTGAGTTTTTATGTATATTTCTCTTATTATTTATTTTCTTGAAATATTTATATTAAATGCATATTCAAATATTAATACGGAAGTATAATTAAAGATATTCATGAGTAGGGTAAAATCTTTTAAAACTTTTACCCAAATGGAAATTAAATTAAATTGAATTAAATAGCTAATATTGATTATTAAAAACAATAAAAATATAATTAAATTAAAATATATAAATTTATTATTAAGGTCGGGGTGAAAGTGACTCGAATTACTAAGAATCTATCGAATCTTAATTTAGGTAGATTAGGCTTATAGCAGGGGCGAAGCCAAAGGGGTTGGTAGGGTTCCGGTCGCCCCTAAAATGAAAAATTTTCCATTTAATATATAAAATTTTAAATTAATAATGATAAAATTTATTTTGGTCCCAAAAAACGAAAAAAAAATTGATTTACTCTTCTAAAAATCATAAAGATATAAGTTATTAAAATGATGAAATTATATTTTTACTATCGTAAAATATATAATTTAATTCGGCCTCCTAAAAAAATTTCTAACTTCGCCCTACTTATAATACTAGGCTATTAATCAAGTAATTCGACATTTACATGTTTAAATATAACTCTCAAATAATCCTTCAATCACACCAAAAAAACTTAGAAATAATTAAACATATAGGTTATGGTTAGATATCCATATCCACGATTAACATAGGTCCTACAATCACAGGAAAGGACTTAGAAATAATTAAACATATAGGTAACGGCCGTACCCCATTCTTATTAACATACATAGGTCTTTTTTTGTTTTATTTTGATAACTTATATAAATTGTCCATTTCTCCTTTGTAATTTTATCTATTTTTCGACCTCTTTTTAGAGGCCAAGCTAGAATAATCTTTTAGGAAAGGCTGAATGAAATTTTAATCTTTTATAAGTCTATATTTTCATAATTTTAAAATATTAAATTAAATTTTTAATTTTAAGAGAGTCAAAGTATAATTTTATTTTACTAATTTAAAATTTTTAAAATTTTAAAAACCTAAATAATAATTTTTCATTTTAGGAGTCTAAATTCACCCTACTTTTGCATCAATTGTCTAATGCCAATAAACTTGATATATACTTGAAATTTAATTACTAATTAATGCCGACTTTATTGTTAAATTATTTTTACGAACTTTTCCAATAAAAACACCCTACTATTAAACTTGTCTGTAACTCGAGCTATCTATCTATTCGATTCGTGAGATGAGCTTTTCTTTTTTACTTTATGTACAATACAATTTCTTACGTAACACATAGTGGCCTATTAGCTCAGTTGGTTAGAGCGTCGTGCTAATAACGCGAAGGTCGCAGGTTCGAGACCTGCATGGGCCAATCCTGTTTTGTTTTGTTTTGTTTTCTTGTCAACGGTGTCGTTTTTTCATTCACAGCCCTTTGCGTCTTTTAACAAAACGGTGTCGTTAATTCGTTTTCCTCCTTTTTATGGCCACGTTCACTCACGGTCACGGTAAATCGCATGGAAATTCAAATCTATATACTACATAAAAAAATATTCAAACCCTTCATATTTTTGACACCTGTCCAACTAAGCAAACCAAGCTTATTTATTTTTTAGATTTTAGACCAATGGTAAATCCATATCTATACTATAAAACTATATATAAAAGGATGGTTGACACGTGTATCAACTCTCTTTATTTTTGCCAAGGTCAAATTTCAATTTTGATCCCTCTGCTACAGTTGAATTTAAGATTCAATCTTTATACTTCAACTTTTTAACATAATTTGGTACATCAATTTTTTACAATGTAATTGATTAGCCGAAATACTTTAGTTTGATAAAAAAGTTGATGTAACTTTTAAGAGTTGTTAACACTTTTAAAATTATTTGTTAAATTCAAGTCAATTGCAATATATATATATATATATATATATATATTTGTTACGTGGCTAAGTGAGTATTTGTTTAATCTCAAAATGTCACGCTAATAACTTTAACAAAAGAAATTAATGGTGTTGTGTTAACAATTAGATTTGAATTTTAAATTAAAAAATAAAGAGACTAAATGTCTAAAATAAAAAGTACAAAGGCTAAATTTCATATATACAAAGAGTAGAGATTTGAAGTGTATTTTAATATTCAAATATTTACTCTATAATTTGATTAAAATAATAATTAATAATTAATAGAGATTGATCTAACTAATTTTAAATTTTTCACAACCAAAGCATAATAAAATTGAAATAAACATAAAAATAAAATAGAATAAGAAATTTTCAAAAAAAAATTAAATTAACCAATATGTTGAGAATTCTAACCTTAGGAATAACTTTGTTTTCAATTCTGAACTGATCATGGATTATAGATCCCACTTCACTCAAGATAAATTGGTTATAGAGATCAAAGAATAGTCTCAAACCTTCAATTCTTTTGTAGTGATAAATTAATTGCGAGAACAACTCAACAAATAACTCTTGCCAAATGAACAACCCTAAGACTGGGACTCATAGTTTAATTCTTTGATAACATTATGAATAAGAAGAATCTGATTCAAGTCAACAACCTCAACTGTATATGTTGTGTAAATTAAATTGCTAACTCCCTTGATGTCATCCTATTACATACTCAATCGAATTATGCTGGTAAAATAAGAAAATAATTATGGTAAAATAAGACAACAATTATGGATTAAAAAGTAAAGAAATAAAAATTGGTGGAGTAGAAGCCCCACCTCGAGCAAGGATTTAAAAGGAATACAAAGTAAAATTCATTTGCACTCAAAACAAAACCGAATTCAAGTCTGCTGTGCGTGTTTTTCTTCCTCTTCTATATCCAACCATGGAGAGGGAAAAAAAAGTAAAAGGGTTGCTTTATTCCTAATCAAATAACTTAGAATATTTATAGATAAATCTAATCTTAATTAAATTCCTAAAATAATATTTTTAAAATAAAATTTAAACAAAAAATAAACCTAAAATTTAAAAAGTCTTGTACGCTCTCATGCGACCTATTTTTTTTTAACTTCATCTCGACATTTTAGACTTATACCGTACGTATACAAAAATCGAATTATGAGTACTAGAAATTAATAGCATTGGGTCAAAAAATTCATCTAAATAAAACACACAAATATGTCGATTAGGCACTATCTGTACGGTTATTGAATTGGCTAAAATTATTCCTTCAACTAAAACAAATAAAATAAAAGAGAACGAAAGATTTTGTTTAAAGAAAACTTTAAAAAGTAAAATTAAGAATTTAGAAAATAAAAAAGAGAAGAATTAAAATTTTAAGAAAAATCAATGAAATAATTTCCTAGTCAATGTAAATTATTCATTTGATTTAAGGGTATGATTATTGATCCAAATATGAATTTCAATATTCTTTAATAAATTGGTTATAATTACCGACGATGGCCTAGTAACCTAATATCTTCTTATTTTCTCAGTAATCAAGACAATTATTATTAATTACTTCCCTTATTGGCAAATAATCTTTTAATGATCGCTTAGGAATTTAATTTATCAATAGTTTTGAAAACGAAAGAGATCCAATTCTAATCAACAAATGCACAATTAAAGTTTATTTAAGTTAGACCGCATGCTACTTCTTTTTCATATGAGTATAGGATCATGATTTCATGGTCTTTGTTTTATGATATAATGCTTAAAACTACTCGTAATCCCTATCCAACTCTTAAATAGGAGGATAATGTGTTTTAGTACACTCGGACTCACGTTTTCCTCCACTAAATAATAATACCAATTTAATTAAAATTCAACCACAAGTATATAAGATATGAGACGTTTAAAGAAATTATTAAAATAATATTGCATATTTTAAATAAATTATATTATTATAAGTATATATTTATTTTATTTTATTTAAAAAAGTTGTAATTGTTGATATTTAAACTTATACCGCCAACATCTAAATTTAAACCTAATAAAATAAAAATAAAATGAAAATATTTTAAATTAATTATAGATAGCTTCTTAACTTTAATCAAAAATTTAAAAATAACATTCACTCCATTAAGAGAATAATAAAATTTTAACTAGAGCGATTAATTAGAGCAACTATGAGTGGTTAAATTAAGGGGCAAAAAACCCTAGAGCCACCATGAACTATAAGCAGTTAGCGTAAAGTACTCCACTCCAGCGATCTTACCACTTTCACTCAAATGTCAATCCCATTTCTGATACATTGAGATGGAGATTATGGAAGACCATCTGCAACAACTATACTTCTGTGGTCATCCCCTCTTCCTCAACCACCTGAGCAGTTTAAGCAAAGAAACTTGTTGCTCTGCTTGTGGGGATCCATTGTTCTCTACCCAAACCTCTAAGCCTCCGCCCCCACCGCCTCCGCCTCGGCCTCTGCCTCGGCCTCCGCCTCCACCTCTGCCTCTGTCTCCGTCTCCGTCTCCGCCTCCGCCTCCGCCTCCGCCTCCGCCATCATTTGCCCCTTCCCCGGGTGGTGATGCGTTGGATTATATTTTTCCTCCACCTCCTCCCCCTCTGCCGTCTTTTGATCCTCCCTCCTTTAGTTCCAAGAAACGTGATGAGTCGTATCCCCTGCAGTCTTCTGATCGTTCCACCTTTAGTTGTGAGGAATGCGATCAGTTTCATCTCCATGGAAGATGTGCAAGGGCGCCTCTAGAATTTTCCCATCACCCTCTTCATTGGGAACACCCTTTTCTTGTTCTTCAAGCAGGTTTGGGTGGTTCTTCTTGTGTTTTATGCCAGGAATCGGGTAAGAATTTCATCTACCGATGCCCTTCTTGTGATTTTACCCTTGATTTCAAATGTGCTTTATTGTCCCATGCTCAAAAGTTCCTTGAATTCAAATATAACCTCCACCTCCATCCATTGCTCTTCATTGAAGACCATAAAGATGAACTCAAAAAATTTGTTTGCTCCACATGTGAGGAACCTTTGCTAGATTCTATATATGTTTGCATTGATTGCAGATTTTATATTCATAAGAAATGCGCTCAATTACCCACTGAAATTAATCATCCATGTCATCGTTTACACCCTTTGAAACTTGAGTCTCATAATAGTTCAGTATTTTGTAAGCTTTGTCAAGCTAAACATTCTGGACACTTTTATTGTTGTCCTCCTTGCAATTTGGACATCCATATCCAATGTGTTTGGCCTCACCCTATAATTGAAAATAGAACTCGCCATGAACACCCATTCAACTTGTTTTGGAGGCAAGGATCGTTCATTTGTGATGCATGTGGTTCAGAGGGGAACAATCTTTGCTATATATGTTCTATATGTCACCTCCAAGTTCATAAGAAGTGCACCTCTTTGCCGCGCATCATTAAAATCTCACGGCACAATCACTTTGTTTTCCACAAGTATTTGAAGCAAGAAGCAAAGATTGAAAAGCAAGAATGTATGATTTGTCATCATGATGTGAAAATGGAGTATGGGTGTTATTGTTGTTTGAAGGATGATTGCAATTACTTTGTTCATGTGAATTGTGCTACTGAGAATACCGATTTGTACTACATTGTTGATTCTGAAAATCCAGACGAGTTGGTTGAGGAACCTATAGAATCCGCAATCACTTTTGTCATTGAGGTGAACGAACTCGGAGATGCTACAAAGATAGAACATGTCAGTCATGAACATTGCTTAGTTCTTGGAGTCATGACCGAGGACGATGTTGATAAACATTGTGATGGATGTTCTCTCTCGATCTTGGGTTCATTTTACTCTTGTTTGCAATGCAACTTCTTTCTCCATAAGTCTTGTGCCGATATACCTATGAAGAAGCATCATTGGTTTGACATACACTTGCTAAACCTTGAAACTGATTGTAATTTTGAATGTGATATTTGTCTTCGACAATGCTTTGGTTTCGTCTACAACTGCGATGAATGTGCAATCTCATTTTGTCTTAAATGTGCTATGATTCCTGATACTTTTGATTACCTGAGCCATGAACATCCTCTTTTCTGGGATTCCAAATACAAAGGGAAATGCAATGCTTGTGATTTATGGGTTTATGGTGGATACAGATGTAAGAGTTGCAAGTATGCTGTGCATTTCGAATGCATTACACTTCCGAACGAGGTGCGGCACAAGTGCGATAAACACTTCCTGAAACTTACTTATCGTGATGGAAGCGATTACCCAGAGCAGCACTATTGTGATATCTGTGAAGAACGAAGAGATCCGAATAAATGGTTTTATTGTTGCTCCATTTGTGATACTTCCATTCATCGGGGATGTGTTCTCGGGAAATATCCATTCATCAAGGCTGGAAAGTCGTACAGGTACAAGGGTCACTCACACCCCCTCACATTTGTTAGAAAGAAGTATCATTACCTGGAGTGTGCTATATGTGGTGAGTTTTGTGAAGAGTTAGCTCTCGAGTGTGATATATGCAGCTATATTGTCCATTGGAGTTGTATATCTCCATTTTTTTCTTTAGATTTTGCAAGATTGTTTGGAGATCGCAATGTTGATCAACTGTAAGAATTATGGTAGAGCATAGAACTCTGCCATTAGTGGCATTTATTGTGTTGTGCAAACTGAAAATTATGTGATAGTTTTTAGTTTGATGAGTGTTGCTAATACTAGTGCAGTTTCTTGATTTTTGCTAAGTTATATATACACTAGATTATTCCCCGGTTAGAAAATACTTATTAATTATTTAGATCTTTAGTAAGGTATTTTTTTTTATCACTCAACATGAAAAGTTTGAAAATATCACTCAATTATTCAACTTTATTATTATTATTATTATCTATTTTTGTTAACTTTAGGTGAATATTTTAAAATTGATATAATGACAAATTGATCTCATGGTATTTGCATATCATGTCAATTTGAAACTGGTTCTAAAAATTTAGCATTAACATTTGTAGACTGTGTAATTTGATCTTAATTAAAAAAAGAAGTTAAAACTATAAAATAAAAATAAAAAATAAAAAAAACTTAGTTTTTTTAATTGGCACTATCCTTCGAGTCTTTCTTCTCTAGTTTATCACTAAAAGGTGGTATCTTTTCTACCTTCTTCACTCTGCTTTTAGTTCCCTTGGTCTCCTCCACAAATAAAATTTTATTTCAAAAAAAAAAAAGAAGAAGAAGCCATCTTCCTCAACGTCTCATACTTTCTAAAGGCTGGAACTTTTAACATGTCTCAACCGTTAATAGGACAACTCCATTAAGATCTTGCTCTTTGTCAAAATCTATGAAACCTTTTGTTGAAGCCATTTTTTTAAAAACGGGGATTGACTTTGTTTGAAAGCGAAGATTAAAATAGGAGTAGCCATCGATCTTTATTAAGTGTGATCGGATTACCTTTGTTTTAATAAAACATGTTAGTTTACTAAAACAATGTTTTTGGTCTACGAAACTCGAGAGAATGGGTTTGGGAGTCGGTTACGTGGAGGAAGGATTAGCACCCTCGTCATGTCCAAAAATTGGTACCAAATTGATTAGTAAGTGTCTTAGTGTCGAAAGTTGAAAATCGAGAATGGATTTAAAATACGATCCTTTTTTATTAATGTCGATTTTAAAAATGCTTGAATTAGATCAAAACCATTGCTAAAGATTTTCTTGTCTTGAGATATCGGAGTATCACATCCCATAAGTTAGGACGCGATACCTTGAACTTCCGAGCGCAAGTTTATCTTTAATTTTAATTGTAATTTCATGTGTTTTAAAACTCGAAAGGATGTTTGTCCATTTAGGATCAACGAGAAAACCGAAACCCCGTAAATTAGGGCACAATTCCTCGATGTTCCAAAAAGTGAAACATTACCTTTATTTGAAATTTTTGTTTTTTTGAACAATAGCGAGTACAATATTTAAACGATGTGCGTTATTTTATTCGGAGTAAAACTAAACGGTCTAAATTGGATGGATACGTTAGAGCTTAACACATGATATAATTTAAATAAAAAATAAAAGGCACTATAGAGCATGGAATAGTAATGCGCGAATTAGGTGCAAGGTTAATAAATGTCACAATATGAAGATGTTAATGAATAATTACATGTAATGACAATATTCACAATGTATATTATTTTTATATCAATCAACAATCAAAGACAAACGAAATAATATAATATACAAAAATAATTTAAGGTAAATAGGATAAAAGTTTAAAATAAATAACAAATGAAATAACTAAGATTTAAAACACATAATGCCAAAGAATGATTAAAAAGAACTACATGTGAAAAATATTCAACATAAATAAAATATAAACAATTTGAAATAAAGTAATATATAAAGCAAATTTTAAATAAATAATATGTTAAATAAATTAAAATAATACATAAGGTAAAATAAAAGAGGCATTTAAAACATATAAAAGCGCTTAAAATAAATGATATATAAAAGAGAAATTCTAAAAAATAAATAATATACAAAAACAGTTTAACAAAGATATATATAAATATAATCCAAAATAATATATATATATATATATATATATATATATTTTTAAAATAAAGAATATATAAAACTATTTTAAACTAAGTAATGAGAAAATTCAAAACGAACAACAATAAAAGGAATTTAAAACGACTAACACCTAGATTAGTATAATTAAATAACGCCTAAGAAATTTAAAATATATTATATATAAAATAATTTAAAATAGAAGGTAAATATGTAAAGATATAAAATAAATAAATAAATAGTAAAATGACAATAATAGGAAACGATGAAAATAAATAAAGTTTATTTAAAAGAGTAGATAAAAATGACATTAATAATATAAATAAAAGAATCAAGTTCAAAAACTATGTAAAAGGATATAAATAAATAAAACGATAAGAACAAGAATAAAATATGTATATATGAAAAATAAAAGTAATATTAATATATAAATATAAATAGAAGTATAATGAATGAAAATATAATAGAAACATAAATAAATAAAAAAATTAGAGAAACGGTAATAATGTTAGAAAAATAAAATAATAATAATAATGATGATGATGATGATGATGATGATGATGATAAATAAAATGAGTAATTAATGAAAGAAAATATATATAAAAAATGAATGATAGATGAATAAATAATAAAGTAATAAGAGATAATAAAATAGTAACAACAAAAGTAAATAAAATTGAAAGGAAATAAAAAAATTATGAATTAATGATTCTAATAATGTAAACGAAAAATATTTACTAATAAATAAATGAATAAATAAAACTAAAGAATAATGAAAAAATGTATATATAAACAAATAAATAGATGAATGAATAAACAAACAAAAGGGACCCATTTGAAAGCCAAATAGGGTTTTTGGGTAAAAAATAGAAATAAAATAAAGTCAAAGGACCAAATTGTGATGCGCTGAAGCTAGCAAGGACTAAATGGGATAATATCCCTAGTCCTTATGCGTTGCGTTTTGGTTAACAAGGTCCTGCGTTAAATTAAAAATGAAATAAAATTGAAGAGATGAATTTAAAGAAAAATAAAAAAAGAAAATGGGATCAGAATGAAAACCCAGAAAAGCGGAAGGGTCCGGGGCATAAATAGCCCAATCTCCGAATCCTTTAACTGGGTCGGGTCATACGCGGGTTGAAGCCATGATACAGTGTCTTTTTGAGGCCACTGAAATAGGCCCTAAACGACGTCATTTACTTCACCAATAAAAGTTAATTTTTTTAAAAAAGTTTCATTTCATTCAGGTTTTCAAAAAAAAAAAAAAAACTGAGAGAAAAGCTTTGGGTTCTCTCTGAGCGAGATTTTCGGCCACAGATCCGATCATCGGACCGACATCGTCCGCCGTACGGTGGCCGGAAAATCAAAAAGGTAAAATTTTTAATTTTTTTATATATATAAATATACATGTATATACTTTTTTTAAAAGATAAAATAAGGAAAACATGTATACAATCGATTTGAAAAGAAAAGAAAGAAAGTAAAAAAAAATAAAAAGAAAGAAAAATAAATAAATAGCGGTAACCTTTGCTTCTTTTCTCCAAATCTCTTAGTGGATTTTTTTTGTGTTTTTTAAATCCCTTTTTTTTAATTCATTCTCCCCCTCGTTACAATGATTTTATCATGGCTTTATAGCCGAAATACATTGTTTTCTATCACTGTTTGCTACTGTTTGGCTTTGCTTCTGTTGTCATTGCCTCTGCTTTGCCTTGTTTCTACTTTTGTGTTTTTGCAGGTACGGGCTTGGTCAATGGAAAGAGCTGGTGGTTATTTTGGTGCAAGGTCACAGGGGAACCAACCCTCGTGCGATGTGCGCGCTGAGGGCGCACATGGTGGCTGACATGGGAGGCACATGGGAGGCGCGGTGCAAGGGTTAAAGGCTAAGGTTTGATTTTCTGAAAATGTTTAAAGTTTTGGGCCATCTGGGTTTTGTTATTTTTAGGTTAGGGTTTAATTTTGGGTTTATTGGGCCCGGGCAAATTTGGGCCCGTACACCTTTACTTGCAAGGGAACTATCTTTGGGTGAGGCCAAATCTTATTGGTAACAGTTATACTGCATGTAGCAAATTTCATCAACCTCTCGAGCCTCACAGTTTACTCATAGAGAGTTAAATATGTGTTTCTTAATAAAATCAAAGACATTGCAAACTTGAGGTTAGTTTGCTAATCTCAACTCAATGAACTTTGGAAAGAAACACATTCACTAAGACTATATGAATACCACTTGGAGGTCTAAGGTAACTAATTGCTAGTTACGTTAAAACATCTCATCCTAGGACGTAGCATCATTATCACTGCCAAGAATATAAGATCAGACCTTAATACAAGTATCCAAAATTGTTCCCCACTATAAAAAAAGTCATGTAAACAACTCATAAGGACTAAAGTGGTTACTCCTTCCCGATCTTCCTAACTCTCCCCAAAACTTAAATCTTTCCCCAGCTTTCACCACTAGGGATTAAAATAGCGGTCAAGTAGCAGAATAGCGGCCACTATATAATGGTAGAAGCTTCGTCCAAAACCGCTATTGCTGAAAATAACAGTGTAAAGCGGAGTCACACCAATAGCGGTGGATTGCGGCCGCAATTTAACGGGTAACGGCCAATTGCGGTAATAGCGGGCCGCTATTCCTGTTATTTTTCTGCTATTCCCGTTAATATCTATTTTTTTTTACTTTGTTCTTAGTTATTAGTTATGTGAATTTTAAAAAAATTCACGACCGCAAATACCCGCAGTGACTGCAATAGCATCCATTATGTCCGCAACCGCAATAAATGCAATGCGACCGAAAATACGGCCGCAACTGCAATTTAAATCCCTGTTCACCACACTTTCCTCCATTCAACCATCATCCTCTTCCCTTGTTCATCTTACTAGTTAAAAATTGGTGTGGCGAACGTGTACGAGCATGACGAATCTAGGTGTCATTAATCCTCCCAGCATCGAGTGTGATCCCACTTACGACTAGATTATAGACCCTACAAGTCGTAACATAGGAGAAACATAGATCAAGCTAGAACAACCTAACATCCAGACCAAGCTAGAACAACCCAACATCCGACCTCTTACATGAAAATCAGCAGACCAACCTGCAAGATCAAACCAATCTCTAAAACCAAAACCAACAAAATATGTATCAACAAAACCGATACCAACAATTCTATCAGTACCCCCCATGGTATTGCAATCCTAATAATCAACATCACACCAGAGCATCACCAACCGACCAAGAATCTCAGCATCAGTAGTTTGGTGGTCAACAATATCTGAACATACATGAGAGAATAAGAGCTATGGAGGAGCAAATTAACTCTCAGCAAAAAAGATATGAAGAACATCAAAAGTTTATCCAAGAGTAAATGGATAGACAAAGGCAAGTAGATGAAAGAAATGAAAGAAACATAAAGCTTATCGATGAGTTAAGAGCAGACATGAGGAATTGCGATCAAAACCCAATGCGTAGAAGGGATGAATCTACCCATTCCAATTGCGATCATTAACATGAAAACCAAGGTAATGAAAATGTGGTAGATGATGTTGATATGGATGATAGCTATTATGAAGATTGTGATGATAGTTATAACTACTCTGGTCAGAATACTCTAGAACAAAAAATGGTGAAAGAATAGAGAAGCATTTACAAGATTTTTAGAAAAGTGAATCTCCAAGACTAGTGAAAAGGTATAAAAATGAACCTTTCATTGAAATTTTTTTACAACATCATGTCTCCCTACTTTTAAGTTCCCTAAAATGATGTATGATGGTTGAGGGGATCCTCATGACCATTTGGCCCATCCATTATATGAACCATATGAATATATTTGGGCTTCAAATGAAGTTAAATGCAAGGCATTTTCCATAACATTAAAATACTTAGATCAAGTGTGGTGTTTGCAACAGTTGTAACATTTCATTACGACTTTTGAACAACTGGAAAACTTGTTTATGAGCAAGTTCTTGGCAAACAAGATATTGAAGCAATCCCTTGTGTACCTTATATCCATTGAACAATGTGAGGATGAGCCTTTGAGAGATTTTGTGAGAATGTTATGATGAAGTCAGAGAAATGGATTGTATTAACAAAAGAAAATGTTTTCTCACTAAATATAAAAATGACTTGAGAATTAATTTAAGATTTTTGAATTATTATTGAATATGTAAATTAAATATATTCCTTATAGATTCTTTTACAGAAATTGTTATGACTTTAACAAAATTAGAATTGGATTGAAAAATCATTTAATTGGAAAATAATATAGTTAATTAAATTAATTAATTAATATTTATTTTGAGAAATTTAAAAAATAATGTAACACCCCAAACTCGGCCTAGATGTTATGGCTGAATCTGATAATGTCACATGGAATGGATTTCAAAAACGAAATTGTCGAGTTAAAATCGTTCCAGCTAATTAATCTTTGTCTTAATTCGGAGTAAAAGGCATGTCCTTTGTTATGTCAAAAAAATCATTTATTTTTAGCGGAAGCTTTGATAAAGTTTAGCTTTGGAAAACTGTTCGTATTTAAGAAAACTGTCATTCTCATTAAAAACCGTGTTTAGACTAAAATCCCATAAACAGTTTAAAAATCCAAATAAAGTCCAACAGTCCATAAAGTCCCAAATTACATCAAAACAACCCAGAAAATAATTGAGAAATAAATATCGAAACTGAGTTTAAAATAGTCTAAATAGGTGTGGCCACAGTCGAGTCCTCCGCTGCACCGAACTGTCAAGTCTGGGGATTACCTGTACAGATTAGACAGAAAGGGTGAGTTTTCGTAAACTTAGTGTATAATCCCCACAGAAAACATATATACAGATACACATCAGAGTATATATAAAAGCAATCTCAAATGTAAGTTTGGGCCTTGGCCCAATCAGACACATTTTGAGATAGATATTAGGGCCTTGTCCCATCTCAGATGCAATATATAGAACAAAATATTAGGATCGTACCACCCGCCTCTACACACCATCTCCGTCCAACCCTATATACCATGTAGGGATTAAATCAACCTACCCATCCCTACACACCATGTTGTACAGAAACGCGGTACATAAACAAAAATTTGCAACTGAGCTACCAAATAACAGGTTTAAGAGCCTTTCAGACACTTTCTCCACAAATCATCAACCTACCCCAATGCAATGTAACATACAATAGAATGTCATGCAGTTATGCAATTTTATCAAATCATACAGTCAGTTCGGTATTCAACTTCAGTCAGACATCATACAATCAGATCACATAAATAGGGGTCTAAATAATGCTTACCGACCCTACAGTAGGTCCACAGTCGACTTGGGTGACCCGTGCAACCTTACAGAACTTCTCAGAACAATGGGCTCACACGCCCATATGGCCCGCCCGTGTGGGTCCACACGCCTATGTGGGCTCGCACTTGTGGGTCCACACGCCCATGTGGGCTTACACATGTGGGTCCACACGCCCATGTAGGCCTGCACATGTGGGTCCACAAGCTGATGTGGCCCACAAGGCCTAAATTGGCCTTGGTGGTATGGATCACACGGCCTGGCCCAGAATTCCACATGCTCATGTGGCCCACACGGCCAAAAATAGTCTACCCCGTATCTCGTACACGGCTTGCCTGGCCATTATACGGTCGTGCCCAGTGCGTACGGCCTGGGCTCATCGATCACACTCTTGTGTTAGGGCACATGGCCTACTACACGGCAGTGTGGCGTTGATAGAATGATTTTTTGCTTCGTCGAAACCTCATTTTCTGCGTTTTCGGGTACATACCTGGTTTATTTCGATGCCCAAGGCATTCCCGCAAGGACCAACACCTAAGATTGATATCACAACCTTCCAAAATCAGTCACAATTCTCGATTAGAACAAAAACCCCAAAACAACAATAGACCACAAAGAGCGTTTAACACTTACGCCAACACCCCGATTGATTGTCTACGATTTTGCAAAAGTAGAGACGCTATCTTCTCAACGTATGATAATCGTGAGCAGAGAACAGCAATTCGGAACAAACGGATGATGCCAATGAGAGAAAAATAATAAGACAGAAGAAAATAGGAGAAAACAAAAAGAACGTCAAGATTCTGAGCAGAATTTTGGCAGGAAAGGGAAACAGAATTTTTGGGAAACAAAAAGATAAAACTACTTTGCCTAATCCCCACTAAACACCATCCTCAACCACCCACTACTCAGAAACCAACTGCAACTAGAACTCTGACCCATGGCCGAGCAAAAAGATTAACATTACACTATTAGGCAGAGTTTCGAACACAGGACCTCCAGCCAACCCACACTCCAGTTAACCACTAAACCAGCAGGCCCATTTTGATATGAAATTAGAAATACTTAAATATAAGCCTACTGCTCAAGTATCGAGCTTAATTCAGAAAAGTAACAAAATTACCAAAGCTAGGACTTGAACTTGGGACCTCACACACACACACCTAGAACACTTAACCACTGAAGTTGTAACACCCTTAACCCACATCCGTCACCGGAACAAGGTTACAAAATGTTACCGAAGTTTACGGAATAATTACACAAAAATTCCATTATTCACTTATATTCACATCAAAGCTATCCACTCGAGTCATAGTCACTAAATTATTAATATCTTGAGATACGGAACTCCAAATTAAGATCCGCTAATTTTCAAAATTTTTGGTCTAGCCAATAAGTACATTTTATTCTTTAAATTCCCCCTATTTTGCTGTCTGATAGTTCTGACCCCTCTTCACTAAAAATTAATTATCTCCTTATATGAGATTTGGATGATGGTATCGTTTGTTTCTTTTAAAGATAGAATCATTAATAATTTTAAGTATATAAATTATAACCCATAATTATTCTTTCAAAATTTTTAATGATTTTCCAAATTCAGAACAGGGAGCTCGAAATCACTCTGACCTTATCTCATAAAAATTCAAGTCTCTCCTAATATGAAAGTCTTTTGCTTACACCGTTTCTTCTATGTGAAACTAGATTCAAAAGTCTTTAATTCCATATCTTACTCAACTTCTAGTTCGATTTCCATAATTTATAGTGAATTTTCAAAATCGAACTATTGCTACTAACTAAAAACTATTTTAGTACAAAATATTGTTAACTAGTTTATAACATCTTTACTTCATTTCATTTAAACTCCATACATGGCATATAAATCTTTAAACATAAAAAAAAATCTATCGGAATTGATCTGGATAGTGTGCCTTGTTGTGTTGATCCTATCTACCAACTTCACTTCAATTCAATCTACATAAAAATATCAAACACACACAAGTAAGCTTATTGAAGCTTAGTAAGTTCATAGGTTTAAAAGTAATGCTTACCAAACATAATATTTCCAAACAATAAAAAAATATTTACTAAAGTTTCCTGCCATTCACAACCACTGTTATAATACTTCATATAGTTGAGCTCAACATTAACAACTACTCAATCTCTTTTATTTGGTTCACTCCCCTTGTATTATTTATTATCAAATTAGGAAACGACTTACGAAATTGAGTACGTCATTGCTCAATGCCATGATTCACAACTCAGTATGGTTTTCCTCATTGTAATACCATACCTACATTTTACAACTCGGTATAGGAAATGCCATACCTACGTTTCTTAACTCAGTATAGATAATACCATACCTACGTATCACAACTCAGTATGGTTAATACCTACCTACATTTCACAACGCAGTATGGATGATACCATACCTACATTTCACAACTTTGCCATGGATCAACCATGGTTTTATCCGTCAATTCATCACATGTCACGATATGAACGTATTCAATCCTGCGTTTTTCCTAATTTGAATTTCCACCTTTATTCTTTCATTTTAACATAGTTTTCACAATCCCACAACAAATTCATATTTAATAACACATTATATCATTCAATCATTCACAAATAAACATGTAAATTCAACCATATGAACTTACCCAGCTGATTTGTAAAAGATTTCGAAATATAGGAACTATTCCGCAACTTTTTATTTTCCTCATTCGCCTTTGGATTCTTGATCTATAATATAAAATATTTCCACTCATTAGCATTTATTTCATTTCTATTTCACTTCACAATTTATGCTCTTCAATTTTTGAAATTACACTTTTACCCCAAAATTTACAATTTTTACAGTTTAGTTCCTACTAAATTCACCCATCAATTGAACTAACTTTTCTCAATTAACACTTTATTTTATCATTATAAACTATTTCAAAACCTTTTATATTCTGAATTTCAACACCAACCTCTAATTCACAATTTTTTCGCAATTAGGACTTAAATACCATTTTCTATCAAAATTACTTAATAAAACCACTTTAATATGAAATTAGAACTTCAATTTCATGATAATTCATCATAAAATTCCCTTACTCAGCCAGGGTAACTTCCAATTTCACCCACCAAATCAAAAACTAATGAATTTTATAAGTGGGCCTAATTGTAAAAGTCATAAAAACATAAAAATTATCAACAAAAAGCAAGAATTAAACTCACATGATGTAAAAATATAAAAAACCAGATTTCTCTAGACCTCCTATGGCGTTTTGGCTGAGAAAATATGAAGAGATCTCTAGATTTTTCAAATTTGTCCTTATTTTATATGTTAAAATTGTAAAATTTCAAATTTTGCCATTATTTCCCTTACTTTTCTGCTGATTTTCTTGCCCTTTCCATCCAACCTATTCAATTTTAGGCTTAATTTCACTTTAAATCAACACTTGAGCTATTTAATCCTTCTAGCAAATTTTACATTTGTTACAATTTAGTCATTTTTGCTTAATTGACTACCCAAACGTTAAAATTTCTCAACCAAACTTTAATACTAACTTAGTGACACTCCATAAATATTTTTAAAAATATTTATGGCTCGGTTTTCAAATTTGAGGTCTCGATACCTCGTTTTTGACCCATTTGACCTAATAAATTCTTTTAATTCACCGATTCACAAATTCTTCTAAATTCTTATTTGACTCATAGATATTAAATTACTATCTTGTTCAATCTTACTTTTCGGATTTAGTAATCTCAAATCACCATTTCCGAAACCACTGAAATTAGGTCATTACAGAAGCAGATACACATTTGTGTCAATAAATCGCAAAAGCCAAAACATAAAATTTGGGGCGATACAAATGTTGAATTAGATTAAATTATAAAGTGTTGGATCAAAAATTCAAAAAACACATATAATTTGATCTAATACATGAAAGGCTTAATTCCCCTCATATGATAAGTGAGGTGTAGTAACCCTAATAATATTTACTAGGGTGTGCCGCCCATCACTCTTCTAGTTAGATTAGAAGAGCATTTTCTATTAAATAATATTATTTGTGTAACATTTGTTCAACTAGGATGCTCTTATCTCTCCTTATAAATAGATTTTATTGGTAAAGCTATTTAGATACAGGTTTTATATATTGTTATTTTGTAAGAAAGTAGTGGGAATTTATTTTTAGAATAAATTCTATTTTTCGAGAATTATAATTTCTATCAATTTTTTATTGAGAGAATTAGTTTTCTACTTTAATTAATTAAATCGTTTCTTGTCTTATGTTTAGCTCGTGTTGCTCAAGCCCACACTCGACACAATTTGAGGTACGAGAATAGCGAAGAATGTCATTTGGTTGTAAGTTGAGAACAATAATGATTCGTCTCGCACAAAACACAAGTACTTTTCAGTAAAAGGTTTATTGTTATAACGATGGGCATTGAAACTACCAAATATAAATTCCTATGAAAAAAAAATAGCAGTATAAAGTAGTAGGGTCGAATCTATAGGGACTGACTATCCAATTTCGCCTTTTTTCGTGATCAGAATTGCTATCGCAATCACAGTCGTGCCCACGAATTGTGCGTAACAAAGTTAAAAAATAAAAAAATGGGGGGTTTTAAATTGATAAAGATAATAAAATAAGGAAATACGAAGTGTATTAAAATAAAATAAAAACAAATTCAAAATTGCAAAAAAATAAGTTTAATCAAATGAAGTAAACTGGTAAATAAAATATTTTTAAGCTTAGCCTAAGTTTCGGTGTACTCCAATCTTGAATCAATCCTTGAAATAGATTTTCCCTTCCAAGCGATAAGCTGGTTACAGTAATTGAGGATCCCTTAAATCGCCAACTCTTCCTCTTGTATTCGATCCCGGTATCACCTGCAAATAGACCCTTGTCAAATTTCTAACCACGTGACACGTACCCGTAATTTAAGAATTTGACAGTCTTGCAATTTGAAAAGTCCAACTCGAATTAACAGTCTCAACCTCGTTAGTCACTTTAAATTTAAGTTGTTCTTTTTTGATCACCACAAAAAAATTGTTAATTTGATCATCATTGTTAAAAAAATTGACCAAATTGGTCACTCCATTAAATTTAATGTAATGTACTCATTTCCTTTTTTTATTTTTTTAATTTCTCTTCAACTTTTCTTCTCTCTTTTTTCATCTTCTTCCTTCTAATTCAAAAGTCAAGGTTGTTTGAATCGGGCCAAATCGGCTAGTGTAACCTCCCTAACCCGATCTAGACGTTATAGTTGGATTTTGAAGGCTATATTAGCCACCGAAATGGCCTAGTAAAATTATTGGAGTTTTAAAATAGTCTTTTTTAAAACATTTGTTTACCTTTGAAGAAAAACTTAGCGTATTTTCTCTTTTTCACTAACACTACGCGTTTCAGAAACTAATTGATTTTAACATTTTCCTTGTAATGATGACTATTTTTGAAAACTTAATTGATTTCCAATTTGTCTACTTTTGAAAAACTTATTTACATAATATCGTAGCGTAAAAGTGATATTCAACATGATTTTAATGAAAAACCAAAATTTCATGCATAATTAAATCAAAATATATGTTTTAATAGCCTAAATTCAATTTAAACGTCATGCATGTCAAATAATCCCCAAATTAAAAATCTCATGCCACAATTCATATAAAATATTACAGTTTTCAAATAACAATAATTATAATTATGTCTAAAATATTTTTACGAAAATAATTTGAGACAAACCCTCTAAATGCCGAGTCCGTCCTAACATTGCAGGTTACTTGAGAATATAGGGGTGAGCTTAAAGAGCTAAGTGTGAGTCTAAACACAAGAAAATCAGTGCAAAATAGTAGACATAACATACAGGACATCAGTTTTTTAGATAAACACATTAGTATAACATTTCAAAATTTTCAGTTTACTTTAATATGCTTATGAATGGCAATGCAATTTTAGTTTATCAGAAAAGATCCTACACACTCTGCTACACAACGCAATAAGAGTTCCCTAAAACTTATCCATCCTTACATACCTCCTTATGGATAAATCATCGTAACACCCCCTAACCCTTATCTATCGTTGAAACAGGGTTACAGAACATTACTAGACTTTTTAGATCAAATATGAACATTACATAATCATCTAGCATACATATCATAATTTAATCATATTGTTCATTTTATGAGCCCTCGAGGCCCAAAATATGTGTTAGAAACAAATTAGGATTAAATCGGGTACTTCAGGAATTTTTCGCAAAATTTCAAAAAAATTTTCCTAGGTGCAGGGGACACATGTCTGTGTGGCCAACGGACACGCCCGTGTGGCCTTGGGACACACCCGTGTCTCAAGCCGTGTCTAACCCTGTGTAACTTTCTGACTTGGGTCACATGGCCAGCCACACACCCATGTGCTAGGCCGCGTGTCTCACACGGCAGAGATACGCGCCAGTGCCTCTTTCAGTGTGAAAATACCTAGGCATTCTGTTTGAAATTTTTAAATTGCAGGGGACACACGACCAAATCACACGCCCATGTAATAGCCGTCTGTTTCACACGGTCCAGTCACACGCCCGTGTGTCTGGCCGTGTGGACTCAAAATGAGCCTTAAACATCAAGTTTACCCTTCCTTGCAACCTTGAACACCAAGCAACTCAAAAACCAATCGTTCAATCACATTAAAACACGATTTAATACCTTTAAAACATGTCAAAATAATCATCTAGTTTCCTAACCAATGTACCCTCATAGGTACTTCACATATATTATGAAAACAATCAAATAAAACACCATTTAAGCCAATTCTAAATTCATGCCAATTTCAACCCAAATTTGCCTATATCACACTCACTTATGCATTAATTTAAACATTCCATATTAAACCTCAACTTAACATATATGATCATGTATATAAGTAACCAATATCATCTTATAACATCATTTACATTCACTTCCCAAAATGACCAACATAAAACATCCTAAGTACATGTCGACACAAAAAGAAATATACATTACCACGTTTTGAGTTCGGGAACGTTGATGGATGCTGAATTGGCAATCTGACTTTAACCTAACCTGCGCAAGGAAAGCAAACCGTACGCTGAGTATAGACTCAGTAGTATTTCTATAATTCGAATATTTAAAGTAAAATAATATAACATACATGTTTAATCATACGATATCAATAACCATTCAAATAATCAATTCATAACAAATTATTCATAACTTATTCATTATTCATCACTTGCTATCTCAAATAACTTTTCACAATTCATATTTCTCATTTCCATTTCACATTCAATGCTTTCAACACCATTCACATTATCATTTCATTTAATTACCCCTATTAACACGACTCAGATTCGGACAGATACACGGATCCAACCAAAACATACTAGTTTGAACACTGTGCCTCATCAGATAATTCGAAGTAATAAGTTGACACCCAGTGTCTCATCAGTTAAACCAAAGTAAATTGGCACTCAGTGCCTCATCAAATTAATTTGAAGTAAATAATTGACACGCAGTGTCTCATCGACTCAAGGTCGAAGAATCCTTGAACACTTCCAATCCTATTGCATGCCATCTATATCTGACTCAGCCTGATACAGTTAATAGGGTTTCAATTTATTTTTCAAGTACAACATATATACAATATTCAATTTCCACATCATTCACAAATACATATAAATTCAATTCAATATCAAAATACTAATACTCACCTTAATTACTTACCATAAACATTTATATTAAAATATAACAATTAATAATTAAATTTGGATTATAGAAATACAAACCGGAGCTTCCGAACTACTCCTCGTCAATTTTATCTTTTCCTTTCTTAGTTGAGGTTTTCGGCACAACGTTGGCTACGAAGATTAAAACAATTAAAATTCATCAATAAATAAAATTTTACATTGAATATTTCAATTTTCATTCAACATTTGCCTAAATTCCAATTTAGCCCCTAAACTGAGACTATTTTATTTCTTCACAATTAATTCTATATTTTCATTTTTAAACTAAATTTAACTCTCTGATTTCATTGAAATCCCTAAATTTTGAAATTTTCACAATTTAGTCCCTATTACTCAAGACTTATAATTTATTCGCAATTCAATCCATTTTCATTATAACTTAAAATTCTATCAATTTAATCTCTAATACTCAAATTATTCAACATGAACAACATTTAAAAATTCAATAGTTTCTAAAATTTCAACATAGGTTAAGTAATATTTAATACCGAATTCTAAAAACATAAAATTACAAGAAAAATGGACTAAATTGCCTTACCAATTGAGCTTTAATTAATATAATATAATATTTAATAATATTTACTTAAATAATAAGTATGTTATCATTATTATAAATATATGTATATAAATTTTACACATGTCATCACTAACACCATCCACTTGTCAATTTAATGTTTAATTGCTTATTTAGTCCTTCACTTTCTCTCTAGTTTATAATTTAACTTTCACCTATATGCAATTTAGTCCTTATACTTAATTACTTTTAATTTAAAAAAATTCATCGAATCAAAACCTAATTAACCACACAACTAACTTTGTAAAATTTTTTTTAAAATATTTACAAATCCGTTTTATGAAAACGGAAACCCGAAAGTACACTTTTCGATACCCGTGACTATCAGGTCGTTACAATTCTCCCCCTTAATAAATTTCTTCCTTGAAATTTACTTGAAAAAAGGGGGGTACTGAGATCTCATAGTTTCTTCCGGTTCCCAAGTTGCTTCTTCAACACTATGACTATGCCATAACACTTTTACTATCGGAACCCGTTTATTACGCAATTCTTTTACTTCCCGTGCTAAAATCTCAGTCGGCTCTTCTTCATATGACAAATCAGGTCGAATCTCAATATATTCTGTCGAAATAACATGAGATGGATCGATTGATATCTTCTGAGCATTGAAACATGAAAAACATCATGAATTTTCTGTAATTCTGCAAGTAAGGCCAAACAATGCGCAACCGGTCCAACTCTTTCCGTAATTTCATATGGTTCAATAAAGTGAGGACTCAGTTTCCTTTTTCGGCCAAATCTCAAAATTTTCTTCCAAGGTGAAACTTTAAGAAATACCTTACCTTATCACCAACGGAGTATTCAATATCTCGACGTTTCAAGTCTACATATGACTTTTGTCTGTCAAAAGCTGCATTCAGTCTGTCTCAAATTTTCTTAACGATGTCTTTTGTTTCTTGAATTAATTTCGGCTCGATTATTTTTCTTTCACTCAATTCCATTCAACAAATAAGTGATCAACATTTACGACCATATAAAGCTTCATACGGTGCCATTTGAATACTCGATTGAAAACTATTATTGTATACAAATTCAGCCAAAGGTAAGTAGCGTTCCCAACCTGATTCAAAATCAATATCACAAGTATGAAGCATATCTTTCAAAATCTGAACAATACGTTTAGTTTTCTTGTCAATTTATGGATGAAAAGTTATGTTAAAATTAAGTTGCGTACCAAGAGATTCATGCAACTGTTTCCAAAATCTCGAAGTAAACCGCAGATCCCTATTAGAAATTATCGACATAGGAACACCGTGCAATCTTACAATTTCTTAAATATAAACTTCAACAAGCTTTTGAAGTGACCAATCAGTTTTGACTGCTATAAAATGAGCCGATTTCGTAAGTCGATAAACAATTACCCAAATAGCATTTTTCTTACTTGCCGATAATGATAACCCCGTTACAAAATCCATCGTGATACAATCCTATTTCCATTCAGGAATATTAATAGACTGAAGTAATCTGGTAGGAACCTAATGTTCTGCCTTAACTCGCTGACAAGTTAAGCATTTAGCCACATACTCAACTACATCTCTTTTCATTCCTGGCCATCAATAAGATTATCGTAGGTTACGATACATTTTTGTTCCTTCGAGATGTAAAGCAAAAGGATTATCACGAGCTTCGTGAAGTATCAACTCTTTTAATTCAAAAACATCTGGAACATAGATTCTGTTACGAAATCTTAAGCAATCATTTTCATCAATGCTGAAATTTTCTAGCATGCCATTCTAAACCATTTCTCTTTTCTTCACTAATTTTTCATCTTCTAATTGTGATGACTTGATCCGATCAAACATCACCGGTTTAATTCTCAATTCAGCCAACAAACTTCAATCATCACTGATACTGAGCAGAGCAAATATTGCTCGCAATTCAATTATTGCTTTTCTACTCAATGCATTAGCTACAACATTAGCTTTACCAGGATGATAATCAATAGCACAATCATAATCTTTTATATTTGAAAAAAACACAATTCATTTTATTTGAATAAATTTTATTGTGTATGAAAATAAAAATATGATTTAATAATTTGATTTTTTTAAAAAAATTGAGTGCAAAAAATAATTTTAAAGGCATTAAGTTATATTAGATTATAGCACATTTGAAAAAATATTAAATATAACATAAATTTCTAAAAAAAATTGTATAAAAATTAAATGTGGCTTTGGTTGTAAAGTTAAGGCTTTAAAATTTGTCATAAGCGTATGCACAAGTGGCTTACTTATATTTTTGGGAGGACTATAGTGTAAATTTATGAAGGACTAAATTGAAAAATTTTAAACTTTGGGGGGCCATGGTCCCCTTGGACCTTAACGTCGCTCCGCCATTGTGTATGCATGTGGGCATGATGTCTTTAGAATGCAAGTGTGCATTTGAATATAACATATAATACATAATTACAATGTAAGATTTTAACGTAATTAATAATAACACATCCAATATGTACAATATTAAATTGAAAAATAAAATAAAACATAAGGTGTTCTCATCAATATTGAGCTAGTATCTAGTTTACTTGTGACATAAACTTAATTAACAATGTTACCAATATATGCATTTGATGGAGGTAATAAAGGATGCATAATAATATTAAATAAAATTTTGATTTTGTGGTAATATTAATTTTTATTGTTTTAAATAACATAGGTTCAAATTCCAATATATGAAAATTTTTATTAGATTTTTAAAAATAAAAGTTCTAAAATACCTTCAAATAATATAACTTAATTTAATTCTGATTGATATTTTGTAATTTTTCTAATCGAGTTGGTGCCTAGTTTACTAGTGACACCAACTTAGTTAGAGGCTTTATAAAAATATAGATAGATATCTGAGGTAGTAAAGTGTATATGATAAAATTAAATTAAAATAAGGCATTGGTTGAGTGGTAAACTTAAGGTTTTATCGATACTCTTGGGTTGGGTTTAAGTCCAACCTCATGCAAAAAAAATTTTTTTTAAAATAAAAGATTAAAATACCTTCAAATAATATAAATTATTTAATTTAAAAATATTTCTATAATTTTCCTATCCAAATTGGTGCTTAGTTGACTTATGACACCAACTCCGTCATGACTTAAATAATAGTATAGATATACAATTGATATAGGTAATAAAGTGTGCATAATAAAATTAAATTTTTAAAAATATCAAAATAAAGCTTTAGTTGAATGATAAGTTAAAAGTTTTATTAATGCAATTAATGTAGGTTCAAATTCCATTTTATGCATATTTTATTATTATTTTAAAGTAAAATATTAAAATACCCTCGAATAATATAATTTGTTTTAATTATGAAAGGACATTTTAATAATTTTTCTAACCAAGTTGGTGACCGCTTGACTTGTGACACCAACTTTGTCAAGGCATAAATAATAATATAGAAGTATAGTTATACAATTGAGGGAGGTAAAAAGTGTGCATAATAAAATAATATTTTTAAAATATCAAAATAAAGCTTTAGTTGAGTGGTAAATTAAAGATTTTATTAATGCAATTGATGTGAGTTCAAATTCCATAATAAACATATTTTTATTTATTCTTTTATTTTAATAAAAGAACTAAAATACACTCGAATAATATAACTTGTTTTAATTACGAAAATTTATTTTCGTAATTTTTCTAACCGAGTTGGTGCCTAATTGACTCGTGACACTAACTCCTTCAAATCCAATCATATGTTGTAATTCTTTGGGTAAAGTATACAAATGGTCACTCAACTATTAATTTTTTGATTTAATTATTAATTTTTTCTAAATTAAATATTTTAATCATAAAGATGAAAAAAGCAACAAATTTAGTTTTCAATATTTACAAAATTTGTCATTTTAGTTCAAATTATAAAAATTCAATAAATTTAACCCTCAACACTTATAAAATAACAAATTTTGATTTTTAAATTTTTTATGAAAATTAAATGTGACTTTAGTTGAAATGGTAAGATTAGGACTTTAAAATTTATGATTACTTATTCAAATCACACAGTTACTCTTTTAGATTTATTTAACATGAAAACATAAAGAATATCATTATTGTAGCACCCCAAACTTGGCATAAACGTTATGGTCAAATCCGAAAGTGTTACGAAGAAGGGTTTTGAAATCGACAATACTTTGATAAAACCATGTTTAGTTATTTGATAAAACGTCCAAGTGTTATAGATAAATTCGTTACTGAAAATGTTGTATGATGTTCAAAAGTTATCCATTTATTTCGCAGCAGAAGTTTGAAATTTTTAAAACCAAAACCACGCTCGTGTTTTGAAAAATAACATTTGTTCGCGTAAATTCGATATTTTTTCAAATTGTCGTAGTTTAGAAATCATAACGCAACCACACCAAAAATTTAAACCAAATAGTCCAAATAGTTCAGAGAGTCCAAAAATTACAAAACTCTCACGAAAGTAAAAAATTCCAGTAAAAACCCTTAAATAATACTAATGGAAATAGTTTTCTGTCAGGTGGTCACCCCTGATCGTTCGTCGCACTGACCCACCTATGTCTGTAGATTACCTGAATAGAATAGACAAACAGATGTGAGTTTTCGTAAACTTAGTGTGTAACCCAACAGTAATAGTCATGCAACATTCACAATATTTCATATACAGTCAGATACAGACTCAGACCTAAGTCCATAACAGATACAGATATAGGAATCAGATAAACAAAACAAATATATAGAATCCTATCCCCATCCTCTACACACCATCTCCAACCATCCCATCACACCATGTGAGGTTAAAAACTCCCACCCATCCCTACACATCATATAGTGTCGATGCGACACATAACAGATAATATGCAGTTAAGCTGCCAGAATATAGGTGAAAGGTCGTCGTATAGATCACTTCCTCTACATATACAAATCCCACCCCAAACATAGGTACATAATACAAAATTAACAAGCCTATCATGCTCGTATGCAGATTACATATTTATATACTCAACAAAACAGTCATACATACATATCAGTGTCCTACTCAAATCAGACTATTAGAATATCAGATCATATGAAGTAGGGTTTGGTTAGCCCTTACCAACCCTACGATAGGTCCACAGTCGATCGGTACGACCCGTGCGACTGTAGAGAACATTTTAGAATTTTGGGTCCACATGCCCGTATGGGCCCATATGCCCAGATTGGCCTTGCTGTATGGCCCACACAGCTTGGCCCAAAACCCACACGTTCGTGTAGGCCCACACGCCAAATCTTTCTTAGCCTGTGTGGCCCACAAGACCACACTCACACCGATACACGGCCGTGTCATGTGCACGACCATACCTTCGTTAGTCACATGGCCGTGTTTCACACACAGCCAACCATATGCACGTATGGAGTCGACGGTCTCTATTTTTGACTTTCGTCGAAGCTCAATTTTTCGTGTTAGGAGTACACACCTGGACTCATTTTTTTTATGTAAAAACAATCCCGAAACCTCTGACATCCTAAAACAGTATACCAAACGCCATATTAACAATTAAATACAAATCGGCAACAAAACCCAAACAAGGCTCATGAACTTACCGGCGATGGAAACAACCTCTACCACGAATTAGGTCATTGGAGTGTAATTTGCTGCTTCACAGTCTTCTCCTACGCAACACACATTCACAGAAATTAACTCCCTTAGCTACTTGCCATCCTACCAAAATAAAAGATATAATTCTAAACGATGTTTTGAAAATTGAAAGCTACAGAAACACCAAAATCCCACTTACCAAAATGAACGAAGGAAACCGAAAATCCAAGACGTAAAGATTTGACGGCAGTTTGTGAACAGGATAGTAGGAGGTAGCAAAAAGAAGAAAAGAAATTAAAATGAAGAGAAAGGGAAGAAACAAAACTGAAGTCAAATTTTTGGGAAGAAAGAGAAAAATTTTGAAAAAATAAAATAAAATAAAATAAAATAAAAATAATCAATTTGATTAATATCTCAACTCCCCACTAACAACCACATCCCATAATATCCTTCACACTAACCACATCCAACTACTTCAGACTCCTAACTCGACAGAACCTTTAATAGACAACCAGAACAAAAATTAACACCCACGCTTACGCAGGGATTCAAACTCAGGACCTTCAACATACTAACTTCTTACCACTCGAACCAGCAAACTCATTCTAATATAGATTAACAAACAATATTTTATAAGCCCACCCAATAGGGATAAGGCTTGAATCAAAAATAATTTTTTTTTTTTTACAAATGTAAGACTTGAATCTAAGATCTCACACACATACCCAAAACACTTAATCACAAAAGTAGATACATATTTATTTCAAATTTTACAAAACCAGACTTAAATTATTCTGGGCGTTACAATCATAGTTATATTTTCTTACTTTATAAAAAAATGTGTTTTTTAATAATTTCTCAATTAAAATGATATAACTTATGGCACCAACTCAATTAAGAGCTTAAATATACTAATATAAATAGATAATTTTTCAAAGAAATAATCTTTCTATGATAATTTTTTAAAAAAAGCTTGTGGTGTATATAAACGTATAACATATTTTTGGAACAAAATTCATTTGTGTGGAAAATTCTTAATAATAGAATAAAATTGATTGAAAATATTGATTTTAATATATTAGTAGTTAAGGCTCAATTAAATTGTGATGAATGAGTTGAGATGGGTTCATTTCAGACTTCTTGTTGCTTGTTACATATATCTCTTTTTAAAATTTATCAAAATATGAAAAATAAATACTTTTAAAATACTATTTATTGTTTTGTAAAAGAAATAAAGCTTTAGTAATTTTCTAATTGAGTTGGATTGGAAATGTTCATCAGTCAACTCATGTTAGATTTAAGTATAATATTAACAAATATTATATTTGTCCAAGTTTGATCTAGCCCAAAATATGGCTTTAAAATATTACTTAAGTCTACTCATATTTGTAAATGACTAACCCAAACCTTTTTAAGTCCGTCTCGTATTTTTAATTTTTCTTAAAATATATATTTATATTATTTTAAATTAATATTTAATAAATTTATATATTTTATATATTAAAATTTTATATATAATCATCTTATCATTTTTTATGTTTATATTATAATAGTATTATTTACTACCATAGATTTATTTTTATGTGTTATTAACTACATAATATATAAAAAACATAACATAAAATAAAACATTACAAACTTAAAAACGGGTCAAGCCTTGAATGTTCAAGCCTGAGCTCAATCCATATTTTAAATAGGCCTAATTTTTCTAAGCCTATTTTTCGAGTTTAATATTTTTACACAAATCCTTCTAAATTTTGAGTGGACTTTTGAGTTTGGTGCATAACTCGACCATGAACAAATCTAACTGGAATTAGACTTATGGCAATTCAACCCACCCCTTAATATATAATATAGGTGAATCGTTAAAAAAAGAAGGTAAATATTTGTGGATCAGTAATGAATTTCAATTTAGCATAATGATTTATTTGGTCCTCCAACTTTATAAATAAAATTATTTTAGCCCTTCATTTAATTATTCATTTTTTTTAGCCTTTAAATTTTTATTTTTTGTCAAATCACTCGAAAAAAAGAAAAGAAAGCTGGCATGGACTTTTTATTGGTCTAAAAATAAATTTTGGACACATTCTATCAATTTGATTTTAAACATAAAAATTTAACAAATTTAACTCTCAATGTTTGCAAAATTTGTCATTTTAATTTAAATTTTAAAAATTCAATAAAATTAACACTCAACATTTACAAAATAACTTATTTTAATTTTTAAAATTTATATGAAAATTAAATGTGACTTTATTTGAAATGGTAAAATTAAGGCTTTAAAATTTATAATTACATGTTCAAATCACACCAAATTTAGTTATTCTTTTAGATTTATTTGATATGAAAAGATAAAAATACCGTGATAGTTATATTTTCTTACTTTGTAAAAGAAAGTGTCTTTTGTAATTTCCCAATTGGTATCCGATTGATTTGTGATACCAACTCGTTAAAATTTAAATATAATGGATAATTTTTCAAATAAATAATATTTTTAAGATAATTTTTTTAAAAAATGACTGGTAGTATATATAAACTGTATAACATATTTTTGGAATGAAATTCATTGGTGGGAAAGGAAAATAAGAGTTTGGGGAAAAATTAAGAACAAATCTTTTTAATAATCGAAGAAAATTGATTGAAAATATTAATTTTGATATATTAGTAGTTAAGTCTCAATTAAATAGTGACAAAAACTTGAGATGAGTTCTTATTACTTCTTACATACATCTATTTTTCTAAATTTATTAAAATATAAAAATAAATACCTTCAAAATACTATTAATTGTTTAGTAAAAAATAATATTTTAGTAATTTTCTAACTAAGTTGGGTTAGAAATGTTCATCGGTTAGGTCGGGTTGGCCTAAGTATAATATATAAGTTCAAGGGTTCTAAGAGGCGAAAAATTAAATGGATGACTAGAATGATTTTTCTATAAAGTTGAAGGACAAAAAAAATCATTATGCCTTTTATTATCTCGTATACAAGATGTGAAGTTTCTTTGGTGTAGGTTTGTTGAAGATCTGTTAGTTGATTAGTAGGTAGTTGTAGTAGCAGTTAGATAGTTAGTTATGTAAACAATGTATATATAAGCATTAGAATGCTTTGTAATCAGGATATGTGTAAATAATCCAAAGAATTTATTCAGCTCCTGACTTCCTCTGCTAATGCACATTGTCTTCTGGTCATTGGACACCAGTTGACACCAGTCATTGGCCACCAGTTGACATGGTATCAGAGCCATCGTTGGTGGTTTAACTCCGTTCAACTTGCTGCCTTAGTCATTGTAACAACTCGATTTTTAGTGGTGTTAGAAATAGTGATTTTGAAATCACAAGCCTAACGAGTAAGTTCGAATAATTAGTATTTAAGTTATACGAGTCAATAATAATTTTTATATTAAATTTTGATTTGATGATTTTAACTAATTGAATTAAAAGTTAGTATAAGTGGTTTGGTTCAAAAGGTAAGTGATTATTGAAAATGAGGTCTCCGTAATTTAAAGCTGTAAATGTTTTTACTAAATATTTACAGAGTCTTATTATATGTAAATTAAAGTTTAGTCCAGTAATTTTGATGATTTATTGCTTAATCACAATAAAATGATTAAATTGTAAAAGAGATAAAAGTTAATTGCTTTTGATTTAAAATAGTAAAAGGACCAAAATGGTAACTAAACCATGGTTAAAAAGTCCAAGCGGTGGTGACATGATTAAAATCACTAACTTTTGGACTATTTGCTCATTTAGTCCTAATTAGTTTAGGATTAAATTGAAATTAAACTTGTTTAGTTAAAATTTAAAATAATTGAAGGACCAATTGTATAATTAAACCTGCCTGAATTGATAATTATATCATTTGAATAGATAGTGGGCAGTTTGCAAGGCTAGTTGCAGGAAATTTTATTGAAATTCTAAGGTTATAATAGTAATTTATGAAATTAAGTAAAATGTAAATAAAATAAAAAGCCAAAATGTCTATCATCTTTTTATTTCTTCCTTCACAAAAACCAATTCCACCATTTTTGAGAAGAGAAACTTTCGGCCAAGTTAGGTTTCGTCAATTAAGTAAGTAAATCTTACCCGCTTTTAGTAAGTTTTATGTTTTTGAGCTCGTATTAGCTTAATCTAGCTAACTCGGGGACTAATTTGTAAATATATAAAATGTTATGCATCATTCCATTGATGAATTTGAGTTATTATTGAAGCTTTATGATAGATTATTAAGCTTGGTTGCTAAATATGAATATTTTGTAAAGTAGTTTTCGTTGATTTTAATGTTGAAGGATTAAAATGTGAAAATGGTAAAAGTACAAGGATTTGATACAAAATAACAACAAGTATGGGCTGTAATGAGGGGTTTAATTAATCTGCTAAGCTTGTATTTAATAGAAAATGGTTAAATTGTATGATTTGGTCCTAGGGATTAAATTGCCTAAAAATGAAATGCTTGGGGTAATTTCATAAAATGTCAAAAAGGACTTTATTGCATATAATGAGTTAATTTTACTGTTGGAATTAGTTAATTGAATGAAAACATTATTTTTAAACCTAGAATGTGTAGTAAGTTTGTTCGGTTGAATTTTAGTACATTTATAAATGTATTATATGAACCTAATTGCATAATGTTGGATTACATTGATGTGTGTAATTGAAAATGGAAATAATGAATTAAAATAACGTTAATCACTGATTGAGATACTCTAAGCAGTTACTGGTAATCAATCATGTAAGTTCATACGTTATTTATAGTTCTAATGATTTTATATTATTTTTTAATATAATATTCTTAAATGTTATATTGTATTATAGTATGATCTTGAAAAAAATGGAATACTGAATATACTGAACGTGCTCAAAAGAGTAATGTCTACTGATTATACTAAAAGTTGCTCAAACGAGCAATATCCTCTGATTATACTGAATGGGCTCAAACGAGCAATGTCTAATGATTATACTGAATGTACTCAAACGAGCAATATCTACTAAATTTACTGAACGTGCTCGAAAGAGCAATGTCTATTGATTATACTGAAAGTTAATCAAACAAGCAATATCTACTAATTATACCGAATGGACTCAAACGAGCAATATCTACTGAATATACTAAACGTGCTCAAAAAAGCAATGTCTACTGATTATACTGAAAGTTGCTCAAACGAGCGATATCCACTGATTATACGGAATTCATGCTCAAACAAGCATTATCCATTAATTACACGAAATGAGGTCTCACTATACTGATGATTTGAAAATAAATACTAAAATAATGTTCTGATCACTATTCGTCTATTGAAATTTGTGATTGACAAGACTCTGTTCACTAATCTTTATTTGAATTATTATTTATGTTGATTTGACAAGCTTTACAGTTAAATTGGTAGACTTACTAAGCTTTATGAAAGCTTACTCATATCAATTGTCTTATTTCTTGTAGATACGTTTTGTGGATTGGGAGATCGGATTAGCACGAAGAAATCACACTATTCGAGGATCATTTGGTAACTTTTGAATATATCTTGGCTTTTATGGCATGTAATAGGAACAATTGATCATGATTGTAATGGTTCATAAGTATTATGTAATGAGTATGTGATATACTTTGATGTTGTGGTATGAGTAACTAATGTGGTATGCATGTAAGTCTCAAGTTAAAGTAAATGGATGAACATGAAATGGTAAGTTAGTATGAATTAAATAGGGTAGGTGAAATTGAATGCAAAGTATTTTGGGTGTGTAATGATGCATAATTGCTCATGTTGTATAACTTAGATATGCTTATGTCCTTGATATATTTAAAACTACTTGATGCATGAATTTGTGGTACCAACTTAGGTACAAAGAAAAAAAAATATTGTTAATTATTCTAGTTAACTTGATGCTATTGTTACTGAATGTTCTAAAACATGCAGTGATACTCCGTAACCCTAATCTGGCGATGGAAATAGTTATGGATGTTACAGTCATAGTAGTTCAGCTTGTTAACGTTCTTTCTTCTGATTTGTTACAAATTTGTTTCCTTTCTAGATCTGAACATTTATTGATTTGTTTTTCCACACAATCATGGTTCATCCACAAGACAACCAAATCCAAATTGACTTTAGTCATCTGCTCTACCTTCATCCATTAGATACACCTAGGACGCTGCTTGTGTCTCATCAGTTGAATGAGATTGAAAATTACAACTTGTGTAGTTGGTTAATGAGAATTACCCTCCTTGCCAAAAACAAAATAGGATTTATTGATGGCTCTTGTTCTGGTGATGCTTTGCCACTTGAACTTTTGGCTCAATGGGATCAATGCAATATCATTGTTCTCTCTTAGGTCTTGAACACTATTAGTCAAGAGCTCTCTATAAGTGTCGTGTTTGCTTCGAGTGCTTCATTGGTTTGGTAAGATTTGAAGGAACGCTTTGATAAGATTGATGGCTTTAATGTATACTTCTTACACAGAGAAATTGTTTCACTTTCTCAAGGTACTTCTTCCATTTCCGTTTATCATACTCATCTGCGATTGCTTTGGGATGAATTGGATACAATTGTACCGTTTGCATTATGCAATTGTGAAGCTTTTTAGAAAAACACTGAGCATGTAAATCAACAACAGTTGTTTCAATTTCTTATGGGGTTGAATGACTCTTATTCTATAGTTCATTGTCAGCTTTTATTGATGCAACCATTACCTTCTGAGTAACCAAGCATACTCCATGCTGGTTCAAGAGGAGGGACAGCGACATAATTCAAGTGGACCATTGTTGGCTTCTGAACCAACAACATTATACACAAATTCATCCGCTTTATCCGTTTCTTAGCTAAGGAAATGCTTCAATGGTGTATATGATTATTTTCATATTAAAAGTCATAAGAAGGAGACATGTTACAAGCTTGTAGGTTATCCAGCTGATTACAAGTTTACTGAAAAAAAGTATCATATGCCAATAATGTTGTGACAACAAGTGTGCCTAATTTCAAATTCAATGTGTCATCGTCTAACAATAACAGTACTGCCCCCTCTACTCCTGGTCAAGCACCTCTATTTACACATAAGAAATATCAACAAATCCTTGATTTGCTTGGGAATGAATCGACAGTGCAGGCTGCTGCTCACATGATAGGTATAAATTTTGTTCCTTCGAGTCAAGGTTGGATTCTTGACACAAGAGCCTCAGATTTGCAGGTTGCTCAAGTCCTTGTATGGATTAAAGCAAGCTTCTCGTCAATTAAATGTGAAGCTGACTGAGGTGCTTCATTTCAGTGGTTATGTGTAGAGCTTGCATGATTATTTCATGTTTACAAAAGAAAAGGCAGTAAATTGGTGATAATGTTATCTTGGCGGTCTCTTGATCACAAGGAATGATAATGATCTTATACTTGAGCTCAAGGATATTCTTCATCAGAATTTTCGAATGAAGGACCTTGGTCAAGTACTTTCTTGGCATTGAGGTGGCTAGATCCAAAGAAGGGATAGTGCTGAACCAACAAAAGTATGCCTTGGAACTCATAGCTGATTCAGGTTTGGGAGGAACGCATTGTGCATCAACTCCTCCGAACAAAACCAAAAACTTACCTCAATGGGGTATGACGAGAGAGTAAGGAAGTCACTAACAGAAGATGCTGGTGTATATCAAAGGTTAATTAGGAGGTTACTTTATTTAACACACACGTGTTCGGATATTACATATGCTATTCAACAGTTCAGTCAATTCATGCAAGCACCTAAAAGGGCTCGTTATTAAGCGGCATTGCGTATTATGAGGTACACAAGGAAATGCCTAGGGCAAGGAATTTTAATTGGAGCAAACAGTAAGCCACAGTTGATTGCATTTTGTGATTCTGACTGGGCGACTTATCCTATGATGCGAAGGCTAGTTACAGGATATTGCATTAAGCTAAGAGATTCGCTGGTGTGTTAGAAATCTAAAAAAAAAAAACACAGTGTCAAGATCCTCAGCATAGGCAGAATATAGATGTATGGCTTTAACTGTGTCTAAATTGGTTTGGTTAAAAAGACAGATCGGGGAATTGGGAGTTGAACATCACACACCAGCAGAATTGTACTGTGATAGTCAGCAGCACTACAGATAGCAGGCAGCCCAGTTTATCATGAGAGGAAAAAACACATAGAAATCGATTGTCATTTCGTGCGTGAGAAGATTTAGGGATATGTTAGCAAGCTGATATATTGACAAACACTGTAACGCCCCCACACCCGAGACCGTCGCCGGAGTCGAGTATGAGGTGTTACTAAGCTTAGTTTAACATTTTTAGAACTTTGAATTATTTGTTTCTACATTCACAGCTTTTAAGCTACTTGCGTCACAGTCACAAGAAAAATCATATCTCGAGTTACGAAACTCGAAATTAAGATCCGTAAATTTTCCCTGAATCTAGACTCATAAAACTATCTACTAATTTTTTTCTAGAATTTTTGGTTGGGCCAATTAGTACAGTTTATTAGTTAAAGTTACCCCTGTTTCAAGACTCGACTGGTCTGACCTCTGTTTACTACGAACCACATTTCTATCTGTAAAAAATTCATATGACTATGAGGTTTCTTTATACTAAAACTAGACTCAATAATGATTTTGAGGATATAAAATACACCACCTAATTATATATTTACAATTTATGGTGAATTTCTAAAGTAGGAACAGGGGATTCAGAAACTGCTATGACTCTGTTTCACTAAAATTAAAATATCTTCTAACATATACTTCCTTTACTTGTTTCATTTGTTTCATGTGAAACTAGACATAATAAGCTTCAATTTGATATGTATTTCACCACCAAATTCAATTTCTATGATTTTAGTAAATTTTCAAACTCGCATTAGTGTTGCTGCGGTATTCTGTTTATGGTAAATTTCATCCTTTTATGAGTTTTTATGCACTAAGTATCTTAATAGTTTTCCTTAACATCAAACATAATCTAAACTAACCATTTTCATAATTTATCATTATCAAGCATTTCCTCAACCATTTCACAACCATACCATAAGATCATTTACACAAAATGGGTATATTGCTATACATGCCATACTTAAATTTACAAGCCATTTACCAAAAATCTTCGGATAGTGTGATCGAGCCTTCGACCTATCCCGACTCTCGAGCTGGCTTGTCCAAAACTACAATGAGTAAGAAGGAGGAGTAAGCATAAATGCTTAGTAAGTTCATATGCAAATAATAAGTAACATAACAAACAGTTATACCACCAACATTAGCATACATCACTAAAACACATATCACATTTTTAATCATTCTTCATCATCTTATTACCTTATCGTGGTTGTATCAATACTCAACCCGAGGGTTAAATACATACCTGTCCAAAATATCCATTTCATATCACTTACCAATACGTCTCTTTACATCTCAAATTTTCCTCCATTTGAGTAGAACTTTACCCGTTGAACACATCGAATATAATTGGATACATGGATAACTTGCACATAAGTGCCACATATTCAATCAAGCAATCATGTAACCCGCCCATAAGAGAACTCGGACTCAACTCAACGAGCTCGGCGTTCAGATCCATAAGTGAACTCGGACTCAACTCAACGAGTTCGATGCCTAGTTACATCTCACGAACTCTGACTCAACTCAACGAGCTCGGACATTCGCATCCATAAGTGAACTCGGACTCAACTCAACGAGTTCGGATGCTCAACCATCCTAGTGACATGTCACTTGTATCCTAATCTATTCCTAAGGTTCAAACGGGCTTTTTCCTCGAACACTTATCCTTGCCGCCTTCCGTAGAATGCCAAATCAATACTCGGTAACAATTATATTTAACAAGTAGTTCACATAATTTACATATTATTTGAAATTAACCACAAAGCATACATTTCATAATAAAATTCAGCATAACACATAATTAATATCAATAACTTAAAAATAACAATTATGCTACATTATTTACACATGAACTTACCTTGGTACCAAAATACAAAGATTTTGCAATTTAGTCCACAATCTTTTCTTTTCCTCGATTGAGGTCGATTCCACGCCTTTCTTGATCTAAAATAACACATTTAGCTTATTTAATACTCACATTATCAAATTAATCCTTAACTCAAATTTTGGCAAAATTACAATTTTACCCCTAAACTTTTGCATATTTACATTTTTGCCCCTAGGCTCGTGGATTAAACTTTATTCCTTATTCTTATGTTTTACAACATGCTGATCACTTTTCTCTTCTATGGCAACATCAAATTCTCACTCTAACATGTACTTGTGACTATTAGGTATTTTTACCGATTAAGCCCTTTTACTCGCTTTTTGCTTAAAATCGAGTAGTACAAGTTGTCTAACATAATTTAAAACTTCATATTCTATCATAAAACATCAAAATACACAAATTTCACCTATGGGTATTTTTCCAAATATAAACCCTAGGTTAAATTATTGCTAACATAAGCTTTATCGAGTTACCGGATCTCAAAAACGTAAAAATCATTAAAACGGGCTTGGAATCACTTACTATGGAGCTTGGAAGCTTGAAACAAACCCTAGCTATGGAGAACCCTTGAAATTTCGGCCTAATGAAGAAGATGGACAAAATTGGCTTTTAATTTTGTTTTTAATTCATTTTAATAACTAAATGACCAAAATACCCTTACTACTAAACTTTCCAAAATTCCTTCCATGTCCTAATTTTGTCCATGAACTTAAAATTGGTAAAATTGCTATTTAAGACCTCCTCATTAATATTCCAAAACAATTTCATACTAAAACTTCTAGAATGCAAGTTTTGCAACTTATTCGATTTAGTCCCTACTTTCAATTTAAGCACTTTAGGCATAGAATTTCATCACGAAATTTTCACACAATCATGCAATCATATCATAAACATCAAAATCATTGTAAAATAATTATTTCTATCTCGAATTTGTGGTCACGAAACCACTATTCCGATTAGGCCCTAATTTAGGATATTACAACTCTCCCCCCCTTTTTAAAGATTTTCGTCCTCGAAAATCTTACCGGTAAACAGGTGTGGGTATTGGTTTCTCATAGTTTCTTCAATTTCCCATGTAGTGTCTTCTACCCCATGCTTTTGCCACAACACTTTCACAAGTGCAACACTTTTATTTCTTAGTTGTTTGACTTCTCGAGCTAAAATCTTAATCGGTTCTTCTTCATAAGTCATATCAGGTCGCAGTTCAATTTCTGTCGGTGAAATTATATGTGAAGGATCTGAACGATACCGACGTAATCATAGATACGTGAAACACATCATGATTCTTTTCTAATTCGGGTGGTAAAGCTAGCCGATATGCTACCGGTCCAACTTTTTCAATTATTTCATACGGTCCAATAAAACGCGGACTTAACTTGCCCTTTCGTCCAAATCTAAGGACTTTCTTCCATGGAGACACTTTCAAAAATACCTTATCACCAACTTGAAACTCAATGTCCTTTCGCTTTAGGTCCGCATAAGATTTCTATCTATCCAAGCGACTTTCAAACAATCTCAATTATCTTCACTTTTCTTGATTTCTTTTATTAAATCAACTCCATAAATCTGATTTTCCTTGAGTTCAGTCCAATACAAAGGCGTTCGACACTTGCGACCATACAATGCTTCATAAGGTGCCATTTTCAAGCTCGTCTGATAGCTATTGTTGTAAGCAAATTCTACCAACGGCAAATATCTTTCCCAACTTCCTTGAAATTCCAATACACAACATCCGAGCATGTCTTCAAGAATCAATTACTCTCTCCGATTGTCCATCGGTTTGTGGATGAAAAGCAAGATCGAAATTTAACTCATTACCTAATGCGTCTTGCAACTTTTGCCAAAACCGCGAGGTAAACCTTGGATCTCTATCTGAAATAATTGATAATGGTATTCCGTAATCTAACAATTTCTTTAATATACGCTTCAGCCAACTTGTTAAGAGAATAATTCAGACGCATCGGATAAAATGAGCCGACTTAGTTAATCATCAACTATTACCCAGATGGCATCTTTCTTTCCCGAGTCAATGGCAATCTGAAACAAAATCCATAGTAATCCGATCCCATTTCCATTCAGAACCATAATAGGTGGAGTACTCCGAAGGTACTTGGTGTTCAACTTTCACCGTTGACAAATTAAGCATTTGGACACAAACTCGATATATCTCTTTTCATTCCATTCCACCAATACATTTTCTTCAAGTCATTATACATTTTCGTACTACCCGGATGAATCGAGAAATAACCACTATGTGCTTCCCTGTAGGATCTTTTGAATCAATTCCTCATTCTTCTACACAACCGATCTTTAAACATTAAGCACCCATCGAACCAATTTCAAATCGATCCCGTGACGACTTCACATTTTTTCTTTTGGCTAGCAAATCTTGATCATTTTTCCGAGTTTCGTAAATCTCTTGTAAAAACATTGGTTTTGCTCTTAACTCGCTAGAATCGAACCATCATTTGACACTTTCAACCGAGTGTTCATAACTCTCAAAGCAAACAACAACTTTTCGCTCAAAGCATCAAGAACCACATTCGCTTTCCGGATGATAATCAATAACAAGCTCGTAATCTTTCAACAACTCCAACCATCTTCGTTGTCTCAAATTCAAGTTTTTGTGACATCAAGTACTTAAGACTTTTGTGGTCGGTATATACCCGACATTTTTCACCATACAAATAATGTCGCCAAATTTTCAAAGCAAACACCACCGCACCAATTCCAAATCGTGAGTAGGATAATTCCTCTCATGAGGTTTTAACCGCCTCAAGCATATGCCACCACTTTTCCTTCTTGCATGAGCACACACCCCAAACCATTTAGAGAAGCATCACTATACACCACAAATTCTTTACCCGATTCGGCTGTACTAACACCGGTGCCTCTGTTAATAACTTTTTCAATTCTTCAAAACTCGTTGACATTCTTCCGTCCATTCAAATTTAACATCCTTTCGAGTAATCTAGTTATAGGAGCAGCAATTATAGAAAATCCATTTACAAACCGCCGATAATACCCACTAGCCCCAAGAAACTTCTAACTTCGCCACGTTTTTCGGTGGTTTCCAATCAACAATGGCTGAAATTTTACTAGGATCAACCCGTATACCATCACCAAACAATATGACCCAAAAATCCAACTTCCGGAGCCAAAATTCACTTTTACTAAACTTAGCATACAAATGCTTATCTCTCAAAGTTTGCAAAACTATCCTCAAATGCTCAAGATGTTCGTCTCATCTTTTGAATAAATTAAAATATCATCTATAAACACCACAAAAAATTTGTCCAAGTATGGCCGAAATATGCGATTCATTAAATCCATAAACACAAGCAGAGCATTTGTCAATCCGAATGGCATAACTAAAATTCATAATGACCATACCTTGTTCTAAAAGCGCTTTTAGGTACATCCGACTCCTTTACCCGCAGCTTGGTAATACCCGGATCTCAAGTCAATCTTTGAAAACCATGTCGCTCCTTTTAGCCGATCAAACAAATCATCAATTCTAAAGAACGGATACTTGTTTTTGATTGTCACCTTGTTTAACCGCCGATAATCAACACATAATCTCATAGAACCATCCTTCTTTTCACAAATAACACGGAGCACCCCAAGGTGAAAAACTCGGTCTCACAAAGCCTTTATCACCAACTCTTGCAATCTGCGACTTTAATTCTTTCAACTCTGTTGGTGTCATTCTATATGGAGCAATCGAGATCGGAGTGTCCCGTGATCAAATCAATACCAAATTCTACTTCCCCGATCGAGGCAAACCCGCAATTCTTCCGAAATACGTCGCAAATTCACACACAACCGATAATCGATTCAACTTTCTTTTCAACTTCTTTTGTATTAATTACATACGCCAAATAAGCTTCATAACCCTTTCTCGATATCTTTGAGCCGACATTGAAGAAATCACACTAGGCAATGCCTCTCGATTTATCCGATTCAACCCGCAGAGTTTCACCATTTCCACACTTTAATTCTATAACCTTTTCTTTGCAATTTACTATAGCATCATGCAATGTCAACCAATCCATACCCAAAATAACATCAAATTCATCAAACGGCAACAACATCAAGTCGGTAGGAAAGTAATGATCCCGAATCATTAAAGGACATTTCTTACATACTTTATCAACAAATACACATTTGCCTAACTGATTCGACACTCTAATCATAAATTTCAGATTCTCAACGGTATATTCATACTAGACACCAATTTCATGCACACATATGAATGAGTAGAACCGGATCAATCAAAGCAATAACATTAACATTATAGAGAGAAATGTACGGTAATCACATCGGTGAGGAAGCATCTTCACGCGCTTTAATAGCATAAGTTCTAGCCGAGCCCTTCCTTCGAGTTTAACCTGTATCCTCGCTACATTCTTACCGCTTGTTTCATTTCCAACTTTTCTGATACCTTCCTCGAGTCCGCACCACTAGCTTTTACATTCGAAATTTTTCTTTCTCACTCTCTCAGGCGTCTCTAATAAAATGATCCGGAGAACCACATCGAAAACATTCATTTGCTCTGACGGACTAAAATGATTTCTACCACACCACGGCACTCGGGTTTAACAAATCTCGATTTCCCACACTAGCCGCAGTAGTAGTCCGAGATTTAGGACCCACATTTCGCTTCTTAAAATTTCCATATGATTGCCCAATTGAAACTTGGGAACGAGGATTCATATTTCTTGACTTTCCGGTTTGTTGTGAGGGTGCATTACTCATTGGTCTTTTCTTCCAATTTCGTGTTTGATTCTACCTTTTCTTTTCCTTCAGTAATTCTTCAGCTTTGCAAGCTCGATCGATAAGTACCACCATTTCTTTTAGTTCAAGGATCCCAACAAATACCTTAATGTCTTCGTTAAACCCGTCTTCAAATCGTCGGCACATCTTGGCTTCAGAGGAACATATTCCCGCATACTTACTTAATCGAACAAACTCTCTTTCATATTCGAGATCGTCATATTACCTTGCTTCAACTCAAGAAACTCTTTACATTTCGATCAATAAATCTTTCACTAATATATTTCTTCCAAACTCTTCTTGAAAGAATTCCTGTGTTACCTCTCTTTCGGTACCACCAAATCAAAGTCTTCCACCAATTATAGCTGAATCTCTCAACAAAGATGTAGCACATTTCAAACATTCTTCGTGTACAAGATAATTCATCAAATACCGGATAGAATTTTCAAGCCGTAACTCGCTTTCTCGCATCATCATCAATATTTGCTCTAAATTCTTCAGCCCCTTGTTTACTTAATTCTATCAACGGGGTTCTGTGAAATTTTATCATATCCACTCCTTGAGGCATTGGAGGCATAGGTTGAGGAATTGGGGAGGTGGGGAGGTCGTACATTTGGGTTCGTGACGAACGAACTCAAGGTACCATGCACTCATCATTTGGAGAAAGGCTTCGATCCCTTTCCCTCCTCCCCGACCAACAAAGAGGGGCGGGAGCGGCGCTGCTCCATCAGCCGGAGCTGGCGCATTACTCTGTACTTCATCTGCCACAGTTGGATCGGGATCCATTTACTATATAAAAAAAATTTCATTTAAAAAGGTCAGAAGTCGTCACACTATCACAATTCATACATATGGCATGTATAGCAAAATCCGTACATACAACACGTAGTCCGAGAACCGACTAAACCTGCTATGATACCACTAAATGTAACGCCCCCACACCCGAGACCGTCGCCGGAGTCGAGTATGAGGTGTTACTAAGCTTAGTTTAACATTTTTAGAACTTTGAATTATTTGTTTCTACATTCACAGCTTTTAAGCTACTTGCGTCACAGTCACAAGAAAAATCATATCTCGAGTTACAAAACTCGAAATTAAGATCCGTAAATTTTCCCTGAATCTAGACTCATAAAACTATCTACTAATTTTTTCTAGAATTTTGGTTGGGCCAATTAGTACAGTTTATTAGTTAAAGTTACCCTGTTTCAAGACTCGACTGGTCTGACCTCTGTTTACTACGAACCACATTTCTATCTGTACAAAATTCATATGACTATGAGGTTTCTTTATACTAAAACTAGACTCAATAATGATTTTGAGGATATAAAATACACCACCTAATTATATATTTACAATTTATGGTGAATTTCTAAAGTAGGAACAGGGGATTCAGAAACTGCTATGACTCTGTTTCACTAAAATTAAAATATCTTCTAACATATACTTCCTTTACTTGTTTCATTTGTTTCATGTGAAACTAGACATAATAAGCTTCAATTTGATATGTATTTCACCACCAAATTCAATTTCTATGATTTTAGTAAATTTTCAAACTCGCGTTAGTGTTGCTGCGGTATTCTGTTTATGGTAAATTTCATCCTTTTATGAGTTTTATGCACTAAGTATCTTAATAGTTTTCCTTAACATCAAACATAATCTAAACTAACCATTTTCATAATTTATCATTATCAAGCATTTCCTCAACCATTTCACAACCATACCATAAGATCATTTACACAAAATGGGTATATTGCTATACATGCCATACTTAAATTTACAAGCCATTTACCAAAAATCTTCCGGATAGTGTGATCGAGCCTTCGACCTATCCCGACTCGAAATGGCTTGTCCAAAACTACAATGAGTAAGAAGGAGGAGTAAGCATAAATGCTTAGTAAGTTCATATGTAAATAATAAGTAACATAACAAACAGTTATACCACCAACATTAGCATACATCACTAAAACACATATCACATTTTAATCATTCTTCATCATCTTATTACCTTATCGTGGTTGTATCAATACTCAACCCGAGGGTTAAATACATACCTGTCCAAAATATCCATTTCATATCACTTACCAATACGCCTCTTTACATCTCGAAATTTTCCTCCATTTGAGTAGAACTTTACCCGTTGAACACATCGAATATAATTCGGATACATGGATAACTTGCACATAAGTGCCACATATTCAATCAAGCAATCATGTAACCCGCCCATAAGCGAACTCGGACTCAACTCAACGAGCTCGGGCGTTCGATCCATAAGTGAACTCGGACTCAACTCAACGAGTTCGGATGCCTAGTTACATCTCACGAACTCGGACTCAACTCAACGAGCTCGGACATTCGCATCCATAAGTGAACTCGGACTCAACTCAACGAGTTCGGATGCTCAACCATCCTAGTGACATGTCACTTGTATCCTAATCTATTCCTAAGGTTCAAACGGGCTTTTCCTCGAACACTTATCCTTGCCGTCTTCCGTAGAATGTCAAATCAATACTGGTAACAATTATATTTAACAAGTAGTTCACATAATTTACATATTATTTGAAATTAACCACAAAGCATACATTTCATAATAAAATTTAGCATAACACATAATTAATATCAATAACTTAAAATAACAATTATGCTACATTATTTACACATGAACTTACCTTGGTACCAAAATACAAAGATTTTGCAATTTAGTCCACAATCTTTTCTTTTCCTCGATTGAGGTCGATTCCACGCCTTTCTTGATCTAAAATAACACATTTAGCTTATTTAATACTCACATTATCAAATTAATCCTTAACTCAAATTTTGGCAAAATTACAATTTTACCCCTAAACTTTTGCATATTTACATTTTTGCCCCTAGGCTCTGGATTAAACTTTATTCCTTATTCTTATGTTTTACAACATGCTGATCACTTTTCTCTTCTATGGCAACATCAAATTCTCACTCTAACATGTACTTGTGACTATTAGGTATTTTTACCGATTAAGCCCTTTTACTCGCTTTTTGCTTAAAATCGAGTAGTACAAGTTGTCTAACATAATTTAAAACTTCATATTCTATCATAAAACATCAAAATACACAAATTTCACCTATGGGTATTTTTCCAAATATAAACCCTAGGTTAAATTATTGCTAACATAAGCTTTATCGAGTTACCGGATCTCAAAACGTAAAAATCATTAAAAACGGGCTTGGAATCACTTACTATGGAGCTTGGAAGCTTGAAACAAACCCTAGCTATGGAGAACCCTTGAAATTTCGGCCTAATGAAGAAGATGGACAAAATTGGCTTTTAATTTTGTTTTTAATTCATTTTAATAACTAAATGACCAAAATACCCTTACTACTAAACTTTCCAAAATTCCTTCCATGTCCTAATTTTGTCCATGAACTTAAAATTGGTAAAATTGCTATTTAAGACCTCCTCATTAATATTCCAAAACAATTTCATACTAAAAACTTCTAGAATACAAGTTTTGCAACTTATTCGATTTAGTCCCTACTTTCAATTTAAGCACTTTAGGCATAGAATTTCATCACGAAATTTTCACACAATCATGCAATCATATCATAAACATCAAAATCATTGTAAAATAATTATTTCTATCTCGAATTTGTGGTCACGAAACCACTATTTCGATTAAGCCCTAATTTAGGATATTACAAACACAACATGTATCTACTAAGGACCAGGAAGCTAATATATTGAAAAAGAGTTTAAGGATATGTCAGCATGAATATTTGATGTCCAAGATGGGAATGAAAGATATATATATATATATATATATATATATATCAGTCTCCAACTTGAGGGGGATGTTGAAGATTTGTTAGTTAGGTATATGTTAGTTAGTTAGCAGGTAGTTGTAGTTATAAGTATTAGCTTACTTTGTAATCAGGATATATGAAAATAATCCAGATAATTTATTTAACTCCTAACTTCCTCTGTTAGTGCCTACTGTCTTTCGATCATTAGACACCAATTGACACCAGTCGTCGGCCACTAGTTGACATTTTTGACACAGGAGTCTCGAGTTTGTAGGTAGGTTTCCTACCAATGCCATAGAAGCTTAAAGCTTGTGTTTTTTTATGGAACCCAAGAATGGCTATTGATTTAATACCAGGTACATGTTATTGACTTCCAGACAAGACATTTTCCCACTTAAAATGTGTGTCAAAGTGGTTGGGTTCCTTCATAGATGATCCTAGTTTCGCCAAACTCCATCTTTAACACTGCTTCAAACCAGCAACAACAAGCTCAAGCCCTTTCTCCACACTTTTGTTTCTACGTATCCAATATATGAGATGACTGGTTATTTTAACCCAGATATTTTTTAGCATGTCACCTATTCCCTCAACTTTGACTCACTAAGCAACTTAGAGGAAATCCCTCTCCTATTTCAGACTATTGCCACTTAGGGCAACATAATACTTGGTTTCTACAATGGTTTACTTCTCTAAATGTGAGAGGCTATGTGTAACACCCCTTAATCCCAAACCGTCACCAGAATAGGATTGCAAGGCATTACTAGGCTTATACACTAACATTTATACAAAACCGAGTCATAAATTTGCATTCCAATTCAAAGCCTTTCAAATTTCAGCATAAAGTCCCTAATATGGGCCTACGAGGCCCAATACATGCTTTAGAAGTGATTCGGGACTAAACTGGAAACTTTGGAAATTTTTCCTTGAAGATAAGGGAACACGTCCATGTGGCCTAGGACATGGCCGTGTGGCCTGCCTGTGGGGTTCCCATGGCCGTGGGGCCAGACCGTGGGCAGATTTGACTTGGACACACTGCCGTGGAAACAGCTCGTGTGACATAAATAGAGAGCCACACGGCTTGAGCACACGCCTATGTGACTTGGCCGTGTGAAAACATGATTTTTGACCATTTTAAAGCTATTTTCACATGCTAAACACACCTAATTCATGCCCAAACATTTACTAATAGTTCTTAAATCAAATATCATTCATTATGCCATTCAAACTTAGCAAATACTCATTCATTCACTTCAATACCTCTTAAGGATTATGAACCACAATTCATATCGAAGTTATACTACATTATCATACTAGTTAAACTCATGTAAGATTAACTTCCAAAATATGTATATTTCATACCATGTTTCAATATCTTTCATGCTCATTCTTATAATTTAAAAAATAAAATCTTATTAGCCTAGGTACATGCCATTTTACCAAAAGAAAGGTAATTCACCACTTTGAGTTCGGGATTGGCTTGGATGCTGAGTCCTTAACTTTCTTCCGTACCTAATCCTGCACACGGAAACAAACCGTACGCTGAGTATGCACTTAGTGGTATTTCTATAGACTAATGCTTAGAACAACATAAACCATGTATATAAATTGTAGTTTAAATCCTTTTACATTCACAATCTTAACAACTTAATCTTTTACATTCATTTCATAACTCTTTCAGCATCGTATACCAGTCATAGTCACATAATGAATAGAAAACAATCTTCAGTATTTTCATTTATCCCTATTAACATGACTCGGACCTGAACGGATACGCGGATCCAACCCACACACCGGGGATAATATACAGTGTTTCATTGGTCGAAACCAGAATACACAGTAGGGTAACAAGAATGAGAATGAAGAATAAAGAATAAAGAATAAGAATAAATCATAGTCGTCATGAGTACCTCTTGAACGAATCCGAGCGATCCACAAAGAATGACACATATAGTGTCTCATCGACACACAGTCAGAATATCCCTAAACACTTCCCATCCTATGGCATGCCAATTATATCCGACCAGCCCGACATTGTTAATAGGGTATTCAAATCGTTTCATTTCAATACAGAAGCAGTAAAAATTTCCATCATATCATTCATTATACATTCTAACTATTAAAAATAACAATTACATTGTATCAAATCATTAAGCATAGTTTATAGAAATTCAAACTAAAATTCTCGGGTTTACTCGATATCCTCGTTCACTTTCTCCTTTCCCTTTTTCGATGACGTTCCGGTGCTACGTTGGCTACATATAATTTAACATTGAAAATTATCAATATATGTTATTTAATAAAACACTCTTTAATTTCTATATAACTTTTACTATATTTTCAATTAGGTCCTTCCACCATAACCATTCTTTTTCTTCAAATAAACCTTATAATTTTCATTTAACACCTACTTTAAACAAGTTTCAACTCTTATTATTCCATATAAAACATCAATTCTACAATTTAAACAACTTAGTCCCTACTATAATAAAACTTTTATCTCTCTTTACAATTTAATCCATCTCCCACTTCTAAATTGAATTTCTATCAATTAAACCAATAATTCTTCCATTCATTCAACTTAATCAACATCTAAAAATTCAATAACTTTCTAAATTTCTACATAATTCACATAGTATTTGTGACAGCCTTAATTTGACCCTAGTCGGAAAGTGGTTTCGGGACCACAAAACTGAGTCACGAAAATAATTAACTATTATATTCTATGCTTATAATATGTGTAAATGCATGTGAGAAAGTTTCATGCTTTGATTTTGTCATTTGTATGTGAAATTTATTAAATAGGACTTATGTGAGACTTTTTTGAAATGTGATAGGTTAATTTTAAAATGGTCTATTAATGCATGTAATCAAGAAGGTGGACTTGCATGTCAAATTCCCACTTTAATAGTAGTGGCGGCCATGATAATGATGATAAGCAATATGTGTTATGTAATAATATTATAAAATGGTAATGGCTTAATTTATGGAATAAAAAATTAGTAAATTAAAAGATATTAGAAAAACAAAAGAAAAACAAAAGGCTTGTATCATCTTCTTCCTTAGTAGCCGAATATTAGAGAAAGAAAAGGGAGGAAATAGCATTCGGTCACTTTGAGCTTGAAATAAGGTATGTTAATGTGATTTTTATGTAATTGTTTATGAAATTAAATTGTTAAGTGCTTAGTATAGTTAACCCATGGTTTAAATTCATGAATCATTGAATATATATGCTTTCGACAAGTTGCTAAATTTGTGTTATTTTGATAAGTTTTTGGAAGGTGTTATTTAGATGTTAAAGTAGCTTAAATGATGGTTGAATAAGTTGAATTCATTGTTGAGAGGTATGAATTGAAGTTGCCGTATGTATATATATGCATTTTGGAAAGAAAATTTTGTTGTTATTTGAGTTTTTATATATATGCACATTCGGTCATGGGGGATTTAAGATGAATTTAATTGTTATAGATTGTTTTTAAGGTTTGTTAAATTGTTGTGGTCATTGCCGAATATATGTTTAGCTAAAGAAAATTTTTAAATTGTTTAGTTAATTAGTAGGTTAATGGTGTGTGCATAAATTATTTGAAATATAAACTTTGTATGAGTATTAGTTGCTTTAATGACCAAATGTGCCAAAGAATAATGCATGATCTAGCTGACCAATATGTGTTAAGGGAACATGAATAAATATATTTTGATGAGCTATACATTCGGTTATAGTATGAAATGCAATGTTAATACTTAGTGGCTAGTATGTATATGTGTGCTAGCCGAATTTGAATTTGAATAATGATTTGAACACGATATATTGTATTGAGATTATGCTTAAGTGAAATTATAGAATTGTGATGAAATTGATTGGTGATATACATGTTTAAATAAATATGAATGCAAAGAGTTGTGAAAGAGTAAATTGTAGTAAATCTGCTTGGGACAGCAGCTGTAACGTGAATTTGGAAAATCACCATAAATTGTGGGAGTGGAGTTAGAAGCTTAATAAATTATGTAATTAAAGCTTAATGAGTCTAGTTTCTAATGAAATCAACGAGAACATATTTTGACTTCTGTACAATTATAAATTTGATTCGTAGTAAAGGGTGGTCAGACTAGTCAAGCAGTGAAATAGGGGATACTTTAAGAAAAATCTGGTATTGATTGGCCAAACTAAAAATTCTAAAAATTTTATGGATAAAAGATATATGAGTCTATTTTCAGGTAAATTTTACAGCAATTGATTTGGAGTTTCGTAGCTCCAGTTATAAATAATTTAGTGACTGTTGCTCAGGAAGACAACTTATTGTGAATTTGTGATTATGAGGTAATCATTGATAAAAATTTGTTAAGGAGTTGCTTAATGTTTTCTTATAAACTTACTATGATCTATGTGTGTGAAAGTCGAATATATATATTATATTTCTGAAGAAATGCTTGAATAGTCGAATAATGACTAGTTTAAAATTTTGAATTTAAGCTTAAGAGCAAAGAGGGTCAAGTTGGATAGAGGAAAGAGAAAGTAATTGAGTAGCCTTTCCAAGAACTGTTCATGTATATCCAAGTAAGTTTTGAATAGTCACATTTAGTACATAATTGATAATGTTTTGATATGTGTATGATAACTGTACTGCGATCTATTGATTTTATTTGAATATAGTTGAGTGACAAATAATTTATGTTTAAGGCTTAAAGCCGAATAGACATTAGAAGTTAAGCTTGGAAAGTAAAATGGACATATATTCTTATGTATGTTATTGAGCCAAAAGTTATATGAATGGTGCCCATGTTATGTTATTATTCGAATGGAATAAATGAACTATGACTGTGAGATGTTATTTGAATTGAATTTTCTTGCGAATAAGTATACATGACATTCAGTGATGTATATCCAGACTTAGGGTCCGCAGGCTATGTGCTGGAATTATATTCGGACTTAGGATCCACAGGCTATGTGCTGGAATTATATCCGGACTTAAGGTCCGCAGGCTACGTGCTGGAAATATGTTCGGGCTAAAGTCTCGTAGGCTTCGAGCTGGTATTATACCGGGTTTAAATTCCCGCAGGCTTGTGCTGGCAATTGGTTTCAAGTCCTAAGACCGATGTGCTTAATGCCGATAAGTTAAGTAAGATTACGATATTGAATGTTCGCGATAAACCATCGTCGAGTAAGTACTATACATTTAAAATGTTCAGGTACGTATTACTTACTCATCGGTGAATTGATTTCGAAGTGAATCATTAGCATCAAAGAAGAATATATATATAAATATGATTGATGGTTATATTTATGAATATGAGAATGATTTAATCGGTTATGGTATATTTGTATATGAATTATATGTTAAAATTTCATTATGTACTCATGTACATTCAGTCAATGATTTTGTGAATTATTAGTATTAAAGAATGATACTTAAGTGTGAATGATTGTTATATCTACGAGTAAAACAATGACTTGTTCAGTTAAATGTTGTTAATATATGAGATTATTTTATTTAAATGCATCTTATGAATTTTAAGTAGAAGAAAAATATGTGCTGAGAAATCTGTGTATATGTTTATGTGTATTCAGCCATGAAGCAATTTGAATTGAGAATAAGTCTGTTTAAATGAATGTTTCGATTTTCGATAAGTCTTTAATTGTTTGTGATGCTTAAAACTTACTAAGCTTTGAAAGCTTACTCTGTTCTTTATTTCTCTGTTTTATAGATTGTTGATTTTGGCCACTGACTCGGGGATCGTCAGCAGTTCATCACACTATCGATATTTTTGGTAGAGTTATATTTTGGACTCGATATGGCATGTATAGGTTAGGCTGACGATAACTATGTTTTAAAATTGTAAATATTTTGGTCATACGAAAATGGCGTATAACTTAAATATCAGTATGTATTTCAGCTCGATCTCTGTTTATGTTTATTGACACTGTAAATGAGATAATTAAATGTTCAGTTCGGTAATACCTCTTAGCCTTAATCCGGCAATCGGATTTGGGTTAGGGGTGTTATATTTTATTGGTATCAGAGCTACGGTTTAGTCGATTCTAGGACTAACGTAGCGTATATGAGTCTAGCTATACATGCCATATAGTGTTAATACGATAGTGTGATGATTTCTGACAATTAAAAATGTGTTTTCGTATAGTAATGGATCCCGATCCCGATCGAGCGGTAGCTGATGATGTAGAGAGTGTAGCGCCTACTCCCGCACACGGGAGAGCACCGATGGACTCTCAACCTATTGCGAGCAATCAAAATGACGAGGCTAGACAAGCCTTTTATAATGTGATGAATGATTGGTTTAACCAATACATTCGAACTAATGCGGCTGCTCCACAACCCCCACTTTTGACAAATACACCCCCTGCACCCACGATACCTCTGGTAATTGATCAGATGAGGTTGAATAAGCCCCCAGTTGACAGAATTCGAAAGCACAGGGCTACTGAATTTAAAGCTACAGACAGTGATGATGCCGAGCAAGCTGAATTTTGGTTGGACAACACTATTCGAGTACTTGATGAACTATCTTGCACATCCGATGAATGCCTGAAATGTGCTATATCTTTGCTACGTGATTCTGCCTATTATTGGTGGAATACATTAGTTTCTGTTGTACCCAGAGAGTGGGCGACGTGGGAGTTCTTCCAAACTGAATTCCAAAAAAAGTATATCAGTCAGAGGTTCATCGATCAGAAACGAAAAGAATTTCTTGAACTTAAATAGGGTTCCATGTCAGTTACTGATTATGAACGGAAGTTCGTCAGACTTAGTAGATATGCTCGGAAATGTGTATCGTCTGAGGCTATTATGTGTAAATGCTTCGAGGACGGGCCAAATGAAGATATTAAAATGTTTGTTGGCATTCTTGAAATCAGGGAGTTCGTAGTACTTGTTGAGCGAGCTTGCAAAGCCGAGGAGCTTAGTAAAGAAAAAAGGAAAGCTGATGTTGGAGCTGAAGAGTTTCATAAAAGATCTTCGGGAAAGCCTTTTCAGCAATCATCGAAGAAATTTTGAGATGATTCAGGCTGATCTAAGAACACTTCGAGCTTTTCCAAACGAGACCATGATCGACCTCCTATGAGTACGCGAGCCACTTCAGTTGCTAGTATTGGAAATGATCGTCGGGATAGGACTGAGTGCAAGTTTTGTGGAAAATGGCATTCGGGGAGTTGTAGATTTCATGATCGCTCCTGTTATAGATGCGGATCATCCGACCACTTCATCAAAGACTGCCCGAGATTGTCAGAACAGTGAATCAGAGTGGAAAACCAAGTACTGCTACAGCTCGAGGTAGACCACCTAGGAATACGGGGAATGCTAGTGGCGGTTAAAGAGGGTCTAGAGATGCTACGACCAGATTCGAGGCTCGTGCTCCTGCCAGAGCTTATGCTATACGCGCACGCGAGGATGCTTCTTTGCCTGATGTTATTACCAGTACTTTCACTCTCTTTGATACTGATGTGATTGCATTGATTGACCCTGGTTCTACTCATTCATATGTATGTGAGACTTTAGCATCCAGTAAGACTCTACCTGTTGAGTCTACTGAGTTCATGATTCGAGTGTCGAATCCCTTGGGTAGATATGTGCTAGTCGACAAAATGTGCAGGAAATGTCCCCTGATAATCCGAGGTTCGTGTTTTCTGGCCGATTTGATACTTTTACTATTTGATGAATTTGATGTTATTCTCGGTATGGATTGGTTGACCGTACATGATGCAGTTGTGAATTGCAAAAGAAAGACTATTGATTTGAGATGTGCAAATGATGAGATAATCCGAGTTGAGTCTACTGAATTGAACGGGTTACCAGTAGTAATATCCTTGATGTTGGCTCAGAAATATGTAAAAAAAGGGGTGTGAAGCATATCTTGCGTACGTACTTGATAGTAAAGAGTCAGAAAAGAAACTTGAATCAGTGCCAGTGGTTTGTGAGTATTCGGATGTTTTTCCTGAGGAATTACTGGGATTACCACTTGTTCGAGAGGTAGAGTTTGGCATTGAACTTGTACCTGGGACTACACCAATTTTGATAGCTCTGTATCGTATGGCACCAACCGAATTGAAGGAATTGAAAGCTCAATTGCAAGAGTTGACGGATAGAGGCTTCGTTCGACCGAGTTTCTCACCTTGGGGTACACCAGTATTGTTTGTGAAAAAGAAAGACGGAACCATGAGAATGTACATCGACTATCGTCAATTAAACAAAGTGACAATAAAGAACAAATATCCATTACCGCGTATTGATGATTTGTTTGATCAGCTGAAGGGAGCCTCAGTGTTTTCAAAGATAGATTTGAGATCGGGTTATTATCAGTTGCGAGTTAGAGACTCAGATGTGCCTAAAACTGCTTTCAGAACGAGATACGGTCACTACGAATTCTTGGTGATGCCGTTTGGGCTCACTAATGCCCCTGCAGTATTTATGGACTTAATGAATCGAATCTTCAGATAGTATTTGGACCGGTTTGTAGTTGTGTTTATAAACGACATTTTGATCTATTCGCGAGATGAAACCGAACATACCGAGCACCTGAGATTAGTGTTGCAGATTTTACGGGACAAACAGTTATATGCTAAGTTCAGTAAATGTGAGTTCTGGTTGAGAGAAGTTAGGTTTTTGGGGCATGTGGTATCCGCATCGGGTATTCGTGTGGATCCGAGTAAACTATCAGCCATACTTGATTGGAAGCCTCCTAGAAATGTTACTGAAGTTTGGAGCTTTTTGGGACTTGCCGGTTACTATAGACGGTTTGTAAAGGGTTTCTCGATGATAGCCACACCAATGACGAAACTATTTCAGAAAGATGTTAAGTTCGAATCATCAGAAAAGTGCGTAAAAGTTTCACCAACCGAAACGTATTTTATCAAGCTCGGTGTTAGTGCAAATTAATCCGATAAAGAGTTTGTCATTTACAGTGATGCGTCCTTACATGGGCTGGGTTGTGTATTGATGCAAGAAGGTCGAGTTGTAGCTTACGCTTCGAGGCAATTAAAGCCACATGAGAAAAACTATCCGACCCATGATCTCGAATTAGTTGCCAACGTATTTGCTTTGAAAATATGGCGACACTACTTGTTTGGAGAGAGGTGTCATGTATATTCTGATCACAAAAGCCTCAAATATTTGATGACTCAAAGAGATTTGAATCTGAGACAAAGACGTTGGCTTGAATTGTTGAAAGATTACGAGCTTGTCATTGACTATCACCCGGGAAAGGCTAACGTGGTTGCCGATGCTTTAAGTCGCAAGTCACTGTTTGCTTTGCAAGCGATGAATGTACACTTGTCTGTTTCATCCGATAATGTGTTAGTAGCAGAATTAAAAGCCAAACCGTTATTGATTCATCAAATATGTGAAACTCAGAAAGTCAATGATGAATTGGTTGCTAAACGAGCTGAATGTGTTTCGAATGTGGATTCAGAGTTTCAAATTGACAACAATGATTGTTTGAGGTTCAAAAGTCGATTGTTCCAAGAAATTCGAAACTTATTTCGATGATTTTGAGCGAGGCTCATAGTAGCAGAATGTCAGTTCACCCAGGTAGTACGAAAATGTATAACGATCTGAAACGTCAGTATTGGTGGCATGGTATGAAACGAGACATTTCTGACTTTGTCTCGAAGTGTTTGATATGTCAACAAGTGAAAGTGGAACATCAAGTGCCTTCGGGATTACTTCAGCCGATCATGATACCCAAATGGAAATGGGATCGAGTCACGATGGATTTTGTATCTGGGTTGCCATTGTCACCAAGCAAGAAAGATGCGATCTGGGTTGTTATTGATAAATTGACAAAGTCGGCTCATTTTATTCCTGTACATACGGATTATTCACTTGACAAGTTAGCCGAATTGTATGTTTCTCAGATTGTAAGGTTACACGGGGTACCTACTTCTATTATGTCGGATAGAGATCCAAGATTCACATCGCGATTTTGGAAGAAATTGCAAGAAGCATTGGGTACCAAGTTGCATTTTAACACCGCTTTTCATCCCCAGACCGATGGTCAATTCGAGCGGATAATTCAGATACTTGAGGATATGTTGAGATGTTGCATCCTTGAGTTTAGTGGATCATGGGAACGGTATTTGCCTTTGATTGAATTCGCTTACAACAATAGTTTTCAATCAAGCATTAAGATGGCACCTTACGAGGCTTTGTACGGTCATAAATGCTGTACACCGTTGTTTTGGACCGAGCTCAGTGAAAGTAAAATCTTCAGGGTTGATTTAATTAAATATGCTGAACAGAAAGCAAAAGTGATCCGTGAGAGTCTGAAAGCAGCTTCAGATCGTCAGAAGTCGTATGCGGATTTAAAATGAAAAGACATTGAATATCAGGTCGGAGACAAAGTTTTTCTTAAAGTTTCACCTTGGAAAAATGTGCTCAGATTTGGCCGTAAGGGCAAATTGAGTCCGAGGTTCATCGGGCCATATGAAATATCCGAACGAGTTGGGCCGGTAGCATACAGATTGATTCTGCCCCCTGAACTTGAAAAGATTTACAATGTTTTTCATGTTTCGATGCTTCGACGTTATAGATCCGATCCATCGCATGTAATTAGTCCATCAGAGGTTGAGATTCGATCTGATTTGAGTTACGAAGAAGAACCTGTTCCTATTTTGGCTCGTGAAATAAAAGAACTACGAAATAAGAAAATCTCATTAGTGAAAGTACTGTGGTTCAAACAAGGGGTTGAAGAAGCGACTTGGGAGCCAGAAGACTCAATGAAAGAACGTTATCCTAATCTTTTTGCTGGTAAGATTTTCGGGGACGAAAATTTCTTATGTGGGGGAGAGTTGTGACAACCTTAATTTGACCCTAGTCAGAAAGTGGTTTCGGGACCGCAAAATCGAGTCACAAAAATAATTAACTATTATATTCTATGCTTATAATATGTGTAAATGCATGTGAGAAAGTTTCATGCTTTGATTTTGTCATTTGTATGTGAAAGTTATTAAATAGGACTTATGTGAGACATTTTTGAAATGTGATAGGTTAATTTTAAAATGGGGGATTTAAGATGAATTTAATTGTTATAGATTGTTTTTAAGGTTTGTTAAATTGTTGTGGTCATTTCCGAATATATGTTTAGTTAAAGAAAATTTTAAATTGTTTAGTTAATTAGTAGGTTAATGGTGTGTGCATAAATTATTTGAAATATAAACTTTGTATGAGTATTAAAAGTTGTATATGAATTTGACCTTGGGAGAAATGTTAGTATAAAAATGCTTGAAAGTTAAATAGGTGATTGCTTTAATGACCAAATGTGTCAAAGAATAATGCATGATCTAGCTGACCAATATGTGTTAAGGGAACATGAATAAATATATTTTGATGAGCTATACATTCGGTTATAGTATGAAATGCAATGTTAATACTTTGTTGCTAGTATGTATATGTGTGCTAGCCAAATTTGAACTTGAATAATGATTTGAACACGATGTATTGTATTGAGATTATGCTTAAGTGAAATTATAGAATTGTGATGAAATTGATTGGTGATATACATGTTTAAATAATATGAATGCAAAGAGTTGTGAAAGAGTAAATTGTAGTAAATCTGCTTGGGACAGCAGCTGTAACGTGAATTTGGAAAATCACCATAAATTGTGGGAGTGGAGTTAGAAGCTTAATAAATTATGTAATTAAAGCTTAATGAGTCTAGTTTCTAATGAAATCAACGAGAACATATTTTGACTTCTGTACAATTAGAAATTTGATTTGTAGTAAAGGGTGGTCAGACTAGTCAAGCAGTGAAACAGGAGAAACTTTAAGAAAAATCTGGTATTGATTGGCCAAACTAAAAATTCTGAAAATTTTATGGATAAAAGATATATGAGTCTACTTTCAGGGAAATTTTACGGCAATTGATTTGGAGTTTCGTAGCTCCAATTATAAATAATTTAGTGACTATTGCTCAGGAAGTAGCTTATTATGAATTTGTGATTATGAGGTAATCATTGATAAAATTTTTTTAAGGAGTTGCTTAATGTTTTCTTATAAACTTACTATGATCTATGTGTGTGAAAGTCGAATATATATATTATATTTCTGAAGAAATGTTTGAATAGTCGAATAATGACTAGTTTAAAATTTTTGAATTTCAGCTCAAGAGCAAAGAGGGTCGAAGTTGGATAGGGGAAAAGAGAAAGTAATTGAGTAGCCTTTCCGCAACCGTTCAAGTATATCCGAAGTAAGTTTTGAATAGTCACATTTAGTACATAATTGATAATGTCTTGATATGTGTATGATAACTGTACTGCGATCTATTGATTTTATTTGAATATAGTTGAGTGACAAATAATTTATGTTTAAGGCTTAAAGCCGAATAGACATTAGAAGTTAAGCTTGGAAAGTAAAATGGACATCTATTTTTATGTATGTTATTGAGCCAAAAGTTATATGAATGGTGCCCATGTTATGCTATTATTCGAATGGAATAAATGAACTATGACTGTGAGATGTTATTTGAATTGAATTTTCTTGCGAATAAGTATGCATGACATTCAGTGATGTATATTCGGACTTAGGGTCCGCAGGCTATGTGCTGGAATTATATCCGGACTTAGGATCTGCAGGCTATGTGCTGGAATTATATCCGGACTTAAGGTCCGCAGGCTATGTGCTGGAAATATGTCCGGGCTAAAGTCCCGTAGGCTTCGAACTGGTATTATACCGGGTTTAAATTCCCGCAGGCTTTTGCTGGCAATTGGTTTCAAGTCCTAAGACCTGACAGGCTTAATACCAGTAAGTTAAGTAAGATTACGATATTGAATGTTCGCAGTAAACCATCGTCGAGTAAGTACTATACATTTAAAATGTTCAGGTACGTATTACTTACTCATTGGTGAATTGATTTCGAAGTGAATCATTAGCATCAAAGAAGAATATATATATATATATAAATATGATTGATGGTTATATTTATGAATATGAGAATGATTTAATCGGTCATGGTATATTTGTATATGAATTATATGTTAAAATTCCTTTATGTACTCATGTACATTCAGTCAATGATTTTGTGAATTATTAGTATTAAAGAATGATACTTAAGTGTGAATGATTGTTATATCTACGAGTAAAACAATGACCTGTTCAGTCAAATGTTGTTAATATATGAGATTATTTGATTTAAATGCATCTTATGAATTTTAAGTAGAAGAAAAATATGTGCTGAGAAATCTATGTATATGTTTATGTGTATTCGGCCATGAAGCAATTTGAATTGAGAATAAGTCTGTTTAAATGAATGTTTCGATTTTCGATAAGTCTTTAATTGTTTGTGATGCTTAAAACTTACTAAGCTTTGAAAGCTTACTCTATTCTTTATTTCTCTGTTTTATAGATTGTTGATTTTGGCCATCGATTCGGGATCGTCGCGATTCATCACACTATCGATCTTTTGGTAGAGTTATATTTTGGACTCGATATGGCATGTATAGGTTAGGCTGATGATAACTATGTTTTAAAATTGTAAATATTTTGGTCATACGAAAATGGCGTATAACTTAAATATCAGTATGTATTTCAGCTCGATCTCTGTTTATGTTTATTGACACTGTGAATGAGATAATTAGATGTTTAGTTCGGTAATACCTCTTAGCCTTAATCCGACAATCGGATTTGGGTTAGGGGTGTTACAGTATTTCTTCCTAGGATTCCATAGACACCAAAATTACAAGAAAAGGGATTAAATTGACTCACCACTTAAAGCTTGAACCTTAAAACCCTAATTTTCTTTTCTTTTCCTTTTCCTTTTTCTTTCTTTCTTTCCCTGTTCTGTTTCGTTCTTCTTTCTTTCCTTTTTCTTTATTCTTTTATTATTTCTTTTATTATTATAACATATATATTATTATATTTTTAAATTATTATAATTATTATTTCTTAAATAATAAGTAAATACATATTTATACATACATTTGTACCAATTAAAATATTACATATGTATTTATACTAACCACACACTTGTCACCTTATGGTATAATTTCTAATTTAATCCCTTGACCTTTCTATATTTTTTAATTAAACTTTTACACTTTATTCAATTTAATCCTTACACTAAATTAACCTTAATTAAGCTAAATTTACTTAATTAAAATCTAATTAACCTCTCACTTAACTTTGTAAATATTTCTAATAAATATTTACGAATCTAATTTTTCAGAATCGAAGACCCAAAAATTCACTTTTCCAATGACCTAAAATTTGGGTCATTACATTTATCCCCCTTAATAAATTTCGTCCTCGAAATTTACCTGAGAAAAGATGGGGGTACTGTGATCTCATTGTATCTTCAGGTTCCCACGTTGCTTCTTCCATATTATGATATTTCCATAACACTTTTACTAAGGGAACTCGTTTATTACGTAATTCCTTTACTTCTCGTACCAGTATCTTAACTGGTTCTTCTTCATATGAGAAATCAGGTTGAATCTCTATACCTTTGGTTGAAATCACATGAGATGGATTTGATCTGTATCTTCTTAACACAGAATCATGGAAAACATCATGAATCTTCTGTAATTCAGGAGGTAGAGCTAAACGATATGCCACCGGTCCAATTCTTTCTATAATCTCATACGGTCCAATGTATCGTGGACTTAATTTACCCTTCCGACCGAATCTCAAAATTTTCTTCCAAGGAGAAACTTTAAGAAATACTTTGTCTCTAACTGAATACTCAATGTCCCGTCGTTTCAAATCTGCATATGATTTCTGCCTGTCAAATGCTGCTTTCAATCTTTCTCGAATCTTTCTAATAGTACTTTCTATTTCTTGAATCAATTCTGGACCAATCACTTTTCTTTCATTCAATTTCGTCCAACATACTGGTGATCAACATCTCTGACCATACAAAACTTCTTGCGGTGCCATCCGAATACTTGATTGGTAACTATTATTATACACAAACTCAACTAATGGTAAATACCGTTCCCAACCTGATTCAAAATCAATGATAGTAGCTCAGAGCATGTCTTCTAAAATCTGAATAACTCGTTCAGACTGTCCATCAGTCTGTAGATGAAAAGCTGTATTAAAATAAAGTCGAGTACCAAGAGACTCATGCAATTGTTTTCAGAACCTTGATGTTAACCGTGGATCCCGGTCAGAAATTATCGATACAGGAATACCATGTAGTCTCACTATTTGCTGGTTGTAAATTTCTGCCAACTTTTGAAGTAACCAATCCGTTCTGATTGCTATAAAATGAGCTGACTTTGTGAGTCGATCAACAATTACCCAAATAGCATTTTTCTTACCAGTTGACATTGGTAACCTGGTTACAAAGTCCATCGTGATATAGTCCCATTTCCATTCAGGAATATTAATTGGCTGAAGTAAACTAGTTGGAACCTGATGTTCAACTTTAACTTGCTGACATGTTAAACATTTAGCCACATATTCCACTATATCTCTTTTCATACTTGGCCACCATTACAATTCTTGTAAATCACGGTACATCTTCGTTCCTCTGGGATGTAATGCAAAAGAACTGTCATGTGTTTCTCAAAGTATTAACTCTTTCAACTCTGGAGTAGTTGGAATACAAAGTCGATTCTGATATCTCAAACAATCATGCTCATCAATGTTAAAATTTTCTATCATATCATTCTGCACCATCTCTTTCTTCTTCATTAGCTTTTTATCTTCTAACTGTGCTGTTCTGATTTGATCAAACATTACTGGTTTTACTCTTAATTCAACCAAAAGACTTCCGTCATCAGCAATACTGAGTTGCGCAAACATTGCTCTCAATTCAGTTGCAGCCTTTCTACTCAATGCGTCCGCTACCACATTAGCTTTACCCGGATGATAGTCAATAACACAATCATAATCTTTTAGAAGTTCTATCCATCGACGCTGTCTCAAATTCAATTCTTTCTATGACAGAAGATATTTGAGACTTTTATGATCAGTGTAGATATAACATTTCTCACCATACAGATAATGTCTCTAAATCTTTAGAGCAAAAATCACCGCTGCTAATTCTAGATCATGAGTCGGATAATTACGTTCATGGGGTTTCAATTGTCGTGAAGCATAAGCAATTACTTTTCCACTTTGCATCAGTACACATCTGAGACCATTTAAGGAAGCATCGCTATACACAACAAAATCTTTTCTTGATTCCAGTAAAGTCAATACTGGTGCTTCTGTTAACATTTGCTTCAACTTTTCAAAACTTTTCTAACACTGCTCATTTCAAACAAACGGGACATTCTTTTGCAGCAACTTTGTCATCGATAAAGCTATATTTGAAAATCCATTTACAAACCTTCGATAATATCCGGCCAACCCAAGGAAACTACGTACCTCTGACACATTTCTGGGAACTTTCCATTGAAGTATGGCTTCAATCTTCTTTGGATCTACTCTGATCACTTTTGCTGATACTACATGACCAAGAAATACAACCTCTGATAACCAAAACTCGCACTTACTCAGTTTTCCATATAATTATTTCTCTCGTAATATTTGCAAAACCATTCGAAGATGTTGTTCATGCTCAGTTTCAGACTTCGAGTATACCAAGATGTCATTAATAAAAACCACTTCAAAATACGGTTCGAAAATCCGATTCATAAGATCCATAAAAGCAGCTGGAGCATTTGTTAATCCAAATGGCATCACTAAGAATTCATAGTGCCCATACCGTGTACGGAATGCTGTCTTCGGTATATCACTCTCCTTTACCTTCAACTGGTAATATCCCGACCTCAAATCAATTTTTAAAAACATGAAAACTCCTTTTAGTTGATCAAATAAATCATCAATTCGAGGCAACGGGTATTTGTTCTTGATAGTCACCTTATTAAATTGTTGATAATCAATACACAACTGCATTGAACCATCTTTCTTTTTAACGAATAATACTGGAGCTCCCCACGGTGATGTACTAGGTCGTATAAAACCTCGATCTAACAAGTCTTGCAGTTGTATCTTCAATTCTTTCAACTCAGTAGGTGACATTCGATATGGAGGTATTAACACCGGATTTGTACCCGGGTATACTTCAATCACAAATTCAAATTCCCGATCAGGAGGTAATCCAGGAAATTCTTCAAGAAACACATCAGGAAATTCACATACAGTTCAGATTTTACTGCATTGACTCTCAACTGAATCAAAATTAATAACATATGCTAAGAAAGTAGGACATCATTGATAAAGAAGCTTATTAGCTTTAATTACTGAAATAACACGAACAATCCCACTAGTCCGAATACCATTTACTTCAATCTGATCACCACTTTCATTCTGAACAATAAATTTCTTTTTATAACAGTCCAAAATTACTCCATGTTTTGACAGCCAATCCATACCAAGTATAATATCAAAGTCGCCAAATGGCATAATCTACAGGTCAACAGAAAAGATTTTATCTTGAATTATTAATGGACATCTTCAATATATTTGATTCACTAACACAGTTTACCCCAATGGACTAGACACTTCTATCGTTACTCTAGACAATTCAGCTTTAAGTTTCCCATCTCAACCAGTTTTGTATTAACATAGGAATGTGACAATCCTGGATCTATTAAAACATAAATAGGTTCTGAATGTAATGAGAAAATGCATGTCACCACATCATAGGTATCTCCCTCTTCTCGAGTTCTTACAACATATGCTCGGGCCGGAGCTCTTACTTTAGATTGTTGAATAGCATTTTCACTAGTTCTTCTAATACCTCCTCTAGCAACTGGACCAATTTGGCCTGATCCTCAACCTCTAGAAGCAGATTTAGACCTTTATGATACCGTTGGTACTGTCTTACCAATCTTCAGACAGTCCTTTACAAAATGATCAGTGGATCCACAACGAAAACAACCCCCAGTTAACTTTCTACATTCTTCCCTATGTCTGTTTCCACTATATTCATATTCTGGAATTTCAACGCTCGAATCGCCTTCGACATCGCCCAGAGATACTGATGGTTTGTCTCTTTCGACTTCTGTCTCCTCTTTCTATCTTGACTTGAATCTTCCATGATATTCCCTCGATTGTTTGAATTGTAGACTTGAACTAGCAGTTTCAGGACGTTTTCCTGCTGAACGGACAGTTTCAGACTTTTTACTCTTCCCCAATACTTGCTCAATCATTTTAGCTCTTTCTACTAAATCTGCAAACTTTGTAATCCGTAGAGGCATCAATTGCAGTTGGAATTCATCTCGCAATCCTCTTAAAAATTGCTTGCATCTGTCAGCTTCAGCCGGTACAAATTCAATTGCATATCTACTCAGTCTCAGAAATTCCCGTTCATAATCCACTACGGACATATCTCTCTATTTCATCATCAAAAACTCCTGTTTCCGGTCTTCCATGTATGTCTCTCCCAAATACTTCTTCTGAAATTCCCGTTGAAAGAATTCCCAGTTTACCTATTTTTCCGATATATTCTGAATCACTAATTCCCACCATATGTAAGCCTCTTCTTGTAACAGAGAAACAACACATACCAAACTTTCCTGTGGCATGTATTCTAATTGCTTCAAAATTCTTTTGGTAGTCTCTAACCAATTTTCAACTGTTGTTGAATCAGTTCCCTTTGATCCCAGAAATTCTGTAGCTCCATAGTTTCGCAGTTCCTTAATAGGTGCTCGTTGGGTAGCAGAGGTAGAAATAGTAGCAGACATACTTCCTACCGCTCTTTGAAGAGCTTCAGTAATCATTCTAAATATTTCTGTATTATCCCTTCTAGTATTCGGTGGTTGGTTACCTACCAGATTTACACTTAGGGTTGCGAATTTAGATTTATTTACATCACGTGATTCATCTCTACTGTACACTTCTTGATCAGTACCCTCGATACTTTCATCGGACATCTTTTACTCACTATAAAACAAAGTTAATTTATCAATATATATAAATCAACATCAAATCCAGACTCAAAGTTAACATAATAATAACATGTACCTCTAGACTCAATTCCGAGCTCGATTTAGTCCTAGAATCGGCTAAACCTGAGTAGGACTAATACCATTAAATGTAACACCCACTAATCCCAAACCGTCACATGAATAGGGTTACGAGGCATTACTAGACTTATACACTAACATTTATACAAAACTGAGTCATAAATTTGCATTCCAATTCAAAACCTTTCAAATTTCACTATAAAGTCCCTAATGTGGGCCTAAGGGGCCCAATACATGCTTTAGAAGTGATTCGGGACTAAAATGGCAACTTTGGAAATTTTTCCTTGAAGATAGGGGCATATGCCCGTGTGGCCTGGCACATGGCTGTGTGGCCTGCCCTTGAGGTTCCCATGGTCGTGGGGCCAGATTGTGGGCAGATCTGACTTGCACACACAGCTGTGGGAATAGCCCGTGTGACATAAACAGAGAGCCACACTGCCTGAGCACAGGCTCATGTGACTTGGCCGTATGAAAACATGATTTTTATCCATTTTTAAGCTATTTTCAGATGCTAAACACACTAATTCATGCCCAAAGATTTACTACTAGTTCTTAAATCAAATATCATTCATTATGCCATTCAAACTTAGCAAATACTCATTCATTCACTTCAATACCTCTTAAGGATTATGTACCACAATTCATATCGAAATTATACTACGTTATCATACTAGTTAAACTCATGTAAGATTAACTTCCAAAATATGTATATTTCATACCATGTTTCAATATATTTCATGCTCATTCTTGTCATTTACAAAATAAAATCTTGTCAGCCTAGGTACATGCCATTTTACCAAAAGAAAGGCACTTCACCACTTTGAGTTCTGGATTGGGTTGGATGCTGAGTCCTTAACTTTCTTCTGTACCTAATCCTGCGCACGGAAACAAACTGTACGCTAAGTATGCACTCAGTGGTATTTCTATAGATTAATGCTTAGAACAATATAAACCATGTATATACATTATAGTTTAAATCTTTTTACATTCACAATCTTAACAGCTTAATCTTTTACATTCATTTCATAACTCTTTCAGCATCGTATACCAGTCACAGTCACATAATCAATAGAAAATAGTCTTCAGTATTTTCATTTATCCCTATTAACATGATTCAGACCTGGACGGATACGCAGATCCAACCCACACACCGGGGATAATATACAATGTTTCATCAGCCGAAATCGGGATACACCATAGGGTAACAGTAACAGTCATAGTTAGGTACAGAGTACCTCTTCAGAACGAATCCAGAACAGTCACAATAGTCGACACATATAGTGTCTCATCGACACATAGTCGAAATATCCCTAAACACTTCCCATCCTTTGGCATGCCAATTATATCCGACTAGCCCGACACTGTTAATAGGGTATTTAAATCGTTTTATTTCAATACAGAAGTAGTAACAATTTCCATCATATCATTCATTATACATTCTAACTATTAGAAATAACAATTACATTGTATCAAATCATTAAGCATAGTTTATAGAAATACAAATAGAAATTCTCTGGTTTACTCGATATCCTTGTTCACTTTCTCCTTTCCCTTTTTCGATGACGTTTCTGCTGCTACGTTGGCTACATAAAATTTAACATTTAAAATTATCAATATATGTTATTTAATAACACACTCTTTAATTTCTATATTACTTTTACTATATTTCCAATTAGGTCCTTCCACCATAACCATTCTTTTTCTTCAAATAAACCTTATAATTTTCATTTAACACCTACTTTAAACAAGTTTCAACTCTTATTATTCCATATAAAACATCAATTCTACAATTTAAAAAACTTAGTCCCTACTATAATAAAACTTTTATCTCTCTTTACAATTTAATCCATCTCCCACTTCTATCTTGAATTTCTATCAATTAAACCAATAATTCTTCCATTCATTCAACTTAATCAACATCTAAAAATTCAATAACTTTCTAAATTTTTACATAATTCAAATAGTATTTCTTCCTAGGATTCCATAGACACCAAAATTACAAGAAAAGGGATTAAATTGACTTACCACTTAAAGCTTGAACCTTAAAACCTTATTTTTCTTTTCTTTTTCTTTCCTTTTTTCTTTTTTTCTTTCCCTGTTCTGTTTCGTCCTTCTTTCTTTCCTTTTTCTTTATTCTTTTATTATTTCTTTTATTATTATAACATATATATTATTATATTTTTAAATTATTATAATTATTATTTCTTAAATAATAAGTAAATACATATTTATACATACATTTGTACCAATTAAAATATTACATATGTATTTATACTTACCACACACTTGTCACCTTATGGTATAATTTCTAATTTAATCCCTTGACCTTTCTATATTTTTTAATTAAACTTTTACACTTTATTCAATTTAATCCTTACACTAAATTAACCTTAATTAAGCTAAATTTACTTAATTAAAATCTAATTAACCTCTTATTTAACTTCGTAAATATTTCTAATAAATATTTACGAATCTAATTTTTCAGAATCGAAGACCCAAAAATTCACTTTTCCGATGACCTAAAATTTGGGTCATTACACTATACGTTGTGGAATCCATTCACCCAAACATGCCATTATGTAAACGACATTGATGGACTTGGGTTCAATAAGCCTATTCAACTTGGGCACGGTAATGTTAATGATAAAGTTAGGGGACTTGGCTACAATGTGATGGGCAAGGATTGGTTCTGATTTCTAGCCTGAAAACTAATTGTTGGAAGGGGGTGAAGAAATCTCTTTTATCACGTTCCTTTGGGAGGTGATAGTGGTGCCTATATTAATTGCTCCCTATATTGGCTAGGCGATGAAAAGCTTAGTAGTGCCTATTTTACAGACTCCTTATGTTGGGCAAGCTAGAAAAGATCGGTCGAGACTTTGGGGGGAAAATTCATTTTTGATTTTCATCTTGGGCTTGAGGAATTCCACAAGGTCCCTGAACTCGACATTAATTTAAGAGATTTTTTTTATTAAAATGGGCTCGAAGGCCTTTACCTTGAATTAAAAAGCTTAGCAATTACAAGCTCGTGGATATCGCTTGGATACTCCATGTCAAAAGAAAAAGTACATCATTTGTTAATAGCAAGTTTACAAAGGCTATCAGCCACTCTATTGCTTGAACGAGTGACCCACTCAATATTGACATCGATGAAAGACTCCAATAATCTGAAGATTTCTTTTAAATAAAAACCAAAGATTGAAATCCTCTCCCATTGAGACTTGAATCGATTAACTAAACTCACACAATTGATCTCGAATATAGCCCTTGTGATATTATTGTTGCGAGCTCACACAATCCCTTCCCTTAAGGCTTCCGCCTCAGCCCATTCAATATCAATCTTATGATCTAAAAAGATTACACAACCCCCCTAACATAAAACCATCATGGTCCCTCGCAAGAATCCCAATGCCAACAACTAAGTCAAAAACCGTCGCATCAAAACTAATCTTAGTGGCCTCTGTAACACCCCCAAACTCGGCCTAGACGTTATGACCGAATCTGGCGGTGTCGCATGTGAGTGCTTTTTAGGAAAACCTTAGCAAGTTAAAAAAAAATCGTCCAATTTGTTACCTTTACTTAAGACGTGAAATCTTTATCCCAAATATTAAGTGAAAATATTTATTAACGCGGAAGCTAAAACATCATTATCTCATAAATTAATAATTTTAACAATTTAAAATCCCAAAACATATTTTTAAATAAAGTAGACAAGCTAAAGTGTTACTAAAAAATCTATGAATGTCTACCAGTAGTCACCATCGAGCCCTCCGTCACACCGATCCATTTACTGCTGAGGATTACCTGACAAACAAAATAAACAAAGGGATGAGTTTTTGCAAACTCAGTGTGTACATCCTCACAAACAGCATGAATACTAACATATAATATAATACAGTTATTCGGCCTTAGCCATACAGATTTCGCATGCATAACAGATCATATATCAGAAATTTCATGCCCACCAACCTTGCACACCATTTCCGTCCAACCCATCACACCATGTGTGGATAAAATCGACGCACCCATCCCTGCACACCATATATGGATATATTATCGACCCATCCAACCCTAGACGCCATAAGGTACTGCATCGCGGCTCATATCATAAATATGCAGCTTAGCTGCCAGATAACGGGCTTATGAAGCCCTTTAGATACTCCATTCACTTCGTCAAACCCACCCCGATGCAATGCATCATACAACTATGGCATGCTGTAATGCAGACAAACAGATCATACATTTATTTACAGAACAGATCAGATAATCATGCTAAGTATATCATGTGAACACATACATCATAGAATTAAGAGTCTAGTTAAGGCTTACCGACCCTGCTACAGGTCACAGGCCCGTGTGCCTTGTCTGTGTGGGGCCACATGCCCGTGTGGGTCACACGGACCAAATTGGCCTTGCCCGTGTGGATCACACGGCCTAGCCCAGATTTTCATACACCCGTGTGGTTCACCTGTGTGGCCCACAAGGCCCATTTTCCTGAGCTTGTGCCTCGCACAAGGCCTACAAGCCACCACACGCTCGTGTCCGTAGCACCCATGTGGCGGGCACACGGCCTGGCTCGTCAATGACACGCCCGTGTGGCGTCGACAGGTCACTTTTCGATTTTCGTCAAAACTTATTTTCTGCGTAGTGGGAGTACACACCTGGTTCGTTTTTGCTACTAATCCAACCACGAGCACTCAAAGCCTAAATTCGATCATAGCGAGCCTAAAATCAGCCTCTTAAGTCAGATTATTAAGAATAGGCAAATCCCGAAATGAGAGATCTACTTACCTTTAACGAACAACGGTGATTCCTCACTGGTAAGAGCTCGATGAATGATCCACAGACCCTAGAATATTCCCTAAACAGCAACCAAAATCCCTCTTAAACAATCTCCAAGGAAATCACTTAACTTTATTAAAAACCAAACTTACCGAACTGATGAAACACTAGCAACACGCCACAACTAATCGAAGGAGAAGAAAAATGGAGAAGAAGAGAGAAAAAAAGAAGAGAATTTTGGCAGCTAAGGTTTGGAAGAGGAAGAACGGCAGAGAAAATATTTTTCCAAAAAGAAGGAAAAAAGAAAACCCCTAATTTTTCCTAAAACCCTCAGCTCAGAATTTTTAAAATACCCAACACTTTATTAAGACTTGCAGCAAAAAGTAATCACGTCGCTATTGAAGGGAATCGAACTCCAGACCTCTAACACACCAACTCACATCTTAACCACTAGACCAGCAGGCCCATTCTGTTAAGTTTTTACCATAAGCCCACTGATCTAAAGTCAGGCTTTACTCAAATAAAACCAAAATTTAGCCCAAGTTAAAACTTGAACTTGGGACCTCCCAAATACACCCCCAAAGCACATAACCTCTTAAACCACATATATAAATACCAAAAAGAATCAAAACAAAAGTTTTAATATTCCCATGCTCAATAATCACAAAATCCAAAATTACAGAAATTTGGGGCGTTACAACTCTACCCCCTAGAAGAAAATTCGTCCTCAAATTTTACCTGATCAGAAAAGGTGAGAATACTACTGTCGCATCGAATCCTCTGGCTCCCAAATCGCCTCCTCGGTGCTATAATTCTGCCACAGCACCTTCACCAAGGGAATAGACTTCCTACGTAAGACCTTAACGTCACGATCTAAAATCTGAACAGGCTCCTCCTCGAACGTTAGATCCGGTCTAATCTCAATATCCTCCACAGGCACAATATGCGTAGGATCAGAGTAGTAACGTCTCAACATCAAGACGTGGAACACGTCATGTATATGATCCAACTCTTGAGGTAGCTCCAACTGATATGCGACTGGCCCTACTCGCTTCAGAATCTGGTACGACCCAATAAACCGAGGGCTTAGCTTACCCTTGTGACCGAACCTCAGAACCTTTTGCCATAGCAAAACCCTAAGGAAAACCATGTCCCCTACAAAATACTCGATGCCCTTCCTCTTTAGATCAGTATAGGACTTCTGTCTATCAGAAGCCGCTTTTAAATGTTCTCAAATCAAACGGACCTTATCCTCAGTCTCTGAAATCAACTCCAGACCCAGAACACGTCGCTCACCCAACTCGGTCTAGCACAAAGGAGTGCAACACTTATGACCATAAAGTGCCTCATATGGTGCCCTCATATGGTGCCATCTGTATACTAGACTGATAATTGATGTTGTAAGCGAACTCTGCTAGAGGCAAGTACTCCTCCCAACTGCCTCGAAAGTCAATAATATAGCCCCTCAACATGTCCTCAGTATCTGAATCACCTTCTTTGACTGACCATCTGTCTGAGAATGACCATCAGAAATGATCGAGACAGGTAACCTATGCAATTTCACTATCTCAGAAATGTATAGCTTGGCCAACTTCTATAGAGAGAAGTCTGTCCTAACAAGAATGAAGTGTGCCAACTTGGCCAATCAATCCACGATGACCCAAACAGAATCCTTCTTAGTGGGTGTTAGGGGCAACCTACTAACAAAGTCCATTGTTACTCACTCCCATTTCCACATCGGTATCTTAACTGGCTGTAGCAAACCCGAAGGTAACCGATGCTCAGCTTTAACCTGCTGACAAGTCAAACAACGAGTAACATATTCAGTCACCTCACGTTTCAACCCTGACCACCAGTACAACTCTCGAAGATCTTGATACATCTTGTTCCCACCAAGATGCATAGCGTAAGGGCTATTATGTGCCTCCTTCAAAATCGACAGTCTCAAATCTTCATCATTAGGTACACAGATCCTACCTTGGAAACACAGTACCCCATCACTATTAATCCCAAAGTCAATAGTAGTCCCAGTCTCAACTTGACAAAATCGCAACTGAAGAGACTCAACTCCTAACTGCCTATCATTAATCTAAACCAGCCACGTTGGCCTAACCTGCAACTCATCCAGGAGACTTCCATCGTCATAAAGACTCAGTCGAGCAAACAACGCTCTCAAATCAGCCACAGCCCTACAGCTTAATGCATCGGCCACCACATTGGCCTTTCCATGGTGATATTCTATACTGCAGTCATAGTCCTTAAGCAGCTCGACCCATCGTCGCTGCCTAAGATTTAACTCCTTCTGAGTGAGGAGATACTTGAGGCTCTTGTGATCAGTGTAGATGGTACAATTCTCTCCATGTAGATAATGCCTCCAAATCTTCAATGCAATTACCACTGCTGCCAACTCCAAATCATGCGTCAGATAATTAGCCTCGTGAGTCTTAAGCTGTCGAGGTACATAAGCAGCTACCTTACCGTCTTGCATCAAGATGCAACCCAAACCCACATGTGACGCACCACTGTAAACCACGAAGTCCTTACTAGGCTCAGGCTGTATCAGAATTGGAGCCTGGGTCAAAACTATTTTGAGCTTCTCAAAGCTCTCCTACTGTGCGTTAGTCCAAACAAAAGGAATTCCTTTATGCAAAAACTTAGTCAGCGACGCTGCGATCAACGAGAACCCCTCTACGAAATGTCAGTAATACCCTGCCAGTCTCAGAAAATTGCAAATTTCTAACACACTTTTCGGGTGTTTCCAATCCATCATAGCCTCAATCTTACGAGGATCTACTCGAATCCCCTCAGCAGAAATCACATGCCCTAAAAGGGTTACCTCCCTGAGCCAGAACTCACACTTCGTGAACTTTGCATACAATTGTTTCTCACGAAGGATCTATAGAACCACTCTTAAATGCTCATCATGCTCGTCCTTAGACTTAGAATACGAAAAAATGTCATCAATGAACACCACCACAAACTGATCTAAGTAGGGCTGAAACACACATTTCATCAAGTCCATAAACGCCGTTGGTGCATTAGTTAACCCAAAAGGCATAACTAGGAGCTCGTAATGCCCATAATGAGTCTTAAATGCCATCTTATGAACATTGGCCTCCTTAACCCTCAATTGATGATAACCTGACCGTAAATAGATTTTAGAAAACACTGAAGCCTCTCTAAACTGATCAAATAAGTCGTTTATCCTCGGAAGTGGGTACTTATTCTTAATCGTCAACTTATTCAATTGACGGTAGTTGATACACATCCTTATTGTATTGTTCTTCTTCTTTATGAATAGAATAGGTTCTCTCCACGGAGACACACTGGGTCAAATAAACCCACGGTCCAACAGCTCTTGAATTTGAGCCTTAAGTTCTGTCATCTCCTTCGGTGCCATTCGGTAAGGGGCGATAGACACCGGAGCTGTACCAGGAATCAACTCAATCCCAAATTCTACCTCACAGGTCAGAGGCAATCTTAGTAATTCCTCTGGAAAAAAATCTGAAAAGTCACTCACCGTTCGGATGTCCTTAATCGAAGAGTTCTTAGATTCAGTAACACTAATATACGCCAAGTAGGCCTCGCATCCTTTCCTTACCAACATCTCTGCTACCAAGGCAGATATCATATTATTCAGATAATTCTGTCGTTCTCTAATCACGACTATATCTTTATCCTCCTCGGTCCTCAGAACAACCCTTTTTCCAACACAATCCAGACTTACACGATGCTTCACCAGCCAGTCTATACCCAAAATTAAGTCGAACTCCCCAAACGGAAGTTCCATCAGATCAGCCAGAAATATTATCCCTTGGACTTCTAACGAAACGTCTCTAAACAATTTACTAACCCTAATAGACTGCCCCAATAGACTCACCCCTGAAATCTTACTAGAAGCGCTCTCATACGGTATTCCCAAAGTCTCAGACACAGAACACGCAACGTAGGAATGTATAGAGCCTATGTCTATCAGTGCAACATAAGGTACATTAAGGATTAAAAACGTACGCGTGATGACGTCTGGAGCATCTCCATCCTCACGACGACGTGCAGCATACACAAGCGTAGGCTGTCTCGCCGTAGTCAGCCCAGCACCTCGGTCTGGTGGTCGCTGTCCTCGGCCCATACTATTACCACCCCTAGCCTAGCCTTGGCCACTAGGTGGCGGCTGAACTGCCCTCGGAGACTGTGCAGTCTCAGTAGCCAGAGCTTGCATCTGATTAGTCCTCAATGGACAATCTTTAACTCGATGCTCAGAAGATCCGTATCTAAGACAAGCTTCAATAGACCTCTAATACTCGCTCGGATGGCGTCTATTACAGAACACTCTCACGGGCCCATCAGATCTGGCATTTTTCCTAGGCCTCATCCTAGCATTCGAAGGCTTGGTCTTCCCCCTATCACGATTCTGGCACTCAGCGCGCTTAACCTCCTCCACAATCTTGGCCTTCTCGACCAAAACTGAAAAATCCCGCTCCCTTTGAGGAGCTATCAGAATCCTCAAGTTATCCCTAAGGCCGTCCTCAAAATAAACACAGCACTCATACTCAGTCGCCACCATGCCTCTTGCATATTGGCTCAACCTCAAAAAGTCAGTCTCATACTCAGCCACTGAACGATCTCCCTGAGTAAGATTCAAGAACTCACGCCTCCTAGCGTCGATGTAACTGAACCCCACATACTTGCTTAGGAAAGCCGTCTTAAAAAAATCCCATGTCAGACTATCAGGTTGCGTGCCATCCGTAGCCATCAGCCACCACTGATATGCTTCATTGCGCAGCAACGAAACAGCCCCCTTGAGCTTCTGCTCGGCAGTAAAATCCAGATTATCCATAATACGCTCCCTGGTCTTTGTCCAGTGTTCAGCCACATTAGGAGCAATTCCAGCGATACCTATAAATACCTCAGCCTCTTTGGACCGGAGTCGTTCTGTAACCAACCCACAGCCTCCAGATCCAACATTAGCCTCAGCGACCCTCTCTAGAATTTGCAGCATAGCCTGGGATAATGCGTCGTCCCCTGTTGCACGGTCTTGAGACTCAGCACCAGTCTCAATAACAGGTGACACCGGTGTCTCGCTAGTGTTCAGATTAGGGATCGTATCAGATGCGAAGGACTCAGCTCAAATCCCTCAACGGCCTCTTCCCCGGCCTCTAGTACCCCGTTTACGAGTACCACGTGTGCTCATCGTAACTATCAAGTTAATCTGTATTTAGAAGTTTTATGCGCATTAGTTTACAGTTTCGATAATTATTAACAGATATTTTATACAGAACAGTATTAGAGTTTCAGAGTCAATTATCGCGAGTAACAAGCTCACTACGGTTTTCAGTTTACACTACCTAAAGTGTTTCATAATGCATACACAATATTTCTGACAGATACAGACAAAAAATTCAGTATAAGCATGCTTTCAGACAATACATATCAGAGTTTCAGTGAACTTATAGGATCAGTGCTAGAGGCTCGATGAACCACATACTTAATCGAGGTATTTGAAAACATTCGAAAGTATTTCTTTAAAACCAATTTAGAACCAAAAATTCACAGCTTTAACCGGGCCTAGACGCTATAACCGAATTTGGCGGCTTCACATGTGAGTACTTTTTTGGAAAACCTTAGCAAGTTAAAAAATTCGTCTAATTTGTTACCTTTACTTAAGTTGTGAAATCTTTATCCCAAATATTAAGTGAAAATATTTTATTAACGCGGAAGCTAAAACATCATTATTTCATAAATCAATAGTTTTAACAATTTAAAATCCCAAAACATATTTTTAAATAAAGTAGACAACCTAAAGTGTTACTAAAAAATCAATGAATGTCTACCAGTGGTCACCATCAAGCCCTCCGTCACACCGGTCCATCTACTGCTGAGGATTACCTGACAAACAAACTAAACAGAGGGATGAGTTTTCGCAAACTCAGTGTGTACATCCCCACAAACAACATGCATACAAACAGTTAACAGAATACAGTTATTTGGCCTTAGCTATGCAGATTTCGCATGAATAGCAGATCAGATATAAAAAATTTCATGCCCACCAACCCTGCACACCATCTCCGTCCAACCCATTACACCATGTGGGGATAAAATTGACCCACCCATCCCTGCACACCATATATGGGAATATAATTAACCCATCCAACCCTACACACCATAAGGTACCGCATCGCGGCTCATATCATAAGTATGCAGCTTAGTTGCCAGATAATGGGCTTATGAAGCCCTTCAAATACTCCCTTCACTTCGTCAAACCAGCCCCGATGCAATGTATCATACAAGTATGGCATGCTGTAATGCAGACAAACAGATCATACATTTATTTACAGAACAGATCAGATAATCATGCTAAAAATATCATGCGAACACATACATCATAGAATTAAGAGTCTAGTTAAGGCTTATCGACCCTACTACAGGTCACAGTCAACTTGGACGACCCGTGCAACCTTACAGAACATTTTAGATTAAAGAGGCTCACACGTCAGTGTACTTTACCCGTGTGGGTCACACGGCCCAAATTGACCTTGCCTATATAGATCACACGGCCTGGCCCAGATTTCCACATGCCCGTGTGGCCCACACGGCCCATTTTTTTAGCTCGTGCCTCACACGGTCTACAAGCCACCACACACCCGTGTCCGTCGAGCCCATGTGGCCCACACATGGCCTAGCTAGTCAACAACACGTCCGTGTCTCGTGATGTAGGCTACCACAGGGTAGACCACACGCCCGTGTGGCGTCGATAGGCCACTTTTTGGCTTTCTCTGAAACTCATTTTCTACATAATCGGAGTACACACCTAGTTTGTTTTCACTGTTAATCCAACCACGAGCACTCCAAAGCCTAAACTCGATCATAGCGAACCCAAAATCAACCTCTTAAGTCAGATTATTAAGAATAGAAAAATCTTGAAACGAGAGATCTACTTACCTCCAATGAGCAACTATGATTCCTCGTTGTTAAGGGCTCAATTAATGATCCACAGACCCTAGAAGGTTCCCTAAACAGTAACTAAAATCCCTCTTAAACAATCTCCAAAGAAATCACTTAACTTTATTAAAAACCAAACTTACTGAACTGACGAAACACTAGCAACACGCCACAACTAATTGAAGGAGAAGAAAAACGGAGAAGAAGAGAGAAAAAAAGAAGAGAATTTAAGCAACTAGGGTTTGGAAGAGAAAGAACGACAGAGAAAATATTTTTCCAAAAAGAAGGAAATAAGAAACCCCTTAATTTTTCCTAAAACTCTTAACTCAGAATTTTAATAAAACCTAACACTTTACTGAGACTTGCAGCAAAAGTAATCCCATCGCTACTACAGGGAATCAAACTCCAAACCTCCAACACACCAGTGCACATCTTAACCACTAGACCAACAGGCCCATTTTGTTAGGTTTTTACCATTAATTCCTTATAAGCCAACTGACCTAAAGTCAGACTTTACTCAAATAAAACCAAAATTTAACCTAAGTTAAAACTTGAACTTGGGACTTCACAAACACACCCCCAAAGCACATAACCTCTTAAACCACATATATAAATACCAAAAAGAATTAAAACAATAGTTTCGATATTCCCATGCTCAACAATCACAAAAGTCGAAATTATAGAAATTTAAGGCGTTACAGCCTCATTCAGAGGCTTTATCCACCTATGAGATGTAGGGGGTCTGGGGTTCATCGGGGCATACAATAGATTATGGATCCTGAAATAATCCCCAGAGTTCTCGTCTGCTCCCAAACAACTTGAGTATCATCCTCCTTGCCCCAAAATGGAGCATTATTGTGGTCGTTTCAAATATTCCACAAAATCATGATGGGATTCTTAAACGCCTTAAGATCCAATAAGCGGCTGGTGTCTTCGAGCCAATTAATACCACTTTTGAAGAGAGAATCAAGAAAGCGTCAATCAAGCCCACCAAAAGAAAGAACTACACGAGCCTTAGTACAGTCTCTAAGAGCATTATAATAGTTTCATCCCCAATCCCGTATCGGTGGCAAGTGCGATCGAAGTCATGGAAAACTAGGCCATTTTAACGTTAGTCAGAAGTAAGTTGTAACCAACCCTCTACGAAAAGATACAAATTTTGGAAAACACATAGAGTTTCCAAATAGTCCTCCAGAATAAGCAATGTGACCTATAACCCATCTTCTTAAGAATAAGCCCAGAGTAGCCAAATTTTGATGAATAACATCTGGACTTGTTGTGAAACCAAATAATCTTATACGGAGGGCCATGTTGAACAATCGGTAAGGTACAAATATGATCACACAAATCGTCACCATAAAACTCCTCCACCTGATCTCTATACCACACACACGAGTTAGATCTCCACAACTCGCTCAGAAAACTGTCCTGAATACCCTTGAAAGTGATCTTTAATGAATTGCTACCAAGACCCTCAAAACCCAATCTGTCGGATCCAAACCTAGCAGTCATGCCATCGTATATTTGCCATCCAAACCCAGCCTCAAGAGCTTTAACAGCATACAAAATACTCGTCTAAGAGAAAGAGGGAAATATTGATGAGCCTAAAAATACTTAGAGCATAGAACACGATAACATAAAATATCATTATTATGATGAGCCACCATACCTGTTTCCCAAGAAGTGAAATATTGAAAAGCCTCAAGTCCTTAAAGTCGAGGAGTGCATAGAGAGTCTCACACCATCATAGCCCAGCAACAATGTTTATTCTTTTTTGCCACGAAAAGCCTTGACATCATCACATCCAGAATGACTCTAGGAATAAGAAAAATCAAAAGTACATAAGTAGGTAAGGATTGCAGGACTGATTTAATGAAAATATCCTTACCACCATAGGATAAAAGACTTTTAGACCAATCTTTTATTCTAAGAGAAAACCAATCAATAATGTGCTGAAACGCCATTGTCTTATTTTTTCGACTATCAATGGTAGGCCCAAATAGTTATCTATAGACTTGAGAACCTGTATAGCAAAAATACCACTTAGGTATGTCATCTGATCTCTCAGAGTATTAGGACTAAACTAGATAATTGGCTTGGATGGATTAACCTTTTGCCCCAAAATCATCTCAAAGTAGTGAAGGACATTCTTAATGGTCTCAAACTTTTTTTTTATCGCGAACAAAGAGGAGAGCATCATTCGTAAAGAAAATATGATTAATCTTCGGCCCATTTTAGCTGGCCCTAATTCCCCGAATCTTACCCTCCATCTGAGCCCCCAAGAGTAACCTAGAAAACGTTTCCATGCAGAACAAAATAAGATAGGGCAAAAGCGGATCTCTCTGACGAAGCACACTCTCAGGAATAATCACATCAATGAGGGAAGCATAGCATTTAACAACATAGATCACCGTACTAGCACACTGCATAACCAAAGTGACCTATGACAAAGAAAACCATATACGAATCATCACTCTATCTAGAAAGTCTCATTCCACATGGTTTACTCATGTCGAGCTTAATAAAAAATCATTTATTCAACCCATTCTTAGAACTTTGGAGGTAATGCAAAAGTGTGTGGGTGATGATGAAGTTATCATGAATCATATACCCCGGTAAAAAAGCACTATAGTGTTCACTAATGCAAGCCGAGAGAACAATTTTTAATCTATTAGCTCAGACCTTGAAATCATTTTGTAAATAACCCTACAAAGACTGATGGGGTAGAAATGTGTCATACCCTTAGGCTCGTTAATTTTAGGGATGAGAACAATAACAGTTTCATTAATATTCTTGATATCTTTACGCCCATCCAAAACCTCATGACAAAACTAAAGAACATCCTTACCAACCACCCCCCAATTTTCCTTGTAGAAGAGGCCTGATAATCCATCAATACCAGGGACCTTGCGGGGATCCATTTGATGAAAATATAGATAAGCTCCTTATCAAGAGCACGACTATCCAACACCATATTTATGTTGGGGGTAATACAAGTCGGGATCAAACCCAACACCCTCTCAGGATTGCCACAAGTTTTAGTCTTAAAAAGGGAAAGAAAATAATCCCTCGCCACCTAACAAATACCATAAACATTGGAAACCCAATTACCCATCGAATTATTTAAGCCCTTGATTATAACAGCTTGATTTTAGCTAAATTGGAACAATGGTTTCGAAACCAAAAATCGATGTTGAAAAATTATTTTAATATTAATTTTGGTATTTACAGCATGTTATTTGATATGTGTGAAAATTTCATGAGTTATTTTATCGTTTGAATAGTCAATTTGATGAAAAGGATTAAATCGCGTAAAATGCAAAAGTGTCATTCTACTGGTTAAAGGTGTTTAATTGCTATGATTTAATAAATCAAAGGTCCTTATAATGTTATTAGTCCATGATTAGTGTAAGTCGACAATTATGACCATCCATTATATGTTTTTATATGTTTATAATTAAGGTTAATTTTGGTATTTGATAATTAAAAATTAAGTTAATAAAACAAAATGAAATTATGTTCATATTATCATCTTCCACTACCAAAAGTTCAGTTTGGAGAAGCCATTAAATCTTTCTAAGGTTCGGGTATTGCATGGTTTAATTGGTGAGTAATTTTTGCTCGATTTTTGGTGATTTCTATGTTTTTGTAATCGTTGCACCTCAATCTAGCTAGCCCGTACCTTAGATTTCGAAACTGTTAAAGATTTTGAGAGTTTCCATTATTGAACCTATGTGTTCTTTGATGTTTAATGTTGAAATATGAATTTTTGATGATAGATTTTTATGTTTTGTAAAGTGATTTTTGATGAAAAAGCATAATAGGGATTAAATTGTGAAATGTGCAAATTAAGTGGTTAAAATGTGAAATAAATGAAAATTTTGGGCTATTAGGGACCTATGAATAATTCAGCCAAGCTTAGGTTTATTGAAATTTTGTGAATTTTGTGTATTTGTGAATTAAGGACTAAATTGATTAAATGTGAAAGTTTAGGGGCTAATGTGAAAATAGGCCCTAAATGTATGTCTTGGACTAAATTGAATGAATGGTTGATTTAATAAGTTAATTTTTAATATATTTTGATAAAAAAAGAGGAATCCGAAATTAGATCGAGGAAAAAGCAAGGTTATCGAGTAGTCGATCCGCTCTGTCAATTTCGAATACGAGGTAAGTTCGTATGTGGTAATTTCATTATAAAAGTATGTTAAAAGCTTTGATATTGCATAAACTATAATTATGAGATTGTGGATAATGTTCGAATTGTGAAAACGACTCGATGAATGCATTCGATAATAGAAACGAAAAATATAAAAGCTTGGTTGAACTTTAGGAATAGATTTGGATACTAGGGTCATGTTATTAGAGGATAAGTTGAGTTGGCTTCGGGCCATGATATTATCAATTCGGAGTGCAAGTTATACTGATTTGTCTTTGGACCATGCATATCGAATGATTTGGTTTCCGGCCATGATAATTGTTCTTCGGATAAGTTACCTTGACTTGGCTACAGGCGATGGTATAGGTACTTATTGTATGATACTATTAAGTATCCAATTTCTATTCTGAATGGTTGAACGGGTAATCGAATGATATGGTTGAGAAAGAGGTTAATACGAGGCGATATAGGTATGTACAGAACCTATTCGAGTATTAAATAGAGAAAGTTCAATGATATGGTATTTAATCATGTTTTAAGACATGAGAAAGGTTTGTAGTTAATGTGAAATTGGTTGATTTACATTTATTTGATGAATTAAGTTATTTACATATGAGCTTACTAAGCTATGAAGCTTAATTCATGTTATTTTTTTATATTTTTTAGTGAATCAAAGCTAGCTCGGATCCAGAAGTCATCGAGAACATCATCGCACTATCAAACATCTATTTGGTACTTTTGAGTTGTGTATATATTGTATATGGCATGTATAGGCTAGATGTGGTATTTTGGTTGTGATTATAGCCTTGAAAGTTGGCTTGTAAATGATGTTAATATTGATGTATGTTTGGCTAATAGAAATGGCTTACTTTGGCATGTTTGGTATGAAAATGGTTAATTGTTTTGTGGAGTATAAATACTTGAGAAATGCTTTGATGAAGTATGATTTTAAAAGTTGAGTTGATAAGTATTTGATTAGGTAAATGGATTTGAATTGAGTATTGAAATTAGTTGAAATGAATATTGTATGAATTGTACATTTGATTGATGTTTTTAGCTACCTAATTGTATGATGAAATGGTACCATTTTGGTTGTTTAGGTGAACATGAATTGGGGTGGAAAATTGGCCTTGCAAATGGCCTATTTTTGTCCACACAGGCGTGTGTCTTGGCCATGTGTGGCACACGGTCAAGTTATATGGCCGTGTGTCCCCAAATGTTGTTATTAAAATAAATTCAGTATACCTCATATGGTCTTACACACAGGCGTGTGACTGGCTGTGTGATACAAGTTAGCATACCCCCTAATTGGCACATGGCCTAGCACACAGGCGTGTGACATGGTTGTATTGCATAAGTCAGTATACCCTCTAGTTTTCACATGGTCTGGCACACGAGCGTATCCTCGGTTGTGTGATATATGTCAGTATGTATGCCCTGTTTCCACACAGCCTAAGACATACGGGTGTCTGGAGCTGTGTGAGGCATATGGCCTGTTCACATGAGCATGTGACCCTTGTATGGTTAAAATTTTACTAAGATTCCAAAATTTTCGTATGATATCGATTTAGACCCGAACCACTTTTAAAGCATGTTTAAGGCCTTGTTGGCCCTTATAAGGGACAACGTGATTGTGTTGAATGATTTGTGAGAATGAATGCTTTATGGTTGGTAAATGTATTCTATACGTTGTGTATTGATCAATAATACCTCGTAACCCTACTCCGGTGACGGATACAAGTTAAGGGCGTTACTTTGATCCTATTCTTTTTATTTCTTTTAGATGCCCAAACATGAATCAAACGGGTGTTTCGGTCCCTTTCCTTAAGCCATTGAATCAAATATCTTTAAGCCTAATACCGCTCCTCCTCCTTGTACAATTGACCCAACTCCATCTGATAAGCTCTCAACCTATCAACATTTGAGTTCAACCTCGGCCCATCCATCAATATATCAATCCGATCAATTAACTCTCTTATACAGTTTTGACTCCTTTTGAAACACCGAAACTGTTATCTACCCAAATGAAGGTGAATGAGATCAATCCTTGTCTATACATTTCTATAAAATTGGTCCCAAACCATTTTAATCATATCCTTGGCCTTACTCTCTTTAGCCCAGCAGGACTCAAACCTAAAAGAAAGCTTCAGTTCTCTTGTATCCTCCCTATATCTCCTCCCTAAGGTATCCAATAAGATAGCATCATGGTCCAAATAAGTTTGGGGTAGCACAGTCAAAGCTAAAAATGCGACTCGACCCAACCAATTAGTTGAAACGACGAATCTATCAAGACGTTCCTTAACCACTCTGTCCCCATCACGATTGTTGGACTATTTAAACAACCCATTTTCAAGCTTAACGTCAACTATGTCAAGATCATCCAAAACATTTTTGAAGTTATCCATAGCCACTCTGAGCCTACGTTGCCCCCCACATTCTCCGCATCATCCATCACCTCATTAAAATCCCCTCTAATAATTCAATCACCACTAATAAGAGTCACCACCCTCCAAAGAGTGTCCCAAGACAAATATCTTTAATTTGGGTTAGAGTAGCCAGGGAAACCTGTAAAATGAATCTATTCATTCCCTCAAATTTAACCATAGAATCCACATGGTGCTCAGGGAATTTTTATATAGATACGTCCACCCTATCCCTCCATAATATAGCAAGCTCACCTTTGCAACCATCCTGATCCACAACAAAAAAGCCATCCATAATACATTGAACACGAATACCATCAAACTCGTTAGCCTAAAGCTTAGTTTCACTCAAAAAGACGATATCAGGATCATTAACAGTAAGGAGTTGTCTCAATTCACGAACTGTCGTGGGGCCTGGTGCCCCACGACAGTTCTAGCAAAAGATCTTTATGACTCTCGGTGGGGCTGTCGCAAGCCGTCACCTTGAAAGGAGATCTTCTCTCTACAAGTTTTCTTTAGACCATTCTTACTGGGCTTTCATCAAGTCCTTCCCCATTCCCAACCTTGGTTTTTTATGTTTATTCTAGGCTCACCCAATACCCTTCATTACGGGTCTGTCGAAACCTTCTTTTTTTGAAATCGACATTTTATTTTTAAAAAACGAAAACAAAGTCGCTACCAATGCTTTTTAATTAGGAGTGATTTGATCACCTCAAAACTTGGTCATTTTAATAAAATGTTAGATTTACTAAAATGATGATTTTTAGTCTACAAAATCCAGGAAATGGGTCCGGGAGTCAGTTACGTATGAGGATTATTTAATGCCCAAAATTGGTACCTAGTTGATTATTTAATGTTATGACGTCAAAAATTGAAAATACAAAGAGAATTTAAAATACAATCCCTTTCGCGTGGTTTTATTTGATGGTATTGAAAAAGGCCCTATCTAAATTGAATTTTTAATCAGGAGGTTTTCTCATTTTGGGTCGATTAAGACGAAAAATCATGTTCTGTAAGTTGGGGCACCAAATCTCAAATTCTCGAAAATAAGAACGCTCTCTGTTTATTTATTGACCAATTCTGATATATTTTAAAAATTTATTCTATTTTTAAAAAAAGAAGAAGGGATGCTCGATTATTTCGGTTCAAGGAGAAAATCATACCTCGTAAGTTAGGGCACGATTTCTCGAATCCTCAAAATAAAGAATATCACCTTGGTTCAAATTGCTAAATATATAATGTATGAAAATGAAGCTTCTAATATGAAAACTATGGACTTATTCTAACACAAAACATTATATAAGATACACAAATATGTTTAAATGTTTTATATGATGTCATACGAACAAAAATAATGCAATATATCATAACTAATAAAAATGTTAATTGGTGCTAATAATAATAATTAATGATAATAATTAAAGACTAAATAATAAATTATACAATTTGAAAGGGCAAAAATATAAATATCAAAGATTAAAAGTGCAGGAATTAAAAAATAAGCATCTTTGAATAAAATAACTAAAGGACCAAATTGAAATTTAAACAAAATTTAAAGTGCAAATTAGAAAAACAAAGAGGTAAATAAAAGACTAAAAGGAAATAAGGGAAATTTGAGGGTAAAACTATAAAATCCGTAATTTAAAGGGAAAAAATAAAAATTTAAACAGGTTGGAATTTAAATAACAGAAAGTAAAGGGGCCGATTATGAAAATAAGGATTAAATTGAAACCCAAAAAAATTTTGAAGCCCGAATTGCAAGAAATTAAAAAAACAAAAAAAACAAATAAATGATTAAATTTAAAAAAATAGAAAGGTTTAGAGACCCAAGATGGTATTTTCCCCAGCCCAGCACACATGTCATTCCCAAAAGGGGTCAACAGTCTGAGGACTAAAGTGGAAACAGATTAAAACTAAACAGTGAAATTAAAAAGAAAAAAAAATCAAAATTATGACCATATTATATAGTGCCTAAAAGCGGAAGGACTTGGGAAGCAATTAGACCCCTTCTTCAAAAACAAGCAGACCCTAGGACCCTAGCTCAAAACGACATCGTTTTGGGCTTTTGAAGCCAATATCAAAATAACGTCGATTTGGAGAACCTATGTAAGTTAAAAAAATCATAAAAAATATTCATTTTAATAGCCTTTAAAAAAAATGATCCCTTTTCTTTTTTCTATTGAGCCCCCTTCTCCTCCAGCCACAAGGTCATCGCACATCTACCGTGGCCACTAGTCATCGACGCCGGTGATCGCCGCCTCTGGTGGCCAGAAAATTCCCAAAAAAATCCTTTCAAATCTTTTTTCGTGTAGATTTCAAATCTACGATTAAACCCCTAAAACCCAATTGTAGTTCGACTATCAGTCGAGAAACCCTTCGTCTCCCCTATCTTTGATGAGGCCATCGACGAACCCCTAGGGGGTTCAGAGACCTTTCAAGTTAGACAATGGCTTCCCACAGTGGTGATTTACAGGTAAAAGAATAATATTTATTTTATTTCCCTTTTTTATGTTTTTTTGGAAATAAAGTTAGAAAAGAAAAAGAAAAAAAATCTTAACTTTTTTAACTTTGTTTTTTCTTTGTATTCGATATCTTCGGTTCCCGTTGAGGCTGTCGACGAACCCTAAAGGATTCGAAAACCCTTCGAATTGATAGAGAGCCGCCATCGATGGTGGTGGAAGACAAAGCGATGAGGTAAGTTTTTTTTTAAAAAAAAACTTGTTTTGATTTTTATACTTTTTACCGAAAAACAAAAGAAAAATCAAAATAATAGATTAAAAGAACCACTTTTTTTAACTTTTTTATTTGTATTCTATTGAATTTCTTCGTAATAAAGAAGAGAAGAAAATACAAATGTTTCTTTGGCTTTTTATAGCCGCAATACAACATATGTTTTTTGTCTTTTTCCTTTCTACCTTTTTTTTTTTTTGCTTCTTTTCTTCCATTTCTCTGTCTTCTGCAGGTGGTGGTGGTAAAGACGAGACGATGGTGTCAGGCCTCAAGTGGTACACCTGCTGACATGGCGAGGGGAGCGGTAATTATAGACTTTAGAGTTCTAGTGTTTCTGATATATATTTTTTAAAATTTTGGGCTTTGGGGTTTAGGTAATTTAGGCTTTAGGGTTTTGTTATTTGGGCTTGTTTTGGACTGGACTCTTTAATTAATGGATTTATTTGTTTTTATTTATTTATTATTTTTGTTTGGGTTATTTTTGGGCAAGATAAAAATGGGCCTCTATAGTTAACCCTCTTTGTTCAATGTCGTGTAATGGGAAGGGAGCAAATACTTTAAAGGAGGACTAATTTTTCAATTCATTGGTTACTCTACTCCATAATATCCGCCTTGTTGCAACATTAGGAAGGCAAGATTTAGTGTCACAGTTCCGTCTTGCTTTATTGTAATTTTAATGAGATAAGATTTGTTGTTGTAGTTTCAATCCATTCCACTGCAACTTCAGGTATATAGGATTTGTAGCTTCATTCCAGCCCACTGCAACTTTATGGGTATAGGATTTGTAGCTTCATCTTGCTCCACTGCAACTTTAGGGAGATAAGATTCGCTATGATAGCTTCTATCCAATCCACTTTACCTTTAGGGATATAGGATTTGTAGCTTCATCTTGCTCCACTGAAACTTTAGGGAAATAATATTTGATATTATAACTTTGATCTAATCCACTGCATCTTTAAGGATATAGGATTTTTAGTTTCATCTTGCTCCACTACAACTTTAGGGAGATAAGGTTTGTTATAGTAACTTTATTCTGACCCACTACAACTTCAGTGGTATAGAATTTGTAGCTTTATCTTGATCTACTACAACTTCAAGGAGATAAGATTTGTCATTGCAACTTTGATCCAATCCACTGCATCTTCAAGGATATGGGAGTCACTGTTTCACTGATCTGTTACACCGCTCTTTGGGGAACAGGGCTTGTAGAATCCATTTCATAGGCTTATATTTTGCCAAACAATCAGGATATTATAATTAGAATGAATTAAATACTCCTATCTAGATGTATATGAATGATATTTGTATGAATGCAAAATGTCATTTTTAAGAATGGTCCCCTTTTTTAGTGCTTAGGTTGACATTGCTCGTTATTCGTCAAGGTTCTATCACTGATGTGTTGCCATACCTTCTTATTCAGGTCTAGTATCTTTGACAAGAAACCCAAAGAGGTAATCACAATATGAACTATTCGTTCCAAGATCTTTCCAACTTTCAAATTTGGTTATTTCCAACTAGTGGTCCTATTTTAGGTCCTTGTACTATTTAGAAATTTTCAGAGCGGTATGCAGAAATCCTTGTATACTTTGACATTATTAGTCCACTAATCGTTATTTCAAAGCAAAAATGCTTGAACAAGGTCGTAAAAAATGGATAAGACTAAAATTTATTTGGAGCAAAGCCCTTAATGAAAAGTTCAATCAATGTGGAAAACATTGCAAAAACACAAAGTGGGTAAAAATGAAACTAAGTGTCCCAAATATCACAATTTGAGCTTCTTTGAGCAAACCTTCTGAGGCCCATTCTGAACCTAATATGTGTTTAGGAGGTCTGGAATACTTTGTTGATGCATCAAGATGTACAGTTTCTACTTCTTGTTACCTTTGAGGGGACACGACTACCACATGCCCAATCTTTGATCAAAATTTGAGCCACCCTTTGCGGGTTTTCTCCTTGGCCTCTCTTTTTTTTCAGGTGAAGTATCTCTTGATTGAATCTAAATTCACAGGATTAAGCAGATCTTTGCCATCCATCTCGATTAGAATCAACGTTCCCCCAGAAAAAAATTTCTTTACCACATAAAGTCCTTCCCAATTTGGCATCCATTTTCCTCTGTAGTCCTTTTGTATGGAAATGATCTTTTTCAACACCAGGCCCCCCTTATGGAACTCTCTGGAGCGGACCCTTTTGTCATAAGCTCCCATATTCTATTTTTGGTACATCTGATCATGAAGGATAGCTTTCAACCTTTCCTCTTTGATTAAGTTCAACTGATCATATCGAGATTGGATTCATTCTACCTTATTTAACTTTAATTCTGATAAAACTCGAAGAGAAGGAATCGAAACTTCAATTGGTAAAACCGCTTCCATTCCATAAACCAATGAGAAAGGTGTTGCCCCAGTGGAGGTTCTAACAGACATTGGATAAGCATAAAGGGAAAATGATAATTTATCGTGTCAATCTTTATAAGTCTCTTCCATTTTCCCCATGATCTTCTTAATGTTCTTATTGGCTCCCTTCACTGCACCATTCATTTTTGGGTAATATGGTGATGAGTTGTGATGTTTGATCTTGAATTGACTACAGACATCTACTATCGTACTATTGTTCAAATTCAATGCATCGACATATGAATCAATGCCTATTGGAAGCCTTTGGCGAGATTGGCCCAATGACATCCATGCCCCACATAGAGAAAGGCCACGGAGAAGTCATCATATAGAGAGGTGAATGAGGCACATGAATTTTGTCCCCATAAATTTGATATTTATGACACCTCTTGGCATAGTTAACACAATCCCCTTCCATGGTGGACCAATAATATTCGAATCTCATGATTTGTCTAGCCATGGTGAAACTATCAACATGTGTTCCAAAAACACCTTCATGGATTTCTTTCAGTATTTTCTTGGCTTCAACAGCATTCACACATCTCAGTAACACCTGATCTTTTTATCTTTTGTATAGGATCTCCCCATCTAGGACATACTCATTGGCCAGCCTTCTTAGCGTCCTTTTATCATTCTTGGTTGCCTGTTCAGGGTATTCACGGTTCTTTACATATCACAATATGTCATAATACCAAGGGTGATCATCCCTTTCTTCTTCCTCGATGTTGTAAAAATGGGTCGAGGCCTTATAAATGCACATCTAGATAGGTTTTACATCATCTTGTTTGTTCACTTTGACCATTGAGGCTAAGGTAGTCAAGGCATCAGCCATCTAATTTTCATCTCGCAGGAGATAGCAGAAGGTAATGTCATTAAACTCCTTAATTAACTCAAGAACTACCTTTCAATAATCAATCAGGTTGGGATCTCTCGTCTCCTATTCACCTCTAAGTTGATAGATTACTAGTGCAAAATCCCCATATACCTCCAGCACTTTGATTTTTCATTCTATAGCCGCACATATACCCATGATACATGCTTTGTATTCTGCCATGTTATTTGTTAAATCAAAATCAAGTTTACTTATAACACCCCTAACCCATATTCGTCGTCGGACTAGGGTTAAAGGCATTACTAAACAAATCAGAACATTTAACTTTCATTTCATAAACATCAAAGCATCAGAGATCAACATCAATATAGAGTCCCTTATAAAGGTCTTCAGGACCTAAAACATGCGTCAGAAAAGAGTCGGGACAAAACCAAAGACATACAAAATTTTCCCAAATCTTAAACATTTTTCAAACAAGTATAGGTCACACGCATGTGTAATCAGGCCATGTGCCTTACACGGCATTAGACACACCCGTGTGTCTAGTCTGTGTCAAAACAGGGCATACATACTAGCTTGCTCACATGGCCACAAGACACGCCCGTGTGCCTTGGCTGTGGTCGAGTCTGACTTGAGCCACATGGCTAGCAACACGCCCGTGTGCCTTGGCCATGCTTGAACCCGACTTACAATTGTAGGGTACCCCAGGGGACACATGACCATGCCACACTGAGACACACGCCCATGTCTCTACTCGTGTAGACAAAAATAGGCCATTTGAATAGCCAATTTGCCACCCCCAATTTGGGTCAACCTACAAACACCAAACCAAACATATATGCACAACCATTTCAGCCAATATCTATACCAAACCATACATAATTCATGCTATAACATTTTCAATCATTTCAAATCTCAATTCATCAATCAATTCATAACAAAACTTAAATTAAAATCATACCTAAACATATGATCAATACATCATTCAATCAAATGTTCAAAACTCACTAAAACTTCTCAACATTGACCATTTCTTTTGGCCAACCAAAACATACCACAATTTCACATTAGCATCACATATCATATACCATTATAAAACTATAAGTTCAAACCCAAACTAGCCGTATCACATGGCTACATATGTACATCACAAAACATAATTCCACAACTTCTAGCCTATACATGCCATACTTTAATATATACATTTTCAAAGTACCAAAATAAGGTTCAATAGTGTGGTGACGATCCTTGATGATCCCCGAGCTCATAATAGCTTCAATATCTATAAAACAATGCAAACACACACAAAGTAAGATTTCAAAAGCTTAGTAAGCCATATACAAATAAACATATCATTCAAAGCAAATAAGAATCATCAAATCATTTATACTTTGTATACCAATGCTAACACAAATCTCATATTTAAATACTTACCTTTCATTCTCAATTAGGCTATACAAAGTAAACATACCTGAATTTGAAATGATTTCACCAAATTATTCATTTTCTCAGAATGCCCGTTTGAACCGTTTGGAAATGTAAGGATGCGTGAATAGTTTAGAGAACATATACAATTCCAACGTCCCAGACGTGGTCTTACATGTAATCAAACATCGATGCCATTGTCCCAGACAGGGTCTTACACAAAATTAGATACGATGCTGATGTTCCAGACATGGTTTTACACGTAAAACATAAGTCGATGCCAACGTCCCAGATGTGGTCTTACACGGAAACACATATCGAATCTTATGTCATGACATATGTATCCTAACAATTCCAATGGTTCGTACGGGGCTTTTCGGACGTCGTCACGTTATCGAAACTTTCTCGAATTTTCTTGTATTCAATTTATATTGCCATTCATCAATGTTCAATAGCATATAAACAGTAATATTCCAATTCAAATCACATTTACTTGTATATCGACTTACCTTGTACAGATTCGGATGGATGGGTTTGGTTACTCGACAACTTTAGATTTTCCCCGATCTAATTCTATTTTCTTTAATTCTTGATCTATATAAATTCAAATTTAACTTATTCAATCATAAATTCATTCAAAACAATCCATAAACACATATTTAGGGAAATTTGAAATCTAGCCCTCACATTTTCACATTTTGACACTTTAGTCCCTAATTCACAAAATCACAAAATACACATAATTTGCATATACTCATACTTGGCTGAATATTCTTAGCACTCATACAAGTCCACACATTTCATTTATTTCACATTTTAGTCTCTATATTTACAAATTTCATAATTTAACCCATTTTACTCAAAATCATCAAAAATCCAAAGACAAAACATATAAACCCCACATCAAACTTTCATATTTCATCATATAAAAACATAAAGCTCATGAATTTATCCATGGCACATTTAAAATTCATCATCAAAATCAAAAATTAAGACATGGGCTTGATAGTATACGAAGCAACGATTACAAAAATGTAGAAATTATCAAAAATCGAAGCAAAAACATACCTTAATCAAAGAAAATCAATGGTCGAACCCTAATGTTATTTTTCTTTTTTCTTGCATTTTCGGTACAAATGGATGTTAATGGCCATTTCCATGCTTTTGTTTTATTTTAATTAACATTAATAAACATTTTACCTTATTAACCTTATTATAAACATAAAATAAACATATATTGGATGGTCATTAATGTCCATTCAAACTTCCAATGGAAAAATAACATAATAAGGACCTCTTATTTGTAAATCCAAATCAAATAAGCACTTTTAACAAGTAGCAGCAATTTTTACGTTTTATGCGATTAGGTTCTTTTATCAAATTGAGCACACAAATAATCAAATTTTTAGACGAAACTTTCACATATGCTGATTCACACATCATAAGCATGGAAAATAATATTTAACTATTTTTTTACTCAGATATGTGGTTTTGAAACCACTGTTCTGACTAGGGTCAAAACCGAACTGTTACATTTTTTGGTGAAAGGATAGTGATTTCCGTATAGGGATACCAATACTGCCCCAATTCTGTTACCCATGGCATTTGAGGCGCCATCAAAATTCAATTTCCAGGGATGTTCTTTTGGAGCACCTTCTTCAGTGGTCGCAACATACATCAAAACTTCATTCGGGAAATTGAAGTTCAAAGGCTCATAATCTTCTAGAGCTCTGCTAGCTAGGAAATCTGCTATTGCACTCCCCTTTATTGCTTTCTAGTTTACATAGATTATATAAAATTCAGAGATTAAAATTTTCCATCGATCCATTCTTCTATTCAATGCGGTTGAGTTTATCATGTACTTTAGAGGGTCCATTTTCAAAATGAGCCAAGTTGTATGGTACAAAATGTACTGTCTTAGCCTCTGAGTAGTCCAGACTAAGGCCCAACACAGCTTCTCGATTGGCGAATATCTTGTCTTGTATTTGGTGAATTTTTTTGTTGAGGTAACAGATTGCTCTTTAGTTCCTTCCCGACTCATCATTTTAGCCTAGTAAACATCTCATAGAATTTTCAAATACCACAAAGTATAGTATCAGTGGTTTATCTGGGCTAAGTGGTATCAACACTGGGGCATTGGAAAAGTAATGTTTAATTTTGTCGAAATTTTTCTGGCATTACTCATCTCATACACCTGGATTATGTTTCTTCAGGAGACAGAATATAAGGTCACATTTCTTGTTCAGTTATGAAATAAACCAGGCAATGTAATTTAATTTGCCTAAGAAACCCTAAACTTTCTTTTGGGTACTCGGTGGTAGTAACTCATGTATAGCCTTGACTTTATCCGGGACAATCTCAATTCATTTCTCGCTGACCACAGATCCCAACAATTTGCCTAACGTGGCCCTAAAAGTGCATTTTGCTGGATTCAGCTTTAGCTAAAATTTTCTCAACGTCAAAAATAGTTTCCTCAAGACTTTCACATGATCTTTCTCTGTTTGGGATTTTGCAATCATATCATCAGCATAAACCTCAATTTCTTTGTACATCATATCAAGGAACAAAGCCACCATGACTCTTTGATATGTTATTCCTGCATTTTTCAGTTCAAATGGCATCACTTTATAACAAAATGTTCCCCACATTATTACGAATATGGTCTTCCCCATATCTTTAAGAAGCATCTTTATCTGGTTGTATCCGGAAAAACCATTCATGAAAGAGAATAGCGAATGACATGCCGTGTTGTCCACCAAAGTATCAATATGCGGTAACAAGAAATTATCCTTCAAGCTGGCCTTGTTTAAATCCCTATAATCTACACATATTCGCACATTCCCATCTTTCTTAGTGATGAGGACTATGTTGGCTACCCACTTCGAATATTTGACCACTTGTAGAAAACCAACGTTACACTATTTCTTGACCTCTTCTTTTATTTTCAACATTATGTCTGGCCTCATCTTTCAAGTTTCTGCTGAACGGGCTTGCATTCTTCCTTTATGGGAAGTTAGTGTACCACGATATCAGTATTTAAACCAGGCATGTCTTGATACGACCATGCAAAGACATCTTTAAATTCTTGGACTAACTCAACGAGGTCTCTCTTGGTTTTTACAGTAATACAAGTCCCGATTTTCACCTCTTTCTTTTCTTGTTCATCCCCTGAGCTTTCAATTTCCACTGACTCTTTGTACAATAAGAACTGTTTCTCATCTTGCTCTACCATCCTTAACAAACCAGGAGACAAATTACAATCTCGATCATTTTTAAAGTCCTGAGGTTCCTCTGGATACATTCTGATCAAAAGGAGACCCCAAGTCAATAGGAGCGTCACTCGTATCATTGATATCTGGGGACTTTTCATAGGAATGAAAGAATACCCAAAGAACAAATAAATTTAAAAATGATTGTGTGGTATGAGTATGAATGAAGGAAATAGTAAAGTGTTTGCCAAATTGGACATAAAAATTCATTGTTTTCATTGAAATAAAAATAATGGTCATGCGTCTTTTCATAAAAGGATCCCTATTGCTCCCTGGCTTAGAGCAATAGGTATTTTCTGAACATTACTCTAAAATAGTCCTAAAAACTATAGGGATCTCTTCTGCAGTCCAATTGTTCAACATACTTGTGGGGATATAAAAATGAATTCCCGATATGTTCTCTTCCTCAATTCCTTCTTCAGATATGACATTGATGCTTATATTTCCCAACATTCCTCCTGCAGTTTTGACTAACATGTTCTCTTATTCTATCATTTCTCATTCAGAGTAGATGATTTCTCCTGACACGAATGTTTCAGATATATAGGGAATGATCATTGGTGTCCACTTGATCTCTCCCCCACTTAGTCGTGCTCTTCTTCTCTCTTGCTTATTTTCCAATTCATTCTTCGTCTGTCTCATATCTAGCTTGAACCCTAGGCCAAAGCGATCTTATTTATTCATCAACATTGGTGTATTAACCCTTCCTTAGATATATTTCTCGAGTCTTTTTCCAAGCAAGGCTCCTTTTCTGGTCATTAATTATAGTCCCATCCTCATGGTTTTGGATATTTTTTGTATTGGGATCTTGCTTCCTTCAGTAATGAAAGTTGCATTGACGAATTCCAGTGATTGAAAGGAATATTTTATAGCTTGTTCGTCTGCTCCAATGTATGTCATGACACTAGTTACGGAAGCAATAATGTCCTCCTCGGCGTTTATAGTGACCAATCGACCCTCTGTTACCAACTTCAACTTTTGGTGCAGTGATGACGGCACTGCCCCGGCTGAATGAATCTAAGGCTTCTCTAATAAGCAATTATAGGTAGGTTTGATATCCATTACCAGAAGGTCAACCTCATATGTGTTCAGATCGATTAAGAGTGCTATCTCAATCCTCTCTATCACTTTCCTTTCTGTACCATCAAATGCCCTCACTATGTTATGGCACGCCTTTATGTGAGAGCTATCGACTGGTAGCCTATTCAATGTGGATATAGGTAAGACATTCAGTACAGACCCATTGTCAATTAATACTCTTGGTAGTATATATCCTTTACAATGAATAGTGATGTGTAGAACCTTTGTAGATCCCATGCCCCTGGCGGTATTTTATCATCATTGAAGAAGATGAAATTGTCGGCACTTAGATTATTGACCAAACAATCTAGCTTGTTCATAGAGATGTTATCAGTGACATAAGTCTCATTTAACATATTCATCAATATGTTGCAGTGTGTCTCTGAGCTCAGAAGCAAGGCTAACACTGATATGCGAGTCGACTGTTTATGTAGTTACTCTACTACACTATACTTGTAACACCCCCTAACCCCACGCCGTCACCGGAATAGGGCTACGAGGTATTACCGGACTTATACACTAACATTTATTCAAAACCCAATCATAAAATTTACATTCCAAATCAATATTCATCAAATTTCATCATAAAGTCCCTAACATGGGCCTACAGGGCCCAATATATATTTTAGAAGTGATTCGAGACTAAACTGGCAACTTTAGAATTTTTTCCTTGGAGATAGGGGCACACGCCCGTATGGCCTGGGACATGGCCGTGTGACCTGGAACATGGTCGTGTGGCCAGGCCATGGGCAGATTCTGACTTATTCACACGGCCTAGGAATACGCCAATGTGACTTGGTCGTGTGGAAACAGGGTTTTTGACCATTTTTAAGCTATTTTCACATGCTAAACACATCTATTTCATGCCTAAACATTTATTAACAGTTCTTAAATCAAATATCATTCATTATGCCATTCAAACTTAGCAAATATTCATTTATTCACTTCAATACCTCTTAAGAATTATGTACCACAATTCATATCAAAATTATACAACATTATCATACTAGTCAAACTCATGTAAGTTTAACTTCCAAAATATGCATATTTCATACCATGCTTCAACAACTTTCATGTTTATACACTATCATATACAAAATAACACCTTAACAACCTAGGTACATGCCATTTTACCAAAAGAAAAGTATTCACCACTTTGAGTCCGGGATTGGCTTGGATGCTGAGTCCTTAACTTTTTTTCTACCTAAACCTGCGCACGGAAACATACTGTATGCTGAGTATACACTTAGTGGTATTTCTATAAACTAATATTTAAAACAATAATAAGCTATGTATATACATTGTAACATAACTTTTTATTTCATAATCTTATTAGTTTCATCACTTACCTTTAACTTATAGCTCTTAAATGTATTTAAACAATTCTTTTTATACTTTTTATATCATTCAATACATTTCAATACTTGTATAACAGTCACAGTCACATAATCAATAGTAGTCAGTCTTTGTCTTTAGTACTTTCAATTACCCTTATTAACATAACTCGAACCTAGACGGATACACAGATCCAACCCACACACTAGGGATAATGTACATTGTTTCATCGGTCAAAACCAGAATACACCGTAGGGTAACAGTAATAGTAGCAGTAACAGTCATAGTCAGGTACAGAGTACCTCTTCGAAACTAATCCAAAACAGTCACAGTAGTCGACACATATAGTGTCTCATCGACACACAGTCGAAATATCCCTGAACACTTCCAATCCCTGAACACTTCCAATCTTATGGCATGCCAATTATATCCGACTAGTCTGACACTTGTTAATAGGGTGTACAAATCGTTACATTTCAATACAACAGCAGTAATAATTTCTATCATATCATTGATTAGACATTCTAACTACTAAGAATAGCAATTACATTGTATTAAATCATCAAGCATAGTTTATAGAAATACAAATCGAATTTCTCGAGTTTACTCGATATCCTCGTTCACTTTCTCCTTTCCCTTTTTCGATGATGTTTCCGGTGCTATGTTGGCTACATAAAATTTAACATTTAAAATTATCAATACATATTATTTAATAACACACTCTTGCATTTCCATGTTTCTTTTACTTAAATTCCAATTTAGTCCTTCCACCATAACCATTCTTTTTCTTCAAAACAAATCCTATATTTTCATCCAATTATCATTTTAAACTATTCCAACTTTTAAATTTACAGCATAAAACACTAATTATAACATCTTTTCAATTCAATCCCTATTATTGCAAGACCTATATTTTCTTTCACAATTTAATCCTTCTCCTACTTCTAACTTGAATTTCCATCAAATTAACACTTAATTCTTCCATTTATTCAACTTAATCAACATCTAAAAATTCAATAACTTTCTAAATTTCAACATAACTCAAGTAGTATTCTTTCCTAGGATTCCATAGACATCATAATTACAAGAAAATGGATCAAATTGACTTACCAATCAAGCCTAGAACTCCAAAACCCTTAATTTTCCTTTTCTTTTTCTTTCCATTTTTCTTTCTTGCTTTCCCTGCTCTATTTCATTTTCATTCTTTCTTTTTATTTCTTTCTTTTATTTTATTTAATTACTTTATTATATTATATTATTATAATATACTTTAATCATTATTATTATTTTCTTATAAAATAAGTAAATACACATGTTTATTATATGTGTACCATTTATATTTTTACACATTTTATTTATTTTTACCATACGTTTGTCACCTTATGGCCTAATTGCTAATTTAGTCCCTTGGCTTTCCTATAGTTTATAATTAAACCTTCACACTTTATTCAATCTAGTCCTTTCACTAAATTAGCCTTAATTCAAGCTAATTCACTTAATCAAAGTCTGACCAACTACATTACTAGCTTCGTAAATATTTCTAATAAATATTTACGAATTCATTTTGCAAAAATAATGACCCGAAAATTTTAATTTTTCCAATGACCTTAAAATTTGGGTCATTACAATACTCGCTATGTTTCAAAATTTTCAAAAACTCTCTAGCGTCGTTCTCGGTCACTGGTTCATTGATTGGCGCCTCAGGTCTAGCGGCTTTTTCTTTTTGTAGGCTCAACTACTAAGGTTTTCTTCCTTAAAGGGCACGATTACTACATTTGTAGGGTCATAGCATTTCCCAATGCGTGTGAAGAAACCAATAATCTAGACCTCTTCCGAAGTACCAATTGAGTCCTCTCCTATTAGAATCATCACGTTGCAATCATAACTCCATGGAACCCTCTTGCTACCCTTATCGGGAAAGGCCACAGGCTTTTGGATTATGATTCTTGGCATAGCTTGTGATCTAACTTCATTGGCCCTTAGCCGGGAGATAATTGCGCTGAGTGGTTGACCTTGTAAATTTTTACTAATGATCCCTCTTCGGATGCACAAACAACTTTTTCTTCTGAACCCTCAATATCTTTGAAGAATTCCAATTCTTAGTTCTCCATCAGACTTTGCACTAAAGTTCGGAATTTAGCTCATCCTTGTATCTCATGTCCTTCTACGGCGTGGAACTCATAGTAGCTCTTTACTCCTTTAGGTATCTCCTCTGAATCTTAAATGATCAAGCTCACGTCTATCATTTTTTGCCAAACCAATTTTAGAGGGATTTCACCTCCGCAATATTAGTTTTGGTCCTCTTGCCCTCAATCTCGATTATCACATTTACCCCTTGGTCGTGATGACTGGGTAGTGGATTTCGGGCAACATTAGGCCTTGAAGGATTGTCGAACCTTACAATTCCTATCTTGATTAAAATTTTGAAGGCAGTACAATTCTTGATTGACTGTCTCATTATTCCTGCATGGTATTCGCACTAAACATTTGCATCATACCACTTTGGGAATGGAGGTTACATAGGCTTCAGGTAAAATGGTGGTACTACGTGAGCGTTAAACAGATTCTGGTATAATTCTCCATATGTCATTAAGATAGGAGTGAATTGAAGTTTTTCTATGTTTGGCCTTGAATTAGATTCTTGCCTCAAAGATTCCTGATAGTTGGCCGTCATGGTCCTAGGTTGCGCCATTGTAACCAGCTTTGAATAGCTCTTATTATATACGCTCACAGTGTTTACTTCATTTTCTTTCTTTTTAGGGATAAACCTTTTAGTATTTTCCCCTGCATCTATCTTCTCTCCTCTTATTGCACTCTCAATCATTCTTCCAGACATAATTATATCCGAGAAGCTCCTGGTAGCACTTCCTAGTATATGATTAATGAACGGGGCTTTCAGGGTATTGACAAAGAGCATTGTCATTTCTTTTCCATGTTTTATAGCGTAATTCTATCGGGCATCATATCCATCACATGGTTGTACTGTTTCATGAAGGCCTGTGCCAAGTCCTTCCATGAATTAATCCTGGAACGGCTCGACTGATTGTTCTATTTAGCAGCTGATCTAATCAAGCTATCCTAAAAACAATGGATTAATAATTGATCATTGTTGACGTATCCAATCATTCTTCAGTAAAACATTGTGATATGGGCCTCAGAGCAACTAGTCCCATTGTATTTTTCGAATTCTGTAGTTTTAAATTTTGGTGGGAGCACTAGATCTAGGACCAAACTCAATTCCTTATCATCAACCCCACAAAGTTAGTCAGCATTCTCCATAGCTCTGAATTTCTCCTCCAACCACTTGCATTGAACTTTTAGCTATTTTGGAAGTTCTACTCTTGCCTTCTTCATTTCGCCATGTCATCTAAATTTGAAACCACGGGGTTGGTTGGATTATCTCCTAGGTTAGAACCTGAACCCATTAGGTAATTCAACTGTCCTAAGGTGCCAGCCTGATATTGTTGTGGTCTTATAGTGACGGGTACTCTTCGTGGATATGTCTCCCGTTGGGCTTAGAAATTTATTGGGGTAAAGCTCGGGGGGTATATAGGGTCATCATTATCGTCTCCTAAGTTTACCATAGCACTCTTTCTTTTTTAAACTCCTCCAGCCAGTAATTGGGTCAACTCGCTTATTATGTTTCTTTGGGACTCATGTATTTCCTCATTCATGTCTTGTTGCACCTTAGGTAATTGATCCTACAACTACGTTTGCAACTAGTCTTACATGTCCCTCTAAATTTGTTCTAGTCTTTCTTACCTCTGATCCATGGCTTTGGTTTTACCGTAGGTACCGTAGCGATATTCTGTTGGTAGCTTCTTGTTAGTTTCTAGGGTAACTGTCATAATTTTTATTAATTGAGGTGTTTTTATGAAATTTAATGCATATAATGTAATCCAATGCTAAAGAATGGAAGATGCACGCAAAAAAGGCATTGATTCAAGTTCAACTCTATTAGAACAACTTTACTAGAAAACGAGTTCTTTACATTAAACAAATACAATTTACATATATGGCCTCGCCCTAATGCTCAAAGCTTTAACTTTCCTAAGAAGCCAAGCTAATTCTTAGCCCCCGATCTGATTTTGATTTGTACTTCGAGCTCAGTATGTCAGCTTGAACCACTAGGGTTTGCAAATGTTCAGCTACTTCTCGTACTTAGGTCAAGGCTTCGCTTATAACGTGATCTCTATCTCTTATTTGACTCTGAGAGCGTTGGAGTTACTCCTCCCAATGTTCATTGTTCAATTCAAGAAGCTCAACTTGAAGTTCACAATTTTGTAGTGCGGCATCGAGCTCTTTCATCTTTCTCTTCAACTATCAATCTTAGCCAGGCTCGCTTTTAATACAGTCATAGAGTTGCGACTACGATGTTGATGCAAAGACCTTTCCAACTCTGCTACCTAAGCTTTCAATCCAACTTTCTCATCTTGGCTTTCTAATAATTCCCTTTTTAGAGCATCCTCTTAGGCTCGAGCATCTTGGAATTTCCTTTCCCACTGATCAACTCTAATATTTTCTTCTTGGATTTTCTGTCACCATTGTCTCGACATTTTGCCTAACCCGGTAGTCCTTATTAACAAGTGAAGTTTCTTGTAATTCATTTTTAAGATTTTCAAGTCCTCCTCAACCTTGTTCTTTCCTTTTCTCATTTTATAGGCTTCTAACCTTTAGATGTCGACGTCTAATCCTAGCTGAATCTTTTCCTCTTCCAAATTCTCTATCATTTTCCCTAGCTCTAAACTATTCTTTTCAAAGTCTTGCTTTATAATCTTTAATTCAGATGGGATCACTTACGTGTGTTCTTCTATTGGTCGGATACTTTCTTGATTTGATGAAGGGACATTGTCATTGATCTTTTACGCTATCACCAATTGCATTTTTGGGTCATCATAAGATTTGCGATAAATCTTTTCATTTTATGAGTTTGGTTCCATGTGTTCAAGATTTCACGGACCTTCTTTTTGTAATTGTCACATTTGTACATAAACTATCATTGATCCAACCCTTGAGTTGCTAGAATAAACTACCTTGACCTGTACTGTTTCAATATAAATAGAAGGGCATACCCAACAGCTCCCCATATCCCAATCAAAGGGACCCAATCAAAGTCTCCACATCAATACAGAATTTCATCGGGAATCATCCAAGGAGCCTGCCATTCAACATTTTCGTCTCAGAGACTCTGGAAAATTACCATCCATTTTTCTTTAGAAATGTTGTCTCGTCTTTGAATAATCACAAATTCTTTCAACAGAGAGTAGTCTTCGAAGAACACTCGATATAAGACTTTTTTCTACCTTCTAGAAGTGGCTATAGAACCAAACTAGCAAGAGCTATGCAAAACCGCAAGAGCTATGCAAAACCGATTAATCTTTCTTCACAAACTTTTCGACAGGAATTCAAAGATCTAAAAGTTAGCTATGTAACACCTCCATGCCTGAGACCGTCACCGGAGTCAAGCTTGAGGTATTACTAAACTTATCTTACCCTTTAAACAACTCTAAACCACTTATTTTAATTTTCGGAATAAACTGTTTCTCTGCATCATGGTTTCTTAAAAATTAATTTCTCAAGTTTCAAAACTCGAAATTAAGATCTGTAAATTTTTCCTGAAACTAGACTCATATATCTATCTACTAATTTTTTTCTAGAATTTTTGACTAAGCCAATTAGTACATTTTATTAGTTAAAGTTACCCCTGTTTCAGAATTCAACTGCACTGGCCTCTACTTACTACGAACCACTTTTCTCTCTGTAAAAAAAGCATATGACTATACCGTTTCTTTATATTAAAACTAGATTCAATAAGTATTTTAACCATATAAAGTAAACCACCTAATTATTTTTGTAAAATTTATGGTGAATTTCTAAAGTTGGAACAGGGGATCCAGAAATTGCTCTGGCCCTATTTCACCAAAACTCAAATACCCTATAAAATACAAAACCTTTACCTGTTTTGCTTATTCCATATGAAAATAGACACAACGAGATTTAATTTCATATATTATTCACCATAAACCCATGTCTATACAATTTCTTGTGATTTTTCAAAATCCCGTTATTTCTGGTACTTGAATCTGTTTTTAAGTTACTTTCACATTTTTCTTAGTTTTCATGTGATAGTTACTACTTAATCATACATACTATTAAACATGTATATCATCAGCCACTCTATTAGCTAATCACTCGTAAGTATTTACACATCATTCATTGATCATATCATATCAAAATAAACCAAGTTCCTATACATGCCATACACAAAACGAAACGTCTAACTATACCAATGTTATTTCTTCGATAGTGTGATCGGGTCTCCGACGTTTCCTTTGATCCCCGAGTGGCTTGATAAAAACTATAAGAAAAAGAAAATAAAGAGAGTAAGCACTAGGCTTAGTAATCTTAGAAGCAAATAAATTAAAACATTCAACATAATGAATAATTATACATAATGTCACCTAGCCTCATAAACTTTCTTTACTTCTCATTTTCTACCTTCTTCTTTACTCACTTACCTTCTTTCTTACCTGACCTTTCACTATTCATAAATATAATCTACCTTCCCTTTTGCTGATAATTCACTGTAATTTAACGTGTACAATGACCCGTTGAACCACTCGGAATACTAAGGATACTAGGGTCGTTCCTGTCTATCAATATCCTGCCAATGCCATGTCTTCGACATGGACTTACATGAATTATTCCTGTCTCCAATGCCATATATATATATATATATATAATATGGGCTTACATGGCTCATTCCTATCTCCAAAGCCATATAACTGATATGGACTTACATGGCTCATTTCTGTCCTGTCCTGTCCTGTCAACCCCAATATCCTAACATTCCTAAGGTTCAAACGGGGCTTCCTAATGCTTTTTCTCTGCCACTCCGCCTTTAATTCGACTTTAAATATTCAAAGAAAATAAGTATATAAATGCTGTAAATTGACAATAATAATGTAAAATAAAAGAATATTGCATTTATTTACTGTAAACTTACCTTGATACAAAATGTGACTAAACTTTACAATTTAGTCATTTACTTTTTCTTTTCCCCGATCTACTCCCGAATTTCGCTCTTCTTGATTATGGAGCTTGAAAGCTTGAAACAAACCCTAGCTATAGAGAACCCTTGAAATTTCATGCTAATGAAGAAGATGATGAATATTGTGTTATTTTTCCCTTTTTATTTCATTTAATATCCAAATGACCAAAATGCCCTTCCTTATTAAACTTTCAAAAATTCCATCCATGTCCTATTTTATCCATGAACTTAGAAATTGGTCAAATTGTTATTTAAACCCTCCTAATTAATATTCCAAAGCAATTTCATACTAAAAACTTCTAGAATGCAAGTTTTGCAAATTATTCGATTTAGTCCCTAATCTCAACTTAAGCACTTTATGCATAGAATTTCATCACGAAATTTTCACACAATCATGCAATCATATCATGAACCTCAAAATAATAATAAAATAAATTTTTCTACCTCGAATTTGTGGTTTCGCAACCACTATTCTGTTTAGGCCCTATTTCGGGATGTTACAAGCTAAGATTGTCGGGACGGGAGTGACCCTCTTGTCAAGCCGGTCGAATAGATCTGTAACTGCACCCACAAATACTCAAGGTGAAAATGTTGACCTTTTTCCTTATGTCTGGGTGTACCAAGGTCAAATCTTGCAAACTCTTCCAAGTGATGCACTTACTATCCCCCTTTTATTTAATCCGAGTCGTGACATTGATAGCTCTAAAGTAGGCTTTTCGACCTGGATCCTCGGGCAACGGAGCAAAGTGGTGTGCTCTTCTATAGTGAGCACTAGGTTTACTCTTCCAAACATGAAGCAATTGTAAGCAGGATCATAATACTAGGCGAGAGCTCAGAATAAGTACTTGCCACTTTGACATCGAGTAGGTATGGCAAATCACCATATTCACGCTAGAATAGCTATTTGATTTCATCATCCCATTGACCCTATATTTCCTTCAACTCTTGTAGATTATTTTGGGTCATACTAATCCTAGTGAAATCCTATAATTCTGACATATACCCCTGATCGCGTTATTTTGTGATAGGTTTTAAATATTTATAATTACTCGCTCTTGAACTAACTATTATCGTGATGTAGGAAAGTGTACCTATCGAAAAGTAGTATAGTTTTAGCAAGACCGGATTATCGAACACAAAGGAGCTAAAAGTACTAGTAGTGGCTGTCTTTTTATTATATAGCCTAAGAATAAAGAGGTTTTTGTTTTAATTAACTAATTATCTAAACTAAGAACTCACAAAGAAAAGAATTGGGGAATTTTTTTGGGGGAAAATTGATTGACTTAAGACAATACCTAAGGAAAAATCCACCTAGACTTTACTTGTTATTCTGGCTCCGAATCGGACGATTTATTCATTCAACTTATTCCGTAGATATCCCTAAGTTATGTTATTATCCCTATTCAAGACTAATAACGTCTAATCCCTAGATTGAATAACCGAGACTTTTCTCTAATTAACACTCTAGGTTGCATTAACTCGATCTATGGATCCCTTATTAGGTTTCACCCTAATCCAGCAAAATCTTGTCACCCTATTTCTAGGCGCGCAATCAACTCCGCTTAATTATGACAAAAGTACTCTTAGACAGGGTCTATTCCTCCTCTGAATAAGAGCTTATCTTGAATCAGTATCCTGGGGTATCAAAACAAGAATTAAGAACACATAATTAAGATCAAGTTAAATATTTATCATACGATTCAGAAAATAATAACAAAATTCGTCTTAGGTTTCATTCCCCTTAGGTATTTAGGGGATTTAGTTCATAACTAAATAAGAAAACATCTCACAATGATAAAGAATACAAAACATAAAGAAAACTCAAAACTCCTGAAGGGAAATTGAAGAGAGATCTTCAGTCTTAATGATGAATCCGGCTTCTGAGATGGATCAATCAGCTTCCTTGGAGTAATTCCTTACTCCCTCTTCTCTGTGTATCTTTTCTTCCTCCTCTAGGGACTATTTATAGGCTTTGGAATGCCTAAGAGCCCTCAAAATTAGCCTTTTCCGAATTGGACTCAACTTGGGCTCGGCAGGGACACGCCCGTGGCACAAGCCCGTGTTTGATTACTTCAGGCCGTGTTCGAGCCTGCCAAATTGACACGACCGTGCGGTCTACCCATGTGAGGAGGTCCAGGCCGTGTTGATTCTATACTTTGGCCCATTTTCTCCGTTTTTGGCTCGTTTCTCGTTCCTTTCGCTCTTCTATGCTCTCCTAAGTATAAAACATGAAATTAAAGCATTAGGAGCATCGAATTCACCAATTCTAATGAGAAATCATCCATAGAATGCATTAAACATAGGGTAAAAATATGTATAAATTGCAGTTTATCAAATACCCCCACACTTAAGCATTTGCTTGTCCTCAAGCAAAATTCTCAACTCATAATCAAAATAAATTCTTCTCAACTTATAATTTCTATCAATAATATCTCACATTAATCTATAAATAATCATACATTGAGAATTCAACTAAATGAACATAAAAGTTCCAAACATTCCAAGTTGAGCATTTTATTCCGAAAACATAAGTGTCTCCCCTCATCTAAGTAATTACCTTCGATTCAGAATATCACAGAGTTTCACATCCTCACTAAAGATTCACTCAAATCACTCGAGCTGTTTAAGGACAATAAATGAAGCACTCAATAGTCGATAATGAAAAGTCATTACCATCTTGCATGAAAATTAATTCTCCACCACTATAATTTAAGATGATACATCAATCAAAAGGTCTTTAGAGGGTTGTAATGAGGTTTGGTTAGGGGGTGTGATCACAAGCTAAAAGAAAGGGTTAGAATCAAGATTGAATTGAAAATTTTCCTAACTAGAAAAAGATTTAATCTTCACTTGCGTACAACAGAACTTCTTCTCAGAATATAGAATTACTAATAAATATACATAGTGTTTTCTTCTTCTTCTTCTTCCTCTTCTTTTTTTAAGAATAAGTTAAACAACATAGAACAAAACATAGCTAAGCAATTCATTCAACTCAAATCTCGACAAAAATATAATGGGTTAAGGGTTAATATTAAGGGTAATACAAAGAATGGTTTGTTAGGCTCAAGGGGGTTTACTAGGGGTTAATCGTGGAGGTAGGCTTTTCATGGCATGAGTGGGTTAATCCTAAGTGCCTTAATCATTTTGACATATCAAATCAAATGGTGTGGTATTGACATGCATAATCAAGCAAGTTCTAGAATAACAGTTCAATATTGACGCACAAAGCAATAATAAGAGTGAGCATGAAAGAATGAATAGATGCTCAAAAGTCTCAAAAATCTCACAAAATTATGGCTTTTTATGTTAAAAACTTGTGAATTCCAATTCAAAGTAATACCTAAACTTTGGGGAAACAACCTAAGATTTTAAATTCTTAAAAATCAACTCATCATGCTTGATCCTCTAATGTCTCAAAGTTTAAACAATCAATGCATAATTGCCTATGTTTTAATTCAAGATATATAAATCAAAATCATAAATCAATTAAAATTTATCCTAAATATGATATGAAAGCTTTTCAACAGAATGAGGCAATCATTCAAGGATTTTTCTGATAATGAAATAAATATTCCCCCTCACACTTAAGACGTACATTGCCCTCAATGTACAAAAATAGATATTATATTATAAGAATAAGAGAGGGAGAGAAGTGAAACTTCCTGTATGATGAATTTCTCGAACTGGAGTTTTGGAGAGTAATTGGTTCGAGAGTGGAGGAGGATTCTCCGGCGGTCGTAGAGGTTCATTAATCCATAAATCCTACGCCACAAGAATATTATATCTAGTGGTAGCTATGATTGTGGTCGAACAGGACATGGCTGTGACAGCCCTAATGTGACCCTAGTCAGAAAGTGGTTTCGGGACCACAAAATCGAGTCATAAAAATAATAACCGACATATTTGATGTTTATTATATGTATATATGCATGTGTGAAAATTTCGTGTTTGAACTTTGTTAATTGTAAGTGAATTTTATTAAATAGGACTTGTGTGAGAAAATTTAGAAATGTGCTAGGCAAATGTTAAAGTGGCCTATTGATGCATGTTAGAAAATGCTTGTACTTGCATGTCAAATTGGCCAAATTCTAGATGGTGGTCGGCCATGTTATGGACTAAAGCTTATTATAATTATTTTGTGCTAATAATTTTATGTTACAAAATAAAATAATGAATTAAGAATAATAGAACATGAGGTGAGTGGGAGGAAAAAACAAAAGTTGTCTCATCCTTGTTCCTCCTTTGCCGTGACTTGAGGGTGGGAGAAGAAAAGAATTCTCTTGTTTCATGTTCAGCTTGGTTGATGTTTAGGAAGAGGTAAGTACTTTGAAATCCTTGAAAATTTATGTATAAATAAGGTATGTAATTCATGGTAGCTTGTGAAATTGTTGAATGTATTAAGCTAGTTACTAAGTCCCTTAGTTAGCCCATGTCCAAATTTTGAATCTTGTTGGTAACATGAGTAATCGGTTAAGAGAAAATGTTCAAGAAATGGTGTTGTTCATGTTATTTGGATGGAAAAAAAAAACGGTAGTTAGGTGAAGTAGAGTCTAACAAATGAGCACATATGTGCATTAGTTGCTAAATGGAGAAAAATCGGCTAACAAGTTGTGTACTAAGGCCGAATATGATTTTGGATATTATTGGGCAATGTATGTGTTTTGAATTGATGGAATGGAGAGGATGCTTTAATTGTTTTATCAACAATTATATGTTAAATTAAGGTTTGCTAAGCTAGCTATTAAGGTGAAATGCAAATGTTAGTATTTGATTTGGTAATAATCTGCTTGGGGACAGCAAGAAGAAGGTGATTTTGGAAAATCGCCATAAATTGTAGGAGTTGAGTTAGAAGCTGAATAAATTATGTCATTAAATCTTGAAGAGTATAGTTTCTTAGAAAAGAAACTATAAAAACAAAAGAGTCACCGATCTTGAGATATTTGAAGTATTGTGGGACTGAGTCAAAATGACTACTAGATTCCCTGTTCTGTTTTTATAAAAATCAGTATAAATTGTACAAAAATGGCCCTAAGATAAAATTTATATGCTTAGACTCCTTAATGAGTCTAGTTTCAAATGAAATAAACGAGAACATATTTTGAATTTTGTACAATGAGAAATTTGATTCGTAGTGAAGAATAGTCAGTTTAGTCAAACAGTGAAACAAGGTGAACTTTAAGAAAAATCTGGTATTGTTGGGCTAAACTAAAAATTTTGAAAATTTTATGGATAATAGATAAATGAGTCTTCTGTCAAGATAAATTTACAGCAATTGATTTGGAGTTTCGTAGCTCCAGTTATAAAAACTTTAGTGACTGTTGCTTTATATTGTAAACATTAATGAAAATTTGCTAATGAATTATTTATTGATTTTTATAAAGCTTACTATAATCTATATGTGTGAAAGTCGAACCCATATGTATTATATTCTGAAAGTAATACTTGAATAGTCGATTAATGACTAGTTAAAATTTGTTGAACTTAAGCTCAAGAGCATAGGGGGGCAATTTCAGATAAGGGAAAAGAGAAAGTAACCGAGTAGCCACTCCGCAACTGTACCAAGTATCCGAGGTAAGTCTTCGAGTAATGAAACTTAATTTATGATTTGATTAAGTCATGACATATAAGCATAATGAATAAACGGAGATATAATGATTCCACTTGAATTATATATTGAGGTGATTAGTTTATACTTATGACGGGTAGCCGAATGTGTATAGAGATCATGTTAGAAAGCCACTCGAAATCATGCTCTTTGTATATGGCTATTGAGCCGAAATTGGTAAGGTTTGATAAGTGTCTTGTGTTTGAGCTTTAGTAATGAAAATGAAATATGGATGTGTCATGATTTATCGATATATGTGCATGATTATTCGGATGATATCCTGCTAAGTCCCAAGGCATGGTGCTAGTGACTATATCCTGCTAAGTCCCAAGGCGCTTGTGCTATTGACTATACCGGGCTAAGTCTCAAGGCGTTTGTGCGAAGTTTATATCCGGCTAAGTCCCAAGGCTTTTGTGCTAGTGACTATATCCGGCTAAGACCAAGGCATTTGTGCGAAGTTGCTATATCCGGTGAATCCGAAGGTACTTGGGTTTGGAAATGAGCGATCTTGCTGTAATAATTTCAATTAATACGCTCATAAAATCCAAACGATAAGGTATGTTTCGTATATGCATCGGAAAAGTTAATTCCTTTTTGATAGAATTCGCTCTATTGATTAACAACTTCCGGCCTTAGTTAGGTTTGATTCCCCTGTGTATGAATATACTGGTTGAGGTGTGAAATAAGTATGATTTTGGGAATATGCGTATATGCAACTATTCATTTAGTCATATGAACGCCATACTTTAGTCGTAAATAATTTCATTACTTGAACTTACTAAGCATTAAAATGCTTACTCTATTATTTTGATTCTCTGTTTTATAGATTTTGTTCGTCAGCTATCGGACTCGGGAGTGTCAAAGTTGAAGTCATCCACACTATCTAAGCCACTTTTTGGTACTCTTTTAGTTCAATTTTGAAAATGGCATGTATAGGGCTGACCCTTGTTGTTAATTAAGTACCCTTTGGTAATGTGTATTCAGATAGCTAGCGAAAATGGCTCGTATATTTCAAGTATAACATTATGGTCTTGTGATATGGTTATTAAGTGGTGTGGATATGTTTAGTAATGACTAGCCATTGGAATGGCCAATCATGGTCCTATTGGTGCTACGTACGTCATGGCTAATCGGGATTACCCTTGATAATAATGTATCTCTATTTGCTATTTGATTCATGGAAAATTATGAAATAGGTAAAATTTACCTTAAAATAGATGCTGACAGCAGCAGTAACGTAAGTTGGAAAAATCACTAAAAATAGTAGGAATGGAATTAAATAGTGAATAAATTATGTAATCGAATCTTGATGAGTCTATTTTCATATGAAAGAAACGAAACGACCATATGAGCCGCATTTTATGAGATGTTTAAGTTTTCGTGAAACAGGGCCAGAGTGTTTTCTGGATCCCCTGTTCTGATTTTGAAAATTTACCATAAATCAACCAGAGATAATTAGAAGTCATGCTTTATATGTATAGATTCCTTTTTGAGTCTAGTTTCATTAGAAACAAACGGCATAAGTATTGAAGTTCTGTACAGGGAGATATCTAAGTCGTAATGCATGAAGGTCAGAGTAGTCGAACCCTGAAACAGGGGAGACTTTAACTAATAAACTGTACTAATTGGCCCGACCAAAAAGTGGCTTAGATAGTGTGGATGACTTCGAATTTGACACTCCTGAGTCCGATAGCTGACGAACAAAATCTATAAAATAGAGAATCAAAATTTCCTGGTGGAGTTTTAGTTCCTATGTGATGATGAGCTTAGGCGCTCTATATAACTGTGATAGAATAAGAAACTTTTTAAAGGATATTAGGAAGAATAATTACTCATAAATAAATAACCAAAATTAGTAATTAAAAATAAAATTCAAAAATCTAACAAAAATTAAAGATAAAAATTAAAAAAAACATAAAATAATAATAAATAAATGTTTTTAAACATCTTCATCGCTGAATGGTTCGTGAGGTGGGGCTGGCGATGAGATGTGGAGCTGCTGACAAATCTGCTGTAGAGTAGCATTAATGTTGTCAAATTGTTGAAAACACTACTGCTCGAATCGAGTGAGGTGCTCAGAGATGTCAGCAAATGAAGCCGCCGCATGAACTGGACGAGAGGGTGGTGGTGGCTGAGTTAGTGGGTCCTCGTGCTGTGGGGGGACATCATCCTGAATGTCCTCGTAGGCCTCCTCCTCTGTAGATTGGGTGAGACGATACTGAGGAGGGTAGGTTCCTCGACGCCTCTCGATCATCCGCATGCTAAGCATGCTTGAGATGTCTTGTGGAGACATCTGGTCGATGAGGGTGAGGGATGATTCTTGGGCCGCGATTTTGAGGAGCCCGAAGTGTCTCGCCAACCGAGTCACGTAGGGGCCGATGGAGATGACACCCTTCCTATGCCGTTCCGTCTGGTGCTGAATCGCGAGGGCGATAAAATAGGCAAGGTCGATGACGTGCCCGTGCGACATGCACCATAAGAAGTGGGCATCGTGGGTGTTGACGACGCCAGTGCTCTCTCACCTCTATGTAATCGTGTGACCTAAGATAGTGTGTAAGTACCTCAGGGATGGTGGGAGAATGATGCCTTGGAACGGCTAGGATTGTAGGAGGTCGCGTCAGAGGCAAAAGTGTGCCAACACTTCGAGGGGGAAAAGTGCATGTGGCGACTGAACTTGTCTAAATCATTCTCCTCCTTGAACTCCTCTGTACATAAACCCAGTGTAGCACCAAACTCTAGAACACTTAGTTGGCAGATTAATCCACCTAAGCGAAATTAGATCGTGTCGGGATCATCGCAGTTCGTCATTACGGTTTGAAAATGGAATGTTGAGCATAGTTCCATCGTGAGCTCAAGGTATGTGGGCTCGATGATCCCAAAGAATAGCTCCCAAGGTTCTGTGGTTAGGAGGGCTCGAATTGAATCAGCCAACTAGACTTGTTCTATAGCAGCCCAGTCGATGAAACGGCCCGCAATTCAAGGTCGGGCTTAAAGCATTTGGAATAATTCTTCCTGAGACCCCCGGAGAAACTGAAGAAGAGGGTGACGAATTTCTGCAGTTGGACCCGCGGAAGAGGATGCTCCCTTCCTTTTCTTTGAAGCAGGGACAGCGGATTTCTTTCCTCGTGAAGACGACATCGTATACTCTAGGGGAGAGAGAGTGAGCGTCAAAAATAAAGTTGGAGGCGGTGCACGGGGGTGGCAAAGAGGCCGTGTGAAGTTGCAGCAGCTAGGGTTAGGGTTTTTGAATGAGGAAGAAAGTGCATAGTGCAGGCTTTTTATAGATTTTGGGCCACACGGCCAGGGAACACGCCCGTATTCCCCAAATTTTTCCCGTGTGATTCTCGAATTTTGAATTTGGGCGCGTTTGACATTTCGTACACGCCCGTGTTTCTTGGACGTGTGGGTGCACACAGCCGTGTCTAGTGTTGTTCGCTTCTCCCACGCTAGTGTATGCGAGCCCCACGCCCGTGTCTATCTAACAGGTTCGACCATGGGTACTAGACACGGGCGTGTCGCACGCCCGTGCTAGTTTATCTGTTTTAGACACGGGTCTTCCACACGGGCGTGTTGCACGCCCGTGTTGTTTTGGCAGGCTCGGCCACGGCCATGTTGCACGCCCGTGGCGTTTTATCAAAGCCCATGTTGGGAAATTCCTTGCCCTATTTTCACACGGCCATAAACACGCCCGTGTGCTTGGCCGTGTCTCTACGGAAAAACTGTATAAAAGAGCTTCGTTAGTAAGTTAGATATTGAAGACTAAATTTTGAACGAAGTTAATACGGTTAGTGCTCGGGTTGCCTCCCGAGAAGCGCTTATTTATAGTCTAAGCTCGACTTACCTCTCCGTTGAATGATCATGGTGGTTTGAGGAGTTTATACTCCTCATTCCTGCTATCAATCTTAAAATAAGGTTTTAAACGGGTATTGTTTACCTTAAAAGTGCCGAACTTGAGATGACTCACCTCCACTGTAACGAATGGAAAAATACTGAGTACCGTAAGAAGGATTTCCTCATTCGGTGTGGTAGTGACAATGTGGGGGTCTAAAGCATCTAATAAGACTTCATCACCAACCTGAAGTTGACTTGGAGAAGTATCGTGCTCGTTCTGACGTAGTTTCAGTTTATCAGGTGTTCTCGGTTTATGTGTTCACCATTCATCTAGTTCCTCTATTTGCAGCCTTTGCTTTTCATGAATAGTTCCTCTACAATTGTTTGAGAGTGGCTCATGTATTTCCTTCAGACTTATTTCCTGCAAAGTGGGTTGTATCATGTGGTCAGTTTTAATAGAATGGTTTAAACGATCACCTTCAATTTCCGATTATGGTCAAAATTGCGACCTTGAAGGGTGAGAGTTTCGTCTCCTACGCGAAGCGTGAGCTCACCTGTGCCAACATCAATAATTGTTTTAGCAGATGCTAAAAAGGGCCTTCCTAGAATTAAAGGAGTGTTGCTATCCTCCTCTATGTCTAAAACAATGAAGTCAACGGGAAATATAAATTTATCGATTTTTACTAGCACATCTTCAATAATACCCCTAGGAAATCTTATAGTTTTATCTGCTAATTGAATGTTCATCCTAGTCTATTTGGGTTTCCCGAGACCTAGTTGCTTAAACATTTTATAAGGCATGACATTGATACTAGCCTCTAAATCAGCTAATGCATTATTGACATCTAAACTACCAATTAAGCAAGGAATTGTAAAACTCCCTGGATCTTTTAGTTTGTTCGGTAGCTTATTTTTCAGAATAGCTGAGCAGACTGCTTTTAGCTCTACATACGGCACCTCGTCCAACTTCCGTTTATTTGCTAAAAGTTCTTTTAAGAATTTCATTACATTTGGCATCTGCGATAGAGCTTCAATAAACGGTAAGTTAATATGTAATTTTTTTAAGAGTTTAAGGAATTTACCAAATTGTTCATCTGAGCGGTCTTTCCTTGTCACGTTGGGGTATGGTATATGAGGTTTATATTCGACATTCACCGATTTGTTTGTATTTTGATCTACCTCACTTTGACCTTTTCTTACCACAATTTCTTGCCTCGGTTCTGGTTCGGGCTCTCCAACTCCTTCATCATCTTGAATATTAATCGCGTTGAGTTGTTCCCTTGGATTGAGTTTAGTATTACTTGGCAAACTACCCTGTGGTCATTCTAAAATTAATTTGGAAAGCTGGCCTATCTGAGTTTCGAGCCCTTGGATCAATGCTTGTTGATTCTTAAGTGCTGTCTCGGTGTTCTAGAAATGAGTTTCTGACACCAATATAAACTTTGAGAGCATCTCTTCAAGGTTCGGCTTCTTTTCCTGTTGGTAGGGTGGTTGTTGAAAATCTGGAGGATGTTGTGGTATTTGATTTCCTTGGACTCCCCACGAGAAATTGGGGTGGTTCCTCCAACCTGCATTGTAAGTGTTACTATATGGATTGTTTTGAGATCGAGGATTATTACCCATGTAATTTAATTGCTCGTTATCCATGTTGTGGCCGTAAGGTTGGTATTCTGAATGGCTTGTTCCACCTCCACTTGCTTCGCACTGCATCACTGAGTGAACCTGTGAAGAACTAAGAAAACCATCAATCTTTTTATTTAAGAGTTCTACCTGATTAGAGAGCATGGTGACTGAATGACGTTATACGTGCCAGCTATTTTCATTGGCTTTGTCCTCATGACTTGCCACTGATAATTATTTAGTGACATCTCCTCAATAAACTCATAGGCATCTTCAGATGTTTTATTATTGATGGTTCCACCAATAGTTACGTCAGCCATTTGCCAAGTCGAGGGATTCAGACCATTTTGGAATGTTTAAACTTGGAGCCAAAGCGGTAACCCATGGTGAGGGCACCTTCTCAGTAAGTTCTTATATCTCTCCCATGCATCGTAGAGTGTTTCTAAATCCATCTGTAACAAAAGAAGAGATATCATTACGTAACTTAGCCGTTTTAGCCGGTGAAAAATAATTTATTAAAAAAATTTCTGTCATTTGTTCCCAAGTAGTAATTGACCCTCGTGGTAATGAGTTCAACCACTGTTTAGCTTTGTTCCTTAATGAAAAGGGAAACAACTGAAGACGTATGGAATCATAAGAAACGCCATTGATTTTAAATGTATCGCAAAATTCCAGAAAGTTTGCTAAGTGAGTGTTAGGATCTTCATCCTGCAAACCATCAAACTAAACAAATTGTTGTATCATTTGAATAGTATTAGGTTTCAGTTCAAAAGTATTTGCAGCTACAGCAGGTCTAACTATGCTAGATTTGGTTCCAATTAAAGAAGATTTAGCATAATCATACATAGTGCGTGGAACAGGATTTTGATTAGCCGCAATTGCAGGAGGTAGTTGATTGTCTTGGTTTTCAACCATCTCTTCGATTGGGGGTTGAGTATCGTCTTCTTGCTCGTTCTCTATGTATTGTAAGCTTCGCCTTATTTCTCTTTAATTTCTACGAACTGTACAATCAATTTCTTCGTCAAAAAGTAACGGTCCTGACTGGTTACTTCTAGTCATAAACTATAAAAACCTGCCAAGAGAAAGAAAAAGTAAGTTAATAAATAATAATAATAAAATTAAATTAAATTGCAAGGAAAAATAAATGGCTAAAGTAATAAAAATTGAGCGTTCCTAATATCGTAGTTCCCCGGCAACGGCGCCAAAAACTTGATCATGTTATTTTGTATAGGTTTTAAATATTTATAATAACTCGTTCTTGAACTAACTATTATTGCGATGTAGGCAAGTGTACCTATCGAACAGTAGTATAGTTTTAGCAACACCGGATTGTCGAACCCAAAGGAACTAAAAGTACTAGTAGTGATTGTCTTTTTATTATCTAGCCTAAGAATAAAGAGGTTTTTGTTTTAATTAACTAATTATCTAAACTAAGAACTCACAAAGAAAAGAATTAGGGAATTGCTTTTGGGGAAAATCGATTGACTTAAGACAATACCTAAGGAAAAATCCACCTAGACTTTACTTGTTATTCTGGCTCCGAATCGGACGATTTATTCATTCAAATTATTCCGTAGAGATCCCTAAGTTATGTTATTATCCCTATTCAAGACTAATAACATCTAATCCCTAGATTGAATGACAGAGACTTTTCTCTAATTAACACTCTAGGGTTGCATTAACTCGATCTATAGATCCCCTTATTAGGTTTCACCCTAATCTGGCAAAATCTTGTCACCCTATTTTTAGGCGCGCAATCAACTCCGCTTAATTATGACAAAAGTACTCTTAGACAGGGTCTATTCCTCCTCTGAATAAAAGCTTATCTTGAATTAGTGTCCTGGGATATCAAAACAAGAATTAAGAACACATAATTAAGAATAAGTTAAATATTTATCATACGATTCAGAAAATAATAACAAAATTCGTCTTAGGTTTCATTCCCCTTAGGTATTTAGGGGATTTAGTTCATACTAAATAAGAAAACATCTCAGAATGATAAAGAATACAAAACATAAAGAAAACCCAAAACTCCTGAAGGGAAATTGAGGAGAGATCTTCAGTCTTGATGATGAATCCGACTTCTAAGATGGATCAATTGGCCTCTTTGGAGTAATTCCTTACTCCCTCTTCTCCGTGTGTCTTTTCTTCCTCCTCTAAGGTGTATTTATAGGCTTTGGAATGCCTAAGAGCCCTCAAAATTAGCCTTTTCCGAATTGGACTCAACTTGGGCTCGGCAGGGACACACCCGTGGCACACGCCCATGTTCGAGCCTGCCAAATTGACACGACCGTGTGGTCTGCCCGTGTGAGGAGGTTTAGGCTGTGTTGATTCCATACTTTGGCCCATTTTCTCCATTTTTGGCCTATTTCTCGTTCCTTTCACTCTCCTATGCTCTCCTAAGTATAAAACATGAAATTAAAGCATTAGGAGCATCGAATTCACCAATTCTAATGAGAAATCATCCATAGAATGCATTAAACATGGGGTAAAAATATGTATAAATTGCAGTTTATCAACCCCTCCGACAACTTGTCATATTTCTCTTATTTTCTTGTCTCAGACCATATTCACACCGCCATGTTGTCTTCCACTTTATCAAGAAACCCCTTTTTCATGACAAGCTCTCTATTTAGCAACTGAACACAAATCAACACACTTTCTTTTGAGATGAAAATGCAATGCAACCACAATAAAAACGAAACAAGTTTGTATATTTTGTATAAAGCTTGAACATAAAGCAAAGAATAACAATCAAAACATTCCTTCTTTGTAATCTATTCAGGTAAACGCTAAAGGTTTGACATGGTTCTTCCTAGGGCTGGCTCTTAGAATTCATTACATATGGTTTGGTTCTAAAGTAAAGGTACCTGAACTAGTAGATTTCTCAATCCTCACCCATTATAGGCTCATACAAACCGAGTTCAGTTTAGGGGAATACATTTCCCTATGTCTGTACGAAGGTGAAAACCTTACAAAGGCATAGGTACGGATGTATCCTAAAAGTGATCCACTATCCTATACAAAGGTAAAAACCTCACGAAGGAATAGCTTCTCACTCCCACTTAAGAAGGGTAAAATCTAACGATTATGTCATGCAATAGGTGAAAATATGCAAAGAGAAACTCAAACCAATAAAATAGACATATTAAATCGCTATGTATCCCGATATAACAAAGACATTATTTACCACCAAAATAAAACATGAAAGATAAAATGTAAGGAAGGGATAGTCAATTTAAATCGAATTATCCATTTTTGACAAAAAGACCAAAAAGTAATCAAATCACAACTCGACTCTCTTATATGTCCCTAAAGAAGTCGCTAAGTTGTCGAAACTTTTTTTCTGAAATCGACTTTTTATTTGAAAAAACAAAAATGAAGTCGCCACCAATCCTTTTTTAATTAGGTGTGATCGGATCACTTTAAATTTTTGTCATTTTAATAAAATGTTAGATTTACTAAAATGATGATTTTCGGTCTATAAAATTCAGGAAATGGGTTCGGGAGTCAGTTACATGTGAGGAAGGATTAGCATCCTTATAACGCTCAAAATTGGTACCTAGTTAATTACTTAATGTCTAGAAGTCAAAAATTGAGAATTTGAAGAGAATTTAAAATGCGATCCCATTCGTGCGATGTTATTTGATGGTATAGAAAAAGTCGGTAACAGCTCATTTTCAGTGAAATCAAAAAAGTGGTTTCGAGACCACAAACTCGAGCTGGGAAGAATATTTATTTTTATATTTTTTCATGGTCAGTATTTTGATAGGAATGTCATAAGAAAATTTTGATAAAAAAAATTCTATCGATTATGTGCTTAATTACGGAAATGATCAAATTGCGTAAAATGCAAAAGTTAGATTCTAGTAGCTAAAAGGATCGAATAGCAATGGAATTCAAAACTTCATGTCCTTATATGGTAATTAGACCATTAAAGAAAAGTTAGTAGATATTTTTGGTTATTCATCCATGGAAAAATTAGAAAAGCTTAGGAACTAAATTGGAAACTAAAATAATTAAAAGATGATAAATAATTAAAAAGAAAATATCATCTTATTTTATATCATCTTCTTCCCCAAATACATGGAAACCCTAGGAGAGAGAGAGAGAAGAAGAAACTAATCAAGCTTAATTGAATCCAGATAAAACAAATTCAAAGCTAGATCGAGGAAAAGAGAAAGTTTCCGATTAGTAGATTTTCTTGTACGAATTACTACCGAGGTAAGTTCGTGTAACTTAATTTTGCATGTTAATATGTTTTAATTGAATGTTTTATTTGATATGAATGTGGTAGATGTTTATATAATTTATATAAATGTTACAAAAATACATGAAATGGTTACAGGGTTACAAAATTCATTAAATTGTAAGTTTCATTGGAATAATGAAAATCGATGGATACATGTTATTTCCCGAACATCAAATATGATTCTGCATATGCTGCAGATGGGATTTAGCCCAGACGATTAATCCCGATATAACTCTTGAGTATCTTGATATATATATAGTTTCTGCGAGCATCCTAATCGGTAGTGATTTAGCATGTGTTGAGCACTACCGCAGCTCTTTGTGAGCGTCCTGACATATAATCGGTTGTGATCCTGAATATAGTGCAGACACAAAAGCAGCTCTTTATAAGCTTCCTGACATATAATCGGTTGTGATCCTGAATATAGTGCAGACACAAAAGCAACTCTATGTTACCTTATTCGAAGCTCCCTGATATTATCTCTTCAGAGTTATCTCATAGGCTCTATGAGCTTCCTGAGTAAAAACTCTTATGAGTTTCTTAATTAACTCAGATAAGTGTCCTATTACATGATTACATGGCTCATTTGAGCATCTTCACATGTGGCTCGAGAGTATGCTTCCTAAATAGGAATTGACGAATTATAGACATGTACACCTTGAGTGTACTATTTGAGTATCCATCGATATTTCAATAATTCAACTGCTAACACTATTGACATGAGAAAATGATGAGATAAATAGAAATATGCCCTGAATTTTTTTGAATTATTTGATGAAGGATTATATGATGAGCTCATCTAAGTTTATTTAACATTTACATATATTATATGACTAACTTGCTTGATTGAGTATATGTGTTTAGTTAAATTTGTCAAAATGATGAAAGCATGTTAATTGTATGCTTAGTGTTGTTAAATAAGATTGGTAAGTTTCAATTCCTGTTATACAAACTTACTAAGCATATAATACTTACTATGTTTTATTTTTTCTGTTTTATAGTGCTCGGAAGCTCGCGAAGGTTGGGAATAGTTGGAGTATCATCACAATATCCACTAGCTTGTTTTGGTATAATGGTATGTATAGATGACCTTTGATGGCATATGAAGGTGGTTTGTAAACTAGCTTTTGGAATGGCTAGTAATGGTTTGTTTTGGTATAATTATAAGGTTATGATAAGATAAATACTTATGTGTTAAGTTTATTAAATATAGTTGATCAAGTTATGCTTAACATATAAGTTAAACAAAAGTAAAATTATAGTCATGATTGTATATCATAAAATATCATGTTAGATGTTAGAATTGGCTTGGAATTAATGCTTGAATTGGCTGTTATATACTTGTAAGTTTTGGTGTGGGTATATTGATCCGATCGTTGAGAGTACCAAATATATCCTATTTCCTACAAAAAAAGAATAGTAAAGGGGAAGTAGGGTCGAATCCTCAGGGACTGGATTGCACGAATGCTTATTTATTGAAATCCTGGGCAGGATCGTGCCCAAGAAAACCTGTGTTCCTGGAAAAAAATAAAAAAACAGAATTAAAAGTTTTGATCTGGAAAAATAAATTAAAAACAGAATTGGAAGTCTAATTGAAATTGAAAAATTAAATAAATTTCCAAAATTAAAATGAAGAATATAAAAATAAACTGAGTTTGGGAAAAGAGAAAGTTTCTTATATGGCAAGATTCCAGCCTCTGGTTGCCTCGTTCCGTCTTGGGTTCAATCCTTAGCTTTTAAGGAACCCTTCTCGAGCAGGATAAGCCAATTATAGTGGAAGAGGATGCATATGATTGCCAGCAACAAAGATTTAGACTTAAGATTTGACGGAGCCTGACTCTAGCCAATAATCGCTTTTGTGGGACTATCTTCTGCTAGATCATCACTTCCCAACGACAAATACCAAGCCGTTTTGTGTCTTGGATTCGCCAACCCCTGACGCAGAAAGCCAACGAACTGACTGTGCAACCTTCCCAAAACGTTCAAAATGGCCGTTCCTTACACAAGTTGAAAAGATCACCTATTAAGGGACACGGACGAAAGCGTCAGCCCTGTAATGCGGAGAAGCGATGAATACCATGTTGAGAAAGCTAAGCACGAGTTCTAAGCCTCATGAACCTTTTTGGGGAATTTTGACAACCTTCGGCTAGATTGGTTTAGTGGCTTATTATAACACCCCTTACCAGTACCCGAGCCCGGGATAAGGTACGAGGCGTTAGCGGACAAACATACAAACATTAAACTAAAATATGAGCCATAAAATTTCATTTATATTTCAAAACGTTCATTCACTTACACATAGTCCCTTATTTGAGTCTACGAAGCCCAAAACATACTTTAGAAAGGGTTCGGGACTAAACCGAAAACTTACAAAAATCTTGGAAATTTCATGCTTTAAGGTTCCACACGCGCGTGTCCCAAAGTCGTGTTCCATACAAGGCTGATACACATGGTCGTGTCTCTGCCTGTGTGGAATATACCTAGGCTATTTTCCAAGCTTTGGTCAACCTTAATCTCTTACACACTTATACAAAATCAAAAGCATATAACATGGTATTCATTTAATGATTAAATATTCTCAATTAAACCACAAACATAGCATTTGTTGTCATCATACATGTGTATCTCATACTCATTTTACCTTGTTTATTATAGTACCACTTATACATTTATACCAAGATTATCATCTTACCAAATATCTTCAGCTTAATCATCAAGCATTCATATTTAAAACTAGATCATATCTTTATAAAATACCACAATTTAGGTGTGCAAAATAACATGTTTGCCTGAAACATTTCAATTCAACTCCATACCCAACAAGCATTACATTGAGACTAGTCATATATATATACATGTCATGATACATATCATTCTCTTTTTGTTTTCTTATAAACACATATCATTTATTTCATTACATCAATATTTCATATACCATAGTTTCCAAGTATTCCACATATATTTATTTTCCTCCTCCTCCTCTCCATTCCACATCCTTAATGTATATAGCATTCTTGTAAGTACGATTTCACAATTTACTAATAAATGCTCACATCAAACTGTCCACACGAGTCATAGTCACTTAATTATTTATAATTCGAGCTACAGAGCTCCAAATTAAGATCCGTAAATTTATCCTGAAAATATACTCACATATATTTCCACCATAAAATTTTCATAATTTTTGGTTTAGCAAATTAGTACAGTTTATTCATTAAAATTTCCCCTATTTCACATTCTGACAGTTCTGACCTCTCTTCACTAAAAATTAATTATCTCACAATACAGAAAGAGGATAATGTTCTTGCTGATTTATATTGAAAATAGACTCATTAGGGATTTTAAAAATATAAGTTTAAGACTCTAATTATTTTTATCCAAATTTTTGTGATTTTCCAAAGTCAGAACAGGGGATCACGTAATCATTCTGAGCCAGTCTCACAAAAACATAAATATCTCAAAATATAGAACTCCTTTTCTTGCTCTATTTCTTTTATATGAAAATATACTCATTAAGATTTAATTTGATATCTCATTCAGTCTCTGATTCAATTTATACTATTTTTGGTGATTTTTCAAAATCACGTCACTGCTACTGTCCAAAACAGTTTTATTGCTAATTCACTCTTTCACACTTTCTTTATATTAACCTCATTTTAACATACATATCACAAATCATTTTCACCACATTTCATACATCACAAGTATAGGCCCATGATCACAAGGTCACCATAAAATCATCCTCATGTATAACTTACTTGTTTATAACCTTACCACATCCTCGGTCACTTAATGAACACATCATTCACATAACCAAGTTCATGCACTTATTCATCACAAAACTCACAAAGCAATACATAGAGAGTCTCCGTTGAACACTTGGATCAATCCTCGATACTTGGTGGTTTTAGCACATAGCTCCACCCATCATATAGTTCGGCTCTCTTGTACACATGGTGAACACTCAAGTACCACCCATGTGACCTAGCCAATTTATCTCGTAGCTCTCTTGTCTACATGGTGTCCTTCACCGAACCACGCATGCAACCTAGCTACATATATCCCGTAGCTCTCTGTCTACATGGTGTACACATAGTATCACCCATGCGACCTAGCTACATCATAATGTCTTGTAGCTCTCTTGTACACATGATGTGCACTCAAGACCGCACATGTGACCTAGCTACACACTATCTCAGATCATCCAATCTTTCCAAGGTTCAACCGGATTTCTCTCTCTTTCCAACAATTTCACCAATCAAGTAATTATCCACAAACATATTTCCAATATTATTATAAAATATCATAATACAAGTAATATTGATGTATTACTTACATATAAACTTACATCTCATTTAATATCAAGGCAATAACATTAAATTACACATTGCCTTATTAAAAATCATATGAACTTACAATTTCCCATAATATCCATAATCATAGAAATCACATTTATGTATGATAATTCAATGCACTTCATGTACCATAGACATATTTTTAAATCAATTCATAAACTTGGCACCATAATCATTTAATTTAACATAATTTAATTAATTCACTAAATTTAACTTTCAAATATAAATTACAAGATTATTGTTGTATTATTATCATACCAACTTACATACTTTCAACACCTCGAAATTATAATAAATATATCAATTTTACATTGAAACATGCATAAATTAATGCTTATTGTACATATGAGCTTACCTCGATAGTAAAACGATCATTTTACCAACTTTTCTAATTTTTTATTTTTCTCTCATTCTAGGTTCAAATCTCATTTTCCGAGATCTAAAACATCATATTTTACTTATTTAATTAATTTACTATTCAAAACAGTCCTTAACTCAAACTTTAAAAAAATTACAATTTTGCCCCTAAATTTTGCATATTTACACTTTCGCCCCTAGGCTCAGGAATTAAAATTCATCCCTTATTCTTATGTTTTATGACATGCTGATAACTTTTCCATTCTATGGCAACATCAAATTCTCACTCTAACTTATACTTATGACTATTAGGTATTTTTACCGATTAAGCCTTTTTACTCGTTTTCACTCAAAACCGAGTAACAAAAGTTGTCTAACATAATTTAAAACCTCATATTCTACTATAAAACAGAAAAATAAACACATTTCACCTATGGGTATTTTTCCAAATATGAACCCTAGCTTAACTTATTGCTATAATAAGCTTAATCAAATTACCGGGATTCTAAAAACGTAAAGAACTTGAAAAACGGGGTTAGAACGGACTTACTATTGAGCTTGGAAAGCTTGAAAATCCTAGCCATGGCTTCCCCCATGCTAATTTCAGCCTCCATGAAAAAGATGAGTCAATTTTGGCTTTCTTTTCCCTTTTTATTTCTTTTTACCAAATGACCAAAATGCCCTTCCTTACTAAACTTTCAAAAATTCCATCCATGTCCAATTTTTGTCCATCACTTAGAAATTGGTCAAATTTCTATTTAATACCTCCTAATTAATATTTCAAAGCAATTTCATACTAGAAACTTCTAGAATGCAAGTTTTGCAACTTATTCAATTTAGTCCCTAACTTCAAATTGAGCACTTTATGCATAGAATCTCTTCACGAAATTTTCACACAACCATGGAATCATATAATAGACCTCAAAATAATCATAAAATAATTATTTCTATCTTGGATTTTGTGGTCTCGAAACCTCTGTTCCAACTAGACCCAATTTTGGGCTATTACAACTCTCCCCCCCTTTAGAGATTTTCGTCCTCGAAAATCTTACCAGAATGAAGTTTAGTATCTTTCTCATAATTTCCAGCATTACTAACTAATTTTTTCAAGACGATACTTTCAGAAACACTCTGTCATCAATTTGAATCCCAAGATAACTCAGTCAACTCTGATATTTCTCTAACTCTGTCCTTCACTTGTCAACCATTCTCAGTCTCTGGTCATATCTATAATTATTTTATCACTAAACTTTTTGATTCCACAATTAGGAACTTAGTCAACATTATTCTCATGAATTTTCGTTATATACACCTCATTGGAAAGGGGGTGAGGTCGTACAGTCTCTAACTCGATTCTGACATATATCTATATGACACATTTTTTTCATTATCCACATATGTCATTTAATCATACTATCCACTTCAAACAATTTATTATTCATATTTGTCTTACATAAAATTTCCAATTATCTCATTTCAAACAAGTGCACTCACTCATACATTCTATGAATTTTGAATAACTTTAGTCATTACATTTACTAATTAATTTAGTCAAGCATGCAACAACATATGTAGGCCAAACAAATATGAATAAATATATCACTATATAAACTTTCATCTCACATATTATCACATATACATATATCATAAATTCTTATTCATACTTTCCCGAGTTTAACACATCATAGCTACACTTTATTCAAATACTTTAATATTACTATTAAATGGTCAGATGTAGCTCGGTTGGAGAATACTTCATTTTAAACAAAATGGTCCTCATTAGTGTCAGGAGACATCACACTATCACATATTTGTGGCATGTATAACTAAACTCTCACACTTGCTATGTTAGTCCGAGAATCGACTAAACCTGCTCTGATACCACTAAATGTAACACCCCTTACCAGTACCCGAGGCGGGATAAGGTACGAGGCGTTACCGGACAAACATACAAACATTAAACTAAAATACAGGCCATAAAATGTCATTCATATTTCAAAACATTCATTCACTTACACATAGTCCCTTATTTGAGTCTACGAAGCCCAAAACATACTTTAGAAAGGGTTCGGGACTAAACCAAAAACTTACAAAAATCTTGGAAATTTCATGCTTTAAGGCTCCACACGCGCGTGTCCCAAAGTCGTGTTCCATACAAGGCTGATACACATGGTCGTGTCTCTGCCTGTGTGGAATATACCTAGGCTATTTTCCAAGCTTTGGTCAACCTTAATCTCTTACACACTTATACAAAATCAAAAGCATATAACATGGTATTCATTTAATGATTAAATATTCTCAATTAAACCACAAACATAGCATTTGTTGTCATCATACATGTGTATCTCATACTCATTTTACCTTGTTTATTATAGTACCACTTATACATTTATACCAAGATTATCATCTTACCAAATATCTTCACTTAATCATCAAGCATTCATATTTAAAACTAGATCATATCTTTATAAAATACCACAATTTAGATGCTAAAATAACATGTTTGCTGAAACATTTCGATTCAACTCCATACCCAACAAGCATTACATTGAGACTAGTCATATATATATATATATATATATACATGTCATGATACATATCATTCTCTTTTTGTTTTCTTATAAACACATATCATTTATTTCATTACATCAATATTTCATATACCATAGTTTCCATGTATTCCACATATATTTATTTTCCTCCTCCTCCTCTCCATTCCACATCCTTAATGTATATAGCATTCTTGTAAGTAGATTTCACAATTTACTCATAAATGCTCACATCAAACTGTCCACACGAGTCATAGTCACTTGCTTATTTATAATTCGAGCTACAGAGCTCCAAATTAAGATCCATAAATTTATCCTGAAACTATACTCACATATCTTTCCACCATAAAATTTTCATATTTTTTGCTTTTGCAAAGTAGTGCAATTTATTCATTAATATTTCCCCTGTTTCACATTCTGACAGTTCTGACCTCTCTTCACTAAAAATTAATTATCTCACAATAAAGAAATAGGATAATGTTCTTGATGATTTATATTGAAAATAGACTCATTAGGGATTTTAAAAATATAAGTTTAAGACTCTAATTATTTTTATCCAAATTTTTGTGATTTTCCAAATTTCAGAACAGGGGATCACGTAATCATTCTGAACCAGTATCACAAAAACATAAATATCTCAAAATATAGAACTCCTTTTCTTGCTCTGTTTCTTTTATATGAAAATAGACTCATTAAGCTTTAATTTGATATCTCATTCAGTCTCTGATTCAATTTATACTATTTTTGGTGATTTTTCAAAATCACGTTACTGCTACTGTCCAAAACAGTTTTATTGCTAATTCACTCTTTCACACTTTCTTTATATTAACCTCATTTTAACATACATATCACAAATCATTTTCACCACATTTCATACATCACAAGTATAGGCCCATGATCACAAGGTCACCATAAAATCATCCTCATGTATAACTTACTTGTTTATAACCTTACCACATCCTGGTCACTTAATGAACACATCATTCACATAACCAAGTTCATGCACTTATTCATCACAAAACTCACAAAGCAATACATAGAGAGTCTCCCGTTGAACACTTCGGATCAATCCTCGATACTTGGTGGTTTCAGCACATAGCTCCACCCATCATATAGTTCGGCTCTCTTGTACACATGGTGAATACTCAATTACCACCCATGTGACCTAGCCAATTTATCTCGTAGCTCTCTTGTCTACATGGTGTCCTTCACCGAACCACGATACAACCTAGCTACATATATCCCGTAGCTCTCTTGTATACATGGTGTACACATAGTATCACCCATGCGACCTAGCTACATCATAATGTCTTGTAGCTCTCTTGTACACATGATGTGCACTCAAGACCGTACATGTGACCTAGCTACACACTATCTCAGATCATCCAATCTTTCCAAGGTTCAACCCGGATTTCTCTCTTTTCCAACAATTTCACCAATCAAGTAATTATCCACAAACATATTTCCAATATTATTATAAAATATCATAATACAAGTAATATTGATGTATTACTTACATATAAACTTACATCTCATTTAATATCAAGGCAATAACATTAAATTACACATTGCCTTATTAAAATCATATGAACTTACAATTTCCCATAATATCCATAATCATAGAAATCACATTTATGTATGATAATTCAATGCACTTCATGTACCATAGACATATTTTTAAATCAATTCATAAACTTGGCACCATAATCATTTAATTTAACATAATTCAATTAATTCACTAAATTTAACTTTCAAATACAAATTACAAAGATTATTGTTGTATTATTATCATACCAACTTACATACTTTCAACACCTCGGAAATTATAATAAATATATCAATTTTACATTGAAACATGCATAAATTAATGCTTATTATACATATGAACTTACCTCGATACTAAAACGATCATTTTACCAACTTTCCCAATTTTCAATATTTCTCTCATTCTAGGTTCAAATCTCATTTTCTGTGATCTAAAACATCATATTTTAGTTATTTAATTAATTTACTATTCAAAACAGTCCTTAACTCAAACTTTGAAAAAATTACAATTTTGTCCCTAAATTTTTGCATATTTACACTTTTGCCCCTAGGCTCGGGAATTAAACTTCATCCCTTATTCTTATATTTTATGACATGCGGATCACTTTTCCCTTCTATGGCAACATCAAATTCTCACTCTAACATATACTTATGACTATTAGGTATTTTTACCGATTAAGCCCTTTTACTCGTTTTCACTCAAAACCGAGTAGCACAAGTTGTCTAACATAATTTAAAACCTCAATTTCTATTATAAAACAGCAAAATAAACACATTTCACCTATGGGTATTTTTCCAAATATGAACCCTAGCTTAAATTATTGCTAGAATAAGCTTAATCAAATTACCGGGATTCTAAAAACGTAAAGAACTTGAAAAACGGGGTTAGAACGGACTTACTATTGAGCTTGGAAAGCTTGAAAACCCTAGCCATGGCTTCCCCCATGCTAATTTCGGCCTCCATGAAAAAGATGAGTCAATTTTGGCTTTATTTTCCCTTTTTATTTCTTTTAATTACCAAATGATCAAAATGCCCTTCCTTACTAAACTTTCAAAAATTCCATCCATGTCCAATTTTTGTCCATCACTTAGAAATTGGTCAACTTGCTATTTAAGACCTCCTAATTAATATTTCAAAGCAAGTTCATACTAGAAACTTCTAGAATGCAAGTTTTGCAACTTATTCAATTTAGTCCCTAACTTCAAATTGAGCACTTTATGCATAGAATTTCTTCACGAAATTTTCACACAATCATGCAATCATATAATAGACCTCAAAATAATCATAAAATAATTATTTCTATCTTGGATTTTGTGGTCCCGAAACCTCTGTTCCACTAGACCCAATTTTGGGCTATTACACTTATGATTTTTGGAAAAGAAATAAATATAATAGAAATGAGATTTTTATTGAAGAAAATATGGAGAGAACAAAAAATAGAGTTTTTGGGAGAGAGGGTGTTTACAGGAAAAAGAGATGTCAAATATATGTCACTCCATCCCCTATTTATAGTACTAGAAAACCTAGTTTATTCCTAATTAAATTCTAAAAGATAAATACAAATAAATAAAGATAATTAAGGATAAATAAAGATAAATGAAAATAAATCCTAAGATTAAATCTAAATAAAATCCTTAATAATTATCCTAATATAATTGAAATTAAAATAGAGTCTTGTGCTATAAAATCTCTTCTTTTGCATTTTTGTCCTTAGGTCTTCTATGTTTGCATTTTCGGCACACCCTTTTCTTGTACTTCGCATGTTAGCCCAATTCATTTTTAATTTCACGATTTTCTCCCTTAAATTTACTTTTGCCTTCATTTTAGTCCCTAAAAGAGAAAAGACCATAAGTAGCCCAAATTAGTAGGATCATACTCAAAATAAACATGCAATTAGCACATAAAAATATGACGTTCTAGAGCATTATCAAATCCCCCTACTTAGCCCATGCTTGCTCTCAAGTATGGTCCCTGTCCACTTTGAAAATTAGATCCTGCCATGAAAGAAATTCTACTGTAAAGTTTTATAAAAATTAGTAAAAATGCATACGAAAAATAAAGAGAGCCTTTAGCTTGATTTAAGTAAAATTGAAAAAGTGTTCCAATTAACACACACAAAAATTAAGATCGACTTGGATTATTTCATGAAAATTAGGTAATTTACCAAACCTATCAAGACACCTTATTTATTTCACCCTTCAGTCCCCAAATTTTATTAATGCATCTCTTTTTTATTAATATTTCATTTTTATTTATTTACTTTCACTTAGGAATATACTGAACCTTTTGAGGCGAAGAGAGATGACAACCCAAGCACCCACCCCGATTACTCAGCCCAGCACATTCCTAATTTTATTATTCCTAAGAACATATCAAACCTTTTGATGCGAAGAGAGATGACAGCCAAGCACCTTACCCCGGTTACTCAGCCCAACACATTCTTAAAGATTAATTCCGGTTAGCAGAGTTTTACCTAACACGTCACACAACCTTTTGACGCAAAATAGGATGACAACCCAAGCACCCTACCCGATTACTCAGCCAGTCACGTGTTAACTTGCACTCATAACCACAAAAATATTATTATTAAACGAAATCTTAATTTTGGAGGACCTAAAAAAAAATCAAGTGTCAAGAATAAGTTTTAGTAATCACCTTAATAGTCATGAGCATATTTTGAGCATGAAATTGTATTAAGTGTCCTCTTATATTTAGACTTAATCAAATTTACTAAAATCAAGATAGGGTTAATTCTATTAATCATAATTATTTAAACTAAAAGAAATAAAACAGTGGAGATGAAATCTATCAAGCAAAATCATAATTAATTCAGTAGATAAGAATCATGCATAGAGGTTAAACAGCGGCCAAGTCATGGTCAAATTCTTGGGCATGAAAAGAGGCAGAATATTCTTAAAAAAATAAATATGGGAAGAAATGATTATAAGGCAGTAGCAACAATAACACCACAGTAAAAGCAGCAGATAAAATGACAAAAAAATGAGGAATGCCTCCCCCTACTTAAAACACATTGTCCTCGATGGGAAAAATAATATTAATAAATATGATGAAAAGAAACAGTTTAGAACAATCCCCATGTCGTCACTATTGTTTATGCAAAGATCCAATGAGGAGAAGGTTTGGCGTCACGCAGAGGAGAGGAAGAAGGAGAAGGCGTTCGTCTGTTAAATTGACGTGTTGGGGCACTGGGAATTGACGCCGACGGCTGTTCACGGTGAAGGATGGTTCGGCGGTGGCTTGGCTTCGGGTTCTCACCATGGTGTTGGAGAAATCGGCGGTGGAGAGGGGTAGAAGGAAGGTATGGCAGCTGGTGGGGGTTTTGGTGAAAAATAGGATAAGTTTTTTGGGTTTAGGGGTGTATAGGTAGAGTGTTTGGCTGAAGGGTTGATGTTTGGTTGTAGGTTGTGGGTAGTCAGCGGCAGGGATGCGCTATTCCTAGTTGGAATAGAGATAGAATAAGGATTGTTTCATGCCAATTTTTTTTAGTTTTCTCCTTTTTTCCTTATATTCGTGCTGATGTACCTAGATAAAAGAAGAGAAATTAATTACCACCCAAACAAAATAAAGTAATAAATAATAAAATAAAGTAATAAATAAATAATAAAATAAAAATTGGGTTGCCTCCCAATAAGCGTTTGTTTAACGTCGCTAGCTTGACGCCTCAACTAGTATTGGGGCTATTCCAACTGAATTCTTTCGTTCGTATAGGTTTGGAAATTCTCTTTTTTTATCACATCCACCATATTTGGGTTTAATCGTCCTTGTGTCTCTTTCCTTGGTTTCATATTTTCCTCCAAGGGTTTTATCCCTTTTAAGTCGGCAATAGTCTCATCATTCTCTAAAACTGTGAATTAGAGATGCTCGAGAAGTGGCTTTAATTTCGGATTTGGTGCCTGCATAACAGAAGGTAGAAGTTTAGTATCCATAGGAGCCAATAATTTATTAACAGATTCAAAATCATCAAACATTATTTTAGATTTATCTCAATAAGATGACTCAAAAGTTTTTTCTACTTATGAGTCAATTATGTCGACATGGTTACGTCCAAGACTTCAATTGGGTGACTAATAGTACCATAAACATTAAACTTCACGATCTCCCCGTAAAACTCCATGTGAGTGTTCTGCTTCGTACGTCAATCTTAGTAATTTGCAGTACTAAGGAAAGGTCTCCCCAATAAGATGTCTGAAGACCCAGGAACGTTATCCTCCTCCATTTTTATCACATAGAAATCTGCAAGGAAGATAAGCCCATTGACTTTGACTAATACGTCCTCGAGGACTCCTTCGGGATGCACAATGGACCTATCCGCCAACTGAATGATAACACCTGTCTTTGTCAAAAAACCGAGGTTAAGTGATTCATAAATAGAACAAGGCATAACATTTATGGAGGCCCCTAAATCACACATGGCCTTCTTAATCACTAAATGGCCTATTTTGCATGGTATAGCGAACATACCATTATTTTTGCATTTTGCCAGCATTTTCCGCTGTAGCACTGCAGATACATTCTCACCAACACTTACCTTTTTATTACCTGTTAGTTTTCGTTTGTTGGTGCAGAGCTCTTTAAGGAACTTGGCAAACCGCGGAATTTGTCTGATGGTATCCAACAGTGGTAAATTGATCTCGACATTTCTAAATGTTTCGAGGATCTCCTTGTCTTCTTTGCCTTTCTGACACTGATTTAATTTGTCCTAGAAATGGAGGTTGGATTTTTGGCAATGGAGGTTTTGCTCGGACCTGTTCGTTATTTTCGGGCTTTTCGTGGGCGGAATCTTGGCCAACATTTCTGTCAGGAATTAGTTCCAGTACCTTTCCACTTCGCAACGTCACTGCATGTGCGTGTTGTCTTGGATTAGGTTCTATTTATAACGGCAGCTTCCCTAGAGAGTTCAATTTCTCAATTGATATGGTCAATTCTCTTATAGATTTCTTTGTTTCTTTTTGGAAATTAAGAGTTTGCTGTTGGAAATCAAGACCATTAGCTGCTAATTTATTGGCCATAGTTTTTAGAGAAGTACCTAAATCTCGTAGTTGTTGTGGAAACTAATTTTGGTATGGCTGATTATACCATGGGTTGGACCCATAACTTAAGTTAGAGTGGTCCATCCATCCTGGGTTGTACGTGTTAACGTTAGGGTCGTATCGCCTTTGTGGTGGTCCAGGGAAATTTCCCACAACATCTAAATGAGCCATAGTATCATCATACAGACTAGGACATGCATCAATTGTATGTTCAGGCATAGCACAGATTCCGCATAGTCGGACTGGTTTTGCTTTTTTTGCAACAAAAGAATTCAGAATATTAGCAAGTCTATCAATTTTATCTTCTAAGGTCGAATTACTTAGCTGGTGTACCCTTCTAAGGGGCTCAGGATTGACTCAGAATTGCTGAGTATTTGCAGCCATGTGGATATCAAGTCTCTTGCTTGTTGAGGAGTCATGTTGACCAATGCTCCTCCACTAGCCGCGTCTACCATATTCATCTCCATGGGTTTCAGGCCTTCGTAAAAGTATTGGAGGAGAGATTGCTCTGTTATACCATACTGTGGGCAGGTGACACACAACTTCTTAAACCGCTCTCAATAATCGTAAAGAGACTCTGCTTCTTTTTGTCTTATTCCAACAATTTCTCTTCTTAACTCAGCTGCTCATGATGCTGGAAAAAACCTGTTGAGAAACAAACGAGAAAGATCAGCCCAAGTTGTAATAGATCCAGGAGGTAAATAATAGAACCATTCCCTAGTAGAATTTGCTATGGAGAAAGGAAAAGCACGCAATTTGATTTGATCCTCAGTTACCCCCTGAGGTTTCATACTAATACAAACCATATGAAACTCTTTCAGATGTTTATGGGGATTTTCATTTTGCAACCCACAAAAAGTTGGCAGTAGCTAGATTAAACCTGACTTCAATTCAAAATCAGTATCCATAGTTGGATACGCAATGCACAATGGCGGTTGTTCTGCAGGAGCTTCGGCTAGTTGCCGAATCGTTTGAGCCATTAGTTGATGTGCTAAATTAGGGTTTTCATTAACCCTAGCGATAATTACTTTTTCTGGTGAAACGATTTCTACTTTTTCACTTTCAAATGTTTGTGTAGGGTTTTCGTTAACCCTAGACTCTGCTTCATCGTCGATTCTAATTTTTGGCGGTGGATTACTTTGAGTCCCAACCACCGCTAACTACTTTTTCCTTAGCTTTGTTTCCTTGCAATTAGCTCTCACAGTCTTTTCAATTTCTGTATCAAACACGAGAGTACCTGGAGCAGATCTGGTCATAAGAAACAAAAAACAAGATTATGGGACCGGCAACGATGCCAAAATTTTATCCGGCCGTTGAGAGCACCAAATACATCCTATTTCCTACAAGAAAAAAATAGTAAAGGGGAAGTAGGGTCGAATCCTCAGGGACCGGATTACACGAATACTTGTTTCTTGAAATCCTGGGTAGGATCGTGCCTAAGAAAACCTGCGTTCTTAGAAAAAATAAAAAACAGAATTAAAAGTTTTGATCTAGAAAAATAAATTTAAAACAGAATTGGAAGTCGAATTGAAATTGTGAAATTAAATAAATTGCCAAAATTAAAATGGAGAATATAAAAATAAACTAAGTTTGGGAAAAGAGAAAGTTTCTTATGTGGCAAGATTCCAGCCTCCAATTGTCTCGTTCCGCCTTAGGTTCAATCCTTGGCTTTTACGTAACCTGTCTCGGGCAAGATAAGCCAGTTATAGTGGAAGGGGACGCCTATGACCACCAGCTTCAAGGATTTAGATTTAAGAATTAGCGGAGCCTGACTCTAGCCAATAATCGCTTTTGTGGGACTATCTTCTGCTAGATCATCACTTCCCAACGGTGAATATCACACTATTTTGTCTCTTGGATTCGCCAACCTCTGACGCAGAAAGCCAACGAACCAACTGTGCAACCTTCCCAAAACATTCAAAGTGGTTGTTCCTTGCACAAGTTGAAAAGATCACCTATTAAGGGACATGGACGGAAGCGTCAGCCCCGTAATGCGAAGAAGTGATGAATACCCTGTTGAGAAGGCTACGCGCGGGTTCTAAGCCTCATGAACCTTTTTGGGAAATTTTGACAACCTTCAGCTAGATTGGTTTAGTGGCTCATGATTTTTGGGAAAGAATTAAATATAATAGAAATGGGATTTTTATTGAAGAAAATACGAAGAGAACAAAATACAGAGTTTTTTGGAGAGGGAGTGTTTACAGGAAAAAAAGATGTCAAATATGTGCCACTCCATCCCTTATTTATAGTACTAGAAATCCTAGTTTATTCCTAATTAAATTCTAATAGATAAATACAAATAAATAAAGATAATTAAGGATAAATGAAAATAAATTCTAAGATTAAATCTAAATAAAAATCCTTAATAATTATCCTAATATAATTGAAATTAAAAATAGAGTCTTGTGCTATAAAATCTCTTCTTTTGCATTTTTGTCCTTAAGTCTTCTATGTTTGCATTTTAGGCACCACCCTTTTCTCCTACTTCGCATGTTGGCCCAATTCATCTTTAATTTCACGCTTTTCTCCCTTAAATTTACTTTTGCCTTCATTTTAGTCCCTAAAAGAGAAAAGAACATAAGTAGCCCAAATTAGTAGGATCATACTCAAAATAAACATGCAATTAGCACATAAAAATATGACGTTCTAGAGTATCATCATATATAGTAAAATTTGGGTGAGAACCTAGGAAATAGCTTTATTTTGTCTACACGGGTAGACACACGGGCGTGTGTCATGATCGTGTGTGACACACAGCCTGGTACATGGGCATGTGGTTAGGCTGTGTGTTCCCTACATTTTAAAATTGAGAAACAGAATGCTCAGAATTGAGCACACAGGCGTGTGTCTCAATCGTGTGTGCTACACGGCCTAGAACACGGGCATGTGTCTTGGCCGTGTGAAACCTACACTTAACTTTAAAAATTTTAACTAACCACACGGTCTAGCACAAAGGCGTGTGGCTGGCCGTGTGGTACAAGTCAGAGAGTTACACGAGGTCGAACACGGCCTACAGTACGGGTGTGTCTTAGGGTCACACGGACGTATCCCAGGACCATACGGACGTGTGTGCCCTGTATCCAGGAAAATTTTAGAAATTTTACGAAAAATTCTCTGAATTCCCAAATAAGTCCCAACTTGATTCTAATACTCATATCGAGCTTCATGGGTCCATATAAGAGATGTTATGAATAATCTCAGAAAATGAATAGTATTTGTCATGAATTATGTATAAATGTTATGAAAATATCTAGTAATGTTTCGTAACCCTATTCCGGCAACGAACACAGGTTAAGGGTGTTACAAAGTCTCTATCTAAATTGAATTTTTAATGAGGAGGTTTTCTCATTTTTGGTTGATCAAGCCGGAAAATCATGTCCTGTAAGTTGGGACACAAAATCTCGAATTCTCGAAAATAAGAACGCTCTCCATTTAATTATTGTCCAAATCTTATATATTTTTAAAATTTATTCTTTTTAAAAAGAAAAATGAGGGACATTAGATTATTTCGGTTTAAGGAGAAAATCATACCCCGTAAGTTAAGGGCACAATTTCTTAAATCTTCAAAACAAAAAATATCGCCTTGGTTCAAATTGTTAAAAATATAATATTTGAAAATGAAGCTTCTAATATGACACACTAAGGACTTATTCAAACACAAAACATTATATAAGATACACGAGTATGTTTAAATGTTTTATATGATATTTAAATGTTTTATATGATGTCATAACTAATAATAATGTTAAAAATGTTAATTGGTGCTAATAATAATAACCAATGATAATAATTAAGGACTAAATAAAAATTATATAATTTGAAGGAGCGAAATAAAAATACCAAAGCTTAAAAGTGCAGGAATTAAAAAAGAAATAAGCATGATGAATAAAATAACTAAAGGACCAAATTGAAATTTAAACAAAATTCAAAGTGCAAATTAGAAGAAAATGTAAATAAAAGACTAAAAGGAAATAATCGGGAAATTTGAGGGTAAAAATGTAAAACCAATAATTTAAAGGGAAAAAATAAAAATTTAAACATGCTGAAATTTAAATAATAGAAAGTAAAGGGGTCAAATCTAAAAATAAAGACTAAACTGAAACCTAGAAAAATTTTGAAGTCCGAATTGCAAGAAATAAAAAAAATAAAGGATTAAATTAAGACAAAATAAAAACGTTCAGGGACCCAGGATGGTATTTTCCCCAGCCCAGCACACGTGTCATTCCCAAAAGGGGTCAACAGTCGAGGACTAAAGTGGAAACAAATTAAAATTAAATGGAAAAATTAAAAAGAAAAGAATCAAAATTAGGACCATATTAAATAGTGCCTAAAAGTAGGACTTGGATAGCAATTAGACCCCTTCCTAAAAAACACGCGGACCTTGGGACCATTTGGATCGAATCTTCGATTTTTTCTAAAAATGACGTCATTTTAGAGGGATTATTTAAGTTTAAAAAATCTTTAAAAAATTTATTTTAACAGCCTTTAAAAAAAAACTTTGTTCCCTCTTCTTTTTTTTCTCCCAAGCCTCATTTTCCTCTGACCATAAGGTTGCCGCACATCCACCGCATCCACCGGTCATCGTCACCAGCAACTGCCACCTCCAGTGATCGAAAAATTCCCCAAAAAATTCCTTCCAAATCTTTTTTTCGCATGGATTTCAAATCTGGGATTCAAATCCCCTAAAACCCAATCATAGTTCGACAAACAGTCGAGAAACCCTGCATATCCCCTATCTCTGACGAGGCCATCGATGAACCCCTAGGGGGTTCAAAGATCTTTCAATCAGACAAGGGCCTCCTACAGTGGCGATTGACAGGTAAATAAATTTTTTTATTTCCCTTTTTTTATGTTTTTTTGAAATAAAAGCAAAAAAGAAGAAGAAAAAAATGAATCTTTACTTTTTTTTAACTTTGTTTTTTCTTTATATTCAATTCCTTTGGTTCCTATCGAGGCTATCAATGAACCCTAAAGGGTTCAGAGGCCCTTCGAATCGACAGAGAGCTACAGACGACAGTGGTGGAAGACAAAGCGATGAGGTAAGCTTTTTTTAAATTTTTTTATTCTTATACTTTTTACCAAAAAACTAAAGAAAAATTTAAATAATAGATTAAAAGAACCATCTTTTTAATTTTTTTTCTTTGTATTCTGTTAAATTTCTTCGTAAAAAAGAAGAGAAAAAAATTACAACTGTTTCTTTGGCTTTTTATAGCCGAAATACAGCATATATTTTTTGTCTTTTTCCTTTCTTTTTTTTCTACTTCTCTGCTTCCATTTCTCTGTCTTCTGCAAGTGATGGCAGTAAGGATGAGGCGATGGTGTCAGGCCTCAGGTGGCACACCTGCTAAGGTAGCGAGGGGAGCGACAGCTGGAGACTTTAGGGTTCTAGGGTTTCTGATATATTTTTTTTAGGTTTTAGGCTTGACGGCTTAGGTGATTTGGGCTTGGGGGCTTAAGTAATTTGGGCTTGTATTGGACTAGACTCTTTAATTAATGGATTTATTTGTGTTTACTTATTTTTTTATTTTTATTTGGGTTATTCTTGGGCCAGATAAAAATGCGCCTCTATAAGTTCAATTTGAATGTTTTCCTAATGAAGAGCATGAATCTGAGGCCTCATCCCTTGTTTTGATTTTTTCCTTCCATTATTTTGATTTTTTCCTTCCCCTTCTACTTCATTACAAAATTTTCTTCATCAACTATACTCTCAGACCTTTTGTTCTCCCCCTTTTTTCCGTCCACCACCCTTAATAGTTTCAATCCCATTTCGCCACATATCTGTCCTCTGATTCAGTTGCCCCATCTAAACCCTTAACCAATTACCATATTGAAATTCTGGATTTTCAACCCCTTTGATCCTCTCATACATACCACACTTATGGGTGTGATGTCCTATACAGACGCACAAATAACAGAAAGTTGGGAGTTGTTCATACTTGATGGCACACAAAATCTCCTCTCCTTTAGCCCCAACCATATAGACCACACGTCTCAACGGTTTGGAGGTGTTCAACTTGACCCTTACCCTATTGTACTCAACCCAGCATCCTTCCCTATCTCTCCAATCTATAGCCAAAACCTCTCCAATAGCACTCCCAATATCAATGGCCACCTGGCGCTCCATTTTCTCCAAAGGAATATTGAATATGCAAACCCAAAAAGGCACAAAAAGGAAACAATAGTGACTTATGTCTTGTCTTTTCACAAAGGGAACCATGGAGAACAGACATCGGTCAAAACTCCAAGAGGCCATATTAAGAATCCTTTCCATATCCTCTCTCAGTCCAAATTTTACCAAGAACAGGCCATCTATCATTTCCATGAAGTTAAGATTTTAGCAGCCGATACATCACCTCTCTATTAATTTTTTCCTCCGACATAAATTTTTCAAGGGCCCAAGCTTCATATCCTTGCATATCAGATTTTATCGAGCTTTGGAAAATCACTTTTTCTTGTTCAGTTTTAGAAAATTTTATGTTCGCAAGCATGTCATTTAACTCGTCTGCCATCGCACCCCAAACCAACAGCACACACCAAACCAACACCAATATTTACAACACAAGATAGAAGCACGTCTCACCTTCCAAGGCACAAAACGAGATAAAACCAGCCCCAAAGACAACCACTACCACTGCAGCCGAATGAAACAAATCCCAATAAAATAACCTTGAAACAGTATAAGAGTGCGCAAAATAGTAATGAAGAGGTAAAAAGGAACAAAACATGCAAGCATCAGCAGATCAAAATTAAAACAAGCACAAAGAAATAAAACGCAGTTTAGAAAAGTTTAAACAGTCCCTTTATAGTCTGTTTACAACCTAAAGAACAAAAAAAAAACTTACAAGAGACCCGGATTGGGAGGAGGACCACGATACAAAATTATCGAAACAAGAAGATGGCTCGAGTAGGGAGAACTTTAACACCACGCCCTGTAGCTTCCAAAACGAAGAGCTCACACCTTCGTGGAGGTACAGCTTCAATAGCACCAAAACGGGTCAGTACTCCCCACTTCACTCACGACCGAAAATCGTCCTGGGTGTTAGAAATCAAACCAACTTTTCAAGGTCAAAATTTGCAACTAAAGAGGTCATATCCAAATTGAGTTCTACCTCATACAAATTGGCTTTCAAATTGAATGCAACTTTGTCAATTAGATAATACTGAAACTTCAAGATGATGGCAGCACATAGAAAAGTTTTGCACGGCAAAAAAAAATAGGCTCACTATGTCTATATATATGTATGTATAGTTCATGTGTGAGTGCTGAAAAAAATTAGTGAGTTTGAGGGAAAAAAAAAAGTGCTGTGAATATAGAAAGAAAAACTAGCAGCAGCTAGTATAGAGAGAGAGAAAAATAAAAGAGAGTTTGTATTGTATTTTATTTGTGTGTAATAAAATTTATTTATTTTTATTATTAAGCTTCCAACAAGTGGTATCTGAGCTAGGTTCGTGTTGACGTCACAATGGCAAATATGATTTAACCGCAGATCCCGAAATTAACAAAGACAAATTATGGCAACTGGAGCATCCAGATGAGGGCTTTGCTCGATTCTCAATATTGTTGGGACGTTGTTGAAGAAGGATATTCGAGCCCGAAAATGCAGCTGCCAAAGCGGCTTTGACAAACGAAGAAAAAAGAGTATTGAAAGAAGCTCGTAAAAAGGATAAGAGAGCGTTGTTTTTTATTTTTCAAGGCATTAATGAATCAACGTTTGAAAAAATTTCAGATGCGAAGACATCAAAAGAAGCATGGGGAATTTTGCAAAAATCCTTTCAAGGAACGGAAAAGGTTAAAAAGGTACGTTTACAAAACCTTAAAGCCGAATTTGGGACGTTAAAAATGAAACCTTCAGAAAACGTTGATGATTATGTCATCTGTGTGAAAGCGGTGGTAAATGAAATGAAAAGAAATGGAAAAACACTTGATGATGTCAGAGTAATGGAAAAAAATTTGCGGTCATTGACACGCAAATTTGATTATGTGGTGGTTGCCATTGAAGAGTTAAAAGATTTATCACAAATATCAAACGACGAACTTGTGGGTTCCTTGCAAGCCCATGAGCATAAAATGAAGCAAAATGATGATACTGGAAATTCGGACCAAGTCTTGCAAAGTAAGTTGTCCTTCAACAAAAGTGGAGCTAGGGATAACTTTGGACAAGGTATAAGCAATTGTGGAGGATACCGTGGAGGATATAGAGGCAAAAATAGAGGTGGACGAGGCAATCAATCATATGTTAAAGTCCAAACAAGTGACAAATATCAAACGTTAAGTCATGGACAAGGAGGTCGAGGCAAAAGTAGATTTTAACAAGGAAATAAATCTCAGGTACATCGTTATAATTGCAATAAATGCGGCCATTATAGTTACTAGTGTAGATCAAATCCAAAGATAGTGTAGATCAAATCCAAAGATAGAGGATAGAAATCATGTAGCAGTAGCTAAAGAAGAAGAAAACATTGAATCTAGTGTATTCCTCACTTATAAAGAAAGTGAAAAATAAAAAAAAAATTGGTATCTTGATAATTTAGCCAGCAATCACATGTGTGGCCGAAAAGACTTATTTTCAAAGTTGGAAGAGAATATTCGTGGACAAGTAACGTTTGGAGATGAATCGCATACCACGGTCAAAGACAAAGGCAAAATCACTATTACATAAAAGAATGGAGAAAAGAAGTTCATTTCAGATTTTTATTACGTACCAGCTTTGAAAAGCGACATTATCAACCTTAGACAGCTTCTAGAAAAAGGATATGAAGTACATATGAAGGATTTCATGCTCGCCCTAAAAAATAAGAGTGGTGAATTAATTGCCCAAGTTGATACGACGCATAACCATCTATTTTCTATTGACATTGAATTTGGAGAGGTGAAATGTATGAAGAATGCAATTAAAGATAATTCATGGTTGTGGCATTTAAGGTTCGGGCATCTTGGATTTTCCGGTCTAAAGCTATTATCAAAAGAAAATATAGTGAATGGGTTGCCAGAAATTAATCCTCCTGATCTACTGTGTAAAGCCTGCATTAAAGGAAAACAACACAGACAGAGTTTTGAAACGGGAAGAACTCGACGAGCCAGGAGACCATTGGAGATCGTACACTCCGACATAGCAGGTCCTTTTGATATACCATCAATTGGTGGAAACAGGTACTATGTTACTTTTATTGATGATTTTAGTAGAAAAAGTTGGATATATCTTCTTAAAACAAAATCAGAAGCATTTGACAAGTTTATCGAGTTCAAAGCCATGGTAGAAAAACAGAGTGAACATTTCATTAAGATACTCAGAACTGATAGAGGTGGTGAGTAAACTTCAAAGCTATTTGAAAGCTTCTGCAAAGAACACAAAATTATTCACCAGTTAACAACTGCGTACACGCCACAACAAAATGGAATCGTTGAAAGAAAGAACCGCACTATTCTTGATATGGCAAGAAGTATGGTTAAAGGTAAGCATTTACCAAGAACTTTCTGGGCTGAAGCTGTTCAATGTGCTATTTATTTGTTAAACTGGTGTCCAACAAAAAGTGTGAAATATAAGACACCAAACGAAGCTTGGAGAAATCAAAAGCCACGAGTCGGACATCTCAATATTTTCGGATGCATCGCATATACTCATGTTCCTGATCAGACGAGAAAAAAGCTTGACAATAAAGAAATAAAATGTATTTTCATTGGTTATGAAAAGAGAAGCAAGGCATATAGGTTATACAACCCTCTCACCAAAAAAGTTATTATTTCAAGAGATGTTGAATTCGATGAAGCTGATTATTGGAGATGGAGTGAAGAAAAAAAGAAAATTGAAGGATTATTTTTCAGTGATGACAAAGACGAAGACTTCATTAATCAAGAACAAGGTAATGATCAAAGCCCTCCTCCAAGTCCTGTTACAACAACTCCTACAACATCATCATCACCAACTAGCAGCAATACCAGCAACTCAGAGGAAGCACATGCAAGAATGCGTAGTTTACACAATATTTATGAGGTTACAGAACCCACAGAAATAAAACTCGATTATTCATTATTTTGTTTAATGATAGAATGTGATCTAATACTATATGAAGATGCAATTAAAGATGCCAGATGGAAGAAGGCAATGGATGAAGAAATTGCAGTAATAAGAAGAAATGACACATGGGAGCTAACAAGTCTACCAGAAAGACATAGTCCAATTGGAGTCAAATGGGTGTACAAGACGAATACCAACAAAGAAGGAAAAGTGGAGAAATACAAAGCAAGACTAGTTGCAAAAGGCTACAAGCAAAGATATGGTGTAGACTATGATGAAGTATTTGCTTCAGTCGCCAGAATTGATACTATAAGGCCTCTAATGGCAATTGCAGCACAAAATAAATTGAAAATTTATCAGATGGACGTGAAGTCAGCATTTCTTAATGGCTACTTGGAAGAAGAAGTTTACATTGAACAACCACCTGGATATAGCAAACAAGGACAAGAAGACAAAGTTTATCGCTTGAAGAAAGCTTTATATGGACTAAAGCAGGCTCCGAGAGCATGGAACACAATAATAGATGAATATTTTCAGAAGAACGGGTTCATAAAAAGCCCATACGAGCATGCTCTATATACGAAGAAAAATGAAGTTGGTGACATCATGATCGTGTGCTTATATGTGGGTGATATGATTTTCACAAGAAACAATCCAAGTATGTTCAATGACTTTAAGAAAGCTATGACTAAATAATTTGAAATGACAAATATAGGTGAAATGTCATACTTTCTTGGAGTCGAAGTGAAACAAATGAACGATGGCACATTCGTGTCTCAAAAGAAGTATGCGGAACAAATTTTAAGAAAATTCAATATGAAAGATTGCAAGCCAGTAGCCACGCCAGCAGAACCAGGCACGAAATTAAGTGTTGATTCATCTAGAGAGCTAGTAAATCCAATGTTGTTTAAAAGTATCATTGGAGGTTTAACGTACTTAACTATCATGCGACCAGACATCATGTACGCAGTGGGAATAGTTAGCAGATACATGGAAAAGCCAAAACAAGATCACCTGATTGCAGTAAAGAGAATTTTGAGATACATCAAAGGTATGATGGATCAGGGTTTATTTTATACATACTCACAGAGTTCAAAATTGGTTGGTTATTCAGATAGTGATTATGGGGGTGACTTGGATGATCGTAAAAGCACATCCAGATATTTATTCCATATTGGCTCCGCAGCATTTTCATGGTCATCGAAAAAGCAACAAATAGTAGCCCTTTCAACATGTGAAGCAGAATAAATGGTTGTTGCAACATGCACATGTCAAGCAATTTGGTTGAAGAATATATTGGGTGAATTATCTATTATACAAGAAGGTCCAATTACAATTTATGTTGACAACAAGTCCACAATATCTCTTGCAAAGAATCCAATGTCTCATAGTCGAAGCAAGCATAACGATACAAAGTATCATTTTATTCGAGAGCAAGTGAAAAATAAAAATGTGGAGTTAGTTTACTTCAGAACAGAAGATCAACTGGCAGACATTTTTACGAAGCCATTGAAAGCGGACATATTCCATAAACTCAAAGAAAAGCTTGGAATGAAAAATTCAGTTTGAGAAGGAGTGTTAGAAATCAAACCAACTTTTCAATGTCAAAATTTGCAACTAAAGAAGTCATATCCAAATTGAGTTCTACCTATTACAAATTGGCTTTCAAATTGAATACAACTTTGTCAATTAGATAATGCTGAAACTTCAAGATGATGGCAGCACATAGAAACGGCAAAAAAAAAAAAAGGGGGGGGCTGACTATGTCTATATATATGTATAATTCATGTGTGAGTGCTGAAAAAAACTAGTGAGTTTGAGAAAAAAAAAAAAAGTGTTGAGTATAGAAAGAAAAACTAGCAGCAGTTAGTATAGAAAGAGAAAAAAATAAAAGAGAGTTTGTATTGTATTTTATTTGTATGTAATAAAATTAGTATTTGAATTATTTTTATTATTACGCTTACAACACTAGGTTGACGGCTCAGGAGACAAATCACAAAAAAAGAACACAGCAAAACTCTAATGCAAAAAGATTCTAAAACTAAACGAGAATTACACCGACGAAGAAACCTACGAATATAACTAGTTCACACAATATCAAGCAATCGAAACAATAAGGAAACAAGCACAAGAACAATCAAAATTAAATAGTCCAGACTTACAGTCCCTTTACAACGATATCATAAAACTGAAATAAGAAAAGCAATATCAAAAGGGAGATAAACAATACAGAAATAATCTCCACGAGAAGGACCCGAGCAAAGACCCCCACAAACCAGGCCGAAGCAGCGACAATCCAGGAGCCCCAGCAAACGATAAAAGAACAACCCCGAACGAAGACAGATCGAAGCCAAAGGAAAGTACAGAGAAAAGGAAGAAAAGCCACGTCAAGAACTAAAGGCATTCCCTAAAACAGTCCCGAAGACAAGGGACGTGGAAGCACCGATCAAAGAAATGCAAGAACTCGTCGAAGGCAGTCCTGAAGAGCCCACCCAGATTGGCCAAGAGACGCCACCACTTCTCAATCGATGGATCAGCCCCTCTTCAGAAACAACGTTACAAAGATCACCCCAACTTTGAGACCATCACCAATCACAGCTCCTCAACCAAACAGGGCACCCGAAGAGAAGCAATCAAGATCGTACAAAACTCATCTGCACCAAAGCTCTAGCAAACAAAGGTGGCCAAACAACCAAAGAGAAGAAAACGTAAAAGCTGAAACAAACCGGTTAGCGAAAAACAGAAAAATAAAGCCAAAAACTACCACGAAAGATTAAAAGCAAAAGGGAAGAAAGGTCGGTTAAAACTGTTAAAATAAGAAAAGGCGAAAAAAAAAACAAAAAGAAGAAAACTCAGCCAAAAAATTGACTAGAAGACAGATTTACAACCGCCTTAACAATAAAGGCCAAGAGACGTAAAAACATGCATCAACGTAACTAAAAGAAGCAGAAAGAAACCATGCAAGAAAATCAAAAGGCACCGCCTAAATGTTGCAGGTCCCAAGAACGGCCAAAACAAGACATCTATCACCACCAAAGAATCACAAATATTTCCTTCAATAACAGCACAAAGTAAAAACGCACCACCGTCCAAGTATTCGTTAAAGAGGAATACAGACGTACCCACGCAAAACCACCACCCAATCGAGCCACAAAAACACGAAGGTAGAAAAACAAGAACGCAAATCGCCCAAATCTTTAGAGAGAAAATTTTTCTACGCGCGCCTTAAGAGTATTAGTTAGATGACGAGGAAAATTTTAATTTGACTCCTATTAGAGTTTAGTTTAAGTATAATAGTGTTGGTGGTTTTGGGAGGGATGAAGGAATATAGGGTTAAGAACTCATGGACAGTGGCAGAGCCGACCCAGGGCCATTAATGGTAGATTTTCAATTTAAGATGTTTATAACTTATAAATTTTAAATTAATAATTAATTAATAATGGTAAAATTGTATTTTAATCTTTTTAAAAATGATAAAAATAAAATTATATTTTTATTATTGTAAAAATATATAATTTAATTTTGATCCAAAAAAAATTTACTCATGGACACATATGATTCCTATATCTCTACGATCGTACATTAGTACGTGGGATGTATCAAATACCATATCTGTAGAGTACTCTTGCACCGGCCATCGTATATAGTTTGAGGGATGTATGACCATTCTAGTCAGCTTGCGTGGCTCAATCTAGAGAACCAAACATGGGAGATTGTTGATACACCAGTTGGACCCATATCCAAATACATGAGATGTTATGGTGAAAGATTCACCCTACTTCTTGCAATGGTTTACGAGGAAACTAATATTCCTGTTTTACAATTTCACTCACATATATAGATAAAAATTCTTTTACTTTCAAATTAAAAATGCTCTCTTTTCTGGATTCAGATATGTATTTCTTTTTCCTATACCCTAAACCCATATTCGAATATATGAAGATTTACCCAAAACAAATTTTGGTTTTATTTTTCAATGCTAAAATTCATTACTTTTTTTATTGTGCCTTGATTTTATAAGTCCAATGGAATCATTTTTATTTTTAATGCTAAACTTGTTTTTAATCCTATTAGTGTTAACTCACGTTTCACGTGAAAATATCATATAATCTTAAAAATTCAATATTAATAATATTTAATAACAAAAAAATAAATTTACCAAAACAAAACATAAAAATAATTTATATAATTTATAAATTTATCTCATTTTGTAATCTAAATTATTGCTCTTTTAAGGTTTCTAGTTAAAAATTTTAATGATATTTTGAAAAAACAAGCGACAATCTCCACTAGTGAGAATGCACCCTTATTTAGTATTAACCAATGATAAGGCCATTGACTAATATCGTAGCTGTTGACCGATGTAGATCGTCTTTGGTCAAAGTTGGTCAGTGTTGAGTGTTGACCAATAAAATTTAAAATCAAATAGGGACAAAATTTTCAAATATCAAAATGGGAAATTAAAATATAATATATCTTTTAAAATATAACTCTAAATCAATAAATAAACTATTTTATCTTTTTATCAATAATTACCATTATGTTTTTATTGAATTTTTTTATTGTTAATTCAATTTAAATTACTTGTGGATGTAAATGTTTGATTCACTAAATAAAATAAAATTAATTTTTTTCATGAAATGCAGGGCTTGACTGTGTCTATTAATTAAAATATTTTATATTGAATTATTAAAAATATACAATTTTATAACATTTCATAAAATTATTATTGAAAAATTAAAAATAATATAAATATTTAACTTTTTACGATGATAATTTAAATATAATCAATATAAATTAAGACAAAATTTATTTAAAAAAGACTTGAATGGTTTGATATTACTCCCAAAAATGGTTTCAGCTTTACTCTTATTAGAAAATAATTTAAATATTTAAAGAGAAAAATTATGTAAATTAAGTTATTAAACAAAAATTACATAATAAAAGATGTATAGAAAACAAATATGCTCGATCAAAATGAAAAGAAACACACAAATTGATAACTAAATTAATAAATTAATCTGTATGATTTTAATAATATCTTTCTCATTTATCTATTAAAGAAAGAAATATTTTAAATATATTATATATAAAATTCATTTTCAATAAAAAAATGAGTGCATGAATAAATGAGTAAAATTTAAATTTTAGGGACTTGAAGCACATATTTATATTTTTTAAAGCTATGACTAAATTAATTATAACAAAGATGATTAAATTAATATAATAATTTTTTAAAATTTTAGTCAATAAAAACACCTGACATAATTAGTGGGGCAAATGGTAAATTTTTAGATGTGTCACATAAGAATTATTTGTTTTTATTGTAACCTCATATTAGATATGATAGAAAAGCTATTCCAAAAGATATGTAATTTTATAACCATGCTTGGCTCTCATCAATCACGACTCATAACGTCTCAACCCAAGAATCAGAAAATTAATTTTAGTAGGCTAATTCTCTTTCAACACTCCCACACAATTTAAATATAATCTTACTATCCCAAAATGCTTATTTAAAAGAAAAATGGATAACACATTCAACCTGCCAAATGTATATCAAAACTCCTACAGATTATTCAAGTACAACCCAGTTAAACAACCTAGAAGTCAATTTCAGGCATTTCCATTGTCATCCATGGATGATGCATTGAAATGTTAAGTGCAGTTTTATATGAACATATTATACAGCAAAAACAGCATTGTGGTATATGGAAATTAGATGCATCTCAACCTTGGTATAAAAGTGCAGTGTCAGGAGCAAAGAGAATGAACTCACAATTCTCTGCGCATCTTCACATTAAGTTTCATTTCCTTGTAGGATTGAACCTTCTCAGCTGCTCGGCGCAAAGGCCTTCCTGTAGATGCTCGTCTAGATTCTTGAGCTTCATTTCTGGGGGCCATACATCCTTCCTCATGCTCTATTCTGACCGATGAATCAGAAGAAATTGGCCCAATCTGATGCACCTTATCATTACAAGGAGAGGAAATAAGAGAATTTTTGTCAGCTACCTTGAAAACATCTTTAGTCGTTTCTGGTTCTTCAGCTTTAAACCTTGCAGATTGCCTTCTTAAACAAACCCTGCTGGGAAAAACATACAAGAGATCATAAAAACCTAAAGATCACAATGCTATGAAAAGCAGAAAGCAACAGAAATTTTAATGAAACCTTTTGTTGTCGACCCCCTCCTTGGCTTCGACTGGTTTAATAATAGAAGGGACTGAAGCAGCATGTAAACAATAAGCAAAGATTGTGCAATGAACAACATTAACTACTTTCAAATAATGTTCCAGACAAGTAGCTTACGTAGAGTCTTTGATTGCCTCCTCCTGTTCGTAGTAAAAGGTTTATAGTCTCCATCTTCTTTGTTAAGGGATTCACCTGCCTCGCCATGCTTGTTTGTTCCTTCCTTCAAACCCTGGACAGTTTGTAAATAACATGGGATGTTGATAAGAAAAATCAAGCGGGATTCTGGAAATGATTTTGTTGATATGAAATGTCAATCCAGATTTGTAAATACCTCATTTCCAGATGTAGGGCAAGCAACAATGTTAGCTTTCTTCTGATGACAGAAACAAGGAATTTGGATAATCAGCAAAATCTAATCATAACCCTGACTGTCATACACTCATTACGGCCATAAATCAGCCAAACCAAGCTGAAACAGTAACACGCTAGCGTTCAACTTGAAACTCGGCTATAATTCAATCAACTTTAGACTCAATTATTTGTACCTAGGCTCAAGCTAACTTCAAACTGATTTTTTTCCTACTTATTATAAAAATAAAATAATTCAATTGGACTTGCAAAACTACTCAATTGAAGCATTAGGATACTTTCTTTTTTAGCCAAACATGAGTAGTTTACGAGTACATGTGTCTCATTTTACAACCTACACTCAAAGTAGACTACTAAAAAAAAAATACCTCTGATTTTATTGCTTTAAGCATAGCATTTTTACATCCCAGCTCATGTTTAAGGGCTTTTAACTGAAAAAGGAAAAAAAAAGAAATCATTGGTCAACTCCTAAAAATATACAACATAACAAAAAGGACTGAGAAAGATCAAGTTCAAGAAACTTTGAGGTCTAGAAAATATACCCTATCTTTCCCTGAATTAAGCTCCTGCAAAACCAAAGTAAGACATCAAATTCATTAGAGAGTCATAATATATAAAAAAAAGCCTCCTTGATTTACTAAACCGAGAACAGACAATTAGAAGAAATACTAACATACCAATAACAGCTGGTTGTTTGCTTGCGCAAGTTGCAAGTTTTGCTGCTGAAACTTCTCCAAATTGATTCTCAGTTTCTGTAACTCGATTCCACTCAATTCAATGACTTTACTGTTGGCCAAAATTTAGAAAATCCAATAAGGAAAAAAAGTCATGCCAGACATAAATATCATCAAGCAATGGTTAGAGAGGAAATGGAAGAAACCAAATAAAACTGATCAAAGAGGATACTTTCGTTCTGCAAGAACTTTCATCAGCATCATATTTTCCTGGAAGAAATATTCAGATAAAAGCTCTCAGGAAGCTAAAGGAACAAATAAAGAATCCAAGTGAGAAAACCCATGGAAAGAAAAGTGAGTTACTTGCAGTTTGAAAGTATACCTGTTGGAGCTTGTTGATGTAATCTTTACTCCAGAGTGAATCAGGTTGCAGCAGCAGCTTTGCATCTTGAGTCAACACTTTATGCTGATGCTGCAAGTTGGTTATGTCACTGAGCCCCTTCCTTGGTGCATTACTGATAAAGGATCCGTTTTCCATAGACTTCCCTTTCAGTTCATTACCTAAAATTCAAACATAATAGACAATTAAAAAACCCAATCTTGTGTTACTCAAACTTTTCATTTTTATTGAGGTATCCATTTCCAAACATAGATGTTGATAACCTTCCAGGTGTCCTCCAAAAAACTTAGAAAAATCGAACTTTATCATGTCACTAATACCCATATCCAACATTCACACACAGACTGTAAGTAAGACCAAATGCTTCATTTGCAAATGAAAAACAAAAAAATCCTAATATCTAAACCAACTCAGAGAATATCAAACTAAACAGGTGTACTACTAGCAAGTTAAATTTCACCTTTCCAGCATTTCTCAAACATCTAAATAAACTAATTAAGATATTCAAATCTCACAACCAATTTTCCTAGACCTAATGCTAAAATGAAATTCACAGAAAACAAAATTCTTAACCTCTAAACCAACTCAAAGAAATCAAAGTTAACAGCTGCATTAATAGTAAATTGCATTTCACTTTTCCATCATTTCTCAAGCAGCCAAATAAACTGATTAAAGAGATCCTAATCTCACTACCAATTTATAAAACCAAAAGGTAAAATGTAATTTTCTTTTTAATCAGTAATCAGTTTTATTATATGCAGATAAATTACATTCTAGAATTAGGGTTCCTTCCTCGATCTTATTCACGAAAACATACGATTCCCCATCCAAATCTTCCAATATTTAAATTAGAAAACTTGAAAGAAAGAATCGATGAAATCAGCAATCGGGGGAGAAAGCAATAATGCTTGAAAAAAAAGGTTCAATAAATTTATTTTTACTTTTAAAAATAATCCAACAAAATTGAGGGGAAAATTCAAGAAATCGAATTACCTGAAACGACGCTGGTTTCTGCGTCGAGAAAACGTAAACAAATTCCGTACTTCCTCTTTCGATTATGGGAGGGAAAGTTGGAAATCAAATATAAAGGATAAAATTGTAAATTAAAATTTGAATTGGACATTTGTAAAAGGAAACCTGTTTTTTTGGTAAAGTACAGAAATGGTCGCTTAAGTATTGCTCGTGTTTTATTCTGGTCACTAAACTTCTAATTTTTTTTAATTTAGTCACTAAACTATTCGAAATTAAATTTTTAATCGAGTTTGTAATTTGACGGAAGTGTTGACATGACTTTTTGTCTAATAACAAATTTAGCCCTCTAACGTTTATACATTCTATCAATTTAATCTTAAATAGAAAAAATTCAACTAATTTAGCCCTCAATGTTTACAAAATTTAAATTTTAGTTCAAATTCTAAAAAGTTCAATAAATTTGGCCCTAAAAATTTACAAAATGACCAATTTTAATTTTTATAATTTTTGTAAAGTTAAAAAACTCCAATACCAAATCTCTATTTCTCCAACCTTCATCAGTAATAACATGTCGCTTCTCTAAAAACTTAACAACCAATACCCTAATCCCTGATCTATTCTTTGCTTCTTCTTTAGGCTTTTCTCCTCTATCCCAACTCATTCGACCTGACAAGCCCACATTAACTGACTACCACAGACAAGTTCACAAAGTCGACCGAAATGGATATATGACGACAATAGGCTGCCTCCTCAATAAGCATGTGAAAGATGGCTGCTTCAACACCATCAAAACCTTTAGCTTCATCACTAATACAAAATCCTTTCTCTTGATCTTCGACCCTTTGATCCAAACCTTATATTGTTTAGACAAAAGACTCATGCGCAAACACAAGTTCGATTTGCTCATCGCACGTCTTTGCAAGGTCAAAAGGATCGAGGAGTCGTTGCATGTAGTTCAAACTATGATGGGAAACAGTAGGTTGAACCCTGCCACCTTTCATTTAATTATGAACATGTTAACGAAGAAGAGGATGAAGGAGGCGAGGTTGGTGGCGGATTTGATGAGAGTTATTGGACGTGACAACATGTAAAATTTTTTAATTGATGACATACTATTAGGAGTGTAAGTTGATATAGGTGAGCACAATGGAGAAATAGAGGTTACAAAAATTTTAAAAATAAAAAACTGTCATTTTGTAAAAGATGAGGACTAAATTTGTTGATTTTTTTTATATTTAAGATTAAATTAATAGAATATGTAAACATTAGAAGCTAAATTTAGCATTAGACCTGTCAAAACCATTTTTTTTTTTAAAATGGGAATCGACCTTGTTTAAAAATGAAAATTAAAACGGGAGTCGCCACCGATCTTCATTAGGTGTGATCGGATCACCTTTGTTTTAATAAAACATTTTAGTTTATTAGAACGGGGTTTTTTTTGTCTACGAATCTCGAGAGAATGGGTTCGGGAGTCGGTTACGTGCGAGGAAGGATTAGCACCCTCGTCACGCCCAAAGATTGGTACCGAATTGATTAGTTAATGTCTTAATGTTGAAAATTGAAAATCAGGAATAGATTTAAAATACAATCCATTTTTATTAGCATCGATTTTAAAATGTTTGGATTAGCTCAAAGCAATTGTTAAACATTTCCTTGTTTCGAGATATCGGAGTATCACATCCCGTAAGTTAGGACACAATACCATGAACTTCCCGAGCGCAAGGTTGTCTTTAATTTTAATTGGAATTCTGTGTATTTTAAAACTCAAAAGGGTATTTGGCTATTTAGAATCAATCGAGAAAACCGAAACCCCGTAAGTTAGGGCACAATTCCTCGACGCTCCAAAATGCAAAACATTGCCTTATTTTGAAATTTTTGTTTTTGAATAGTAGCGAATACGATATTTAAACAACGTACATTATTCGTTTAGGTTAAAACGATTTATAAGATAAATGTAGCGAGGCTTAATTCATGAGGCGATGATATGAAATAAGAGTATAGTGCGACATGGAACGATGATACATGAATAAAGATATTACACAAGCGAATGACAATAATATGAAAATACAAATAAACGAATCATAGTACATACAATGGCAATAATCTCACGATACGCATCATTTAAATACTAACATTAATAATCAAAGACCAATGAATTAAATAATATATAACGATTTAAAAGGTTATAAAGCAAATTAAAATAAATAAAGTGTAAAATAAATTTTAAAATGATAACAAATGAATTTAAAATAAATAATGTGAAAAGAAATTTAATATCAACAATGTTCAAAACAATTTAAAAATAGAGTACATGTAAAAGAAATTTTAAAATAGTTAATATACAAGACATCAAAGAAATGACTAATATATATAAAAAAAATAGATATAACAATTTGAAATTGATAATATATAAAAAAATTTAAATTAAATAATAAAACGATTTAAAATGAATAATACATGAAGCGAGTTTAAAATAAATAATGTAAAAGAATTTTAAAATCTATATTATACAAAGCAATTTTTTTAAAAAAGGATTCACATGAGTAATTTTAAAATAGATAATATATATATACATACGAAAGTATGAAACAATGTATATAAAAAATTAAAGTAAATTATAATAACAAAACATTTTAAATAAATAAATAGGTTTCAAATAAGGTATGAAAACAATTTTAAAATAAACAATATATATAGGTCAATTTAAAATATATATATATATACATAGAGATAAAAACTTGAAATAAGAGGGAGCTTAAAGAAAATAATAATAATAATAATAGAAATATACAAAATCGTCATTTTTTAAATAATATGTATAAAACAATTGAAATAAACTATATAAATGATATGTGAAAAGTATCAAAATTTATAATATAACAAAATAGCTTAGTACACTCAATGTATATAAAAAAACAATTTAAAATAGATAATAATACAATTTTAAATAATCAATATTAAAACAAGTTAAAATAAAGCATGTACATAAATAATCTAATAACAAACCGCATGCAGAATATTTGAAACAGCACATAATAAGACATTTTAAAACAGATAAATAACAAAAGAAATAAAGGGATTCAGGACGTGATTGAAAATGGACCAAAATTCAGGGTAGCGATTGCAAATAAAAAAAGAAGGCCACTGGGGACTAAATCAAAACACGCTTAGATTCGAGAGGACCAAATGAGGGAATGTTCCAAGTCTAATGCGCTGCGTTTCACTTGTCCAGGCCAGGGATCAAATCAGAAATGAAAGAAAATAATAGGCCGAGATTTTAAAAAAGAAAAATGCAAAGCGGGACTAAATCAAATGGCGTAGGAAAGAAGGAGGGATCATAACCGCAAATAGCCCATTTCGGCCTCAAAAACACGCGGGTCTCTCTTCCAATCGGGTCGGGTCGTGGGTTCCCCCCTAAAAGGCGTCGTTTTAAGGCCTGGGGGGTTAATGAAACTATGCCGTTTCATAATTATTATTTAAACCAAAAAACCTTTTTTTTTTTTTCATTTTTCAGACTTCATTTTAAAAAAACAGAGAGCTTCTTGCTTTCTCTCCCTCCCATTTTCCTCTTAGCCTCCCCCATGGCCGACCATGGGCTCATTGGGGGCGTCTCCACGCCCACGCCACGAACGGCGGTCGGTGTTGAGTGAAACGGGCCCTTTTGGTCCTCTTCCGAACGGGTTCGAAGGCGGAGCCTTCATAGCCCATCGCGACGGAAGAGAAAAGGGAAAACCCCCTTTTTGGTCCGTTGTTCCCTTCCACAGCCATTGGCTGAACCCCCAGGGGTTCAACGACCTCCAAATCAGCGAGGGAACGCTGGAGCACCCCCAAACAGTGAATCGGAGGTACGTCTTTACAATTGTTATCTTTTTATTATTATTTCATATGTAAAAAGAAATGAAAAGAAAAAAAAAACAAAACAAAGTAAAATACAAAGATTAGAAACTGAAACGCAAGCAATAAAATCACCTTCGAAAAATTTCTATTTCTTTTTGATTAATCTTGTTTTGTAAGTGTCTGTAACCGATTACAAAGAGAAGATCTTGGCTTTTAAAGCCAATCTACCAACTGTTGGTTTTATGATTTTTGTTCTTTTGCTCTTTATTTCTCTGTCAATCGTGTGCATTTTTGCTGTTGTATCTTGATTCTGTTGCAGGTGTCATACGACGCGTGGAAAAGGCGATGGTCAGGGCGTGGTGGCCGAGGGGAGGCCAAAAGTTCGGCAGCAGCATGCCTGGAGGGCTAGGGCTGCTGCTGTTTTCTCTTCTTTGAAAAGGGCTAGGGTTTAGTTTGTTTGGGCTAATTTGGGCTAAAATTTGGGTAGTGGGCTTGGTTTTAATTTTGGATCTGAAATGGGTTTTAAAATGTTGGGCCACACATATTGTAAATGGACTAAAAAAATGGACTTTTTAATTATTTGGTGGGTTTATTTTGGTTTTATTGGTTTGGGCCAAAATTGGCTATTACAAGACCAATAAAAAAAACTCCACAATAGCACTTTCGTCAAATTTCAAATGGTTGTTAATGTTTTGTAAAAAACTAAAAAAATTGTTTTCGAATAGTTTAGTGACTAAATCGGAAATTTAAAAAGCTAGTGTTTGTTTTTTTATTTTTGGTTTAAAAAATGACTAAAAAACATGTGTTCACAAAGCTTGTTTCGGATCCAAATATGAGCTTCTCTATTCCTTTTCATTGTATAAGAACATCTTTGGGTTCTTTTACACATTTTGATATTTTCTTTTTCTACCTAAAACTGACCAATCTTCTTCAATGAAACAATAATTCACCAGTTTATCATAAATAATGAAATACAATAAATGGAAGTTATTTATTTATTTATTTAAATGAAGTGGAAAATCAAAATTTTAGAAATAATTTCAGGTTAGATTTTTTTACAATTTTAACGGGAGTAATTAAAATAATCAAACTATGTAATATAGGTGTTTAAATTGAAAAAAAAAATCAGGTGTCTAAAATGAAAACTTTTGAAAGTTAAGTGATTATCTATGTAGTTTACCCTAAAAATTAAGGTAAACAACACTAGTAGTCACTCAATTACTAGTATTTTTTTTGTCACCCTATTATGAAAACTTACAAAATAGTCACTCAATTGTTCAATTGTTTTTTCTGGTCACCAATTGGCTTGTAGCGACGTAAAAAATTTAGCTTGGTCGCTAATTGTGGCGATTTAGTGAAAACTTGAAAACTGAAGTTTGATTTTGAAATAAAAAGGGAGTAGCCACCGATCCTTTTTCCTAGGTGTGATCGGACACCTATTAGATTTCTTTTTTTTTTTTAAAAAAAAAAAGAAGGCCGAGTTTAGGTCTACGTCAAAAGCCAGAGAAAAATTAGAGTTCAGGAGTCGGTTATGCGCGAGGAAGGTATTAGCACCCTCGCGACGCCCAAAATTGGTATCTTGTAAAACACGCGTTGTCTTGATTCTCAAAAATACAAGTTCAACTTAATATTTAATAGCGATCCGATTGAAATACTAGAATTTGAATTTTTTGGTTTTTTAAAACGGTGTCCCGCTTTTAACACAAGCCGGCGAATTTCACCCAACATAGCGATGAAATCGATGACTTGATGTTAAATCGGTACATTGCCTTATATATGGAAATTAATTAGGAGACGAGAATAAGATTTTCGAAATAATGCAAAGCAAATTGATAAAAATAAATAAATGACAGAGCTAGAAATATGTTGAAGCAAATATAAGTGTGACAAATATATTAAAAACGATAAAGATATATGCGATATTAAACGTAATACTAGATTTAGACATGAAATGGAAACAATGAATGTATATACATAATAATGATATTTAGAATATGTACGTGAAATATATATATATATATAAAAATAGTAATAGCATTAGAAATATACTATATAATATTCGAGATATATACGTGATATATATAAAATATAACATTTAAAAGGTATATATATAGACGTAATATATAAAAATGCATACACAATAAAATATTTACATAATATATATATACATCATAATGTTGAAAACATCTATTAATAATAAACATATACCTAGATGTATTAAAGATATATACATAAATAATAAAACATATGCTAACATTCATAGTAGTAAGGATAAAATACATGCATAATATGTAGATATATATATATATAAAATAAATATTAAGAACCGTATGTAAATGACATTTATGAAAAAATATATACATAATATTAAAATAATAAATGATAACAATGACAATAATAGGTATAATAATAATAATAAAATGATATATGAAAATAATACTAGATAAGAAATATGTGTACAAGAATAATAAAATATATGTACTAATATTAATAATAAACATAGCAGAATAAAATAAATGTAATAGTAATATATACATAAGATGATATGGAAATATGTACATGGAATAGTATATAAAGAATATGACTAATAATATTGAAAATATATACATAATATATATAACACATAGATGATATGTACATATACATTAGAAATGATAACAATATAAAATGAATTCATTAATACGATACATAGGCACGCATTTACATGGGTATAAATAATAAGGATGTTAGAAATACTTAATATATAATATTTGAAATATACGATAATATAAAAATATATGTATAATGTAGTATTAAAATATATACACAATATATACATATTTAAAATAATAATAAATATAAAAAAACTATTGATAATGCTTCACAAATATATATATACTAAAAATATGCATAATAATATATAAAATATAATACTAAAAGTATATATAACGTATAAAAATAAAGATATACATAATATAGACACATTAGAAATAATAATAATTATTAATAATATTACTTAAATATATTCATATATGTATTAAAGATATATATATGACAACACATAATAATAATAATAATAATAATAATAATAATAATAATAATAATAATAATAATGATGATGATGATGATAATAAAAAAATTAAAGTAGAATAACGAGAAAAAGGTAAAAAGGGACTAAATTGAATTGGGAAACTAAATTTTGGGGCTAATTTAAAAGAAAATAAGGAGGAGAGGACTTATTAGAACACGCATGAAACTGTGGGGGGCTAAAAGGGCAATTTGCCCAAAGCTTTTAAAACGATGCGCACGGCCAGGGACTAAATTGAAAAGCTCAACAGAATTCAGGGCCAAATTAAAAACAAAAAAAACCTAATTGTAAATGCATGAAAAAGCGGAAGGACTAAATGCGCAAATAGCCCTTCCGTTTAAAAAATGCGCGGATCCTGATCGGAGCGGGTCGAGTCCAAAACGACGTCGTTTCAGGTTAAATGGGGGGGACCAAAACGCACCGTTTTGGTCCCTATATAAGACAATTTTTTTTTAAAAAATTTCATTTGAAGGGTGAAAAGAAAAAAAAAAGGAAAGAAGAGGGAGAGGGGAAGGGAATCCGGCCATGGGCTGGTCACCGGACGACCGTCAGACCGCCGTCCGTCGCCGGCTCCGGCCACCGTGAAAATGGTAAACTTTATATATATTTTTTTTGCTTAATTTTTGTATTATATTTTTGTATATTTGGTGTAGTTTTAATATATGTGTATGTAAAATGAACCTAACAAAAAAACAGTATTTAAAACAAAAAAACAGAATCACCTTAGGCTTTTCCACTTCTGATTCTTCACTCTTTGGTATTCGGTTGCTTGGATGTTATTCTTGTATTGTTTTATATTTTTTGAATTTTCTTGAGTATATTGAAATATTCTTTGTATTGATCCCGAAAATCCAACCTCTTTTACAGTTTTTAATTTGGGTTTTTATAACCCTTTTACATCTATTTTCTATTATATATGTCTTGTCTTCTTTATTGCTTGCAGGGGATGGGCATGGGCGGTGAAGACATGAACGGTTGGTGGCCGGTGTTGCAGTGCTGTCAGAAGCAAGTGGGCAGGTGGTTCGGCTAAGGGCTGATTAGGGTTAGGTATTAGGTTGGTTTGGGTTTGATGATGTGGGTTGGGTATTGGGCTTAGGGGTATTTGGTTTAGTTTGTAAATGGGTTAAATAGGTAATGGTTTTGTAAGGTTAGTGGGTAAGGGTTGTAATTGAGTTTTGGGTTATTTGAGGTGGTGGGCTAAGGTTTTTTTTTTGGGTATAGCTTGGTGGGTTGTTTTGTACCTGGGCCAAAATTGGCCTGTAACATGGCTAATGATGATAGCTTTTAAAATTGATATAATAATAACTTAACCCATCAATATTTATAAATGATGTCAGTTTAGTCTTAATTTTTTTAAAAAAATTAGCCCTCGACATTTACACATTTGTAAGTTGGTCTCTTTTTTCTTTTTTTAGAGTTTTGCTTTTCTTTGTGACATTGTGGGTTATTTTTAAAATAATGAGAAAATAAGAAAATTATTATTTTGGGTGTTTTAATTTTTTGCATATTTTCAATTAAATTAGCTAATAAATTTATTTATTTTATATAATTTTAGTGAAAGGGTTACAGAGAAAAATAAAATTGTAAAAAGACCAAATTGCATATAGTGTAATTTTTGAGGGTTAGATTTTTTAGAATCAATACTAAATTAACACCGTGTATAAATGTTGAGAATTAAAGTTACTATTATGCCAACTTTAAAAGTTGTCACCATTAACTAGCTAGTGACAAAAAAAGACAAAATTAAATAGTTAGATGACCACTTTGTAACTTTTCATAATTAGGTGAGAAAAATAGAAATATACTAATAGTTCGGTGAGTACTAGTGTAGTTTAGCCTAAAAATGATGTAATATATTTGAACCTTAAAAATAAGATAAACTACACAATTACTCACCTAACTTTTATAAATGTTCATCTTTGGGAAGGAAAACATAAAAATTTTCATCACTACCTTTAAAAACCATATTCATTTTAGACAGTACAATTAAAAATTGTTTTCATTTTGGTCACTTACCATTAATTCATTGGTATTGTACACTCACTTTAATGATCCAACTTTTGTAAGCTTTCATTTTGGTTACTTATTTTATCTTTTATTTTTTAGAATTAATTTTAGTTTTTTAGTAAAATAGAAAAAATTGGGGTTTTAGATGGAAAATTTTGTGTTTTTTCCTGAAAAAAATATCATTTTACCTTTTTAGAATTAATTTTATTTTTCCCAGTAAAAGGGTAACAAGTCCTAGAGTTTTATAGAGAATTACTTAGCTTTTATAGGGAAAAATTCATTTTATCTTTTAATTTCATTTAATCTATTCCTTTTCTATAATTAATTTTATTTTTTGGAATAAAAGGAAAAATTGAATTTTGATAGGATTTACTTGGGTTTTATAGGGAAAAATGAGTTTTACATGGAAAAATTATTTTATTTTTTAATTTCATATTTCCTCTTTTAATTAATATTAGGTTTTTTTTTTTCACTGATAAGGGAAAAACCTGTGCTTTTTCAATGAATTATCCAGATTTTTACGAAAACCGAGTTACAAAGAAAAATTTAGGTTTCATCTTTATAGTTAAATAACTCAATTCTATGTAAAATATAGATTTTTTGAAAATTTACAAGTAATTTTAAAAGAGAAATAAGTGACTAAAATGAAAACATATTAAAGTTGAGTGACTAAAATAAGTGTATAATAACATTAAATTAACAACAGGTAACCAAAATGAAAATGATTTTTAACGTTAGTGCCTAAAAAGGAAATGGTTTTCAACGAGAGTGTTTAAAATAAAAAAAAATTTTATTATACATTATTCAAAATGAAAAACTTGAGAAACTTGGAAAACCGTGTTGTTTACCCTAAAAGATGAAGATGATGCAATAAAGTGGCCAATGTTAAGTAGTCTGAGATTACGGGATCAGACAATTAGGTTTACTCAATGTTTTTAGAGCAATATCGGTGATCGAACTGGTCAGACCATCAAATTTTGGTTTAACCAATTGGACCGTCAATTTAACCTATTTTATTTATTATTCTATAATCCATGGGTTTTTTACTTTTAATATTAGTCCATATCAATAAAAACCATATTCACTTTTCATAAGCCCAATAGTTATCCATTTGAGCCCAATAACCAAAATCTCGGGCATTTACTCCTCTTATTTGAGCCCAATACTTTTACGCTGCTTTCTTCTCATCTCAGTTTTCAATAACATTAATTTATTTGATAGATATTTAAAAAATAAAAAAAATTGGGATTTATGAAATTGGTAGAAAACCAGCAAAATTTTGAATTCTTTTAAGTAATAAATTTGAATTTTAGCCAATTAAAGCATACTATTAAATCAAATGTATATTTTATTAACTAATGGGTTAATTAACTTTTGTCACTTAAACCTATTTATTTGTATCTAGTTGATACTTAATTTTTTTTACCTAGTCAATATTTGAACTTGTATTTTGCCAATCACATTGGTAACTTTGCTATGACATAAATATAATTAACTGGTGTTGATATGCCATTGCTAACCAATCTAATGGAGAAGTTGTCACATGGAAAATATAAGTTTAAAAATATTTAAAAATATATAATAAATTAAAAATATATCTTTTTCAAATTAAGAATGTACTTGGACAAATAGTTGTCTAAACACAAGACAAATAGTTGTCCAAATACATATTTATATTTGGACAACCATATGTCCAGGTTCATTGTACATATGTTTTTAGTAATTTTTTTTATATGTGTATATTGCAATTTGACAATTGAGTTGAGACTCAATTAATGGGTGACAGCAAACTCAATCAAATATTTCAATAATAACTAGAAATTCTTTCACATGCTTATGCGTGTGGAACCACGTATTTAGATCACATGTGTGTGTTCAAAAATAACATAAGATAAATAATGAAACATAATGTTTGAAACTAATAATAACAACATAAATGCAATATATATGAAATCAAAATAAAAATAGTTTAACTTGTGAGTAAAAGAAAATTGAAATAGGTAAATACATCATATTAAGAATATTAAGTGGACTCATTAGCAATAAACGTTCCTATTCTTTTGATAGACTCTAATTGTTTATCATGATATCGTTATTTTACTATAACACATCAAAAACTTATCTAACTAATGAAAAGAAAATTTACTATTAAAATTTATTTTAAAAATTAAATATTGAGTTGACTTGTGACACCAACACAATTAATGACATTATTTATTATAGAAATCTTATCACACAGTATGCGTGTGGAAATCATGGATTTAGAACATAAATATGTGGTTAAAAATAATATATAATAAACAATGAACATATGGTTTGACACCACAAATTTAGACCAGATATGTGTGTTAAAAATAACATACAATAAAAATGAAACGTATGGTTTAAAAATAACATGCAATATAGAATAACTTTTTTGTTAAAATAAAAAAAGTAAAATACCCTCAAATAATATAAAATGTTTTAATTATGGAAGAATATTTCCGTAATTTCGCTAACCGAATTGATGCCTACTTGACTCGTGACACCAACTCAGTTAAGGACTTTATTAATAGTATAGATATATAACTGATGGAAATAATAAGTTGTGCTCATTAAAAAAATATATAAAACATATTAAAATAAAGTTTTAGTTGAGTGGTAAATTTAAGGTTTTACCAATTCAATTGGTGTGGTTCAAATTGCACTATACGTATATTTTTATTAGTTTTTGTAAAATAAAAAAAGACTAACCTATGCCCTCAAATAATATAATTTATTTTAATTATGGAAAGATAATTTCGTAATTTTTCTAACTGAGCTGGTGTTTGGTTGACTTATGACACTAATTCAGTTTGAGACTTTATTAATAGTAAGTATATATACACAATTTGGTGAGAGAAAATATCTTATGTTAAAAGTTTATTTTTAAAGTCTACTTAAGAATTATTATTAGTATAGTGGCAAAGAATTTGTTAATAAATCCATTAAACACTAGTTCAATCCCTAAGGATATGAATTTTAGTTCTTTTATTAAAAACTATATAAAAGTATGAAAAAACAAAAAGGCCATCAAAATAAGGGTAAAATATAAAAATGGTCATTGAAGTATTAATTATTATGATTTGGTCACTCAGAGTTGATTTGGGCTTTTTATTGGTCTAATAATAAATTTAGCCTTCCAATGCTTACACATTATATCAATTTGATCATAAATATAAAATATTCAACAAGATTAGCCTTCAATGTTTACAAAATTTGTCATTTTAGTTCGAATTCTAAAAAATTCAATAAATTAGCCCTTAAAATTTACAATAATTTTCAATTTAGTTCTAATTCCAAAACAATAAATAAATTATTTTTTGACCCTTTACAAAAATTAATAATTTAGCCTTCTTAACCAAAAAATCTTAGCTTGAGGTTTCAAAATTTTATAATTTTATCTTCAATATAAAATTTCTAACATCGTCTTGGGCATAAACTATTTTTATACACCATATTTGCCAACCCACAACATGGAAAAAGGAAAAAGGGAATGAAAAAAACATCATATAGTAACAATATTTAAAGCATTACAATTGATGAAGCAAAGTTGATTACAAATCTTTGGCAAGGCTGCAACAGCCAACCAACTAACTTGTAATAAGAACCATCACCAAAAAAACAAATTTCAATAATTGAAATAGAAAAAAGTGAGCTCAACTTGCCATCCTTAACTTCAAAATAGAAGATAAAATTATGGGAAATGGATTGTTTAGTTATAGATAAAGTAATGTGATTTTTTTTAGAATTTGAACTAAAATGACAAATTTTGAAAGCATTGATGGCTAAATTTGTTGAATATTTTATATTTAGGATCAAATTAATATAATGTGTAAATGTTGGAGGGCTAAATGTATTATTAGACCAATAAAAAAGCCCAAATTTGCTTTTGAATAACCAAAATATTTAATTTCGAAAAGTTTAGTGATTAAGTAATGATAGTTTCGTGACTATTTTTATAGTTTACTCTTAAAATCATTATAGTAGTCATTTAATAAAAGAGTATATTAATCATTTCCTAACCGAATTGATACCCAAATAACTTATGACATGAACTGAATTAAGGGAATCAACGATTTTGTTAATAGTATAGATAATAATACATATTGATATAGTAGTCCATGGGCCGTGCCTTGACAAAATTTTAGGCCTGTTTGATAGGCTCGAGCTTGGTCTAGCCCGAAAAATGGGCCTAATTTTTTTTCTAACTCGGCTTAGATAAAAATGATAAAACTTGGGCCCGACCTGCCCATATTAAATTTTTTTATATTAGTTTTTTAAAATATAATACATCAAAATACTAAAACATTAAAATAAATGCTTCCTAACAAATTGAAAATAAATAATAAAAAATCTTTATACTTAAATAGCATTAACATAAATATAACTTAACAAGCAAATGTATATAAAATAATAACAAAATTAATAATAAAATAAGAATTATATAATATTCAATAATAACAATAAAATAATAACAACATAATAATAAAATGATAACGAAACAATAAGGAATCAATAGCAAAACAATGAGAAAATAACATATTTTTTTCTTTTTTGCAAATTTAGGTTGGGCCTAGGCAAAAAAAAGCCTTACTTGAAGCACAACTTATTTTTTAAATGGATTTTATTTTTTGTCGAAATTTACTTTTTGAATTGATATTTTTATCCAAATAATTTTACTTTTAAGACTATTAGGTTACAGTTTTTTAGTTTGTTTGTGATTAGGGAAGCTGACATGGTCGCAAAATGTATTCTCCTTCAGCTTGGTTGGTTTCCCTTTCGACTGCATCACGGATTGGCAACTCTTTCCGTAACAGGTGTTCCCAACTTTCCATTGTCGCTTCTTTAATTGAAAATTTACAAAAAAAGAAGAAGAAGAAGATGAAACTGACATGTAAAGAAATGGAGTGAGTCAACAATCAACTGCCTTGTTGCGGTGCACCGCCCACCATTGTCTTATCATCATGTTTTTCTGTTTCCATTTTCATTCATCTTTAGACTTACACACGTGTCTATAAATTTTAATTATTAACACAAGGATCCAATTTATGCCTCATCCTAATCAAATGTAGTCACATAGATCGAATTTATCCAATCAAATAACCCAAATCATATCCATAGATTTTTTAATGGACCCATCCAACATAATTTGTAATTGGACCGCCTCTCATTATCTAGCCTTTTGACTATTTTCTGTCCACTTGTATGCACTTTATCAGATGGTGGGTCCCCTACTTTTCATTCTTTCTTCAAAACAACATTGGTTTGCTATTTGGTTTTAGAATATTTTTCAATATAATAAAATATTTATTTAAATATTAAAAAACGTATGATAATTTTTAAGCTTTTTATGAAATTAAAAAAAAATACATTTATCATGCTAACCCATAATATATATAAAAGTTTATTTGATTGAGATTTTCATTTTATTATTTATTACTACTAGGATGTTAACCTTCTCTTTGTTTTTTATGTCTTCTTTTCTCCTTTGCATCTTCATACACGCCGTTTTGCCATATAAAAACAATTTCTTTTCTTTGTAAGAAAACTTTCCAAGTCATGAAAAAAAAAGGAAACTATCTTCTTTTATTTCATTCTGAAAATTGGTATATTTCACAATTAATTAATTTTAAAAATTGTTCAACTTTTATGCTTTTGTTTTTGGATCAAGTTAAAGTTGTCTCCAGGCAATGCATGTGAAACTTTTCTTCCTCATCTGGATCTCTCTCTCTACATGTTCACAAAATCTTAGTTTTGTTGAGATGGTTACAATTTTTTCAAAGAACAATTTTTTTACTGTTAAATTTATCAATATAATTAAATTTATTATACATATTTTTAAATCGATGCGATATTTTTATTGTATCGATGCAAAATATTATTTTAATATATATATATTTATATAAATAAACTATTTAAAAATATTTTGATTACTCAAAATGTAACATATATGATTTATATTAATGAAATATTAAATAAATTAATTAACTTATTCAATATCAATCATATAAAGAATCATGAAAATATGTAAAATTAATTTTAATTTTATACAATATAGGTATATACCGATGTACATCATGCACTACTTGGGATTGATTTCACGTCAAAACTTTGATATCCTTTTCATACTAAGTCCACAACAAAATTATGGTTCTTTGATAAATATTTATAAGATTCATCTTTATAAGATTCATCGACAAAGTCTCATCACAATTGGTAAAGGTTAATGTTTCGGGTCTTTAAGATTTATTCAAGTCCCATGATTTGCAGTTACAATATATAAATTTCACTCTTACTATGTGCGTATGTTATGTGTAGGTTTTATTCTATTCTTTTTGAATTAGCCTAATTTTGTCCAACTCTTCACTTGTTATGGGCTATATTGATCAGATTTTATATTGTAATTGACTAAACATATATTTACACTTGTATTATACTTATACTAGTCAAACTTTAAAATTTTTTTTCCAAAATTTAACCTAACATACATAAGAGAAAATTATAGGAGAGGGATTTAATAGAATATTACTTTACATTTTTTTAAGTTGCTGCTATAATTATAATTACATATTCAAATAATTATAATTAAAATTAGTCATTATCATACATAATCAAATTAATAATTAAAATATATTCATCTCTAAATCAAAATAACTTTAAATAAAATTCACACATAATAAATATCTTTATAATCTCAACTTTATTATTAAAGCATAGCATTACAAACGATGAATCATAATACTCCTAATATATCAATTTAGACTTTCCACTCCATTAAATGGCATTTTGAAATTCCGTTTAAAATATGTAGATTATTTCCAAGAAAAATGCCCAAAATAACAAAAAATTTATTTTATTTTTAAAGTAATAATTCAAGTGGAAAATCCATCTTGCGTCATGCAAAATAAACGAAAAAAGAAAAAGGAAGAAGATGATAAAACCATGTTATGAAACAAAAGCATAGACTTTATGAATGTGAGTGCAAATGGGGGTCCAAATAAGAATAAATGAATAAATCATGGTATTTTGAGACTTAAGCAATCCTGGATTACCCAAAATCAATGGCCGATTCGGATTTGATTAGGTATAAAGGAAGAGGGACAAAAGAAGGGAGCTAAAGGCATTTTATTGTATATAAAATAATATGCTAAACCCTACAAGATCCAATCTGCAAACCGAAAAGCCTAGCTTTGTACCAAATGTTATAAAAATCAGATTGATAGTGGAACCGGTGGGGCGATAGATTTTTAATTCCATTTAATTATTATAAATAATTTTTTTTAATAAAATTAAATAAAAACATAAAAACACAAATAAATAATAATAGAAATCAACACATTATTTTTGTTCACGCAATTAGACTATAAATGGATTTAGAATTAATTCATATTGAATCTAATTTAATGTATTGTTAGTCTAAACAATCACATTTATATATCTATTTTAGGAGTCGGTCTAACTTTGGTAACCAACACAAGCTACCTCCCTAATTAGACTTCTGGATAACATAATAGTCCTAAGAGGAGTCACTGGCTCATCATAACTCTATAGACTATTTAGATTACCTTCTATTATAAGTTGTTTTTTGCGTTACTAAATTATATTTGTTATGCAACTTAATATTAGTTAAACTTTAAGTAAACAATGAACCAATATTTGCTTAACAATTTGCTTTCCATGCAAAACCAACAAGAATATACATAAAAAGAATAATGAAAACATGTTGAAATTTGATTAATCAAATACTTCAAAATAATACAATAATTTATGGCAAAACTGCTACACTAAAGGCACAAATCCTAATAGTTAGCACCTCTGTCTTTAAGCCTATTCCTTCCTCAATCGTGTTCTTAGCATTTTAGTATCAACTTGGGACTCTCATCTTTTGGCGATGTTTGTTCATCAAGACAAAGATGTTTCTTCATCATGATCACGTTAGTGGTGTGCCTTCGTAGCCTTTTCTGTATGTCATCCGTTTGAATTGTGAATGATTTTACTAGCATTGGCTTTAGTTTCAATAGGTCAAATTCTAGCCTGTTCAACTTTGGAGCTTGTTGTTTAGGGCGAGCCTGTAGGCTTGTTTATTAGACTGACCATTGTTTGTTTATTGTTATATTTTGTATTTACCTCTATTTTGTAACAAGCTTTTCTATAAGAAAATTGTTAAATTCTAAATTTTAAGCTATCAAAAGTTTATAATGAATTTTCAAATCAAGTTTCTTTACTCAAATTCAAACTACAAGCAGACCATAAGAAAATCACACAAATTTGCCTAAGGAAAATACATATTTCCTTCAAATTTGATTTTGATTTTACTTTTAAATCACTTTTCCAGTGTTAACAAAATGAAGGTGATTATTCGGATAAAAATAAAATTAGAGTAGATTCTTTTCAGATATTTGAATTAAATTTGAGTTTTAAAATTATTGCTATTGAAAGGATTTTATTTGAATATCACACAAATCTAAATATTATTAACTTTGATGCCTAAAATAAATGAAAACACTTGTAATTATGAAAAAAAGTTAATTAACTGGAACTACTAAATTTTATAAATGTAGCCAATTCCTTTTCTAGAAAAATTATAAATTTGAGCAATAAATTGTTTAATTTAATCTTTTCTTTTCTCCATTTATTAAGGTTTCTTTTCTTTATTAATTAAAGTAAAATGTTATTTTTTTATAAGTAGAACATTGTTGTCTCTTATTGTTTAATAAATCTATACTACTATATATATATATATATATATATATATAAAAGAAGGCTATATTTCAATTTCAGTTTCTTTAATTTTTTTTTAAATTATAAAACGGTTAAATTCCGATTTGATTTTACGATGTACACTTGCCTATTTTTTTTTTTACATGAGAACATAAAGGGTAAATTTCAATTCCAATCCTCTAATTTTTAAGATTATGAGAATGGTTAAATTTTAATTTGATCCTGTTAATTTTGAAAGTGAGTAATTAAAGATAATTAATCTCGACTTTAATGCTTTTTATCAATTGTATGTAATTTTGATTGTTATAGTAACAAATTTGGATCTCAAAGTTTAAACTTTTTGTTAATGTGCTCTCAATTTAACATCAATTTAACAAATTTAGCCTACAATATTTGTGTAAATGGGTAAATATTGAGGCTAAATTTGTTGAATTTTTTAGGATCAAGATTAACTTGACAAAATATGTAAACATTAATGACTAAATTTATTGTTATGCCAATCAAAATCATGTAAAATTAACGAAAGACATTAACACCATAATTAATGGTCTTTAGTCGTTCACTTTAAAAATTGACAGGAATTTAAATGTTTTAATTTTTTTGAAAAAGACCAATTTATTTAATTTTGAAATTAAAAGGGACTGAGAAGGTTGTTTTACCAAACAAATTCACAAGCAATACTTTCTTCTCAAGAAAGGTTCTTATAACTAATTGATGTCAATATATATATACTTTGAGGCTGTTATAGATAGATTTATTTAAATTGGGTTTGTTTTAAAACTAATTATAAATCTTTATCTTGTTTTATAATAATTGAAAAATTAGTTCTTTATTTTAATTACTCAGAATTTGATCATCGTATTAGTTTTTAAAAATATAGTCTTTATACTTATGAAAATTTAAAATTAATCCAATTATTTGTAAACATATAATTGAAATTATTGATTTTGGTTAATTTACATAAATTATTGTTTAATTATTTAAAAATTTAACATTAAGCTTTCATAAGGCAAGAAAATCAAATTCCGAGAAATTAGAAATAACTAACTTTTATTCTTTATAGTAAATGAAATCTATTCAATTTAATCTAATTCAAAATGAAATAAAAATAGAATTTAATTATAAAATATATAAATATTAACATTAAAAATATAAATTTAATAAGATAAGTTATTGTAAAAAGACAAACACTTAAAAAAACCAAACTAATAATTCAACAAATTACTATAAATGCATGGCATTATCAATCACCATCCCAACACCCCAATAATTCAATTTACAAATCGACATAAAATTAATTAATTAATTAATACATTCTGCAATAATTATAAATGTTGAATATCATTATCACCTTTTATTTCTTTTATCTTCAAATTTGCATGGCCGCCCTAATTTAAGGACAACTTTCCGAAAGCTTTAAAAAACAAAACTAAAACTGCCTCAGCCGAGTTTATTGAATATTGTGCTATCAAATTGTGATTTATTGTCGTATTAACACATCAATTTTTAGAGTTTTAATATATGATGCTACATCATTTTGAACCCAAGTCAAAAATGTTCCCCACTTCACTACATTTTTAGAATGCATTCTTTGGTCTGTTCTTTTGGGAACTTTTATATTCCACCCAGAATATGTATAATTAAATTTATGTACTTATTTACGAATAAAGCTTCAGATTACTTTCAATAGAAAATATCACAAGCTTCACCTAATTAAAAATGGAGATTAACTAATTAAATAAGTCTCATTTCACTAACTTTAACTGATCCAATTCATAGAACATATGGAGAAACTCATTTACATGAAACCTTGATGGCCTAGTGAAATACTCCAGTAAAATTAGAGTTATCATGGTGAATATTTTGTAATCTTAAGGGATAAGATTGTATAGAGTTAAATCCCTTAAAGACTCTCATTTTGTAGATAGGTATGAGTCTCAACCATTGGTTTAATTCAATATGTACTGTTGGATCTGGAAGAGCTCAACTATAAATAAACGTCTTCTCCCTCATTAGTATCCACTCCATTAAGAGTTATTGAATATATTTGAGAGCATTTAATCAAACACTTTGTGTGCATTGCTTTCTTTTGGTGTAACGCCTCAAAATTTGTTCAATTGTTTGATAAATTTTGTCAATAATTGAGCCTTTGTATTTGTGGTTTTAAGTGTTCTATTTATGTGTTTGAGATCAGGGGTTTGAGTCTTCCCTCTTGAAATTTTACAGTTTATTTTGGCATAACCCCTATCATTGAACTGACGACTTAAGTTTATTTATGAATTTATCTGTGTCAAGAATTAGCCTGTTGGTTCAGTGGTTGGTTCTGTGTTTGAACCTCTGTGCCTGCGTTAAGGAAAAATTTTATGCTATCTGGTAAAAGCCTATTAGTTTTGTTTTTTTTTTTAAAAAAAAACCTTTCTTGAACGCTTTTTTTTTTCATTCTTTGTTTTTCCTTTTCTTTTTCTTCTTTCCCTTCTTTCATTCTTTTCTTTTTACGTGCTTTTGTAAACTGTTACTGGCTTTAATTGGGAGTTCTGCATTATTCGTTGTGTCGTTTGAAAGATCGTTGTGTAAGTTCTGTTGTTATTCTCTTTTGTTTACGTGAAATTTTGTTATCGTTATTCGAAGTTAGAAGTGACTGTTGTTTGTCTGAATTTTCGTTAATTGTGTGATTGGGGTTTTGTTAGGTGAAGGTCTTGCGAAAGACGTTCCTCTAGCAGTCTAAGTTTGGGTAATTGATGTTGATTCATCAGTAAGTGTTAGTTTGCTATGAGGGTTTAGGTCGAAGTTTCGACATTTGGGTTGATTGTTGTTTTTATGCTAATTGTTCGTTTAAATCGTTGATTGAACCTCTGGTTATCGTTTTAAGGCTTTGGAATCACTCCTATTGCTTCAGCTCTAGACGCCACACGACTGTGTAACTCACTATTTTCAAATTGGAGGCACACGGGTGTATATCCAAGCTGTATAACTCATTGTTTTAGATATAAGGTCACACAGGCCAGGGACACGAGCATGTGTCCAGACTGGGTAATTCACTATTTTGAACCACACGGCCGTGTGCTAGGCCATGTGGACTACATGGGCCAACCTTCCAGGCCGTGTGAATCCACACGGGCGTATGGGTCAAAATTTTAAATTTTTCGTTAAGGCCGTAAACGTCGTTCCAGTCAAATGTAAGCCTATTGTAGGGTTTGTATGATCCAATTTGTGGTGTAGAACCTATTGAATGATAATTTGTTTCTGTGCAAACTGTTATTTTACATATATCATTGAATTGTAAACTAGTGAATATTTGCGTTCTGTCTCAACTGAGTATAATCTGGATCTGTAACACCTTATGTTCATATCTGTATTTGTTAATCTGCATCTGCATTGGGGTTGGGATTGAATAAAAAGTTAGAAAATTACAAGAAAATGAGGCAAAAAGGACCAATGGATTCCTTCATTTATCAAATGCCAAAGAAAGTAGTTCAGTTGAAAAAGTAAGAAAAAATAAAGCAAACGAATATTAAAAATGCATGTGACAAAAAGCAAAGAGAAGAGACATGTCAATACATTACTTTTTTCTACCAAGCTTCTATTTAATATCGCAAACATAGATGCTTTCAAGAATGCAAGCAAAGCTATTGCACAATATGGCCCTAACTTAAAACCTCCGAGCTATAATGAAAAGTCACATATCTTAAAAAAGATCAGATTGATTATACAAATGCCATGTTCAAAAGCCATAAAGAGACTTGGGTTAAGCATAGGTGTAATGTCAGATGAATGGACTGATATTAAAGGCAGGAGTTTAATAATTTTTTTGGTTAATTGTCATGTTGGAACCATGTTTATTAAGTCCATTGATGCTTCATCCTATATAAAAACCGGAGAAAAAATGTTTGAAATATTCTTGGATTTCTTTTATGGAGCATGTGGATGAAGCCAACGTTGTTAAAGTAATCGCAAACAATACAAGTAAATTTGTTATGGTTGGTAATATTTTCTTTAATTATTTTCAAATATTATTTTTATAATATTATTATCATAAATTGTATAATCTAATTTAATGTGTTATTAATAATTTTTTTGGTTAATTGTCATGTTGGAACCATGTGTTATTGCATAATCTAATTTCATGTGTTATTGTTTTTTCAAATAAATACCACATCTTTATTGGATATTATGTGTTGCACATTGCATCAATCTTATATTAGAAGATATTGACAAGATCTATCATGTCAATAAGATTTTAAAGAAAACAATTGATATTACTAGTTTTATCTATAGCCACATAACCATGTTAAACATGATGAGTTTATAAATTAAAGAGAATTGGTTCGACTCGGTAAAACTCGTTCTTGCACATCTTATTTTACATTATAATGTATTCACAATCAAAATGCATACTTTTTAAGATTTTGTGTCAAGTAAATAGATGAAAAATCCAAAGGTTAAACGTGTTTCAAAAATTATTCTGATATGTGGTTTCACTCTCAGACTATGGGACCCTTAATTTTGATTCTATTACTTGTTGATAATGGAAAAAACTACACAACAAATATAGAGAGAGAAATAGAGAAAATACGGAAACATTTGGTAATAAGAAAGAGAAACACAAAGAAGTCTTCCAAATCATTTATATAAAATGGAAGTGTCAATTACGTTATCCATTGCATGCAATTGGACACTTTTTGAATTTAGAGCTCTTTTATGATGATCTAAGAATTGAGTTTGATAAAGAAATAACTTTTGAGATCATATCAACAGGGCAGTTAAACTTGTTCTCCTTTACTATTTGATTTTTATAGGAATTAAAATATATATTTAACAAGGAATTAAGTGGAACAACAAAGATTAAATTATCTTATGTTTAGGAGTTGGTAGAGCTCGGTCCTTTACAATGGAAAATTATCTATTTAGACCTTTTAAAAATTTTAAAATTTAAATTAATAAAGATAAAATTACACTTTACCCCTAAAAATCATAAAAGTTTAATTTAATCTTTTAAAATTATAAATATATAAACTATTAAAAATTAAAATTTAATTTTAGTCAGTAAAAAATTTCTAAATTTGACCCTGCATATGTGAAGTACAATAAGAAGCTAATGGAACATTACGATAGTTTCCATGTCATTGAAATTTTTTTTTAAAGATATTGATGAAAGTAACCAGTGATTGATTGGAAAAAATAGGTGGACACTTGGAAGATGATTTAGTGTTGAATAATGATTAATTGACATGGGGTTTGGTTGCAGGTGTTGTAGGTGCTGGAGAGGCAAGTCATTGCACTAGAATGCAAGCAAGTTCTCAATCTACTTTTGAAGAAGAAAATGACATTGGACAAGAATAAGATATACATGTTGACTAATTAGCATGAAATTAGTGTATAGCAATTTTTTAGGGATGTAAGCAGATTCTTTCGGGTGTAATTAGCCTGGATTTAGGGATTTTGTTTCCTTCTTCCTTATTATTATTATTATTATTATTATTATATATATCAATCAAAGTATCAACAATAAGTAAAAACTCTCCACATTTTCATTGCCATTTCTATATTTTTAACATGGTATCAAAGTTAGGTTCGAAATTTAGACATTTTTTCATTGAAAATTTCTAAACCCAAAAACACCTTAGGTTTTGAAATTTGGTATTAACAATTTAGGCATATTTTCTTGTCTCATCGCTCCTAATATTAAAGTCTCAACCAGTGGTGGTACCACTAAGAGATTCAGGGGGCCATAATTTTTCAATTTTCTCCTTTATATAAATGGTACTCCCAAATATAAGAGTATGTCTCTCCAATATTTTTAGGTATTAAAATAATGTTAAAAATTTATTCTTGATAAAAATAAAAGAAAATTCTTGTTGAAGAAGTTAAATTTGGGGAGTTTTATATAGATAATCTTGTTGTTTATATTGTTGTTTATATTGAGAGAGATAATTAAAATTTTTGATTTAAACTCTATATTTGGGCATATTATTTCCTTGAAAAATGTCGTGCACAATTTTAAATAATGATATGCTATTTCTTCTTTATTGTTCTTTTAAATATATACTCATGCTATATTTTTTAACTTGTATATATTTAAAAATATAATGTGCAACAAAATTTTTGTCTATTTTTTTAAAATTTGTAGTATAATTAACACACATAATATATGTTATAGGAAAGAAAATTTACGTAACAGTCTAATTTTAGTTTGGCCCTCCCAAGGTTAACATCTTGGCTCAGCCACTAGTCTCAACCTCGTCATTGGCCAACCCTGAAAGTTTGGCAACCTTCCAGCCTATACTTGTGTCCCAAGTGTCGCTAACAACTTGTCGTTTTTTCAAACTTTGTTTATATCGAACTTTTTTTAATTAATAATAGTAAATTATGTTATATTATTTTTAAATGTGTAATCATCATAATTTTTATTAAATTGTAATTATTTTTAAATATATAATTATCACACCTTTTATTTTATGTCAATTTTTTAACTAATAATTTTAAATGTTAATTTAGAAATAAGATGGAAAAAATAAGGTATTGTTGTTGGTTCAAATATTTTCTAAACTCATGTTTTATAATTAAATTTAAATGTCAACTTAGTAATATGATGAAAAATAAAGAATATTCTCGTCGATTCAAATACTTTTTAAACTCATGATTTTAAAATATATATATTATAGATTATGCATACTTTATTACATTTATCGATGTATATATTAATAAAGTTGTTAATTAAATTAGCATTACAAATTAACTCGATACTAGCTAACTCAATACGAACTAAAGATTGATGACAATAATAAGATAAATAATTGTAGTATATTTAATATTCTTAATCTAATTTATTTGCATATTTAAATTTCGTTTTACTCATAATTTAATCTATTTTTTCATTTTAATACTATACATATTTAATGTACTATTATTAATTAATTTCAAACTATATATTTCAGTATTTTATTTTCAAATACATTTTATATTTTAGATACATAAGTTTTATACATACATGCAGGTGATAGAATTTTAATAATAATAATTGAAATTTGGAAGTTCTGATATTGATTTTTGGATAAGTGAGTTGTGCATAATAATACAAACATGATTTGATTATATAATACAAATTATTAAATATAAATTTTATAATAACTATACTATATTCGGTGGACAATAATGGAATATATTGCATCATATCCATTGGCTTGACATGCCTTCTCCAACTTCCAACAATAAATAACTACAATAAATGGATAAAGCTCCATTCCCTACATTTATTATTTTATTTTATACAAATTACATATTTTTAACAAATAAAGTATTTATATTTATTTTTATTATCTATATTATTAATAAAGAGTTGGTTGAGTTGTTATTACAAATTAATTTAATCCCAACTCAATTAAAAAATTTAAAAATTCAATTTCAAACTAAAATATTAGATGCAATTAAAATTATTGTTGTAATATATTCTTTTATAAAATTAAAATTCATTAGGAATACTTATTTTATTTTTCAAAAAAAAATCTAAGGCAAAAATTTTTATTAAAAAGCTTAATACATCATTTGGTACGTAAATTTGACAAAATTTTCTAATGTGATATTTGTATTATTTTTTGCTTTATGTGTGTAGTTATGTTTGACAAAAGTTATACATTTTGGTACCTAAAGTTAATGGTGTTAACTTTTTAGTTTTTTTTTGGAGTTTTATGGTTAAATTCATAATTATCTAATCATATTAACAATTAACTTTCATTATCAACCTTAAAAGCGAGAAAAATCCGAATCGTCAAGTTGTATTTAACAAATTAAACACAAAATTAAATAAATTCACAATTAACACTAAATTAAAACGAAAATGACTACATTATAAATAGTTAGAAATAAAAAGATTAGATATAAATTTGTGAAAATACATAAATTAGAATATCTTAATTCGGAATTACTAAATTGACTAAAAACAAGAAAACCAACAAACCACAATAACTAGTTACGAGTTGAAAAATAAGAATAAAATTGGAGTATAATCATGACTCAAGTTTGTGCAATATTGAAAACAATATTTCATATAAACTACTTAACTTGCCTTTGGTTCAGTAGTTATTGCCAGTGAGGTACAGTTGCTGCTACTAACCTCACTGCACAACTATTTGGCTCAACATGAAAGTCCAATGAGAATGCATTTCAACCACATTGGAAGGCTGAAAATTAGCCGGAGATTTCAGCTCCAATGAAAAAAAAGCAACCCCAATCAACATAGTTTTTTACAATTTTAACCTTTCATTTAATATATGTTTGTATTGTTGATTTTTTTTAAATAGTAGTTATATATATATTACCATTATAAAATTAATATTAATGAATTAAAATAAACATTTTAATAAACATATTTTATTAAATGAATTTATAAATTTACCTATTTTAATAATTTTATAAAAGTAAAATAATTTAAAAAATTTCTATTATATATCATTTCTAATTTAATGTCCTTATTAGTCATTTTATATTTTCACATCACCGCTATAGCTGCGTTTAAATCCAAACAGACACTCTACCATTGTTTCTAATCTTACTGCTACAATATCCAATCTCATCGTTACAGTAACTAATCTCATCGCCACCGCTGTTTTTAACTTCACCGAAAGTAAACACACCGCTCATCCAAACTAAATCTTAATAAACAAGATTTCTCTAAGTGGATTTTACCTTTTCCTTAACTTTCTTAGCTTTCAATCATTATTTGAACAAGTTTTAAAAAGTTCTTTTTGTAATTTTTTCATGAATGTGTGGTGGAAAATTTTTAATCCTTTCATAGTTTTTTAATGCATCTGATTGGAGTTTTTTTTTTTAAAATTACATGTGAGGTGGGATGGGTTGTTTTTATTTATATATATTTCTTCACATTTAATGTGTTATATGAAATTACGATTTTATCATTATATGTGAAATTATAAAATGATAAAAATATAAAAATACGATATAAAAAAAACCTAAATTCTTTTATATTTTCTTCTTTAATATCACATTGAGGTAGAGTGAGAAAGGCAAGGATAAATATATCCAATATTCATGAAAATGATGGTATTTTACAAGATTTCATATACATAGCTGAGCAAATGAGTAGTGAGGCAAAACATGCCAACAGTGAGCAGGTTTGCCCTTACTCGTTCCATTATCATCCCTACTACTATTTTTGGCTTAATTCAAATTAAGATGCATGTATACGTGGAGGTGAATCTAAGGGCCAAACAAATGAAAAAAAAATATTTTAGTCATCTCACAAATAATAAAAATAAAAATTTAATAAATGGTATAATTATACTTTAACTCCAAAAATAATTTATATTTGATCTCTATAAAATGATGAAATCATAAATAAATACATGATAAAATTACACTTTAACCTCTCAAAAATTATAATTAAATTCCACCATCTGAAAAAATTTCTAACTTTACTCGTGTATATATAATATGATATCATATGCGTAAGTTTTACCTTGTATAAATTATATGTGAGTTTTTTTTAGATTTTATTTCGTTTAAGTCACACCATGTGAGCTCTATCTAATTTTATTTTAATATTTTTAATTGAAGTGAACATATATTTTGAATTAGTCTAAAACTTAGATATTTTAAATTATTGCAAATTGAGAGAAAACAATAATAATAAGATTTGAATTTAAAATTTCGAAATTTTGGATAAAATTTTAAATTATCAGTGGATTGAATTATTTAGATTTTGAATTATTTTAGATTTGAATTGAAAGGTGGTAACCAAAAGTGTAGTTTAATGATAATTGATGTTTAATAGCTCAACTGATTGGAAAAAAAAACAATTGAGGATTTGTTTTTATTTAAACCATATATGGTATTATTTTATAATTTCATTTAAATAAAAGAAATAGAAGAAAATTCTTATAACTAGCAAGCTAGATTTTTAAACTTGATTAAGTTAACAAAAGCTTTACTTAATTTTTATATATAATTTTTATAAATATATTTTTATGAAAAATCCTATTCATTTTAAATTATCTTTTCAAAATCTTCTCATCTTCCTTGATAAATATATATAGTTGCTTAAGCATACAAACGTGGTTTGAAACCCAAACTCTGACATTCCCTTTTACATTTCTACCCTCTAAAAAATATCTTGGCTCTACCCCTACTCACTATTAGCCATGCAAAATTCATGTACGTTGATTGAATTCATGTGCGTCGAATGAAGAAGAACACACAGTTGATTTTCTCCACCATGCAAAACCCAGGCCTCCAACTTCCACTCAAACTGAAAGATTAATAAAAGTTTTACTCAAAGGAGGCCGCAATATTTGAATCTTTGAATCATATCTAAATCTTGAATCTTTTTCAACAAAGGTTTCTCTTTTATCTGTTAATCACAACAAACACCATACTGCTATTCATAGCTGGTTCAGTATTTTGGTAGGAAAAAAAAAAAAAAGTATGGCAGTTTATCAGATGACGATTTACATTGTAACACTGACTTTGACCTATAAATTGTGCCTACGGCTGACTGCTGGTAGGCTGCTTTGCTTATAGGGTAAAATAAGGAGCAAATATACGAATCCATTCAGTAAAGAATCTCTATCCTCAAACAAAGGCAAAACATTACCTTTTACCTTCCATTGAAGAAAAAAGGTTTTCTTTTCTGCATTATCTTCTTTTTTTTTTTGGATGAGCCCCCTGTTTTCCTTTCTAATTTCTTCATAAATTAACCCTTTCTAGCCTTTCTTTTTATTATTTTGTTTAATTATTTCATGTTTTAAGAATAATTAGACTACAAGCCAAGAATTTATGTAAACTGATAAGAGTCTGCAAAAGATGGGAAAAAAACAGGGGAAAACAGAGAGTGTACTGAAGAGGTTTTTAATGTAAACGTAGTTTCCTTCTTTTTTTTCTTCTACTTTCTGATTACATAAAGCATTTCAAAAGAAAGAAAATTAAATAAAGGGTGTTTTTTTTTTTAATTGGGATTTAAAGATTCTTTGTCTATCATCATGAATTTTAGATTACTTAGTATTTAAATCACTTCTGGTTGTCCAAAGTTTTACATTTTCCTATCTTCTTTTTTTTTTTTTTTTTTCTGGTGAATAACAAGCAAATCAAAGACACATAATTTGTTGAAATAAGGAACCTTTTTCATTACAAAACAAAACAAGGAAAAAGAAAAGCTTCCATTGTTGTTGTTCTTCAAGGATGCTTCCTTTCACCTGCATTCTCGTAATATGTATTTTAGGTCCATTCTCTTCATTTGGTAGAGCTGCCTTCAGTCTCAGCCTCCCTCACCAACATCCTCACCCTGAATCTGTTGTTCATGATGTTCAAAGGTATGCCCTTTGATTCAACCATTTTCTTGCATGATTCTGTGTGGAAAAGAAGAAGAAAATACCATATTTTCTGACAAAGATTTTGACTAAAAAAACATGTAGTTCCATTGTCTTTACTTCTCATAACGGCAAACAAAATATCATCATTTTCTTTCCAAATTTAGCTTCTTCTTTTTTCGAAGAATTTTCTCCCCTGTTTCCCTTAAATTTTACATTTCATTTTACTCGAAACCCTTTGTTTTAATCTTTTGTAGGAGATTAAATGTGTCTATATCAAGAAGACAAGCTTTATCGGTAAGCCAAAAAGATCAATGCCTAACCGGAAACCCCATCGATGATTGCTGGCGGTGCGATCCCAACTGGTACAACAACCGCCAACGCTTAGCTGACTGTTCTATAGGTTTCGGGCAAGGAACCCTCGGCGGAAAAGGCGGCAGAGTCTACACTGTCGTGGATTCCTCCGACAACGACGTTGCTAATCCCAAACCAGGCACTCTCCGCCACGCCGTCATACAAGACGAACCCCTCTGGATCATCTTCTCAACCAACATGGTCATCAAGCTGAAGCACGAGCTGATTTTCAACTCTTTCAAAACCGTCGACGGCCGTGGTGTCACCGTTCATGTCACCGGGAATGGGTGTATAACATTGCAGTATGTCTCCCATGTTATTATACATAACATCCACGTTCACCATTGTAAACCATCGGGGAACGCCGACATTGCTTCGTCGCCGACGCATGTTGGATGGAGAGGAAGATCGGATGGTGATGGGATCTCCATTTTCAGTTCCCAGAAAATCTGGATCGATCATTGCGCCCTTAGTTACTGCACTGACGGTCTTATTGATGCTATAATGGGCTCCACTGGAATTACCATTAGTAACAACTATTTTTCTCACCATAATGAAGTAATGCTTTTAGGCCATGATGATAGGTATTAAAAGGTCTAATTCTCCTTTCAGTCCCTATACTCTTTTGAACTTTCAAAATTTAGTCCCCCTATTTTTTTGTTGTGTTGGTAGGCATTTGGCTGATTCAGGGATGCAGGTGACGATAGCTTTTAATCACTTTGGAGAAGCATTGGTGCAAAGAATGCCGAGATGCCGGTTAGGGTATATACATGTTGTCAATAATGATTTCACGGCTTGGGAAATGTATGCCATCGGCGGTAGTGCTAACCCTACCATCAACAGTCAAGGGAATCGTTATACTGCACCAGTGGACCCTAATGCTAAAGAGGTAAAACCCTCTTGTTAATATTTAAATTATGACCGCAGATTTTGATTTACATGATCATCGAGTTAAAATAAATAAATAAATAAATTCAAGCATGGTTTTTGTTTTTTTCTTTCTTGTCGACCAATTAGGGAAAAGGGAGGCTAATTAAATGATTGATTAATTATTCTTGGTGGATGGCTAGTATACTTTTTTGACTTGTGCTGGGCAGAAATGGATGTATTTCTGCAAGTGGGGGAGCACTCATGTTCCCCACTCTCTGTGGCGGCGCGTGGGGTGTTTAGATTTGTGAACCCTAATTTATAGCAGTAATTTGTTCGACTTTCATTTTACATTCTTTTGGCAAAGTCGTGAACAGGTGACAAAGAGAGTGGACACGGATGAGAGGGAATGGGCATCTTGGAACTGGAGAACAGAAGGGGATTTAATGGTAAATGGAGCCTATTTTGTGCCTTCCGGTGCCGATGTAAGTCCTCAGTACGCTAAAGCTTCCAGCATCCAGCCTAAATCCGCTGCCTTCATTCAGCAGCTCACTTTCACTGCCGGCGTTTTCGGCGAGTCTAGGTAATTTTTCAATTTAATTAGGCTTTTAACTGTATTACCCGTCTCTTTCTTAACTGTCATCCTCATTTTAATGCTTGGTATTAAATAGACAAATTTCTAACTAAGCTGGAACAATGAATATTCAACTATAAAGAATGCGTAAGTATTAATTAACAGAATTCTCATATTAATACAAGATATAGATATCGCTCATTTTCTAAACTGTATTACTTTTTATTGTTAGGGTGAGTTTAGATGGTTGATACCTTAATTCGCGATTAGTGTAGAAATAACGATAGCGATGAGATTATATATTATAATAATAATATAAGGGGAAATAAAAATAAATTAAACGCACCAGATTACACCAAACTCATCCTTAACCTATAAATAAACTATTCTTAATCAATCCCTATAAGCAGTCTGCCTAACGAATCTTATTCAGATTAAATCTAAAAAAGTTCTTTCAAAACATTTATTAACAAAATCCCATAATTAATTACTTTATTCCCCATCTTTTAGTCTTTTTCTCCCGTTAGATACTGCAAGTAAATAATGAGAATCTGTGTAAAGATTAGCCTTCTAACGATTTCTTTTGCCCTACACCATGTGCCTTTGCATGGGATGATAGGTTTTCCCTTTTCTAGGGTAATTTACATAACACTACTAGTCTATACTAATATCTGAATATGTGTTGAATATAAAAACCCTTAATGTATGGAACAAAAACCACGAAGATGCAAACATGGATAAAAGTATGAAAAGAAGAAAAAAAAAAAGGGTTAGCTTTAAACTAGATAGGAGAGGTGATCCTTTTTGGCATTCAAGTTGGTGTGGGGGTGAAGCATCTGAGTCAGTTTATATTCTCTTTGATCTGCTTTCCAACTGTATATCAACGTGAGCCCCCTTACCGTCTGATGTTGATCTATAAGACATTGACAATTAGCTTTATTAATGGGGAAAAATACATACACATTCAAGACAGCCTTCCTTCATACATGTTTGTCAATGTGATAGCTCCTTTCCCTTGCTTATATGTCATCCATGTTAGCTATTTTAACAACCTTTTTTGCTTTGGTTCCCTGTCGGCTACATACGTAGATATGATTTTTTAAGAATCTTATCCCACACTTACATTTAACCCCCCAAATTTTTAATTAGATCCCTCCAAATGTTTTGTCATTTCTTAAGGGTTTTAGCCACCATTGTCAAGAGTTATTATTACATGGACTTAACCCTAAGTTTTGACGCGTTAATAGTTCTTATTTATAAAGATTTTTAGAAATTTGAATATTCATGTCCTGTTTATTATGGTGTTTTAATTTTCCATTTGTGTTATGTTCTTGTTGTGACTAATAAATTTATACTAGTCTTAACATTTGCAATCCTTTTCTCTTATAGTTTGATGTATGACTGTTTTTTTTTTTTGGAATGTGCATGTTGAATTATATGTACAGCGAAGAGACTGGGAGCTATACCTATCCAGGGTACACCGGCGACACCGTGCCCAGTGGCACCGGCACCACCACTACTGGCAGTTCAGGACCCACCGATGATGGCAACTTCTTTGGAATGATATTTGGGAGCGGCGCAGCACCATCGCCAACCCCACCAGCATTAACATCAATGGCTTCAACATTTTTGTCTCTTTTAATTATTTTAATTTTGTATTCTATTACCAACCAAGGTGCGCTACCACCATTACTATCATTATTATTGTTATAGAAATTAAAAAGAAAGAAAGAAAAAGGAATCAAAATTATAGGTAATAGTTATAATTTTATATAAGAAATGAAAGAAATCAAAGATTTCTGTGATTAGTTTGGTTCCTAGTCCCTGTCTAACACAAAACAAATAACATAGGTTAAAATTGATGTAACCTGTTAAAAATTATGCTTTTTTATACACTACCAATCATTACTGATAAAAATAAGTAAACAAAAACTGATTGAACTCATAATCTGATACAATATTTTTTAGGGTAAATCACTCCTGAGGGAACTAAACTATTGGTAAATTTACGTTTTGGGCTACTCAACTTTAAAAAGTTACAAAATGGTCACTGAGCTATTCTAAAATTTTTATTTAAGTTATTGAACTATTTGAAAGTTTATTTAAGTCATTGAGTTGCAAAGTTTTTTTTTTTTTTAAGAAAAAAATTTGGCTAGTTAGCTCCAAATGACGATTCCACAATCGATACGGTCGATCAATACTCGTGGACAAATAGAAGAACATATATACCTTAGATCCAAGCCGATTTGGTAATCAGTGTCAAAGATCAAAAAAGAAAGTTGTTTAGACTTTGGTTCGTTGATTTGTGACGTTCATAGTTGTTTCATATAAAAATTGAACTATAGAAAAAGGAGAAACAAGAGCTTTGATTGGTGTAGGCAATGCAAACAAATAAGGCTATATAACAACGATGTTAACAACCAAGTGACTTAATTAAAAAGTTTTAAATAGTTTAATGACCGTTTTGTAACTTTTTAAAGTTGAATGACTTAATCGTAAACTTACTAACAGTTTAGTTACCTTAAATATAATTTGCCCTATTTTTTACCAATAGAAAAAAAAAAACCAGAATAAAGTTTTAAGAGGATTATGAAAATGATGTGGTTGGTTGAGGTGGAATGTTAAATTCCACATTAAATTCAGTGCATTTGGTCCACTTTTTGCACTTTTCCTTCAAATTAGCCTTTTTTTTTTTCTTTTTCCTATTGATATTTTTTGGATAACAATAATGTGGATTTTAACGTGTGTTGTCTCATTTCTTGAAAATATTAACAACCTACACTTAGTAGATATTTTTACTTTTTTAGAATCTCTTTTTCTTTTCTCTTAGCTTTTTATTGTGCAAAGGATGCACGAGTCAATAACAAGATTCATTGTTTGGTATTTCCAGTCCAATTATAATTATAGATCATGCGAGTTCGGATTATTTGAAGTTATTATCCATTTTACTTTATTTTTCAAGTTTTTATTTTATTTTAGAATAATATTTGGTATATTATTAATGTAGATTCTACAATCAATGTTAAAAGGCTACAAGTATCCTATAATAATACAGTAAAATATTTTAAAAAAGGACGTAAATTTTTTTAAAGTCGCTTTTGGAATAAATAAAAAAAAAACATTATCTGTGTGGCATTGACAGGCCAATTTTTCACCTTTTGCTGATTGACGTTTTCGTTACACACCTGGCTTGTTTCTGATGTGAGAGCAATCCCGAGACCTTCAAAACCTAGAAACAGTATCCCAAACACCGATTTAGCAACTAATTAATAACTCCACAACATAAATCTGAATAGCGCACAGAAACTTATCACCGACAAAAACAACTATTATCCTGGTTTAGGCTGTTGGAGCGAAATCCACAGGTTCACTGTCTTCTCCTACGCAATACGTTCACAGAAGATTAATTTCTCTAACTTCACACTGTTACGCTAGTTCACGCGGAAAGAAAAAGAAAACCAAACCAAACGAACATGCACTTACCCAAACAAATGAAGAACAACCAAATTATTGAACCTCCAATGATTAGAACAACCGATATGTTGATCAGAGTAGAGAGAAAAGAAAAAGCAAAAAGAAAAACACAGAGGGAAGTAGGGGAGGAGAAGAAACTAACGTCAGAAAAAAATTTGAGAAGAGAGAGAGAAAAATAAAAAATAAAAAATAAAAAATAAAAAATAAAAATAAAATGGAAGAATATCCTAACTCCCCACTAACAACTGAATCCTACTAAACCGACTCACTAACTCTCAACCAACACAGACTTCCAATCCCACTGAACTTCTACTACAGAACCAACACACACTCATAGAAGCAAAAATAACATCCTTCACTCACACAAAGGTTTGAATCCAAGACCCTAAGGCAAGTTAACACATTACGACTTGAACCAGCAAACTCATTCTAATATGAGTTCACTGAAAATTTAACATAACTCACCCAATAGAGATAAGGCTAGGATAAAAAATAACATAATTTTCTAAAAATGAGACTTAAACCCAAGATCTCAAACACATAATTAGAACACTTTACCACTAAATAAAATACATATTTATGTCAAAATTCACAAAAACAAAGTTAAATAATTCAAGGCCACTACACCAAAACAGGTTTTTAGCGGCGTTTGAATGAAAAACGCCACTAAAGTTTGAGCATTAGCGGCGCTTTTCAAAAACGCCGCTAAAGATTGAGTATTAGCGGCGCTTTTTTAAAAAACGCCGCTATAAGTAACCTTTAGCGGCGCTTTTTTAAAAACGCCGCTAATGCTTGATCTTTAGTGGCGTTTTTCAAAAACTCCGCAAAAGAATTTTTCAAAACAACGTCGTTTTGTATTGAGCTTTTAGTGGCTTTGGCGGCGCTTTTCAAAAACGCCGCTAAAGATCGAGTATTAGTGGCGTTTTTTTAAGAAACGCCGCTATAAGTATACCTTTAGAGGCGCTTTTTAAAAAACGCCGCTAATGCTTGATCTTTCGTGTCCCTTTAGCGGCGCTTTTTGAAAAACGCCACAAGAAATGAAAAAATTAAAATACTATTATTTAAAATAGTTTTAAAGATTTTTGGTATATGACTAATTGTTTTTTAATTTATATGTTAAATATTTTCTTATATAATTGTAAAAGAGATAGTATTAATTTTAAAATATTGAATTAATTATCATTATAGTTTAGGGTTTACGATATATGGTTAAGGGTTTAATGTTTATGAGTTACTATTTTAAGGTTTATGGATTATGGTTTAAAGGTGGATTAAGGGTTGGAGTTTAAGGTTTAGGTGTTAGGGGTTAGGGGTTAGGGGTTAAGGGTGAGGGGTTTATGGTTCAAGGTTTATGTTTTAGGGTTTAAGGTTTAGGGATTAGGAGTTTAGGGTTTAGATTAGTTAGTGTTTTTAATTATATGATAAATATTTTCTTATATAATTATAAAAGAGATAGTATTAATTTTAAAATATTGAATTAATTATCATTATAGTTTAGGGTTTAGGGTTTAGGGTTTAAAGTGTATGGGTTATTATTTTAAAGTTTATGGATTATGAGTTTAGGGATTATGATTTATGGTTATGTAAGAGATAATTTCCCCATTTTCCCTAATCCAAATCTTTAAAATAATCACCCCTTTTTCCCCAATTCAAAATCCAAAATCATCGGTAAATGTTTTTTTTTCTAACAATGGTTTAGTGTACAATTATATACATGAACTTTAATTTGATCCAGTTCTTGTAAATTATTAACACAATTATTGATATAACATCATTTTATATTTATATATTGCATATATAAATATTTATATTTATCCAATAGAAAAATATATTGATGTATTTATTTTTAAAATTTTAAATTTAAAAATTAAAATTAAAAATAAAAAATAAAAACTTAAAAACTTAATATTTAATATTTTAGTTCATATTTAAGTTAAAATTCAATATTCAAAATTTTAAAAAATTCTAAAAATGATAATGTCAAGACAAAAATTTATAAGAAAAATAGAAAAATATGTTAAAAATAGAAAAATCAAAATTGAACAATAATGACGTTTTGAGAAAATGCCACAAAAAATTGAACTATAATGGCGTTTTGTAAAACGCATACAAAAACTATTATTTTTATCTCGTTAAAATCCGCCACAACCAAAAAATAAATTTTGGTTACCCGCTTCTCATCTTCTTTCTCATCTCCTTTTACTCTCAAAATTTGCCCCCAAATTTGCCATTTCCAGCAACACTTACAAGCTCTAGGGTTTTCTTTTTTTTTTAAATTGTTCACTGTTTTTTTTTTAAATTTTGTTTGGTTGAAATTTCAGTTTATTTTATGATATTCATCTTGTTTTAGTTTTTAGGATTTTTCTGCGATTTTTTTTCTAATTGTTGTGGTTCGATTAATGAAGTATGTTGAGGTAATTGCAAATGTAAGACAAATGGAAGAAATCCAACCATTGCTCGCTAAGGTTGATTGATGGTCATTATGGATTTAAAAGGTATAACTTGGGTTGGTCATGTATATCAGAAATTTGAAGCCATGTGCCTAGAGGCAGAAGAAATTATGTACCAGGTATGCTCCCTTCGATAATCTTTCTCTTGTATCTTCCCCAGCCTGACGAGTCATGTCAGCAGATACATACAACATCAACCCGTGTTGCAGTTGGAGAAGATGATTGTGACTCAATAGAAGAAAGTTGTAATGAAATTGAATCTGCAAGTGAGTCTGTGCCTGAAATTTTAGACAATGATTTACAGTTGTTTGAATCGATTGGGATAAAAATAGATGGGAGATGTTCATCCTCAGTAAATGGATCAGCAGAACCAAATGGTGATAATTCCTAACTTTATTGCATTAAAATTTTCCCTGCCTAACTTCAACAATTGAATACATTGCTCTTTAAAGTCCTTTCAAGGTTGAGACGATCGCCATCTTTCCCTATGTATTTGATCAATTTTCAACTTTATTACAATTCTGTCATTGCGTTGAACCAAATAGGGAAAGTTGCAACCGAAAGGCAGAGGCTTCAAACAAGACAGATTGGCTCACGATCATAGTAATATTTCTCTCTTCAAAATCTATCAAGGGTTTTTGACCAAGTAATCGATGATCGCTCATCTAACTTTTGCGACTTAACCGGTTATGCTACATATAAGACTAATAATAATATCTTGTAAAGTTTACCAAGAGCATGATAATAACTCTCTTAATTCTTTCGAGCTTTGTCGTTGCTTTACTTGCTATGGTTATTGCTACGTTTTCTCTGGTATCGATTCTCAATGTTTTCGTGTTTGTTCTCTGGATTCATAAATGTTTATTTCTTGTCTTTTTTCCATGAGAATGTTATCGACAACAATTGCGATTCAAGAAAAGGAAGCCCGTCGGTCAAGATACTGATACCATATGGTTACGGTTTCTTCCATTTCGTTTTGCCATCGAGCTATGTACTTATAATGCTATTGATCGGTGGAATACTCATCATACTATTAAAAGGTACATCTCCTTGTGCATTTATAGTTTGATTTATATTGAATTTTGAATAAATGTTTACTAGAGCTGTAAATAGATGAATAAATGGGCACATATATATACATATATTCCAGGTAACATACTAAAGCATCGATTGAAAAATGACGTGTGCTCTATTGTACTTTTGTAGATGGACAATTGATGTTGGTTGGACCAGTACTTGGGTGAGGATAGTGAACGAATGGCTAGCTGTCTGTGTTTACTGTAAGTACTTAACTAGAACTAGACTGGTCCGAATTTGAGTATCTGTCATATACGAGTATATTCAACTTTTTTTAAAGTTCCTTTGCATATTTTAAATACCATGCCTTGTACTTGTATCCAAATATGTGTCGAGTAACGTAGATGTTGGCTCGAGTTTTGGATGCTTTAGTGATGATTAAAAGAGTAAGATGAATGTGGTTGCAGTGTGGATGCTGGTGGCTCCTGTTATATTGAAGTGGAGACAAACAAGTGAAAGTGCCTGAAAAAGCTTTTGGAAGGTGGTGTTCAAATGGGACATTACACTATAAAATTGAAGATAGGAAGGAATTGAAGCATATAACAGTAAGCATGGTTTAAAGTGGAGGAAGAGCCTGGGATCTAAATTAATGTATTATCATCTTTAAATGTATACATTGAGTCAACTTTAAATATATAAATTCTTGGGAAATTATTACACAAGTAATATATACAAGTTTTTTTTTTTTATCTTTAAAGATAGAGATCTCTATCTATCTTCTGCATGCTATTTCAGCTTTTAATTTGCATATATCTATATAAATATTTTTAGTGCAGTGGAAGTTGATGATGTGGTGATGGTTTAATTTAAAAGTGATTATCGATTAATCAGATGTTGGAGACGCAATATGTTATGAACTTGTTTTTGTTTGATTAATTAGATGTTAGACAGGCAAAACATGGTAACTTCTTACTTTTATGCCTTTCAATTTGGGACTGGTTTCTCAGACATTAAAAACTGAAATGAATATCAAAGAACTGATTATATGTGGTTGCTTTACTATATGGTAAGATGCAATTTAAGTGCATTTGATTCTTGATTGAATTTCACTCTTTTGTAGCATTTTTCTGCTGCAAAAAGGTATTCTAGGACACCATTCTCCTTTGGTTGTCTAGTTCTCTTTATTCTAGATGTATATTCTACCAATTTCAATTTCAATGGTTATTAAAATTTATCTTGACTTCTTAATTGATGCTTTATTATCTTTAATATTTTCCAATGAATCGTATTTGCATATCAATGGAGTTGGTAACTGCAGTTCTTGGAGACCATGGACAGCGCCCTCGAGAAGACTATGGTTAAGTGTTTGTCTCTTATTATTGAAGTTTTTAACTAGATGTCAATCTATTTTTCTTGATGATCAAGAAATTACTTGAAATGTTAGTAAGAAAAAGTAATATATTTTCTTATTAATATGTAGAGTCTCTACTAGTATTGTCAGATGATAAGGGGGCCATAGGGATATTTATTTCCCCTATGTTACTTAGGACTTGGCTGTGAGTGTTGTATTTGTATGTGTCTGCCACATGTATGTTCAGCTTTTCAAGTTTTTGGAATTTGGCCATATTTTGATATGGTTCGGACATGGTGTTAGACATGGTTACTTCAAGAAAAATGACAAAAGAAGTCAGAACAATATGGCCTTTTCAGCTTGGTTAATGAAATGCGAGGGCCAATGCTGGTTTTTGTTTCATTTTTACCAGTTAAAAAATTATTTTATATGGTTTGTGATGTAACTATCTTTCTTAATATGCACCATGATTTAAAATTGTTTGCATTATGCTGATATTTACATGCTATTGCTTCCTTCAACTGTAGTAACAACTGTCACTGAATTGGGCAATGGAAAGCCAAAGTTCTACTCCACTCCTGAAGTGATTGCTTTTTGTCGTAAATGGCGTCTACCAACTAATCATGTATGGTTGTTCTCAACAAGGTGATGGCATTATAATTCAAAAAGTTGTTTGATTCATTGTGTTAAATCTACATGTCATGTCCTAAAATTTATGGTCTCAAGAGGTTCTTTATAGTGATAACAGAGGATCAGATATTTATGCTGGTATTTCAGTTCTATTTTGTCTATGTGATTATTGGAGACTTGTTTATATCAAAGTTTTACTCATCATGGTTGGAATGAATTATTTTATGTGCTTTGTTATAAATGGCATTTCTTTCCTTGTTCCTTTTCACAATATTGGTTGACCTGAAAGTTTAGAGTTTCTTAACATGGCTCATTGCTAAGTTCTTGAATAAACTGTGGTTAATTTGTGCCATTACCAGTTTATTTTCCATTCTTCAGCATCTTTTTTTTCGTTGTTGCACTTATTCTTTGTACAAATGCATTTCTTGCTTATTATTTTTAAATATAATTTCTTTGTGTTGCAAAGGTTATCAGGAGCATCCTTGTTGATACTAACAAACAAACAGGACATAAAAGGTGCTCTTACACAAGCTGAAATTGCTATAGTAAGATTACTAGTTGATAATTAAGTACTTACTTTAGCTTGTTAATTTTTTAATTTCGTTGTCTTTGTCTATGTTTGTTAGACTGCAAAACCGTGAATGCAATGTTTAGTTCTTAATTTGAAGACACCAAATTTGGTTTCATTTTTGAAGAGTCAAGTCCCTGCTTACCTTTAAATTTGCCCCTCTAGTTAAAATTTTTTAATTATGTGCTCTATTGCATGCTGGCTGATCTTTAAAATGATGTTAAGGATATCTTTTTTTTCATTAGCAGACATCATGCAATATTTTAACTAATACTATTAGCATTTATCATATGCTTTTTACATGAATCCATATGATTTTTGGGTTTTATGGAAGTTTGTATCTCTTAAACTGGAATAACAACCATCGATATGAGTTTCTATTAATGTGCTCTAGATATGAAATCAAATTGTGTTGAATTATATTGTAAAACCACCGGGAAATGTTTGTGTCCTCTTAATATCAAACTTTAGAGTCTAGAATCTAGGCACCTCGGTGTGGATAATAGATTGTAACTAGATTTATCTGCCAAAGTGACAATGGATCTGATCATTTGGTTTTGCATCCTTTAGATATTGAAGGTGCGCAGAGGATTCAATCCTTCAAGTGGAAAAGCCAAGGCTTAGCACTTCTTCAAGTGGAACGTTATTTAATGTTGCATTCCTTGGTCATTCATCTTAGTCGAAACTTGAATTTTGTGTTAGAATTTTGTGTTATGGAAATGTGGTTTGTATGCTAGCTTCTTTAACCATGATGGTTAATTATTACAAGTTTTGTAGCTTCTTTTATAATTGGTGAGTTAATATAGATTAGATGAGCTGTGAGGTAAAATGCCCATTTATTTAAACATAATATTTAAATTCATTAATTTTTATATTTAGTTTTAAAGTTAAAATTTTAATAGAAAATATAATTTAATTAATATTTTTTATTTATCCTTAAAAGTATATAGTTTAAAGTTTAAATTTCAAAAATAAAACATAATATAATATTAATCATTTATTTAATTAAAATATATATTTTAAAGGTTATATTTTTTAGCGGCGTTTATGTGAAAAGCGTTGCTAAAGGTCTGTTCTATAGCGGCGTTTATGAAAAAAGTGCCACTAAAAGTCATGGTCTTTAGCGGCGTTTTTGGGAAAAGTGCCACTAAAGGTCAAGGTCTTTAGCGGCGTTTTTGAGAAAAGCGCTGCTAAAGGTCATGGTCTTTAGCGGCGTTTGCGGGAAAAATGCCGCTAAAAGTCATGGTCTTTAGCGGCGTTTTTTAGAAAAGCGCCGCTAAAGGTCATGGTCTTAGCGGCGTTTGCGGCAAAAACGCCGCTAAAAGTCTTGGTCTTTAGCGGCGTTTTTTAGAAAAAATGCCACTAATTTTTGTGGCGTTGCATATAGCGACATTTTTTGCGGCGCTAATACTTTTAGCGGCGCTTAAAAATGCCGCTAAAAGCAAAAAAAACGCCGCTAAAAGTTTGTTTTCCTGTAGTGGGCGTTACAATGGAACCGTACAATTCAGGAGAAAAAATAACAAATACTCGTCGTTGTCGAAACCATTTTTTTGAAAAACGGGGATCGACTTTAGTTTTGAAAATGATAAATGAAAATTGAGAGTCGCCACCAATCTTTTTTTGTTTAGGTGTGATCGGATTACCTAAATATTTGGTCATTTTAATAAAACATTTTGGTTTACTAAAACAACAATTTTGGTCTACGAAATTTGAGAAAACGGGTTCGGGAGTCGGTTACGTACGAGAAAGGATTAGCACCCTCGTAACGCCCAAAATTGGTACCTAATTGATTAATTAGTGTTTTAATGTCGAAATTAAAAACTCGAAAAGAATTTAGAATACGATCCTCCTTTATGTTGATTTCTATGAAGAATTTGCTTGAGTAAATCGAAATGGATTCTAAAGACTTTCTTGTCCCGAAGTAATAAAATGCCACATCCAGTACGTTAGGACACAACATTTCAGACCCTCGAGAATAAGTTGGTCTTTTGATTTTCAAAACTCACGTGTTTAAATTTTAAAAGGTTATTTGGCCATTTGGGTCAAACGAAGAAATCGAAACCCAGCACGTAGGACACAATCTCTAGAATCTCCAAACACGGAATATTGCCTTGTTTTTAAATTTTTGAGTAATAGCGATTGTAAAACCGAAACGATGTGCATTTATTTATTTGGAGTAAAATAAAGTGATCTATATTGGATAAAAATGTTGGAGCTTAATTCACAATGCGATGATATAAAAATATAGAAATAAGCATGGAGCAAATATGCATGAATAAAATAGTATACAAATGAGTGACAATAGTATGAAAATAAGTGAACGGATTATAGTACACACAATGACAATAATCACTCAACATACAGTATTTAAATATTAATAATTAAAGAGAAATGAAATGAATAATACGAACAATTAAAAATAAGCAATAAGACGATTCTAGACGCATAACATGTAGGAAAAACAAGCTTGAAATAGACACTATGGAAAATAACTTAAAGTAAATCATATTAAACAATTTAAAATCATTAATATACAATGTCGAAACCATTTTTTTGAAAAAACGCAGGAATCGACTTAAGTTTTGAAAACGAAAAAAAATAGGAGTCGCCACCAATCTTTTTTGTTAAGGTGTGATCGGGTCACCTCGTACAAGTGGTTGTTTTTAATAAATAGTTTGATTTATTTAAACAACGATTTTGGTCCACGAAATTCAGAAAGACGGGCTCGGGGGTCGGTTACGCACGAGGAAGGATTTGCACCCTCGTAACGCCCAAAAATTGGTACCTAGTTGATTAATTAGTGTCTTAGTGTCGAAAATTAAAAAACTTGAAAGACTTTGAAATACGATCCTTCTTTTTTGTAAAAAAACATTCGAACGTTAAAGACCTTCTCGTCTCGAAGCAACAAAATGTCATATCTAGTGAGTTAGGACATAACATCTCGAACTTTTGAGAATGAGCTTGCCTTTTACTTAAAAATCCTTGTATTTTAACTACTTTTCAAAAGGATATTCGGTTAGTTAGGGTGAACGAGGAAAATTGAAACTCAGTAAGTTAGGGCACGTTTCCTCGAATTTCCAAACACTGAATATTGCCTTTACTTGTGAAAAATCTTATTTTGAGGTAACAAAATGTCATACCCGGTAAGTTAGGGCACAACACCTCGTATCTCCGAGAATAAGCATTTTTCAAAACTCGTATTGCAATTTAAAAGAGTATTCCGTTATTTAGGTTAAATGAGAAAAATCGAAACCCAGTAACTTAGGGCACGATTTTCTTGAAATTCCAAATACGAAGTATCGATTTTTTATGAAAAAATTATTTTTGTCGAGAAAAGGTTAATACAACATAAGTTTGTAATAATAAGATAAAGAATGCATAAACGAATATAAATCTCGGTATTAACGAACATAACAGAATGAACGTAAACGCAAATGTGAATGATAACGATGAAAGCAAAATAAAATAAATAAATAAACGAATAAGCTAAAAGAAGAGAGAAATGATAAATAAGCTAATAGTATTTGAAAAATACAAAAAAACGAAATAAAAAAAAAACTAGTTGTAATAAAAAAAACTAGTTGTAAATAAATATTACGTAAAATAAAAAAAATTGATAGTAATAGTAATGATAATAATAATAGTATGAATAGTAAAATGATAATATTAATACCTAAATATAAATATAGATGTAATACCTAAAATATAAAAATAAGGAAAGTATAAATAAATAAGAAATATAAATAGATGAGTAATAAGAAAATAAATATAGATGAAAACATAATAATAGTCATAATACAATGGTAATAGTAATTACAAAATGATAATAATAATAAAATAAGTTAATAATAATAATAATAATAACCGTAGTAGTAATAATAAAAATATAATAGTAATAATAATACTAAATATAACAATAGTAATATTAATAATAAAAGTAATAGCAATAAAAATAAAAATAATAACAATGACAATAAAGAATAATAGTAATAATGATAATAATAATAATAATAATAACAATAATGATGATGATGAAAATATGAGTAACCATAATCACAACTATATTATAAATAATAAATAATAATAATAATAATGATAGTCTTAATAATGATAACGACAATAAAAAATGTAGGAATGATAATGCTAATATATAAAATAATAATAATTGTAAAAAGATAATAAGAATAGTAGCAATAATAAGGGTAATAACGATAATAAATAATAATACTAAATAGTAAAAATAATAATAGAAATAATAAAAAGATTAATAATAATAATAATAATAATAATGATAATAGTAATAGAAAATAAAAGATAATAATAATATAGTAATAGTAATAGCCATAAAAATAAAAATAATAGTAATAATACGGTAATAATAATAAATAGTAATAATAATAATAATAATAATAATAATACTAATAATAATAATAATAATAATAATAATAGCAATAATTTGGATAATAAAATAGCAAAAATGACTAAAAGGGATTAAATCGAACTTGAAACAAAATTTTTGGGGCAAATCCGGAGTAAATAAGAGAGAAAAGGACTAAATTGCATGCAAAAATAACTAAGAAGGACTAAAATGGGCAATAACCCCTCCCTTCAAAACGCGCAGCATAAGGGAGGACCAAAATGAGAACCAAAATAAATTACAGGGTAAAATTAGAAATAATAAAAATTTAATTTTAAAACAATAAAAAGGCGGAGGGGCTAAAAGTGCAATTAGCCCCTCCAATAAAAACACGCGGATCCTGAAGTTGGAGCGGGTCGGGTCATGGGTCGGCCATGGGTTAAGGGCCAAAACGACGTCGTTTTGGGCATTTAAGGCCAGTCCCAAAACGACGTCGTTTGGGGGGCCTATATAAGTCAAAATTTCTAAAAAAAACTCATTCTTCATTTACTTTTTCAAAAAAATTCCAAAAGCTCTCTATTCTCTCTCAAGCCTTCTCCCTCCAGCCAAACTCCGACTGAGTTTGTTGGCAGTGCCACCAAGGCCACCACCGCCGGACACCGTGGAAATTTCAAAAAGGTATTTTTTTTCTTCTTTTTTTTATATTTTTTATGTGCTCTTAATATATGTATATATGTGAATAAATAGATGCAAAAAATAGAAAAGAAAAAGAAATAAATCGAAAAAATATATAAGATAAAATCACCTTTGGTTTTTTTTAGATTTCGATTCTTGGTGTTTCGATTTCTTCCGATTTGGTGTTTTTCTCTTGATTTGCTATTATTTGCTTTGACTCACTGATTTCTTTTTTATATTCAATGTCCCTAAAAAAATCTACAAGGATTAAAAGGCTTTATATAGCCATTTACAAAGTTTATTTGTTCAACTACTTGTCATTTCTCTTTAATTCTTGCAGGGGCAACTTGAGCGGTGGCACAGCAGATGGTATGGGCGATGGGACAGAGAGCAGTTGGCCCTAGGGCGGTGGTTAGGGGGACGAGATTAGGGTTTTTTTTTTTCTTTTTTCTTCGTTTTTCTAATTTTGGGTTGTATTTGGGCTGTTAATTTTTGGGCTTGGGGTATTTTTGGGTTTGGGTAGTTGGGGTTTAGGTTTTTTGAGTCTTTTAGTTAGTCTATTGGGCTTAGTTAAATTTGGGTCTGTACATACAAGATAACAAATAATATAAATAGAATAACTTAAAATAATAATTCAAAAAAATAATTTAAAATTATGTATAAAGGTTTAGAATAAATAATATCGTAAAAAATAATAATTTAAAATAATTAACATATGGAAGATATGTACAAAAGTTTAATATAAATAACATATAAAATTTTAAAATCAATAGTAGTAGAAATATTTATAATAAATAATAAAAAGAATTTAACACGCTTATCATATAAAACGATATAACTAAATAACATATAAGAAATTTAAAATAAATGATATATCTGTATATACATAATAATTTAAAATACAAGGATGTGTATAAGAATTTCAAAATAAATAATACGTATAATAGTTTAAAAGAAATAATATATGTAAAATATTTAAAATTGATAATAACCTAAAATACATGATATGTTCAAAATAATAATAATAATAATAATAATAATAATAATAATAAAAATAATAATAATGAAAATGAAGCATGATAATAATATGTGAATAATAATAGAATCAGAATAATAATAACAACAACAATGTAACTAATAATATGAAAAGAATAATGATAGAAAGTAGAATATGCATGATATATAAAAATGACAAACGTGAAAGTATCACAGAAATAAGTGACAATGAAGAATATAATAATGATAATAGTAAAATTTGGAGTAAATAAGATATTATAAACAATTATATTTTTAAAAGAATATATATAATAATAAATAAGTAACTAGTTAAATAATAGATAAATGGAATAAAAGTATGCATATAAAAACATATATAAAAGAATACCTATAAAAACAAGCTATAAAAATAAATAATTAAGTAAATGGAAAATTTAATGTAGATTCGATTTTAAAATGAAATGAAACAGTACATAAAAAATAAAACAACCTTTTTTTCTAAAAAATTAAGACTAAAAAATAAAGTGAAATGAAAAAGAAATTAAACCGACTAACGATGAAAATAAAATCAAAATAAAATACGGGGTATAAATTGCAAATGATAAAAGAAGCAAGGCCCAAAATGAGGCACGCTAAAAAGACAAGGACTGAATGGGACAATATCCCTTTGGTCCACATGCGCGTGACTATCAGGTGGACCGAAATGGAATAGAAACTAAATTAAAGGGATAAATTAAAAATAAGTAAAAGGTGAATTAAAAAATTTAAAAACGCGGAAGGGCTTAGATGGCAAATAGACCATCTGGTGTAAAACAAGCAAATCCTCTGCCTTCCTGGGTCGGGTCTCGGGTTAGAGGCCAAAGCGACGTCGTTTTGGCCTCTGAACCTAAACTTCAAAACGGCGCCGTTTCATGTTTATTATTTAAATAAAAAAATTATTTCATTTCTAGCCCCATTTAAAAAAAAAAAACAGAGAGCATTTGCTCTCTCCTTCTCCCTTCCTCCTTTCGGCTAGTGTTTCGACCTTAACTTTGGAGCGCCGCCGCACCACCGTTGGACTTGGTGGCAGACCACGCGGAGAAGGGACGCGATGAGAGGCCGGAGGCAAGTATTATTCTCCTTTTATCCTCTTTATGCAAAAGAAAAGAAAGAAAGAAAGACTAAAAAAAAAATAGAAAAGAAATGAGATTTGAAAACTAAAAAAATTGAAATCGCGAATCACCTTTTGAAACTGATTTTCTTTTTTTGATTTCTTTTTCGTGTTTGATACAGTATTTTTTTCTTCCCAAATCCCCCCTTGAATACACTGATTTTCGAGGCTCTTATAGCCTAATATTACAATATATTTACTCCTTTTTTGTCCTATTTCTCTGCTCTGTTGTCTTTGTTGCGTGTTCGTCTCTCTTTTGTAGGTGATGGAACGGGAGCAGGTGGCTGCTTTGGTGGTTAGGCCTTGAGTGTTGAACGTGCTGACCAGGCACGTGGGGAGCGGCAGCTGAAAGTTTCAGAAACCCTAGGGTTTCCTGGTTTAGTCTTTTGGGCCTATTGAGGCCAATAGGAATTAGGTCAGATTTTTTGTAAAATGGGTTTGAGTTTATTGGGCTTGGATTTGTAAAATGGACTGTTAACAATTGTTTGGTTTGGGACTGTTCAGCCCGGGCCAAAATTGGGCTCTACAATCGTAGATGGTGAAGGACAAGCTCCATCAACACAACAAAAGCTTTAGCCTTAGCATCAATTGAACATCATGATACGTTGACAATTGCCTTTGTCACAACTCAAGCAGAACATATCTAGAGTGATTGCAAGCACTTAATACGATAAGGAAATTAACCCCAGATGGTTCAAAGTGTCGAGCAAAAATCAACAAAAGAATCGAGTATTCACCAAACTGAAGAGGAGGACAACTAAACCATCCCTAAAATCACTTGTAAAACTAAGCTTACATGCATAAGCAAGACTAAAAAATGTGCTACAAGAGCGGACAAAAACTTCTAAAACTAAAAGCTTATTAAACAATAGAAAAACAAATAAAAAACATATAAAACTTAAAAACAACATAGGTCTAAATTGACTTGTGAAATCATTTATTATTCTGAAATACTCTCAAAATAAAAACATATTAAGAAGCTGGCGAAGAGCCACTCACTTTCTAAGAAAAATTACTGCTGGCCGGTGAAGTTTTAGCAAACGAAAGGCGCCATTATTTGTCCACCACAACTTGTGAAGACAACAAAGATTCCTACAAAATAGATCTACAAACTGAAAAGACAGAAGACGTGGAGTGAATGAGAAAAAGAAAGAAAGAAACAGGTTGGTGGAAGGGAGAAAAAGACGGGTGATAGCCAACCCGGAGGTTGGCACCACCGCTGGGCAAAACAAAAGATAAGAAGCAAATGACTTGGAGAAAAAAGAGAAAAAAATTATATATTAAATTCTTATATTTAATGCACTTAAATTCTCAACGAATAATCTTATCTAAATTATTTATTTCGAATTTAGATTTAGATTTATCTTTTTGTTGTGCATGCAATTAAGGTGCGTTCGGTTAACCAAATATGACGTTATATATCATAATCTCACATTTTGGAATAAGTATACATTGTTTGGATTCTTATCATTCCAACTATGTTGTAATCTCACATGCTCAAAATAATGTCAATGTCGAAATATAGGAAATAATCCCAAAACTACCCATTTTAAGTTCTCTTAGATAAAAAGTGTAATCTTAAATTTTGGACCAATATACTTTTTTTTTATTTCAATAAGTTTTGTCCTTTTTTTTCCAAAATAAAAGTTAAAAGCCTAATTAAAACAAAATCTCTCTATTTTTTAAAAGTAAAAATAGTGGATGTTATACTTTCAAATTATCATTATTATATTTACTCTAAGATCTATTTATTAGTATATTAATTATGGTGGGTGATATAATTATTTTCATGAATAATTATAATTTATAAATGGTAAAATTATCATAAAATATCATGTATTATATCTTAGATTACATTTTAGTTCCTCTATTAAAAATTCAAGTCCTAATGATCCGAATTTGAGAAAGCTCAAGCCCAAAATAGATACAAGCCCAAGAAAGTCCAAGATTGACAAAACTTGAGCCCAAGAAAGCTTGAGCTTGTAATAGATCCAAGCTTGTAATTGAACATCTGTAATAGACATTAATAATTAATATAATTTTATAATATTACTTAAAATAAAAATAAAAGATAATTTTTATTTTTGAAAATGTATTATAAGCATTTCATTTATATGAAAATTTTATTAATAGGAAGAGTAATTAATAATAATTTCTTATGTTAAATTATAAAGTAAAATAAATTTTAAAAACATTAATTTAATATAAAATATTTTAATACTATAAGTATATATATGTATAATAAATATATATTATTAATAGTTATTAAAATCTATAAAATAAAATTTTAATAAAAATAGAATAATATACTATAACTATTACTGAAACCGAAACTCATTACTTAATTTGACATTAAACGATATACTAAATTAGTATATTATTAATACATAAAATAATTATATAATATATAATTATCACTAAAAATATTAATAAATATATAATTAGTATTATAATATAAATTATAATAGAAGATATAATATTCAATGATATTATAATGTTTAATTATTTATGCATATATATAAACTATTAATATATTGAATACTATATGATATAATATAGCAAGAAGCTAACTTTTAAAAATACGAAAAATATAAAAATTTAGAATATATTCTAACTAGTATAATAATAAATAATAATATACAATAATAATTAATGTATTGTATATCACTCTATTATTATTATTATTATTATTATTATTATTATTATTATTATTATTATTGCAACAATTGTGGCATTTTTTGAGAATGACTGGGAAAAACAGACAAACGAAGCTGAGAATGGGTGGGTAGGAGGAACCCAGCGGCAAGCGACGAGTAGTGATGGCATTGACCGTCGACGGCGAGTGGCTAGGGATTGTAAATTTTTTTGATTTGGTGTTTTGGGCAAAGAAGAAAAGAAGGTCGGGTAAAAAGTAGGGAACAATCGCAACGTTTGGTTCAGAAATCAGAATACCGTTGTATGACACGATATCGCGAAACGCCGTTAGAATGCTCTTAATTTGCAGCGCTAAAGTCAGAACTCCGCAGTATGTTACCTGCTTTTAATAAATAAAAAATCAATTAGAAAACTTTTATCTTCAAGATTATTTCACGGCGTCATTTAATTACCACCGCGAATATGCTACTAAGCGATTAGACAAAACGCCACAATATGTTCTTTTAATAAATAAAAAAATTAAACTAATATATAATTTTAATAAATAAAATTTAAAAAATATTTATTTTAAAGATTCGCGATGTTTCCATGCTATCGCCACTAATTTCTAAAGAAATTGTGGTGCTTCCAAGCTATCACCACTCATTTCTGATACGTATAGCGGCGTCCGCTTAAATTCGCCACTATTTGTGGAGCTACAGAGGCATTCCGGAGTTCAACCGCCGCAAAACCTATGGCGCTAATATTTTCCCACGGTGTGAGAAAAGACAGTGGCGTTTCTTACAATGTACGTCTTGAATGGTCAAGCGGGGCGACGTTTTCTCCTGCAAACTCCGCTAGCCTTTGCCGCCATTTGCACATTCTGTTATAGTGTATATTATAGATTATAATAAAAGATATAGTATCAATAATTATGTGTAATTTAGTATATTAATGTACATATTTATAATTATAATTAGTTATACATAAAATATTATTAAAAATAATATCTTAATAAAATATTATTTTATTAAATTAGATTTTAAATTGGGCTTTAACTTTTACAAATTGTATTTGAGTCTCTGATTTAATTTTTTTTAATTTTAGACTTGAAATTTGGACTAAAATTTATTTATTTTGAGTTTAGATAATAATGAGTATATTATTTGGGTTTGGGTTTAGTATTATATATTTGAGTTTTGGAATAAATATTTTAGAATATGAGTATTAGGTTTGTAAATTTAATAAAAAGATAAATAGTAATTTAATTGTCAATATAATATAATAATGAGCAATAAAATATATTTTCGTTAATTTATATAATATCATAGAATTATAAATTTTACATACAATAAGCACTTTAATTATTTTATATAAAAGAACTTTATTAAATATATATAATTTATATTTTTATAAGACAAATTTAAATTGTATTGTCATCACATAAAAATAAAATGAATTATTACATTAAAATTAAAATATTTATAACTTATATAATTTAAAATTATTTGAAGCAATTAGTGTAACGCCCTAATTTTCGGGAATTCTGTGACTGTTGGCATAGGTTTAATTATGTTAGTGGGCCTCTAGAAAGCCCAAGCTTAAGATAGAACCCGGCAATTTTAGTTAATTTTTGTTCCATAAGAAAAAAGGGGGTGAAATGATGAAATAGGACCTATGTGAAAATGTTTGAAAATGCTATAGGCTAAATTGAAGTGGCCAAATAAATAGGAGTGCAAAATAGGAGGATTTGCATGACAAACCTCCCATTTTACATGAAGTGGCCAGCCATCATGTTGTTGTAGACAAAATGTACACTTGATATCCATAATTTATGGTACAAATTGATACAAATTGATAATAGGTTAGGTAAATGTTCCATGGTAATGGGTTAGGTAAATGTTTCATGATAATAGGTTAGGTAAATGTTCCATGATAATGGGTTAGGTAAATGTTTCATGATAATGGGTTAGGTAAATGTTTCATGATAAGAATATCATGTCTTTTGTATTAAAGAATTAAATGGATGAAATATGGAGTTTTATTAAAAGAAAAAGGGGTGAAAAGAACAAAGTTTTGTCCATCTTTGTTCATCATAGCTGAAAGTTAGAGAAGAGAAAGGAGAGGAGAAAGCTCTTGAGTATTCGGTCATTAGGAGGAGGAAAATTGAAGGTAAGTTCTTGGTACCTTGCTTCTATTTTGAGGTTCATGAGTTCTTCTTGATTCTACCTTAACTCTTGAAGTATATTTTGATTTTAGTTGTGTTGTGAGCATTTAGTCATGAATTAAAATGAAGGAAATGGTTGTTGTTTCATGTTCTTTTGATGAAAAATGGAAGATAGGTGAAGTTGAGCCAAACAAATGAACATGCATGTGCCTTAGATGCTAAAGGAAAAATCGGCTAACATGTTGTACTTTAAAATGATGAAATGGAGATTATACTTAAGTAAAATCATAGATATGTGATGATTGATTGGTGATATACATGTTTAAATAACAAGCATGCAAGTTATGTGTGAAAGAGTGATTTGGTAATAAATCTGCTTGGGACAGCAGCAGTAATGTAACTTTGGAAAATCACCATAAATTGTGGGAGATGAGTTAGAAGCTGCATAAATTATGTAATTAAAGCTTAATGAGTCTAGTTTCAAATGGAATAAACTAGAACATATTTTGAATTCTGTAGAATGAGAAATTTGATTCGTAATGAAGAGTGGTCAGATTAGTCAAACAGTGAAACATGCGAAACTTTGAGAAAAATCTGGTATTGATTGGCCAAACCAAAAATTCTGAAAATTTTATGTATAGAAGATATATGAGTCTATTTTCAAGGAAAATTAACGGAACTTGATTTGGAGTTTCGTAGCTCCAGTTATAAATAATTTAGTGACTATTGCTCAGGAAGACAGCTTGCAGTGAAATTATGATTATGTGGTAAACATTGACAAAAATTTGTTAATGAGTTGCTTATTGATTTCTTATAAGCTTACTATGATCTGTAGGTGTGGTTGGCCGAATATTGTAAGGGGTTAATACGTAGTTTGTATTTGAATAGTTAGATTAACGTGTTAGTAATCCAATTGTAGGCGGTTCGTGTGTGGATCTCGTCAGCATATCGTCGCAAAATGTGTGTAACTAACACCCTCTTTCTTAGTCTAGATCAAAAGTCGAAAAGCGAAATGCCGAAAATCGGTATTTTGTAGATTTGAGAGTGTGCGAATGCTCGTGAAGTAAATCGATTAATGTTTTTGGTAAGCTGTAATGTTTGGACTGCAAAGTGCATGATTTCTGTGCCCTCGATATTTTTGGGCTTAATGGGCCAAAATTGGAATGATGGGCCAACGGGCCCAATTCGGTAAGAACCCTTGGTACGTGATTCTGTTAGTACGTGAAAAGTATGAAAATGCATGAAAAACCCTAAAATAGATAAATTACTGAAATACCTTTAAAAGTGGAAAATTTACAGTTTTACCCCTAGGAGATTAATTACCGAAATACCCCTAGGGTTAAATTGACTTAAATGCATGTTTGACTGTTGTTATTTACTGCATGCCATGTTGTTATTATCTGATGCATGGGATTGGGATATTGACGGAGGAAGTACTGAAAGTGGCTTGTCCACGTACTGGAGGCTTTGCCTCAATTTTATCGTTAATCGAGAAGAATGTCGCAGAATGTGGAGTGTTAAATTTGGGTGGGTTGAGCTATCCCCACATGGAGTGTATGGCTGGTACGGGTGGAGTGTAGTGGTTGGTGGGTTGAGTAGTCTCCCCAAATGGGCTTGCATATGTTTACTGATGTTGCATGTATTTTGAAATGGGCCTATGGGCCATACTATTATCTGAATAAGGGGCTAAGGCCCAGTTTATTGTAATCTGAAAAGGGCTCTTGCCCAGTACCACTGTTACCCAAATGGGCTTGCATATGTTTACTGATGTTGCATGTATTTTGAAATGGGCCTATGGGCCATACTATTATCTGAATAAGGGGCTAAGGCCCAGTTTATTGTAATCTGAAAAGGGCTCGCCCAAGACCACTCATACTGAATGGGCTTAGGCCCAATGGGCTTGAGTGACTTGGGCTTTGAATGGGTTTTCCTTACACATCGAGTTTCCCAAACTCACCCCTTTTATTTTCATCCACGCAGGAAATCCCCAACCATAGTGGGCTTGGAGCTGTGAGGGAATTCGGAGTGGCCACCCGTTCTGAAAGTTTGATTTTCTTCTGGTGAACTGGACATCCTTTTAATTACGTTTGAGGTTTTGGGCTTTTAAATGTAATAATGCCGCTTATTTATTTTTGATGGTTTTTAATATGTATTACTAAGATAGGTAATACTTATTTTAACTGTTGAAATTGGATAGCTTTAGGGCGCGTTTTCAAAAACAACAGTTGATTTCAAAATAACACGACAACAAGCAAAGCTTCCGCAATGAAAGTATTTTTCAAAATTAATCACTTTTCTTAAAAATGACTTAATCAAATCGGTTTCCTAGAAATATCCATGACGTTAAGGTGTGGCAATGGCGTATGCATGTCTAGGATTGGATCCAAGGAGCTTGGTACTTAGCATCCGATGGACTCACCACCTCTTTTCCGATTTCCTACCGGTGCATGACTTCCATTCACTTTAACCCTTAATGAATTAATCTTTTGAACATCAAGTACGATTTTACGGACTTAGAATGGAAATTTTTTTACGTTTTGATGTGGCATGCCGGATCCGGCCATAACTTCTGGGCCGGGTTTGGGGTGCTACATTTAGAGCCTGTTGGCTTGGTCCGAGCTCAAATCTGAAAAAAAATCTAAATTTGAAAGGGCCTAAGCCCGTAATAGATTTGAGCCTGAGAAAATTCGATCTCAAATCCAAAAAAATGCAGTCCAAAAGGGCCCATTCCAAGCCCACCCAAACCTGTCCATTTGCTAGCTCGACGAGTGAGCAAAACTACCACTCCATTAAAATTTGGTCTTTATTTATAATGTATAATAATAAATTTAGTCCTCAACTTTTACATATTTATTCAATTTGACCCCTATTTTCTTATTGGAAGTAAATTAGAAAATTTTGAAACTAATAATGTTAAAGGGCCAAAAAGGCTTAAGTGACAAATTAAAAAACAACAACAATTAAACCTTTTAAAATGGAAATTTATTAAAAATCATAAAATTACAAACAAAAGTTAATATTAAAAAAACAATACCAACCCATTAAATTTAATGGTTATAAGATTTTTAAAAATTGATCCCTACTTTATTAAGTTAATATTACTTACCTTTTAACCCTAAACCCTAATTATGTTATATTTCCTAAAAGAATCCATTCAATTAAAAGATAGTTGAATTCTATAAATTTGATATGTTTATATATTTTAACATGTTATAAATTATAATATATATTTTAAGTATCTTATAATTTATCATCATATAAAATTTCTTTGTAAATAATTGGTATTAAATAAAATTTCAACACATTAACGTAACTTTGATTTAATTTTTCCAACCTTTGATGCATAAGAGAAAAGAAGCTTTAACTATGGTAAGTGGATGATTAAATATCTGGGCTCCAATACCATCATAGCATCTGAAATGGCTGCGCCTCTGAGCTTCTGAGCCTTGCTTTTGACAATTTTTCCTATGATAAAAACTATATAATTATTAGGAAACAAGATATTTAATTATTAATAAATTTATATTTTGTTAATTCTATATTAAAAATTATAAATTAATTATTAAATTATTTGAAAACTTTCATTTAAAATCACTAGATTATTAAATTATAACATTTGAATTTTAAAAAAAAAAGTTTAAAATATCTTACCCAGAACTTGATTTGGCCCAGCATAAGTTGTCGTAGGATTTATGAAAATCCAGATACAAAACGTGATCGCAGACAGTATAGCTTAGTTAGGCATATGCGAATTTGTTTGTGCATAGGATATACTCAACATATGAAGTGACAAAAAAAAAAAGTTAATTAGGGGACATATTCTTTCATTTTTATCATAACCCAATGTGTTCCTTTTAACTAATGAGTAAATGATGGAATTAATGATAAATTTTAACACAGGATTTAGTGAAAAGAATATAAATATTTAAAAACTAAGTTGAGCTTTTTTAAAAAAAAAAATCGAAATCAGAACTAAATTAGTAAAATACTTGGTAGATTTATTAGAGGATTGTATTGAAAAAGAATCTGGATACTTAATTTAATAGGCTTAACTATTACTAGTTTTATGGCACAACTGGTTGTGTCTTGTGTGTGAACAAAAAAAAATTTGGTAAAAAATATTTTTTAGATAATACAAAGTAAGGTTTTGGTTGAAATAATTAATGCTAGGAAAAAAAAGATGTTATTAAAAATTGGTGTCTGAGTTGGTAGACATTTTTTCAAGTAGTTAATGAGAAAATAGAAAAAAAAATACAAAACACAAGAAGATGATTACGCAGTTGGATTTTCTTATGTTCGCAGAGCCTAGCTCAGTGAGGTGTATACACTCTCTTCAATAATTACAAGGTAAATCTACTCAATCACACATACAGTGATTGTTTCTTTCACCATTACACTTGAAAGATACATTACTCTCACCACTATTAATACCCCTTGTAATCACAACAACATATTTTACTTTAAAAATAACACTCTTATAAAAGTATTCTCTCAAGAACACATTAAGTGTCAAACATTCGGTATATTTACTTAGGCAAGTCTCTCAAATATATAGACATTGATTTCGAGATTTGCTTATTGTCAAAACCATTTTTTTTGAAAAAACGGGGATCGACTTCATATTTTGTAAAGAAAACGAAAATTGGGAGTCGCCACCAATCTTTTTTTATTTAGGTGTGATCGGATCACCAAGAAGTTTGGTCATTTTAATAAAACATTTTAGTTTACTAAAACAACGATTTTGGCCTACAAAAATTGAGAAAACGAGTTCCGGGGTCGGTTACGTACGAGGAAGGGTTAGCACCCTCGTCACGCCCAAAATTGGTACCTAATCGATTAATTAAAGTCCTAATGTCGAAAGTTAAAAAATAATAATTTTAAAACAAATTTTTAAATACGATCCATTTTTTATGCATGTTTAGATAACTTGAAGTGAATATTGAGATTCTCTTATTTCGAAGAAATAAAACATCACATCCAGCACGTAGGACACAACATTTCAAACCTTTGATATCAAAATCATCTCATAATTCCCAGAATTTATGCATTCAAAAGTTAAAAAGGATATTCGGTCGTTCGGTCAAAAGATAAATCGAAACCCAGCATGTAGGGCACAATTTCTCGAAATTTCTAAACACGAAATATTGCCTTGTTTAAAAAAATCTTGAATAAAAATGTAATAGTATGAAACGATTAAGATTCTCTTGTTTCGAAGAAATAAAATATCACATCCAACATGTAGGACACGGTATTTCAAACATTCGATACCAAAATCATCTCATAATTTCCGAAACTCATGTTTTGAAATTTTAAAAAGGATATTTGGTTGTTTGGTCAAACGATAAATCGAAACCCAACACGTAAGGCACAATATATCTCTCGAAATTTCCAAACACGAAATATTACCTTGTTTTGAACAAAACAAATGTACCATTTATATGGTCTTTGAAATGACTTTAATGAAATGAAAATAAATGACAATATCGAGCATGGCATAATAATTTATGAATGAATGTCATAATAATGAATCACAAATACATGAAAATATGAATAAAGAACTTCGATACATAATGGCAATAATCATACAACACAAGTAATTTGGACACCCACATTAATAATCGAAAAGAAATAAAATGAACGATAAGACAATTTAAATAAACAATGGGACAATTCTAAATAGGTACTAGGTATGGAAAACAAGTTTAGAATAGATACTATAAAAACGATTTAAAGTAAATGGTATAAAACCATTAGAAACCAATGATATTCAAGATAACAAAATAATATATAGGACAATCTAAAATAAACAATTTATAAAATATTTGAAGATGGCATGAAGGAGTTTAACAAAAATAATATATGAAAAGTAGGTTTAAAGTGAATAATATAAATAAAAGATGCATATATATATATATATATATATATATATATAAAATTTAATATAGGTAATATATGAATTCTTAGAACAAATAATGACAAATAAATTTATAATATCTAATAAAATAATTTAAAATAATTAGCATGTAAAAAATGTAATTAAATGACATATAGGAAACTTAAACGTAAAATACATGTATAATCTTCAAATAAAAATATGTATGATAGTTTAAAATAAATAAATATACATATATATAATAATAATAATAATAATAATAATAATAATAATAATAATAAAAGAATGTGAAAAATTGATTTCAATATATATAATAATGAAGTGATTTAAAATAAAATAACTTAAAATAAATGAAACTAAAACAGTTCCAAAAACTGAATAAATAAACAAGTAGATAAATTAATAGGTTAGGACTAGGCTGAGATCAAGTTAAAATTCAAGGGAAAAATTATAAATAATGAAAATAGACCATCGGGGACCTAGGTGAAACACGCTGAAACACATGAAGGGTCGATTAGGAAATTATCCCTAACCCCTAGGCGCTACGTTTCAAAATGGACTAAACTGAAATAGACACAAAATGTGCGGCGAAATTTTAAAGAAATAGAAAAACCAATGAAGACTAGATTATAGCGCCCTGAAAATGGAAGGACCAAGCGCGCAATAAACCCAAATGAGTGAAACACGCGGATCCCCCTGGAGCGGGTCGGGTCGCGCATGGGTCACCTTAAACGACGTTGTTCTGGCGTTGGTGACCTAGGTGCAAAACGACACCGTGTCATTCTCCTATAAAAATAAATTTTTTTAAAACTTCATTTTTGCACTTAATTTTTAAAAAAAACAACAGAGAGCCCTTTTGCTCTCTCCCTATCCCTTTCTCTTTTTTCTGCTAGGGTTTGAACCCTAGCTTTGCACCGCCGTCGTGAAGCCATCGTAGGTGGTGATCGGGGCAGTAAGAAAAGGGGCTTTTTTGACCCCAGTTTTGGAGCACCTTTGAAGGCCATCTCTTTAACCCCAAAAAATCAAGAGAAGAAGGTACTTCCTCCCTTTTGAGTCTGACTTCGAAGACGGAGATAGACTCTGACGACGTAACCCCGGGGTTCGGGTAAATTTCCTCTTCTCCTCTTTTTTATATTTTTATCAAAAAGGAAATTAAAAAAAATAGAAAAATAAATAAAAAAGGGGAAAACTGAAAGAAAAAAAAGCACAAGTAAATGAGATTTAAAATCAACCTTTTTTGTTTTTTGCTTTTTGATTGCTTAATCGTCTGTGTCCGTTACAATATTTCGTGTTTGTGGCTATATAGCCGAATACAAAAAAATCTATTGTTTGTTACTGTTTGGCTCTGCTTTTGTTGTTTTCCTTTCTTTGCCATGTTTGCAGGTCCATGGAAGGTCAATGGATGAGGGAGTTTCCACTTCTGTGCAAGGGGGTCGATCTTCGGGCGGAGTGCGCGCTGAGGCACGTGGGTGGTGTCTGCGGCACGAGGGAGGCTCAGAAACCCTAGGGTTTCTGAGTTGGCTTAATGTTTTGGGCTTATTGGGCCAATAGAGGTTGCGTTGGGGATTTTGGGTTGTGTTTGGGCCATGGTTGGGTAATTTAGGCTTGCTAATTGTTTGCAATTTGGACATTAGACTTATTAATTTTTGGGTTTTGTTATTATTATAGGGTTTTCTAAAGGGCCGGGCAAATTTGGGCCCGTACAGCTGCCCCTCTTTGCTCATTGTCGTGTAATGAGAATAGAGCAAAGACCATAAAAAGGCCCATTTTGCCTGGACCTGCTGAGTCTCGACTTCTTTTGGCGCTTCTTTTCTTCAAGTAGCTTCAATATGCTTCACCGCAACTCCAAGAGTACAAGATTGGTGACTTGTATCTTTAATCTATTCCACTGCAACTTCAGGGAAATAAGATCCGATGTCTTCAGTCTGCTCCATTGCATCTTCAGGGAGATAAGACTTGTAACTTTAACCTGCTCCACTGTAACTTCGAGGAAATAAGATTAGTGACTTTGATCTGCTCCACTGCAACTTCAGGGAGATAAGATTTGCTATCTTCAGTCTGCTCTACTGTAACTTCATAGAGATAAGATCTGTAATTTATAGCTCCAACCTATTCCACTGTAACTTCAGGGAAATAAGATTTGCTATCTTCAATCTGCTGCACTGCAACTTCAGGGAGATAAGACTTGTAACTTTAACCTGCTCTACCGTAACTTCAGGGAGATAAGGTTAGTGGCTTTGATTTGCTCCACTGCAACTTCAGGGAGATAAGATTTACTATCTTCAGTCTACTCCGCTGCAACTTCAGGGAGATAAGACTTGTAACTTCAACCTACTCCACTGCATCTTTAGGGAGATAAGGTTAGTGGCTTCAATCAGCTTCACTGCAACTTTAGGAATATAAGATTCGCCATCTTCAGTCTGCTCCACTGCAACTTTAGGGAGATAAGACTTGTAACTTCAACCTACTCCACTGCATCTTCAGAGGGATAGGGTTAATGGCTTCGATATGCTCCACTGCAACTTTAGGGAGATAAGATTTGCCCTCTTCAGTCTGCCCCACTGCAACTTCAGGGAGATAAGACTTATAACTTCAAACTACTCCACTGCATCTTCAGGGAGATAAGATTAATGGCTTTAATCTGTTTCACTACAACTTTAGGAAGATAAAATTTGCCATAATTCGTAGCTACAATTGATCTTGCTACACCGTTCTTTGAGGGACATGACCTGTAGAATCGATTTCTTGAGCCTATGCATATGCCAAATGATCGGAATGAATCAGATGCTCCTGACTAGATGTGTATGAATGATGTTTGTATGAATGCAAAATGTAATTCTTAATGCTTAATTTGATATTACTAGTTGTTCATCGAGGTTTTATCATTGACGTATTATTCAGTCTTTCTCTTCGGTTGGTATCTCTTAAAGAATAATCATAATTTGGGCTATTTTTTTCCAATGTTTCTTTAAATTTGGGTGATTTCAAACTAATTAGTCCCGTTTCAGGTCCTTGTATCATTTAACATTATTTCAAAGTAATATGCAAAACTCTTTTTGAATGTCATTAGTCCATTAATCGTTTTTTCAATGAAAAGTGCTTGAAAAAAATTATCGTAATGGACAAGACGAAATTTATTGAGAAAAAGCTCGAAATGAATAAGGTAATCAAGATAGAAAATTTTTCTAAGATATAAAATGAATAATAAAAAAATAAAAATAGGTCCGCCAGATATCGTAGCATGAGCTTCTCTGCCCCAAACTTCTTGAGGACCATTTGAACTTGATATGTGTTGAGAAGACTAAGAGTACTTTGTTGATGCCCTAAGATGTATCATCCCTCCTTCTTGTTAATTCAGAGAAGACAAAATGACTGTATGCCCCATTTTTGATCAAAATTTGAATTGCCCATTCTTGGGTTTTCAACTCAAAACCTCTTTGGTCTCAAAGCGCCCTTTTGTGGGTTTTAAACTTAGCCCCTCCCTTTTTTTTTTTTTAGGCAAAGTACATCTTGAGTGAATCTGAATTCACAGGGTTAGGCAAGCTTTTGCCATCCATCTCAGTCAAGATCAGAGCTCCTTCAGAGAAAGCTTTCTTCACCATATAAGGTCCCTCCCAATTTGGTATCCATTTTCCTCTAAAGTCCTTTTTGTATGGGGAGAATCTTTTTCAAAACAAGGTCTCATTCACAAAATTATCTAGGGTGAACCTTTTTGTTATAAGCTCGCATCATTCGCTTTTGGTACATTTGACCATGGCGAATAGCTTTCAGCCTCTTTTCTTTAATTAAGTTCAACTGGTCGTACCGTGACTGGATCCATTCTGCTTCATCTAACTTTAGTTCTGACAACACTCGTAGAGAAGGGATTTCAATCTCGATAGGTTGGACCGCCTCCATTCCATAAACCAAAGAGAAATGTGTTACTCGATAGAGGTTCTAACTGATGTCCGGTAGGCGTAAAGGGCGAATGGTAACTTCTCATGCCAATCTTTATAAGTCTCAGTAATTTTTCCCACGATTTTCTTGATGTTCTTATTGGCCGCTTCTACCGCGCCATTCATTTTTGGGCGATATGGTGACGAGTTATGGTGTTTGATCTTGAATTGGCTACAGACCTCTGCTATCGTGTTGTTGTTCAAGTTCAGTGTATTGTCTGATATGATCCTCTCAGACATCCCATATCGACATATAATCTCTTTCCTTAAGAACTTGATGACTGCTGATTTTGTGACGTTGGCATAAAAAGTGGCCTCTACCCACTTGGTGAAGTAATCGATGATCACAAAGATGAACCGATGCTCATTAGACGCCTTCGGCGAGATCGGCCCGATGACGTCCATGCCCCACATAGAGAAAGGCCGTGAAGAAGTGATGACATGAAGAGGTGAAGGAGATACATGAATCTTATCTCCATAGATTTGGCATTTATGGCACTTTTTTTCATAGTTGATGCAATCCCCTTCCATAGTGGACTAATAATATCCGAATCTCATGATTTGTCTGGCCATTGTGAAACCATTAGCGTGTGTTCTACAGACACCTTCATGGACCTTTTCCAAGATTTGCTTAGCCTCGACAGCGTCCACACATCTTAGGAGCATCTGATCCTTTCTTCTTTTATATAGGATCTCTCCATCTAAGACATAGTCACTAGCCAATCTTCTCAACGTCTTTTTATCATTCTCAGTCATCTGGTCTGGGTATTTACGATTCCTCACATATCGTAATATATCTTGATACCAAGGGTGATCGTCATTTTCTTCTTCTTCTTCAATGTTGTAACAATAAGCCGAAGTTTCATAGATACTCATCTGGATAGGCTTAACATTCTCTTGCTTGTTTAATTTGATCATGGAAGCCAAAGTTGCCAAGGCATCAGCCATCTGGTTTTCATCTCGTGGGAGATAGCAAAAAGTGATATCGTCAAACTCCTTAATTAACTCCAGAACCAACTTTCGGTACTCGATCAATTTAAGGTCTCTCATCTCCCATTCACCTTTGAGCTGATAGATCACTAATACAGAACCTCCATATACTTCTAGTACCTTGATTTTGCATTCACTAGCCGCACGGATACCCATGATGCATGCTTCATACTCCGCCATGTTATTTGTGCAATCAAAATCTAATTTACTAGTAAAGGGATAATGATCTCCATTTGAGGATACTAGAACTGTCCCAATTCCATTACCCACAGTATTTAAGGCTCCGTCAAAATTTAGTCTCCAAGGATGATCTTTTTGAGAGTCTTCTTTCGTGGTCGCAATATACATTAAGTCTTCATTTTGGAAATCAAAGCTCAAAGGAATCTTCTAGATCCTTGGTAAAAAAAATTTGCTATCGCACTCCCTTTTATAGCCTTCTGGTTCACGTAGACTATGTCAAATTCAGAAAGTGAAATTTGCCAACGAGCCATTCTTCCGTTCAAAGCATTTGACTTCATGATGTACTTCAGAGGGTTTAGTTTCGAGATGAGCCAAGTTGTGTGGTACAGCATATACTGTCTTAGTCTTCGGGTTGTCCAAATCAAAGTACAACACAATTTCTCGATCGGTGAATATCTTGTCTCACATTCAGTGAATTTCTTACTAAGATAATATATCGCTTTCTCTTTTCTTCCCGAGTAATAATGTTGGCCTAACACGCATCCCATGGAGTTTTCAAACACTGCCAAATACAATATCAGTGGCTTATCAGGGCAAGGTGGCATTAGCACTGGGGCATTAGACAGGTAATGCTTGACCCTATCGAAAGTTCTCTGGCACTCCTTATCCTATATACCTGGGTTGTGTTTCCTAAGGAGGCAGAATATCGAGTCACATTTCTCCGTTAGTTGTGAAATGAACTGGGCGATGTAATTTAGCCTTCCTAGGAAACTTCGAACTTCTTTTTTAGTGCGTGACGGAGGTAATTCTTGTATGGCCTTGACTTTATCTGGGTCAATCTCAATCCCCTTTTCACTGACTACGAATCCTAAAAGCTTTCCTGACCTGGCCTCGAAGGTACATTTTGCGGGATTGAGCTTTAGTTAAAATTTTCTTAACCTTAGGAATAGTTTCTTTAAGACTTGTATGTGCTCTTTTTCTGTCCTAGACTTCTCAATCATATCGTCGACGTAAACTTCGATCTCCTTGTGCATCATATCATGGAAAATAGTTACCATGGCTCTCTGATATGTCGCTCCTGTGTTCTTCAGTTTGAATGGCATTACCTTATAACAAAACGTTCCCCACATGATCACGAATGTGGTTTTTTCATGTCTCAGGGATGCATCTTTATCTGGTTGTATCCCGAGAAACTATCCATGAAGGAGAAAAGTGAGTAACCTGCCGTGTTATCCACTAATGTCTCAATATAAGGTAACGGGAAATTGTCTTTTGGGCTGGCTTTGTTCAGATCTCGATAGTCCACGCACATCCATACTTTTCTATCTTTCTTAGGAACTAGGGCTATATTGGCTATCCATTCTGAGTATTTAACGACTTGTAAGAAACCAGCGTCGAATTGTTTCTTAACCTCCTCCTTTATCTTCAACAAAACATCAGGTCTCATTCTTCGGAGTTTCTGTTGAATTGGCTTGCACTTTTTCTTTATTGGGAGTCGGTGTACCACGATATCGGTATTCAACCAGGACATGTCTTGATATGACCATACGAAGACATCTTTGAATTCTTGTAGTAACTCAATAAGGTCTCGCATTGTTTTCGCGGCGATACAAACTCCAATCTTCACCTTTTTTCCCTCTCCTAAGCTCACGATTTCTACTGACTCCTTGTGAGGTAGGATTTGTTTCTCATCTTGTTTTACCATTCTTAACAAATCTGGAGATAAGTTACAGTTTTGGTCATCTTCAAAATCCTGAGAATCTTTCGTACACATATCTTGCTCAAAAGGAGACTCTGAGTCAGTAACAGCGTTACTCATATCATTGATATCTAGAGACCTGTTATAGAGATGAAGAAAATTCCAAAGAATAAAAGAATCTAAGAATAATTATTGGTGGTATGATTATGAATGAAATGAAAAGAATAAAAGAATATTTGCTCAAGATGATATGCAAAGATGCATTTTTATTGAAATAACAATATTGGATAAGAGCCTATTTCACAAAAGGATTATTATTGCCCCTAGGCTTAGAGTAATAAGCTTGTTTAGGATATTACTCTGAATTAATTTTAAAAGTTATGGGGATCTCCTCCACGGTCTAATTGTTTAAAACGCTCCCAGGCACGTATGGGCAAATGCCTAATTGATCCTCTTCTCTTATTTCTTCTTCAGATATGGTGTTAGTGCTCAAAGCAGACCTTTTTCTTGTTGATTTTCCTTCAGAGTAAATGGTCCCTCCCGATACGAATGTTCTGGATATATGAGGAAAGGTCATTGGCTCCTATTTGACCTCTTCCCCACTTAAACGTGTTCTTCTCCTCTTTTGTTTCTTCTCTATCTCCTTCTTCTTCTGCCTTGCATCTGGCTTGTACCCTAAGCCAAAATGGTGTCATTTTTCCGTAAGCATAGGTGCCTCGATCCTTCATTGTAGGTTTTTTTCAAGCCCTTTTCTGGGTAAAGCTCCTTTCCTAACTGTCAGTTGTAAGCCCATCCTTGTAGTTTTGGAGATTTTGGGCACCGGGACCTTGTTCCCTTCAACGATGAAGGTCGCGTTCACAAATTCTAATGATCGGAAAGAACATTCTATTGCTTCATCATCTGTCCCTACATAAGGTGCGTCGCTGGTAACGGATGCAATAATATCTTCTTCTGCGTTTATGGTCACCAATCGACCTTCTGTTACCAATTTGAGCTTTTGATGGAGCAATAACGGTACTGCCCCTGCTGAGTGAATTCAGGGCCTTCCCAATAAGCAATTTTAAGAGGACTTAATGTCTATTACCAAGAAATATACCTCGTACGTGCTTAGACCGACCAAAAGGGGTATTTCAATCCTTCCCATTACTTTTCTCTCGGTGCCGTCAAATGTCCTTACTATATTTTGGCACATCTTCATATGAGAACTATCCACTGGCAACCTATTCAGTGTGGATAGGGGTAGGACATTTAGTGTAGACCCATTGTCAATCAATACTCCCGGTAGTGTATTCCTTTACAGCGGGTGTTGATGTGTAGCGCCTTTGTTGACCCCATTCCCCCCGGCGGTATTTCATCGTCATTGAAAAATATGAAATTATCGGCACTTATATTATTGACGAGACGATCCAATTGCTGACTGAGATATCATTCTCGACGTAGGTTTTGTTTAGTACCTTCATTAATGCGCTCCGATGTGTCTCCGAGCTCAAAAGTAAGGCTAGCACTGAGATACGAGCCGGCTGCTTATGTAGCTATTCTACAATACTATATTCGTTATGCTTTAAGAACTTTAAAAATTCTTTAGCCTTCTTTTCAGTCACTGACTCATTGACTGGTGATTCAGGTCTGGTTGTCCTTTCCTTCTTTCGTTCGTCTATTGGGGTCTTTCTTTTAACAGTTTCAGTTCCTGTACCCGTAGGATCATAACGTCTCCCGCTGCGTGTATAGAAACCTACATCTTGGTTCTCCCTTGAAGCGCTAACCGGGTTCTCCCCACCCAGGATCGTCACGTTGCAGTCGTAATTCCAGGGAACCCTTTTACTATCCTTGTAAGGGAAGGATACCGGCTTCTGAATTATGACTCTCGGTGCCATTTATACTCCTGCTTCATTATTTTTTGGTCACGAAATTATCATCACAGGATGATTAACTCTTTTGAATCCTTCTGTTGTTCCTTCCTCTGAGGTGTAAACCTCTCCTTCTTCTGATCCTTTGATTTCTTCGTAAAATTCCATCTACTTATTGTCCATCAGATTTTGCACTATGGACATGAACTTATTGCACTCTTGGATGTCATGGCCTTCATCGGCATGAAACTCGCAGTATCTTCTCACTTCTCTGGGCCTTTCCCTTGAATCTTGTGTGACTAAACCTCCTTCCACCATCCTCTGCCAAACCCATTTCAACGGGGGTTTTTACCTCTGATACATCCATCTTGGTTCTCCTCCTTCCATTTTTAATTATCGCATTTACCCCTTTGTCTGAATGACTAGGAAGTGGATTCCCCGCCACATTAGGTCCTGTGGGCTCATCGAACTTCACAACGCCTATGTCTATGAACCTTTCGACTACCTTTTTGAAGGCAGTGCAGTTCTCAATCGTATGTCCCGAGATTCCTGCATGGTATTCGCATTGAGCGTTTGCGTCATACCACTTAGGGAAAGAAGGTTGCAGGGGTTTCAAGTAGTAAGGTGACACCACATGGGCATCGAATAAACTCTGATACAACTCCCTGTATGACATTGGAATAGGCATAAACTGGACTCTTTCTGTGTTAAGCCTCGGGTTTGAATCTTGTCTTGCAGAGCCTTGATGGCTGGTAGTCACTATCTTCGGTTGGCTCACAGTGACCGGCTTAGAATAACTCTTATTGTATATGCTCCCGTTGTTCACCTCATTTTCTTTCCTTCTCGAAGCTGATTTCTTAGCATTTTCCCCTATTTCAATCTTCTCGCATCTTATCGCGTTCTCTATCATCTCTCTTGACATTACTATGTCTGAGAAGCTCTTAGTAGCGCTTCTCAGCATGTGGTTGATAAATGGAGCTTTCAGAGTGTTGATAAAGAGCATAGTCGTTTCTTTCTCCAGAAGAGGTGGTTGAACTTGCGTCGCCACCTCTCTCCATCTTTGGGCGTACTGCCTGAAGCTCTCATTTTGTTTCTTCTCCATGTTTTGTAACGTGATTCGATCGGGTGCTATATCTGTCACGTGGCTGTATTGCTTCATGAAAGCTTGTGCCAAGTCTTTCCATGATAGATTTGAGCGCGACTTAATTGGTTGTACCATTTGGCCGCAGACTCGACCAAACTGTCTTGGAAGCAGTGGATCAATAGTTGATCATTATGAACGTACCCTGCTATTCTTCGACAAAACATGGTGATGTGAGCCTCTGGAAAGCTAGTTCCATTGTATTTTTCAAATTCTGGCATTTTGAACTTAGGGGGAAGGACTAGGTCTGGAACCAAGCTCAAATCTTTAGCGTCGATCTCACAATAATAGTCTGCACTTTCCATCACTCTGAATTTTTCCTCTAACCACTTGCATCGGTCTTCCAATTCTTTCGAGAGTCGCGTTCTCACTTTCTCTTCTTCTGTCATGTTATCCAGATCAGGGATTATAGGATTAATAGGGTTATCCCCGGGATTAGAGCCTGAGCCCATTTGATAGTTGATTGGTATCGAGGTATCAGCCTAAAATTGCTGAGGCCTGATTGTAATGGACGGCTTTTGTGTGTGCAGCTCGGGTTGCGTTTGAGCATTTGTCGGGGTGAAACCAAGGGGGTAGAGGGGATCTTCAGTAATGAATGGCCTCTGCGTGTGTGTCTCATGTTGCGTTTGAGCATTTGCCGGGGTAAAACCAAGGGGGTAAAGGGAATCTCCGTTGTTGTTTCCCATATCGGCCATAGGGCGCTTTCTTTTGTCCGGCCTACTAGTCAGTAGTCGAGTTAGCTCTTCCATCATATTTCTTTGTGATTCTAGCATTTGGTCCCTCATTTCCTGCTAGATTTTAGCTAACTATTCTTGCACTTATGCTTGTATCTGCTCCTGCATCTCTTTCTACATTTGCTCCAGTCTTTCTAGTTTTTTATCCATTGCTTTAGTTTTTCTTCTTGTACCGTAGGGATGCGTATTTGGGAGATTTTCATCGATTTCCAGATTACTAAAACATTTTTAATTAATTAGAATATTTTTATGGCCTTTAATGCATATGATGTAATATAATGCAAATGCATGAATGCAAAGGAATGGATGAATGCAAAAAGAGGCGTTGATTCTGATTCAATTTCATTAGAACAACTTTGCTAGAAGCAAAATTTCTTTACATAGAACGAATAATTATATATACGACTTTGCCTTAATACCCAAAGTCTTAACTTTCCTAAGAAGCCAAGGTAAGTTTCAGCCTCGTTCTGATTCTGATTCGTACTTTAAGCTCAATACATCAGCCTGAACTGCCAAGGTTTGCAAATGATCGGCTACCTCTCGAACTTGAGCCACAGCTTCGCCCATGACATAATTTCTATTTCTGATTTGATCTTGAGAGTGGTGAAGTAGTTCTTTGCAATGTTCATTGTTTGCCTCAAGGAATTCCACTCGACTTTTGCTATCTTGTAGTGCCGTCTCGAGTTCCTTTATTTTTCCTTTCAACTCTTCGATTTTGCTTAGGCTGGTCTTCAACTCAATTACGGAGTTACGGCTACGATGCAAATGTAGTGATTTTTCCAATTCGGCTATTCGAGCTTTTAACCTCTCTTTTTCGCTTTGGTTTTCCGACAAACTCTTTTTCAAAACATCATTCTGCACTCGAACATCTTGAAACTTCTTCTCCCAGTGATCGGCTCTAGCCTTTTCTTTTTCAATTTCTTGACGCCAATGATCCGATGTTTTACCCAAACCGGCAGTTCTTATTGATATACGCAGCTTCTTATAATCAGTCTTCAGACTATCTAAGTCTTCTTTGGCTTTATTCTTCCCTTTCCTTAGCTTCTCAGCCTGTAGCTTGTGGATGTCGACATCTAATCCTAGCCGCATCTTTTCCTCCTCTAATTGCTCTATCTTCTTTCCCAATTCTGAGCTCATTTTCTCAAAGTCTTGCTTGATGATTTCTAACTCGGATGGGACTACTTGTAAATGCTCTTTTATCGGTCAGGCATTTTCCTGACTTGGCATTGGGATGTTGTCGTTGATTCTTTTACCACACCACCGGTCATACTCGGGGGTCATCATTGGACCCGCCACGAATCCTTTCATTCTTCAGGTTTGTTTCTAAGCATTTGACATCTCACGAACCTTTTTCCTATAATTTTCGTCTTTATAAGAGAACTCACATTGAGCTAACCCCTGTGTCGCTGGTATGAACTGCCTCGATCGATACTGTCTTAATACAAGTAGTGGAGCATACCCAATGGCTACCCATATCCCAAGTAAGGGGACCTAGTCAAAGTCCCCACATCGATATAAGATCTCACTAGGGATCATCTATGGGGCCTTCCACTCAATATCTTCAGCTTGTAGATTTTGGAGAATCGCCATCCACTTCTCTTCAGAAAGGTCATCCCGCCTTGGCGTGCCCACTAATTCTTCAGTGGGGGGTAGTTCTCAGAGAAAACTCGATAAAAGACCTTTTCTACTCTCCAAAAGTGGTAATGAAACCAAGCCAACAATAACTGAGCACACCCTATGAATCTTCCTTCACCCGCCCTCCGACATGTGTTCAAGGATCTGAAAGTTTCTACTAGAATTGCTGGGACGGGTGTAACCCGTTTATCAAGTCGATCGAAAAGGTCTGAGACCGCTTCATCTACATATCCTAAAGCCTTGGGAAAGAAAACCAAATCGTAGATACTCAGAGCGAAAATGTCAACCCTCTTTTTCATATCAGGATGTGCTAGAATTAGATCCCTCAAGTTCTTCCAAGGAATACATTTACTGTCTCCTTTATGCTTAATTCGACTTGCAACCCACTATTCGCTCATCCTCGTGATACTCACTAAATTTTTTACAAAAGCTGTGACATTAGTAGCTCTTAAGTAGGCTTTGTCGACCTGAATCTTCGGGCAACAAAGTAAAGCCATGTACTCCTCTACAGTAGGTACCAAATCTACTCTTCCGAAGGTGAAGCAACTGTAGGCGGGATTCCAAAACTGCACGAGGGCTCGAAACAGATGTTTGTCCACCTTTGCATCGAGCAAATAGGGTAGGTCACCGTAATTACAATAAAAGAGTTGCTTGACCTCGTCATTCCATTGAACCCATATATCTTTTAATTCTTCTAGGTCATTTTGAGTCACACTGATAGAGTGAAATCCCACAATTCTGATTCATGTCTTTCGGTCAAACTATCACATTTCTCTTGTTGTGTCATCTCAGACCATACTCGGACTGCCGCATTATCGTCCACTCTATCAAGAAGCCCCTTTTCCATGCTAAGCTCTTCTACTTAGTAACCGAACGGGAATCAATACCTTTTTATGATGAAATGCCATGCAGTAACAGCAAAACATAGCAAGTCAGTATAATAGAACTCAAAACAAACAAGAAATATCAAGCACCTATTCGGGTAATCGCTAGGGTCTAGTGCGGTTTTACCTAGGGTAGGCTCTTAGGGCTCATTATATGTGGTTTGGCTCTAGAGTAAGGGTGCCCGAACCAGCAGATTCCTCGATCCTTACCCATTATAGGCTCATATAAACCGAGTTCGGTTCAGGGGAATACATTTCCCTATGGCTGCACGGAGATGAAAATCTCACGAAGACATAGGTATGGATGTATCCCGAAAGTGATCCACTATCCTACACGGAGGTGAAAACCTCATGAAGGAATAGTTTCTCACTCCCACTTAAGAGGTGTGACCACAACGGTCATGCAATGCAATGTGCGAGGATATATGAATAATAAGCAATATAGAAAATAAGAATAAAATAATGAAAATCGTAGGAAAACGGATGAAATGCAATGAAGGGATCACAAGTTTAAAACGAATTTCCAATTTTTGACAAAGGACAAAAATCAATCAATTTATGGCTCGACTCTCGTGATCCCCAGTGGAGTCGCCAAGCTATCGAAACCATTTTTTTTGAAAAAATGGGGATCGACTTTATATTTTGTAAAGAAAACAAAAATTGAGAGTCGCCACCAATCTTTTCTTATTTAGGTGTGATCGGATCACCAAGAAGTTTGGTCATTTTAATAAAACATTTTGGTTTACTAAAACAACGATTTTGGTCTACGAAAGTTGAAAAAACGAGTTCGGGGGTTGGTTACGTGCAAGGAAGGGTTAGCACCCTCGTCACGCCCAAAATTGGTACCTAATCGATTCATTAAAGTCCTAATGTTGAAAGTTGAAAAACAAATAATTTTAAAATGAATTTTTAAACACGATCCCCTTTTTATGCATGTTTAGATAACTTGAAGTGAATATTGAGATTCTCTTATTTTGAAGAAATAAAACATCACATCCAGCACGTAGGACACAACATTTCAAACCTTTGATATCAAAATCATCTCATAATTCCCAGAATTTATGCATTCAAAAGTTAAAAAGGATATTCGGTTGTTCGGTCAAACGATAAATCGAAACCCAGCACGTTGGGCATAATTTCTCTAAATTTCCGAACACGAAATATTGCCTTGTTTAAAAAAATCTTGAATAAAAATGTAATAGTATGAAACGATTAAGATTCTCTTGTTTCGAAGAAATAAAATATCACATCCAATACGTAGGACACGATATTTCAAACCTTCGATACCAAAACCATCTCATAATTTCCGAAACTCATGTTTTGAAATTTTAAAAAGGATATTTGGTTGTTCAGTCAAATGACAAATCGAAACCCAACATGTAGGGCACAATCTCTCGAAATTTGCAAACACGAAATATTTCCTTGTTTTGAATAAAACGAATGTACCATTTATATGGTCTTTGAAATGACTTTAATGAAATGGAAATAAATGACAATATCGAGCATGGCATAATAATTTATGAATGAATGTCATAATAATGAATCACGAATACATGAAAATATGAATAAAGAACTTCGATACATATTGGCAATAATCATACAACACAAGTAATTTGGGCACCCACATTAATACTCGAAAAGAAATAAAATGAACGATAAGACAATTTAAATAAACAATGGGACAATTCTAAATAGATAATAGGTATGGAAAACAAGTTTAGAATAGATACTATAAAAACGATTTAAAGTAAATGGTATAAAACAATTAGAAACCATTAATATTCAAGATAACAAAATAATATATAGGGCAATCTAAAATAAACAATTTATAAAATATTTGAAGATGGCATGAAGGAGTTTATCAAAAATAATATATGAAAAGTAGATTTAAAGTGAATAATATATATAAAAGATGCATATATATATATATATATAAACAATTTAGTATAGATAATATATGAATTCTTAGAACAAATAAATTTATAATATCTAATAAAAGAATTTAAAATAATTAACATGTAAAAAAATGTAATTAAATGACATATAGGAAACTTAAACGTAAAATACATGTATAATCTCCAAATAAAAATATGCATGATAGTTTAAAATAAATAAATATACATATATAAATAATAATAATAATAATAATAATAATAATAATAATAATAATAATAATAATAATAATAATAATAATAAAAGAATGTGCAAAATTGATTTCAATATACATAATAATGAAGTGATTTAAAATAAAATAACTTAAAATAAATGAAACTAAAACAGTTCCAAAAACTGAATAAGTAAACAAGTAGATAAATTAATAGGTTAGGACTAGGCTGAGATCAAGTTAAAATTCAAGGGAAAAATTATAAATAACGAAAATAGGCCATCGGGGACCTAGGTGAAACACTCCGAAACACAAGAAGGGTCGATTAGGAAATTATCCCTAACCCCTAGGCGCTGCGTTTCAAAATGGACTAAACTAAAACAAACACAAAATATGCGGCGAAATTTAAAAGAAATAGAAAAACCAATGAATACCAGATTATAGCGCCCTGAAAATGGAAGGACCAAGCGCACAAGAAACACAAATGAGCGAAACACGTGGATCCCCCTAGAGCGGGTTGGGTAGCGCATGGATCACCTTAAACGACGCCGTTTTGGCGTTGGTGACCTAGGTGCAAAACGACACCGTTTCATTCTCCTATAAAAACAATTTTTTTTAAAACTTCATTTCTGCACTTATTTTTAAAAAAAAAAAACAAAGAGCCCTTTTGCTCTCTCCTATCTCTTTCTATTTTTTCTGTTAGGGTTTGAACCCTAGTTTTGCACCGTCGTCGTGAAGCCATCGTAGGTGGTGATCGGGGCCATAAGAAAAGGGGTTTTTTTGACCCCGGTTTTGGAGCACCTTTGAAGGCCATCTGTTTAACCCCAAAAAAATCAAGAGAAGAAGGTCCCTCTTCCCCTTTGAGTCCGACTTCGAAGATGGAGATGGACTCCGACGATGCGACCCTGGGGTTCGGGTAAATTTCCTCTTCTCCTCTTCTTTATATTTTTATAAAAAAAAATTAAAAAAACAGAAAAATAAATAAAAAAGGGGAAAACCGAAAGAAAAAAAGCACAAGTAAATGAGATTTAAAATCATCCTTTTTTGTTTTTTGCTTTTTGATTGCTTAATCGTCTGTGTCCGTTACAATATTTCGTGTTTGTGGCTATATAGCCGAATACAAAAAAATTTATTGTTTGTTACTATTTGGCTCTGCTTTTTCTGTTTTCCTTTCTTTTCTATGTTTGCAGGTCCATGGAGGGTCAACAGATGAGGGAGTTTACACTTCCGTGCAAAGGCGTCGATCCTCGGGCGGAGTGTGCGCTGAGGCACGTGGGTGGTGTTTGCGGCGCGAGGGAGGCTCAAAAACCCTAGGGTTTCTGAGTAGGCTTAATGTTTTGGGCTTATTGGGCCAATAGAGGCTGGGTTAGGGATTTTGGGTTGTGTTTGGGCCATGGTTTGGTAATTTAGGCCTGCTAATTGTTTGCAATTTGGACATTAGACTTATTAATTTTTGGGTTTTGTTATTAGTATTGGGTTTTCTAAAGGGCATGGCAAATTTGGGCCCGTACATTTACAAGAGAAGATCTAATACAATTCAAATAAAACAATAATACCATAAGAGTAATGCAATATAATAATAACATATGAAGTAAAGATGAACTCTATGGCACCTCATCAAAAGAACCTCGATCCAATTCAAAGTCTATAATCCAAGGGATTGTTTTGAGGAATTTCAATCGAAATTTATTACCAATATATGAATTCTCAAGCAGTATGATATTTCATAATAGGCTAGATATTCACCATATAATCAGCAAAGCCCAAATATATGGTTCAATAAATTGCTAACACCTAAATATGAAAATTATCTCCACACAAATTTGATAGGCACGAAAATAGGCACTCTCTCTAGTACTAAATTGATAGTTTCATATTTGTCAATAATTACGTTAAAATTTTAAAATTTGTGTGTCCCAAATTCAAATCATATTATGATATTTAAGGATGTGTCGATATATATAAAGTTATATGAACATATAATGCATTAAACATAATTAAACATGTAATTATTGGTTCACGAAGTCATCTGACAACTAGATTTCTTATAAAATTTTAAAATTTACATTTATTTGAATTAGCTCATATATTTCAAGAGTTCTGTTGATATGTTATTTCTAAAAATAAAACACAACTCACTTTTTTTTTTCACAAAATACCTTTTTTCTTTGTAGTATCACCAGTTTGAAATTATCCCACAAGTGTTATGGCCTTCTAACCCTTTTTGTTTCTCTCACCTCCAAGCTTCATTGTAACACCTCAAAAATGTGAGTTTTTCTATTAGGTTGTGTCAATGAAAATGTGAGTGTTTCTATGGTAATGTGCTTTGGTTGCTCATTGAAGGTCAGAGGTTCAAGTCGCATTTCTAAAGTTTTGCATATTCTTTAATTGAACTTTTGACTTGAATGGGTAATGTAAGTTAAATTCTGTGCGTTTGACGTTTTAAGAATGAGCCTGTTAGTTCGACGATTAAGAATATGTATACCTTTTGGTTTGATGTTCAAGTCTCTGTGCCTACGTTTAGGAATATTATTATTTTTGCACTTCTCCGTTAATACCAATCTCAGAGTTTTAAACGAATTCCTCATATGTTTAACTTCTTTTTATTTTCTTCGCTCATTGTTCTTTTTATTTTTCTTCTTCTTCTTTTTGGCATCGTTCTGGAATTTTCCTTCGTATAATGCTTTGTTAGGTTAATTGTTGAATCTTATCGTACCGCTGGTTGTTTCGGTACTTAAAGGTAAGATTAAACCATAGTAATTCTAGTTGTTATGTATGAATTACGAATTTCTTTGAAATCTTGAGGTGAGGGTGTTGATCGATTTTGTCTTGCTTTGTTTGCTCGTAGTTACGGAAGGTTAGGGAAAGGTCAAGAGACGCCTAATGCTTTTCTCGTTGTCTAGAACTCGAGTGTGCACTATTGAACTTTCGGTAAGCAAGTTTTGTTCATTTTGGGTTTGTGCGTTGAAGGTTGTTACATTGGTTGTTGTTGTGATTTAGCGTATTCCTTTGAATCTCTATTAATTGAGTAATTGGTTTTGGTTTCTAGGTTTTAGGAGTCTCTAGATTTCTTCTAGGTTGTTATTGTTTCAGGTAGGGTATCGAAACCCTTCTTCTTCTATTTTTTTTTTTATCGTTGGGTATGGGATAGTTGACGACACACCGGTTGCCACACGAGCGTGTGTGTAGGTCGTGTGGAAAATCGTGTGCTGGACTGTGTAACTGACTGACTTCAGATTTCAGACATATGGACGAGCTACACAGGCGTATGGTAGGCTGTGTGTGAGATATTATGGTCAGTAGTCACACGGACTAGCACATGGGTGTGTGTCCAGATCGTGTGACTCAATATTATGTATTAGAGACAAACAGGCAGGGGACACGGACTTGTGTTGGACATGTAAGGCATACGGGCAGCACACAGGCGTGTGCCCAGATCGTGTAACTCACTGACTTGTGAATAGAGGCACACGACCGTGTGTCAGGCCGCGTGGAGTCACACGTGCACCCACATGAGTATGTGAGCTGGAATCGCCAAAGTTTTGTTATCGCTATAATTGTCATACGAGGCAGGTGTAAGTCGTCTGTAGGATGTGTATGGAATAAATTAGACTGTATGATCTATTTTATTATGATTATAAATTGGTTTTATATACCCGTACGAGGCTCGTAGACGCGAGTTTATGAATCTGGTTCAGGGGGAGAGGTCCATAGCGAGTACAAGGCTGAGTTTCTAAGATTGAGCAGGTATGCTCGAGCACTAGTTGTGACTGAGTATGATAAATGCGTGTGGTTTGAGGACGGATTGTGATATGATCTACGTGTTCTGATGGCTCTTCAGATGGAGTGAGTGTTTGCGGTTTTAGTTGATAATGCCAAAATAATGAAGAAGTCAAGCGCATTGAGCGTGAAAGGAAAGATTGTGAGAGAGCTCAAAGTAAGGGGAGGAAAGATTGAGAGAGAGCTTAAAGTAAGGGGAGGAAAGATTCAGGTCCTTTTGGTTCTATTCAGTGCCCCAAGAAATGGGCTAGATCCGATGGACCTCCCAAGAACGAGGCATCATTTGCTTCCAATATGATAGAGCGTTGTGCTAATTGCGGGAGACGCCAGTCGGGCGAGTGTTGGAGGAAATTTGAGGTTTGTCTCCGTTGTAGATTAATGGATCACTCAGTTCAAAACTGCCCTCACCGACCTGATTAGGTCCCAGCTCCGGCACTAGTTGCGATTGCGAGTACTATTTAGCCTCCGAGGGTGACTCCACAACCACCTAGAGGTTGGGGTACCGGTAGGGGTGGTAGTAGTTTTAGTAAGGGTCAGTCAGCACCGAACAGAGGTGTGACATTGTAGTCTTGGTCTTTTCGTCTAGGTCGGGTTTAGGGTGTTACATTTATCAATGGCAGACAACACCTTCAACCCAACCATAGTTAATCCAATAATACCTTTTAATTTATTAATCCTACATCTCAACTAGGGGAATAAATGAGACTTTAGTACTCGCAAGTTACGCGAGTTCGATTAAAAAAACTTCTAATTCGATTCGAGCAACTCGAGCTATCGATCGAGCCAAATTCGAGCTTAATAATACTTGACTTGAAGACCTCGTGAGCTTTATCGAGCTTTCCATATTTTTATATTATAAATTACTTATTTCCCTTAATATATATTATTAACCCTAAGGTTAATTATTAAGTCAAAAACTTGAGCTTGAATACAAAAATTGGTAAACGAACTTAATCGAGCTCAATTGTATCTTGAGCAGAGCTTGAACTTAAAAATAAATATTCAATCAAACTCGAACCGAATATCAAACTCAAATTTAAACTTGATATTATTTGAACTCGACTTAACTTGATTACACCTTAATCTCAAGCAAAAAATTTACAAGACCAATAAACTTCTCCAATTCAACTGCTCAAGTCCAAAAGTCTAATTTATAGTGATGATCTCATGTAATTTCTCAATGAGCCACCACCACAAACTATTATTGTTTATTTGTTTATTATTGTTTCATATTCAATTGGGAAATTTAAAAATCTTACATATTAATTTTATACGCGAGGAATTCATTTATATCGATGTAAAATTGAAGTGGTTTTACATCTTTCCATAATTTTTCATATAAATAATATTTTAACGATTCAATCATTGAATTTATTAATATATTTGCACTCGTTATACATGTAAATTTTTGAATCGATCCAATATCTATATTATATTGATCTAAAATATTATCTAATTAATATATATTTAATGGTTGGATTTTTTGTGTGCATAAAGCGAATAATTAGAAAATTTAAATTTATATCAAACTTGACGACGTGATTTATATGAATGGTGCATGAAAAATGACAATTGAATTGTTAAAATTTAATCATATAAAAGTTACATAATGATATAAAATTACTTAAGTTTTACAATAATATAAATAAATTCCATTCTTTTTATACATATCGTTTAAAACTGTCTATAAAATGGATTAATTTGATACTAAAGAAAACAAATATTGATATGTAATTGCTTACATTTGATAGGTTCTAATTAATTTTCCACTAACTTTATGAATATCTCAATTTATTTTATATAAAAGAAATTTTAAATTTTCATTTCTTTTTTTCTTCCTAATTAGTACGTTGATACTAAAATTATAAAGTTTATAATAATTTGCAACTGAAAAAAAATGCAAATTTAATTAATATACATCGTATTTGTTTATAAGTTTATATCTAGTACATTAGTAATGTATTATTTTATTTTACAAATCTCTTCAAAAATTGTTATATATATATTTATTTATTTAATATTTTATTATATTCGTATAAGACACTTATCAACCCTCAATTTACTTGTAGAATTTAAAACTCCATTAATAATATACTAAATATTATTCTTTTGTTTATTTATTTTCATACATTGATATATCCAAAATTAAATAAAATGAATATTCATATATGAATGAATGGCTGTGATATCAAATAAGTAGTTTCCAAAATTGCCAAACCTCGATTGTTCTTATTCAAAACCATGTAAAATTTATAATAAAACTCCTTTTTGGGTTTGCATACCTAGCAAAAACTATATGTATAAAGAAAATCTATATATATGAAAAACACAAAGAAAACCTATCATACTTGTTAGAGGTTTTAAATAGTAACACAACCCTACCCTGCCTTGGTCTCCTCCGGTCCAAGGCTGTTTCCAGCCCCTTTTCCCTCCACATGATTGATGCCATTTTCGGCTGCTTTTACCTCTGGTAATCCATCTCTATTTATGGTGGACGACATTTCCGTCTTGACCATTTTTCCATCTTCGTTAAATTTTTTGTAAATGTCACCCTTATAAAATTTCCTTGTCCTGTAAGCCAAAAGAAATGAAATAAAAGTGCCAAACACTGTGACTGCTGTAATGATAATGAATGACAATCTGAAACACTCAACCCCATGGCAATCAAGATCTTCACCGTCATTCCTTGAAATCCCCAAAGCTTTCATTTGCTTCCTAGCTTCATTATCGTACAAATTCCCAGTCAATTTCACACTAAGCAAATATGACCCAACTGGGCTTGCCACTGACCCAAAATTGTACAAAGTTGAATAGTATTTGAGGCCGAAAATTTCAGAAATGATAGCAAAAAGTAATGGCCATTGAGCCCCAAAGCAAAATCCAATGATGACCGATGCAACATAAAGGCCTCCAGGGACATCGAAAACTATCAGAAGGTGACCAACACAAGAGACCAGCATGATTAAGGTGAGCATTAGGGGCCTAGGAAACTTGTACTTCATCAAGAAAAATTCTGAGACAAAACCTGCTACAACCCTGCCCAAATAATTCCATATGCTCACAAGGGATACAAATGTGCTTATGCTTCTTGTTGGGTACCCTAGGGAGGTCCCAATTTGCCCCAAATTGTCAATTGCTGTTAAGGTACCCCCTACGCCACAAGTTGTTGCTAAGAAAAGAATGATCATGTCAAGGCTGAAAAGTGCCTGCAAAATTGTGTAGTCATCCCCTCTATTGGGCGCATTGAATGCGGTTTTCCAGCAGGAGACATCGGCTTGATCATTGCTCGACTCGGATAAAACCGTTGCCGCGGTCGATGACGAAGGTTTTTCGGCCTCGGAACTTGGCTTCTGAGTGACAATTTTCAATGGCGAAGGGTCATTTAAGGCCTTGTTTTTGGCCTCCCAAAGCTTGTATTCTTCCATGATCACAACACCAAGTGGCAAAAACAGCAAGAAAGTTACCATGGCGGCACTGCCGCCATATTCAGGCCTTGTGAAGTCGTTTGTCTTCTCGAAAATGATGATGATCATCAAGAAAGAAGCAAGGCCAAGAGAAATGTAAAGGAATTTATAGAAAACTTTGACCTCGTTACCCTGGTGAGCCACCTTCATGACCCGAATTGTACCGACGAAACAAATCGAAATGACTGCCGGTAGCCAACCAATAAGCAATATCAAGGCCTTGGAGTCGTCGCCATAAAAGGCATGGTACAACTGAGTGAGGATGGCACCACTGAGTCCAACGTAACCTTTAAGTATCCCCAACACGACGCCCCGGCTTTTCGGGAAATTCTTGACGCAGGTGACAAGAGACCCCGTGTTAGCAAACGCTTGAGAGTTGGCACCGATGCAAATGTACAAACACATCTGCCAGACTTGAGGCCTAGCTATCCGCTTGGTGACGGCCAACCACATCATGAAGTAGCCGAAGAAGTTGAGGACCGCCCCGACCGATAGTACGAACCATGGCGGCGTCACCTCGGCCATCAGGCCGGCGAGGACACCGACGTTGGAGCCTAGGTCCTTGAAGAAACTAAGCAGATTGAGGGTCGTTTGATCATATCCTAATGATTTTTTAATCTCATTGGAGTAGAGGCTGAATATGTAGGTGGCACCAGCAGCGGACATGATCAACACTGACCCGAAAAAGATTAGCCATGGCCCTGTAAGGACCTGAACGGCGAAGCTTTTCATGCTTAACTTGCCACCACCACTGAAACCTGGCCCTGCAACAACCATCTTTGGCAAGCTTGCTTATAATGCTGGCTTGCTTCAAATTACTGTAAATTTAACAAGATTGATGTTTTAAAGAGTATGGGAACTTATTGCTCAATTTATAGAGAAGGAAAAGTGAGAAATTGCATGGGAAGGATCAAAAGAAAGGATCGAGGAATCGTTTATGGAGAGACTCAGTTGTTGACTCTCTCAATTACTCTTGGAAAACATTGGATAAGTTATTACTTACTAGAATTTTGGAGTTAAAATGAAAAAAAACAAAGACTATTGTCTACCATCTATAGAAAGAAAATAAACTTTAATGTATTATTTGCTAAATTCAATTAAAATATTTTAAAACAGTAATTAATTAATATTTAATAAAAGTAAGGGTGTGAACTAAAATAGAATGAACATCTTTCTTTTATATTCTTTTACAAAAAGGGTGGAATTTGAAGATATACGAAAATGTTATGTTGATTTAGATTCTAATCCAAAATTTATTTAAGTATAATTTAAGGTTGAATCGTTTCTTTGTTTGAAATCTTATCCAAATTTAATTTCATTTTGCATTCGTGTGGAATATTATCAGCCGCCAATTTGGACAAATATTTTTCTTTGCTTCCTTCTCTTTTTGTTTTTTTTTTCTTTCATTTTTTATGTTTCACTGATTGCTATCACCCTTTCTTCTTGTATAATATAGCAACCTGCAGATCTTTTGTATCGAATTTATCGTGGTTAATATTGAGAATTTTATTATTATTTAAGGATTCATAATTGTTAAATTGTAAATTTAATTAAAATTTAATATGATTATCAAATAAAATGTCCAATAAAACAAATAATCCAAGGTGGCAATGAAAATAAAAATGCAGTGACAATAAAATTAATTACTATAATAATAAAATTAATGTATTTATATTCAATCGCAATTAAGTGTGAGGTTAGAAATTATTAAATTAAATTATATATATAATAAGTAATTGTATTTCATATTAAATCAATTATATATGGAATTTTATATTTATCTTAAATAATATTTTTAAATAAATAGTTGAATTTTGATTAATTTTATTTTTATTATTCAGGTATTTATGATTAATTCATATAAATTTTATACTAATCAAATTTATATATTTACTGAATTATTATAAAACTCAAAGTTATATATTGTAATAAGTTATATAAAATAATAAATTAGTATAAAATTTGGTTATATATTTATTTTAGAATGTGTTTATATTAAATATTAAAGTATAATAATTTTTATATCAAATAATAATTTAAAAAGTTTACATATATTTATTAGATCATTATATAAGAAATAAAATTTATGTCATTTTTATAATAATAAAATTTTCATAATTATTAAATTTATAATAATTATATAATATATATGTGTAAATTGTGTATTGAAAAGTAATACTTTATTAATAATACAAAAACACCGACGTTCACACCCTCAACCTCTGCGAATATATATAATTCTAGAAAACCCATAAATAGGTTAAAAATGGAAACAATGATCTCATTGTAGATACGTTTTTCTTTATTGGTGCTTAGAATTACTTAGGGTTAGATATGCTCGTAAACATTACAGTTTAGTCTTAATTTGATCTCAGGATAGTATTAGAGTTTTTGTAAGCTCGTATAAGATCCAAAAATAAATATGAATCGTTTATATATTTGTTTTATTTGTATTAGAATGTTTAATGCTGTAAATCGTATTGTATTCTGATCGTAGTTGCTCCGACAACAAATGTGGCGCCTTATAACTCGAACCTAACGATTGTGTTGGGTATATGGTGTTACAAGTACAGAAAATCCCCATTTATATCCTCCAGCAACAAATAAGTTTTGTAGTAAAATTAGGTAAATGAAAAGGACCCGATTGCCAAATTTATCTATCATCAATATTGTAACGCCCCAAAATTTATATTTCTGATTCTGTTAAGTAATGACACAATTGTGTATCTACTTCAATGGTTAAATGTTCTAGGCGTGTATGAGAGGTCCTAAGTTCAAGCCTTAGCTTGGAAAATATTTTGGTTTTTATTTGAATTAAGTCTTACCTTTGGTGAGTAGACTTATAAGTATTTGTTTATTAAAATACACAAGAATGGGCATGCTGGTCTAATGGATAAGTAGAGTGTTAGTATGAGGGAAGTCTTGGGTTCGAGTCTGAGCGGAGGCATTAATTTTGCTGCTAATGCCATGGAAGTGTTTGAGTGGGTTTGGGACATTGAGTAGTTGCAACAGTTGTGGTTTAGTGGGAGCGAAATAAGGGATTTGAGAGTTACCCAAACATTCTGCTCTCCCTCTCTGCCGAAAAACCCTGCAGATTTCCCTTTCTCCATATTCTTTTTTCTTTTTTTCTTCTAGCCAAAATTCCCCTTCTTGCTGCTGTTTTCTTTCTTTTTATATTGATTTTTTCCCTTTTACATCATCGTTGCTAATCTCTGCATTTGGCGCGAAAGTGTAAGGGTGTGTTTTGTCTCGTTTTTATAAATGTTGAATTGTTAAGGGATTATTTTCTGTTTAGGAGACAGTCAAGGTGCTGTGGACTGCTAAAATGGTGCTCTAAGTCAGCAAGGAACTGCCGTTCGTTAACTTTCGGGATTTGACTATTCTTAATAACTTGGTTTAAGTGTCTAACTGAGCGACGTACTGTTTAATAATAAGTTCTGGAATGCTCCTGGTTGCATTAGCTTCGAAACGATACCAGGTGTGTACTCTGATTGCACAGAAAATGAGATTCAGTAAAAGCCAAAAAGGAAACTGTTGATGTCACATGGGCGTGTGGGTTGCCCGTGTGGAGGTTGTGGGCGATACACGGTCGTGTGATAGACGAATCAGGCTGTGCGCGCACGACACTGGTGTGACGGACACAACAGTGTAAAAACCGGTGAGGTCGTGTGCGAGACAAGGGTTCGGCCAATTGGGCCGTGTGGGCTACACGGGTGAACCACATAGGTGAACCACATGGGCGTGTGGCCCATACGGGCAGGCCACATAGGTGTGTGAGCCCATTTTTCTAAAATGTTCTGTAAGGTTGCACAGGTCGCCCAAGTCGATTGTGACCTGTAGTAGGGTCGGTAAGCCTTACTTAGACCCTTGATTCTGTGATCTGATATTGCGATGTATGTACTACCATGTTACACTTAGCATGTATATTTGTCTGTTTTAATTATGGAAATATATCTGTTAATCTGAGTTATAGCATGTCATTCTTGTATGATGCATTGTATTGAGGTGGTTTGATGAAGTGAAGAAAGTATCTGAAAGGCCTCATAAGCCTGTTATCTGGCAGCTAAGCTGCATATTTTTGACATGTACTGTATTGCGGCACTCTATGGTGTGTAGGGTTGGATGGGTCGATTTTATCCCCATATTTGGTGTGCAGGGATGGGTAGGTCGATTTTATCCCTACATGGTGTGTTGGGTTAGACGGAGTTGGTGTGCAGGGTTGGTGGGCATGTTCTGTTATTCTGATCTGTTATGCATGATATATATGAGATGGGCTAAGGCCCTAAGTTTGTATTTGATTCTGTTTTTGAATGGGCTAAGGGCCCCACCGATTCTGTAAAGGGTTCAGGCCCGAATGATGATTGAATTCTATTATTTGATTGTATGCATGCTGAACTGTGGTGATGTACACACTGAGTTACGAAAGTTACCCTTTATTTGTTTATCTGTTCAGGTAATCTCCAGCAGTAGCCGGATCGATGCAGCGAAGGACTTGACGGTGACCACTGTTTTTGCTTCTTGATAAGTTTACAGTTTTATGACTTATCACTGTTTAATTTTTATTTGGAAGGTTTTGATGTATTAAAGCCATTATAGATTCTGACTTTTAATTTGGGATTTTGAACTGTTTTAATGGATTCATAAACTACAACGCAACAAAATACAATTTTCTAAAATAACTAATATTTTCTGTAAATGAAAACGTTTTTGAAAATAATATGGTTTAAAAATCTTTCGCGAATAAGATATGGGATTAAGTAAAATGGTCAGTACCTGTTTCTCAAACTGAAGGATAGATTATAATTGGAATAGTTTTTAAAGTATCAACATGTTATCAAAAGTACTATAATGTGACTTCACTAGATTCGATCGTAATATCTATGCTAGGTTTGGGGTGTTACATTTAGTGGTATCAGAGTCAGGTTACAAAACTCGGTTGTGGATTTGGGTTGTAAAAAGAATGATTTTTGTAAAATGATTTGAAATATTTTTTATAGATAAGTGGTACACCGAGTCTTTGGGAATTGTCTGAAAGCATGTTTAGAATATTTATTGAAATTTTGTTTGGATCTATTTGGAAATACCGTTGTATGCTATAAAACTATTGTAACTAGTATACTCTACTGAAACACTCTAGGTAGAGCAAACCGAGAAATGTAGTGAGGCTATACTCGTGATAATGAACACTGAACTTTCGATACTGTTCTGCATAAAATATCTATTAATAAATATTGAAACTGTAAATTAATTTGCATAAAATTGTTAATACATATTAATTCGAAATTACAATGAGCTCACGCGGTACTCGTGGACGGGGTACTAGAGGCCGAGGTAGAGGCTGTAAAGGGGCTCGAGCTGATTCCTTAGCATCTGATACGATTCTGAATTTAGATACTAGCGAGACACCGGTATCACTTGCGATAGAGATTGGGTCTAAGTCTTATGATCGTGCGACTGGGGACGACACACTGTCCCAAGCCATATTGCAGATTTAAGATAGGGTTATTAGGCCTAACACTGGTTCTAAGTGTCGTGGGTCGGTTACGGAACTACTCCGATCCAATGGGCTGAGGTATTTAAGAGCATCACAGGAGTTGCTCCTAATGTGGCTGAGTACTGGATGGAGGCCATGGAATGCATTATGGATGATCTAGATATTTTTTGCTGAGTAGAAGCTCAATGGGGCTGTTTTACTGCTTTGTGATGAAGCGTATCAATGGTGGTTGACATTTAAAGAGGGCACTCAGCCCAATCGATTGACATGGGATCTATTTAAGATTTTTCGGAGTAAGCATGTGAGAGCCAACTATACTGAAGTGAGGCGACGTGAGTTCCTGAATCTCACCCAGGGTGACTGTTCAGTGGCTGAGTATGAGGCCGAGTTCCTAAGGCTGAGCCGTTATGCGAGAGACATGATGATGACTGAACATAAACACTGTGTCCATTTTGAGGATGGCCTTAGAGATAACTTGAGGGTGCTGATAGCTCCGCAGAGGGAGCATAAGTTTACTGTGTTGATTAAGAAGGCCAAGATTGCTGAGGAAGTAAAGTGCACTGAGTGCCAAAACCAAAGCAGAGGGAAAGCTAAGAGAGATGCAGAGCCTTTGAATTCTGGGTTGAGGCCTAGAAAAAAGGCCAGGTCTGATGGGCCCGTGAGAGTTGGGCTTACTGTTGTACCTACTGGGATGATGATTTATCAGTACTGTGATAGAATCCATCTGGGCAAGTGTTGGAGGGCTACGGGAGCTTGTCTTAGATGTGTGTCTACTGAGCATCGTGTTAAAGATTGCCCATTGAGATCTAATCAGATGCAAGCTCCTGTTAATGAGACTGTGTAGTCACCGATTGTAGTTCAGCAGCCACCTAGGGGTCGTGGTTAGGTTAGGGGTGGTAACGGCATGGGTTGAGAATAGAGAGCACTGGGCAGAGGTGCTGGACTGACTGAGGCGAGGTAGCCTACTTTGGTATATGCTACTCATCACCGTGAGGAACGAGATGCTCCGGACGTCATTACAGGTACGTTTCTAATTTTTAATGTACCTTACTTTGCATTGATAGATATAGGCTCTACACACTCTTATGTAGTTAGTACGATGTTTGAGACCTTGGGGTTGCCGTTTGAGAGCACTTCTAATGAGATAACAGTGGTGAGTCCATTGGGGCAGTCTATTGGAGTTAGTAAACCATTTAGAGACATTCCGTTAGAGGTTCAAGGAACTGTATTTTTGGCTAATCTTATGGAGCTTCCATTTGGGGAGTTCGATTTAATTTTGGGTATGGACTGTTAGACAAACATTGGGTAAGCCTGGATTGTACTACAAAAAAGATTGTTCTAAAAACCAAGTAGGATATTGAGGTAGTCGTGGTTGGGGAACGACGAGATTATCTGACTAATATGATGTCTGCATTGGTGGCAGAGAAGTTAGTAAGGAAGGGGTATAAGGCATACTTGGCTTATATCAGTGTTGTTGATTCTAGGAACTCTTCGGTTAAGAATATCCGAGCGGTGAGGGACTTTCTAGATGTTTTCTTAGAGGAGCTACCGAGATTACATTCGAATCGTGAGGTAAAGTTTAGGATTAAGTTATTTTCAGGCACAGCTCTGGTGTCTATTACCCCTTACCGAATGGCACCGAGAGAGCTGATGGAACTTAAGGCTCAGATTCAAGAGTTGTTGGATCGTGGGTTCATTCATCTCAGTATGTCTCTATGGGGAGCACCTGTTTTGTTCGCGAAGAAAAAGGACAGTATAATGAGGATGTGTATCGACTACCGCCAATTGAACAAGTTGATAATCAAGAATAAATACCCACTTTCAAGGATAGACGACTTATTTGATTAGTTCAGAGGGGCGTCAGTGTTTTCTAAGATTAATTTACGATCGGATTATCATCAGTTGAGGGTAAAGGAGGTTGATGTGCATAATATGACATTTAGGACTCGGTATGGACATTACGAGTTCCTAGTTATGCCTTTGGGTTGATAATACACCAGCGGCATTCACAGACTTGATGAATCGTGTGTTCTAGCCTTACTTAGATCAGTTCATGGTGGTATTCATCGATGACATCTTGGTGTATTCTAAGATAGAGGATCAGCACGATGAGTATCTAAGATTGGTTCTACATATTCTTCGTGAGAAACAGGTGTATGCGAAGTTCAGCAAGTGTGAGTTCTAGCTTCAGAAAGTGACATTTTTGGGACATGTAGTTTCTGCTAAGGGGATTCGAGTGAATCCTCATAAGATTGAGGCTGTGTTTAGTTGGAAACAGCCAAAGAATGTGTCAAAAATTCGTAGTTTTCTAGGGCTGGCAGGATATTATCGACGTTTTGTAGAAGGGTTCTCTTTGATCGCAGCTCCAATGACTAAGCTGCTGCATAGAGGAGTTCCTTTTGTTTGGACTGATGCACAGTAGGAAAGTTTTGATAAGCTTAAGACGATTTTAACCCAAGCTCCTGTTGAGCTTAGTAAGGACTTCATGGTTTACAATGATGCGTCACATGTAGGTCTGGGTTGTTTCTTGATGCAAAACGATAAAGTTATTGCTTATGCATCTCATCAGCTCAAGACTCACGAGGCTAATTATCCGACGCACAATTTAGAGTTGGCAGTAGTGGTCTTTGCTCTTAATATCTAGAGGCACTATCTGTACGGTGAGAAGTGTACCATCTACACTGATCACAAGAGCCTCAAGTATCTCATCACTCAGAAGGATTTGAACCTTAGACAACGTCGATGGGTTGAACTGCTTAAGGATTATGACTGCAGTATTAAATATCATCTTGGTGAGGCCAATGTGGTGGCCGATGCATTAAGCTGTAGAGCTATGACTGATTTGAGAGCGATGTTTGCTCGACTCAGTTTATTCGACGATGGGAGTCTATTGGTTCAGCTGTAAGTAAGACAGACATTGATTGATCAGATCAGGGATAAACAGGTGGGAGATAAGTCTCTTGAGTTGAGGTTCCGTCAGATTGAGAGTGGGGTTACTACGGATTTTAGGATTAATAATGATGGGGTGTTATGTTTCTGGGAACAAATTTGTGTACTAAATAATGATGACTTAAGATAGTCGATTCTGAAAGAGGAGCATAGTAACCCTTATGCTATACATCCCGGTGGGAACAAGATGTACCAAGATCTCCAAGAGTTGTATTGGTGGCCAGGGTTGAAACATGAGGTTACCAACTTTGTTGCTTGCTATTTGACTTGTCAGCAGGTTAAGGCTGAGCATCAGTTACCTTCGGGTTTGCTGCAGTCGGTTAAGATACTGATGTGGAAATGGGAGCGAATAATAATGAATTTCGTTAGTGGGTTGCCCTTAACACCCACTAAGAAGGATTTGGTTTGGGTCATTGTAGATCGATTGACCAAAACTGCACATTTCATTCCTGTTAGCGGAAGTATTAATTTTACTGCTAATGTCGTAGAAGTGTTTCAGTGGGTTTGGGATACTGAGTAGTTACAACAGTTGTGGTTTAGTGGGAGTAAAATAAGGGATTTGAGAGTTACCCAAACATTCAGCTTTCCTTCTTTGCCGAAAAACCCTGCAAATTTCCCCTTTTCTATATTCTTTTTTCTTTCTTTTCTTCCAGCCAAAATTCCCCTTATTGCTACAGTTTTCCTTCTTTTTGTTATTGATTTTTGGCCCTTTTCTATCGTCGTTGCTTATCTTTGCATTTGGCGTGAATTCGGTAAGTGTAGAGCTGCATTTTGTCTCGTTTTTATGAATGTTGAATTGTTAAGAGATTGTTTTCTATTTAGAAGACAATCAAGGTGCAGTGGACTGCTAAAATGGCGCTCTAAGTCAGCAAAGAACTATCGTTGTTCTTTAAAGGTAAGGTCGTCATTACTTTCGGAATTTGACTATTATTAGTAACTTGGTTTAAGTGTCTAACTAAGCGACGTACTATTCAATAATAAGTTCTGAGTCCTCATGGTTGCGTTAGCTTCGAAACGATACCAGGTGTGTACTCTGATTGCACAGAAAAAGATTCGGTAAAAGCCAATAAGTAAACTGTCGATGCCACACGGGAGTGTCGGTTGCTTGTGTGGAGGCCGTTGGACGATACATGGCAGTGTGATAGACGAACTAGGCCATGCGTATGTGACACGGGCGCAACGAAGACAACCGTGTGAAGACTGGTGAGGCTGTGTGCGAGACACGGGCTTACCTAATTGGGCCGTGTGAGCCACACAGGCGTGTGGGAATTTGGGCCAGGCTGTGTGGAGGCCAATTTGGGCAGGCCACATGGGCGTGTGAGGCCATTTTTCTGAAATGTTACGTAAGGTTACACGGGTCGCCCAAGTTGACTGTGACCTGTAGTAGGGTCGATAAGCCTTACTTAGACCATTAATTCTGTGATCTGATATTGCGATGTATATACTACCATGTTACATTTAGCATGTATATCTGTCAATTCTGATTATGGAAATATGTCTGCTAATCTACGTTTTAGCATATCATTCTTGTATGATGCATTGCATTGGGGTGGGTTTGATGAAGTGAAGGAAGTATCTGACAGGCCTCATAAGCCTGTTATCTGACAGCTAAGTTGCATATTTTTGACATGTGCCGCATTGCTGTACTCTATGGTGTGGAGGGTTGGATGGGTCGATTTTATCCCCATATTTAGTGTGCAGGGATGGGTGGGTTATTTTTATCCCCACATGATGTGTTGGGTTAGACGGAGTTGTTGTGCAGGGTTGGTGGGCATGTTCTATTATTCTGATCTGTTATGCATGATATATTTGAGATGGGCTAAGACCCTAAGTTTATATCTAATTCTGTTTCTGAATGGGCTAAGGGCCCCACCGATTCTATAAAAGGTTCAGGCCCGAATGATGATTGAATTCTATTTTTTGATTGTATGCATGCTGAATGTGGGGATGTACACACTAAGTTGCGAAACTCACCATTTATTTGTTTATCTATTCAGGTAATCCCCTGCAGCAACCGGATCAGTACAGCGGAGGACTTGACTGTGACCACTGTTTCTGCTTCTTGATAAGTTTACGGTTTTATGACTTATTAGGGTTTAATTTTTATTTGGAAGGTTTTGATGTATTAAGGCCATTATGGATTCTGACTTTTAATTTGGGATTTTGAATTGTTTTAATGGATTCATGAACTGCAACGTAACAAAATATAGTTTTCTAAAATAAACTAAGATTTTCTGTAAATGAAAAAATTTTCAAAAATAATATGGTTTAAAAAGCTTCCGCGAATAAGATATGGGATTAAGTAAATCAATCAGTACCTGTTTCTCAAACTGAAGGATAGATAATAACAGGAACGGTTTTTAAAGTATCAACGTGTTATCAAAAGCACTATCATGTGACTTCACCAGATTCAGTCATAACATTTAGGCCGGGTTTGGGATGTTACAAATATGGTTCCAATGAGCCTCAGTATTAATGCTCGGGTGGCATACTGCACGTCTATATCTACCACAACCACTGTTAACACTTTAAAGAACTGGTCCAACCATGTATGTAAGATAAGCGACCCTACAATCTTATCATTCGGAGGAACAACTCCAAGGTAATCGTTACAAACATCAGTCAAAGGCATTCTAGTATCCCCTGCTATGACCAACCCATCAATGGGTGACGAGAGAATGAAAGCAATGTTTTTGAGGGTGATAATACACTTTCTTAACGGTAGATGAAAATTATGCGTATCCAGTCGCCACCGTTCAATCAATGTAGTAGTCAAATCTGGGGAAACTGTGCATGGCCCCATTTCAAGGCATACCCTTATTGAAAACGTTCATATATTCACAGATTTGATAATCTATCGCCCTAAATCAAGTTGAGCCTGGCCCTGGTTATGAAGGATGAAGGATGTGATCAACATCCTGTCAATTTATTTAGTCAATCAATCAAATAAAAAATAACTATATTTTTAGAATATCATAACTATTAAATTAAATTTACAACATGTTGCAGTTCATCAAACACGTGATCTAATTTAAGTCATGTCATACCCGAAGTCTGTTCCGCAAGAACCAAAAATTTTAGAAATATATTTTTCAAACCTAAGCATATATTTCATAATATCGAATTTCATAATATACTACATACAATAATGACTTAAAATACACATTTTCTATAAAACAATAAATTATTTAGCATAATAACGTTACATTTCTATAACTGCAAAAATTAAATAACAATAAACATATCATTTAATAAAAAGAAATTCTAATTTAATAAAAATAACTATTTATTTAACATAAAAATTCGTAACCTTAAACCAAATTTTCTATAACTTAAGAAATAAAATATGGAAATTCATATACCAATAGATTGATTTAAATGTGAGTTTATAACAATATTGATTTCATTTAAACATATAAAACATAATTCAAACATTATTTACTATTAACTGTCACATTATAAAAGACATATGATTGGAATTTAAAATTGAAATAGATTGAATGTGGTTTCCAAAAGAGATAGTTAAACCTATTCATCTTTGAAGAATCTCTTTAAATTGATGTTGCATATATTCTTTGGGAAAAGGGATGCTAATTAATGGAAGCTTCTTTGGATAGCTACTTGCCCCTACCCTCCATCTTTGCTTCTTTTTTCTTTTTCTTTTTTTAATTCCAAAGTTTTTGTTCATCTTCAAAACTTACACTTAATTCAGTATTTATTTATAAAACATTTTCAAAGATAAATGTAGAGGCTGATTTTTTAATTATTTGGACTAAACAAAAATTAATCCCAAACCTATATTGTCAATATAATTTTCTGTTTCCACCCTTCTACTTTTCTTTGACCAATTATTTATATTCTAATCTGCAAGTCTAGACTTAATTGAGTATTGGATATATACATCTATATTACTTTTTTTAGAGCTCTTGTAAAGTAAACACAATATAATTATAAGTAAATGCCCGAACAACTATAAACAAGTCGGAATGTCAATGGAGCCAAACGGTTTTGGTGCTCCAAAATTTCAAATTATTTTCATTATGTACTTTAAATTTTTGGAAAATTTTAATCAAGCCTTCAAATTTTTTAAAAATTTTAATTTCAGTCTCCCAATAGTTTTAAAATTTTGTATAGACTAATGTTTTTTTGAAAAATTTCATTAAAAGCCCAAGACCTTTATCTTTACCAACAATGTCAATATCTCATTTTATAGATATATATGTTACTTCAACTAAATGATTAAGTATCAAATTTTAAATTATTGACCTAACAAATAAATTATTTTAGAGATAATATTTCTTTTAAATAAATCGTCTTATTTATTGTTAGTGAAGTTTAATAAAATAAAACATGGTAATTTTTAATATCTTTTCTAGAGATAAGAAAATCTATATTAAAACCAACTAATAATTTTAAAATAATCATATAAAAGTTACTAATTATTATTTAATTGTTAGACCCAAAATTTATTACACAGTTAGGTAAAAATAATTAAAACACGACACAAACCCTAACATGACATGAATATGAACATAATATATGTATATATATATATGATATAAGTTATTAATGCATCAAAATATATAAATAATATAAAATATTTTAAATACAACCATGTGAGGATAAAATAAATAAAGACGTCTATGACTCAAATTTTCAATTAATATGAAATATGCGGTTTTCAATTACACCTAAAGTGTACAAGTTTCAATAGTTTTTCCTATATAATAAAAAAATTTGAAGTTTTTCTTCTAGAAAATCTTAAAATTATACATAAATTTTAATTTAATATGTAAAGTTATACACAAATTTTAATTTTGTTTAATTTTATAAATGAAATTTTAGTTTGATTTAATTTAATTTTTACAAAATATTAACATAATTATTAATATATGTCATTTTAAATTTACATACATATAATATTTAATCAATATAAAAATAAATCAATGTATTTATTTTTTAAAATGCTATGATTAAATTAAAATCAAAATCAAGATTTTTGTATACATTTGAATCAAATATAATTACACTAAATATTAATTTATGTATCAAATTACATATTGAATAAAAAATCATATATAATTTTAAAATTTATCTCATATTTAAACTTCATGACTTACGATATTAATATACTAGTTTTTTGTTTCAAATAATTTGTAATATTATGATAAATAATATAAGATTATAAAGAGGAAAATTGAAAAATTAAGATTGTGATGATATGTGTATCTATGGTTAGTGATTGTGAATTTTGTAATGTATCATAAATTATATGTTAGTATTCAATGTAGGAAGACGTAGGTTTAAATGCGTTGAAGCACATTATCTTCTTTTATATAGATTGAGAGTTCTAATTGTGTTAAAAAAAGAACAAATATGATCTCAAACTATAATTAAATTATTAAAAAAAACTTAAATGAGTAAGAAGCAAATACCAAATTATTAGACATGAGTTTGGGTATCTTTGAAACACTTTATTTTCCTATTTATATATTAAAAGTTCTAAATATTATGTTAAAAACTATAATCGAATTAGAGTCGATCATGGGTGGCGGTTTGCCTGCCCGCCCAAAGGTCCGCCTCGAAAAATGGGAGGTTTGGGTAAAATATAGGCCGAAAAATAGGCTTGGGCAAAAAACGAGGCCTGTTTAGAAAACGAGCAGCCTCGAGTAAGATTTTTGGCCGGGCCTGCCCGCCCGCCCCAATTATATATTAATATATATTATTTTATTTTATTTTAATTATTTTAAATTTTAATATAACCATTTTTATTATATTATTAATTTGTGTATTGTTTTAAGAATTGTTTTAGTATTATTTTTATTTATTTTAATATTTGTTTTATGTTTTTAAATATATTTGATTTATTATATTTTTAAATTTTTTATTTAATGAAATAAAAAAATTAATATGGGCCGGGCCGGGCCGGGCTCGGGCTTAGTAATTTTATTTCGGACCGGGCTTGGGCAAAATTTTAGGCTCATATTTCGGGCCGGGCCGGACCCGGGCCTAGTAGACGGGCCTAAAAATTTGTATGGATCCAACCCAGCCCATGATCACCTCTAATCAGAATCTATAATTAAATTATTAACAAAACTTGTATTATAACATCAACATCAACAACAGATTAATTTATTATTTAAGTTTATAATATAATTGGTTTTTGGATGTGCTGTACTGCACCCTTTATTGATTTTTCAATTTTCAAATATAAAACAAGTCAATTATCAGAGTTTGATGAAGCAGTTTAGTCAATGTTTCTTCATTTATTATTTTCTACTTACACTTATTTAATTAAATTAAATATAATTGTAATTATTTTAATATTTTTATTCAAATGGATTGAATATTCTACTTATGATCCGACTCAATCTGATTCTTAGATACCTTCAAATATTTGTTTAATTATTATTGGTCTTCATTACAAGTGTTCATAAGTCATATTATAACTACCATCAAAAGTTTTAATATATTTAATTAATAGTAAAATTAAATATTAAATTAAATTTTATTAAATTTAGGGATAGTAAATGAGGTGGGGTGGGGTGGATATTGCTAAATTTATTATCGCCTCATAATTAGCACACTTTGCTCTACCACCCATCCCGCTCCATTATGATTGTATAATCTTGAAATTTAATACTACCTCCATGAATGTTGGATGCATTCATCTCTACCTCATCCCGTTCCACTTCAATTTAATTGTTGTTATTTAACTTTAATTCTTTTCAATCTTTTTAAAGTAAGTAAATATTTAAACATAATTTTTTAAACAATATTTAAGTATAAAATATATGTATTTTTTTCTATATTACATTATTACATTTTCCCCTTATTGTTTATATATACAAGAATAAAATCATAAGTGTATATAGTTAAACGATTCGGGGCAGCGTAAGTAATTACCATAATCGTTTCATATCCACTATCCAAAAAAAAAAAATCCATCTCACCCCATCCTGCATCTACTTTTCAAACAAAAAAAAAATCACTCCGAATTAGAATCCATGAGACAATTCGAGTTTTACAATCCATAATTAAATCAATATTATCTAATTATCTTTTATTAATTATCAAATTAAATTCATCATAATCTATATAACTATATATAAAAGACATCCCACTTGTTAATTTCTTTTCTACATTGTAAAAAAAATTATTAAATTATAGTTTAGGTTTTTTTTTTTGATAAAATATTTTAGATTGGGCTTATGTAAATAGAGACTAAAAGAATACAAAAAATATCCAAGCAAAACTAGTACCTTATGCCCGAAATAATCAGGTCCAAAAAAGAAAACTAATAAAGGAAGACCAGCCCGATAAAGTGTACTGCTAGTCCAACACCTAACAAAATATCTAGATATTTGTAGAAAATTCTGGAAACAGCAATTAAGCGCCGAACCAGTGCCCAATTAGAAAAACGCTCTGAAATCTGTCAACCCATCCTTTCATTTCCTTTTCAGTTTTGACTATTTCAATCCCCCAAAAGCTTATCTTCCCAAAAGCATTTCTATTTTCTATGAAGCTTTCCTTTTCCAACTGCTTTCTTTCCCAGCAAAACTCTCAATCTGGTTCCCGTTCCCATTCACGCCTCGCTTGGTCTTCAGCATAAGTAGGGACTTTCATTTCCAAGTATACTTCCTCTTTCCTCTTTAGAGTTTCAGTTGCGATGGTATGAGCGAGGGTATTCGTTTGTCTCGGTGTGTGATTGAATCTGATTATGTTCGCTTTTTTATTCTCCTGCTGTATATCATGGATATATGTCGCTATCAATGACCGATCCTGATCTTGGGTTCTACATTTTCTGATTATTGTGAGGGAATCTCCTTCTATAATGATTGAATGCCTTGTTTGAACTGCTTTCCAACATGCTATTGCTTCAGCAGTAAAAACTGAGGTAATCCCGTGATGAAGCTCTAAGCGTGATACTAGGACTCTTCCTTCCTGATTCCTGGCTACTATACCTGATGCCGACTTGTTCTGCCTCTCATTGAACGCACCGTCGAAGTTAATCTTGAAAAAATTATGAGGTGGGCGCTGCCATTTTCTACTATAATCTCTTTTCCCTGTTTTCTTTTGCTCAAAACCAGAAATCTTTTTTATGTAGCTTTTGATGAAGTCTGCGATTTCCTTACCAGTGCTAACCTTGTTTTCATGGATTCTTTTATTTCTAGCGCCCTATATGGCCCAAAGCGCGCAACAGAAAAGACGACATTTGCAAGGATTGAACTGCTCAAAAACCCATGTAAGCCACTTTATAAAATCCATGTTTTGAGCCATAATATTATTCTGAATGGATAACGCTGTCCATACTTTCATTGAAATAGGGCATTCTCGGAATAAATGGTCAATAGTCTCAACCCCTTTCCCACATCGAGGACAATTTGTGCAATTTGCAAGGTTTCTGCTTCGCATATTTGTCTTTGTAGGCAGATAGTTCCATGAAAATTTCCAAACTGTAATCTTTATTTTCTCTGGTATATGAAGGAGCCAGAGTTTTTTATAAAAATTCCTATAGATGGTCTGTAAAGCATAAGCTCTAGGAATTCCATCATAAACTTGTAATAGTTTATAGGCACTGCGTACTGAGAATTCGCCTGAAGCCTCGACCCCCCAAATAAGAAAATCATCGTGAGGTATCTGTGCCAATGGAATACGAAGGATTCTTGCAGCGTCTTCTTTTGAGAAGGTATTTTGAATTAGCTCATTTCTCCATAGTCTTTTACTGCTGTCGATCAAAGCAACTACTTTAGAATCACTCATAGTATTAACTGCTGTGGATAATCTAAAATTGGGCGTCTCTGGTATCCAAGCATCATGGTGAATCGATAAGTTAAGACTAGTACCAACCCTCCAACAAAGCCCTTTGTCCAAAACTCCTCTAGCTGCCCAAATACTTCACCACACATAAGAACTAGAATTCCCTAACCGAGAATTTAAAAAATGATCGTTTGGGAAATATTTGGCTTTAAAGACTTGTGTAACAAGAGAACCTGGATTATTAATAATTCTCCAGCCTTGCTTAGCTAAAAGTGAAACGTTAAAATGAGCCATATCTCTGAAACCCATTCCTCCCTCCACTTTAGTATAGCACATGAATTTCCATTGACAACAGTGAATTCCTTTTTTCCTTTTTCCTTTTTGCCACCAGAATCTAGCAAAGATATTCTCCAAATCCCCACATAATGACTTAGGAAGAAGAAAACAGGTCATAGCATAGGTTGGTATAGCTTGTAGTACGGATTTTATAAACACTTCTTTTCCCCCTTGAGATAGGAAACGTGTACTCCAGTTTTCAATTCTTTGATTGATTCTATTCTTCAGATTCTGAAACGACTCCCTCTTTCGTCTACCCACCACATTAGGGAGACTTAAGTATTTCTCCATATTCGTCGAGCACCGTACTCCCATATAATTTGATATATCTTCCCTATCTCCCTCTGCCATATTTGAGCTGAAGAAGATTGTTGATTTGTTGAAGTTAACACACTGACCGGAGCATCGCTCATACTCCTTTAAAATATCTTTTAGGATCCTTGATCCTCTTTTTGTGGCTTCTCCAAACAGAATACAATCATCCGCAAACAGTAAATGTGAAACCGCTGGTCCTCTTCTGCTAGCCTTGACACCTTTTAACAATCCCTCTTTTATAGCCAACTTGATCAAGGAAGATAATCCTTCACTACATATTAGAAAGAGGAAAGGGCTAAGTGGATCGCCTTGACGAAGCCCTCTATTCGGTATGAAAACATGTCATCTACTTCCATTAATGTTCACTACATACGATGTTGTGGATATACACCTCATAATTAGCGCCACCCATTCTTCTGCGAAACCCATTCGAATCATTACTTCCTTCAAAAACACCCACTCTACTCTATCATAAGCTTTACTCATGTCTAGTTTCACTACCATGAATCCTTTCTTCCCCGTTCTTTTCTGGCGTAAAGTGTGTAGAAGTTCATAAGCTATTAACACGTTGTCAAATATTAATCGGCTAGAAACGAACGCACTTTGGGCATAATCAATGCTTCTCCCAATAAATTTTTGGAGGCGATTTGCAATTGTTTTGGTAACAAGCTTATATAGAACTGTGCATAGGCTAATAGGTCAAAAATTCACAAGATTTGTAGGATTAGAAATTTTTGGAATAAGTACCAATTCCGTTAGATTTAAAGAATCGAAATCCTTACCCTCGTTTAAGACCCTTAAGAAAAAATCTTCAACATCTCGACCAACAATGTACCAGAATTTCTGAAAAAATAGAGCCAGAAAACCATCATGTCCTGGTGCTTTAGTGGGCTCTATATCTTTTAGAGCCGAATACACTTCTTCTACCGAATATTCTGCCAATAGAGTTGCATTCATATCCTGTGAGATGCTTTTATTAATGCCTGATAATAGATGGGTTAAATTCCCCACTCCTTTAGGTGAAAGAAGATTCTGGAAGTAAGCTGTAGCTGCCTCATTTATTTCCATTTTATCAGAGATTTCCTTGCCCTCAGCTGTTTCCAACCTATTTATTGTGTTGATCCTTCTTCGAAAGAAGGCGAAGTTGTGAAAAAAAAGTTGTGTTCTTATCCCCAAGTTGAAGCCAATTAGCCCTCGCTCGTTGCTCCCAGAACATTTCATCTTTATCAATCTCCATATTGAGATGAATTCTAGTATCAATTGCTCTTGTCAGAATTTCATCATCTCTGTCCTTCCCTATAAACTCGTCGAGTTCCTTTGTAAGCTTTCGTTTCAACCCATCTCGATTCTTTTTTATTAATGCTGCCCATTTTTCCAAGCTGAATTGTAGTCCTTTCAATTTCTCCACAATCGTTCCATTTGTAGGCTCCCATGATTTCTTGACCTCTTCCTCAATGGACTCCTCCATTGTCCATTATACCTCGAATTTAAAACGTGGAACTCCTTGGAAGCTGCTTTCAGATGTTGTGCTAATAAGAAGGGGGCAATGATCTGATAAAGAAGACGTTAGATGATGTATCTTACCCCTTGGAAAAAACTTCATTCATTTTCCATTCGCCACACCCCTGTCCAACCTCTCCCTAATGTTTGTTTCTGTCGTGTTTCCTCTCTCCCAAGTGAACCATACCCGAGAGAAGGATGGAAGCACGATACATCTTTATTATGCCTATATGGTGAGCTATAGAAACCTGTAAATCTCCAGACTTCATCTACATTTTCTTCTTTGATCAACACATCAATATGACTAGATGAGAACGTTTTTAACCTAACTCTAAGAGTTGCTTTCCATGCTAGACAGATTCCTCCACGAGAACCATCAGCTCTTACATCAATCCCATTTCCAAAGCCACAGCTCTTTCTAATTTTTTCCATCCGCTTTTCATCAATTTTAGTCTCCATAAAGAATACCATTTGGGGATTTTGTTGCTTCAGCAAAAACCGAAGCCTTCTTATTGCCCGTGGATTCCCCAGTCCATGGACATTCCAACATATTGTTTTCATTGCATCCAGTCGGCTTGCCTTTTGGCAGCCGCCGATCTCTTTCGGTTGGAATTTTCTTCCTACAAAAATATTCCATCAACAATCTCCAAAGTTGGTTGACCATATCTCCGCTTTTTTGTTGCATCTTCCCAAATTCCATCTGGGCCATATTCACCAGCTTCAATCTCTAATAATTTCCTTTTTCCAAGTTTACTTTCTCCCACAGAAGCACTCCGCTCTTTTGTTGATTTAGCTCTTTTCCAGCTGGATTTCTTGGAAGGTTTCAACATACCGTCTATTATATCATTATTCCCAGAACTTTTACCATCCACAATTATACATCTCTCTGGCCTCTCCTCCACAATCTCTACCTCTGTCAATCGAGCAATATCTTGTTTTCCTAGAGACACATCAGTACTATCTTCCTCTTGTGGATGCGTTCCTTGGTTCTCCTCTGTCTTTCCTATATACGAACATTGTGGGAGCAATTTTTTTGACAGAGCATTTAATTTTAAACATTCTTTTCCAAGCAAAGCCAATTCTGCCTTTAACGCTAGTAAAAAAGGTGGGTTATCTCTAACTTTTTCTTTTCCTGCAGGTTTTATCACTTTACATCCTTGGAGACCATGTCCCATTCGTCCACAGCCAAAACAAAAAGTAGGTAGTTTTTCATATTTAAAAGAGATCCAAAAATTACTGCAATTATCTGTTGAGACAAAAATACCCGTCCTAAGAGGGTTCTGTACATCTAAATTAACCCTAAGACGACAAAACTCACCATTGATCTCAGATCTGATTATGCCACCAAACGTAACTCCAATAGCATGCAAGAGATCTTTCTTGTCAAGCTCTGGTGAGTAAGGACCTATCTTGATCCAAAATGGAGAAGAAGTAAGTTTAATCTGCTCTCTCTATATCGGTTCTGTTAAGCGGTCAAAGATAATTAAATTCTTTCTAAATAACCATGGCTGACCTTCCATAATAGTCTCTAAGTCCACATCAGATTCAAAACTAATCAAAAATAGGTTTTGCCCGGCGAGTGTGATCTCAAATTTATTCTTTGTTTTCTATATACTTTTCATCTGTGCCCTAAAGCTGTCTGGATTGTAAGATTTCTCTGTCCATACTGTACATATTAAGGTTGGCTTGTCTTTTGGTTGCACCATCGAGCTCTTTACTGACAGTTGAATGAGCTCTTCTGCTAAAAGAGAGACCTCGTCTCCCCCAAAACCCTCTTCACCACCACTACCCATCATCCCAAGCCATAGCAGCCACTGTTTTCGCTAGGAAACTAAAGAGAGCACTCTTGGCTATTAGGGTTTTTCTCAAATTTGATATTTTTTTATAGTTTAGGTTTTTTCAGTATGTTTAAATTTCATACTTAATCTTTATAGTTTAATTTCAAACATAATACCTATATTTTTATAATATTATTAATTAGTCCAAATAATTAACATCGCTAACTTTTTTTATTAAAATATTATATGATTATGTATAATTTAAACGCCTTAAGAGTTTTAGAGGGTACGCGTGGCTTCCTTTTTTTTATTTTAGGTTTGCGTTACATTTTTGACATTATAATGTAATGGTCAAATTTCAATTTTGGTCCTTAGATTATGCTCAAACTTGAGATTTAATATATATAATTTAGGTTTTGACATAATTTGGTCCTTCAACATTTATAATCTCATTAGTTATTTTAAATAGTTTAACTATTTCAATCAAAACATTAATGTTAATTTTTCTTTAAACACTATTCCAACAAAATATATTTTATAATGACAAGTTCGAATGGTATTTTTAAGGAAAAAATCCTTATACAACGTTATTTATATTGTTGCGTTATTACCAAGTAATTTATTTTTTAAAATTCAAAATGTCACACCATATAATTTAATAGAAGAATTTTAATCATAGTAGCAATTGGACTCAAATTTTTAAATTTAAAACTACATGGACTAAATTCTTAAAAATAAAAGTAAGGAAATTAAATTACAAATATACAAAGTTTATAGGAACTTAAGATCATATTTTAACCTTCAAAATTTTTACTCTATAATTTAAAAAAATAAATAGTCAACCCAATGTGAAGCGCCGAGAACTATACTAATTATTTAGAATTAGATGCTAATTTTGAATTAAAATTTGTGAGTAACATGTTTATTAATTATTTTAAATTTATTTTTTAAAATATTTTATCTCATGGGTTGAGCACATTTCCTCATTGAATTACACGAAAAGATATGGAGTAACTCTTTTAAATGCATTTAAAGTATATAAAAGTAACCAATGACGCTTTAGTTTAGTTGGTAAAGATGCGGATACTGGGTCTTAAGTATCTAGCTTTGAGACATATCATGTGTAATTATATGCATAGGTCTTTTTTGAACATAATTTTTTTATACTTAAACTCAAACCAAATTCTTCTCATCAATTCATTTTACTATTTAAAAAATACATTAATTACTTTTAATTAATTTTCATTATTATTTAATTTTCTAAACATGTAACTCAGTAGGTAAAGTCTTTGGCTTCTTTTGAATGGGCGGTGGTTGTGGAATAATAGAATATTTTACCTCACAGTTACAATAACTAATCTCATCGTCATTATTATTTTTAACCTTACTAAAGATAAACACATTGCCTATCCAAAGACACCTTTAGACTCTTTGAATATCCAACCATAATTGGGCTTTTTTTTAATTACAAATAACGTCAAAATTCACCTTTAGACACCTGTGTCCCTAGTCCGTGTGACCTAAACAGTGCCTCACACGGTCTACCACATGGCTTGACATACGGCCGTGTGGCACACATGGCCTACCATACGGTCTGGCAGACGACCATGTGGCGTCGAAGGCCATATTTTTCGACATTTGTAAATTGTAGAAATTGAAGTTTTTGTTACCCACATATTACAGATTTGATGCAGAAGCAACAAGGATGAATTCTTGTCCCTAAAATGACATTATAGCGATAAATCAGACGACTCATTCATAAACACATTGCTAGGATTAGCGTCCAAAACTGAAGTTACGTCGAAGAACTTTTGACACGAAATCTTAAATTGAAACTTACCGGCTACCAGTTGAACTAGGCAAGAGAAGTCAAATCCCGTACAGAATCAATTTGGCGTAACATAGCAAAAGGAAAGGCAACTTGAAGAGAATAATCAAAGTGAAGAAAAAAAATGAAGAAACAAAGAAGAAATGGAAAATGAATGTGGAATAAACACAAGAGGTTTCTGGGAAGTTTAATTAACACCAAAGAGTACACAAAAGCTTAACCATTAAACCACTAGGTTCATTGTTATCATCAATTTATCGAAATTAACTTATAACTCACTTGTCCAAATATAGGGTTTTAATTAAAAATAGCAAAATTTCAAGAGATAGGATTTGAACCCAAAACCTCACATTTATAATAAGAACACTTAACCACTGAACCAAATCAATTTACTTATAAAAAATTTCCAAAATCTAGACTCAAAATCGAGAGATAACCACTCTTGATTTCAAAACTCAATTTTTCTAACCCAATTTTTAAGATGTTACATAAACTCAAATCATTATCTCAAATCAATTTTTTTGGATGGGCGGTGGTTGTGGTGCGGTGAAATATTTTACCTCATAGTTTCAATAACTAATTTCATCATTACCGTTATTTTTAATCTTACCAAAAGTAAAAGTATCGCCCATCTAAAGATATCTTTAAACTCTTTGAATATCCAAAAATAATCGATTTTTTTTTAATTACAACTAACATCAATAATTGAAAGCAATTAAAGAATAAAAAAGAAATTGAAAGCAATTGATTTATTACCAGACTTTTATTTGGAACATCACATCATTTAGTAGAACATTTTTTGTTTATTGAAGTTAAAAATATTAGGTGGTTTAAATTTGCACTTCTCAAATTTGACTTTCTTATTCACCAAAATTCAAATTTATATATTATATTTAGTTTCAGATTCACATTGAGGATGTCAAGAGACGGAGACACGCAGGCAGCAACACGGGCTGACATCGGCGCCAGACCAAAGCACCAACTACACAACACCTATGAATGCAGAATGATCGTTGAAAAAAAAATGCAAAATGACGTATTAGAAAAAGAATGCAATGCATACGAATATTCAAATGTTTCAAAATTTATATATTATAAATTATTAATCTACAAATTTTTTCTTCAAAATTTACAAGTAAAATCAAAGTGCATATATATAATTATAAAGTATGGAATCAAACAATTATAGGATTAAGATTTGAAACAATACAAAATATAATTGAATAATTGAATAAAAATTTATATAGTAATAACATATAGTAAAATTTAAGGATTCACCCATATAATTACACATCATAAATTTCAATTTTAAAGATTCCGAACTTATAATTTTCACTTGTGCTAAGGTTTAGACGAACTAGAATGACCCATTCTACTATTCTTAAAATAATAAAATATTTTATAGTGATATTAATCTATTTTTATAATTAAATTTAAATAAATAATAATAATTTTTCCATCCATTTAAATTTAAATTTACCATATTAATAATCAGATTTAGAACACATTGGAGAAGTTTGGAGTTTGGGATTTTTTAATAAATCAAGATATTTTCAATATTAATTTTATTTTATAGAGATTACTCTTTTAGAGTTTATAGTTGTGTTTCTTAACAATATTATTTTTAAAATTTAAACTCGTACAATGGTGAGAATACTTTTAAAGCTGAACAAAATTGATTGCAGCAAAAAGATTCAAAAATCGGTGCCATGTTTTGTATGATTGATGATATGATTGAAATTGAGAATGAAGACTTATCAACTCCTCCAGAAGCATATGATGTTGCTTACATCTTCGTTGCCGAAACACAAATCATTTCTTGTTGTTGAATTTGTAAACATCAACTTTGAAATTACGAATGAATATTACAAACATTCTAACTTAAAGAGTAGTTTTTAATGAATAATTTATTTAAGACTTGTGTTAGGTAATAGTCGATTTATTTCCATTTTTATTATAATTTAAATTCGACTTAAGGTGAATCCTGAGTTAATTATTTAATGTTTAAAATAATATAAATTTATTTTATTTTAATATATTCTCATAATTTATACATGGAAAGAACCAAACTTATCCAATTTTTGTGGGTAATCCGAGCTTTATACATATTTAAGTCTCCCACACAAAGGAAGCTTTAGCTTTGATAAATAAAGATGCTGAAATTGACTTCACAAAATATTCTTATAGAGATTAAAAAGAAGAATATATATGAAAGTAAAAAGCATTCAAAGAGTATTTTTCGTGTTAATTAAAAACATTGCAAATACTACAATTAAAATATCGGTTTCAATATGAGTTTAAATGTTCTTAAACGTATTATTTTATTATTGAAGAGTTGAAAAAATTATTAAGTAATTTTAAAATTTTATATCAGAAGAAATATATGGATGGGATATTACTTTTATATATGACTAATGAACCAATTATATTAAATTTGGGATTTAAAGTTTTCAAAGATATGAAATGATGCCTTTCGTCTTATACACCTGCTTTTGAAACTAAACTTGATTTTTAACTTAAAAAGGAGCATCTCAAATAACAATTAAACTTTTTCTAGAATTAAACCATTTTTCCTCCTCCTACTTCACGTGCACCGAAGCTTTATATAGAATTGTTATTCTAGGTATCCACACAACATAATTTTTATCCCAATTTGATGAATTCTTTTTCATGGTTGATAGGCTCAGTATTTAGATTCAATCGAATCAAATCAAATTTATAATCATTTTATTCAAAATTAAATACTTAAAAGTTAAAGCTAAAGTTGAGTATTTCCACTTTAGATTATGATGACATTTTGAAATTGGATAACAAATAGAAGACAACTTACTGGCTATTTTACTGATAAAAAAATTAATTATAAAAATGTCTCATATTTAAAAATAATCATCCAAATGACCTGAAATAAATAGTAAAATAAGGTTGGAGGACTTAATAGCAGGCACCACCTTGATATTGAACTCAATTATTGCCTGATGATTGTGTTAGGCTTAAAAAAAAATTAATTTTTGGGGTTGGGCGGACTTAATGACCGGCACCTAGGTATTTTTTTTTTCATACGGTACCACACTGGTATACATTTATACTAGTATTTAAATAAAATGGTTGGAGGAATAAGTGGCCGATACCACTTTATAATATTAAAAAAATATTTTTTTTGGGCGTTGGCACATTGATGGCCGACACCTACTTTGTTAGATAAATTTTTTTTTAGGTTGGGGTTACTAGATGGTTGACATCAACTATTTCGGGGACTGGATTCTTTTTCGAGTGCTGGGACACCGATGTCTGACACTCTTGTACCCGATTTGAAAAAAAAAGAATTCTGGGTGTTGGGGCATTGATGGCCGGCACCTTAGTACCAGATTTGAAATTTTTTTTTGGGGGTGTTAGGACATTGATGGCCGGCACCCTCTTAGGTCTATTTATATGGAAGCTATTTGGTTGTGGTATTATAACTAGATAAGAAAAAAATTTGTTAAGATTATCTTCAAATGGGAGTGTTTGGGTACATACCATCAAATGGGGATGCCGTATTTGGGAGTGTATCATCAAATAGGTGTGATGTAATGGATTGTAGATGGTAGTGTGTGGGAGTGTACAACTGAATTTTAGGGTTGAATTTTATACTGCCATGTTCTAACGGAGTTGAATTATATACTATCACGTGAATCGTAAAGGCTATGCCATCAAAGGTTGGATGACTTCCTCCGTCATAGATGGCAAACTGTGTAGACCGGTTACGATTAAAGAATACAGCGGGCGAACATGGTCGAATTTACTAAATGCAACATAAACCTGATTCAAATAAAAGATGACTAACTATGGAGAAACTACTACTCAAAATGTTTGTATTATTTTTGTATCCACAAATGAAATTTAGTTCGTATTATTTGCCGGTCGAATTTTATATTTTTGTATATCAAGTTTCTAAAATGTTCGTATTAATTTTGTATATGTAAATAAAAATTAGTCGGTGTTATTTGTTGGTCGAATTATATATTGCCGTATATCAATTTTCTAAGATGTTCGTATTTTCTTGTATATGTAATTTTTGTTGGGTCTTATTATTTTTCAGATTATTATTTTGTACTCATCTATGCCCAGAAATAATTAAGTTAAAAATTAAAAAAAATTCGTATTGGAAGAATAATTACAAACGTATTATTTACAAAAAAATCAAAATTGTCTAGATCCTGGTGACGTCCCCAGGGCCGACATATAACAACCGGGCTGCCTTTGTTGGCGAGGGCATGCACCTTGAGGAGGCATTTGATAGTTGCTCGGGCTGGCCTTCGATGTCCCTCTCGATGTACTTAAGAGAGTTGTATAATCGTATACCCCATCATCGGGGTAAAGGGGTATTGTTAGTCCAGAGGTGTTGAGCCAAAAATATCCTCAATATTAGGTGTAGGTGCTTACTGATGGAGCTCTGGGTGGTATGCGAACGATCCAGAGTATGCTGAGTGTTGAGGCTCAAGGTCGTTGCCAAATATGTCCTCGAACGAAGGAGGATTCGGATGGGGGTTTGTGAGGCTTCTTCAGATGATTCATATTCATGCTCGGGATCGGGGGTATTGTTAGTCCAGAGGTGCTGAGCCAAAAATATCCTTAATATTAGGTGTAGGTGCTTGCCGATGGGGCTTTGGGTGGTATGAGAATGATCCAGAGTTTGTTGAGTATTGAGGCTCAAGGTTGTTGCCAAATATGTCCTCGAATAAAGAAGGATTCGGATGGGGGGTTTGTGAGGTTTCCTCGAATGATTCATATTCATGCTCAGGGTCAGGGTTTGAGACAGATTTTATGTTCTTGAATGGTGGAACTCGGTTACAATGTGGTCTTGTTTCGATCTTACACCATCGAGTAGATTCTGGTTGCGAGTGTTATGGGATCACCATGTATCGACCTTAGCATATGTAGGGAAACTCGTTTTTGACATAGCATGTTGCGTACTCGCATGAAGGAATGAACCTTGTCTCCGAGACAAACAAGGGGGGCTGCCTCTCATGTCGGGCATTCCACAGAATGATGTACAAAGCATGTTGGTTCGCCCAATTTATATGGTCCATCCTCTTTTTGTCCATCTCGTGTATTTCTTTGAAGTCGTATGGAGGGTCCGAGATAGGTTGCATGCAACCAAACTGTCTTAAGACCCGATCCGCGGCATGCCACTCGACCATATAAAAATTAATCAATGGAACGTTTGTCATGAACAAAGCTTGCTGATCGTGAACCCATTATGGTATGAGTGGTGTAAATTTTTTGTCTGAATACGACATCCATAGGAGTTGCACAGTATAGAGCAAACGTTATTAGCTAAGTTTAATTTTTCTTTTGAAAATATTGTATTAGGAGAAAAAACTCAGAACCATATTTTACTTTATCCCCAGAGTGAGTCCTATCATCTGGTGGTACACAGGCATGGTGTATGATCGTCCAATTCCCGGTACTGTTGCCTATTTGAAATACACATGAATTTTTTTATTTTTATTTTATTTCATGCAAAAAGTACTATAAAATTAATAAACAAATTGTATAGCCGAATGATAAATCACCTATTTACGAGTGGGTAGGACAGTGGTTGGTGGCTCACATCTCCTAGAAATGACATCTGGTATAAGGCCCACAACTGCAGTAGAAGACAGCAACTGCCCATGGTCTTTATGGATGGCTTTGTTGCTCAACAAAGCTCGCGATATAAACACGCCAGTACTACAGAGCCCCAACTATAGTTACCAGATTGGGCCAAGTCTTCTAGTAAGGGGATGTACATGATGTGGACTTTATTTTGATTTACGTCCGCATCAATATCCCCTATGTGGAGTTTAATTATTAAGTTAAACTCTATGTATTTATTTTTATTTTTAATTGAAATTATCTATAATTTAATTAGTTATAATCTATTCATTTGAAATGTATTAAATTATTTTTATTTAATCTTTAAATTAATTTTTAAATTAAAATTAAGAAATTCAATTAATTTTTAATTTAAACTTTAAGTATTTAATTTTATTTTTAATTGAAGTTATCTATAATCTATTCAATTGAAATGGATTAAATTATTTTTATTTAATCTTTAAATTGATTTTTAAATAAAAATTAAGCAATTCAATTAATTTTAATTTAAACTTTAATTATTAAGTTAAACTTTATGTATTTAATTTTTATTTTTAATTGAAATTATCTATACTTTAATTGGTTAAAATATATTCAATTGAAATGTATTAAAATATTTTTATTTAATCTTTAAATTGAGTTTTAATTAGAATTAAGAAATCCAATTAATTTTTAATTTAAACTTTAATTATCAAGTTAAACTTAATGTATTTAATTTTTTTATTTTTAATTGAAATTATCTATACTTTAATTGGTATATTAGTTGGTTTTAATCTTTCAATTGAAATGTTTTAAATTATTATTTATTTAATCTTTAAATTGATTTTATAATTAAAATTAAAAATCATGGGAAATCATCTATATTTTAATTTAATACATTAATTAAATAATAGGAAATTAAGAAATCACTCGTCATCTTCTAATTTGGCATTACGAGAAGATTGACTGAGAACATAAGCACGATGTGGGCAAGTCGATTGGTTATGGCCGGATGTTTGGCATACGGTGCACTGTTTAGGTTCGCCCGTCTCCCTAGCATCCATGTCATTTCGAATCTTCGTCGACTATGGTTGACCTTTAGGATGTCTACGGAAACTGCGGTTCAGCAGCATCTCGTAAGCAAACAACGGAACTTCCCAATTGGAGATATCCAGTATTACTGGAAATTCATTACCCCATATACGCAATGTGTGTTGCAGTGTGTAAACCTCGTCTATGAATTGTTCGATGTCTAGATTTGCACACGCACACGTTGCATAAACATGAGCACACAAATATTAAAGAGTCTAGAACAACCCACACTCGCAACACCTATTTTGCATATCAACTGTGTACGACCTGGGCAGAAGACTCGAGCAATGGCCGACTTGCTTTTGAAGCCAAAAAGTCTCCAAGTTTTGCAAACATAGTTTTATGTTCATCCTCCGCGCCTTATTCCCATTGACTTTCATTGCCTTCAGACACCTTCAATGTACACGTGCCTGACCTCTATCTGCTTTACTTGTCTCAGCCCCATCCTTGGCATTAACGTGGCCAGTCTATAGAATTTTGCCAAGAAAACAACAAAAATTGACAAATGAAGTGTACACCTCAAGACTGAGTTAACAGCCTTTACGAGGTTGGTCATCATCTGACCATATTGAAACCCACTATTGTAACTTTGAATCCACTACTAGTTCTCCATACTACCCAACCACTGAAGAAGACGGTAATTTTTAAGTAATGATGACATCTAAGCTTCAAGCCTCACGATCCTTTACTTGAATCTTCACGGTTCTAACTCATACCATGTGTATGCAATTTCGGACAACTATTTTAAAATAATTACACTGTTATATATTTAGAAAAAATAAATTAAAAATACAAATTGATAAATCTTGAAAAAAAATACAAATAGATTCAAAAATTAAAATATAATCATATCAATTTTGGAATAATGTTTTTTTACCAATTCTCACGATTTCTCTGCGCCATTCTTTATTCTTATACTCTCTATGGAAGTTTGATGCGATATGTCGAATGCAATAAACGAACCTCCAAGGAACCTTCGAATGCCTTACCGCAGCTGTCGTAACCGTTTTTTTAAAAAAACGGGAATCGACTTGATATTGAAAACGAAAATTAAAACGGGAGTCGCCACCAATCTTTTTAGGTGTGATTAGATCACCTTGTAAAAGTGGTTGTTTTTAATAAATTGTTTGATTTATTTAAACAACGATTTTGGTCCACGCAAATCAAGAAAACAAGTTCGGGAGTCGGTTACACACGAGGAAGGATTAGCACCCTCGTAACACCCAAAAATTGGTACCTAGTTGATTAATTAGTGTCTTAGTGTCGAAAATTGAAAACTTGAAAGACTTTGAAATATGATCCCTCTTTAAAAAATGCTCAGATGTTAAAGACCTTCTCGACTCAAAATATAAAATGTCACATCCAGTAAGTTAGGACACGACATCTTGAATTTTCAAGAGCGAGCTCGCCTCTTAAAGTTTGCGTATTTTAACTTATTAAAAGGGTATTCGTTTATTTAGAGTAAACGAGAGAAATCGAAACCCAGTGAGTTAGGGCACGTTTTCTCGAATTCTCAAACACCGAATATTGCCTTTATTTTCGAAGAATCTTATTTCGAGGTAACAAAATGTCATACTCGGTAAATTAGAGCATCACATCTCGTATCTCCAAGAATAAGCATTTTTCAAAACTCGTATTGCGATTTAAGAGGATATTCCGTTATTTAGGTTAAATGAGAAAAGTCGAAACCCAGTAAGTTAGGGCACAATTTTCTCGAATTGTCAAATACGAAATATTTACTTTTATGAAAGAATTATTTTGGGTCGGGTAAAGGATTATATAACATGAATTAGTGAAAACGAAAAGAAATAAATCCTGATGTTAACAAGCATAATAATGAATGAGTAGTATAAATGACAGAAAAATGAAAGAAATAAACGAGCTATGTAACTTCAAAGGAGAATAATAGATAAAAATAATAAAATGATAAAATGAAAGTAAATAAGAATAGAGAATTAAGTAAAAAGGAAACTTAATAAAGAACCGATAAATAAATAAGTAATATATAAAATAGTAAAAGAAAAATAATAATAATGTTGCCAAAAGGTAAAAATGTGTTAATAAGGATAATAATAAAAAATAAAAGTAGGATAATATGCTAATAATATAATAGTAATGATAATAGTAATAATAGTAAAAATAAAAATAACATAATAATAAAAAATAAGATAATAATAATAGCAATAAAAAATAATAATAGTGATATTAGTAGTGATAGTAATAAAGTAATAGTAATAAAAATAGTACTAATGTCAATAGTAATAAAATAAGGAAAATAAAAATTGTAATGATAAAAATGATGTAAATAATAATATTAAAATAAAATAACAAGCAACAATAGTGAAAATAATAAGTATAATAATAAATATGATGATATATAAAGATAATACTATATATAAAAAGTATATGTATATATGTATAAGGAAATAAACAAAATATTAATAATAAATATAATAGGGTAAAGTAATTATAACATGTACATGATATGATATTAAGAGATATAATATAATATTAAGAATGTATACATAGTATATATGCCTAGAACAATAATAATAATAGTAAAATAATCGTTAATAATGCTATATAGATAGATATAGTAGTAGTATATACATAATGTAGTTATTATTATAAATATATACATAAGATAATATAAAAAATAAAAAGTATACGTAATATATTACTAAGATATAACATATAGAAAAACACAATATTAAAAGGACATATATATACAATACACATATATTATAAATAATGATAATGTTAGAAAACAACTATTAGTGATATTACATAGGTATATACGTATATGTTTAAAAATGTATAATGACATAATATATGTATATATACGTGTAACATGGAGTATAATTAAAAGAATATATATATGGCATACAAATACATTAATAATAATAATAATAATAATAATAATAATAACAATAATAATAATAAACTAATTAATTTGATGATAAAACAGTCAAGAACCACAAAGAAAAGACTAAATTGAAATTTAAATACAAAAATTGGGGTAAATTTTAAAAAAGTAACAATGAGCTGATTTGAAAGGACCAGAAAGGATGAGGGACCATTTGTACAATTTGCCCCAAAAGCAAAAACATAAAGACCATGGGGTTAGTGGCACCGTTTCATTAATTATTAAAAACTAAAAGCAATTGAATGGCCATGTGCCATTTTATACCAGCAGCAAAACAGACCACCCCTCCCTTTTATCCCTTTCGTTTGGGTTTTGACCTCAACCTTGGAGCGTCACAGTACCCCATCGGACTTGGTGGCCGACCATGCGTAGAAGGGACACGATGAGAGGCTAGAGGTAAGTATTATTCTTCCTTTTTATTCTCTTTTGAAACTGATTTTCTTTTTTTCTTTTTCGTGTTTGATACATATTTTTTCTTCCCCCCTTTTCCCTTTGGAGTTTAAAATCGACGAGGGAGGGAGGAGTTCCGGCGACGTGATTTGGTAAGTCCCTTTTTATTTTTCGTATTTATGTAAAAAAACAAAAATAAAAAAATAAACTTAAGATTAAGTAAATAATACGAAAATCACCTTAAAACTTTAAATCTTTTGCTTTTCTATTCCAAATTTTCGGAAGAAAAACCAGAAAGCCCTCCTATTTACGAACGGTTCTCCCCTAAAATACAATCGATTCTTCCCTTTGAAATATCAAAAATCCTCCCCTTGTTACAATGAACATAGGGCTCTTATATAGCCCAAAATCCAAAGGAAAAAATACAAAGAATTTCATTTTCTATTGTTTTTCTTTGCTGCCCTTTTTTGTCTTCTTTTGCAGGTATGGAGTGATGGAGAAGTGCTATTTGCACTATCAATGCAACTAAGGTAGTGGGATTAGGTGATTTAGGGTTTCTTTTTTCTTTTTTAGTTTTATTTTAGGTATTGGGCTTAGGTTTTGGTAGGTGTATTGGGTTTATATTAGGCCCGCAAATTAGGCTTGTATAGCTGCCCCTCTTTGCTCATTCTCGTGTAACGAGAATAGAGCAAAGACTTTCAAGAAAGACCAATTTGCCCGGTTGCACGGTGTCTGGATTTGTTTAGCGCTCCTTTTCTCCAGGTAGCTTTATTCCAATCTTGTCGCTTTGCTTCGCTTTGCTTCGCTTCACTGCTCTACTGCAACTGTAAGAAGGTAAGGTTTGTTTTGATCTGCTCCACTGCAACTCTATGGAGATAAGACATGATAATACTCTAAAATGACGTGTTTTTATATATTAATCATGTGTTTATTTCGAGCTTGAGCCTACTAATTTGAGCTATTTATGTCTTTTTATCTTTTAGGGACTAAATTGGAGGCGAAAAGTAAATTCAAGGGAAAAAGCGTCAATTTGGAGATTAAATGGGCCAATATGCAACGTGGGACAAATATGGTGCCAAAAGTGCGAACATGGAAGGCACAAGGACTTAAAAGCAAATAGAAGAGATTTTATTTTGGAAGACTCTATTTTATTTTATTCTATTAGGATAATTAATATTAAGATAATTATTAGGATTATTCAAATTTAGGATTTTATTTTAATTATCTTTGTTTATCTTTAATTAAATGTATTTATCTTTTAGAATTTAAGTTCAATTAGACTATCTCCCTAGCACTATAAATAGGGGTGAAGTGACTCTATTTGAGGATCTTTTTCGTAAACACTCTCCCCAAAAGTCTTTTGTTCTTTCATATTTCTTTTCAATAAAATTTCTTTTTCCATATTTTTATTTATTTGCTTTCCTCCATTATCATGAACCACTAAAACCTTTCTAGCCAAAAGTTGTCAATATTTCCCCAAAAAGGGTCTTGAGGCCTAGAATCCGTACTTAGCTTTCTGCCAAGTATTCATCGTTCTCTCACTACTGGTGACGCTCCGTCCATGGCCTTTAAGAAGTAAGCTTTTCAGCATATGCAAAGGCGGCCGCTTTGTATGTTTTGGAAGGACTGCATAGTCGGTTCGTTAACTTCTATCGTCGAGGTTGGCGAGCCAAAGAGACAAAATGGTGGGATTCGCCATTGAGAAGCGTTGATCTAGCATAGATTCTTGGCTAGAGTCGGGTTCCTAAAATCGTAAATCTAATCTTTGGAGCTGGTGGTCGAGGCGTCCTCTTCCACTATAACTGGCTTACTTGAGTCGAGAAGGATCATCCAAAAGCCAAGGATTGAGCCCAAGGAGGAATGAGACAACCGAGGTGGAACTTTCCATAAGAATTTCTTTTCACTTAAAACTCTCTTTATTATTTTTTTATTTTCGTAATCATAATTTCAATAAACTTTAAATTGCTTTTTATTTTATTTTCGCTTCCAAAATCAATTCTTAAATTCTGTTTTTTTTTATTTTTTCGAGAACGCAGTTTTCTTGGGCACGATTACTTGAGATTTCGAGAGACAAGCATTCAGTATAATCCGGTCCCGAGGATTCGACCCTACTTCCCTTTACTATTTCTTTTTCATTATTTTACGAGGAATAGGATATTTTGGTGCTCTCAACGACCGCATCAAATTTTGGCGCCACGCGGGACCAACAACATACTAATCTTGTTTTTCTTTGTTTTCTATGACCAGATCTGCTCCAAGTACTCTTGCGTTCGACTCGTAAATCGAAAAGATCTGAAAGCTAATCGAAGGAAACAAAACTAAGGAAAAGCGATCGATGGTGGTTGGAACTCAAAGCAATCCACCGCCAGAAATTAGAATCGACGACGAAGTAGAATCTAGGGTTAACGAAAACCCTACTCAAACGTTAGAAAGTAAAGAAGAAGACGTCGATTCCCCTGAAGAAGTGCTGAACACTAGGGTTGACAAAAACCCTAATTTAACACCTCAACTTATGGCTCAGACAATTCGGCAACTAGCCGAAGCGCCGACAGAACAACCGCCACTATGCATTGCGTATCCTACTATGGATACTGATTTTGAATTAAAGTCAGGCTTGATTCACTCATCGCCAACTTTCCGTGGGTTACAAAATGAAAACCCCCACAAGTATTTAAAAGAATTCCATATGGTTTGTTTGAGTATGAAACCTCGGGGGTGGCGAGGATCAAATTAAATTGCGCTTTCCTTTTTCCCTAGCGATTCAGGTGGAATGGTTATTTTATTTACCTCTGGATCCATTACAACTTCAATGATCTATCTCGTTTATTCCTTAATGTGTTTTTTCCGCATCACGGCGGTGAGTTAAGAAGAGAAATCGTGGGCATAAGGCAAAAGACGCAGAGACTCTATCGACTATTGGGAGCGATTTAAGAAGTTGTGTGCAAGTTGCCCACAACACGGTATATGAACGATCTTTGCTCCAAGACTTTTATGAAGGCTTGAAACCCATGGAGATGAATATGGTAGATGCATGAGTGGAGGCGTTAGTCAACATGACTCCACAACAAGCAAGAGACTTAATCTCTACAATGGCTGCAAATTCCCAGCAATTTCGAGCTAATCCTGAACCCCCTAGAAGGGTTCACCAGCTAAGTAATTCTACAATTGAAGATAGACTTGATAGACTTACTAATATTGTGAATTCCCTTGTTACAGAAAAATCGAAACCAGCCCGAGTATGTGGAATATGTGCTACACCTGAACATACGACTGATGCGTGCCCTAGTCTGTGTGACGATTCTATGGCCCATTTAGATCTTTGTGGGAAATTTTCCTAGGCCACCACAAAGAAGATACGATCCTTACGCCAATACCTACAACCCGTGATGGAGGACCACCTAATTTTAGTTATGGGGCTAATCCACGATATAACCACCATACCAAAATTGAGCCCCACAACAATGTAAGATTCGTGTAATTCTTTAGAAACTTTGGTCAATAAATTAGCAACTAATGTCCTTGATTTTCAACAGCAAACTCTCAATTTCCAAAGAGAAATGAAGGGTTTTCAGCAGAAAACTGAAGCATCCATAAGGGAGTTGACCACATCAATTGAGAAATTAAACTCTCAAGGGAAACTGCCATCACAAACAGAACCAAACCCGAGGCAGAATGCGAATGCAGTAATATTGCGAAGTGAAAAGGTGCTGGAACCAATTCCTGGCAAGAATCTTGGTCAAAAAATCGCCCAGGAAACTCCAGAAAACGACGAACAGATCCAAGCGAAACCCCCACTGCCGAAAATTCAACCTCCATTCCCAGGACGATTAAATCAGTGTCAAAAAAGTAAGGAAGACAAGGAGATCCTCGAAACATTCAGGAATGTTGAGATCAACTTACCACTGTTAGATGCCATTAGACAGATTCCGCGGTATGCCAAGTTCCTCAAAGAACTTTGCACCAACAAATGAAAACTAACAGGTAATGAAAAGGTAAGTGTTGGTGAGAATGTTTCTGCAGTTCTACAGCGAAAAATGCCGGTTAAATACAAAGATAGGGGTATGTTCGCTATTCCATGCAAAATTGGCCATTTGGGAATTAAGAAAGCTATGTGTGATCTAGGGGCCTCCATAAATGTAATGCCTTATTCTATTTATGAATCACTTAATACGGGTTTTTTGACAAAGACAGGTGTTACCATTCAGTTGGCAGACAGGTCTATTGTGCATCCCGAAGGGGTCCTCGAGGACGTATTAGTCAAAGTCAATGGGCTTATCTTCCCTGCAGATTTTTATGTGATAAAAATGGAGGAGGATAACACTCCTGGGTCTTCAGACATCTTGTTGGGGCGACCTTTCCTTAGTACTGCGAATACTAAGATTGATGTACGAAGCGGAACCCTCACGATGGAGTTTGACGGGGAGATTGTGAAGTTTAACGTTTATGGCACTATTAGTCACCCAAGTGAAGTCTTGGACGTAAACCGTGTCGACATAATTGACTCATCAGTAGAAAAAACTTTTGAGTCATCTTATGGAGATAAACCAAAAATGATGTTTGATGATTTTGAATCTGTTAATAAATTATTGGCTCTCATGAATACTAAACTTCTACCTCTGTTGTGCAGGCACCAGATCTGAAATTAAATCCACTTCCTGAACATCTCAAATGCACATTTTTGGAGAATGATGAGACCATTGCCAACTTAAAAGGGATCAGCCCCTTGGAGGAAAATACGGAACCAAAGAAAGAGGCGCAAGGACAATTAAACCCAAATATGGTGGACGTGTTAAAAAATGAGAATTTCCAAGCTCATAAGAACAAAAGAATTCAGCTGGAACAGCCCCAATACTAGTTGAGGCGTCAAGCTAGCGACGTTAAACAAGCGCTTGTTGGGAGGCAACCCAATCTTTATTTTTATTTTTATTTTTATTTATTATTTTCCTTTATTTTCTTTTATTATTTATTATTTATTATTTTATTTTATTTTATTTTAGTTAAATATTAATAAATTTCTCTTCTTCCATCTAGGTGAAATAGAGCGAAAATCTGAAGAAAAAAAAAGATGAAAGTGTGCACCAAAACAACCCTATCCATGGTACCAAGCAGTTCTATTCCATTAAAATGCCATATCCTGCTGCCAAGCAGTTCTATTCCAGCCTGAATGTCATATCTCTGCAGCCAAACAATCCTATTTCAGCCTTAGAATCCCCAAAACCTGCAGCCAAACACCCCTTTTCAGCAAATAAAACCCCCAAACCTTACATTTTTTTTCCCCCAAATTTCTCCATAACCGCCGACTCCTTTCTCCTCCACCACCCACCGTCGATTTCTTAGCCACCATGGTGAGAACCCGAAGCTGAACCGCCGTTGCCACGTCACCCATCCCATTACCACCTCTTGCCGTTTCGCCATCTTTTTCTCCACCGTGTGCGCCTACTGACGGTAACTACATGGGGAGTTTTTCTAAACTTTTTTTTTCTTTCTCCACCTATTTGTTTTCCTTTTACTTTCACATCGAGGACTATGTGTTTTAAGTGGGGGGAGGCATTCTTCGTTGTTATTATCTGCTATTTTTGCTGTCACATTGTTGTTGCTGTTGTTTTGTGCTCATTTCTGCCCATTTATTTTAAGAATATCCTGCCACTTTTCATGCCCAAGATTTTACCAGGAATTGCCTACTGTTTGACCTACAAGCATGATTCTTACCTTCTAAGGAAGTTATGATTTTTCCCATAATTGATGCCATCTCCACTGTTTTATTTTTATTAGGCTAAAAATAATTGTGATTAATAGGGTTAATTCTATCTTGCTTTTCGTAAAATTGATCAAGTTTAATATAAAGTGAACACTTAAAATGATTGCATGCTTAATTAATGTTCATGGCTATTAGGTGATTATTGAAACTTATTTTTGACACTTAAATTTTTTTTCTTTCCTGAGTTCTCAAGAATTTTAAATATCGTTTAATTTTTAATAAATGTTTTCCATGGTTATGAGTACTGACTTAGATCGTGGTGATTGAGTAACGGGTAGGGTGCTTGGGTTGTCATTCTACTTGGCGTCAAAAGGTTGTGTGACGTGTTGGGTAAAACTCCGCTAACCGGAAATAAATAATTTTAGGAGTATGTTCAATGAGTAATGCCAAGGGTGCTTGGGTTGTCATCTCTCTTCGCGTCAAAAGGTTTAATATATTCCTAAGTAAATAAATAATAATAAAATTTTAAAAAATAAAATCAAAAAATCAAACAAAAAAAGAAAAGAAAAAAATAAGTACTAATAAAGTTGCACTTCGGGGACTAAAGGAGGAAATAATTAAGGTGTCTTAGTAGGTTTGGTAATTTACCTAAATGGCATAACTCAAGTCGATCTTAATTTTTGTGTGAAATAATTGGAATACTTTTTCTGTTTTACTTAAAGCAAGCTTAGAGGTCTCTTTATTTTTCATATGCGTTTTTAACTAATTTTTATGAAACTTTGGAGTGGTATTTCTTTTATGGTAGAATCTAGCTTTCACAGTCGATAGGAACCATACTTGAGGGCAAGCATGGGCTAAGTAGGGGGGAATTTGATAATACTCTAAAATGACGTGTTTTTATATATTAATCATGTGTTTATTTTGAGCTTGAGCCTACTAATTTGAGCTATTTATGTCTTTTTATCTTTTAGGGACTAAATTGGAGGCGAAAAAGTAAATTCAAGGAAAAGGCGTCAATTTGGAGATTAAATGGGCCAATATGCAACGTGGGACAAATATGGTGTCAAAAGTGCGAACATGGAAGGCACAAGGACTTAAAAGCAAATAGAAGAGATTTTATTTTGGAAGACTCTATTTTCTTTTATTCTATTAGGATAATTAATATTAAGATAATTATTAGGATTATTCAAATTTAGGATTTTATTTTAATTATCTTTGTTTATCTTTAATTAAATGTATTTATCTTTTTAGAATTTAAGTTCAATTAGACTATCTCCCTAGCACTATAAATAGGGGGTGAAGTGACTCTATTTGAGGATCTTTTTCTGTAAACACTCTCCCCCAAAAGTCTTTTGTTCTTTCATATTTCTTTTCAATAAAATTTCTTTTTCCATATTTTTATTTATTTGCTTTCCCTCCATTATCATGAACCACTAAAAACCTTTCTAGCCAAAAGTTGTCAATATTTCCCCAAAAAGGGGTCTTGAGGCCTAGAATCCGTACTTAGCCTTCTCGCCAAGTATTCATCGTTTCTCACTACTTCTGCCGACTTCCATCCATGGCCCTTAAGAAGTAAGCTTTTCAGCATATGCAAAGGCGGCCGCTTTGTATGTTTTGGAAGGACTGCATAGTCGGTTCGTTAACTTACTGCGTCAGAGGTTGGCGAGCCAAAGAGACAAAATGGCGTGGGATTCGCCATTGAGAAGCGTTGATCTAGCATTACTGGCTAGAGTCAGGTTCCCTAAAAATCGTAAATCTAATCTTTGGAGCTGGTGGTCGTAGGCGTCCTCTTCCACTATAACTGGCTTACTTGAGTCGAGAAGGATCATCCAAAAGCCAAGGATTGAGCCCAAGGAGGAATGAGACAACCGGAGGCTGGAACTTTCCCATAAGAATTTCTTTTCACTTAAAACTCTCTTTATTATTTTTTTTATTTTCGTAATCATAATTTCAGTAAACTTTAGATTCTGTTTTTATTTTATTTTTGCTTCCAAAATCAATTCTTAAATTCTGTTTTTTTTTTTTATTTTTTTCCAGGAACGCAGGTTTTCTTGGGCACGATTTTGCCCAGGATTTCGAGAGACAAGCATTCGTATAATCCGGTCCCTGAGGATTCGACCCTACTTCCCCTTTACTATTTCTTTTTCATTATTTTACAGGGAATAGGATATTTTTAGTGCTCTCAACGACCACATCAAGACACGTGACTTCAATCAATTCCACTGAAACTTCAAGGAGATCTACTGTAGCTTCGATTAATCCACTGAAACTTCAAGGAGATCTGCTGTAGCTTCGATCAATTCCACTGAAGCTTCAAGGAGATTTGCTGTGGCTTTTAGCTGCTCCAACGCCATTTCAGGGAGAAGATATTTGATTTTCAACCTGTTACCTTACTGCTAGGGGGTTAAGGCTTGTCATCATTGATCTGTTTCCCTACTGCTTAGGGGTTTAGATCTGTAAACTCAACCTGTTACCCTACTGCTTAGGGGTTTAAAGTTTGAAAATTTGGCTTGTTACCCTATTTCTTAGGGCAATAATGTTACCCTACTACTTAGGGGGTTAAAGCTTGGTGGTTTGAATCTGCTTCACTGTATTCGAGGAGGCAAAATTCGATGTATTTGATCTGCTCCATTGCAACTTCAGGGAGGCAAGATCTGTGATTTTCAGCCTATTACCCTACTGCTTAGGGGGTTAAGGCCCATCTTCTTTGATCTATTTCCCTACTGCTTAGGGTGATAAGATCTGCAAATTCGGTTTGTTACCCAACTGCTTAGGGGGTTAAAGCCCTTTGAATTCAATCTGTTACCCTACTGCTTAGGGGTTTAAGGTCTGTACATTTAGCCTGCTCCACTGCGACTTCAAGGAGATGAGACTTGTAACTTCAGTCTGCTCCACTGCACTTCAGGAAGATAAGGCTAGTGACTTCAATCTGCTTCGCTGAGGCTTTAGAAAGACAGGATTCGCTGGATTTGATCTGTTCCACTGCAACTTCAGGGAGACGAGACTTGTAATTTTCAGCCTATTACCCTACTGCTTAGGGGGTTAAGGTCTAGTGAATTCACTGATTCTAGGAACATGACCTATAGAATCAGTTCTATGTATTTATGTTTATGCCAACGAATTAGGATGCTATGATCAAAATGAATCAAATGCTCCTAATCAGATGCATTATGAATGATCTATGAATGTATAGGTGCAACATGTTGTGAGCGAGAATCCTTTTTATTGTTTAGGTTGCCATTGCTCTTTGCTCATCAAGGTTCTTTCACTGAAATGGTACCCTGTCTTCTTGTTCAGCTCAAATTTTGAACAGAAAACCCGAAGAGGTAGTCTCAATTTAAACTCTTTCTTCTCATATGCTTCCAATCTTTGAGTTTGGTTAGTTCTAAATAATAGTCCTGTTTTAGGTTCCTGTACTATTTAGAAACTTTCAGAGCAATATGCAGAACTCTTTTTGTGAAAATGGCTTTTAGTCCATTAATCATCATTTCAATGTAAAATGCTTGAAAAAGATTATAGTAATGATGGAATTGAAATTTATCAAAAACAAAATTTGAAGGGAATAGAATCATCACGGTCAATAAACATTGCTGGAATAAAAAATGAATAAGAAGGGAATAGGTGCCCCAGATATCGCAACGTGAGCTTCTCTGTACTGGTTTCTTGAGGACTCCTTTTTGCCCAATATGTGTTTAGGGGATCTAGAGTACTCTTGTAGATGCCCAAAAGTGTAACATCTCTCATCCTTGTTAATTTTAGGTATCATAAGACCATCGCATGCCCCACCTTTGATCAAAATTTGAATCGCCCTTTACGGGTTTTCAATTCAAAATCCCTTTGGTCTCAAGGTGCTCTTTGCGAGTTTTCACCCTGGCCTCTCCCCCTCCCCCCTTTTTTTTTATTAGGCGAAGTATTTCTTAACCGAGTCCGAATTCATGGGATTGGGTAAGGTCTTGCCATCCATTTCAGCCAATATCAATGCTCCTCCAGAAAAGGCTTTCTTTACCACATCAGGTCCTTCCCAATTAGGTATCCATTTTCCTCTGAAATCTTTTTGTATGGGCAGGATCTTTTTCAATACTAGGTCTCCCTCGTAGAATTCTCTGGGACGAACCTTTTTGTTGTAAGCTCGCATCATTCGCTTTTGGTACATCTGACCATGACGGATAGCCCTTAGCCTCTTTTCTTCAATCAAATTCAACTGATCATATCGGGATTGGATCCATTCTACTTCATCTAACTTTACTTCTGACAAAACTCTGAGGGAAGGAATCTCAACCTCGATAGGTAAAACCGCCTCCATTCCATATACCAATGAGAAAGGCGTTGCCCCGGTAGAAGTCCTAACAAACGTTCGATAAGCATAGAGGGCGAATGGCAACTTCTCATGCCAGTCTTTATAAGTTTCAGTCATTTTCCCCACGATCTTCTTAATGTTTTTATTAGTTGCCTCAACTGCACCGTTCATTTTTGGGCGATACGGCGACGAGTTGTGGTGTCTGATCTTGAATTGACTGCAGACTCCCGCTATCATGCTATTGTTCAAATTCAATGCGTTGTCAGATATGATCATTTCCGGCATTCTATATAGATAAATGATTTCCTTTTTTAGGAACTTGCTAACTGCCGATTTTGTAACATTGGCATATGAAGCGGCTTCCACCCACTTGGTGAAATAATCGATGACCACAAAGATGAAACGATGCCAATTTGAAGCTTTTGATGAAATTGGCCCAATCACACCATGCCCCACATCTAGAAAGGCCATGGCAAAGTCATGACATGCAGAGGTGAGGGAGGTACATTAATCTTGTCTCTATAGATTTGGCACTTATGACATCTTTTGGCGTAGTTAATACAGTCTCCTTCCATGGTGGACCAATAATATCCAAACCTCATAATTTGCCTGGCCATTGTAAACCCATTAGCATGTGTCCCACAGACGCCCTCATGGACTTCCTATAAGATTTTCTTAGCCTCTATAGAATCTACACATCTCAACAGTGCTTGATCCTTCCTTCTTTTGTACAGGATCTCCCCATCTAAGACATGGTCATGGGCCAGTCTTCTCAACATTCTTTTGTCATTCTCGGTAGCTTGATCGGGGTACTCACGATTCTTCACATATCGCAGGATATCGTGGTACCAAGGGTGATCATCAATTTCTTCTTCTTCTTCGAGGTTGTAATAATAAGCCGGAGCTTCATAAATGCTCATTTGGATTGGTTTCACATCCTCTGGTTGGTTCACCTTGATCATAGAAGCTAAAGTTGCTAGGGCGTCAGCCATCTGATTTTCTTCTCGTGGGAGGTAGTGGAAGACAATATCATCAAACTCTTTAATTAACTCAAGGATCAACCTCCGGTAATTAATCAATTTGGGGTCTCTTGTCTCCCATTCACCTTTGAGTTGATAAATCACTAGGGCAGAATCTCCATATACCTCTAACACCTTGATTTTACGTTCTATGGCTGCACGTATTCCCATGATGCATGCTTCGTATTCTGCCATATTGTTTGTGTAGTCAAAATCCAATTTACTAGTGAAAGGATAATGATCTCCGTTCGGGGATACCAGGACTGCCCCGATTCCATTGCCCACGGCATTTGACGCACCCGTCAAAGTTTAGCTTCCAAGGATGACCTTCTTGAGGGTCTTCTTCAGTGGTTATTATGTACATTAGATCTTCATTTGGGAAGTCAAAGTTTAGAGGCTCGTAGTCCTCTAGGGCTCTGCTGGCTAGGAAATCTGCTATCGCACTCCTCTTTACGGCCTTCTGGTTCACATAGACTATATCGAATTCAGAAAGTAGAATTTGCCATTGGGCCATCCTCCCGTTCAAAGCAGTCGACTCTATCAAGTTCTTCAGAGGGTCCCAAGTTATGTGATGCAACATATATTGTCTCAGTCTTCGGGTTGTCCAGATTAAGGCACAACACAACCTTTCAATTAACGAGTATCTCGTCTCGCACTCAGTGAAATTTTTACTGAGGTAATATATCGCCCTTTCTTTCCTTCCCGATTCATTGTGTTGGCCAAGCATGCATCCCATAGAATTTTCAAATACCGTCAAATACAGTATCAGTGGTTTATCTGGACTTGGTGGTGTCAACACTGGGGCATTAGACAAATATTGCTTAACCTTGTCAAAGGTCTTCTGGCATTCTTCGTCCCAAACACCAAGGTTGCGTTTCTTAAGGAGATGGAATATGGGGTCACATTTCTCGGTTAGTTGTGAAATAAACCAAGTGATGTAATTTAATCTTCCTAGGAATCCCTGAACTTCCTTTTGAGTACGCGGTGGAGGTAACTCTTGTATGGCTTTGACTTTATCTTGGTCAATCTCAATCCCTTTTTCACTGACTACGAATCCAAGTAGTTTTCCAGACCTAGCTCTGAAGGTACACTTCGCTGGATTGAGTTTCAGCTGGAATTTCCTCAACCTAAAAAATAATTTCCTCAAGACTTGCACATGCTCTTCTTCAGTTCAAGATTTGGCGATCATGTCGTCGACATAGACTTCAATTTCTTTATGCATCATATCATGGAATAGGGTTACCATAGCTCTCTGATATGTTGCTCCCGTATTTTTCAATCCGAACGGCATCACCTTATAGCAAAAAGTTCCCCACATAGTCACGAATATGGTTTTATTCATGTCTTCAGGATGCATCTTGATCTGATTATACCTCGAGAAACTATCCATGAAGGAGAGAGTGAGTAGCCTGCCGTGTTATCCACTAAAGTGTTAATATGAGGCAACAGGAAATTATCGTTCGGGCTGGCTTTGTTTAAGTCTCTGTAGTCTACACACATCCGTACCTTTCCATCTTTTTTAGGGACGGGGACGATGTTGGCTACCCATTCCGAGTACTTAACTACTTGTAAGAAGCCTGCTTCAAATTATTTCTCGACCTCCTCTTTTATTTTCAACAAAACATCGGCCGCATCCTTGAAGCTTTTCTTGAATCGGCTTGCATTTTTCTTTGATGGGGAGCCTGTGTACCACAATGTCAGTACTTAGCCCAGACATATCTTGATATGACCATGCGAATACATCCTTGAACTCTTGGAGTAACTGAATAAGGTCTCGCTTTATCTCTGTGGTAATGCAAGCTCCGATCTTTACTTCTTTCCTTTCCAGTTCATCTCCCAAGTTCACGATTTCTACGGTCTCTTTGTGAGGTAGAATCTGTTTCTCCTCGTGTTCTACCATCCTTAACAAATCAGGGGATAAGTTACAGTCTCCGTCATCCTCAAAGTCCTGAGATCCTTCTAGACACATATCCCACTCAAAAGGAGACTCTGAATGAGTAGCAACGTAACTCACATCATTGATATCTGGAGACCCCTTGTAGGTGCAAAGGAAGATACAAAGAACAAGGGAATCTAAGAACAAAGATATGTATGGTATGATCATGAATGAAAGAATAAAAGAATATTTGTATGGAATAAGTCAAAAGGATGTATTTTATTGAAATAACGATTTCGAACATAAACCTATTTCACAAAAGGACACTTGTTACTCCTAGGCCTAGAGCAATAAGTGTGTTTTGGACATTATTCTGAGTTAGTTCTAAAGACTACAGAAATCTCTTCCACAGTCCAATTATTCAGAACGCTTCCCAACTCATAGGGGCGAATGCCCGAGAAATTCTCTACCCCAGTTCCTTCTTCATATGTGGCATTGATGTCCAAACTCTCCATCATTCCTTCCAAGGTTTCCTTTCCCGACGTCTTCCGCTTGGAGTGAATGACCCCTCCAGACACAAAAGTCTTCGATATATGGGGGAAAATCATTGGTTCCCATTCGATTTCTCCCCTGTTCAATCGCGCTTTCCTTCTTTCTTACTTCTTCTCAAGTTCCTTCTTTCTTTGTTTCATGTCCGGCTTAAACCCTAACCCAAAACGGTCTTGTTTGTCCTTCATTATTGGTACATTAATCCTTCCCTGGAGGTATCTCCCGAGTCCTCTTCCAGGTAGAGCCCCTTTTCCAATAGTTAGCCGTAGTCCCATTATTGTAGTCTCAGATAACCTGGGTATTGGAATCATATTTCCTTCGGTGATGAACGTCGCGTTCACAAACTCCAAAGATCAAAAAGAGCATTCGATTGCTTCATCATTTGCCTCGAGATATAGGGCGTCACTGGTTATTGTCGTGATGATGTCCTCTTCAGCATTGATCGTTACTAATCGACCTTCAGTCACTAATTTCAACTTTTGGTGCAGCGATGAAGGGACTGCCCCTGCCGAGTGTATCCATGGTCTCCCCAATAGGCAATTGTACGAAGGCTTAATATCCATGACCAAGAAATCTACCTCATACATGCTCGGCCCGATTAAGGGGGGTACTTCAATTCTCCCCATTACCTTCCTTTCCGTGCCATCAAATGCTCTCATTATACTTTGGCATGTCTTCATATGGGAACTATCCACTGGCAACCTACTCAGCGTAGATAGGGGTAGGACATTCAGCGCAGACCCAGTGTTGATCAATACCCCCGATAATGTGTACCCTTTACAGCGAGTCGTGATGTGCAAAGCTTTAGTTAATCCTCGGCCTCCTGGTGTTACCTCATCGTCATTGAAGAATATGAAGTTGTCGGCACTTATATTGTTGACTAAGCGGTTCAGTTTGTTTACAGAGATATCATTAGCAACATAAGTTTCATTCAGCACCTTCATCAATGCGTTGCGATGGGTTTTGGAGCTTAAAAGTAAGGCCAGTACCGATATACGCACTGGCTGTTTGTGCAATTGTTCTACGACACTATATTCACTGTACTTTAGAAATTTTAAGAATTCCTTGGCTTCTTTGTCAGTCACTGATTCCTTAACAGTTGGTTCAGGCCCCACCGGCTTCTCTTTCTTTTGCTCAATTGCTAATGATTTTTCTTTAACCTGTTCAACTTTTGTACTTGGAGTATAACGTCTTCCACTGCGCGTATAAAAACCTTCATCTTGAACTTCCTCTGATGCATTAATCGGGGTCTTCTCTCCCGAGAATGTCACATTGCAGCTATAGTTCCACGGTACCCTTTTGCTATCCTTGTAAGGGAAAGCAACGGGCTTACGGATCACGACCTTTGGCACAACTTGTGCCCCAGCTTTATTCATTCTCGGACGTGATATGATAACTACTGGGTGGTTGGCTTTCTAAACACCCTTCATTGATCCTTCTTCGGAGGCACACACATCTGTTTCTTCCGGGCTCCCGACATATTTGAAGAATTCCAGCTCCTTATTATCCATCAATCCTTGTAACAAAGCCCTGAATTCGCTGCATTTCTGAATCTCGTGATCCTCTTGATCATGGAACTCTCAATAATTCTCCGCTTCTCGAGGTCTGACCCCTGAATTCTGTTCTATCAACCCTCTTTCCACCATTTTCTTCCAAACTTCCTCGAACGAGGTATTCACTTCTGCAATACTCATCTTAATTTCTTTCCCCGAACTCTCGATTATTGCATTTATTCCCTTATCCCCATGGTTAGGTAATCTCTGTATTGGATGCATCATCAAATTTCACAATCCCCATGTTGATGAGTCTTTCAACCAATTTCTTGAAAGTGGTGCAGTTTTCTATCGAGTGTCCTATGGCTCCCACATGGTATTCGCATTGGGCATTTGCGTCATACCATTTGGGGTATGGAGGTTGCATTGGCTTCAGATAGAAGGGAGACACGACATGTGCATCAAATAAACTCTGGTATAACTCTTTGTACGTCATTGGAATGGGCGTAAATTGAAGTTTCTCCCTATTTTGTTTTATGTTGGGCTCTGGTCTGGGTGGGCCCTGCTGTCCAGTAGTTGTCGACCTTGGTTGGCTTACGGTGATCGATTTCGAATATGAGCTCACATTATTTACCTCGTGCTCTTTCTTTCTCGGCGCTGACCTCTTAGCGTTTTCCCCAGCCTCTATTTTCCCACATCTTATGGCATTTTCTATCATTTCTCCAGACATTACTATGTCCGAAAAACTCTTGGTTGCGCTACCTAGCATGTGGTTAATAAAAAGGTGCTTTCAGGGTATTGATGAAGAGCATAGTGGTTTCTTTTTCCAATAAAGGGGGTTGGACCTGTGTGGCCACTTCTCTCCATCGCTGGGCGTACTGCCTAAAGCTCTCATTATGCTTTTTCTCCATATTCTGTAGAGTGATTCTATCAGGGGCTATGTCCGCCACATAACCGTATTGTTTCATGAAGGCTTCTGCTAAATCTTTCCATGAACTGATCTGGGCGCGACTCAGTTGTTTGTACCATCTAGAAGCGGCCCCAACCAGACTTTCTTGGAAGCAGTGAATTAATAGTTGGTCATTGTTGACATGACTTGCCATTCGTCTGTAGAACATAGTGATGTGAGCTTCGGGACAGCTAGTCCCGTTGTATTTCTTAAATTCCGGAGTTTTGAACTTGGGAGGGAGTACCAGGTCCGGAACCAAACTTAATTCCTTAGCATCGATTCCACCATGATAGTCGGTGCTTTCCATTTCTTTAAATTTTTCTTCCAACCATTTACACCTTTCTTCAAGCTCTCTCGGGAGTTCTACCCTTGTCTTTTCTGCTTCTGTTACTTCATCAGGATTGAGGACCATAGGGTTGGTTGGGTTGTCCTCCGGATTAGAGCCCAAGCCGGCCTAATAATTCATCGGTGCCGAAACACCAGCCTGAAATGGTTGGGGCCTAATTGTGATCGATGGCCTTCTTGGGTACATGTCAGGTTGTGTCTGAACGTCCGCTGGGGCAAAACCCGGAGGGTAGGTAAGATCTTCATTATCTTCTCTCGTATTAATCAAAGAGCTTTTCCCTTTTTCTAATCCGCCAGCCAATAGACGAGTTAATTGGTCCATCATGCTTTTCTAGGACTCCAACATATGGTCCCTCATATCTTGCTGGATTTTGGCAAGCTGTTCTTGCATACGTGTTTGTAATTGATCCTACATCTCTTTTTGCATTTGTTCTAATCTCTCTAACCTTTGATCCATTGCTCTTGTTTTTCCTCTTGTACCGTAACGATGTTCTAGGGTAACTGCCATGAGTTTTAGGGTTTTTTGTGAGTTTTAGTGCATGTGATGCAATGCCGATGCATGAATGCAATGAATGCAAAAAAGCGTTGATTCCAATTCGATTTCATTAGAGTAACTTTTCTAGAAAACAAGTTTTTTTACATAAAATAGATTACATATAAGGCTTGGCCCTGATACTTAAGGCCTTGACCTGCCTAAGAAGCCAAGCTAGCTTTCGACCTCGGTCCGATTCTGACTTGTATTTTAAACTCAGCACATCGACTTGTACTGCTAATGTTTGCAAGTGGTCAGCCACTTCTCGCACTTGAGTCAAAGCTTCGCCCATGACATAGTCCCTGCTCCTGACTTGGTCTTGAGATTGATGAAGTTGCTCCTTCCATCGCTCGTTATTTACCTTGAGAAGTTCTATCTAAAGTTAACGACTTTCCAGCACTATTTTGAGTTCTTCTATATTCTCTTTTAATTCTTTGATTCTGTTCTGACTAGCTTTTAACTCGATTGCAGAGTTACGCGAGCGATACTAATACAATGACCTCTCTAAATCTGATACCCGGGTCTTTAACCCTTCTTTCTCATTCTGGCTTTCTACCAAACTTCTTTTCAGAGCACCTTCTCGAGCTTGAGCATCTCGAAATTTTTCTTCCCACTGGTTGTCTTTGCTTTGTTCTTCTTTAACTTCATGCCGCCACTGTTCGGATGTTTTTCCTAACCCAGCAGTTCGTATTGATCTGCGCAGCTTCTTATAGTCCGTTTTCAAACTATCCAAGTCCTCTTCAGCCTTGTTTTTCCCTTTTCTGAGTTTTTCAGCTTCTAGTTTCTTGACATCGACATCTAACCCTAACTGCATCTTTTCTTCTTCCAATTGCTTGATCCTTTTTTCTAGCTCTAGACTCTTTCTCTCAAAATCTTGCCTGATGATTTCTAGCTCAGAGGGGATTACTTTCAAGTGCTCTTCTATCAACTGAGGATTCCCTTGATCTGATGTAGGGATGTTGTCGTTAAGTCTCTGATTCCACCATCAGTCGTACTCAGGAGTAGTCATGGGATTGGCAGCAAATTTTTCATTTTACGAGTCTGGTTCGAGGCTATTTGATATCTCGCGAACTTTCTTTTTGTAATTATTCCCTGTGAACACGAACTCGCACTGGGCTAACCCGTATGTTGGTGGTGTAAATTGTCTGGATCTGTACTGTTGCAATGCAAGCAGAGGAGCATACTCGACAGCTCCCCATGCTCCTAACAAGGAACCCAATCGAAGTCTCTGCATCGGTATAATATTTCATCAGGAACCATCCACGGGGCTCTCCATTCAACATCTTCTTCTTGCAAATTTTGGAGAACCGTCATCCAATTTTCTTCTGTAACATCATCTCGCCTTGGTGTAGCCACTAATTCTTTCAGCGGAGAGTAATTTTCAGAGAAGATACGTTACGAGACCTTTTCCACTTTCCAAAAATGGCTGTGGAACCAAGATAGCAAGAGCTGTGCGCATCCAATAAATCTCCCTTCACCCACTCTTCTACAAGCATTCAATGATCTGAAAGTTTCAGCCAAGATTGCAGGTATAGGTGTGGTTCCTTTACCAAGCCTATCAAAAAGGTCGGCAACAGCCTCGTCTACATCCCCCAAAGCTTTGGGGAAGATGACCAGTCCATAAATGCTCAAGGCAAAGACATCTATCCTTTTCTTTATATCGGGGTGCGCTAAGATTAGATCCTTCAGGTTCCTCCAAGAAATGCATTTACCATCTCTTTTTTGTTTGATCCGAGTTGTCACCCACTGTTCGCTCATCCCTGTGATGTTCATCACTTTTTGAAAATCTTTGGGACGTTAGCAGTGTCCGCATAAATTTCATCAAACTAAATCTTTGGGCAATAGAGCAAGGTCGTGTATTCTTCTATTGTAGGTACCAAATCTACTTTCCCAAAAGTGAAGCAACTGTAAGCAGAATTCCAATATTGGGCAAGGGCTCGAAACAAGTATTCATCTACCTTGACATCGAGCAGATAAGGTAAATCACCGTAATGACAATAGAATAGCTGTTTGACCTCGTCATCCCACAGTCCCCAAATTTCTTTCATCTCTTGGAGATTATTCTGAGTTACGCTGATCCGAGTAAAGTTCCATAACTCGACACGCACTTCCGATAAGATCATCACCTTTCTCTTGTTGTGCTGTCTCAGCCCATATTTGGACAGTCGCGTTGTCTTCTACTTTATCAAAAAACCCCTTTTCCATGATAAGCTATCTATTTAGGAACCGAATGCGAATCAACACCTTTTATGATGAAAATGCCATGCAAATACAATCAAAGTAAAACAAAGTAAGTCAGTAATTTATACATAGTTTAAAGCAAACAAAGCATAATAAATATAGCACTTGCTCAGGTAACCACTAGGGTTTCGGAGTGGCTCTACCTAGGGTGGGTTCTTAAGGCTCGCTACATGGTGCTTGGTTCTAGAGTAAGGGTACCTGAACCAGCAGATTCCTTGGTCTTCACCCATTATAGGCTCATACAGACCGAGTTCAGTTCAGGGGAATACATTTCCCTATGGCTGCACGGAGATGAAAATCTCACGAAGACATATGTACGGATGTATCCCGAAAGTGATCCACTATCCTGCATGGAGGTGAAAACCTCACGAAGGAGTAGTTTCTCACTCCCACTTAAAGGGGTGTGACCACAGCGGTCATGCAATGCAATGTGCGAGGATATATGCATAAAAACTTGAAGCGATAGGAATAAAATGATGAAAACCGCAAGAAAAAACGGGTGAAATGCAATGAAAGGATCGTATATCAAAATCAAATTTTTAATTTTCGACAAAAAGAAAAAAGTTAATCAACTTGTGGCTTGACTCTCTTATTTTGTCCCCAGTGGAGTCGCCAAGCTGTCGTAACCATTTTTTTGAAAAAACGGGAATCAACTTGATATTGAAAACGAAATTAAAACGGGAGTCGCCACCAATCTTTTTAGGTGTGATCAGATCACCTTGTAAAAGTGGTTGTTTTTAATAAATGGTTTGATTTATTTAAACAACGATTTTGGTCCACGCAAATCAAGAAAACAGGATCAGGAGTCAGTTATGCACGAGGAAGGATTAGCACCCTCGTAACGCCCAAAAATTGGTACCTAGTTGATTAATTAGTGTCTTAGTGTCGAAAATTGAAAACTTGAAAGACTTTGAAATATGATCCCTCTTTAAAAAATGCTCAGATGTTAAAGACCTTCTCGTCTCAAAATATAAAATGTCACATCTAGTAAGTTAGGACACGACATCTTGAATTTTCAAGAGCGAGCTCGCCTCTTAAAGTTTGCGTATTTTAACTTATTAAAAGGGTATTCGTTTATTTAGAGTAAACGAGAGAAATCGAAACCAGTGAGTTAGGGCACGTTTTTCGAATTCTCAAACACGAATATTGCCTTTATTTTCAAGAATCTTATTTCGAGGTAACAAAATGTCATACCCGTAAATTAGAGCATCACATCTCGTATCTCCAAGAATAAGCATTTTTCAAAACTCAGATTATGATTTAAGAGGATATTCCGTTATTTAGGTTAAATGAGAAAAGTCGAAACCAGTAAGTTAAGGCACAATTTTCTCGAATTGTCAAATACGGAATATTTACTTTTATGAAAGAATTATTTTGGGTCGGGTAAAGGATTATATAACATGAATTAGTGAAAACAAAAGAAATAAATCCTTATGTTAACAAGCATAATAATGAATGAGTAGTATAAATGATGAAAAATGAAAGAAATAAACGAGCTATGTAACTTCAAAGGAGAATAATAGATAAAAATAATAAAAATGATAAAATAAAAGTAAATAAGAATAGAGAATTAAGTAAAAAGGAAACCTAACGAAGAACCGATAAATAAATAAGTAATATATAAAATAGTAAAAGAAAAATAATAATAATGTTGCCAAAAGGTAAAAATGTGTTAATAAGGATAATAATAAAAATAAAAGTAGGATAATATGCTGATAATATAATAGTAATGATAATAGTAATAATAGTAAAAATAAAAATAACATAATAATAAAAAATAAGATAATAATAATAGCAATAAAAAATAATAATAGTGATATTAGTAGTGATAGTAATAAAGTAATAGTAATAAAAATAGTACTAATGTCAATAGTAATAAAATAAGGAAAATAAAAATTGTAATGATAAAATGATGTAAATAATAATATTAAAATAAAATAACAAGTAACAATAGTGAAAATAATAAGTATAATAATAAATATGATGATATATAAAGATAATACTATATATAAAAAGTATATGTATATATGCGTATAAGGAAATAAACAAAATATTAATAATAAATATAATAGGGTAAAGTAATTATAACATGTACATGATATGATATTAAGAGATATAATATAGTATTAAGAATGTATACATAGTATATATGCCTAGAATAATAATAATAATAGTAAAAATAATCGTTAATAATGCTATATAGATAGATATAGTAGTAGTATATACATAATGTAGTTATTATTATAAATATATACATAAGATAATATAAAAAATAAAAAGTATACGTAATATATTACTAAAGATATAACATATAGAAAAACACAATATTAAAAGGACATATATATACAATACACATATATTATAAATAATGATAATGTTAGAAAACAACTATTAGTGATATTACATAGGTATATACGTATATGCTTAAAAATGTATAATGACATAATATATGTATATATACGCGTAACATGGAGTATAATTAAAAGAATATATATATTGCATACAAATACATTAATAATAATAATAATAATAATAATAATAATAATAATAATAATAATAATAAAATAAACTAATTAATTTGATGATAAAACAGTCAAGAATCCCAAAGAAAAGACTAAATTGAAATTTAAATACAAAAATTGGGGTGAATTTTAAAAAAGTAACAATGAGCTGATTTGAAAGGACCAAAAAGGATGAGGGACCATTTGTACAATTTGTCCCAAAAGCAAAAACATGAAGACCATGGGGTTAGTGGCATCGTTTCATTAATTATTAAAAACTAAAAGCAATTGAATGGCCATGTGCCATTTTATACCAGCAGCAAAACAGACCACCCCTCCATTTTATCCCTTTCGTTTGGGTTTTGACCTCAACCTTGGAGCGCCACCGTACCACCATCGGACTTGGTGGCCGACCACACATAGAAGGGACACGATGAGAGGCCGGAGGTAAGTATTATTCTTCCTTTTTATTCTCTTTTGAAACTAATTTTCTTTTTTTCTTTTTCGTGTTTGATACATATTTTTTCTTCCCCCCTTTTCCCTTTGGAGTTCAAAATCGACGAGGGAGGGAAGAGTTCCGGTGGCGTGATTCGGTAAGTCCCTTTCCCCTCCCTTTTTATTTTTCAGATTTATGTAAAAAACAAAAATTAAAAAAATAAACTTAAGATTAAATAAATAATACGAAAATCACCTTAAAACTTTAAATCTTTTGCTTTTCTATTCCAAATTTTCGGAAGAAAAACCAGAGAGCCCTCCTATTTACGAACGGTTCTCCCCTAAAATACAATCGATTCTTCCCTTTGAAATATCAAAAATCCTCCCCTTGTTACAATGAACATAGGGCTCTTATATAGCCCAAAATCCAAAGAAAAAAATACAAAGAATTTCATTTTCTATTGTTTTTCTTTGCTGCCCTTTTTTGTCTTCTTTTGCAGGTATGGAGTGGTGGAGAAGTGCTATTTGCACTATCAATGCAACTAAGGTAGTGGGATTAAGTGATTTAGGGTTTCTTTTTTCTTTTTTAGTTTTATTTTAGGTATTGGGCTTAGGTTTGGGTAGGTGTATTGGGTTTATATTGGGCCCGCAAATTGGGCTTGTACAGCAGCAACTAGTCCCTTTGATCTGTCTAAGGTTAGGCAAATATTGTCTTACCTGACAACGTGTCTTCACAGATTTGACAAGAAAAATTTCCAAGACTCGAAGTTCTCACTCTCCACAATGACAAAAGCGATAGGAAGTACATTTCGGTTGCCGTATTGTGCAACCGTAATCAAGAGTATTTGCATGTATTTGCCGTAGAGCCAAGTTCTGTCCACCTGCACTATCGGTTTGCAGTGAGGGAATGCCCTAACACAAGACTCGAACGTCCAAAATAATTGATGGAAAACTTGTTTCCCCAATACTATCTCGCTGTCTGGGCTTTATGGGGCAGTGTTTGCAAATCAGCCATCGTCCCCGGCACATGCTCCCGCATCGTGGCTACCAACCCTTAAAGTTCATTGTATGATGCATCAAAGTCACCATACAATTGTTATATAGCCATTTGCTTCGCCCACCATGCCTTCATGTAGGAAACATTGTACTTGAATCGAGCTTGCATGTCCATAATAAATGTAGATACAGGGATGGTGGGTGAGTCTTTCACCAATGGGATGATTCAGTTGCATATGATTTTTGCATTCAACTTTTGATAATCTTGCGACATAAGCGACCGTGCATGCTTGAAAACCTTCTATTTTCCTGATTGTCCACATTTGTATCCGTTGTATTAATATAGCTCAAACATGCCACTTACAGCCACTTGAGGATTTCCAACATTATCTGACATATAAAGATTGTGTTGACTTCGTGACTTTGTAGTCGACAGATAGCTTCAAGTTGTACTACTTTATTACATGTAAGTAGTGTTTTTTGTTATCGAATTGTTGTCTTACAAACAAATCTTCAGTTTTTGGTTCTTCATCCAATAGGTGAGTCATTACTATATTTGGATATTCGGAGAACTCGCGTGCAAACACCGCATCAAGATCTACATCAGTCTATGTCTTCACCCTCCACAGGGCTTTCATTGTCTATGTCTTTAGGGATGTCATCCAAATCGGGGTCACTCAAATCTTCACTATCGAACCCTTCTTTATCAGAACCTTCATTATCAGACCCTTCATCACCATCTTCTGTGGTGGCCAACACCTCTGGATGAATCTCTAGATGGTGACACGGGATTGGGACATTATATGAACATCCACCGTAGTTTGAATTTTCAGGAGTTTGCAATGACCCTCTACAACCTGACCGATCTTCCTAGTAGACATTAAGAGCAAAATCAATTCCAAAATATTGACTTACTAGAATTACAACTTGAACAGGTTTTGGTTCAACTATCTCCGCAAACAACTTAATTGGGCTAGGATTATCCATCTTAAAGGAGCAATAAATTGCTATCATTGTGCCTAGATCATCATAATCGTCAAGCTCTATTTATAATAACTTAAGCGGATCTGTTGAAATAAAAAATTTGTAAAACAGTTTTAACATTTGGTTCTTGCAATGGGTAGCTGTTTTTATACTGATCTTCTGTTTCAAATTCATCAACAAAACACACTTGTTGAATCTCATTCCGATTTTCTGTTGACTTTGAAAGACACAACCTTCTTCAACTGTATTTATCATTTCACCATCAAAATGAACATAAACAAATAGAATTTGGGAACTCATCTTCAACAATTTTTGCTTCCTTCTTAACAAACAAAACTGATATTTTTAGTATCGATTTTCAACTGATAAAAAAAAAAGCTCAAATGGAAGACAAAACAACTCTTTATATTGAAGGGGTGTCATCCTTCAGTGTCCCAACACCCCAAATTTTTTTCTTTCGATTCCTGAAATGGTTGATGTCGGTCATCTAGTTCCCCAAATCCATTTTTTTTATCTGATAAAGTAGATGCCGACCATTACTGTGCCAACACAAAAAAAATTATTTTTTAATCCGAAAAGCTGATGCTGACCATCTAGTACTCCCAACCCAAATTTTATTTATCTGATAAAGTGGGTGCCGGCCATCAGTGTGCCAACACCCAAAAAAAATATTTTTTAAAAATTATAAAGTGGTGTTGGCCATTTATCTCCCCCAACCAATTTTTTTTCAAATACTGGTATAACTATATACCAATGTGGTACCGTATGAAAAAAACCCCAAGTGCCGGCCATTAAGTCTTTCAACCCCCAAAATTAATTTTTTTAAGCATAACACAATCATCAGGTAATGATTGAGTCCAAAATTAAAGTGATGTTGCCCATTAAGTCCCCAACCTCATTTTACTATTCCTTTTAGTTTATTTGAATGATTGTTTTTAAACTTAGGTTATTTTTATAATTATTTATTTAGATAATTATTTTTAAATTTGGGTTATTTTTATAATTATTTTTTTTCGGTCATTTTACTAAAATAACCCAACTTACTAGATTCCAAGTAAGCCATATTATTTTACCAAAATGTGTTGATAAGAATAGTGGAGTAGATATCACTTTTTCAGTCAAAAGCAAACACTAAGTATTGCATGCGTGTTGTGTTCATATCCTATTTTTAGAATCCCTAAAGGTCAATGCCATTGTTTCAATGGCATCTAATAAGCAAAAAAGTTTTTTTTCCACAAATTAATTATAAAAAGCGACATCGTTGAATATTGTATTGAAATTTATTAGTATTTTTGACCATGCATTTTCAAAAGCTTAGAACTATGTACATGTGAAAAAAAAAAAAAAGAAGGAAAGAAAGCATTTATGGATGGAGAAATTGTAATATAGACCCTTTCGTTTTTTTATATAATTTTTAGTGATATTTTACTAGTTATTTTTCACAATAATCTTTTGTTCTTTTTCGATCCCATCCCAGCAAATTTCTTTTGTTTAAAACAATTTTGTCTCATCTCCTTCTAAACTTTAAGTAAGGCTCTGTTTGTTTTATTGGAAATAGTTTTCAGAAAATGATTTTTAGAAAATGAATTATTTTTCTGAAAAAGTTAATATTTTTAGTGTTTGAATGAATTTGTGTAAAATATTTTCTGTTGTTTGGCAAATTTCTTGAAAATATTTCTTAAAAGTTGTTTTCAATGAAACAAACATATATTTCAGATTCATGATAAAGAGTTTAAATGAAGTAGTGAATTGAATACAAATTGATGTTAAGGTGAAATTATAATAAATAACGAATCTTGATGATGTTAAGGACTAAATTGTAACTTTGTGAAATTTATAATTGAAACAAGAGAAGTGATATGCATGAAAATTTGTTATGTGTATGAATTATTTGATTACAGTGCTTATATGGTGAAAAACAAATTACATGGCAATAGGGACTAAATTAAAAAATGTACAAAAGTTTAAATGTGAAACAATTTAATATGTGAATAAGGAAATTGTGATAAAAGTTTAATGAATGTGTTATGAGATGATGGAATATGCATAAAGTATTGTAAAAGTAAAATATGTGGATGAAATAATAGAAGTGAAATACATAGAAATTTGATATGTGAAATAAGATATTGAGATAAATTATGTGATTAAAGTGTAACAAGAAATAAAATTAATTTAATACGAATAATTAGTGAATATTGAAGTTTTATTACAAAAAGTTATGAAAGTTTATAAAAAAATTTGATAAGTGAAGAATGTAATAGAGAATGTAATATTTCAGTGCTTTGACCCAATGTTTAGATCAAGTGTGGGGGTGTTATAATGAATAAAGTCTTATTAGTTTGGAAAATATCTTACCGAAAAAAATTGATAAAACATTTAATGAGAATAAAAGAACAATTTTACATTACTGAAAAATATTTTATGTTGACCTCTTCCTTTTATCTGATTTACCCATCCCAAGATTTTCATAGGCAATTGCAAGTAAATTTTCTTCAATATCATCAACCAACCATCCATTTATGAGTTTAGATGGCATGGCCTTTACTCATGCATTGATTGAACTTAGGCCATTTTCAACCGATTGGTAATGGCCAACTTGAGACTTTCTCACTAATCCCTTTAACCTTTTTTTCACCATCGGCCAACTTTTTCATTTGATTCAAACGCCCAAAACTATCAAGCCCAATTGATTTAACTTGTGGCCAATCATAACCACCATATTCCACTTCTCCCACATCACTCCACTGGTCTCTCAACCTTTGTTGATGCCACTGGTTACCCCGTTGGGTTCTCTGTTCATCTCTCCAATCCCACCTCTTCATTTTTGACAATTGATTATAATTTTACATAATAAATCACAGTAGATTTTAAAATAACTTAATTTTTTTAAGTTTATTATTATTTTATAAAATAAATAACTATTAAAATTGAAATAGATATTTAAAATATAAATAATGTTACAATAAACTATTTAGTTGTAACAATATTAAAGTTTATTTATTAATCTATATTCATTAATCAACAATTAAAATTAAGTTAGAAATTATACATAAAAATAAAATTTCACATAATCTACTATTATCATGTTTTTAAAATTAAATTTAGATATTATTACATTTTAATTTTACAGCCATATTATTAATGAAACATTACAAATTTTAAGATATAATTAAATGTAATTTAACTAATACATGCAATTAATCTTATATTGCACGGATAAAAAAATCTAATATATTAACTAAATGTAATTTAATTATAATGTTACAATAAATTATTTAGGAATCACAATATTATATTACATTTTAGTGGTAATAGTAGTCCTTAAAAAGGGTAATAATATTAATATTTATTAAATATAAATTATTTGTATAACAATTGGTTTTTATGAATTATGCTATATAAATACTTTTTATTAGAAAAACACTATAATTTCTTTTCTTGGGTAAATAGGTATGAATTCAAAATAAATCAAAAATTAAATTAATTCTTTCAAATATGTTATCTAAAAATAATATATATATATATATTTCTATTTTTGAATAAATCCTGTACAAATCCGATTTCAAGAAGTGAGAGAGCAAGCGTAGGAACACTTCTAAATACATTATTTAAAAATTAAAATATTTTTTTTGAACTTTTTATTGAATCAGTCCTACATAAATCCTAAGTTGACCTATCAATTAACATATCAACATACTAATTTAAATTTGTAAATTATAAATTTAATAAAATATGAGGATAAATCTCAAAAGTATATATAAACTTTGATTCAATGTGAAATTTGATATATGAATTTTGATTCAATCATACATATTTAAAGAAATAAATATACCAATTTATTTTTATGTTGAATAAATATAATTATTCGTGCATGTAATATATAAACATAAAATGATGGTATATTGATAATTGTGTTAATAGTTTGTGAGAATTGGATTAAATTAAAATTTCATATATAAAATTACATAAAATCAAAATCCATGGATACAATTACACGGTAGACCAAAGTTCATGTATAATTTTAAAATTTATCCCTCAAATATATTTTTAACCAAATTAACAGTCAAGCTATATTCTTGACTGGTATTATATAATTAACTGTCAAGCTATATAATTAACCGAATTAACCGAACAATATAATTATTAACAACACCAACTCTGACTATCTTAAGCTTTCCTATAAAAATAGTACCAGTTTTAGGCTCTAGCATTATTGTGGGTTTTTTTTTAGATAAATAACCCCCAAAAATTTAAAAATTATGAAAATAACTCTATGTTGGAACATTTTCAAATATTTATAGTGTTCCAATAACTATAAATGAATGGGTGTAATTAGTCAAAAGATAAATCCTTTGGTCATTGGTCAAAAGTTATATCATTTGATTTTTGGAAAAATTTATAACTATTCAAATAATATTACTTGAATAGTTATACAATTAGATGAATAATTATTATCATTTTATTTATTTAGAAAGACACCTATTGAAAGATGTCTTTCTGAAGAGACATTAAAATTTCTATAAATAGGAATGAGATTTCATTTGAAAACCACACCAGCAAATTCTAAAATTCTTTCCTTCCTTTCTCCATTTTCTAATATTATTAGATTATTCTATAAAGTATTACTTCAGAAATCATTTGTAAAAATTGAGTTTCTTGTTATACATTACTCAGTGCTTAGTGGACTATTCTCGTCAGTGCAAAACACAAATAGTCATTGGCTTTATTGTATCATCGAGGTTAATTTACTTAAAACGCTTTTGCACACCGAAGATAGGTGGGGGTGAATATAACCTTAAACATAGTGGCTTGATACATGCCTTGGAGCCTTGTCCTATTTCTTCTTTTTCTATTTGAGTTCCGTTTGTGTATTTGAGATTTTCTTCACCGGAGATTTGTACTAATAATTTTAAGGTTACATTTCATGATAACTACCACAACACATGAAAGTGAAACACTAAGGGAGTTGGCTTCCAACTTTGTCAAACTTGATCGTTGTGATGGTGGCAATTTCCAATTATAGCAAAAAAAAGATGTACTTCCTATTAACGACTTTGAAGATTGCCTATGTTTTGGATACACTAAGACCGAAAGAGAAGGAAAACAAATCTATTGCTGCAACATGAGAAAGGCAAAATTAGGACAATGTTGATTGCATGTGTATATGCCATATATTGAATGGTTTATCTGATAGTTTATTCGACACATACTAGAACGAGGCCACCGCTAAGGAATTATGGGACAAATTGGAGACAAGATACATGACCGAAGATACTACAAGTAAGAAATTTCTTGTCAGTCGTTTCAATAGTTATCAAATGGTTGATGGTCATTCTGTTATGGAATAATTTCATGACATTGAAAAAAATGCTGAATCAATTGAAGCAATATGATATTAAAATAGATGAAATGATTGTTGTATCCTCCATAATAGACAAACTTCCTCCATATTGGAAAGACTTTAAAAGAAGTCTAAAACATAAGAAAGAGGAAATATATCTTGAGGCTTTAGCAAATCATCTTCCTATTGAAGAATAATATCGAAAGCAAGATCAAAACCTAAATTTTGAAAATGCTAAAGTGCATGTTATAAAGAAACAAAAAGGCTCATGCTATCATTGTGGTAACCTTGACATTTCAAGAATGAATGTCATCTTCTAAGATTGATAATAATGAAAAGTTCGTCGCAATGATAACTGAAAAGAATATGGCACAAGATGATAGTACATGGTGGATTGATATTGAAGCAACCAAACATGTGTACAAAGACAAAATCATGTTCACAAAGTTCACACAATGTGAAAATGACAATATCTTGTGTTGGGAAATGTGCCCATATTATAGTAAACATGTAACTGTTTTCTATTTATTTGAACAATGAATAAAAAATAAAGTTAATTTCACATTTTACTATTATTTTTTTTGTATTTTCTGTCTTTTATATTTTGCATTCATAGCGAAATTGTAACAAACAAATATTATCTCATTGATTGTCTAAAGTTCAAACTAAAGATAAGTGGCATTGTAAAGAATGTTTACAGTGTGAGAAAGACAACTTACTTCAGTAGATAATCTAAATGAGTCCGTAATCCTGTAAAAGATTCAAAGTGAGCATTTAATTCAAATAATGAGAAGGATTATTATGTCATCTACAATTCCAATTGGAGAGATGACTAGTCTTGGCTACTGGAGTAGTTGACTCCATGAGTAGAGACATTGATGTATTTATGGTAAAATGATACATTGGAATGGACCCAAGATGAATTAATTCTAAATCCATTTACGAATTAATTCACTTGTGACATTCATGGTGTGATTTACCTGAGTTAGTCACTATCCATTCATATGCAACTCATGTGCTTTGATATAAGTGGAGGCTTATGCTCTAAAGATGATTGAGCCCATAGTCGATATGTTGGGTACATGACTTGTGTCTGGCACGGCTTTACTAGAAACAGTGGAATTCATAGCTTAATTAAAGAGTTAATGATATCCTCTCATTGGCATTGTGTGGATTGATAAATATGGAATGCGGCCATAGGTTGCTTGTTCCCGAATGAGCAATTTATCATAGCCATTTATTGATAGTGATCATATTAATAATTAAGAAGACACAATGGTGAAAATAAGATAAAATAGAATTGTATTGAGTGAACAGATTTAACTTAAGGAATCAAGGATATCATATGATGGTAACACACACATGACGAGGTCATTAGACAAAGCAGTTGGATGAATTGTTTTTGTAAAGAATATACAATAAGGAGTTTTCAATCATGGTACTTCTTGTGGATTGACTTCATAATTAAGTAATTGCGAATTATCGCAACGGTGCTTCTGGAGATAATTGCAATCACTAGAGCCTAATTGTATATGTCCGGTTAGTCCCTGTGCTAGCTCAATAAAAGCTCGATCAAACTGCATTTGAATCAAAAGAAAATTCTATGACTTTGAGAATAATTTAATTGAGTCAATTTATTTGATGTAAAATTAAATTAGGTGGTCGTGAGAATTGTTTAATTAGAGAATTTGATTAAAGAATTTTCTTGAAAAATTAATTTGGAAAATCTAAGTAATTTTTGGAAAAATTAATTTTGATCAAGTAAAATGAAATTAATCAAATCAATTAAAATTAATATGATATTTTCAAAAGTTAATTTTCAAGTCAGACAATCGGCCTCATGCTTACTTAAAAACTAGACCTGGGAGCCCAAAACCGAGACTAAGACCCAAAAACTAGTCAAATCAGGGCCGGTATATGAAACCTGGCCAACGGTCCAATAGGTGGCTAGACCAGACAGATCGAGTCATCACTAACCCAGCCGAACCAACAGTAGTCAAACTGACTCAGGGTACCATAAGGGTGTCGCACCTACATCACTGGACACAGCGGTGCTGGTGGCTACAACACCGATGTCCAAGTGGCCGGCGGCAGTTGGTCGTTGGTGGTTGAGCAGTGGAAGAGTTACACTCCTACTGGGACTCTACTAGAGAATTTGATTTCAGATTAATTATTACAAAAATAATGTTATTTTAATAGTTTAATTTTAAATTTAATTTAATACTTACCTTAATATTAAATTAAATTTAATGTTTAACTTGTAGAAAAACATTTTATTTTTTAATAAGATTTAATATTAAATTGATTAAGTTTAATTATAGTTGAACTCTCTAAACTCTCCCTATATAAAGAGAGTCTTGGGTCATTATTTACACACACTTGAATTCAAGAGAAAGTTGTAGAGAGAAAATTTTGTAACACCCTAAACCTGACCTAGACGTTATGGCCGAATTCGGAGATGTCACAAAGAACGGGTTTTGTTATCAGACTCTACACGTTAAAACCATTTTAGTTTTAAAAACTCCTATTTGCCTTCATCTATTGCCAAAAGGTTCATTCAATTAATTGACCAATCTTAAATCATGTTTAATAGCGGAAGCTTACGAAAATGTTGCATTTCGAAAACGTTACATTTCAAGAAATTATTTCATATTTTAAGAAAAACCTTGCTTTAGTAAAAAACACAGTTTAGATACCAGGCGCAATATAAATACTAAAACATAAAACCAAACCCAAAGGAAAACCAGCCAAAAAGTCTAGAGAGTCCACTTGTTACAAAAATCCAGAGATAATCTTTAAATTAAAACAATAAATGAAACCAGTTAATAAACGTGAGGTCACCGAGAGGCTCCGTCGCACCAATCTACCTAAGTCTGTGGATTACCTGAAAAAACAGACAACAGATGTGAGTTTGCGCAAACTGAATGTGTAACACAACAAAATTAAGCCTGCAAACATACAAAACTATATGCACAGTCAGATATTTCGAAACCATTTTTCGACTTATAAAATTGAAAATGTGAGTCGCCACCAATCTTTTGTTTAGGTGTGACTGGATCACCTAATAAAATATTTTGATCCACTTAAAACAATTTTGTAAAATCTTTAAAAAATGGGTTCAGGAGTCGATTACACATGAGGAAGGGTGAGCACCTTCATTACGCCCAAAAATTGGTACCAGATTGATTCAATGCTATCCTTATATCAAAGATTTTAAAAAAGGTCTTTCGAAATATGGTTCTTTTCACTTGATCCAGGCCACGACTCATTATCCTCATGACGTTGATTAGCTCCATTAAGAAAATCGAGACGCAACGGCTCTCGAACAATTTTTATCAGCTTGAATCTTCAGGTAAAGACTTGTTTTTCTCCACGAATTGTCAACCTTCTTCCGTCAATTCAGACAACCGTATTATAATCCACTTTATTAGGAAATTCGTTTTCTTATGACAAACTATTCTATTTAGCAATCAAATATGAATCAACGCCTCCCTTCTATGATGATGTAAAGCAATGCAGTTATAAACAAAACAAAACACGTTAGTACAAGAGAAATAAATAACAAACAAAGTACCTATTCGCATGACCACTAAACTTGGGCAAGGTTCTGCCTAAGGCGGACTCTCAAAATTCACTATATGCGGCTCAGTTCTAGAGTAAAGGTTCCCGAACCAGTAAATTCCTTAATCCTTACCCATTATAGGCTCATACAGATCGAGTTCGGCTCAGGGGAATACATTTCCCTATGACCATGCAGAGATGAAAATCTCTTGAAATCATAGGTACGGATGTATCCCAGAATCAATCCACTAGCCCATATGGAGGTGAAAACCTCACGAAGGCATAGCTTCTCACTCCCACTTAAAGGTATAACCACAGCGGTCATGCAATGCAATGCAATATTATTCTACAAGACCCACCACCATACCAATAAATGTAATCAAAAGAATCATGACTTTCAAAACAAGCTTTCAATTCCTTCACAAAAGGACAGCAAATAATCAATTCTATGCCCTGACTCTCTTTGCTTAATCCCTAGTGGCATCGCCAAGCTGTCGAAACTAGTTTTCGACTTTTAAAATCGAAAATATGAGTCGCCACCAATCTTTTGTTTAGGTATGATTGGATCACCTAATAAAATATTTTGTTCCACTTAAAACAATTTTGTAAAATTTTTAAAAAATGGGTTCGGAAGTCGGTTACGCGTGAGGAAGGGTGAGCGCCCTCATTACGCCCAAAATTTGGTACCAGATTGATTCAATGCTATCCTTATATCAAAGATTTTAAAAAGGGTCTTTCGAAATATGGTTCTTTTAAAAATGTTTGAGTAGTTCAAGTTAGCTGTCAAAATTCTCTCGTTTCAAAGATATGCAGCATTATATCCAGCACGATTGGACATGATCCTTTATACCTTCAAAAATACGATTGATTTTTGACTTTCAAAAACTCGTACGTTAAAATTATAAAAGGATATCCAAATATTTAGTTCAACGAAAAATCATACCCAGCACGGTAGGGCACAATTTCCCGAATTCCCAAATATTGAATACTGCCTTATTTCAGAACTTTTGAATAATAAGGAATATGGGAAATTAGGTCAAAATGCTTTAATTTTTCTTGAAATAAAAACGAGACAACTAATATCAATTAAAATATTGAAATTTGAATCACGATGCAATAATATAGAAAAATCAAAGTTACAAACATGGATTACTATACAAAATATTATACAAGTAAACAAAAAGAACAAATTAACATACACACAATAGCAATGAGCTCGCATCCAAGAAACTAATTAGAAAGAAATATAACAAGTTTCGAACATAGATGGACAAAAATTTAAATAATAGTACAAAAAATTAATAATCAATATAAAATGATAATAGATGAAGCAATATGAAAACTAAAGCAACACATAGCATACAAAACAATTTGGAAATAATTTGAAAACTATTAAATATATGAAAATTTACAAAATGAACAACACATGATTGGGTTTGAAATAATGTACATATACAAAATGAACAACACATGATTGGGTGTGCACGCGGATTTTCCCCCTTTTCTACACGACACCTCTTCAAATATTTCATAAAAAAAGGAAAAAAAACCTAAAATGAAACCCTAATTTTTCTAAACAAAATCAAAACAAAGAACCCTTCCTATCTCTCTCTCATTCAGCCGAACCTGACAGTTCCTTGCCCCATCGTCGTTTTGCTTCCATATTTTAGCCGACGGACATCGTGCGAAGGCCTAATCTGGCCTCGTTCGAAGACGAATCCTAGAGTTTTGCTAGGCTTAACCTCAATCCTCATCTAAGCTTCGACTACCACGAAGCAAACAAGGATTTCAAAGCCTTTTCGAGAAGATAAGTATCTACGCCTTTATTTATCTGTTTTTTACTTACAATAATGAAATCAAAGTAGAAATAGAAGCCAAATCAAGAGAAAAAAACGGGACTTAAAATCACCTTTTGGAAACTGTTTTTGAATTCATTTCTCTATTCAAACTTTTTGTACAGATTTGTATGCATATCTTCGATCCCCTTTTTACAGTACAAATGATGGCTTTTTTTAACCGGATTTTACAGCATAAAAAAAAGAAAAATAAAAACTCTATTTTCTTGCTGTCATTTGCTGTTATCTGCTACTTGTTATTGTGGTTGTTAGTCTGTTGCAGGTACGAAGGTCGTGGTGGTGCTGACATGGCGAAGCCGTTCATGGGGGTGTGACGCAAAGCGTGAAGCAACGGCATGTGGGGAACTAATTCCAGGCGAGACTGCGACGCAAACTTTCCTAGGGTTTCAGTTCTTGAAACCGAAGTTTAAGACTGTGATTTGGGCCACTGTAATGGGCTGTTAGCTTAGTTAAGGATTTGGGTTTATTGTTGGATTAATAAATGTAAATGGATTGGACTTTTAAATTATTTTGGTTTTATTTTATTTTTATTTTTTTGTTTTATTTTTTTGGTTGTGGGCCTGGGCAAATTTGGGCCTATACAGCTGCCCCTCTTTGTTTATTGTCGTGTAACGAGAATAGAGAAAAGACTTCAAATAGGGCCAATTTTGCCCAGTTTTGCTGAATCTTGATTTCTTTGGGGAGATAAGACTGGCTTAAATCTAGTCCATTGCCTGTACATGGAGATAAGATTTGCCCTCTTCGATATACTGCAACCTCAGGGAAATAAGATCTTCAATCTTCAGTCTGCTCCCTTGTTACCTCAGGAAGATAAGACTTATTCTTCAATTTGTTCTCTTGCTACCTCAGAGAGATAAGGCTGGTGATAAAATCTGCTCCATTGCCGATACATGGAGATAAGATTCACCATTTTTGATCTGCTCCACTGCAGCTTCAAGGAGATAAGATCTTCAATCTTCAGTCTGCTTTCTTACTACCTCAGAAAGATAAGACTCATTCTTCAACTTGCTCTCTTGCTACCTGAGGTGAGGCGGGTGGTAAAATCTACTCCATTGCCGATACATGGAGATAAAATTCACCATATTCGATCTGCTCCTCTGCAAGTGCAGGGAGATAAGATTTTAATCTTCAGTCTGCTTTCTTGCTACCTTAGAAAGATAAGACTCATTCTTTAACTTGATCTCTTGCTACCTCAGAGAGATAAGGCTTGGGGCTTCAATCTGCTCCATTGCCGATACATGGAGATAAGATTCGCCATCCTGGATCTGCTCCGCTACTGCTTAAGGAGATAAGATCTTCAATCTTTAGTCTACTTCCTTGCTACCTCAGGAAGATAAGACTATTATCTTCAACCTACTCTCTTGTTACCTCAAAGAGATAAGGTCAGTGGCTAAAATCTACTCCATTACTAATACATGGAGATAAGATTCACCATTTTCAATCTGTTCTGCTACTGCTTAGAGAGATAAGATCTGTGATTTTCAGTCTGCTCCACTGTAACCTCAAGAAGATAAGACTTCAATCTTCAACATGCTCTCTTACTACCTCAGAGAGATAAGGTTTGAGGCTTAAATCTACTCCATTGACGATACATGGAGATAAGATTTGCCTCTTCCAATCTTCAATCTTCAGTCTGCTTCCTTGCTACCTCAAGAAGATAAGACTTCAATCTTCAACCTGCTCTCTTGCTACCTTAGAGAGATAATGTCAGTGGCTAAAATCTGCTCCATTGCCGATACATGGAGATAAGATTCGCCATCATCAATCTGCCCCACTACTGCCTAGGGAGATAAGATCTACAAATTCCAGTCTGCTTTCTTGCTACCTCAGGAAGATAAGACTACAATCGCCAATCTGCTCCATTGTCGATACATGGAGATAAGATTCACTATCTTCGATCTGCTCCACTACTGCTTAGGGAGGTAAGATCTTCAATCTTCAGTCTGCTTCCTTGCTACCTCAGGAAGATAAGACTCAACTTTCAACCTACTCTCTTGCTACCTCAGAGAGATAAGGCTGGCGGTAAAATCTACTCCATTGCCGATACATGGAGATAAGATTCACCATCTTCGATCTACTCCACTACCACTTTAGGTAGATAAGATCTAACTTCACCAATGTCATTACACTGTCCTCTAGGGAACATGTCCCGTAGACTCGATTTTATATGCACATGTTTATGCCAACTGGTTAGGATGCCATGATCAAAAAGAATCAAATGCTCTTAACTAAATGAGATATGAGTGATGTCAAATAATTAGGACGCTATGATCGAAATGAATCAAATGCTCTTAACTAGAGGTAATGCTTATGTCAAATAATTAGGATACTATAATAAAAATGAATCAAATGCTCCTAACTAGATGCGTGATTTATTATGCTGTCATCTTGTTCGGCTGGTATTCTTGATAGAAAACCCAAAACAATCACATTCTGCTCAGCAAGCTTGCCCCGCTGTAATTTCAGAGTCCCTTACATTGTAACTTCTAGGACATAAAGTTTGAACATCCCACTGCAACTTCAAGGGAATAACCATTTGATTTCTTCTATCCATCCTGTAACCACTCAGAGGTATACAATTTGCATCATCTTCAATCAATTTGACCTATTACACCATTCCCTGGGTATAATGAACCAACATATATATCTGATATCTGCATGAATACAGAATACCATTTTCTTTTTCCTAGAACAATCCTATTGCTCATTCTTGGGCAGGATTATAACACCGATTAATATTTCTGACAGAAAATCCAAGGAGATAATCTCAATTTGGGCTTAAATATTTCCAACCCTTAAGCTTGGTGGGTTTTAAACAATAGTCCTATTTTAGGCTCCTATATTATTTAGAAATTTCCCAAAGTAATATGCGAAACTCCCTTTATGAAAGTATTATTAGTCCAAAAATCGTCATTTCAATGCAAAATGCTTGAAAACGATCATAACCATGGACAAGAAAGGAATTAATTGAGAACATAGCTCAAAACAAGCAAATGCAATCCAAGAAAGAAATTTACTGGGACGCGACCTGAAAAGAATAAGGTAATCAAAGAAAACAACAAAAAAAAGGGTAAAAATAGAAAGCTAGGTGCCCCAAATATCGCAGCTTGAGCTTCTCTGTACCAACTTCTTGAGGACCATTTTGAGCTTAACCTGTGTTTATGGGATCCAGAGTACTTTGTCAATGCCCCAAGACATAACATACTTCTTTAATTGTTCATTCAAGCATAGCAAGACTATTGTATGCCCCATTTTAATCCAAATTTGAGCCGCTCTTTTCGGGTTTTCAACTCAAATCCCCTTTGGTCTTAAAGCGCCTTTTGCGAGTTTTCACTTTGGCCTCTCCTTTTCTTTCTTTTTGTTTTTAATTTTTTGATTTTCTTTTTTAATTTTTCTTTTTTTTATTTTGATTTTTTTATTTCAATCTCTTTTTTTCTTATTTTTTTAAGGTTTCAAGGCGCCCTTTGCGGGTTTTCACCTTGGCCTGTCCCATTTTAGGTAGAATAATCTTTGACTACATTTTGAATTCCCCAAATTAGGAAAATCCTTTCAATCAATATCAATGCTCCTCCAAAATAGACCTTCTTTACTACATAAGGTCCCTCTTAGTTTGACATATTTTTTCCTTTGAAGTCCTTTTGTATAAGAAGAATCTTTTTCAATATCAAGCTCCCCTTACGGAATTCTCTAGGATAAACCTTTCTGGCATGATGCCGCATCATCTGATTGTGACAAATATCCTTTAAATTTGACTGATCATATCAGGGTTGGACCCATTCTAATTCATCCAACTTTATTTCTGCCAAGACTCAAAGAAAAGGAATCTCGTTTTGAAAAACTATTCCCGTCCTATAAATCAATGTGTTGCCCCGGTGAAGGTCCCGGCCCACGTTCGATAAACATAGAGGGTAAATGATAACTTATTTATGCCAATCTTTACAAGACTCGGTGATTTTTCACTATGACCTTTGTTCTATTGTTTGCTTTTCCTTTTCTTTTTTCTATTTTTGTACTTTCGTTTTTCTTTTTGGATGCCTTTGTTGTACTGTGATATAATGTTTGAACAGACTGCAAACTTTTAACCTTGTGCAGTTGTATTTAAAAGTGATCCTTTCTGACATTTCTTGTCAGCAACCCTTTTTTTTTTTTGGAATTTTATGACTATCGATCTTGTAATATTGACATATGAAGTGACCTTCACCCTCTTCGTGAAGTAATCAATGACTGCCAAGATGAATCGATGTATATTAGACGAGAATAGCTTGATAACATCCTTGCCCCACATAGAGAAAGTCTGTGATGAAATGAATGAGACACATGAATCTTGTCTCTTTAAATACAGCCCAACTAATGCAATCCCCTTCCATGGTGAATCAACAGTACCCAAACCTCATGATTAACGTGGCTATCGTAAAACCATCTACATGTGTCCTTCTGACACCGTATAGACATTTTGTATTGTCCACAGATCTTAATATCCAAGGTATATCTTGACATGATCATGCGAAAACATCTTTTAATTCTTGGAGTAACTCAATGACCATTCATTTTGTCTTTGTGATGACTCAGGTTTCGATCTTTACCTCTTGCTCACAATGTCCACTGACCCTTTAGAAAGTAGGATCTATTTTTCATCTTGTTCTACCATCCCTAACAAATCAAGAAATAAGTCACAATCTCTGTTATCTTCAAAGTCCTGAGATCCGCTTAAACACATATCTCACCCTAAAAGGGAGTCAGTTACAGCGTTGCTCATGTCATTGATATCTGGGGACCTATTATAGGTACAAAGACAAATTCCAAAGAAGAAATGATTCTAAGAATACTTATTTGTATGGTATGATCATGAATGAAGAATGAAAGCATATTTTAAAAAAAAATAGTCCAAAGAACAAAAGAATAAAGAATGAAAGAATATTTATTCAAAAAGCATGCATTTTATTGAAATAAAAATTTTTGGACACAAGCCTATTTCACAAAAGGATTCTTATTGCCCCTAAGCTTAAGGCAACAAGCGTGTTTTGAACATTACTCTAGATCAGCTCTAAAAATACAGGGATCTTTTCTACAGTCCCATTGCTTAAAATGCCTCAAATACATAAGGGCTTGGAAATTTTTATTCCCTGGACCTCTCTTTAGATACGTCATTCCAATTCTTTTTAATAACTAGTGGTTATAACCCTTGGCTGGCCTATGTTGACCAACTTGGAAGGCATGCTCATGATGTTCACTTCATTTGCCTTGTTTCCCGAGGTTGACCTTTTAGCTCTTTCTCCCATATCTATTTTCACATTTCTTATCGCATCTTCAATCATCTCACCGGACATTACTATATCTAAAAAGCTCAGAGTGGTGCTTCCCAACATATGATTAATGAACGGGGCTTCTAGAGTATTGATGAAAAGCATCGCAATCTCCTTCTCCAAAAGAGGCGGTTGGACTTGTGTTGCCACCTCTCTCCATCTTTGGGCATATTGCCTAAAGCTCTCATTTTGCTTCTTTTCCATACTTTGCAGGGTAATTTTGTCGGGTGCCATGTAAACCAATTTTATCTACCTATGCAAACTTGAATTTGATTTTTTCCATAAATTGGTCAAGCTCGAAGAGAGGGTTACATGGCTATACTGCTTCATAAAAGCTTGTGCTAAGTCTTTCCATGAATTGATTTTAGCACGACTCAACTGATTGTATCATTTAGCTGCTGACCCGATCAGACTAACTTGGAAGCAATGGATTAACAGTTGACCGTTATTAACATATCCTGTCATTCTTCGACAGAACATTGTGATGTGAACTTCAGGACAACTAGTCCCATTGTACTTTTTAAACTCTGGAGTTTTAAATTTTGGCTGGAATATTAGATCAGGAACGAAACTCAGATCCCTAGTGTCAATCCCACAACAAAAGTCAACATTCTCCATTGCTTTCAATTTTTCCTCCAATCACCTATACCAATCCTCAAGCTGTCTTGGCAATTCCCTCTTTGCTTTTTCTATTTCATCTAGATTAGGAACCTCAAGATTGGTTGGGCTGCCCCCGGGATTAGAGCCTGAGCCTATCGGGTAATCCACCGGTGTAGAAGTACCGACCTGATATTGCTGATTTTTGATAATAGGTATACCTTACGGATATGTCTGAACATTTTTGGGGTGAAACCTGGAGGGTAGAGAGGCTCATCATTGTCCTTCCCATATTGATCATGGAACTTTTCGTTTCTTCAAGCCCCTTTGTCAGCAATTGAGACAACTGGTTCAACATATTCCTTTGAGACTCTAGCACCAGATCTCTCATATCCTTCCTAATCTTCGCCAGTTGCTCTTGCATCTGTTTTTGTAACTGGTCTTGCATCTCTCTTTGAAGTTGTTCAAGTTTTTCCAATCTTTGGTCCATATCTTTTGTCTTAGCACGGGTGTCGTAACGACACTTGGTTGGTAAATTTTTATTGGTTCCCAGATTAACTGAAATAATTTCAACTAATTAGGGACCCTTTTATGAAAATCTAATGCAAATGATGCAATGATGCGATACAATGCAAATGCATGGGATGAATGAAAAAGAAAGAGAGGTGTTGATTTTGAATTTAATTCCATTAGAGCAACTTTTCTAGAAAACAAATTCCTTTACATAAAATGGATTACATATACAGCTTTGCTTTCATATTCCAAGCGAAGACACCGATCTTTTTCCTTCGTGAAATCCAAATCTCGCAAACCTCCAATAAATGCATCCACTAGATCCTCTTTGCTTGATCCAGGCCACGACTCATTATCCTCATGACGTTGATTAACTCCGTTAAGAAAATTGAGACGCGCCGGCTCTCGAAAAATCTTTATCATCTTGAATCTTCAGGTAAAGACTTGTTTTTTCTCCACGAACTGTCAACCTTCTTCCGTCAATTCAGACAACCGTATTATAATCTACTTTATCAGGAAATTCATTTTCTTATGACAAACTATTCTATTTAGCAATCAAATATGAATCAACGCCTCTCTTCTATGATGATGTAATACAATGCAGTTATAAACAAAACAAAACAAAACACGTTAGTACAGGAGAAATAAATAACAAATAAAGTGCCTATTCGCATGACCACTAAACTTGGGCAAGGTTCTACCTAAGGTGGACTCTCAAAATTCACTATATGCGGCTCAGTTCTAGAGTAAAGGTTCCCGAACCAGCAAATTCCTCAATCCTCACCCATTATAGGCTCATACGAATCGAGTTTGGCTCAGGGGAATACATTTCCTTATGACCATGCAGAGATGAAAATCTCTCGAAATCATAGGTACGGATGTATCTCGGAAGCAATCCACTAGCCCATTTGGAGGTGAAAACCTCACGAAGGCATAGCTTCTCACTCCCACTTAAAGTTATAACCACAGCGGTCATGCAATGCAATGCAATATTATTCTACAAGACCCACCACCATACCAACAAATGCAATCAAAAGAATCGTGAGTTTCAAAACAAGCTTTCAATTCCTTGACAAAAGGACAACAAATAATCAATTTTATGGCCTGACTCTCTTTGCTCAATCCCTAGTGGAGTCGCCAAGCTGTCGAAACCATTTTTCGACTTTTAAAATCGAAAATGTGAGTCGCCACCAATCTTTTGTTTAGGTGTGATTGGATCACCTAATAAAATATTTTGTTCCACTTAAAACAATTTTATAAAATTTTTAAAAAATGGGTTCGGGAGTCGTTTACGCGTGAGGAAGGGTGAGCACCCTCGTTACGCCCAAAAATTGGTACCAGATTGATTCAATGCTATCCTTATATCAAAGATTTTAAAAAGGGTCTTTCAAAATATGGTTCTTTTAAAAATGTTTGAGTAGTTCAAGTTAGCTGTCAAAATTCTCTCGTGTCAAAGATATGCAGCATCATATCCAGCACGATTGGACACGATCCTTTATACCTTCAAAAATACGATTGATTTTTGACTTTCAAAAGCTCGTACTTTAAAATTATAAAAGGATATCCAAATATTTAGTTCAACGAAAAATCATACCCAGCACGGTAGGGCACAATTTCCCGAATTCTCAAATATTGAATACTACCTTATTTCAGAACTTTTGAATAATAAGGAATATGGGAAATTAGCTCAAAATACTTTAATTTTTCTTGAAATAAAAACGAGAAAACTAATATCAATCAAAATATTAAAATTTGAATCACGATACAATAATATAGAAAAATCAAAGTTACAAACATGGATTACTATACAAAATATTATACAAGTAAACAAAAAGAACAAATTAACATACACACAATAGCAATGAGCTCGCATCCAAGAAACTAATTAGAAAGAAATATAACAAGTTTCGAACATAGATGGACAAAATTTAAATAATAGTGCAAAAGGTTAATAATCAATATAAAATGATAATACATGAAACAATATGAAAACTAAAACAACACATAGCATACAAAACAATTTGGAATTAATTTGAAAACTATTAAATATATGAAAATTTACAAAATGAACAACACATGATTGGGTTTGAAATAATGTACATATATAAAAATAAAACTAATAATATGTAATTGAGTATTTAAATAAATATTGTGAAAGAAGAAATTTGGAGCCAAAAACATAAAAAAATTAATCTATTAAAGGTGATAATGTACATGCCATAATAGAAAAAATCAATGTACACAATATATAATAGAAATATAATAAAATAAAGGATAAACAATATACATGAAAAATAACAAACCAATATATAATAAAACAATATATACATGAGAGAATTTTAAATAACAAAGAAATAATAATATATGTATTTTTAAAGAATAAATTATATACATAACAAATTTAAAAGGATATACAAGTAAACATATTTAAAAGAAATTATATATATAATAACATAGAATTAATAGTGTTTATAATATAAAACTAATTTTAATATAAATTATATTTTACTAATATATATACATAAGGGTAGTTGAATTAAATATTATGGAAAAATTTCAAACAATATGATAATATAGAATATCTTAAAATAATAACTATATAATTTAATAAATAAAGAAAAAAACAAATGTAGATGAAATAATAGATTGAAATGAAGTAAAAAAATGATTAGAGCAATTCAAATTGTATATATAAATAATTTTCTAAAAATGAATATTAAAAAATATATATTGAGATGAAAGAAAAACTTAATTGAAGTAAAATCAAACTTAAAAATATAATTAATAAAAAAACTATTGAAATAATGACTAAATTATAGTACACTCGAACGTTTAGGGATCAAAACTGAAAATAACTCAGATCCCAAAACACGGCGCCTAGATGCATACCTAATTGCAAAGACAGGCAAATTCCAGGGACAAATTGTAACAAAATAAAATGTAAATAAGGATCAATTTAATGGTCTGCGCGAGGACAAAGGACTAGTCGCGCAATTTGACCATTCGAAGTGCCAAAGCGCAGATCCAGTACATGGATTGGATGTACACACGGATTTTCCCCCTTTTCTACACGGCACCTCTTCAAATATTTCATAAAAAAAAGGGAAAAAAACCTAAAATGAATCCCTAATTTTTCTAAACAAAATCAAAACAAAGAACCCTTCCCATCTCTCTCTCATTCAGCCGAACCTGACGGTTCCTTGCCCCATCACCGTTTTGCTTCCATATTTTAGCCTGTGGACATCGTGTGAAGGCCTAATCTACCCCCGTTCGAACACGAATCCGAGAGTTTTGCTAGGCTTAACCTCAATCCTCATCTAGGCTTCAACTACCACGAAGCAAACAAGGATTTCAAAGCCTTTTCGAGAAGATAAGTATCTACGCCTTTATTTATTTGTTTTTTACTTACAATAATGAAAATCAAAGTAGAAATAGAAGCCAAATCAGGAGAAAAAAACGGGACTTAAAATCACCTCTTGGAAACTGTTTTTGAATTCATTTCTCTATTCAAACTTTTTGTACAGATTTGTATGCATATCTTCGATCCCCTTTTTACAGTACAAATGATGGCTTTTTATAGCCGGATTTTACAGCATAAAATAAAAGAAAAATAAAAACTCTATTTTCTTGTTGTCATTTGCTGTTATCTGCTACTTGTTATTGTGGTTGTTAATGTTGCAGGTACGAAGGTCGTGGTGGTGCTGACATGGCGAAGCCGTTCGTGGGGAACTAATTCCAGGCGAGGCTGAGGCGCAAACTTTCCTAGGGTTTCAGTTCTTGAAACCAAAGTTTAGGACTATGATTTGGGCCACTGTAATGGGCTATTAGCTTAGTTAAGGATTTGGGTTTATTGTTGGATTAATAAATGTAAATGGACTGGACTTTTAAATTATTTTGGTTTTATTTTATTTTTATCTTTTTATTTTATTTTTTTGGTTGTGGGCCCGGGAAAATTTGGGCCTATACAAGATACAAATACAGATTATAAATTCAGATATGCAAAATCCTACCCTCATCCTCTACACATCATCTCCGACCATCCCATCACACTCTGTGGGGTTTAAAACACCCACCCAGCCCTACACACCACGTTATGCCCTTAGGGCACATATCAGAATATATATAGCCAAGCTAGTAGAAAATAGGCATTTAATGCCAAACAGAATACTTCCCCCATACATAAAAATCCTGCCCAATAACAGATACATAAATCAGATATAGAATAACAGATTAACATGCTCAACATGCTTGTAAACAAATGTCGAAATAATCAGACATGCATAGTATTATCACACTCAAAACAGAATATCAGACTACCAAATTCACAGTTTTAGGGTTTGGTTAGCCATTACTAACCCTACAGTAGGCCCACAGTCGATCGGAGTGACCCGTGCGACCCTAGGGAGAATTTCAGAATTATGGGCCAATATGCTTGTGTGACATGCCCGTGTGGCCCACACACCCAGATCCGCCTTTGCCCATATGGCCCACATGGCCTGGCTTAAAATACATATATCCTTGTGACATACCCGTGTGGGCCCACACACCCGTGTGGCTTACACGCCTAACTTGGCCTTGCCCGTGTGGCCTACACGGCCACACTCGAGCCACCAACTAGCCGTGTGCAACGCACGACCATGCCTTCATTGACTACATGATCGTGTCTTGCACACGGCCAGACACATAGGCGACCACACGCCCCGTGTGGTGTCGACAGATTTGTTTTTCGGGTTTTACCGAAGCCTTATTTTTCGCATTTTGGGTACACACCTGGTAATGTTTTGATATGAAAGGATCCCCACACCGCTTAACACCTAAGATTGAACACAAAACACCAACTCTTTGAATGCCTCCAACTACAATTCCCCGAAAGATACTTCCTATTCTTCATGATTCGCTACCAACGTACCACCGCCTTGAATTATAGAAGGTAATTTTTTTCCCAATATGAGAAAGAAACAAAAAGAAAAGGAAAAAGAAGGAAAAATGCAGAAAGAGGAATAGTAACATCAGATTTTCGGAAAGAGAAAATTTGGGAAACAAATTTTACCCAAACCCCATTACATCCATAATCCTAACCACCCACTACTCAGAATTCTATTAAAATCGAAACTCTATCACAAAGTTGAGCAAAAATAATACCCATGCCTACACTGGGATTCGAACACATGACCTCTAACACACCAATTCTCTTACCACTCAAACAAGCAGGCTCATTCTGATATGGATTTATAGGAAATTAAATAAAAATCGACTGCACAGGAATAAGGCTTTGATTTAAAAATAACCAAAATTTGTCAAAGGTAGGGCTTAAACTTGGTACCTCACACACACACTCAGAACACTTAACCACTGAAGCAGATACATATTTATGTTAAAATTCTATAGAATAAGATATAAGAAAATTAGGGCGTTACAAATTCTCTGAAGAGATTATTCCAAAAAAAATTCTAGAGATATTTTTTTGATTTACAACTTAACCCAAAAGTTTAGAGAAATTATGAAATTACCCCATTGGTAATTTTTGTGAAAAATTTTTTGATTTGAAGTAAGCCCACACTCGACAGACGTGAGCTTGAGGATAATGGAGAAGACTACTTAGTTGAAGCGCTCATCCTATACAAATCGAAAATGTACAATTTTTATTAAGTGTTTATTAGTTTAGATATCACAACCAAGATCTTATTTTGAAAAAAAAATTTAAAACTTTGGTTTTCCTCTAAATTTATTTTTCGCTGCGTTTTTTCAAACCTGTTTTTTCAACAATTGGTATCAAAGCCAAGTTGTCTTTTATTTATAAGTAGAAATAGATAATCAAAATAAATTTCTCTTATTCTTTAATGATTTGATTATATAGAAAGTGATATTCTTTAGATGTAACACCCCCTACCCTATTCATTGCCAGAATAGGGTACAAGGCATTACTGGAGTTTACTGAACATTTTCAGATAATTCTAAGTCATTTATTATTCATATTTTGAAAATAATCATAACGTCTCTCTATTGGGCCCTCGAAGCCCAAGACATACATTAGAAATCAACTGGAATAAAATCGGGATCATTGAAAAAGTTTTCGCAAAATCTGAAATTATATTTTCATCTAAGTATTTACCATTTTAATGCTCCTTATAATTAAACATGTTACTATTCAATCAACAGCTTGGTACTTGTCTAAACGTCAGACAACAGCATTGTTAGTATTCTTGCACATATTTCATATAAATTCAACATTGATATACCTATTTTCTCAACATATCACACTTGAGTTTAATAATAATCTCAACTTACATAATTTCCTTGTAATAACATATCAAAGATAATTATATATGCACATGTCCCAAAATATATTATTCTCTTCTTGTTTCTTCATAAGCATATATTATTCATTTCGTTATATCAATATTTCATGCACCATCATTTCCTTATATCCTATGTATATTTTTTTCGGTAATAGTTCAGTATTAAACTTAACATAAATTAAATTTCATGTACCTATACTTATTTCATTTATCTATCTTCTTAATTATTTCATACAACTATTTTGTACTTATATTTTCGTATGACCAGTTCCTGTAAACATTTCACATAACCATTTTGTATAACCAATTCATATAACCATTTGTCATCTGGTACATATTACCTGAATATTAGTTGTTCAATAGATATCTTGGCGGCTCTCTTCCACAATCTTATTTATATTTGACATGATGCCATAGTATCTTTCAACTATGGTCTTACTTGTTTTCTGTCATGTTGCCATGGTATCTTTCAGCCATGGTCTTACACATTTCATATCAGGTTGCCATAGTATCTTTCAACCATGGTCTTACACATTTCATTTCAGAGAGCACACTCCCGCGGACCTCATCCTTACAATGAGATTACCAGTCCAGGCTAAATCCCCTGTAATATAAACTCATAGAGTATTGTCGGGATTACCAGTCCAGGCTAAATCCCCTGCAACGACAATTAATCTAATGAGCTTGGATCTGAATTACCAGTCCAGGCTAAATTCAGACCCTAATTCAGATTACCCGTCTGGGCTAAATCCATTTTTCACATATTCTTCGGGAGGGCTATATCAGGATAGGATCACCCGTCCGAGCTAATTCTTTTTTATCGTCTCGAGCTATTTAACGGAGAGCTCATAAAGAGCCATATCGGGAAGCTAATCCGGGCTATAACGGGAAACTCAATAGAGCCGAAATCAGGTAGTTCACAAAGAACCATATCGTGAAGCTCACGAAGAGCCTATCGGGAAGCTCCGGATAGCCATATATCGAGAAGTTCAAGCAAGCACTATTGGGAGGCTCACAAAGAGCCTATCGGGAAGCTCACGAAGAGCTGTATTTTGGGATGCTCTTAAGAGCTACGGTGTGTCCACAACACATGCAGATCACAACCAATCGGGACGATCCGAAGAGCTATAACGGGAAGCTCGCAAGAACCATATAACGGGGAGCTCGAGAGGGCTAATATCGGGATGCTATTTCGAGCTATGGTATGTCCGCAACATATGCAGAACTACAACCAATTCGGGAAACTTACATCCATCGATTTTCCTTTGTTCAACGAGATGTATCATTTTATCGGGCATTATCAAATATATCCATATCAATTTCATATGCATGAGAAAAATACAATTTACAAGTATGATATTTAATTCAGGCTTATAATTATGTATAATTCTGTTACACGAACTTACCTGACTAAATTATAAAAATACCAAGATTCAGGGGCATTTTGATAATTTTTTTTCATTTTCCTCGATTTTTCACTCGATCTTAAATTGACAATTTCATTCAATTTATTAATTTAGATAATAAAACAATTCATTCTCTTCAATCTGGTCATTTTTGACATTTTTACAAAATTGCCCCTGAAGTTATACTTTTATTCAATTTAGTCCTTAAGCCTAGAACATACAAATTAGCCATGCTAGTTGAATATTCATATATATATTTTCCTCCTCCTCCTCTCCATTCCACATCCTTAAAGTATATAACACACTTGTAAGTAACATCATCTATAATTTTTATTATTTATTTTTATGAATATTCAAGCTGTCCATCTGTGTCATAGTCACTAAATTATTTATATATGGAGCTATAGAACTCCAAATTAAGATCTGCTAATTTTCTTTAAAACTAGACTCATATATCTTCTTACCATAAAATTTTTAGAATTTTTGGTTTTGGAAATAAGTACAGTTTATTCTCTAAAGTTACCCCTGTTCTGCTGTCTAAAAGTTCTGACCCTTCTTCACTAAAAATTAATTATCTCCTCGTACAGAATTCGAATGATATTCCCGTTTATTTATCTTAAAACTATACTCATTCAGAATTCTAAACATATAAATATAAGCCCTAATTATTTTTATCCAATTTTTTATGATTTTCCAAAATTAGAATAGGGGAACCCGAATTCATTCTGACCTTGTCTCACAGAATTCATTATATCTCATGATTTACAAATCCATTGTTTACACCGTTTCTTCTATGAGAAACTAGATTCAATAAGATTTAATTTCATATATTTTTTCATCTTCTAATTCAATTTCTACAATTTATGGTGATTTTTCAAAGTTAGTATACTGCTGCTGTCCAATATTGTTTTAATGCAAGTTGTTTATTACCATTTTTCCCCGAACTTTAATAAATAACAATTTCGTCCCTACTCAATTAGCCTCTCAATTGAGCTGATTTGAGCTGATTTTTCTCAATTAACACTTTATTCTATCACCTTAGACTACTTTACAACTTTTGGAAATCATAATTTCAGCACTAGACTTTAATTCCAAACATTTTCACAATTAGGTCCTAAAATCAATTTCCGTCAATTTTACTTAATAAAATTATCTTATATCAAAAATAAAGCTTCAATTCTATGTTTATTCATCATATGCATCTAGCACTCATCCATAATAACTTTAAAAATTAGCCCTTCAACATAAAACTTATGAATTACTTTACAATTCAATCCTTATTTCATTTCTAACTCGAATTTCTATCAATTAAACCCTTATTTCATCATTTTACTCAATATGAACATTATCTAGAAATCTAATAACTTTCAAAATATCAACTTAATTTTATCAAAATCTTGTTCTAAAGCTTTTAAAACATCAAAATTAAGTAAAAAGGGCTAAATTGACTTACCTATTAAACTTCCAAGCTTCACACCTTTAATTTTCCCTTTTCTTCTTTCTTTTCTCTTTTTCTTTCTTTCCTTCCCCTGCTCTGTAATGCCCCAATTTTCGGGATTTTCGGGATTTCTGTAATTTCCAATGACTTTTAGAAATACTATGTTTTGACTGTCTGTTGTGGATCTGAGTATGTTGGTGGGCCTTTAAAAGCCCCAAGAGTAAATTTAATTCAAGGCAATTCCTGAATTTGAATTTTGGGAGAGAGGGTTCTGGCGATATGGGCTTTTAAAGTTGAGGTGGTAAAATAGGACACAAAAAGATCTGTGGTAAAGTGGCATGTGGTGCCACCTAGGTGTTTGGGGAGTGACGTGTGGATGTTTAGGGGGAGCCAGAGTTCAAGTCACAAGGTAAGCGTGTTGTTACTTTTATTTTTGTGTGCATGTGCCTGGCATGTGATAGAGCTTAAGGGGAAATTCGGCTAGGGCTTTAGGAAGGTTGGGTCATGGGCCTGAATGGCCATTAGGGCAAGCTTTATTTTCTTTTTGTTTTGCCGAATTAGGGTTAGCCACCTAGAGCCTTCCCTTTCATTCTATTCTCTTCTGAGTATCTCAAAAAGCCGAAAAAGCAAAGTTAGATCTCCTGAGTGCCGAATTCTTCCTTTTCTTCTCCTCTTTTCTTCTATTTTCTTTTTCTCCTTCTTTTCTTCTCTAGCCAAAACATTCCTACCATTCTACTCATCTCCTCTTTCATTCCCTTTCATTTCTAAACCTCTATAGCCGATTGCCATAAAAGCTGAAATCTCGAAAGTTGTTTCTTGTGCCGATTTCTTCTAGTCAAAATCCTCTTATTTTCTTCATCTCTTTTGGCTAATTTTCACATCCTCTAAACCTCAACCCCTGCCAGCAATACCACTGCAAAACCACCATACCAAATCATCTTCCTCTTCACAGTTTCAAAAGCCGAAAACACCATAGTTTTTAGGGACATATAGCCGAATCTTTAGATCTCTAAGATTCAATTTCTGCTAGTGTTTAAAGGCTGGATCTACATCAGATCTGGGTAGAAACTGAACTGGAATCGTTTTGGTTGAAAGAACTTGAGGTAGGTACTCAAATCTATTCTTTATTTCGGGTTTTAGAAAAGTCGAAATCCCTAAAGGCATAAGGAGGCTGTCGATTGGAGCTTAAGGCTCTAAGAGTTGTAACAATTGATTTGTTTTGGTGTTAGTGTGATCTAGAGGCTGCTGATCGAAGGCTTGGACAAGTGGAACGACTAAATCTAGATCTAGTCTTTAGTTTTGGCAAAGGTAGGATCTCAAGGGCCATAGGTATAGATGGCCGATTATGGTAAGTATATTTATAATGGTTGCCATTGTATTTTGGATCTGATATGTCTAGTGATGATTTTAGGATATCGTGGGAGATTTCGGAAGCAGTTGTCACAAATCAGGTGTGTAAACGACACCCACTAGTAGACTAGATCGGCAAAAGCCAAAAAGCTGGCATTTCGAGAACTTGCGAGCGTGCGAACGCTCGTGGGATTGTTTGTATTGATAATTTTGGTAACTTCAACGGTAAGATTGCAGAGTTCGCAATTTTGTGCACTTCGGTATATTTGGGCTTAATGGGCCGAAATTGGGTTAATGGGCCAACGGGCCCAATTCGGTAAAAATGCTCGGTAAGTGTTTCTGTTAATACGTTAATAACTGTAATGAGCATGAAACCCTAAAAAGACTGATAAAATTACTGAAATACCTCTGTAAGGTAGAATTATCGTAATACCCCTAAAGGGTAAGTTTACGATTATGCCCTCGAGGGTAAATAATCGTTTTACGCTATAATCGATTGTCTTTTCAAGCATGCCTTGTTAATTATATATTCTCTACATACATGTCATATCGCATGGGGTTGGGTTTTGTTATGGAGGAAGAACTCGTTCGGTGGTCGTGCCACATATTCGATATAAGCGCTTTCTTTGCGGATTATAGTTAGTGCCGCAACCGGTGCTAACACTGTAAGTGTAGTGATGGCGTGGGTGACTTATTCCCGACAGGAAGTGTAGGGATGGACGGATGCAAGTGCAGGGTTGGATGGGGTTATCGTGCATTAATCATATGAGACTATTTTGTTATGGGCCAACTGTGTTAATATGGGCAAGGCCCAATATATCTCGACTTGTAATAGGGCTACGACCCAGATTGATACTAATATAGGCTAGGCCCAGTATACTCTGATATTGTAAGGGGCTAAGGCCCAGATTAATATTGATATGGGCTAAGGCCCAGTTAACTCTGATTTCTGAATAGGGTTTAGGCCCAATAGAGCTTGAACTGATTTAGGCTCTAGTTGGGTTTACTTTACACATTGAGTTTTCCAGACTCACCCCCTTTTTCCCATCTTTGCAGGTGAGCCTTAGAGCGGTGGACTTGGAGCTGGAGGGATTCAGAGTGGCCATGTGGACTGTTTAAAATAAGTGTTTATTTCCTTTATATTTTCGGGTTTTTAATTTGTAATAAGGTCGATTTAATTATTTTTAGTATGTTTTGTTAGCTTAGTTTTAATATTGTTTTAATTGATTGAAATTGAATAGCTCTAGGGCATGTTTTAAAAAGGTTACTTGATTTCAAAATATCGCGATAACAAGGCAAAGCTTCCGCAATGAAAACGTTTTCAAAATTAATAACCTTTTCAAATGGTTTTAAACGAATTGATTTTCCCTGAACAATCACTCAGTTAATGTGTGCCAATGGTTGTGTGCATGTCTAGGATTGGATCCGTGAAGAGCTGGGTACTTAAGCAGTCTAATTGACTCACTTCCTCTTTTCTGGCATCCTGCCTAGTGCACAGTTTCCATTCACTTTAATCTTTAGCGAAGATATTCTTTGAACACTAAGAAAGACTTTAGATAAAACATGACTTTTCTAGTAACGCTTCAATGTGACACGCTGGATTCGGTCGTAACGTCTGGGCCGGGTTTAGGGTGTTTCATGCTCTCTGTTTCGTTTGCTTTGTTTCTTCTTTTCTATTCTCTCTTTTTTTTTCCTTTTTATATATATATACACACATGTATTTATACTTAAATAGTAAGTATTATTTATTTATTCATGTGTGTATTATTAGTACATTTGTATCCATTTATAACCATGCATTTGTCATTATTTAATATATTTATCATATAAAATCTTATAATATAATTATTTAATTAATAAATATCTATTTAATATCTATTATATGTTTTACAAATGTATGTATTTTTGTCCATACACTTGTATATTTTATTTACTATACATTTGTCTTTGTACTAATTTATTTATCATATAAATATCTTATAATATAATTATAATAAATTAATTTAATATCATTTATTACTAATAAATATATATTTTATAATTTGAAATCTAAGTAAAAATCTTAGATTTTTACTTTATATGTCACTCACTTATGCTAAATGGCATAATTTCCATTTTGGTCCTTTTATTTTCTTTTAATCTATAATTAAACTTTCACACTTTATTCAATTTAATTCTTTTATCAATTATCCTTAATTAAACTAAATTCACTTAATTAAACTCTAATTAACCACTCAATTAACTTTTTAAATATTTTTGATAATTATTTACAGATCCATTTTTCATTAATAGAGACTAGAAAATACACTTTTTCCGATAACCGTAAAATTTGGGTTATTACATTAGATCTTATGCATGTTTAAGTTATATATGAGAATGGATGAGATATTACATATTTGTTATATAATTGTTTTTTTTGCCGAGGTTATGGTTCTTAGAAAATAAACCGTAGAATATCATCTCTACATAGGGCTATTTTTTTTTTAAATTCATATAATTCTTGTGAGCCGAAAACGGGCATAGGACTTAAATGTAATTTTTCCAAAAGGAGTCCATGACAATGAAAAGATGTGATAGCGGTTGAAGACCCACAGAATGCCTTGTGGTGAAAAAATATGTACTTTTATTTTTCTATTTATTTTCTAGAAATAGAACCATGGAAACCTTGGTTGGAAAAATTTTTTTTAGTTACCAATCTCATTATATATTTGTGTTATAATAGTTTATAATATTATGTAATGTTATAATTGTGATATATATATGAGATGATCCATAGTTGATTGATTAAAAAATTAAGAAGTGTGGTAATGAGAAAATACATGTGTTGCATTGTTGTATTCATTTCTTTAGGTTATTCAATAGTTGTGAGAAGTGTGGTAATGAGAAGGTGCATGTTTAGGATTGGCCCTGGTTAGGAAAGGATTTGTTTTTAAGTGATCAAATTTGACTCACCTCCCTTTCCTAGGACTCTACTTGGTGCATGATTCTTATTCATTTCTTCAGTTTTTCCCTTAAAAGAAAAACTGTGGAGAATCAAAATTATTTGTTTTAAGATTTATTGATTCTTATGAATGGATATTATGAAATTTCCATATTATGCCATGTATATATTGGAAGCATGTCATTTAAATTAGGTAAGAATGCCACTAGGACTATTGTATGATTATTCTTGAAATTTGAGATAAAAAACCTTGCATGTTTTTATAATATTGAGTGGGAGAAGGTCTTTGAACAAGACCTACGGCCTCTATTGATGGTCCCTAAGTGATAGCATGATAAAGTTTCGAACCAATTTCTACCCTGACCATACCCCAAGATAAACTTTGTCGTATGGGTTCAGTAGATGAGATTTCCTTTGAAGGACAACTAGTTACGCATGACTTTCAAAGAGATTGTCCTAAGATGACTCACAAATGAAAGCATGTTCATGATGGGTGTTGAGTCAATGGTTACACACTTAATATCATCTCTTATTAAATAGTTTCCCAAGAAACGATATTTAAGCTAGAGATGATGGCCAAGCGTTAAACGGTCGTTAGTTCATGTGGAGTTTTGAGAATTAAGATTCACGAACTGGTTAAATGTAATCTGCTGAAACCATTTTTTATTTGGAAAAAAAAAATAGGAATCAACTTTTAAAATAATGTGTGGAGTCGCCACCAATCTTTTGTTTAGGTGTGATTGGATAATCTAATAAAACATTTTATTTCATTTAAATCAATTTTAGTCTACGTAAATTTTAAAAATGGATTCGGGAGTCGGTTACGTATAAGGAAGGGTTAGCACCCTCGCTACGCCCAAAAATTGGTACCAGATTGATTAACTGTTGTCCTTAAGTCTAAGATTTTAGGAAAAAATTTTGAAATATGGTTCCTTTTAAAACATTTGAGTGGCTCAAGTTGGTCGTTAAAATTCTCTCGTTTCAAAGGTATACAGCATCACATCCAGCATGATAGAACACGATTCTTTATACCTTTGAAAACACGATTAATTTTTGACTTCCAAAAGCTCATACGTTGAAAATTACAAAAGGATGTCCAATTATTTAGTCCAATGAAAAATCAAAACCCAGCACGGTAGGGCACGATTTCCCGAGTTTCCAAACGTTGAACACTGCCTTGTTTTAGAATTTTTAAACAAAAAATTGTAAACTAGCTCAAAACACATTTATTTGACTTGAAACAAGATGTGATAATTAATTTTTAAAAAAATTAGAAATTACAAAGGAACGTTTGTGTAAAAAGAGGAATAATAAACATGGGATAATATGCACACATAAAGTACAATACTTGGTGAATAAAGATGATACAACCTTATCTAACCAACTAACAAAACAAACAATTAAATAAAAGTAATCTAAGAAAAATATTACCAAATTTCCATGCATGATGGAGAACAATTGATATAACAATACAAAAAAACGAAAAAATAATATACGAAAATAATATATAGCCTAATATAACACAATCAATACAAAATATACAAAACAAAATGGAAATTAGAAACCAATGTGGTATATGACAATTTTAAAATAATGATGAACTAATGAACACATAATATATATAATATATGAACTGTTGAATTGTTAAGTTTGAAATAATTTTAGAAAAAACTAGGATATATATATATATAATCATTAAAATAAGTGTTATAGAATGAAGATATTTAAATTAGATAATATGCAAAGTGTTAAAAACATTTGTTAAAATTGACAATATACATACAATAAAGGAGAATATAAAATATGAAAGGATAGCAAAATACATAATAAAATATAATCTTAGGAAATACACATAATAGATTTACAAAACATATATATACATAAATAGGTTTAGAAGCAATTATTTGTAAAAATAGCATGAAATTAATAATGCTTATCGATTAAATTAATTTTATCATAAATTATATATGTAATAGATTTTGAAAACATAATTATGTATACAAAAAAATTATATGTATAAAATAACGTGGATTTAATGATGTATATAAATCAAACATATGTACCAATATATATATATAATAATAATTTAAATAATACATAAGATACGAGGATTTTCCTTTGAATAACAAAAATATATAATATGTGAATAAATTAAAAGAAATTACATGTATAAAATAACATAAGATTAGTAATATATATAGAATAAGATTAGCTTTATCATGAATTATATATATAATAATGTATAAGAACATTTATATAAAATATTATAAGAAATATTAAAATGATATGATATAAAAGTTTTACAATAATGACTTTAAAAAACAAAATATAATTATCAAAGTAACTCAAAATATAAAAATAAGTAAATAAGAATTAAAAATGAATGTGAAATGGATCTTTGAAAAAATAAGGAAAACAAGAATTAAAAAATAAATGTGAAATGGATCTTTAAAAAATAATGAAAAAACTCAATTAAAATAAAACTAAAATGAAAGGGATAATTTATAAATAAAATAAACCTTTGAACTCAAAATAAGGACAGTGTGCAATGCATGCAAATGCATAGGGACTAACGCTGGAAATAAAAACGCAGTGTTTAGGTGCGGGCTAAAATGCAATGACGTGAAAATTTCAGGGACAAATTAAAAAACAAAGAAAAACAAATAAGGCCTAATTGAATGACCATGCGAAAGGGAGGGATTAATTGCGCAAATGTTCCCTTTAAGCAGAACGTGCGGATCCTCTTGGGTAACCGGATCGGGTTAGATCGGGCATGGCTTATACGGCACCGTTTTGGAGCCATTGAAACAGGCTTAAAACGACGCCGTTGTTGCTCATTTATAAAGGCTAAAATCAAGCCTGATTCGGCTGAACCAAACCCTAGCATCCCTCTTTTTTGATTTCCCCTCCACCGAATCTAAGTCTCCTCTCCTAAGCGCAGATCTGCCCCTATCGACTGTGGCCAATAGATTCGGGCTTCGAGGGACGATAATCTCGGCCGTGAAATTCCCTCTCAATTCTGATTTCAACCAAACAGATGGAATCCCCAATATTTTCGTAAGGTAAATCACTCGCTTTTTTGTATTTTTCAAATCCTTTAAAACTCTAATGAAAAACAAAAAGAACAGAGTTGAAAAAAAAACTAAAGAACCTTTGAATCAGAAATCAACTTTCAATTTTGGTGGCTTTTTTGTATTTCAGTATTTCGTAATCCTCAAAATCAGTGTTTACAATGGGCTTTTATAGCCAAAATACATCAAGAATATATAGGAAAAATAAATAAATAAAAAATCTTTATTTTTTGCTGTATTGTTGTTATCAGTCGTTATTCGTCTGCTGGCAATCTGTTTTGCAGGTATGCACGGCGTGGAGAAGCCGTTCGTGGTGACATGTCGACGTGGAGCGTAAAGCAACGGCACGTGTGGAAGCTGGTACGAAGGTAGAAGTGGCGCAAGGGGAAAAGGGAACCCTAGGGTTCTAAAAATATTAAACTTCGGGCCTAGGCTAGTTTTTTTCCTCTGGCCATTGCAATTTAAATTGTATTTTGGGCCACATTATTTTGGACTTTGGGCTTGGGTATTATTATGGACATTGGACTTTAATTTTGGTTTTTTTATTATTTTGATTTATTTTGTTTTTTGGTTTTTGTATAAGCCCGAGCAAAATGGGCCTATTACATAATCCATGTTTTTCTATTTAATCTTGGGACCCCAAGGTGACATGGTTCATGGGTGTGAGAATGATCATAGCAACGGAATGTTTTTCAAGGTTTTAATATAAGATGCATGCATCGTACTGGATTCTTGATATGTTGCTGAAATAAAAAATATTTGCTTAATATAAAGATAGTTATTAGTGAATCTTTATTTTTTTCAGTTGAAATATGTCACATACTTCTCTTATTAGCATTTCTACTGAGAATAAATTAAATGGGGATAACTTTTGAGAATGGAAATAGAACTTGTTGATAGTTCTCAGCTGTGAGAAACAATAATTCGTTCTTAACAAAACGTGCCCTCCTGAAGCTCACCCTAAAGCGAGAAATCATTGGAGAGATTCTAACTCGATCACTTGATGTTATATGCTAACAATTATGAATATTGTGTTGTAAAAGCAACACGAGAATTTTCATATTGCCAAAGAGATCATGACAAATTTGGAGGATTTGCTTGGAGGTTAAGTCACATTGGCTCAACAATCTGCTATTACAAATTTGATGAATTCTCAACAAAAAAATTGACACTCCGGCCAAAGAACATATACTTTAGCTTATAGGATTCTTTACGGAAGTGGAGGATAATGGGTTTGAACTAGACGTGAACATGCAAATTGAAATAGTGTTCAAATCTTTAACCAAGGAGTTTGCTGGTTTTAGGCTGCTTACAACTTGGGCAATAAGTCGCTTACCTTGACTCAGCTGATGAAGGATTACAATCCAATGAGCTGATGCTGAATAGTGGTAAGCCGATTCAAGAGAAACCTGAGGCAAACTTAGCTATGGGCCCCTCGTCCTCTATGGGGAAATAGAAAATTAAGGGAAAGAAGAAACTGACTAAGTCTTCTGTCCACCTCTGTGGATAGGAAGAAGTCTAAGAAATGAAAAGATTCTAAAATGATCAAATGTTTTTTTTTACAATAGGAAAAGTCATTTTAAATCAAACTGCAATGAGTATTTGGATTACTTATCCGAAAAGGGAAAAGGTATGAAACTCTTTGTGGTTGAAGCTTGCTTAGTAGAAGAATCAATTGAAAATTGAGTTATTAATTCTGGAGCTACTAACCATGTCTGTGTTTCTTTACAAGGTTTAGCGAAATAAGAAGTCTGCGTGATAGGAGCTTTTCATTACGAATTGGAGACGGGAGCTATGTTTGAGCCAAAATAGTGGGAGAAGTTACTTTACACTTTGATAAATTTAAAAAGATTGTTTTATAGAATGTGTTTTATGTACCTCATTTTAAGAGGAATTTAATTTCTGTAGCATGTTTATTTTATGATGGTTATACCATGACATTTAATAAATGATTGCTATTCATAGAAATCGTTCTTTAATCTATAATGGATAGATGGAAAACAATCTTTACTTTATCAAACCAAATAACTACTCGACAATTCAAACTAAAATAGTGAGTAAAAAGCTTAAAACTTCTCATTATAATGAGGGGTACGTATGACACTTAAGACTTGGTCATATTAACCAAGAAAGAATCACTAGACTCGTGAAAGACAGTCCCTTAAGTATGCTTAAGGAAGTTAGTCTTCCACAATGTGAATCTTGCTTAGAACGTAAAATGACTAAGAGGTCTTTTAATGTGAAAGGTACAAGGGCCAACCAACTTTTAGAACTTGTACACACTGATGTATGTGGTCCCATGAGCATTAGTGCCCGAGGAAGTTATGATTATTACGTGACTTTTATCGATGACTATTCTCGATATGGATATGTGTATCTAATGTTGTAACACCCTAAAAAAATTATTTCTGATTCTGTAAATATCTTACACAACTATTTATCTGCTTCAGTGGTTAAGTGTTCTGGGTGTGTATAAGGTCTTCAGTTCAAGTCTCACCTTTGTTAATTTTTTCATTTTTGGTCCAAGCCTTACCCTTGTAAAGTGGGCTTACATATCATTATCTGTTAATTCATATAAAAACGAGCCTGCTGGTTCGAGTGGTAAGGGAGTTGGAGTGTTAGAAGTCCTGTATTCGAGTCCCTGTGCGAGCATGGATGTTATTTTTGCTCTAGTTGTTTGAGACTGTTTGGGTGGAATTACAATTCTGAAGTGGTTAAGATGTAGTGGGATAATCTGGGCTGTGATTTAGTGGGATATTGTCAAAGTATTATTTTATTTTTTCTATTTTTTTCCACTCTCCTGCCGAAAATTTCCTGTTCAATTTTGACGTTCTTCCCAAACTCTCAAGTTCTTTTTTCGCCATTCTTTTTCTTTTGGTTGAGGTTTCTCTTGTTCTTGCGTTTTCTAATCGAAGTGTGGAGGGGGTAAATTGATCTACTTCTGGGTTTTTTGTAACTAGCGTTATTTTGTTAATCTCATTGTGGTCTCATAAATTTCTGTTGTGAAAAGTACGTTGTAATTTTCTAAATGAGGGATTAATTGTTAGTGCTGTTAATCGGTTTAGGGGGTTCACAAGGGGCTTTTAATTCGTCAACGAGTTAATTGTTGAGGAGAATCATTTTGCCTAAGGTGAGCACTTCAGTTTTAGAGGTTCCTAGTTTTTCGCTTGTTTTAGTTTTAACTTGGTATTCTGTATCAATTATAGGTTCTAGTGGTATTGGGATTGCTTTTGCTACGAAAACGTATCAGGTGTGTTCCCAAAACGCAGAAAAATGAGTTTCGGCAAAAGCCTTCTATCAAAGCCAAACGGGCGTGTGGTCACCCGTGTGGTTGGCCGTGTGCGAGACGGTCGTGTGGTGGATGACATGGCTGTACACAAGACACGATCGTGTGGTGGTGTGAGTGTGGTCATGTGGGCTACATGGGCTAGGCCTAGTTGGGCATGTAGGTTTTGGGCCAGGCCATGTGGGCCACACGGGTGAGGCCAATTTGGATGTGTGGGCCCACACGAGCAAGCCACAAGGGTATATGGACCTTATTTATGAAATCTTCCCTAAGGATGCACGGGTCGCTTCGATCGACTGTGGGCCAACTGTAGGGTTAGTAAGGGCTAATTAAACCCTATTTTGTATGCTATGATATTTTGATAGACTAGTCTGAGTAGGATACTAAGTGTATAACTGACTGAATTGCTGCATGTATATCTGTTATCTGTATATAAACATGTTGAGCATGTCTAATCTGTTATATCTGAATCTAATTCCTGCATCTGTTATATCTAATCCCGAATAACATTATCTAACTTGTGTCATATTGACACGATATGGTGTGTAGGGATGGGTGGGTGGTTTTAACCCCACATAGTTTGTTGGGAATGGATAGAGTTGGTATATGGAGGTTAGGGGTTGGATTCTATATATTCTGATCTATATATCTAATTTTGATGACTATATTTGAAATAACCACGAGCCCGAATCTGTATCTAATTATTTATAAGATTTTTGTATGTTTGTATGCTTAATTCTGCTGGTTACACACTGATTTTACAAAAACTCACATCTGTTTGTCTTTTCTGTCTAGGTAATCCACAGATTTAGGCGGATCGGTGTGGCGACGAGTCAGCGGTGACCACTCAACCGTAAACTATTAAAACTTGCTCATTTATGGTTCTATTTAAGATTTGGTTTTCAACAGAGAGTTTTAATTCACGGGACTTTCTAGATTGCATGGAATTTTAACTGTTGGTTTTTGTTACTCGATAATTTGCATGTTTCAACAAAAATTTTATCAGCAAAAACTATGGATTTACGCAAACAAAGGTTTTGCTAAAAAGACGACTGCATTTTCAAACTATAACGGTTTTAAAGCTTCTATTGTAATAAGTTTGTGGCTAATTGGTGTTTTCATGAAATTATAAATGTATGTAAATTATGAAATGTTAACGATTTGATGACTCAAATCCGTTTTCAGAAAACTGATTCTTTGTGACATCTTCGGATTCGGCCATAACATCTAGGCCGGGTTTAGGGTGTAATTTAGTGGTATCAGAGCTAGGTTGTAAAACTCGGGCTGTGAATTTTGGGTTCCAAAATTGTGATTTAAAAAGAGTTGATATTTAAATATTTTAGATAATTTGAGAAAATATATAGTATATCGAGTCTCCGACGTCGATCCTATAAGTATCTTTGTACTTAGATAGAACTATTCTGAAAATATTGTAGTTAGTACTTTTTGAAACTGTACTGAAATAGTTAGAAACTGAAACTTCTGAAAAATCTATGAACCTCTGATATTTTATGCATAAAATATCTGTTAATAAATGCTGGAACTAATGCATAAAACTTTATAATGTAGATAAATTTGAATTATACAATGAGCGCTCGTGGAACACACAAACATGGTATTCGTGGCCATGGTAGAAGCCGTAAGAGGCTCGAGCTGAGTGTTCTTCTTTGGGCAGTATGCCAAACTTAGATACGAGTGAGACACCAGTTTCGCTTGCTACTGAGACTGGGTCTCAAAGCCGTTCGACTGGGGATGATGCATTGTCCCAAGTCATGTTGAGGATATTAAAGAGAGTCGCTAGGCCCAATTCTGGATCTGGTGGCCATGGGTCAGTAATTGAATGACTACGATCCGATGGTGCCGAGTTATTTAGAGGTGTCACTGGAGTCGCCCCTACTATGGCCGAGTATTGGTTGGAGGAAACTGAGAGGATGATAAATGATTTAGACTGTACTCTCGAGCAAAAAATTAAGGGTGCAGTCTCTTTACTTCATGACGAGGCATATCAATGGTGGTTAATGGTTGAGGAGGGTACTCAGCTTGATCATCTGAACTGGGATTTCTTTAAGACCACCTTCCACAGTTTATGAATCTCACGTAAGGTGATAGATCTATAGTCGAGTATGAGGCTGAGTTTCTGAGGCTGAGCCGCTACGCTCGAGGCATGATGGCTTCTGAGTATGAGAGGTGTGTTCAGTTTGAAGATGGCTTGAGGGATAACTTGAGGGTACTGATTGCTCCACAGAGGGAGCGGGAGTTTGTAGTTCTCATTGAGAAGGGGAATATCACAGGGGATGTTAAGCGCGTAGAGCACCATAATAGGGACCGAAAGAGGGGGAATAATAAAAGGGATTCGAAGCCCTATAGTTCTGTTTAAAGGCCTAAGAAAAAGGCCAGACTGGGATTCCCTATTATTCCTACTAGGATTCAACTTTGTAGAGACTATGGTGGGCGCCATCCGGACGAGTGTTGGAGGAGGATTGGGGGCTTGTTTGAGGTGTGGGTCTCTAAAGCACCGTATTAGGGAGTGTCTACAGTGGCCAGATCAAATGCAAGCTTTGGGACTGGGTTTTGTATTGCCTCAGAGGGTAGTTTAGCAGCTACTCAGAGGCCATGGACTAGCTAGGGGTGGTAATGGTATGGGTCGTGGGAACAAAGCACCGAGCAGAGGTGCTAGTTAGACTGAGGCAAGGCAATATGTATTGGTTTATATTGCTCGACGCCGAGAAGATAGAGATGCTCCAGATGTTATCACGGGTACATTCTTAACTACTCTGATAGACATAGGTTCTACACACTTCTATGTAGCTAATGCTGTTTCTGAAAACTTGGGGATTTCTGTTGAGAGCATTTCTAGTGAGGTTATTGTATTGAGCCCATTTGGGCAATTTGTTAGGGTTAATAATCTTTATAGAGATGTTTTGTTAGTGGTGCAAGGGGCTATTTTTCTGGCAAATCTGATGGAGCTTCTGTTTGGGGAGTGCAATTTGATTCTGGGTATAGATTGGTTAGTTGAGCACCTAGTCAGTTTGGATTGCACATCTAAGAGGGTTATTTTGAGGACTGAGGATGATAAAAAAGTGGTTGTGATAGGTGAGTGCCGAGATTATCTGTCCAATGTGCTCAATGGGCTTGTGGCTGAGAAATTGGTTCGAAATGGGTGTGAGGCTTACTTGGCTTACGGCAATGTTTCTGTTTCTGGAGACTCTTCTGTCAGGGAAATCAAAATAGTGAAGGATTTTTTAGATGCTTTTCTTGAGAAGTTACTGGGTTTACCTCATAATCGAGAAGTTGAGTTTGGTATTGAGCTTCTACTGGGTACAGCTCTGGTGTCCATCGCTCCCTACCGAATGGCACCGAAGAAGCTTATAGAGCTTAAGGCTCAACTTCAAGAGCTTTTGGATCGTGGTTTCATCTACCCAAGTGTGTCTCTGTAGGGGGCACCAGTTCTGTTTGCGAAGAAAAAGTATCCACTTTCGAGGATCGACGATTTGTTTGATCAGTTCCAAGAGGCGTTTGTGTTTTCGAAGATCGATATTTGTTTTGGGTACCATCAGCTTAGAGTTAAGGAAGCTAATGTTTATAAGACTGCATTTAGGACTCATTATGGACATTACGAGTTCCTAGTGATGCCTTTTAGTTTGATGAATGCTCCTGCTGCATTCATAAATCTGATGAATAGAGTCTTTCAGCCATATTTGGATCAGTTCATCATGGTCTTCATCGACGATATACTGGTGTACTCTAAGACTGAGGATGAGCATGATGAGCATCTTAGAATAGTGCTTCAGATACTCTGAGAGAAATAACTTTACGCTAAGTTGAGCAAGTGTGAATTTTGGTTGCGTGAGATGAGTTTTTTGGGCCAAGACACGGACATGTGGTGGTGTAAGTGTGGTCGTATGGGCCACACGAGCTAGACCAAGTTGGGCGTGTGGGCTACACGAGCGTGTTAGTTTTGGGCTGGCTGTGTGGGCCATATGGGTAAGGCCAATTTAGGTGTGTGGGCCCACACGGGCATGTGTGCCTTTTTTTTGAAATTTTCCCTAAGGATGCATGGGTCGCTCCAATTGATTGTAGGCCTACTGTAGGGTTGGTAAGGGCTAATTAAACCCTATTTTGTATGCTATGATATATTAATAGATTGATCTTAGTAGGATACTAAATGTATGCCTGACTGAACTGCTACATGTGTATCTGTTATCTGTATATAATACATGTTGAGCATGATTAATATGTTATATTTGAATCTAATTTCTGCATCTGTTATTGGGGATGGGATTTGTATATGAAAAGGAAGTGTTCTGTATAGTGATCATCACCTATACTCTGGCAGTTTGGCAGCATATTATTTGACGTGTCATATTTGCACAATATGGTGTATAGGGATGGGTGGGTGTTTTTAACCCCACATGGTGTGTTGGGATAGATAAAGGTGGTGTGTAGGGGTTGGGGGTAAGATTCTGTATATTCTGATCTATATATCTGATTTTGATGACTATATCTGAAATTGGTAGGAGCCCGAATCTGTATTTGATTGTTTAGAGATTTCTGTATGTTTGCATGCTTAATTCTACTGGGTTACACACTGAGTCTACAAAACCTCACATCTGTTTGTCTATTCTGTCCAGGTAATCCACAAATTTAGGTGGATCGGTACGACGGCGACTCAGTGGTGACCACTCGACCGTAAATTGTTAAAACTTGCTCATTTATGGTTTTATTTAAGATTTGGTTTGCAACTAAGAGTTTGTAATTCACGGGACTTTCTGGACTGCAAGGACTTTTAACTGTTGGTTTTGGTTTCGTTACTCGATAATTTGTATGCTTCTATAAAAATGACGGATTTATGCAAACAAATATTTTTTTAAAAACACGACTGTATTTTCAAACTATAACAGTTTTAAGGCTTCCGTTGTAATAAGTTTTTGGCAAATGAACTAACTAATCGGTGTTTTCAGCAAATTATAAATGTATGTAAATTATGAAATGTTAATGATTTGATGAGTCAACTTTGTTTTCAGAAAACCCATTCCTTATGACATCTCCAGATTCGGCCATAACGTCTAGGTTGGATTTAGGGTGTTACAAATGCACCACAAAGTGAAACTTTTGATAAATTTCAAGAGTTTCGTGCGAAAGTGGAAAAGCAATTACGTTTATCCATAAAGAATCTTCAGACTGACCGAGGTGGGGAATATTTGTCTGATGAGTTCTTAGGATACCTTATAAAGAATTATTTTATCCTAATTGACTGCGCTGGGCACTCCACAGTAGAATGGCATAGCTGAGAGAAGGAATAGAATCTTGCTTGACATGGTTTGTTCAATGTTAATCTATTCACAACTTCCTACTTCCTTCTGGGGATATACGATACAAATGGCTTGCTATATCCTAAATGATGTGCCAACGAAGTCTTCGTGTAAGACACCTTATGAACTATGGCCTAGAAAGAAACCCACTCTAAATCACTTTAGAATATAAGGTTGTCTAGTACACATTCTGGATAAGGATGTAAAGAAGTTGGATGCACAGACATAATTGTTCATGATTGTAGTATATCCAAAAGGAGCAAAAGAAGGATTATTCTATAATCTGAAATATGATACAATTAAATTTTCTACTCATGCTACTTTCCTCAAAGAAAACTACAGGGATAACTTTAAGCATCAAAGTAAATTGGTACTCAAGGAACTTTCTGGAGTGGCAGAATAATCACTGAGTTTAATTCTCGTGAAAGTTGTAGAAAGACCTGAAAACGATCAATAGCATAAGGAATCCATCGTAGTGGGAGAGTTTCTAAGAAATCGGACTTATTCATCTATGATGGTAGTATTTATAATATGGAAACCAATCATGATGATGATGATCCACTCACTTATGAGGAGGCCGTGAAGGACGCAAATTCCAAGCTCTAGAAACAGGTCCTAGATGTTGGGATGAATTCTATGAAATCTAATATGGTGTGGGAACTTGTAGACTTACCGATTTGGATTAATCCCATAGGGTGTAAGTGGATCTACAAGAAAAAGAGAAATGCGGAAGGAAAAGTAGAAACACACAAAGCTAGACTTGTAGGGAAATGCTACATATAGAAAGAAAGCATCGATTAGGATGTGACCTTTTCTTCGGTAGCCATGCTCAAGTCTATCCACATGCTCTTATCCGTTATCGCTACTCTCATTTACGAGATCTGGAAAATGGATGTCAAGATAACATTCTTGAATGACTATCTTGATGAGTCCATTTACATGGCTTAACCTACTACCTATATTGCCAAAGGAAATGAGTAAAAAGTTTGCAAACTACTAAGATCCATTTATGGACTTAAGCAGGCGTCCCTCTCATGGAATAAAAGATTTGATCGAACGATCAAAGATTTTTGAATTTGAGCAAAACGCTGATAAATCTTGTGTTTATAAGCATATAAAGGACAAAAAAAATAGTCTTCCTAGTTTTGTATATCAATGATGTTCTACTTATCGGAAATTATGTAAGAGAATTGTCATTAGTTAAACTATAGTTAGCTCAACAGGTTAGCATGAAGGACTTGGGTGAAGTTAGTTATTTTCTTGGAATTCGAATCCTTAGGGATCGAAAGAATAAAACGATAACACTATCTCTAGCTTCATACATTGATAAGGTGTAAAGGGTGTCTGTGAGCCTGTTAGCGAATTTTGTGCGTTCATGCATTTTCATAAAAATCTGGGATTTTGGTTATGAAGCGAAGGAAGACAAAATTGTCAGTTTAACTGCAATATTTTTGTATTGCTGATTATTGTATGAGTTTATACATATGTCAGCTCAGCTGCATATTATCATTTGAGTGGCTTAATTCCACATTTTTGGTAGGGTGGATGGGCTTACTATAGCCCAATTGTGGTGTTTAGGGTGGTCAGAGTGGTGTTTGGTTGGTTGGCTAGGATTTTAATTTTTTGCATTCGGTTTGCATTTGAGTTTATGTGTTTGATTAAGTAATTTTCAAATTATTTGCGAATTGAATAATAATTTGATGGCGTTAGTACTTCTATGTGTATAGAGTAATGTATATGTTTGTTTGAATGGCTTATAGAAATGTGTTCATACTTTTGACTACCGGTTCGGGATTTTCATACACTAACTGTGTACTCTTATCTAAAATATTTGTTTTGGAACCTCGTCAATTGTTATAATTTTTGGTTTTGGACTTACAATGAGTGCGCATAGCTCATCCCTTTAGTTTTCCCTTTTTTTAGGTTAACCTTGAGCTTGGAGGTTAGACTCAGCATATCAGTGGTCTCAGATTCTTAGAGAGTTAGGTTTGTTTTAAAAATGTTCCTTAAAATTCAGTTATCTACTTTCAGTTTATTTGTAAGGGAGTTTATAATGTTGTAGTATGAGTTTTTTTTTTCGTTTTCGGACAATCAATACGTTTTGACTATATGGTTTCAAAACTTAAAATTTGTAAGTCGCGCATGAGTTTAAAACTAATTATGATTTTCTATCAAGATGATAGTATAGTTCTTTCGAAGAAATTTTTTTGACTTAAAGCTTATTAGTCTGGACTTTCAAATCTATCTTGGGTTGCAAAACCAATAGCTCTTCAATTGTAAATTAGTTCTAAGTAAAGTTTAAATGGAAATAATTGCAATGGTTGTAAAACATTTTATAAAATTTGTTTTCAGTTTTGGTAAACGGCAAGAGAAAATGAATTTTGAAAGGAATTTATGTGTTTAAACATGTGATTCATATTGAGCCATATTTGTGGCCAATGTGACTCACTAGGATTCAGTCAAAACTTCTGAGTCGGGTTTTAGGGTGTTATATTCAGTAATATCAGAGCTAGGTTTGCAAAAAACTCAGCTTGTGTTTTTACGTGTTCGTATACGTGTGGGTTAAAAATATTTTGGACAAACATACCACAACGTTTTGAAAATGATTTGTGTTTTGAAAATGTTTTACGAAAATTAAATGTCTGAGACTCCAATACTAGTCCTTATGAAAGTTTGAGATCGTAAGTTTAGATTTGTAAAATCAGAACTGTAGTGTTTAGATATTTATTTTTGTGTTTGGTTTCGATATTGTAGATTTATTAAGAATTTAGTTTAGAGATCGATATGGATTCTAGTGGTAAAAGAGATCGTGAGGATCAACTTGTTGAGACTCTTGAGGAGTCGTCAGCTTCTTCGGGATGTGTGTCTGTTTAGGAGTCAGAGGTTTTCGGGATGACGCCAGCTACAGGTAACGATAACTTGGATGTTGGAGCCTAATTCCTTTTATTGTGGGAAGAAAAGAGATCTAATTCCTTTGAGTTTGGAGCCTCGATGTGCTAAGTGTGTAAGATCTTAGCAGGATGTTAGTAAAGGTAATATGGAAGGTTCTGGTAGTGGCGCGAACGTGTCTATTTGTGGGCATTGGAAAAAGTGTCATTTGGGAGATTTTTGGAAAAAGTCGGGAGCACATTTAGATACGAGTCCATGAAACATCAAATTAGGGAGTGTCTTCAGCGATATTGAGACAGGCGTGGTTGTAGGACACTTTGATTTTTGGGTTGTTTTGCCTTGGTTGTGATTGGATTTTGGTTGATAGTGCAGTGATTGTGTGGCAATAAAAATACATTATAAATGTAAGGTTAGGAATTTGTTGGATAATGTTATGTGTGAGTGATAGAAAATGATCTAATTTAGTTTAGTGGTTAAGGGTTTTGGTGGTGTGTGTGAGATTTTCAGGTTAGTATGGCATGATAGTGCGTTAGGATTAGAGTGCGCAATAGGAACGTGGTGCTAAGAATTATATGTAGGCAATTTTTCAGTTAGCAGGAAATTTTGGGGATGAAATTTCTTTAAGAAGAGGTGAGTTGAAACATTCTAAAATTTGGGGTTAGAAGTTTAAGGTATTTTGGTTAGGGTTAGTGTTTGGGTTGACTTTTAAGTTTATTTTTGCATTCTATGAGCAGTATGAGCCTGTTGGTTCAGTGGCTAGCTCTGTAGGTAGCTTACCTTTGGTCTCAGGTTCGAGCCCATATGTGCAAGGTGGGAGATGGTTTATTTTTTGTTTCAATTTTGAAAATTCTGATGGGATAAATATTTGTTAAAAATCTTTTTAATGAAATTTATTTATTTTATTTTATTTTGAAATGTTAAAAAATGAGAATGAAAAAAATTAAATTAGAATTTCTCACGTTCCTTATTTCTCTCCCTTTTTTCCATGTCAATTTTTTTTCTTTCTCCTTTTCCCAATATCAAGCTTTTGTTCCAATCACTTTGTTAGGGGATTAACATTCGTATCCATCGAAATTGTTGCGTGTAAGTATTTTCCTTTTGAATTGATGATTTGTTTTTCTTTGATTATTCAATTTTGTTTGATCGAGGTTTTCTTTTTAAAAATATTTTGTGGGTAATCGTAATTGAGTTCTCAGATTGGTAGAATAGAGGCGAACTGATCAATTTTAGTGCTTGGAAAGCGTTTATCAGGTGTGTTTATGAAACTGTTTAATTTCAGTATTGAATTACTATTAGATTTCATGAGATTCTACAATTTCTGGTATGCTTCTGAATTATTAGCGATTATGGATCACTTTGCTATTGCAAAACCACGATTTTTAACCTGTTTTGGTATGGTTTTTGACCACACAGGTAGCCACACAGGCGTGTGTCACACACAGGCAGTCCACACGACCGGATGGTGTTGTGAAATTAGGGTTTTATCATTTTCCACACGGGCGTGTGCATTGGACACACGACTGTGTTTCTCAGTCATATGGCGTGTGAGTTATCCACACGGTCGTGTCTACACTGCATCTTAATTTCGCTAATTTTTGAACATTTGCACATTGGGTTACTCGGGCTACTCTCATGGTCGTGTAACTCTATCACACGGGTGTGTGCCTCTTTCACGTGGCCTAGACTCTCCCATATGGCCGGGCATACGACTGTGTGGCTCTATTTCGCAGATTTTTTTTTTATGTTGTAAACTGACTCGTTTTATGTTTCTGTGTAATCCAACCCTCGATTAAGCCTTGGTAAATATGTTTGGGATTTTTTTTTAGCTTCGACTCGTATGTGTATTTGCAATTATAGGATCAAAACTATTTGTTTATTTACGTGCTAATGTGATGTGATAAATAGATTTGAGATATGACCTAGTAAATGAATACAAGTAAAACTGATTCTAAAATTGTTCGACTGAGTATGAATCATTGTGTCTGTGAGTCTGTTACCGAACAGTGTGGATTCCTGCATTTGCATAAAGATTTGAGATTTTGGTTATAAAGAGAAGGAAGGCTGAATTGATAGTTTAACTGCAATATTTCTATACTGTGAATTACCGAAACGAGTTTATACATATGTTAGCTCAGTTGCATATTATTATTTCAGTGGCTTAGTTCCACATTTGTTGTGTGTAGGGTGGATGGGCTTACTATAGCCCAATTGTGGTGTGAAGGGTGGTCGGAGTGGTGTTTGGTTGGTTGGGTGAGATTTTAATTTTTTGCAGTCGATTTTCATTTGAGTTTATATGTCTGATAAAGTAATTTTCAAATTGATTGCAAATTTAATAATAATTTTATGGGTTTAGTACTTCTGTGTGTATAGAGTAATGTATATGTTTTTTTGAATGGCTTATGGAAATGTGTTCGTACTTCTGACTACCGGTTCAAGATTTTCATACACTGACTATGTACTCTTATATGGGATATTTGTTTTGAAACCTCATCAATTGTTATCATTTTTGGTTTTGAACTCACACTGAGCACGTGTAGCTCATCCCTTTAGTTTTCCCTCTTTTCAGGTTAACCTTGAGCTTGGAGGTTGGACTCGGCATATCAGTGGTCTCGGATTCTTAGAGAGCTTGGTTTGTTTTAATGATGTTCCTTAAAATTCAGTTATCTACTTTCAGTTTATTTGTCAGGGAGTTTATAATGTTGTGGTATGAGTTTTTTTTTTTGTTTTCAGACAATCAGTACGTTTTGATTGTATGGTTTTCAAAACTTAAAATTTGTAAGCCGCGCATGAGTTTAAAACTAATTATGATTTTCTGTCAAGATGATAGTATAGTTCTTTCAATGAAATTTTTTGACTTAAAGCTCATTAGTTTGGACTTTCAAATCTATCTTGGGTTGCAAAATCAATAACTCTTCAATTGTAAATTTGTTCAAAGAAGAGTTTAAACAAAAATAATTGCAACGGTTGCAAAGCATTTTGTAAAAGTTGTTTTCAGTTTTGGTAAGCGGCAAGAGAAAATGATTTTTAAAAGGAATTTATGTGTTTAAACACGTGATTCGTATTGAGCCATCTTTGTGGCCAATATGACTCACTAAGATCTAATTGAAACTTCTGAGTTGGGTTTTGAGGTGTTATATTTAGTGGTATTAGAGCCAGGTTTGCAAAAAATTTGGCTTGTGTTTTTACGTGTTCGTATCCATGTGGGTTAAAAATATTTTGGACAAACATACCACAGTTGCAACACCCCTCACCCGTATTCAACATTGGAATAGGGTTACATAGCATTACTAGTCTTACAACACATTTATACATACTTTTCACATGCATTTAAATCAAGTTATACAATCATCATTCAATCTCATTCAATATGTCCCTAATACAAGCCTAGGAGGCCCTAAACATGCATTGGAATTGGTTCGGACTAAACTGAAAACTTTTAAAACATTTGGAACACATTGAAAGTTTCTCTCAAAGTTGGGGACACACGCCCGTGTGGCCAGGCCCTGTGTCTCACGGCCACCAGACACGCCCGTGTCACAGGCCGTGTGGACATTCAAAAAGGGAGCACATGGTCATGTTCCAGACCGTGTTCTACCCTGTGTAACTCTCTGACTTGGGTCACACGGCCAATACACACGTAAGGTATACTGATTTATACCACACGGCCAAGTTACATGCCCATGTGTGAGGCTCTGTGGAGTATACTGACTTGATTTAAATTTCAACATCGGGGACACATGACTGTGTAATAGGACCGTGTGTCACACACGGCTGAGACACACGCCCGTGTGGACAAAAATAAGCTATTTACCAAGCCAATTTGCCACCCAATGTTTGTGCATATTTGTACAAATCAAATGGTACTCACTCATAGCATAATTAGTCATCCAATTCAACCAAAAATCAAGACTAAAACATACCATTTCAATTCCAACAACTAGCTTACTTACTACCTCATGTTTTACTCATTCAAATCATACCAAATTTACATATTCAAATCCTCTAATTAAACAATTTTCCAAACATGCATCACCACATATCATCCACAAGTACACAACTTCTCAGTTACTAACCATTTGACATCTATAATACCAACTATCCATAACATTGCAAACCAATCTCAAACACTCAATATAAACCATATGCACACTTATTTATATACATAACCAAACTAGCCAAAATTAAGCAAAGTCTCATGGATATATACATACAAACCAAAACATAACCACTCATAAGCCATCTCAAATGGAAAAACTCACTACCAAGATACATATAAAATGACCATAATCCTATACATGCCATATGACTAGACCAAAAGCTCAAAAGCACCAAAGTGATGGTTGGATAGTGTGACGTAGTCTCTGACGATCCTCGAATCCGAGCTAGCTCTGAAATCACTATAAAACATGAGAAAAATAAACAAAGTAAGCTTTATAGCTTAGTAAGCTCGTATAAAATAAACTCAACAAATCATAAATACACAATTCATCAATTTAAACTTGTTAATTCTTAACTCATAAATACTAACAAACCTTTCACATGATTAATCATGTGTTTATGTGCAAACTTCATATCTTCTTCAATTTAAAGCTCGTATGATTCATATACATATTGTCGAAACCATTTTTTTTGTTTTGAAAAATGGTGACATTTTATTTTGAAAATGAAAACTGGAGTCGCCACCAATCTCTTTTTTATGAGGTGCACCTTGTGATTAATCATTTTAATAAAGCATTTTGATTTACTAAAACAATAATTTTGGTCTACAAAAATTGAGAAAATAAGTTCGGGAGTCAGTTACGTACGAGGAAGGATTAGCACCCTCATAACACCCAAAATTGGTACCTAATTGATAAATTAATGACTTAACGTTGAAAGTTGAAAACTCAAAAAGAATTTAAAATACAATCCCTTTTTATTAATGTTGACAAAAAATGCTTGAATAAATTGAAATGAGCGTTAAAGGCCTTCTTGTCTCGAGATATCAAAATGCCACATCTCGTAAGTTAGGACACGACATTTGAACCTTCAAAAATAAGCTTGCCTTTTAAATGTTTTATTTAAAATTCATACTTTGATTTTTAAAAGGATATTCGATTGTTTAAATCCAATGAGGAAAATCGAAACCCCATAAGTTAGGGCACGACCCTCCCAAGTTTCTAAACACGGAATATTGCATTTATTTAAAAGTCACATATTTTAAAATTTTAAAGGGATATTTGGCTATTTAGGTTTAATGAGAATGTCGAAACCCCATAACTTAGGGTACGCTTTCTCGAATTCCTAAAATGCGAAACATTTCCTATTTTAAAAAATTCCTTTTTTACGAATTTGGGTAAAAATTAATGTAACTTTTAAAACAATATGTTTAGTTTATTCGATCATGGCATAAAAACGGTTTAAAACATAAAAAAAGGGAGTCATACTTAGTGAATAACGATAGTGCGACATAAATTTGGAGTAATAATGACATGACAAACATAATAAGATATCGTTTTGGCTTAAAACGATGTCGTTTTAAGCGTTTTAAGCTATCCCAAAACGGTACCATTTTGGTGTTTTATTTAAGCCTAAAATTTCTCAAAAAATTTCATTCCAACCCTGTTTCAAAAAAAAAAACAATCTGAAATGCTCTCAACTCTCCCTTCCCCTCCGATTTTCGGTGGAAGCTCCGGCCATTGGCCACCATGGCGGCCGCCGATTGCAGGCGATGGCATCGCTGTCCGCGATGCACGGAAGATAAAAAGTCCCATTTTTTGGGTTTTTTTGACTTTTCGGACCCAAATTTCATCAGAGACGACGACCTCGGCTTCCTTCCCATGACAGCGAAACATGAAGAAGAAGGTTCGGCTTTTCTTTTTGTATTCTTTTGTTTTTCTTTGGAAATGAAAGCAAGTAAAAAAAAAATAGAATGAAATAAAAGACTACCTTTTAAAATTTTTCTTTCTATTTTGTTTTGATTTCTATATGTGTGTGTCAAAAATATACATTCATCATTCGCGACTTTTATAACCAAAAAAAATAAGAGCAAAAAAACAATACATTTCGTTCCTCTTTTTTGCTATGATTTTTATTATTTTTCTTGTTCGTTTTGTAGGTACAGTGATGGCTACGTGGAGGTACGGTTGTGGTGGTGTACGGTGCTGGAGGTGCTAGAGGCTGGTTGTGGCGTAAGAGGTGTCTAGGGTTTCTGATAATGTTTTAGTTGTTGGGCCATTTGGGCCTTGTATTTTTTGGGCCATTTGGGCCTTGTATTTTTTAGGCTGGGTTTTGGGTTATAAATTGGGCTTGTAATTTTGGGTTTAGTTGATTTATAAATGGACATTTGGACTTATTATTATTTGGTTTTATTTATCTGATTCTGTTTGTTGGGTCCGGGCAGATTGGGCCTATTACAGCTGCCGCTCTTTACTCATTGTCGTGTAACAAGAATGGAGTAAAGACTTTAAAATGGGTCAAATTTTCTTGGTCTTGTAGGATCTCGACTTCTTTGGCGATTCCAATCCACTGTAACTTTAGGGTATAGGAATTGGCGTTTTAATCTACTCTATTGTGACTTCAGAGAGGTGAGATTTATGGTTTCAATCTACCTGCTGCAACTTCAGGAAGATAAGGTTTATGACTTTGACTTGCTCTACTGTTACTTCAAAGAGATAAGATCCGTAACTTGTAGCTTTAATCTACTCCACTGGAACTTTAGGGAAATAAGATTCGCTATCTTCAGTCTGCTCTGCTACAACTCTAGGGAGATAAGGCTGGTGGCTTCAATCTACTCCACTGCAACTTCAGGAAGATAAGAGTCACCATAATTTGTAGCTTTAATCTATTCCACTGCAATGTCAAGGAAATAAGATTCGCTATCTTCAGTCTGCTCTATTGCAAATTCTAGGAGATAAGGCTGGTGGCTTCAATCTGCTCCACTGCAACTTTAGGAAGATAAGATCCGCCATAATTTGTAACTTTAATCTATTCCACTGCAACATTAGGGAAATAAGATTCACTGTTTTTAGTCTGCTCCACTGCAACTTCAAGAGATAAGGGTGGTGGCTTCAATCTGTTCCACTGCAACTTCAGGAAGATAAGATCTGTCATAATTTGTAGCTTTAATATGTTCCACTACAATGTCAAGGAAATAAGATCCGCTGTCTTCAGTTTGCTCCGCTGCAACTTTAGGCAGATAAGGCGGGTGGCTTCAATCTGCTCTACTGCAACTTCAGGAAGATAAGATCTGCCATAATTTGTAACTTTAATCTGTTCCACTGCAACGTTAAGGAAATGAGATTCGCTGTCTTTAGTCTGCTCCGCTGCAAGTTCAGGGAGATAAGGTTGGTGGCTTCAATCTGCTCCACTGCAACTTCAGGAATATAAGATCTGCAATCTTTGATCTACTCCATTGCAACTTCAAGGAGATATCTACAACTTCAATTTGCTCCACTACTACTTTAGGGAGATGAGATTTGTGGATTCACCGATCTTACTACACCGTCCTCTAGGGGACATGACCTGTAGGATCGATTTCAAGGGGCTATGCTTATGCCAAATTATTAGGATGTTATGATCAAAATAAATTAAATGCTCCTAACTAGATGTGTATGAATGATATTTGCATGAATGTAGAATGTCATGAAAATGATCCCTTCTTGATGTTTGGGTTTCCATTGCTCATTGTTCATCAAGATTCTATCATTGACACAATTGTTCATCAAGATTCTATCATGGACACAATATCTTATCTTCTTGTTCAGCTGATATCTTTGACAGAAAATCCAAAGAAATAGTCACACTTTAGACTCTTCTTCCTCAAATATTTTCAAACCTTAGGCTTGATGAGTTCTAAATAATAGTCCTGTTTCAGGTTCTTGTACTATTTAGAAGCTTCCAAAGTAATATGCAGAACTACTTTTGTGAAAGTATTATTAGTCTATTAATCATTATTTCAATGCAAAATGCTTGAAAAAGATCATAATGATGGACAAGAAAGAAATTGATTGAGAGCATAGCTCAAGACGAATAAGTTAATCAAAGATGGCAAATAAAATAAGAAAGAAATTGATTGAGAGTATAGCTCGAAATGAATAAATTAATCAAAGATAGCAAACTTTGCTAAAATTCAAAATGAGTAAGATGAAAACAGATGCCCCAAATATCGCAGCATGAGCTTCTCTGCACAAACTTCTTGAGAACCATTTTGAGTTTGAGATGTATCTAGGAAACCTAGAGTACTATGTTGATGGCCCAAGATGTAAAGTTCCTCCTGCTTGTTAATTCTGAGAGGACAAGACTACCATATGCCCCACCTTTGATAAAAATTTGAGTTGCCCTTTTTCGGGTTTTTAACTCAAAACCCCTTTGGTCTCAAGGCGCCCTTTGCGGGTTTTTGCCTTGGCCTCTCCAATTTTTCCTCTTTCTTTTGTTTTTTTTTTTTGATGAAATACCTATTTGACTGAATGCCCATTCTTTGGTCACAATTTGAGCCGCCCTTTTCAGGTTTTCAACTTAAAACTCCTTTGGTCTCAAGACGCCCTTTGCTGGTTTTTGCCTTGGTTTCTCCTTTTTCTTTTTTCTTTTCTTTTCTCTTTTGTTTTTCTTTTTTGCTTTTTCTTTTCCTTTTATTTCTTTATTTCTTTTCTTTTTTCTTTTTTTCTTTTTTTTATTTTTTTAAGGTGAAATATTTTTTGATTGAATTGGAATTCACAGGATTAGGCAGGTTCTTACCATCCATCTTGGTCAACATCGATGCTTCTCCAGAGAATGCTTTCTTTATCACATAAGGTCCCTCTTAGTTTGGCATCCACTTTCCTCTAAAGTCCCTTTTATAGGGGAATGATATTTTTCAATACTAAGTCTCCCTTATAGAGTTCTCTGGGGTGAACTTTTTTTTTGTAAGCTCGCATCATTCGTTTTTTGTACATCTAACCATGACAGATGACCTTCAACCTTTTTTTCTTCAATTAAGTTTAGCTGATCATATCGGGATTGGATCCATTCTGCTTCATCCAACTTCAGCTCAACCAAAACTCGGAGAAAATAAATCTCGACTTCAATGGCCAAAACCGCTTCCATTCCATAAACCAATGAGAAAGGTGTTGCCTTGGTGAAGTTGTTGACAGTCGTTTGATAAGCATATATGGTAAATGGTAACTTCTCATGCTAATCTTTATAAGTCTCAGTTATTTTCCCCACGATCTTCTTAATGTTCTTACTGGCTATCGTAACTGCACCATTCATTTTTGGATGATATGGCGACGAGTTGTGGTGTCTAATCTTGAATTGACTACAGACCTCCACTATCGTGCTATTGTTCAAATTCAGTGTGTTGTCAGATATGACCTTTTCTGGCATTCCATATCGATATATGATTTCTTTCTTTAAGAACTTGCTAACTGCCGATTTTATGACATTGGCATATGAAGCTGCTACCACCCATTCAGTAAAGTAATAGATGACCACGAAGATGAATCGATGGCTATTGGAAGCTTTTGGTATGATCGGCCCAATGACGTCTATGCCCCACGTAGAGAGAGACCATGGAGAAGTCATAACATAAAGAGGTGAAGGAGGCACATGAATTTTGTCTCCATAAATTTGGCGTTTATGACATCTTTGATGCAATCCCAATCCATGGTGGACCAGCAGTACCCGAACCTCATGATTTGCCTGCCCATTGTAAAACCATTAGCATGTATTCTTCAGACACCCTTATGGACCTCTTCTAAGATTTTCATAGCCCTAATCGCATCCGCACGTCTTAGGAGCCTAGACATATCTTGATACGATCATGCGAAAACATCTTTGAATTCTTAGAATAATTCAATGACATCTCGCTTTGTCTCTATGGTGATATAGGCACCGATCTTCACCTCTTTCTCTTCTCCGCTCACAATGTCAATTGACTTTTTGTAAGGTAGGATCTATTTTTCATCTTATTCTATCATCCTTAACAAATTAGAAGATAGGTTACAATTTCTATCATTTTCAAAGTCCTGAGATCCTCCAGACACATATCTTGCTCAAAAGGAGATTCTGGTTCAGTAGCAGCATCTCTCATGTCGTTGATATCTAGAGACCTGTTGTAGGTACGAAGGAATATTTCAAAGAATAAATGAATATAAGGACAATTATTTATGTAGTATGAATATGAATGAAATGAAGGAATAAAAGAATATTTGCTCATAGTGAGACATAAAAATGAATTTTTCATTGAAAATAAAGATGTTAGACACGAGCCTATTTCACAAAAGGATTCTTATTGCTTCTGAGCTTAAAGAAACAAGCGTGTTTTGAACATTACTCTAAATCAACTCTAAAAACTACAGGAATCTCTTCTGCAGTCCAATTGTTCAGAACACTTCTAGGCTCATAAAGGCAAATATCTGATAAATTTTCTCTTTCAATTCCATCTTCGGATATAGCATTGATGCTCCAATTTTTGAACATTCTTTTCAGGCCTTAGTATATTCAAAGAATTTTAGTTCTTTATTTTCCATTAGGCCTTGCACCAAGGCTCTGAATTCATTGCACTTTTGAATCTCGTAACCATCTTTATCATAGAACTCATAATAGTTCCTTGCTTCTCCGAGTTTCTCCCCCAAATCCTGTGTGATTAATCCTCCTTCTACCATTTTATTCCAAACCTCCCTTAGCAGGGTTTTTACTTCTACTACATCTGTCTTGATTCTCTTCTCTGCACTCTTGATTATCACGTTTACCCTTTTGTCAGAATAGTTAGGTAACAGATTTTCTACACTAGATGGATCATCGAATTTCACAATACCCATTGATGAGTCTTTCGATTATCTTTTTGAAAGCGGTGTAGTTCTCGATCGAGTGTCCTGTGATCCCTGCGTGGTACTCGCATTGGGCATTCACGTTGTACCATTAGGGTATGGGGTCTGTATAGGTTTTAGGTAGAAAGGGGATACTATATGTGCATCAAACAAACTTTGGTACAACTTCCTATATGTGATTGGGATGGGTGTGAACAGGAGTTTTTCTGAGTTTGGTATCTGATTAGGTTCTTGCCTTGGGGGGATTTGATGTCTATTAGTTGTTGCCCTTGGTTAGCTTACGGTAATTGGCTTTGAATAGCCCTTGTTATACATACTCGTATTATTCACCTCATTTTCTCTCTTCTTCGAGGCTTTTAAAGTATTGATTTGGGAGCTCCCCTCTCGCCTTTTCCGTTTGTAATGATTTTCAAATTGTTGTGGGAGATCCATTCTCGCCTTTTTTGTTTTTGCTAGACCATCTAGATCAAGGACAATAGGATTAATTGGATTATCCCCTGGGTTAGAACCTGAACCTATCGGGAAGTTCACCGGTGCCGAGATACTAGTCTGGTATTGGGGTCTGATGTTAATGGACACCCTTTGTGGATACGCGTTTGGTTGTGCTTGGGTGTTTGTTGGGGTAAAGCCTGTAGGATAAGTAGGGTCCTCGTTATCATCCCCGGTATTGACCATAGGGCTCTTTCCATTTTCTAGCCCTGTAGCCAGCAACTGGGTTAACTAGCTCGTCATATTTCTTTGTAATTCTAGCGTCGAATCCCTCATAACTTGTTGAATTTTGGCCAATTGTTCTTACATCTGTATTTGTATTTGCTCTAATCTCTTCAACCTTTGGTCCATTGCTTCAGTTTTCCCTCGTGTACTGTAACGATGTTCTAGGATAACTGCCACGATTTTAGGGTCTTTTGTCAGTTTTATTGCATATGATGCAATGCAATGCTAATGCATGAAATGAATACAAAAAAAAATAAAAAGAGGCATTGATTCTGATTCAATTTTATAGAATAACTTTTCTAGAAAACAAATTTCTTTACATAAAACAGATACATATACGGCCTTGCCTTCATACTCCAAGCAAAGACATCGATCCTTTTCTTCATATCTGGATGTTAAGATCAAATCTCGCGAGTTTTCCAATGGATGCCACTACTAGCTCCTTTTTGCTTGATCCGGGCTATGACCTATTGTTCACTCATCCCCATGATGCTTATTAGTTTTTTTAAGGAAATCGGGACGTTAACGACTCTTGAATAATCTTTATCAGCTTGAATCCTCAGGTAACGAAGCAAAGTCGCGTACTCCTCCGTCAGACTATCACCCTTCTCTCGTTGTGTTTACTTGGACCATATTCGGACGGCCACATTATCCTCCACTTTATCAAGAAATCCATTTTCCATGACAAGCTCTCTATTTAGCAACTGAACGTGAATCAACATCTCTTTTTTATGATGAAAATACAATGCAATCATAACCAAAACAAAATAAAATACGTCAGTACAAAACATAAATAACAAATAGAGCACCTTTTGGATAACCTTTAGGGGTTTGGTGCGGTTCTACCTAGGGTAGGCTCTTAGGGCTCATTATATGCGGTTCGGTTCTAAAGTAAGGGTACCTGAACCATCAAATTCCTCGATCCTCAACCATTATAGGCTCATGTGGATTGAGTTCAATTCAAGGGAATACATTTTCCAATTGTAACGCCCCGATTTTTTGGGCCTAAAAGTATTGGGCCTTGAGTCTGGGTTCGGGTAGAAGACGGCCCGAATAATTTGGATGTTATTATTATTATTATTATTATTTAGTATGTTAGTTTAATAAATAAATTACGAAGGGTTTATGGTGTGGGAAAAAGTCCGGGGCTCGGCCCATAGCTTTAGCAAAATTCTTAAATTTTGCCTCTTAAGGGAATCTAGGCAGTAGGCCTTATTAATAATTTGGACTAAGTTTTAGCACAAACAAGCACCTGGCCTAGTGGCTAAGCACGCTAGGAGGGCATGGGAGGTGCCTGGGTTCAAGGCACGATGCGCGCAAAATGGTTGTTTTTTTTAATATTCAGGTTGCGGTTGGAATAGGGGTTAAGAGGAGTTGTTAGCATAATCCAAAGACAAGGAGTCTTTGTCAGGATAAGAGTAACGGCGGTTGGGCAATCGAGAGGTGCAGTTCGAGTCCTTGCGCGAACAAATTCTATTTTATTTTTAAAGCGGACCAGAACTGAAGCAGGTAAGGGTTATAAATTTATTGTGAGGGCATTTTGTAATGAAAGGAACTTCGGTACAGTGGCAAGCAGCGTATGTGTGGTTAGCAGGTCGCAGGTTCGAGATGTATAGTAGGTACAATTTCCTTTTTATTTCGCAAGTAACCGAGGCTTCAGCAGGAATAGATTAAGATTAATTGTGACCCTATATTAGTAAAGAAAGAAGTGTGGTGTAGTGGCCAGTAGCACGGGCGAAGGCGCAAGGACGGATAGAGGTCTGGGGTTCGAGCCTCACCTTGCGCACGGAAGGCTTAGGATTTTGCTACATGCGTGGGGAAGGAGCTGGGGTCTGATCAGGAGTCTGGGCAGCATGCTGAAGCGGTGCAAGAATGTGGATAAGGATGCTGCTGATCGGTTAGGAGTTTGAATGAAATTCAAACATTGAGTTGGCCAAGAATCAAGGAGCAATTCATGGAATTGGAATTTAGGAAGAATTTTTATGCCGAAATACACTCATTCGGCCACAGCAAATAAGTGCCATTTATTTTTGGCCTTTATGATTCATTTTTCTCTTCTTTCATTCTCTTGCACTCTTAGTTCTTCAAACCGAGGCCATTAACCCATTCCTCTCCTTTCTTTTATCATCATCTTCCCATCTTCTTTGCTTCTCCAATCATAAAGGAAAAACCTCTCCCATTCAATCACCTTAGCCGATCACTCACAAAAGCCGAAATCATAACTTTTGTTTTCCCCTTGTGCCGATCTCTTTTACTTTTACTCGTCTTTTCGTTAAAGCCAAATCCCCCAACTATGCTAGCCTTGTCGACATCTGCTTCCTCTCATCATCAAGTTTCCATTTTTTTCTTCCTCCCTTATTTTTTGAAAAGCCGAGGTCACCATACTTTAAGAGGTTGGAAGCTATACACCTTTAGACCTCTTGGACTCATCCTTTGCTCGTGTTAGGGGTAGGAAAGTTTTGGAAACGTTCTTATCGAATAGATCTCATGGTAAGTATTCGTAACCATCTTTCTATTCATATCTTGTGGTTCTAGAAAAAATTGCTGAGAAATCCCTAATCGCTTAGGGAGGCTATCGTTTTGGACTAAAGGGTTTATTGGGTTTATTTATTGTTCTATTATGAGTAAGGTGGAATAAAGGCTGTCGATCAAGGAGCAGTAGGAAGCGAAGACATCGAAATGACTGGATCTAAACTTATTCAGTATTTGCGACAAAGGCAACTTGTGTGTGGATCTCGCCAACGTATCATTACAGATCAGGTGTGTAAACGACACCCACTAGTAGACTAGATCGGTAAAAGTCGAAAAGCCAAAATGCCGAAAAGCCGGCATTTCGAGAACTGCGAGCGTGCAAATGCTCGTGAGATTGTTTGCATTGATAATTTTGGTAACTTCAACGGTAAGATTGCAGAGTGCGCAATTTCGTACACTTCGGTATATTTGGGCTTAATGGGCCGAAATCGGGTTAATGGGCCAATGGGCCCAATTCGGTAAAAACGCTCGTTAAGTGTTTCTGTTAATACGTTAATAACTGTAATGAGCATGAAACCCTGAAAAGACTGATAAAATCACTGAAATACCTCTGTAAGGTAAAATTACCGTAATACCCCTAAAGAGGTAAGTTTACGATTACGCCCCTCGAGGGTAAATAATTGTTCTTACGCTATAATTTGTCTGTCTTTCTAAAGCATGCCTTGTTAATTATATATATATTCTGCATACATGTCATACTGCATGGGGTTGAGTTTTATTATGGAGGAAGAACCCGTTCTGGTGGCTGTGCCACATATTCTGATATAAGCAGCTTTGCTGTGGATTATAGTTAGTGCCGCAACCGGTGCTAACACTGTAAGTGTAGGGATGGCGTGGGTGATTTATTCCCCACAAGAAGTGTAGAGATGGACGGAGGTAAGTGCAGGGTTGGATGGGGTTACCATGCATTAATCATATGAGACTCTTTTGTTATGGGCCAACTGTATTGAAATGAGCCCAACTGTGTTAATATATCTTAACTTGTAATAGGGCTACGGCCAAGATTGATACTGATATGGGCTAGGCCCAGTATACCTTGATACTATAAGGGGCCATGGCCCAGATTAACATTGATATGGGCTAAGGCCCAGTTAACTCTGATTTCTTAATAGGGCTTAGGCCCAGTAAAGCTTGAACTGATTTGGGCTTTAGTTGGGGTACTTTACACACTGAGTTTTCTAAACTCACCCCCTTTTTCCCATCTTTGCAGGTAAGCCTTAGGTCGGTGGACTTGGAGCTAGAGGGATTTAGAGTGGCCGTGTGGACTGTTTAAAATAAGTGTTTATCCCTTTCACTTTTATTCTAGATTATTTACTTTATGTTTTCGGGTTTTAATTTGTAATAAGGCTGCTTTAATTATTTTTAATTGTTTTTAGTATGTTTTGTTAGCTTAGATATGATATTGTTTTAACTGTTTGAAATTGAATAGCTCTAGGGCGCATTTTAAAAATGTTACTTGATTTCAAAATAGCGCGATAACAAATCAAGGCTTCTGTAACGAAAACGTTTTCAAAATTAATAACCTTTTCAAATTGTGTTAAACGAATTGGTTTTCCCTAAACAATCACTCAGTTAAAGTGTGGCAATGGTTGTATGTACGTCTAGGATTGGATCCGTGGAGAGCTGGGTACTTAAGCAGTCTAATTGACTCACCTCCTCTTTTCTGGCATCCTACCTGGTGCACAGCTCCTATTCACTTTAATCTATAATGAAGATATTCTTTAAACACTGAGAAAGACTTTAGATAAAACATGATTTTTCTAGTAACGCTTCAATGTGACACGCCAGATTCAGTCGTAATGTCTGGGTCGGGTTTGGGGTGTTACATTTATCAGAGCTTGATTCTAACAATTCGGCTGTGGATCGGGTCCGAAAAGCTTTTCGAAAAATTTTGCTAAACTAAGGGCATTTTGGAAACGATTTTGGAATGTTCTTTTCAAAGATATTTTAAAAGGTATACATGTTTTAAGGATTCAATCTTAAAATGGTTTAAGTTTTTCTGGGTTTTTGAAATTTGATAACTGAAGAAGTGGCACACTGAATCCCCGGCACGAAGTCTGTAAGTATTTATGTTACTCATACTACACTGTATTAAGATATTACTGTAGATAGAACTGAGACCATATCATGACATTATAGCTAGGGCAATACTAAAAACCCTAGAATACTGAGACTATAGCTAGGCTATGATTCTGTGGAAATAAAAACTTTAAAATACTATCTCTGCATAAAACATATGAATAAGTACTGAAATTTTTGAATCGAGATCTTGGTAGATATTGTTATGCATGCTGATAATGTAGAGTGTTGATATCGATTCTGAGGGAGCGAAGTTTGCCAACTTCGGGTAGCGGTAACTCGGAGCTTGGGACTGAGGCACTGGCCGAGTTAGTAAGAAAAGTGGTAGAAGAAGTATTGGAGACCAAGGTTAAGGAAATTAGGGAAACGCCTCAAGCAGGGTGCTTGGAGTGTAAGAAGAGGAAGGATTCTAGTTCTCAGAAGACTGAGCCTCGTTCTGTGAAACATGTTAAGACACGACCAAACTTTCCAACTGGCAAGAACTGCAACGGGCGTCATCTGGGTGAAAGCCATAGGAAGACAGGAGTATGCTTTAGATGTGGGTCCAAGGAGCATCAAGCTCAGGATTGCCAAGCTTATTCTATTTAAGTGTGTGTTACGAGTTGTATGCGTGCTTGATAAATGTTTCTTCACTTTGGTAATTAGATGTTCTGGGTCGTACTAAGAATTATTTTTAATCAGAGTGCATAGTGAAAGCATAGTGGTTTGGCTTGAGTAATTCGGTTAGTTGATAGTTTGAAATTTCGAGGATGAAATTTTTTTAAGGGGAGTAGAGTTGTAACACCCTAATTTTTAGCCCTAAAAGTATTGGGCCTTGAGTCTGGGTTCGGGTAGAAGACGGCCCGAATAATTTGATGATGTTATTATTATTATTATTATTATTATTATTATTATTTAGTATGTTAGTTTAGTAAATAAATTACGAAGGGTTTACAATATGGGAATAAGTCCGGGACTCGGCCCATAGCTTTAGCAAAATTCTTAAATTTTGCCTCTTTAGGGAATCTGGGCAGTAGGCCTTATTAATAATTTGGACTGAGTTTTAGCACAAACAAGCACCTGGCCCAGTGGCTAAGCACGCTAGGAGGGCATGGGAGGTGCCTGGGTTCAAGGCACGGTGCGCGTAAAATGGTTGTTTTTTTTTTAATATTCAGGTTGCGGTTGGAATATGGGTTAAGAGGAGTTGCGAGCATAATCCAACACAAGAAGTCCCTCGGTGCAGTGGAAAGTAGCGTATGTGTGGTCAGCAGGTCGTAGGTTCAAGATGTATAGCAGGCGAAATTTCCTTTTTATTTCGCAAGTAACCGAGGCTTCAGCAGGAATAGATTAAGATTAATTATGACCCTATATTAGCAAAAAAAGAAGCGTGGTGCAGTGGCCAGCAGCATGGGCGAAGGCGCAAGGGTGGACGAAGGTCTGCGGTTCGAGCCTCACCTCGCGCACGGAAGGCTTGGGTTTTTGCGGCACGCGTGGGGAAGGAGTTGGGGTCTGATCAGGACTCTAGGCAGCATGCTGAAGCGGTGCAAGGATGGGGATAAGGATGCTGCTGATCAGTTTGGAGTTTGAATGAAATTCAAACATTGAGTTGGCCAAGAATCAAGGAGAAATTCATGGGATTGAAATTTAGGAAGAATTTTTATGCCAAAATACACTCATTCGGCCATAGCAAATAAGTGTCATTTATTTTTGGCCTTTATGATTCATTTTTCTCTTCTTTCATTCTCTTGCTCTCTTAGTTCTTCAAGCCGAGGCCATTAACCCATTCCTCTCCTTTCTTTTATCATCATCTTCCCATCTTCTTTACTTCACCAATCATAAAGGAAAAACTCTCCTATTCAATCACCTTAGCTGATCACTCACAAAAGCCGAAACCGCAACTTTTGTTTTCCCCTTGTGTCGATCTTTTTTACTTTTACTTGTCTTTTCGTTAAGCCGAATCCCCCAACTATGTTAGCCTTGTCGGCATCTACTTCCTCTAATAATCGATTTTCCATTTTTTTCTTCTTCCATTGTTTGTTGAAAAGCTGAGGTCACCATACTTTAAGAGGTTGGAAGCCGAACAACTTTAGACCTCTTGGACTCATCCTTTGCTCATGTTAGGGGTAGGAAAGTATTGGAAACGTTCTTCATCGAATAGATCTCGTGGTAGTAACCCTCTTTTCATTCGTATCTTGTGGTTCTAAAAAAAAGCCGAGAAATCCCTAATCGCTTAGAGAGGCTATCATTTTGGACTAAAGGGTTTATTGGGTTTATTTATCGTTCTATTATGAGTAAGGTGGAATAAAGGCTATTGATCAAGGAGTAGTGGGAAGCGAGGACATTAAAAGGTTTGGACCTAGACTTAGTCATTATTTGCGACAAAGGCAACTCGTGTGTGGATCTCGCCAACATATCGTTACAGATCAGGTGTGTAAACGACATCCACTAGTAGACTAGATCGGCAAAAGCTGAAAAGCCGAAAAGCCGAAATGCCGAAAAGCCAGTATTTCGAGAACTTGCGAGCGTGCGAATGCTCATGAGATTGTTTGCATTGATAATTTTGGTAACTTCAACGGTAAGATTGCAGAGTGCGCAATTTCATGCACTTTGGTATATTTGGGCTTAATGGGTCGAAATTGGGTTAATGGGCCAACGGGCCCAATTCGGTAAAAACACTCGGTAAGTGTTTCTGTTAATACATTAATAACTGTAATGAGCATGAAACTCTAAAAAGACTGATAAAATCACTGAAATACCTCTGTAAGGTAAAATTACCGTAATACCCCTAAAGGGGTAAGTTTACAATTACGCCCATTGAGGGTAAATAACTATTTTTACGCTATAATCTGATTATCTTTCTGAAGCATGCCTTGTTAATTATATATATATATATATATATATATATATATATATTATGCATACATGTTATACTGCATGGGGTTGGGTTTTGTTATAGAGGAAGAACCCGTTCTGGTGGTTGTGCCACATATTCTGATATAAGCAGCTTTGCTGCGGATTATAGTTAGTGCCGCAACCGGTGCTAACACTGTAAGTGTAGGGATGGCGTGGGTGATTTATTCCCCACAGGAAGTGTAGGGATGGACGGAGGTAAGTGCAGGGCTGGATGGGGTTATCATGCATTAATCATGTGAGACTGTTTTGTTATGGGCCAACTGTATTGAAATGAGCCCAACTGTGTTAATATGGGCAAGGCCCAATATATCTCAACTTGTAATGGGCTAGGCCCAGTATACCCTGATACTGTAAGGGGCCATGGCCCATATTAATATTGATATGGGCTAAGACCCAGTTAACTCTGATTTCTGAATAGGGCTTAGGCCCAGTAAAGCTTGAACTAATTTGGGCTCTGGTTTGGGTACTTTACACACTGAGTTTTCCAGACTTACCCCCTTTTTCCCATCTTTTTCAAGTTTTAATTTGTAATAAGGCCGCTTTAATTATTTTTAATTGTTTTTAGTATGTTTTGTTAGCTTAGATATGATATTGTTTTAACTGTTTGAAATTGAATAGCTCTAGGGCGCGTTTTAAAAAGGTTACTTGATTTCAAAATATCGCGATAACAAAGCAAGGCTTCCGCAACGAAACGTTTTCAAAATTAATAACCTTTTCAAATGGTTTTAAACGAATTGGTTTTCCCTGAACAATCACTCAGTTAAAGTGTGGCAATTGTTGTGTGCATGTCTAGGATTGGATCCGTGGAGAGCTGAGTACTTAAGCAGTCTAATTGACTCACCTCCTCTTTTTTGGCATCCTACCTGGTGCACAGCTCCCATTCACTTTAATCTATAACGAAGATATTCTTTAAACACTAAGAAAGACTTTAGATAAAACATGACTTTTCTAGTAACGCTTCAATGTGACACGCCGGATTCGGTCATAACATCTGGGCCAGGTTTGGAGTGTTACACCAATGGCTATACAGAGATGAAAATCTCATGAAAACATAGGTACAGATGTATCCCGAAAGTGATCCACTATCCTATACGGAGGTGAAGACCTCACGAAGGAATAGTTTCTCACTCCCACTTAATAGGGTAAAATTGATCGATCATGCAATGCCATATGTGGAGATATATCAAAAGAGCTCAAATCAATAAAGTAAACATATTATGACCAAAACCACAAAAAATGACGGATGAAATGCAACAAAAGATCGTAATTTTAAACCGAATTTCCAATATTCAACAAAAAGACAGAAAATAATCAAATTGCGGCTTGACTCTCTTATTTTGTCCCTAGTTGAGTCGCCAAGCTATCGAAACCATTTTTTTGTTTTGAAAAACAGTCGACATTTTATTTTGAAAATGAAAACGAGAGTCGCCACCAATCTTTTTTTATGAGGTGCACCTTGTGATTAATCATTTTATTAAAGCGTTTTGATTTACTAAAAAAACAATTTTGGTCTACAAAAATCGAGAAAACAGATTCGGGAGTCGGTTACGTATGAGGAACGATTAGCACCCTCGTAACACCCAATATTGGTACCTAATTGATAAATTAATGTCTTAACATCGAAAGTTGAAAACTCAAAAAGAATTTAAAATATGATCTATTTTTTATTAATGTTGACAAAAAAATGCTTCAATAAATTGAAATGAGCGTTAAAGGCCTTTTTGTCTCGAGATATCAAAATGTCACATCCCGTAAGTTAGGACACGACATTTGAACCTTCAAAAATAAGCTTTCCTTTTAAATTTTTTATTTAAAATTTGTACTTTAATTTTTAAAAGGATATTCAATTGTTTAAATCCAACGAGGAAAATCGAAACCCCATAAGTTAGGGCACGACCCTCTCGAGTTTCTAAACACAGAATATTACCTTTGTTTAAAATTCACATATTTTAAAAATTTAAAGGGATATTTGGCTATTTAGGTTTAATGATAAAGTCGAAACCCCGTAAGTTAGGGTACGTTTTCTCGAATTCCTAAAATGCGAAACATTGCCTATTTTAAAAAAAAATTCATTTTTTACGAATTTGGGTAAAAATTAATGTAACTTTTAAAATGATATGTTTAGTTTATTCGATCGTGGCATGAAAACGGTTTAAAACGTAAAAAGTGAGTCATACTTAGCGAATAACGATAGTGCGACATAAATTTAGAGTAATAATGGCATGACATACATAATAAGATATAAAATATATAGCATTGACATCAAGAAATCATAATGTTAATATGCATGAACAATAATAATAATGATGAAAATGATAATATAAATAGCAATAATAATAATAACAAGAATAATGAATAATACAAAATTGAAAGTAAAGTAATAAATAAGAAAAAATAATAAGGGCAAAATAAAAATAAACAAGCCAATAAATAAAAATAATAAGAAAAACTAAAATTTGAAACTAAAAAAACTAATACTAAACAAATGAATAAATAAATATTGTGTAAAACAATTTAAAAAAATAATATTAATAATAATGATGATGATATTAATAATAATATAATAAAAATTTAAAGTTTAAAATTTATATAAAAGATATAACTAAATAAATAATAAAAAGATAATAACAAAAGTGAGGATAAAATAAGATACGTGTATTAAAAAAAAGAGATAATAAGATTAGTATAAATAATGAATAATTTATAGTTAAAAGGATATAGATAAAAAATGAGAAAATATAATAAAACAAATGTATTTTTAAGAAAAGTTAGATAAATAAATATAAATAGAAATATAATAGTTGTAATAATATATTAAATTAGTTAATTTAATAACAAAATAGTAAAAAAATAACAAAAAAAGGACTACATCGAACCTTAAAACAAAATTTTGGGGCAAATCTGAAATAAAATAAAAAAAAGGACCAGATTGAATGTGTGAATAACAAGGAGGGACCAAAATGGGAAATAATCTCCTCTCCAAAATGTGCAGCTTCAAGGTGGACTTAATTGAAAACTGAAATAAATTACAGGGCCAAAATTAAAGGTTAAAAAAGACTTGATTGCAAAAATAGAAAAAAGCTGGAGGACTAAACTGGTAAATAGCCCAATAATAAAAAACACACGGACCCTCTGGACTGTCGAGTTAGTGCGTAGGCTTAAAACGACGTCGTTTTGGAGCGTTTTAAGCTATCCCAAAACGGCGCCGTTTTGGTGTTTTATTTAAGCCTAAAATTTCTCAAAAAAAATTCATTCCAACCCTCTTTCAAAAAAAAAAATCTGAAATGCTCTCAACTCTCCTTTCCCCTCCGATTTCCAGCAGGAGCTCCAGCCATTGGGCACCATGGCGGCTGCCGATCTCCAGAGACGGAGCCTCCGTCCACGTTGGTCAGAAGACAAAAAGTCCCATCTTTTGGGGTTTTTTGACTTCCTGAACCCAAAAATGTTGTCTTTCATCGGAGACGACGACCTCGGCCTACTCCCCACGACGGCGAAACATGAAGAGGAAGGTTCGAATTTACCTTTTGTATTCTTTTCTTTTTCTTTGGAAATGAAAGCAAGTAAAAAAATAGAATGAAATAAAAGACTACCTTTTACAATTTTTCCTTCTATTCTGTTTTGATTGCTATATGTGCGTGTCAAAAATATACATTCATCATTCGTGGCTTTTATAGACAAAAAAAAAAGAAGAAGAAAGAAAAAACAATACATTTCATTCCTCTTTTTTGCTACGATTTCTGTTGTTTTTCTTGTCCTTTTTGCAGGTACGGTGATGGCTATGTGGAGGTACAGTTGTGGTGGCGTACAGCGTTGGAGGTTGGTTGCGGCGTAAGAAGTCCCTAGGGTTTCTGATAATGTTTTAATTTTTTGGCCATTTGGGCCTTGTATATTTTGGGCTAGGTTTTGGGTTATAAATAGGGCTTGTAATTTTGGGTTTAGTTGGTTTGTAAATGAACGTTTGCACTTATTATTATTTGGTTTTATTTATCTGATTCTGTTTATTGGGTCCGGGCAGATTTGGCCCGTTACACATACCTGAACTAATCCGTAATAAACTCATACCCAAACAGATCAATGTCGAATACTCAAATTTTCGCACACTAAGTGCCAATACATAGTCGAAGCTATTTTAATCCTGTACACTAAATGTCATACATAGCCGAAGCTATCTCAATCACACACTAAGTGTCATACATAACCGAAGCTATCTCAAATCGCACACTAAGTGCCATACATAGCCGGATTGTCGTCAAATACGGCTGTAGTCTCGTATACACAATCTATGCAATATCAAAGCATTTAAAGTATAATTATAGCAATACCTATTCCATACGAACTTACCTCAGATATTAAAACGGCGAATCGAGTCGATTAGTCGATAACCTTTTTTTCCCTGATCCTGATCTGAATTCCATTTTTCATGATCTAAATATATTCAAAATTAAGTTATTTAATCAACTATTTATTCAATTCAATCCAAAATATACATTAGGGCTATTTTACATATTTGCCCCTAAACTTTCACATTTTTCACAATTTAGTCCTTATTACATTAATTCACAAATTAATGAAATTCTGATTATACCCATGCTATCCGAATTACCATAATGCCCCTACCAGCCCATAATTTTCATTTATTTCACATTTTATCCATTGACTTTGCACATTTCTCAATTAAATCTTTATTTTGCATTTTCACTAAAAATCATTTTATAAAACTTGTTTATCTAACATCAAATATTCATAATCTATCATCAAACATCAAAATTCTCATTTATTCATCAATGGGAACATATAAATTCTTTAACAGTTTTGCAAATTAGCCCCTGAGCAGCTGCATCGATCTAAAAAACGTAAAAATCATTAAAAACAGAACAAAACACATACCTATTTAAAAGAAAAGAAAATGGCCGAACCCTAGCTTTCTTTCACCATGAAAAATCGGCTTAGCATGTGTTTTCGAAGAAGATGAACATAATTAAAAAGGTTTTGTTTTATTTAATTATCATTTATTTACTAAAAGACTTAATTAACCTTATTACTAATTTAATATTTCAATTTTGCCAAGCCATTATCATCCACTATCTAATTAATGGTCTAATTACCACTTAAGGACCTTAACTTTAAGGTTCTATAGCTATTTGACACATTTAACTAATAGAAAAGCACTTTTGCATTTTACGCTATTTAGTCCTTTTTATCAAATTAATTATTCAAACGATAAAATTTCTTCACGAAACTTTCACACATATATACTATCATGTTGTAAACACTTAAATAATATTAAAATAATTTTACGACCTTAGATTTGTGGTCCCAAAACTATTATTCCGATTTGACAAAAAATGGGCTGTTACAACAGTGTTTTGAAAATGATTTGTGTTTTGAAAATGTTTTACGAAAATGAAATGTCTGAGACTCCAATGGCTTGTCTATATGAAACTCCGAGATTGTAAGTTTAGAGTTGTAAAATTAGAAATGTAGTGTTTAGATATTTATTTTTGTGTTTGGTTTCGATACTATAGATTTCTTAAGAATTTAGTTTCGAGATCGATATGGATTCTGGTGGTAAGCGAGATCATGAGGATCAGCCTGGTGAGACTCTCGAGGAGTTGTCAGCTTCTCCAGGACGTGTATGTCTTCCATGGTATTTCGATTAACTTTAGTATGTTTTCACTAAGTGAAGGTTCAATTGTAAGACAAATTCATTTATGAAAATTTATTTCCAAGAATATCAAAATCTAAAATAATTTCAAAATGGGTGAAGATTGTTGGAACATTTTCAAATATTTGAAAATGAGGGGAGGTTTTTGGAACATTTTCAAATATTTATAGTGTTTCCGATATCTATAAATGAATGGGTATAATTAATCAAAAGATAAATCTTTTGGTCATTTGTCAAAAGTTATATCATTTGATTTTTGAAAAGAATTATAACTATTCAAACAATATTACTTGAATAGTTATACAATTAGATGAATAATTATTATTATTATTTTATTTATTCAGAAAGACACCTATTGAAAGATGTCTCTATGAAGAGACATGAAAATTTCTATAAATAGGAATGAAACTTCTTTTGGAAATCACACCAATAAATTTTAAAATTTTAAAGTTCTTTTTTTTTTCTTCCTCCATTTTCTAATATTATTAGATTATTCTATAAAATATTACTGTAGAAATCCTTTGTAGAAATTGAGTTTCTTCTTAAACATTGCTCAGTGCTTAGTGGACTATTCTCGTCAGTGCAAAACGCAAAGTCATCGGCTTCAATGTATCCTCGAAGTTAATTTTCTTGAAACTCTTTTGCACACCAAAGATAGGTGAAGACGAATATAACCTTAAAGATAGTAGCTTGTTACACGCCTTGGAGCCTTGTCACACGCCTTGGAGCCTTGTCCTGTTTCTTCTTTTTCTATTTGAGTTACGTTTGTGTGTTCGAGATTTTCCTCACCAGATATTTGTACTAACACCCCAGTACTAGATTATTTAGAAAAAATGACCTAGTTTCTACGGTAATAATGGGTGCCTCCAATTTCCAAGGCGGCACCACCCCAAAAAGCAGCCAAATCATTGCTTCATGATTACAAAAATCATAGGATATAAAAAAGTAATTTTTTTGGTAGTACCACTTCCTAAGGAGGCACCCGTATAATTTTTTTATATTTTCACGCGTATTTCCATAGTTAAATGTATTTATTCTTTTTGGTGCCGCCTCCTTTATTGGAAGCACCAATATTTGTATAAAAAAAATCTCCCTAGTAACTACATGAGATGTGGTGGCACCAATATTTTTAAAATTTTTGGTGCCGCCACTTCACACGGTGTGTCCAAAATAGTTTAATTTTTTCCCCCTGGTTTCTATTATAAATGTGGCGGCACCACCAACTATATATACCCCTAGCCTTAAATTAGCACAAGTACAGGTCTTAATATTTTTTTTTATGTTGAAAGAAAAAAAATGTATTATATTGAAAGAATGGGAGATATTTATTATTATGGTTTTCTTTAACGAAAAAATTGTTTCGTCATGACCGATATATATAAACGGCACATAAAATATGTTGTTTTTAGGGTAGTAGTTATGCGGTTCACAGTCCATCTTGTATCGGAATACCCCATTTAATACTAAGGGACATGGGCTTTTAGTTGGTAATGGTTATGTGGTCAAGAGTTCCTGTTGGCAGTAGTTACACGATCACGACCGCAAATTGGTGACACCACATGAAGTGGTGGGACCAAAAAAAATTAAAATTTAGGCACACCATGTGAAGTGGCAGCACTAAAAAATTCCAAAAAATACTATTGGTGCCGTTATATCTCATGTAGTCATTAGGGAGAATATTTTTTTTTTTACAAAATAGGTGCCTCCATTAAAGGAGGCGGCACCAAAAAAATAATTTTTTAATCCAATTAAGTGCCTTCATTAAAGGAGGTGGCACCAAAAATAGTAAAAAATATAATTTTTATTTTTTCGTTTAACTGTAAAAATACGCGTAAAAATATAAAAAATTATATGGGTACTCCTCTTCCTAAGGCTTGGGAAGTGGAGGCACCCATTATTACTATACAAATACAAATATGTTTCAAAGTTGATATATATATAAATTATTAAAGAAAAAATTACAAACACGATATGAATATATGATTTTTTTGAATTCAATCACCATTAAAAAATTATACAAATATGAAATAAATTTAGACCCAATATAAATTGTCACAAATTATTTTGTCAATAGAGTATCAATAATAACGTATGCAAAGTATAATTTAAAACAAAAATAACATAAACATGACATGCATATATAATAATAATAATAATAATAATAATAATAATAATAATAATAATAATAATAATAATAATAATAATAATAATAATAATAATAAACATACTATCAAGCCAAATGAGACTGCCGCCTCCCTAAAATAGCAAACTAAAAATAGTATAAAAAACATGAGCATGACTTAATTACCCCTATCACACTAAAAATTTCCATAATTTAGTTGTAATAAAATTGAAGCTTTTGAGCCGATTGAGTCTTTAACTTGATTGGTATTAATATTTTTGTCAGTGTAAGAGGACGTGAATTTGAGTGTGTTGAAGCATATTATCCTCCTATTTAAGTGTTGAAGAGCGGTTATGAATAATTCTAGATATTGTATCAAAAATATCAAATATTATAAAACTTATAATGAAAAAATGTTAGTACTGAATATGTAGCATTCATAGTCAAATTAATTAGAATAAATTACTAAAAACATATTCATTGAATTTATTTATAAAATCTTTTTTCCTTTTCTTTCCATGCTATTGCCAATCATTATATTTAATGGATTTGTAATGCCTTAAATTTTTGGATTTTTGAATATGTTTATTTGCCAAGGAAATTAGTTTGGTATGGTGGTTAAGTGTCTTAGATGGTTGTATTTGGTCTTTTGTTCAAATCCTATGTTACTCAAATGTGGTTCATTACGGAATAGTGGTTTTGGGACCACAAATTCGATTTTGGAAGAAAAAATTATTTTTATATTATTTTATGGTCTATAGTATGATAATAATCTCGTATAAAATTTTTACTGATTACATGTTTAATTTGATAAATGACCAAATTGTACAAAGTGCAAAAGTTGAGTTCTAATAGCTAATGGGATTAAATAGCTATAGAACTTTAAAGTGGAGGTCCTTATATGGTAAATAGACCATTTAAAAATGCTTAGTGGTTAAGGATGATGATTCATCCATGGAAAATAAAATAAAAAAAATGATGAAATTGGAAAGTGAAAAAAAATAAAAGATGATAATTAATTAAATAATAAAAATATCATCTTTTTCATCATCTTTCCCAAATTATTTTCATGGAAACCCTAGCTAAGAGAAAGTAGCTCAAGCAAGCTTATTTTGATCAATTAGGTATGTTTTCTTGTCTCGTTTTTAATGATTTTTATGTTTCCGAGAACGTAATAGCTTAATCTAGCTATCTCGGGGTTTGTAAAGTTATCAAAGAACTAGGGTTTTCCCATGGATGAAAATAGATGAATTATGAAGTTTTATGGTAGAAAATGAAAGGTTGTTGATAGATAAACAACTTTTGTAAAGGGAATTTTGATGAAATTATGATTTAGGGACTATATGAAAAGATGTAAAATTCATGAAAAAAATTCTAAGTTTTATGAAATACATGGGCTGTAAATTTTACATGTAAAAATTGGCTAGGCTTGAAATAAGGATTAAATTGCATGAATTTTATTTCTCGAGCCTAGGGAGAAAATAATCATTAATTAAAAGTTTAGGAGCAAAATGGTAATTTTACCTAAGATATGAATTGAATTGAAATGAACATGAATTGATGTTAAATTCATTCATATAGATTCGGTAGACCAAATTCGGAGTTAGAATGAGGAAAAGATAAAATGTCGGATTAGTAGATTTTACGTACACGAACATTTGTCGAGGTAAGTTCGTGTAACTAAATTGTGTATATTTATATGATTGAATTAAATATTGTGTATGTGAATTGTATAAATGCTAAATATATGAAATTGGTTACATATCCGACAAAGCCCGTTACATATTAAATCCCGTTTGAATAATAGAATTCGATAGATACAGGATTTCCCGATTGGTTGTGGTCCTGCATGTGATGTGGACACACCACAGCTCCTACGAGCATCTCATTATAATCCCTCCCAAACTTCCCGTTATATGGTTCCTGCGAGCATCCTAATCGGTAGTGATCCTGCATGTGTTGCGGACTACCCCAACTCTTTGTGAGCGTCCTGTTATATGATTGGTTATGATCCTGCATATGTTGCAGACACAAAAGTAGCTTTTTGTGAACGTCCTGGAATGGCTCGCTTAAACTTCCCGATATATGGCTATCCGGAGCTCTTGATTAATGGCTCTTCATGAGCTTCCTGATTAAAAGTTATTTGTGAACTTCCTGATTATGACTTTGTGTAAAATTCTCGTTATATAACAAGGATAAGTTTCCTAAAAGGCTCTTTGTGAGCTTTCAGATTAATGGCTTTTTGTGGGCTTCATGTTATATGGCTCGAGAGAGGATTTCCTAATTATGTGCTTTAATAAGCACTCCCGAATATGAATTGACGGATTACTAATTTGTACACTTTGAGTTTACTACCTAGGTATCCATCGATATTTCAAATAAAATTCAACAAGAAAAATTCTGACATGAGGAGATATGAAAACGAAATGAATTATTACACGTATCTGCCCGAAATACCTGAGAATGATGATACATGATATATGGAAATATGAGATAACACTATATGAACATGAAATTTGTTTGACGAGTATGTTCATCCTTGATTATATATTTGTACACCTTGAGTGTATTACCCGTGTGACACTGACATTTCGAATGATTTAATGGGTAAAGTTCCGACATGAAATAATCTAAACTCCAAACTAATTATTGTGAAAATGTACTTGAAATACAAGGATATGTTTTGTATATTTTATGTGAATACATGATGTGGAAAGTATATGTACATGGAAATCTATTTATTGTTGAGCCCATACATGTTTCTTGATATTTATATGCAATATATGACTAACAAGGATGATGAGGATATCTATTAGGCTCGTGATCAAGTTGATTGAATGTGCCATGTATGTTTATATTGAATTTAAATGAGTGGTAAGTTAATTACCATGTTATACAAGCATACTAAGTCTTTTATGCTTACTCTGTTTTATTTTCCCCTGTTTTATAGTAATTTGGAGGCTCGTTGGATTGGAAGCTTGGCGGAGATCACTCACACCATCCATCAGCCCATTTCAGTATATATATGGTAAATTAATTATGGTTATAATGGCATGTATAGGTTAATTGGCCAATATCGGCATATAAATGCTTTAATTGTAACTAGCCATTGGAATGGCTTGTGATGGATATATTTGGTATATGTTTGAAATGGTTGATTGATAGAAATTATATTGGCATATTGATGATTGAATTAAGTTAACATATTTGATAAGATATGCATATATGTGAACTTGGTAACTTAAGTAAGTGTGTATACTTGATTATATGCGATACTATGTCATGTTTAAGACATGATTTGAACTTGTTTTGAATGCTTTGATATGGTTTGTGAATGTGTTTAAGTGTTGGTGTAGGTGAAAGACAATATGGAAAATATGGCTTAGAAAATAGCCTATTTTCGTCCACACGGGCAGAGACACGGGCATGTGTCTCAGCCGTGTGTGACACACGACCTAGCACGTGGGCGTGTGGCCTAGCCGTGTGTCCCCTGCATCTTTAAAATGTCAAAACAGAATGCCCAGAATTAAGCACACGGCTTGGTACATGGGCGTGTGACTTCATCGTGTGACCCTTGCACCTATACACGGCCTAGCACACAGGCGTGTGACTTGGCTATGTGACCCAAGTTAGAGAGTTACACGGCTTGAGACACGGGCATGTCCCTTGGTCGTGTGAACCACACGGTCTGACCACATGGGTGTGTGACCCCTGCACCTTGGAAAAATTTTGAGATATTGTGAAAAATTCTCTAAGTACCTGGTTTAGTTCCGAGTCATTTCTAATACATGTTTTGGACCTTAAGGGTTCATATAAGAGACTTTATGATTGATTTCTGACATGAATACTGTATGAAGTGGAATATCTGTTATTAGATCTATAAATTCTGTTAATGCTCCGTAACCCTATTCCTGCGACGAATTCGGGTTAGGGGTGTTACATTAGTTGGGCATTATATTTTTAGTTGGACTCTATAAAATGTGGTAGGTGGGATTTGGATTTAATTTAAACTTGCATTTTGATTTATTTTATTTTATTTTTATCAATTCCTAAATTTCCTCCTACCCAAAACAGTTTTACTCCCTTTCCCATTGTACGTTGTTCCATTTTTTTTTTGTTCCTTTTGTTCTGTCGAATTGCATTATTCATCTTTTAGCTTCTTTCTTTTTGTTTTTATTCTATTTTATTTCGTTCTCTTTCTATTGGTTTGGGTTTTTTTTTTGTTCTTTGCTATTCTTTGGATATTGCAATTTTTTCATACACTTTTGTGCGTTGATTCTGCTTCAGCCATAGTGTAAGTTTGTTGGGTATTTTTCCTATTTTTCTTATGATTTTAATTTGGTTTGATTCTTAAGCAAGGCAGGTTGTGTTTGTATGTATTTATTCGATATTTTGATTAGTGTTTTTTTTGTGGTGTGTAATTAGGCAAAAGATGTGAGAACTCTAACCCTCTAGCAGAGTACATTCATTGTTTGGTGTGGTTCGAGGAAGTAAGTATTTGAACTTCATTTTTAGGGGCTGGAGTTTTGGTTTAAGGAGGTTATTTTGCGTGAGATTTGTGGATTAATTCATGTAATTGTTGAACGAATGTAGGTTACTAGAGTTCTAAGAGCGTGGTTAATTCTATCAACAACCAGGTGTGTGAAAACAACCTAAAAATCTCTTAGAAATTCGATTGAAATCGCGAAACAGAGGCTATTGTGAAATTGCCTAGTTTTCACACAACCTTATGGTGGGTCTTGTGAGATACACAACCGTGTAAGGTTTTGCAGACTGTGTGAGAATAAGTAGCCCGTGTGGCTAGACTGTGTGAGGCACACGACTGTGTGAAAATGTTCAGACTGTGTGAGAATAAACAACCCGTGTGGCTAGACCGTGTGAGGCACACAGCCGTGTGGAAATGTTCAAACCGTATGAGTGGCCCATGTAGACCATACGAGCTAGATTTTTGGGTTGTGTAGGCCTTTTTGGCCAATTGTAGGGCCCAATTAAGGACCATTTAGGGGACTTGATATTTGGGTTCAAGGACGCCGTAAGGGCTAAAAACAAACTGTAGGTTTAGTACTTAAGTTCGTATGAGTGGCATTTAAAGCATGATATATATATCATAACTAAACCAAATTATAAATTGTGTTACGCGAAAAATGAATTACGTAAATAAGCATGTTGTGTAACGTTTGCTATATGTGTGTATGTCGTCTGTTTATGATATTTATAATATATGAATCTGATATGTATATGTTTGGGGTCGGATATGGTATGATGGAGGAAGTATATACGACAGTATTTACTATAAATATGATGGCTGTAACAGCCCGTTTTCAGTGAGGTCAGAACAGTGGCTTCTCGTTACATGGTTTCTACGAGTATACTGATCGATAGTAATTATGCATGTGTTGTGGACTACTACAGCTCTTTGTGAGCGTCCTCTTATATGATTGGTTGTGATCCTGTAAATATTGCGGACATAAATGTAGCTCTTTATGAGCGTCCTGGTATAGGCTTTTTTGGAGCTTCCTAATATGGCTTGCTTGAACTTCCTATTATATGGCTATTCGGAGCTCCCTAGCAATAAATCTTCGGAGTTACCTGTTAAGCTCAATGAGCTTCTTGTTTTAAACTCTTATGAGTTTCCTGATTTAGCCCGGATAAGCTTCATGTTACATAGCTCACATGAGCATCCTGTTATATGGCTCGAGAGAGTGCTTCTTGATTATGTGCCCTAATGGGTACCCTTGGATATGAATTGAAGGATTTCTGATTTGTACACTTCGAGTGTACTATCTGTATGTCCATCGATATTTCAAATAAATTCAACGGGTAAAATCCTGACATGAGAAAATATGAACGTGAAATGAATTAATACACGTATCTGGCTGAAATACATGAAAATGATGATACTTGATATATGGAAGTATGAGATGATGATATATGAACATGGAAATTGTTTGATGAATATGTTATCTATGATTATAGATTTGTACATCTCGAGTACAAGTATACTTTCTATTTTTTTATCGATATTTTAAATAGATCAACGAGTAAAATTTTAATATGAAATAATCCGAATTGTGACAAAATATTATGGGTACATACTTGAATTACATGGACATGAATTATATCTGATATTTGAATACTTGATGTGGAAATCATGAGCATATGGAAAAAGGATTATTATTATTAAGCTCATACAAGTTTATTGATATTCATATGAAATATATATGACTAACATGCTTTGTACATGCTACATGAACACATGATGAGAGAAGTATTTGAACATATAAATGATATCACTTGATATATTGAAGCATGGTATGCTTGATACACAAATGTGGAACATGCTTAATGACTTTTGTTCATATATAATCTAGTATATGCCTAAAATAGATGAAACTGATATTACAAAACATGTTGAAATGTGTAATGGATGGTACATGTGTATAAAATTTGCTTGATGATTATGTAAATTTGTGATTATGGAATATTATATGGATTACAGTGATTAACTTGTTGATGAGGATATGTGTTTAGGCACTTGGCCAACATGAATTGGCAATGAATTGTATGCCTACCTTATATATAATAGTGGTAAGTTAAATTCAATGTTATATGAACTTGCTAAGCTTTAAAAGCTTACCCTGTTTTATTTTTGCCTATGTTAGAGTAATTCGAAAGCTTGTTGGGTTGGAAGCTTGGCAGAGATATTTCACACTTAGCATGGCAGAGATAAGGTTTTGCAGAGCAGGTCGTGTGCGATTAAGCAACCCATGTGGCTAGAACGTATGAGACACACGACCGTGTAAAAATGTTCAAATCGTGTAAGTGGACCGTGTGGACCACACGAGATAGGTTTTTGGGTCATGTGGGCCTTTTTGGCCAATTGTAGGGCCCAATTAAGGGTCATTTAGGGGACCTGATATCGTAAGCTAAAACTAAATTATAAGTTGTGGTGTACGAAAAATGAATTATGTAAATAAGCATGTCATGTAACGTTTGCTACATGTGTATATGTCATTTGTTTATGATATGTATAATATATGAATCTAATTTGTATATGTTTGGGGATATGTTATGATGGAGGAAGTGTATATGGCAATATTTACTGCAAATATGACAACTCGACTGCAAAGCTATATGTATGGCAGCTCAGTTGTAATTTGATGAGTGGCACACCGTCACATATTAGTATGATTGGATGGATAGACTTGTGTAGTCCAATATGGTGTGATTGGCTGGACGGAGCTAGTGTGTAGCAGATGGGGGTAGGATATTATGCATGTTATGATTTGATATGATATGTTTGATATGACCTAGCATGATGTACTATGGTATAATAAGCTACAAATCATATCAGATCTAATATGATATGAGATATGTGAAAAATAAGTTCTGTGATATACTACTAAAAGTATTCTTTTATATACTGTGGGTGTGGGTCGAATTGCACATTGGGCTTTAAGCTCACAATATTGTTTGTTTGTCTTGTCTTAGGTAACCCTTCAAACTAGGATTAGACGGCGACATAGAGCTCGGAGTTTCACATTTTTTTTTAAACTAAGAATTTTGGGTTGTTTTGCTTTATTCAATTTGGATATTACAGAGATTTTGATTGGGTTTGTTAATTTTGGATATTTTACGTTTGTTAGGTTATTAGGGTCGTCGGTACAAATTATTATCAAGCTAAGACTTAAACCGGGTTACAACACCTAATTTAAGATAACTAAAATGAATACCAATTTTTCAAACAATGGGAATTTAAGTTTTTTTTTTCCATTGCAAACCAAATTACATGATTTCGTGAAATAGGGTTTTTGATATAAAAATGTGACGTGGGAATTTACCTATAAATTTTGAAACACTATTAAGCTCCAAAGTTTCTAAGTAGTTAAAATGATATATTTGATTTCAAAAGTTTTACTTGTTTTTCCAAGTCTGCTATATTTGTTTGTAACTTCTACTTAAGCATTGTATCGTTCCCAAACTGATTATTAATATTTAGGCTGGGTTGGGAGTGTTACAGTTGTAACCTTCATAATCCGACCATTACTTCTAGGTTGAGTTTGGAGTGTTACAAACTTGTTGCATTTTCAAACAAATCTGTATTTAATGTATTATTGATGTATAAATTTATATATGGAGAATAAATTAAGTAATGAAATGTGTTAAAAATTTTAATTAACTACTAAAAAAGTTTAATATATTACCAAAAAAAGTTTGATTATGTTTATTTGATTTTGAGAGATTTTCTTAAGTGTGATACATTATCAATATAAATATTTATATTGTGACAACATATTAAATACATAACATAAAAATTATATTCCTACATGCGATAAATAGGCTTCACACGAAGATTAGTCTTCCTTGGCAACGAGACACCAAAGTTCTCAATCATGTCCAATTCATTTGGCGACATTCCATCAGGCAGCTCCCAATCAAAACAATGGACCAATTGAGCTAGAATAAGTTTAACTGTGATTAACCCTAATTTCTTACCTGGGCATAATCTACGTCCTGCACCAAATGGAATAAGTTCAAAATCATGTCCATGAAGGTCTATTTTGCTATCAATGAACCTTTCTGGAGAGAACTCTTCAACATTATTAGGCCAAACATTAGAATCTCTCCCAATTGCCCAAATGTTTACTAAGACCCTAGACTTTTTCGGTATATAATAACCATCAATAACTATGTCCTCCATTGACTCACGAGGAACTAGCAAAGGTGCAATAGGATGCAGCCTTAAAGTTTCTCTCACAACCATGTCTAAGTACTCCAATTTTGGTAAGTCATTTTCCTCCACGATTCTCTTATTCCCGAAAATGCTTTCTAACTCTTGTTGGAGTTTCAGCATTACCCTCGGATGCCTTATGAGCTCTGATAATGCCCACTCTAATGTGGCAGCTGAAGTGTCGGAGCCACCCACAATCATATCTAATATTATGGCTTTGATGCTATTTCGATCCATTATATCACCATTGGGATTCATTGTTTGATCTAACTCTGTAAGCAACACACCGACGAAATCATCTTGCTTTTTCTGTAGATGATCGTCAATGACCGCCTCAAGGGCTTGGTCAAGTTTTTCACTAAGTGTCCTTGTGGAGGCTTTAATTCCCTACATAGTTGAAAATAATCAACACCATTCACTCAGGGGTTGTTGGTAATGTATATTGCTAATTTGTTTTGATATGGTATATTAAAATAAACACCAACACCATACCTGTAGGTCGAAAGCACCAAGAAAAGGCACAAAATCTGCAAGATTGAAAACTCCTGCAATTTTAGTAAGCTCTTCAACAAGATCGATGAGGTTAAATTCCTTATACTTCTTCACAGGCCCCAAAACCATCATCAAAGTCATCTCTCCATTAATTTCTGCTAGCTTCTTACTGATGTTAACCACTTCTTTTGCTGTTGCAGCTTCCTTCAAAGATTCAGCGAAATGCATTAGCACCTCCTTCCTTGTAGGTGCAAACGATTCAATTTTCGATGGAGTAAAAAGTTGCATATTACAAATCTTCCTCACACTGCGCCAATATGGTCCATGTTCTGTGAATGCTATGCCCCTTTGGCTATTAGAAATTGATTGTAGGACTTGAACTTTTGGCCTACTTGCGAAAATAGCGTCATGTGTCTTAAGAAACATCTCGGCGACTGGAGGGGATGAAACAACAACGGTTGGCACAGAACCTAGCCTTATGGACATCATAGGACCATATTTCTTGGCCAAGTGAGAAAGGGATTGGTGTGGAAGAATGCCTAACATGTGGAGATTTCCAATGATTGGCAAGGGTCGAGGACCAGGGAGGGCTTCCCCTTTTCCTTTGCCATGTTTCCTTGATGAAATGTAAAATAGAACGTAGAAGAAAGAGCAGAGAACTGCAAGGACCGTGAGAAAAGTGATTGCTGAAGGAGCCATTCTTAGTAATTAATTCACATAAACGATATGCTTCTACTGTCTATTGCTTCCCCCTTTTACTTACACATTTATATATCAAATATCAATTCTTTTATAGATGTTTAAATATAAATGGACAAAAAAGGTGGGACAACTCTTCAGCCATCATATTTAACATGACATCAATCTCTATTACTAGCCATCACAAATTATTTTATTGATTATTTTATAGATATTGTCTATTGCTATCACCCTTTCTTCTTGTACAGTATAGCAACGTGCAGGTCTTTTGTATCGAATTTTTCATGGTTAATATTGAGAATTTTATTATTATTTAGGGATTTATAAATGTTCAATTTTAAATTTAATTAAAATTTAATATGATTATTAAATAAAATGTTTGAGAAAAAATAATCCGATCCTTACCTTATCTTAGACTTCTTTTGGGTGGTAATGAAATTAAAAAGGTGGTGACACTAAAATTAATTATTATAATAATAAAATTAAAAATTAATTGTGGATATGTATTTATATCATGAGATTAGAAATTATTAAATTAAATTATATATAATAAGTAATTGTATTTCATATTAAATTAAGTATATATGGAATTTATATTTAAGTTAAATAATATTTTTAAAATAAATAGTTGAATTTTTATTATTCACGTATTTATGATTAGTTCATATAAATTTTATACTAATCGAATTTTTATATTTACTGAATTATTATAAAATTTTGTTATATATTTATTTTAAAATGTGTTTATATTAAATATTAAAGTATATTATTTTTTATATCAAATAATAATTAAAATACGTTTAATATAAAAAAAGTTTACATATATTTATTAGATCATTATATAAGAAATAAAATTTATGTCATTTTATAATAATAAAATTTTCATAATTATTAAATTTATAATTATTATATAATATATATGTGTAAATTGTGTATTGAAAAGTAATACTTTATTAATAATACAAAAACAATGACGTTCACACCCTCAACCACTGCGAATATATATAATCCTAGAAAACTCATAAAAAGGTTAAAAATGGGAACAAAGATCTCATTGTAGATACGTTTTTCTTAACCGGTGCTTAGAAGTACTTAGGGTTAGTGTTGCTTGTAAACATTATAGTTTAGTCTTAATTTGATCTTAGGTTAATATTAGAGTTTCTGTAAGCTTGTATAAGATTCGAAAATGAATATGAATCATTTTATATACTTATTTTATTTGTATTACAATGTTTAATGTTGTAAATCGTATTCTATTCTGATCATAGTTGTTCCGACAACGAATGTGACATCTTGTAACTCGAACTTAACAATTGAGTTGAGTATAGAGTGTTACAAGTACAGAAAATCCCCATTGATATCCTCCAGCAACAAATATGTTTTGTAGTAAAAATAGGTAATGGAAAAGGACCCTATTGCCAAATTTATCTATCATCAATATGGTTCTAGCGAGCCTTAGTATTACTGCTCGGGCAACATACTTCACGCCTATATCTACCACAACCACCGTTAACACTTTAAGGAACTGGTCCAACCATGTATCTAGGATAAACGACCCCACAATCAAGGGCGAAGCTAGGGGGGCTGACATGGGCCCTGCCCCCTTAAAATGTAAAATTATTATTTAGACCCTTAAATTTTTTTTAAAATTTTAAATTAGTAAAGGTAAAATTATACTTTGGCCCCCCTAAAATTATGAAAATTCAATTTAATCCTTTAAAATTATAAAGATATAGATTATAAAAAATTAAAATTTCATCCCGCCCCCCTAAAAAATTGTTCTAGCTTCGCCCCTGCCCACTATCTTATCATCTGGAGGAGCTACTCCAAGGTAATCATTACAAACATTAGTCAAAGGCATTCTAGCATCCCCTGCTACGACCAACCCATCAATAGGTGACTAGAGAATGAAAATTACGTCTTTGAGGGTGATAGTACACTTTCGTCCCGACTGTTCAATCAATGTAGCAGTCAAATATGAGAAAATTGTGCATGACCTCATTTCAAGACATACCTGAATTTGAAAACGTTCATATATTCACGAATTCGATCATCTATCGACCCTAAATCAAGCTTAGCCTGGCCCTGGTTATGAAGAATGCGATCAACATCTTGTCAATTTATTTAGTCAATCAATCAAATAAAAGAATTAAATATATTTTTAGAATATCATAACTATTAAATTAAATTTACCGCATATTGTAGTTCATCAAACACGTGATCTAATCTAAGCCATGCCATACCTGGAATTTGTTTCGCACAAACCTAAAATTTTAGAAATACAATTTTCAAACCCTAAACATATATTTCATAGTATCAAATTTCACAACATTCTGCATACAATAATTACTTAATAATTTCCAAATCAATAATTACTTAAACATACACATTTTCTATAAAATAATAATTTATTTAGCATAATAACGATAAACATAAACCAACATTTCTATAACTACAAAATTAAATAACAATAAACATATCATTTAATAAAAAAATACTAATTTAATAAAAATAATTATTTATTTAACATAAAAATGTATAACCTTAAACCAAATTTTCTATAACTTTAAAAATTAAATATGAAAATTCCTATACCAATAAATTCATTTATGTAACAATCCATACCTGGCCTAGACAACAAGGCCAAGCCTAGAGAGTTACAACTAGAGGTGTTCATGGGCCGGGCTGGGTCAGACCGGGTTCGGGTCGGGCTCAACTAAAAAATATGCCCATTTATTGGGCTCGGGCCGGGCTGGGCCCAAAAACGAGCCTAAAATTTTGCCCAAGCCTGACCCGGATAAAAATACTAAAACACGGCTCTACTGCCCGCCTGTATTAATTTTATATTATTTATATATAATACATCAAAATACTAAAATATCGAAATAAATATTTCCCAACAAATTGAAAATAAATTTTAAAAATTATGTAGACTTAAATAACACTAAGATAAATGCAATTTAACAAGAAAATGCCTCTAAAATAATAAAAAAATTAACAAATACCTTTAAAATAATAAGAAAATTAACAATAAAATAAATTTTATATAATATCCAAACAATAACAACAAAATAGTAGTAACATAATAGTAAAATAGTAGCAAAATAGGAAGAAAATAACAAGAAAATAACATTCAAAAATTAAAAAAAAATGCAGAATTTTTTTATCCTTTAGTGAATTTGGGCCGAGCCGGGCCAGGCCCAGGCTAAAAATACATTACCCGAGGCCCGGCCCATTTTTTAATGGGCCTTATTTTTTTGTCCAAGCCCATTTTTTGGGCCTATATTTTTGCCCAAACCCTCCCACATTTCAGGTGGGCCATCGGGCCAGGCCAGGTAACCCAACCTATGAACACCTCTAGTTACAACAAACGATAATCAAAACACATCAAAAAATTTATGATAACACACTTTTAAAGTCTAATAAAGTTTAATAAAAACAAACCAGTATCTCGACATTATCTTTTAACCACTGAAACTACAGATATAACTAGCATGATTCATAATACTAAATGGTATAAACACATAACTGAGCTCTCCATCCACTGACCCGATCAAGTCTGTGATTTACCTAAAATTCATTCAATGATAACTAAGTTAATATACTAGAAATGACCCAAAAATTTACATATTCAAAAGATTATTGGTAAACCAAGATATCCAAGATGTTGATGTAGAATCAAGAAACAGTTCATTTAGTTACAGGTCAGAGTCATATAGAAGGATAATAGATCAGGCTATAATCAGATGCAGAACATAACAAATGCAATTACTTAATACCAACCGCTACACACCATTTCTGACTAACCCAACACATAAAACAGGGTATTTATGACCCATCTAGCCCTACACACCACTCAATGTCTATCTGACATGTTTTAAAGATGGAAGACTAGCTGCTAAATTAGTATACAGAGACCAGAGATTTAACCACTGGTTAGAACAGAATACTTTCTCCTGATTCAATTCCCATCTAATGCATACACATACTTCACATAATAGTTAACACAGAGTTCTATGTAAATATTCAAATATACTCATGTTCGTATACAGTAGATCAATTCTAGTGATTTTAGTCAAACATGATACGCACATTGATAGTCGGTATTCAAATTCCATATCACAGAATATCAGTTTATGCAGTCAAATTCAGTTCAAACGGCCTCACCAAAGGCTCATATTTAACTCAAACGATGCTCGGTATATGGTGAAATTTCATAACTGGCCTACACAACCGTGTGACCTTACACGGCCTAGATAGCTGGCCCGGTCGGCTCCACACGGCCTGGCACACGCCCATGTGCTTACCCGTGTGTCTTACACAGTCGTGTCCTTATTTTGTAATCAGTGAGTTACATGACCGGGACACACGTCCGTGTCCCTGGCCCGTGTGCTCCCTGCACTAACAAGACCACACATGGTCTAGAAACACGCTAGTGTCCCTTGCCCATGTGGCTCTTATTTGGTAGACAGTGAGTTACACAGCCTACTATACAGCCGTGTGGTGTAGACAACCATGTTTTTCAGCATCTAAAATTCGCAAAAACTCACACAGTCACGTGCAGAAAAACTATGTTGAAAGTTTCGATGCAAAACCTTCTACGAATCTAGACTTACCGACAAAATCAACACCAATTACTCGAGTTAGTGCGCTGAAGATCGTTGCTTCTGATATCCTTACCTGAAAAGAAACCAAATGGTCACTTAAAAGAAGGTTTAAACAAAATGAGTTGGAAACAACTCCGAAAGAAACGAACAAACCACCATAAAATAGAAGTTCTACGATAAACAAAATTTACACAATTAATGCTTCAATTGGCAGTAATGACATGTGTACTTACCCAACAACAGTAGCAGAGAAAACGTGTGAATCCAAGCAGCAATTGAATGAAGAAAAAGAAATAAAAAAGAAGACTAAAGGGAAAAATACGAAAAAAGAAGAAGAAAGGAAAAATAGAAAGTAAAAGGGAGAGGGAACGTTTAATTTAATTTATCTACCGATCAAAATTTCGATATTAAGCAAAAATATTACCTAATGCATACATCGAGATTCGAACACATGACTAAACATCATACAAAAGCTTAACCAATGAACCAACGAGCTCATTCTTGACACAAATTTACACATAATTAAATTGAAGTCAATGACCCAAGAGCAAAGATTAATTAATATTGAATTAGCAAAACTTCTAAAGAAGCGAGTCGAACTCTAGACCTCAAACACATAAGTAGAGCACATAGCCACAGATACAGAGACTTAATTACTACAAAATCCTACAAATAAACATTCAAATTTTTTGGTCGTTACAACTCTCTCCCCCTAAAAGAAATTTCGGCATCGAAATTTACCTAACTCAAACAGATACGGGTACTGCCATCGAATTGAATCTTCAGGTTCCCAAGTGGCTTTCTCAATGGCTTGATTTCGCTAAAAAACCTTAACTAAAGGAATAGTTTCCTTCCTCAGTACCTTAACATCACGATCCAGAATCTGAATAGGTTTCTCCTTAAAATTTAGACACGGTCGTACCTCAATTTCCTCAATCGAGACACTGTGCAACAAATCAGATCGATACCATCTCAGCATCAAGACATGAAACACATCATGAATCCCTTCCAACTCCTGTGGTAATTTTAGTTGATAAGTAATAGGTTCGACACGTTTTAGAATACGGTAAAGTCCAATAAACCTCGGGCTCAACCTGCCCTTACGACCAAACCAAATGACCTTTTTCCATGGAGACACTTTCAGAAATATATGATCACTTAAAACAAACTCGATATCTTTCCTCTTTAAATTAGCAAAAGATTTCTATCGATTAGAAGTGGCATTCAAATGATCTCTGATAAATTGAATAGTGTCTTTGGTCTCAAAAACTAGCTTGAGACCTAAAACCCAACGCTTACGTAACTCAGTCTAACACAGAGGAGTATGAAACTTACGACCATATAGAGCCTCGTACGGAGCCATCTAAAAATTGGATTGAAAACTGTTATTGTATACAAATTTAGCCAATAGTAAATAATCCTCCCAACAACCCCGGAAGTCAATTACACAACCCCGAAACATATCCTCTAGAATCTGAATAATTTGTTCAGACTGTCTATCGGTCTGAGGGTGATACACAGTACTAAAATCGAATCGAGTGCCCAATACCTCTTGAAGCCTCTTCCAGAACCGAGAAGTAAAACTCAGATCCTTATCTGAGATAATCAACACTGAAACTCCATGCAGTCTTGCATTTTCAAAAACATACAGCTTGGCGAGCTTCTGTAGCAAGTAAACTGTCCTAACAGCAAGGAACTGACCGAACTTGGTCAATCGATCAACGATGACCCACACTGAATCTTTCTTGGTGGATGTTAAGGGCAACCTACTAATAAAATCCATCGTCACTCACTCCTACTTCCACAGAGGAATCTTAACCAGCTGAAGCAACCCTGAAGGTAACTAATGTTCAGCTTTAACCTTTTGACACATCAAATAGTGTGACACAAAGATACTTACCTCTCGTTTTAAACCGGGACACTAGTACAATACTCAGAGATCCCAATACATTTTATTTCTATCAGGATGCATAGCATAAGGGTTGCTATGTACCTCATGTAGAATCAATCATCTAAATTCCTTATCGTTAGGCACACAAATTTAACCCATAAAACACAAAACCTTACATTCAAACTAAAATTCGATGATTCACCCTAATCAAACTGACGCAGACGCTGTACCAGAGACTCTTCACTTAACTATTTAGTTCGATTTTGATCGACGCAAGATGGCTTAACTTGTAGTTCAGCCAACAAACTCCCATCCTCAAACAAACTTAGACAAGTGAATATCACTCTCAATTCAGTCATCACTTTAAAGCTAAGAGCGTCAGCTATCACATTAGCCTTACCAAGATAATACTCTATAGTATAGTCATAGTCTTTAAGCAACTTAACCCACCTACACTGCCCAAGATTTAACTCCTTTTGAGTTAAAAAGTACTTGAGACTCTTGTGATCAGTGTAAATAATATACCTCTCACCATACAGGTAATGCCTCCAAATTTTCAAAGCAAACACGATTGCAGCCAGCTCGAGATCCTGCGTAGGGTAGTTACCCTCGTGTGTCTTAAGCTGTCACGACCCGTAAGCTACCACTTTACCATCTTACAATAAAATACATCCTTGTTCAATGTGCAATGTATCACCAAAAACCACAAACTCTCAGCCCGGTTCAGGTTGAACTAGTATAGGAGCTTGCGTTAAAACAGACTTGAGCTTTTTGAAGCTAGACTGTTGTTCCTCAAACCACACAAATGGATTATTCGTACGTAGTAGCTTCGTTAGAGGTGACGCAATCAGGGAAAATCCCTCCACAAACCTTAAGTATTAACCTACTAACCCTAGGAAACTCCGAAGGTAGGTACATTTCTCGATTATTTCCATTCAACTACAAAACTCACAATTGTTAAACTTAGCATACAATTGTTTTTCTCGGACTGTCTGGAGAACAATACGAAGGTGTTCATTATGCATTCAAATTCAGTTCAAGAGCTCATCGAAATCTCGTATTTAACTCGAGTGATGCTCGGTATATGGTAAAAGTTCATAACTAGCCTACACGCCCGTGTGACCTCACATGGCCTGGGTAGCTAGCCCGGGTGGCTTCACACGGCTTGGAACATGCCCATGTGCTTGCCCGTGTGTCTTACATGGCCTAACACACAGTCATGTCCTTCACCCTTGTGATCATTATTTTGTAATCAGTGAGTTACACGGTTGGGACAGATGCTTGTGTCCTTGACCCGTGTGCTCATTATATTGTAATTAGTGAGTTACACGGCCAGGACACACACCCGTGTCCTTGGCTCGTGTGCTCCTTGCACTAACATGACCACACACGGTCTGGACACATACCTATGTCCCTTACCCATGTAGCTCCTATTTGGTAGACAATGAGTTACACGGCTGTGTGGCATCAACAGCCATGTTTTTCGTCATTCAAAATTCGCAAAAACTCATGTTTTCGATACGCACCTGAAGTAGTTTCAAAGTAGGAACAACGTAGGAGACTCCCGAAGCCTAAAATGATCATTCAATAACTCAATTAAACAACTTAATTGACAATAATACACAATCACGCATAGAAAAACTATGTCAAAAGTTTCGACGCAAAACTTTCAACAAATTCAGACTTATCGACAAAATTAACACCAATTACTCGAGTTAGTGCATTGAGGATCGTTGCTTTCGATATCCTTGCCTAAAAAGAAACCAACTGGTCGCTTAAAAGAAGGTTTAAACAAATCAAGCTGGAAACAACTCTGACAGAAATGAACAAACCACCGTATAACGGAAGTTCTATTATCAACGAAATTCATGCAATTAATGTTTGAATTGGCAGTAATGACATGCGTACTTACCCAACAATGGTAGCAGACAAAACGTGTGAATCCAAGCAGCAATTGAACAAAGAAAAAGAAAACTAAAGGGAACTAGACGAAAAAGGAAGAAGAAAGGAAAAATGGAAAGTAGAAGAGAGAGGGAACGTTTAATTTAATTTAACCACCGATCAAAATTCTGACATTAAGCAAAAATATTACCTAACGCATATGCCGAGACTCAAACACAGGACTAAACAGAATACAAAAGTTTAACCAGTAAACCAGCGAGCTCATTCTTGACATAGATTTACAGAAAATTAAATTGAAGTCAACGGCTCAAGAGCAGAGATTAATTAAAATTGAATTAGCAAAACTTCTAAAGATGTGACTCGACTTCCGACCTCAAACATATAAGTAGAGCACATAGCCACTGATATAGAGATTTAATTACTACAATATCCCACAAATAAACATTTAAATTTTTAGGGCGTTACAATTTAAATGTGAGTATATAACAATATTTATTTCATTTAAACATATAATAACATAATTCCAACCTTATTCACTATTAACTATCACATTATAAAAGAGATACTTAAAGCAATTGATTGGAATTTAAAATTGAAATAGATTGAATGTGGTTTCTAAAAGAGAGAGTTAAACCTATTCATCTTTAAAGAATCTCTTTAAATTGATAACTCGGTTATGATGTTGCATATATTCTTTGGATATATATTGTAAATTAAACATAGTATAATAATAAGTAAATGTTGAAACAACTATAGATAGAGCGGAATGTCAATGAAGCCAAAGGGTTTTGGCGTGCTCCAAAATTTTAAATTATTTTCATTATGTACTTCAAATTTTTTGAAAATTTTAATTAGACTTTCAAGTTTTTAGAAATTTTAATTTGAGTTTTTCAGTGGTTTTAAAATTTTTTGCATACCTCTAATGTTTTTTTTTTCGAAAAATTTCATTGATTCTCTCAAAAAGTTTAAAATTTTAATTAAAACTCCAATAATTTTGGATATTCTTATTAACCCCTCAATTTTGTTAAAATTTTAATTAAACCCTTGAAATCTTTGAAAATTATATGTAGCTATAACTAAATTTAATGACACATTTTGTACTAACTATAAAGTAAAATCAAATCATTACAAAGCATAAAGCATAAACAATTAAAGAACTGAAATATAACTAGGGAAAATTCACGCGTAATAATTGCACATAGTGGGGCTTCAATCTAGATGCTAAAAAACCTAGGACCTTTATCTTTGCTAGCAATGTCAATACCTTGTTTTATAAATATATATATTACTTCAAATAAATGATTTGAGGATCAAATTTTGAATTATTGACCTAGCAAAGAAATTATTTTAGAGATAATATTTCTTTTAAATAAATTGTCTTATTTATTGTTAGTGAAATTTTTACAAATAGATTAATAAAATAAATAATTTTAAGGTATACATACTTTAAAAACATATATTAAATGAGACATGACAATTTTTAATATATTTTTCTAGAGATAAAAAATTTACTATAAATACATTAAAACCAACTAATATTTTTAAAATAATCATATAAAAAGTTACTATTATTTAATTGTAAGACCCAAAATTTATTAGACAGTTAGGTAAAAACAATTGAAACACGACACAAACCCTAACATGACATAAATCTACAAATATATATAACTAATATAAAATTATGTGAGGATAAAATAAATAAACTATTAACATAATTATCAATATAAAATCATTTTAAATTTATATATATACACAAATAATTATATTTATCTAATATAAAAATAAATCAATGTATTTATTTATTTTTTAAATGTGCATGATTGAATCAAAATCAAAATCAAGATTTTCTATATACATTTGAATCAAAATTAAGTTTAATATGTATAATTGTACTAAATCAAAATTTATGTATCAAATTGCATATTGAATAAAAATCCAGTATATAAATTTGAAATTAATCTCATTTTTAACTTTGTGACTTATGATATTAATATACTAGTTTTTTTTCAAAATAATTTGTAATATTATGATAAAAAATATCAGATTATAAATAGGAAAATTTGAAAATTAAGATTGTGAAGATATGTTTATATGATTAGTGATTGAGAATTTGGTAATTTGTTATAAATTATATGTTAATATTTAATGTAGGAGGACATGAGCTGAAGCGCCTTATCTTCTTATTTATATATTAAAATTTTAAATATTGTGTTAAAAAATTATAATCAGAATCTATAATTAAATTATTAAAAAATTTATATTATAACATCAACATCAATAACAGATTAATTTATTATTTAAGTTTATAATATAATTGGTTTTGGATGTGCTGTACTGCACCCTTTATTGATTTTTCAATTTTCAAATATAAAACAAGTCAATTATCAGAGTTTGATGAAGCAGTTTAGTCAATGTTTATTTTCTACTTACACTTATTTAATTAAATAAAATAATTGAATTCAATGGATTGACTATTCTACGAATGATCTGACTTAATCTGATTCTTAGATACCTTCAAATATTTTTCAACATGATTTATTTAATTATTTTTGGTCTTCATTACAATTGTTCATAAATCATATTATAACTACCATCAAAATTTTAATATATTAATAGTAAAATTAAATATTAAATTAAATTTTATTAAATTTAGGGATGGTAATGAGGTGAGGTGGGACGATATTGCTAAATTTATTATTGTTCCACATTTGGCACGCTTTGCTCTATCACCAATCTTGTTCTACTATGATAGTATAATTTTAAAATTTACTACCACCTTCATGAATGTTGGATGCATTCATCTCTGCCCCACCCCATTCTGCTTCAATTTAATTCTTGTTATTTATCTTTAATTCTTTTCAATCTTTTTAAAGTCAAGTAAATATTTAAACATAATTCTTTAAACAATATTTAAACATAAAATATATGATTTTTTCTATATTACATTATTACATTTTCCCTTTTTAATAGTTTATATATACAAGGATAAAATGGTTAGTGTATATAATGGAACGAGTCAAAATGACGCAAACAATTACTATAATCGTTCCATACCCACTTTATCTTGCATTCACTTTTCAAATAAAAAAAAATCACTCCAAATCAGAGTCCATGAAACAGTTCGAATTTTACCATCCATAATTAAATTAGTATTATCTAATTATTTTTATTAATTATCAAATTTAAATTCATTATAATCTATATAACTATATATAAAAGACTTTGCTCTATTGAGACATGTTAATTATTTTTCTACATTATAAAAAATTATTAAATTATACTTTAGATCTCTTTATTATGCTTAAATTTGATATTTAATTTTTATATTTTAATTTTAGTATAATTTAATCCCTATATTTTTATAATATTATTAAATAGTTCAAATAGTTAACACGATTAAGTTTTTAATTAAAATATTATGTGATTATATATAATTTAAACACCTTAAGGGTCTTAGAGGCTACACATGGCTTCCTTTTCTTCTTTTTTATTTTTTTTATTTTTAGGTTTGCTTTACATTTTAATATTGTAATGTAATGGTCAAATTTTAATTTTAGCTCTTAGACTATTCTCAAACTTGAGATTTAATTTATATAATTTAGGTTTTGACATAATTTGGTCCTCTATATTTATAGTGTCATTAGTTATTTTAAATAGTTTAACTATTTCAATCAAATCATTAATGTTAATTTTTCTTAAATACACTATTCCAACAAAAAATATTTTATAATGACAAGTTCGAATTGTGTTTTTAAGGAAGAATTTTAATCATAGTAACAATTGGATTTTAAATTCGAAAAGCAGATGGACTAAATTCCTAAAATTAAAAGTAGGGAGACTAAATTACAAACATACAAAGGGTATCATATTTTGAATTTTAAAATTTTTACTCTATAATTTAAGAAAAATAAATAATCAACCCAACACGAAACATGGGCTGCTAGTTATTTAAAATTAGATGCTAATTTTGAATTAAAATTTATGAGTTAACATGTAGATTAATTATTTTAAATTTATTCTTTTAAATATTTTATTTCATGAGTCCAACAAATATCCTCATTAAATCAAAGGAAATGATATGGATTAACTATACATTTAAAAATATATAAAAGTAGCCAATAAGGCTTTGACTCAGTTGGTGAAGACGAGAGTCTTGGATCTTAAGTATCTAAGTTCGAGACTTATCATGTGCAATTATATGCATAATTCTTCAAGTTTCTAATTGAATTAAAATTTATATGGTAATAACATATAGTGAAACTCAAAGATCCGCACATATAATTACGTATGATAAGTCTCAATCTTGAAAACTCGGAACTTAAAACTTTCACTTTTGCTAAGGTTTGAACCGACTAAAATGACTACTATTCTTAAAATAATAAAAGATTAAAATGTTTTATAGTGATATCAATCTTTTATAATTAAATTTAAATAAGAAATATTAATTTTTCAATCAATTCAAATCTAAATTTACCACATTAAACAGATTTAGAATACATTGGATTTAGAATTTGAGAGTGTTTTTATAATGAATCAAGGTATTTTCTATGTCAACTTTATTTTATAGAGACTAATCTTTTCAAGGATTATGGTTGTCTTTCTTAACAATGTTATTTTTAAAGTTTAAACTTGAATACTTTCTTTAAAAGTGTAATACGATTTACCATTATATCTAATACTTCTTATTAAGTATGTTTATTTTAATACAAAAATATGAATAAATTGAAGAAGATTTAGCTATATATAAACTTAAATCAAACTTGTACAATGGTGGGAATACTTTTAAAGCTGAATAAAATTGATTACAGCAAAAAGATTCAGAAATTGGTGCCATGTGTTGTATGATTGAAATTGAGAATGAAGACTTATCAACTCCTCCAAAAGTGTCTAATGTTGTTTATTTCTTCGTTGCCGAAACACAAATAATTTTTTGTTGTTGAATTTGTAAACATCAACTTTGAAATTACGAGAGAATGCCAAATGATCAATATAAACCTTCTAACTTAAAAGAGTAGTTTTTTAATGAATAATTTATTTAAGACTTGTGTTAGGTAATAGTCGATTTATTTTCATTTTTATTATAATTTAAATTCGATTTAAGGTGAATCCTGAGTTAATTATTTAATGTTTAAAATAATATAAATTTATTTTATTTTAATATATTCTTATAATTTATACATGGAAAGCACCAAACTTACCCAATTTTGTGGGTAATCCGAGCTTTATACATATTTAAGTCTCCCATACAAAGGAAGCTTTAGCTTTTATAAATAAAGATGCTGAAATTGACTTCACAAAATTTTCTTTTAGAGATTAAAAGAAGAATATATATGAAAGCAAAAAGCATTCAAAGAGTATTTTCGTAAAAAAAAAGGAACTTGTATAGTGGTCCGGTTAATTAAAAACACTGCAATCGCTATAATTTAAATATCGGCTTGGATATAAATTTAAATGCGCTAAACATATTATTTTTTATTGAAGTGTTGAAAAGAAATTATGGATAATTTTAAAATTTTGTATAAAAAAATATTGATGAGATATCACTTTTATATATGACTAATGAACCAGTTATATTAAATTTGAGATTTAAAGTTTTCAAAGATATGACATGATGCCTTTCGTCTTATACACCTGCTTTTGAAACTAAACTTGATTTTTAACTTAAGGGAGCATCTCAAATAGCCATTTTAGATTATAATGACATTTTGAAATTACATAACAAATGGAATACAACTTACTGGTTATTTTCAAAATGATATTTTGAAATTGGATAACAAATTCCAAGTTAGCCATATTATTTTACCAAAATGTTGGATAAGAATAGTCAAGTAGATATCACTTTAAGTTTCAGTCAAAAGCAAACACTAAGTATTGCGTGCATTTTGTGCTCATATCCTATTCTTAGAATGCCTAAAGGTCAATGCCATTGTTTCAATGGCATCTAGAAAAAAAAAAAAAAAAGAAAAGAAAATTTCTTTCCACAAATTAAATATAAAAAGCGACATCGTTGAATATTGTATAGAAATTTATTAGTATTTTTTGGCCAAATGCATTTTCAAAAGCTTAGAACTATGTACGTGTGACCAAAAAGGAAGAAGAAAGAAATCATTAATGGAAGGAAAAATTGTAACAGAGACCCTTTCATTTTTTTATATAATTTTTAGTGATATTTTACGAGTTATATTTTCATAATATTTTTTTTCCTTTTCAATTCCTTACGAGCAAATTTCTTTTGTTCAAAACAATTTTGTCTCATCTTCTTTCAAACTCTAACTGAGACTCCGTTTGTTTCACTAAAAATTAATTTTCAGAAAATGATTTCTGAAAAATGTAACACCTCAAACTCGGCCTATACGCTATGGCCGAATCTGGTAAAGTCACAAGGAAAGAGTTTTGAAAATGAAGTTGTCACGTCAAAAACGCTCACGTTGCATAATTCACAAGTTTAATTGAAACACCGTTTAGTTAATTAATTTGCAAGAAAACATGTTACAACGGAAGCCTTAGGACGGTTATATTTTGAAAATGCCGTCGTATCTGTCGTATTTTAGAAAAACCTTTGATAGCATATAGGTTGTCATGTTTAAGAAAACCATAAAGTCCAGAGAGATCCTAGATAATACAAACTCTCAATAAAACATGCTTTAAAAAAAATCAAGTGAAAACTCTAAATAGTATACGGTAAAGTGGTCACCGTTGAGCCCCTGCTGCACCGATCCACCTAAGACTATGGGTTACCTGACAAAACAGACAAGCAGATGTGAGTTTACAAAAACTCAGTGTGTAACCCAACAGAATTAAGCATACAATCAAATAGAATCATATACACAGTCAGAAACAGATACAGATACAGAGCCAGGCTCAGACCCATTTCAGATGCAAAAGCAATGATCACAATTAGATTCCTACCCCATCCTGTACACACCATCTCCGACCATCCCTACACACTATGTGGGGTTAAAAACACCCACCCATCCCTACACACCATGTTGTGCCATTACGACACATATCAGATAAAGTGCAGCCATGTTGCCAGATATTAGGTATTTAACGCCGATCAGAATACTTCCTCCTCATATACAAATCCCACCCCGAAAAGATTACAAGGCATGCATACAGAATTAACAGATAGATCATGCTTAACATGCTATTATAAACAGATCACAGATATACATTACATAATCATGCTCAGAACTGTATTACAGTCTAACAGATCATATAGCTTTAGGGTTTAGTTAGCCTTTACCGACCCTATGGTAGGCCTACAGTTGATTAGGACGACTCGTGCGACCCTACAGAAAATTTCAGTATAATGGGCATGCCCGTGTGGGCCCTTACACACCTAGATTGACCTTGCTCGTGTGGCCCACACGACTTGGCCCAAAATCTACACGTCCGTGTGGGCTCATATGCCCAGATTAGCCTTGCTCGTATGGCCCACATAGCCACACTCGAGCTACCACACGAAGATTTCGTACGATTAAAGCACCGATTCGAAACCCCCAGCACCACGATCCTCTCCTAAACACAAGATGGACTCCATTAACCAAAGTTCATTAGCCAACGCAAGGAAAGTGCCCACCAAACTTACCGATACCACACAAAAACACCTAAAGAAACAAGATGCTAAGATCCGATAGAATATAGGAAGACAAAAATTAAATCAGTGACAAGGAAAAATAGGAGAAACGGAAATGGACAAAAGGAAGAAAATTTCACGTCAGAACTTTGGGGAAATTTTGAAAAAAAAGAAGGAAAACAAAAATAAAATCTGATAATATTTGATACCCTAAAATTCCTCCCCACTAATCCCACAGCCACTTCTCAGAAATCGAACTCTACCAAAACACTTGACTATAATCAAGTCAAAATAATATTCACGCTTGCGTGGAAATTCGAACTCAGGACCTCCAATGTACTAACACCCTTACCACTCGAACCAGCAGGCTCATTTTGATATGGATCTACAACAATTTAACATAAGCCCTCTGGACCAAGTTAAGGCTTAGATCCAAAAATAACAAAATTTGCTGAAGGTAAGGCTTGAACTCAAGACCTCTCAAATATACCCAGAACACTTAACCACTAAAGCAGATACATATTTATGTCAAAATTACATAGAAAAGGAATAAAATTATTTTGGGTGTTATAACTTACCCCCTAAAAAAATTTTGACCTCGAACTTTACCTGATCAGAACAAATGAGGATACTGTTGACGCATCGAGTCCTCAGGTTCCCACGGGGCCTCCTCAGAGCCATGATTCCGCCACAGCACCTTCACTAAAGGAATGGACTTCCTCCTCAAAACTTTGATTTCACAATCCAGAATCTGAACTGGCTCCTCCTCAAAGGTCAAGTCCAGCCTAACCTCGATCTCCCCAACAGAAACAATGTAAGACGGGTCAGACTTGTATCACCACAACATCAAAACATGGAAGACGTCGTGGATATAGTCCACTCTGGTGGTAGCTCTAACTGATAAGCAACCGGTCCACCCGCTTCAAAATCCGATATGGCTCTATGAACCTAGGGTTCAGCTTGCCCTTACGGCTAAATTTCAGAACCTTCTTCCATGGTGAAACCTTTAGAAACAGAAAGTCCCCTACAGAGTACTCAATATCATGTCTCTTCAGATCTGCATAAGACTTCTGTCTATCAGAAGCCACTTTCAGACATCCCAAATCAGTCTAATCTTATCCTCAGTCTCAGAAACCAACTCAGGACCCAAAATTCGATGTTCCCTAACTCAGTCCAACACAGCAAAGTACGACACTTATGACCATACAGAGCTTCGTAAGGCGTCATCTGAATGCTAGCCTGGAAATTGTTATTGTAGGTGAACTCAGCTAATGGAAGATAATCCTCCCAACTACCTCAGAAATCAATCACACAACTTCGAAACATGTGCTCCAGTATCTGAATCTTCCTCTCCGATTGACCATCTGTTTGAGGATGGAACATAATACTGAAGTCCAACCTCGAACCCAAAGCCTCATGCAAATTTTTCTAGAACCGAGATGTGAAACGAGGATCTCTATTAGAAATGATCAAAACAGGTACTCTATGCAGTCTCACAATCTCTGAAATGTAGAGCTTCGCTAGCTTCTGTAGAGAATAGTCCATCTGAACTGGAATGAAGTGAGCAGACTTGGTCAGTCGATCTACGATGACCCAAATAGAGTCCCTCTTAGTGGGTGTCAAGGGCAACCCATTAATGAAGTCCATTGTCACACGTTCCCATTTCCATAAGGGAATCTTAACTGGCTGCAACAAACTCGAAAGCAACTAATGCTCAGCCTTAACTTGTTGACACATCAAACATCGAGCAACAAAATCAGTAATCTCACGCTTCAAACCTGACCACTAGTATAGTACACAAAGATCCCGATACATCTTATTACCACCGGGATGTATAGCATAAGGGCTACTGTGTGCCTCTCTCAGAATTGACTATCTCAAACCAGAATCATTTGGCACACAGATGCGACCTCGGAAACATAAAGCCCCATCATTTTTTAACCCAAAATTAGTAGTACCACTCTCAACTTGACGGAACCGCACACCCAAAGTCTCATCTACTAACTGTCTATCTTGAATATGATCAATCCAAGTTAGCTTAATTTGGAACTCGGTCAACAGACTCCCATCATCAAATAGACTAAGGCGAGCAAACATCGCCCTCAAATCAGATATTGCTATATGACTTAGAGCATCGGCCACCACATTAACCTTACCAGGATGATACTCTATCGTGTTGTCGTAATTCTTGAGCAACTCAATCCATCGACATTGTCTAAGGTTCAACTCTTTCTGAGTAAGGAGGTACTTAAGGCTCTTGTGATCGGTGTAGATAATACATCTCTCACTATACAAATAGTGCCTCTAAATTTTCAACGCAAAAACTACTGCAGCCAACTCCAAATCATTTGTCAGATAATTCCCTTCGTGTGTTTTAAGCTAATGGGATACATAAGCCACAACCTTACCATCCTGCATCAGAATGCAACCCAAACCAACGTGCGAAGCATCATTATAGACCACAAACTCCTTTTCAGATTCAAGCTATATCAGAATAGGAGTCTGAGCCAGAACAGACTTGGGCTTCTCAAAGCTCAATTGCTGTGCATCAATCCAGAAAAAAAAGACACCCTTATGCAGAAGCTTAGTCAAGGGAGCTACAATCAAAGAGAATCCCTCAACAAACCTACGATAATAACCCGCCAAATGTAAAAAGCTACGGATCTAAAACACATTTTTAGACTGTTTCCAATCTAGTACAACCTCAATCTTCCTTGGATTTATACGAATCCCCTCAGCAGAAACCACATGCCCCAAGAAAGTTAGCTCTCGTAACCAGAACTCGCACTTGTTCAACTTAGCGTAGAGCTGCTTCTCTCGTAAAATCTGAAGCACCACCCTAAGGTGCTCATCATGCTCATCGTCTGTCATAGAATAAACAAGGATATCATTAATGAAGACTATAACAAACCGATCCATTATAGGGCTGAAACACTCGATTCATCAGACCTATAAATGTAGCTGGAGCATTCGTCAAACCAAAAGGCATGACTAGGAACTCGTAATGTCCATATCAAGTCCTAAATGTAGTCTTATGAAAATCAGCTTTCTTAACCCTTAACTGGTGATAACCCGATTGAAGATCAATCTTCGAAAACATTGGAACTCCTCAAAACTGATCAAACAGGTCATCGATCCTCAGAAGTGGATACTTATTCTTCACGGTCAACTTATTTATCTGTCGATAGTCAATACACATCCTCATGGTCCCATCCTTTTTCTTAATGAACAGAACTGGTACCCATGGAGACACACTCGGACAGATGAAACCACGGTCTAGAAGCTCTTGTAGTTGTACCTTAAGCTTAGTAAGCTCTTTCAGTGTTATACGGTAGGGAGCAATGGACACTGGAGCTGTACCCCGAAGAAGATCAATTCCAAACTTAACCTTTCGATTTGGAGGTAAACCCGATAACTCATCAGGAACAACATCTAGAAAGTCCCTTACAGTTCTGATATTCCCAACAGAAGAGCCCCTAGAATCAGAAACATTAACGTAAGCCTCTTACACCCTTTCTGAAACAGTTTCTCAGCCACAAGAGCGGAGATCACATTGGATAGATAGTCTCGACCCTCACCGATTATAACTACTTCCCTATCATCCTCAGTCCTCAGAACGACCCTCTTAGTTGTGTAGTCCAAACTAATTCGGTGCTTAACCAACCAATCCATACCCAAAATTAAGTTGAACTCTCCAAATGGAAGCTCCATCAGATTTTCCAAAAAAAATAGTTCCTTGCACCTCTAAGGGAACATCCCTATAAAGTTTACTAACCCAAACAGACTGCTCCAACAGACTCAGTACAGTGATATCACTAGAAGTACTCTCAATAGTTACCCTCAAGTTTTTCAGATGCAGTGCTAACTACACAAAAGTGTGTAGAACCTATGTCTATAAGAGCAGTACAAGGCACATCAGAAATTAAGAACGTACCTGTGACAACATCTGGAGCATCTCTGTCCTCTCAGTGTCGAGCAGCATAGACAAGTGCAGGCTGCCCTGCCTCTGTCTGATTAGTAACTCTACTTAGTGCTCTCTGTCCACTGCCTAATCCATTACCACCCCTAGCCGCTCTATGGCCCTTAAGTGGCTGCTAAACTACCCTTTGAGGCTCCAAAGAACCCGAAGCTTGCGTCTGATCCACTTGCTGTAGACAGTCTCTAATACAATGCTCTAAACATCAACACCTCAAACAAGCCACAATCCTCCTCCAACACTTGCACGGATAGCGCCTACCACAGGTACCGCATAGCTGCAACCCAGCTGAAGCAATAGGAGCCCCCACTCTAACTGGCCCATCAAATCTAGCCTTTTTCTTAGGCCTTGGAACAAAACTAGAGGGCTCAAAATCCTTCTTATTCCTGCCTCTCTCACAGTCTCTGTTCTGGCACTTCACCCGCTTAACATTCTCGGCGATTTTCGCCTTCTCAATTAGGACCGCGAACTCACACTCCTTTTATGGAGGAATCAGTACCCTCAGATTATCCCTCAGTCTATCCTCAAATCGAATACACCTCTCATACTCAGATGCCACTATACCTCGAGCGTAGTGGCTCAACTTCAGAAACTCAGCCTCTTACTCAGCCACAATCTATCCTCTTACGTGAGATTCATGAACTCATGCCTACGAGCATCGACATAGCTTGCGCCCACACACTTACTCTAAAATGTGGTCTTGAAGCAGTACTGATACACCTCATCAACCATTAACCACCACTGATACACCTCGTCATGAAGCAAGGAGACTGCACCCTTAAATTTATACTCGGGAGTGCAATCTAAATCATTCATAATCCTCTCTGTGGCCTCCAACCAGTACTCAGCCATACTAGGGGCAACTCGAGTGACACCTCTAAACAACTCACCACCATTAGGCCGAAGTTATTCAGTTACTAGCCTTCGACCCCCAGCTCCAAAATAGGGTCTAGCGACCCTCTCCAATATCCTCAACATGGCTTGGGATAGTGTATCATCCCCAGCTGAACGACTCTGAGACCCAGTCTCAGTAACGGGCGAAACTGGTGTCTCACTCGTATCCAAATTCAGCATACTGCCCAGAGAGGAAAACTCAGCTCGAGGCCCCTACGGCCCCTTCCACGGCCACGGGTACCACATCAGCGAGTTCCACGAGTGCTCATTTTTCAAGGCTTATCTACATTAAAAGTTTTATGCATCAGTTTTAATTATTTATTAGCAGATATTTTATGCACAAATTATCAGAAGTTTAGAGATCTTTTCAGAAGTTTCAGTCTCTAACTATTTCAGTACAATCTCAGAATATACTATCTACAGTATTTTCAAAATAAACTATCTCAGTTTCAGAAGTACTTATAGAATCGACACCGAACTCAATGTACCACATACTCTTTCAAATTATTCAAGAAATTTGAAAACCAATTCTATTAAAACACAATCTTGAAACTCAAAATCCACAGCCAAGTTTTACAACCTGGCTCTGATACCACTAAATGTAACACCTCAAACCTAGCCTAGACACTATGGTAGAATCTGGTGACGTCACAAGGAAAAAGTTTTGAAAATGAAGTTGTCACGTTAAAAATGTTCACATTGCATAATTCACAGGTTTAATCAAAACACCGTTTAGTTAGTTAATTTATAAGAAAATATGTTACAGTGGAAGCCTTAGAACCATATTTTGAAAATGTCGTCATATCCATCGTGTTTTAGAAAAACCTTTGATAGCATATAGGTTTTCATCTTTAAAGGAAAATGTTTTGCTAAGACAGCCAGTTTAACAAACGTATAAAATCAAAACCGAAAGTTTAAAAAAACCATAAAGTCCAAAGAGAGTCCCAGATAATACAAAATCTCAATAAAACCAACTTTTAAAAAAAACCATCAAGTGAAAACTCTAAATAGTATACGGTCAAGTGGTCATCGCTGAGCCCCTATTGCACCAATCCGCCTAAGACTGTGGGTTACCTAACAAAACAGACAAGTAGATGCGAGTTTATGAAAACTCAGTGTGTAACCCAGTAGAATTAAGTATGCAATCAAACAGAATCATACACAATCGTAAAGCAGAATCTGAATCTGAATCTGAATCTGAATCTGAATCTGAATCTGAATCTGAGTTGGGATCAATTCTATTTTAGATGCAAAAACAATGATCAGAATCAAATTCCTACCCCCATCCTCTACACACCATCTCCGATTATCCCTACACACCATGTGGGGTTAAAAACACCCACCTATCCCTACACACCATGTTGTGCCATTACAATACATATTAGATAAAGTGCAGCCATGCTTCCAGATATTACGCCGATCAAAATACTTCCTCCTCATATACAAATCCCACCCTGAAATGATTACAAGGCATGCATATAGAATTAACAGATAGATCATGCTTAACATGCTATTATAACAGAAAACAGATATACATTACATAGTCATGCTCAGAACTGTATTACAGTTTAACAGATCATATAGCCTTAGGGTTTAGTTAGCCTTTACCGACCCTATGGGTGGCCCACAGTCAATTAAGATGACCCGTGTGACCCTTCAAAAAATTTCAGTATAATGGTTCCACAAGTTCGTGTGGCGTGTGGGCCCCTACACACCTAAATTGACCTTGCCCGTGTGGCCCACACGACTTGCCCCAAAATCCACAAGCTCGTGTGTCATACCCGTATGTGCACACATGCCCAGATTGGCCTTGCTAATGTGCCAATACGACCACACTCGAGCCACCATATGACCGTGTCTTACGTACGATCATTCCTTCATAAACCACATGGCTGTGTGATGGGGGACCACACGCTCATGTGGGGTCGACAGTTTTGTTTTTCAGCTTTTTTCGAAGCTTTGTTTCCTATGTTTCGGGTACACACCTGTATCAATTTAATGGGAGAACACTCTCGAGATCAGTAAAACAAAAAATTGAGTAATTTAAACCCAAGTCAATCACTTATAACGATATTAAACCGAAAATATCATAATAGACAAACTTTAAATCAACCAAAACCTTTTCCTTACAGCGAGCAACGAAGATTCCATATGATTAAAGCGCTGATTGGAAACCCCCAGCACCAGGATCCTCTCCCAAACACAAAATAGACATCAAAATGAACCAGCAAGCTCATTCTGATATGGGTCTACAAAAATTTAATATAAGCCCTCTGGACCAAGTTAAGGCTTAGATCCAAAGATAACAAAATTTGCTAAAGGTAAGGCTTGAACTCAAGACCTCTCAAACACACCTAGAACACTTAGGCACTAAAGTAGATACATATTTATGTCAAAATTACACAGAAATGGATAAAATTATTTATGGCGTTACAAAAAATAACTTACTTTTTTAGAAAAGCTAATATTTTCTTGTAACACCCTAAACCTAACCTAGAAGTTTAGACCGAATCTCGGATGTTACATTGATCACCGAAGTGATCGTAGGTAAATTTTTACAGAACAAGTTATCATGTCAAACCAAACATTTAATCGTTTAAATTCAGTCAGTAAAAATTATAGTTAAACTTATTATAAAACCGGAATTAAATGAACGAATAAAGATTAAAATGGAACTTGTACCACAATTTTATAAAACCTTACAGTTCAAAAACTGAATAACAAAAAGAAATTGAAAATAAAAACTTATACTATATTTTTCTCCAAGACTGTCTGAGACCTCTGCATAACGTATCCAGCGACAAACTTCTGAAATGTACTTGACAGGGAAACACTAAGAGGGAGATACTCGAGCTCAGTATGAGTCTGAATCAAGAATAAAAACAAATCACGAAATTCAATTCAATAGCGCATCAGATTTACAGAGATTCATTAAGTTAAAAAAAGAAACTTGGAACTAACGTCCCAACAGAACACAACACTTGAGCACACCAAATCACAACAGACAGACAGAGTACAGTTAGATAGTTAAGCACCCAGAACATACATATAGATGCGTATCAAATGCAGTCAAGTAATAAAAACCCACCCATCCAGCCGACACACCTCTCCGTCCCTCTATCACACCCTATAAGAGTTGTTTAAGCTCAACCAACCAAAACATACCATATAGGACCTCATAGGTTCGTCCAACCCTACATTCCATATATGTGGACTAAGTCGCTCAGATGTTAATATGCAGCAAAGCTGGTGTATGTGGTGTACAGTGCAATGCAGTAACCCACTGTACAGTCCTGTTGTAGTTATACTGCCAGATCAGAATAGTACGTAGCAAAGCTGACGCACATGCGATACAATGCGATAATCGCCGTACGTATATGTTGTAGTAAATCTACCATATCGTATCAGAATCAGACCCCTTCACTTTGCAATCCCACCCAAAATACTTTATGCAAGTGAATGCATGCACACAAACTCATAAAACAGTGACAATTTGGCAGACAGTCAGACAGACAGTTATACAAACACACCTCACAGACCAGATTCAGAATTAGACATCTCATACAATTGTCATAGATATCGAAACTTAAACACGCTTACTAAAACTTAGCTAAAGTTCGGAATGCATATACACATTTTTAGAACAAAAACACACAAGCTAAAATTTGGTGTCTTAGGACCACATGCCCATGTGCTCTAGCCATGTGGAAATGCCTAGGCCGTGTGGGAGGTCAAACGTTCATATGAGGAAGGGCACATAACCGTGTGGCTAAGGCACATACCCGTGTGAAGAGGGGCACATGGCCGTGTGATTGAAGCACACAGCCGTGTGGACCAGGAACATGACCGTGGGAACAGGCCGTGTAACTCACTGTCCGATTGAGCTAAAATAGAGTTTAAGGTGACACGACCGTACGTTTAAAAACATGCCCGTATGGGATCCCTAAATCTCAAAATTAGCCACACGGTCGTGTGGCACCAAATCACTCAAACCCTAACTCCCAAACACACACGCCCGTGTTCCTAGGGGACACGGCTGTGTGAAAGTCGATTAATTTCCCCAAATCGGTCACACGGTCGTGTGGCTAGGCCGTGTGATGATCAAATCAGCTCAAAAACCCTAATTCTCAAAAGAAAACGGTCATGTGTATCGGTACACGCCCGTGTGGCCACCCGTGTAATCACAAAACCATCCTAAAATAGCCCCGAAAAACGTGCTCTCAGCCACGAAGCATTCCCCTAACCCTTGATAGTTCGAAAATATACCAAATCGTACACCTTCTAAGCATAAGACAGTGATACAACATTGAAATTAGTAGGTTTGCGAACACTCACACACACGTTGTCGACTTTTCGTAAAGTCAGAATAAAATTCACAAATAAAGCAAAAGAAGATACAATACCCACACCTGTTTTGACGACGGATAAGCGAAATTCTTCGATACACGCACAACAAAAACCGTTTTCCCAGGGGAAGAAAAGGAAAATCGAAGAAAAATCCCAACCAAATAGAAAGAAAATGAAATAAAACAATAGGGAAAAAGAAAAGAACGTCCCAGCTAAAGAAAAATAAAAATCATAGACAAAATAAATAAATAAATAAATAAATAACTATATATTAAATTAAAAGAAAGCAAACAAAACAAAACAAAAATATTCTGCCAAGAAGTACACACAAGGACTCGAACCAGGGACCCAAAGATAAACTAACACACACTCAACCGCCAGACCAGTAGGCCCATTCTAACACTTAAATGTGCGACTAAACACAATAGCACACCCCTATCTCTAACCCTAACCACAAGACCCATAATTCCTAGCCCAAAAATTTGGGGTGTTACATTTCTAGTGTTTTAATGAATTTGTGTAAAACATTTTCTGTTGTTTAACATATTTCCTGAAAATATTTCTTAAAAGTTGTTTTCAATTAAACAAACATACATTTTAGATTTATGATAAAAAGTTTAAATGAAGTAGTGAATTGATTACAAAGTGATGTTAAGTTGCAATTGTAATAAATAATGAATCTTCATTATGTTAAGGATTAAATTGTAAAGTTTATAAAATTTATAATTGAAACAAGAAAAGTGATATGCATAAAAATTTGTTCGTGTATGAAATTTATAATGAAAAATATTTTTGAACTTTTTTATTGAATCAGTCCTACATAAATCCTAATTTGACCTATTAAGTAACATATCAACATACTACTTTAAATATATAAATTATAAACTTAATAAAATATAGGGCAAATCTGAAAAGTATATATGAACTTTGATTTAATGTGTAATTTGATATATGAATTTTGATTCAATTATACACATTTAAAGAAATAAATGTACCAATTTATTTTCATGTTATATTGATAATTGTGTTAATAATTTGTGAGAATTGGATTAAATCAAAATTTCATGTATAAAATTACATAAAATTATTTGTGCATGTAATATATAACCATGTATACAATTATACATTAGACCAAAGTTCATGTATAATTTTAAAATTTATCCCTAAAATATATTTTTAACCAAATTAATTGTCTATTCTTGACTGGTTCTATATAATTAACCGAATTAACCGAACTATATAATTATTGACAACACCAACTTTGACTATCTTAAGCTTTGCTGCAAAAATAGAACCAATTTTTTGCTCTAGTATTATTTAGTAACAGCCTAATTTTCAGTGGTGTCGGAAACATTGGTTCGAGACCACTAAATCCGATGAGTGAGTTCGAAAATTTTATCGTTTAGTATTTATGAGTCAAATGTGATTTTAGGAAGACTTTTGAAACAGTGATTTGTAACACCCTTCACCCATATTCAACACCGGAATAGGGTTACGGAGCGTTACCGGACTTATAAAACAATTACACATCCATTTAACATACATTTTCTCAATTCAAGTATTCATCATTCAATCTCAATCAATTTGTCCCTAATACGAGCCTATGAGGCCCTAAACATACATTGGGAGTGATTCGACACTAAACCGATAACTTAAGAAGCTTTCACAAACTTTGAAAATTTTTCTCAAAACAGGGGACACACGCCCATGTCACAGGCCGTGTGGACATTCGAAATGGAAGCACATGGCCGTGTCCCAGCCTGCGTCCTACCCCGTGTCCAAACAAGTGATCTTATTGACTTGGGTCACACAGCCAACACACACACCCGTGTGGCTAGCCCGTGTGCCCTAAAAATGGCCATACACGTCCGTGTGCTAGGCCGTGCCAAACCTGTAGGGTATACTGACTTATGCCACACGGCCAAGTCACACGCCAGTGTGTGAGGCCATGTGGAGCATACTGACTTGATTTCAAATTCAACACCAGGGGACACACGGCTATGTACTTAACCGTGTATCACACACGGCTGAGACACACGTCCATGTCTCTGACCGTGTGGACAAAAATAGGCTATTTACCAAGCCATTTTGCCACCCAAATTGTCAGACACCTACACCACAATTCAAAGCACCAACATAAGGCATAATAGGCATTAAATCGACCTCAACCAAGTATCAATTACTTCAAACATCAAAATGACCAAACACAAATATGCATTATTTGGCTTAATTTCCACAAGCATACCAATATCCATAATTCATCAATTTAACATTCATAATACCTATTATCATCAATTATCACACAACTCAATTCACAAGACATGATCATACTTATACGTACATGATTCAAACATTCCAAATAAACCAAAATAAGCCATCTTACATAGCTATATATATACATACCAAAACATAAACATTTACATTGCCAACTCATATGGCCAATATCATTATCAAATCATAACCAAAATTACCAAAGTCCCTATACATGCTATATGACCCAAAACTTAATTTCAAAGGTACCGAGTGATAGTTGGATAGTGTGAAGCGCTCTTCGACAGTCCTTGAATCTGAGCTAGCTTTGAAATCACTATAAAACATTGAGAAATACACAAAGTAAGCCTTATAGCTTAGTAAGTTTGTATAGCATTTAAAATCAACTTATTAAATGTGCACAACTTAAACAAATAAATCATAATATACAAACCACATAAGGAATCATCATCCTATCATAATTTCATTCACAAGATTTGTTATCACTTTTATTATCTCCTTATTTCAATGTTTATACGGTTCACATACATACCTGTACCATTTCGTATCAAACTCATACACATTCACATTTATGTTATAACCTTTGAACCATTCAGAATATTATTGGATGTTCGGGAAACTCACACACTTAGTGCCAAATAAATAGCCGAAACTATATCAATCTCGCACACTAAGTGCATATATAAATACATATATAGCAGAGGCTATCTCGTTCTCTCACACTAAGTGCAAATATATATATATATCTAAAGCTATCTCAAATACACAATTTATGCAATATCAAAGCATTTAAAGCATAATCATAACAATACTTATTACATACGAACTTACCTCAGATGTAAAAACGACGAATTAGGTCGATCAGTCGATAACTTTGTTTTCCCCCCGATCTAACTCCAAGTTTCGCTTTTCTTGATCTATTAATATCAAATTTAACTTATTTAATAATCCCTCTATTCAATTTAATCCAAAATAAACTCTAAAGTACTTTTACACATTTGCCCCTATTGTTTCACCACTTTTACAATTTGGTCTTTATTACACCAAATCACAAATTCATGCAAATTCCAAACATCCATGCTTATCCGAATTACTATTATGCCTCTAGCATCCCATATTTTTCATTTATTTCACATTTTAATCACAAATTTACACATTTCACAATTTAGCCTCTATTTTGCAATTTCACTAAAAATCACTTAACAAAACTTGTATAATGCACAACCAACATTCATAATCTATCATCAAACATCAAAACACACATGTATTCATCAATGGCATCATTCAAAATCTTTAACAGTTTTACAAAATAGTCCCTAGGCTAGCTAGACCTAGTTGCAACGATCTCAAAAACGTAGAAATTATTAAAAACGGGATGAAAATCACATACCTATTGAAAATTTAGGTTTGGCCGAAACAAGCTTCTTCCATGGCCATATTAACCTTCCATTTCTCAATTGAAGAATAATTAATGAAGAAAGTTTTTAATTTGGTTTTATTTATATAAGTTTAATTACCAATTTCCAAAATTAACCTTTAAAAACATTTGTAATTACACCAAATACTACTCCACTATCATCCATTATCTCTTAAATGGGTTAATTACCACATAATTGCTTTAACTTTAAAGTTCTATAGCTATTAGACACCTTTAGCTTATAGAACACAAGTTTTACACTTTACGCGATTTAGTCCTTTTTATCAAATTAACCATTCAAACGATAAATTTCTTTAACCAAAATTTCACGCAATAATATAATCATGCCACTGAAATTAAAATAATAATAAAAAAATAATAATTTTGAATTCAGATTTGTGGTCCCGAAACCACTGTTTCGATTTGACTCAAAATGAGTTGTTACATGATTTGTGTTTTAAAAGAATTTATTAGGTTAAGTGGTTTCAAAAACGAGGTATTGAGACCTCAATTTCATAAAACGAGCCATAAATATTTTAATAAATATTTACCGAGTGTCATTAAGTTTTAAAGTTTCGTTAGAAAATTTTAACGTTTTGATAGTTAATTAAATAAAAAGGACTATATTGAAAAAGGTGCAAAACTTGCTAAAGTGATAAAATAGCTTAAATGTTAAATGAGGAAGGACTTGAAGGGTAAATAGGCCTAAAATAAGAGGTTGGACGGCATGAGTGTAGAAAAATCATGAAATTAGTGTGAACAAGGGGTAAAATTGGAAATGAAATAAAACTTAATAGTTAAAAATAGGATTTAATTGAATATCTAGACATTTCTTCATAATTCTCAGCCAAAAACACCTTTAAAGAATCCTTAAGAAGCTGGTTTTAATATTTTTCTACATGTGAGTTCAATTCTTGTTCTTTTCTTGAAATTTTTGTAGTTTTAAGACTTTTACAATTAGGTCTAACTATCTATTTCATTATTTTTTGATTTCATGGATAATTTTGAAAGTTACCATTGATGAATGTTGAATTTTTATGATTAATTAACATGGATTTGAAGCTTTAATTTTGTTATATGATGATTTTATCAAGTAATTTCAATAGAAATTGATTTTAGGACCAAATTGTGAAAAAGTTTAGATATTAGGGTTTGTTAATAAATTATGTTTATCAAAGTCTGTATGATAGCCTAGAATAGTTAGATAAATTGTCAATTGAGAAAATTTTACTCAATTGATAGGATAGTTGGCGAGGGACTAAATTGCAAAAATGTAAATTTTTGGGTAAATGTGCAATTTTAAAAATTGAGGGGTATAAATTGTGAAGTGAATTAGAGTTGGAATATGTGCTAATGAATGAGTAATTTTATATATATTTTAGATCAAGAGCTCAGAGATAAACAAGAAAAAGAGAAATTAGCAGAGTAGTCCCTAACTACTACAAACTTACAATTTACCCCAGGTAAGTTCGTATGGTTAAAATTTAATATTAAATGTTAAATTGATGAATGGTATTATGTAATTAGTCATGTTATTTTTTGAAAATGAAATTATTGTTAAAATCACGAAATTGAAGTGAATTTTAAAAGTGAATGGGACGCGGGATTGAGTACAGTCGTTCCGTGCAAAAGAGGAATTGACGGAATATTACCCAAGTAAACCATGGTTCAGCATTTTTTGTGAAATTTCGTGTTTTCTTTCTGTTTAGCACTTATGAGCTTCAATTAACTCATATGAGTTTTCGTTTAACGCTAATAGGTTTTAGTTCAGCTCTCTCGAGCTTCAGTTTAACCCTTCTAGGTTTCAGTTCAACTCTTTTGAGCTTCAAATTAACCCTTATGGGTTTTTGTTCAACTCCTATGAGCTTCTGTTTATCCCTTATGGGTTTTCGTTTAGCACTTATATGCTTCTATGCAGCCTTCGGGCTTCTGTTTACGATGTACTCAAATCCATAAGACATTCTCTGATTTGACAATGATTGGTAAGTGCCATATGGAATTAATGTGAAAGAATTTAAGTTATTATTGTTATTGAGCTCAAATAAGTGAATTCATCAATCAAAGTTGTGATTGGTAGGAAATGTTTGTAAAATGATTTACCTAAATGAATTATTATAGTATGTTCGGTAAGATTTATATTTAAAGCCAACGGACTTACTAAGCTTCATTAAGCTTCTTGTGTCGTTTAATGTTCTTTGTAGATTTTCAAGAAGTTTGGAGAATTGGATCAATACATCGAGCCACACTATCCAGTTTGCTCCGATAGATTTTTTTTATACATTTTATGGTTTATATGGCATGTATAGGGCTAGATTAGAAAAGAGCTAAATTTGAAGTATGGTTGTGAATGACACATACACACACACATATATGTTAGTCTGTATGTATTTAGTAGTAGATTGTGGTAAATCAATGAATGGAGTTATTTTGGTAAGTTTAGGTTATTGAGGTTGTGATGATATATCATGTTTAAAACATGATTTTTGGCTTGTGTCAATTGTTTGATTGGGGCTATTTGATGCATTGAAATGTTGTGTATAGGTTGATATCAAAAATGGTGAGAAAATTGGCCTTAAAATAGTCTATTTTTATCCACAGGGGTAGAGACACGGATGTGTGTTTCAGCTTTGTGTGACACACAGCCTGGCACATAGGCTGTAACAGCCCGTTTTTGGGTCAAATCAGAACAGTGGTTTTGGACCACAAATCTGAAGTAGAAATATTTAATTTATTACTATTTTAAGGTCTACAGCATGATAGAATAATTGTGTAAAAATTTTGTTAAGAAATTTTATCGACTGAATAACCAATTTGACGAGAAGGACTAAATTGCAATATATGCAAAACTTGAATTCTATAAGTTAAAGATGTCTAATTGTTATGAAATTTTAACTAGAGGTCCTTAAATGGAAATTAGACCATTATACCTTAAGATGGACAAAAATGGACATGGCTAGGTAAAAATTTTAAGTTATGCATTAAGGGTATTTTAGTAAATTGGCTAATAAAGATAAAATTTACTGAATTAAACATCTCCATCTTCTACAATTTCATCCCTTAGCCGAAAATTTGAAGAGGAACCATAAATAGGGTTTGGCCAAGCTTTCAAGCTCGATTGTAAGTCCGTTCTTGTCTAGTTTTTAATGATTTTTACTTTTTGAGATCGTTATAACTTGATTTAGCTATTTTAAGAACTAATTTGAAAGAAAGTTAAAGTCTACAATATTACCCATGTTAAATATGTTTGTATTTTGATGTTTAATGGTAGAAAGTGCATGTTCGTTGCTAGTTAAACAACATTTGTAAAGTGATTTTTGATAAAAACGTTAAATAGGGACTTATTTGTAAAAGTTTATAAAATGTGTAGAAAAGTGTGAATAAATGAAAAATGTGGGCTGTTGTGAGTACTAATAATAATTGGCTAGGCTTGGGTTGTGATGAAATTGAAAGAAATTCATTTTACGAGCCTAGGGACTAAATTGTAAAATGTTGAAAAGTTAGGGAAAAATGTAAATTTTGCCATAATTTTTTTTGGGCTGAATTAAATAATGTGATGATTAAATAAGTTAAATGTGGTATTATAGATCAAGAAAAATGAAGTTCGGGTCTAGATCAGGGTAAAACAAAGTAATTGAAGAATAGATCCCTTTGGCCGTTTTTGTAACCGAGGTAAGTTCGTATGTTAAATAAGCTTTACTTTAAATGTATTTTAAATGCTTTAATTTATGCATGATTTGTGTAATTGACCTTAAGGACACATTTGACGATGATTTGGCAAGCAAGAAATCCCAATCGAACCTTAGGAATAGATAGGATACAAGTGACATGTCACTAGGGTTTTATATTATGTGATTCCGAGTGGGTCTTGTACGCCCTACCGGCGGCTAAGTATACCAACATATGTTGCAGTTACTTGACAGCTTGTGTGAGCAGCACCGAGTAGCTACATCTTGAGTGACAACTTGTGTAAGCAAGCCTGATAATGGCTCGAGAGCGAGCATATATATGTTATGAGATAGAGGTAGCAATGGCTACATATGTGGCACCTTGTGTGCAAAGTTTTCCCGTGTATCCAATATTATTATTTTGAGTGGTTCATTGGGTATGTCAACGATGAGAATAAGTATGAAATTATTATGAGATGGTACAGATATGTACATAAAGCTTATGATTATTAAATTCTTGATATGATGATTTCAAGGTAGGTTTGTAATGGAATGAATTATGGTCATGAGATTATGGTAAACTACACTATCTTATATTATATTACTTGAATGTTAAATGTATGGTAAGATTTGCTTATTTCTTTCATACGAGCTTACTAAGCTATATAGCTTACTCCGTTTTATTTTTCATGTTTTATAGTGTCACCAAGCTAACTCGGATTGGAGATCGTCGGAGATCGCATCACACTATCAAACTGTTATTTTGGGTATCGATGATTTTAAACATTTTGAGAATATGGCATGTATAGGGACTTGGTCATTTTTTTATATGTGTTGTTATGAATTTGGCCAAATGTATTGGCTTATAATTGTCAAAGGCTTGATGTGGTATTTGGCCATGTAACTTGGCTCATTTTGGTCGAATTGGTTGTAAGCTTATATATATTTTTATATGCATGCATATGCAATTATCTCTTGTGTGATGTGGTTTATAAATACTTGTAAATGGTTGAATGTGGCTTAATGGTTTTATTGTTGAATGGTTAAAATTGGCTCATTGGTATGCTAGGAAAACTAAGTAAAATCATGCATGTTATGGGTAGCCATATTGAAACCTGTAGAATGTGAGTTTGGTATGATTTGGTTTGGCAAAATATGATGTTGTAAATATGTTGAGTGTGGATAATGAAATGACATGATTTGGCCTAGTTTTGTGAATGTTATTGGTTGTCTAAGTGTGCTATGAATTATGCCTTTGAACTTGTGTATGTGTATGTGTAAATGAGGGTGGCAAATGGCTTGGTAAATAGCCTTTATTTTGTCCACACGGGCAAACACGCGGACGTGTGTCTAGACCATGTGTGACACACGGCCTGCCCTATGGGAATGTGTTCTGGTCGTGTGTCCCCTGCACCTAAATTTTGAGAAACAGAATGCTCAAAATTGAGCACTCGGGTAGAAACACGAGCGTGTGTCTCAACCGTGTGAGGGACACAGACTCTGGCACGGGCGTGTGTCCCGAGCGTGTGAAGTCTGCACCTTTTTTATGAAAAATAAATTAACCACACAGTCTAACACACAGGCCTGTAACTTCAATTTGGTCATGCATTGCAAGTCAGATAGTTACACGAGTTAGGGACACGTGTGTGTGTGACCACACGGCCTGCCCACATGGGTGTGTTCCAAACCACATGGGTGTGTGACCCCTGTTAGAACAAAATTTTTTTAAGTTTTTTAAATAATTCCTGAGTTATCGGTTTAGTCCCGAACCACTTCCAAAGCATGTTTTAGACCTCGTAGGTTTGTATTAGGTACATTATGATTAAATACAAATGGTTTTAATTTAAATGCAAATTTATGACTCGATTTGTATGTTTGCTTGCGATGTAAGTCCGGTAATGACTCATACCTTATACGGGTAAGGGGTGTTACATAGGTGTGTGGTTTGGCCGTGTGTCCCCTACACCTTAAAATTTCAAAATAGAATGCCTAAGTTTTTACACACGGCCTAGCAGACGGGCGTGTGGTTGGCCGTGTGACTCAAGTCAGAGAGTTACACGTGTAACAGCCCATTTTCCGTAAAATCGGAGCAGTGGTTTCGAGACCACAAATTTAATTCATAAATAAAATTTATTTTAATATTATTGCATGGTCTGTATTATGATAGGAAAGATGTATGAAAATTTCGATAAGAAAATTTTACCAATTTCATGATTAATTATAGAAAGGACCAAATTGCATAAAATGTAAAAGTTGAATTCTAGTAGCTAGAAGGATTAAATAGCTATGGAATTCAAAAGTTGAGGTCCTTATATGGTAATTAGACCATTAAGAAAAAGTTAGTAGATATTTAAGATGAATCATCCATGGAAAATTAGAAAAAGAAAAAGACTAAATTGGAAAGTGGAAAAATTAAAAGATGATAACTAAATTAAATAGAAAATATCATCTTATTTCCATTATCTTCACCAAAAATACATGGAAACCCTAGGAAAGAGAAAGCAAGCTTTCTTGGCTTAATTGGGTAAGTAATCTTGTCCTGTTTTTAGTAATTTTTTTTCATATTTTTGAGATAAAAATAACTTAATCTATCTATTTTGGGATTAATTTGTAAAGACATCAAAGTATATAAATTTTTCCACTGATGAATATGTTGAAATTTTAAAATTTGTGGTAGAAAATGAAAGGTTGTTGATAGATAAACAACTTTTACAATGAGAATTTTGATGAAATTATGATTTAGGGACTAAATTGAAAAATGGTAAATCCATGGAAAAATTTTGATTTTTATGAAATTCATGGGCTATTATTAAAACATGTAAAAATTGGTTAGGCTTGGAATAAGGATTAAATTGCATGAATTTCATTTTCCGAGCTTAAGGATGAAATCGTCATTTATGAAAAGTATAGGGGCAAAATGGTAATTTTACCTAGAATGTGAATTGAATTAAATTGAGCATGAAATGGATTAAATTAACGTTAAAATTCATTTATATAAATCTGAAAAAACCTAATACTGAGTTGGATCAAGGAAAACAAAAAGTTTCGGATTAGTAGATTCTCATATACGAACAAGTATCGAGGTAAGTTCGTGTAACTAAATTGTGTACAGTTTCATGTTTGAAATGAATGTTGTATATGTGAATTATGAACTTGTTATATAAATGAAAATAATTTTATATATGACATACTCGAGAATTGCAAATTTCCGTTTGAACAAATGAAAATCGATGGATACAAGTTTCCCGTATTGGTTGTGGGCTTGCATATATTGCAGACACACCATAGCTCAAAAGAGCATCTTGACATTAGCCTTCTCGAGCTTCCTGTTATAGCTCTTTGGAGCATCCCGATAGGTTGTGATCCTACATTTGTTGTGGACACATCTTAGCTCTTATGAGCATCCCGATTATAGGCTTTTCGTGAGCTTATTGTTAAATTGGCTCTTTGTGAGCTTCCCGATAATGCTCGCTTGAACTTCCCAATGTATGGCTATCCGAAGCTTCTGTTATATGGCTCTTTATGAGCTTCCCGATATGGTTCTTTGTGAACTTCCCGATTATGGCTCTTATGAGCTTTCTGTTATATAGCCTAAATAAGCTTCCCGATAGGCTCTTTGTGGGCTTCCCGTTACATGGCTTGAGAGTGTGCTTCCCGATTATCTACTCCAAAGAGTACCCCCGTTTATGAATTGACGTATCAATGATTAGTACATCTTGTGTGTACTACCCAGGTATCCATCGATATTTCAATGATTCAAAGGACAAAACTCCTGATATGAGAAAGTACGAGAATTAAATGAATTATATCTTAAATAATGGTTTTATGATGAGCTCATATCTATTTTCTTGATAATTATATAAAATTTCATGGCTAACTTGTTTGATGTGAGCATGTGTCCAGGCAATTGGCCACATAGTTTTGGATGCATGTTTGTATGTTTACTTTAAATGAATATGATTGGTAAGTTAATTTCCTATTATACAAACTTACTAAACATTTGAAATGTTTACTCGGTTTTCTTTTCTCTGTTTTATAGTGCTCAGAAGCTCGTAAAGGTTGGAATTTGTCAGAGCACCATCACACTATCCTCCAGCTCGTTTTGGTATAAATAGGAAACTTAGTTTGGTATAATGGCATGTATAGGCTAATGGTAACAAGTAAGAGTATATAAATGTTTTAGTTGTAATTAGCCATTGGAATGGCTAGTGTTAACATATTTAATATACTTATGTATGAAGTTATATCATGATTGGTATGTGAGTATGTTTGGATTAGTAACTTAGATAAAATCACACTTGGGTAAGTATATGATTAGAAAAGGATAAAATGAATACTTGAAAGTATGAGCAAGCATGTCATGCTTAAAACTTGATCATTAGATCAATTTATATGCCTTTAATTGGTTGGTGAATATATTGAATTGTTGATGTAGGTACAAGATAAAAAGGGTAAGAAATAAGGCTTGGAAAATGGCCGTATTCTGTCCACATGGGCAGACACACAAGCATGTGTCTCGACCGTGTGTGACACAAGGCCATGTGCACGAGCGTGTAGTTTGGCTGTGTGTCCCCTGCATCTTAAAAATTTAGAAATAGAATGTTCAAAATTTGTCACACAAGCAGAGTCATAGGCGTGTGTCTTAGCCGTGTGTCACACACTACTTAGAACACGGGCGTGTGTCTTGGCCGTGTGAAACCTGCACTTAATTTTTGAAAATTAAATTGACTACACGGCCCATCATATGGGCGTGTGGCTGGCAGTGTGACCTAAGTTAGAGAGTTACACTGGAAAGGACACGGGTTGGGACACAGCCGTGTGTCTCACTTCGAATGCCCACACGGCCTGAGACATAAGCGTGTCATTAGCTGTGTGAGCCATACAGCCTGGCTATACAGGCGTGTGTCCCTTGCACTAAGAAAAATTTTGAGATTTCGCAAAAAATTTTCTATGATCCTGGTTTAGTCCTGACTCGATTCTAATATGTATTTTGGGTCTCAAAGACCTATATGAGGGACATTATGACTAATTTTGATTAATTTTTGGAAATTAATAGTAAATGATATAAATTAACTAAAATTGAACTGTAAACTCCAGTAATGCTCTATAACCGTATTTCGATGATGGATACGGGTTAGGAATGTTACAACACGGGTATGAACATGGGCTGAGACACGGCTGTGTGTCTCACATTGAATGCCCACACAAACTAAGACATGGCATGCCACTTGGCTTGTGAGCCACATATCCAGCCACACGGGCGTGTGTCCTCTGCTCCTAAGAAAAGTTTTGAAATTTTGAGAAAAGTTCCCTGAGTATCTGGTTTAGTCTCGATTTATTCGTAAAGTGTATATTGGGCCTCGAGGGCCCATATAACGGACAATATGAGTGTTTTATGAATGGTTCTTGATATGTATATTGAGTGTTGTGAAATGTTTGCGTTAAATCTGTAAAGTTCGGTAATGGTTAGTAACCATGTTCTAGCGATGGATATAGATTAGGGGTGTTACATTTAGTGGTATCAGAGATTAGTTTAGTCAATTCTCGGAACCAATGTAGTGTGTAAAGTGTCTAGAAATACATGCCATATAAATTCATGATAGTGTGATGTGTATGATCCGATCTAACCCTTGTTTTTCTTATAGATTGTAAAGATGTCAGATAGATCTGAACATGCTGAACATGACGAGGCCAATAGTAGAGTACATACATCTGAACATGGGGCAAGTAGTAACATACCAATTCCTCCGACTCAAGAACAAGAGCTTAAAAATATGTTTTTTTGGGTTTATAAACCAATGGTTTAGTGCGTTTATACAAGAAAGAAACTTGGCTCAACAACCTCCTCCCTCTACTGTACTGTCTGAAGTGCCTTCGGTTGCACCTCTACCTCCTCCGGTGATTGAATCTAGTGAACGTACTCCGATCAAAAAACTTAAAAAATATGGGGCCAAAGAATTTCAAGGTAGGTCAGATGATGATCTTGTCAAAGCTAAGTATTGGTTTCAGAACACAATAAGAGTTTTTGAGGAATTAGCTTGTTCTTCTGAAGATTATCTAAGATGTGTTGTGTCACTAGTGAAAGAAGAATCTTATAACTGGTGGATGACTACAGTGGCCGTGGTGCCAAAAGAGAAAATCACTTGGGAATTTTTCAGAGTGAATTTAAAAAGAAATACGTCGGGAAGAGATATTTAGATAAAAAGAAGAGGGAATTTCTTGACTTGTGAAAAAGTAACCGATCGGCAGCCAAGTATGAAAGTGAATTTGTATATCTGAGTATGAATGCCAAGGAAATTGTACCAACTGAGGAAGAGATGTGCATTCGGTTTGAAGAAGGGCTAAATGATGAAATTAGAATGATGATTGAGGGCACAAAAATATGGAAATTTATTGTTTTATCATATCGTGCTTAGAAAATGGAAGAGGTTTATTTTAGAAAAATGCAACGAGATAGAATAAGTAAAGAATCTTATAAAAGAAGTTCCTCTAAGTCATTTTCAGCTATACCTGCGAAAAAGTCTCGAGAGATTTCAATCGAGCTACCCCAATGCCGGAACGATCAAATAACAACAAGGCAACTCAACAAGATTACGGGGTAACTATTAGACCTGTGGCTAGTATGGGCAGTGTACAGTATGTTCCTAGGCCAAAATACAAATATTGTGGAAAATACCATCCGGTGAATGTAGAAGTAAAGCGGGGGCTTGTTACAAATGTGGGGCCACCGATTATTTTATCCAAAACTGTCTTCAATTGCAAAGAGATGAAGAAGAGCAAAAAGAGAAATAGTTGGCTACGTCTCAACGAAGTAAATGTTCGGGCCAAAACAGTACTACTGGAACTGCTCGTTCGGGTATAAAAGATTCTACTGCTCGGTCAGAGGTTAGGGCATCGACACGTACTTATGCTATTCGAGTGAGAGAAGAAGCTTCGGCACCAGACGTAATAGCTGGTACATTCTACCTTTTTTATATTACTGTATATGCATGATACGTGATATTCGCGACAGGTTTTAAAAAATTTATAATTAATCATTCTTGAAACTAACTATTATCACGATGAAGGCAAGTGTACCTATCGAACAGTAGTATAGCTTAAGCAAAACTGGATTGTTGAACCCAAAAGAGCCAAGAGTACTAGTAATTACTTTATTTTTATTATCTAGCCTAAAAATTAAGGTATTTTTTTATCTAAACTAATTAACTAAACTAAGAGTGCACAAAGAGAAATTGGGGAAAAGCTTTTGGGAAAATTCGATTGATTAAGACAATACCTAGGAAAAAATCTACCTAGACTTCACTTGTTATTTGACTCTGAATCAGACGATTTATTCATTTGACTTGATCCGTTGAAATCCCTAAGTTATATTATTATCTCTCTCGAGACTAATAACGTCTAACCCTAGGTTGATTAATTGAAATCTCTTTCTAATTAACGCCTTAGTGTTGCATTAACTCGATCTATGGATCCCCTTATTAGGTTTCACCCTAATCCGAAAAAATCTTTTCACCCTATCATAGGCGTGCAATCAACTTCGCTTAATTAGGACAAATTTATTCTTAGACAGGGTCTTTTCCTCCTCTGAATAAGAGCATTAACTTGAATCAATATCCTGGAATATTAAAACAAGAATTAAGAACACATAATTAAGAACAAGTCAAATATTTATCATACAATTCAGATAATAATAACAAGATCTATCTTAGGTTTCATTCCCCTTAGGTATTTAGGGGGTTTAGTTCATAATTATAAAAGAAAACATCTCAGAAGAATAATGAATACAAAACATAAAGAAAACTCAAAACCCCTGAATGAAAATTGAAGGGAGATCTTCAGTCTTGACAATGAATCCGGCTTTTGAGATGGACCAATCGGCTTCCCTTGAGTAATTCCTTGCCTCTTACTCCGCGTGACTTTATTAAATGCCTCCTCCGGTGTTTAAATAGGCTTTAGAATGCCTAAGAGCCCTCAAAAGTGGCCTTTTCCGAATAGGGCTATACTTGGGCTCGGCAGTGACATGCTCGTGTGACACGCCTATGTGCGATTACTCCAGCTCGTGGTCAAGGCTATTGAATAGGCACGGGCGTGTAGTCTACCTGTGTAAGTCGTGCTTTGATCTTGCCAAATAGACACGGTTGTGTGACACTCTCGTGTGAGGAAGTCCAGGCCGTGTTGATTTCCCACGTGGGTCCATTTTCTCTGTTTTCGGCCCGTTTCTCTCTCTTTTTACTCTCCTATGCTCACCTAAGTATAAAACATGAAATTAAAGAATCAGGAGCATCGAATTCACTAAATCTAAGAAGAAATCATCCATAAATGTGCTAAGCATGGGATAAAAATATGTATAAATTACAGTTTATCAATGCATTGATCGACCCTGGGTCTACGCATTCTTACATTTGCATTGTATTAGTATAAAAAAAATTTCTGTTGAATCTACTAACTATGATGTTCAAGTCACTAATCCATTAGACCAAAGTTTAATAGTTAATTTAGTGTGTCGTGACTATCCACTGAAAATAAAAGGCTGTGAATTTTTTGTTGATTTAATGTAAAACCCCAAACTCAGCCTAGATGTTATGGTTGAATCTGGTGTTGTCACAAGGAATGGGTTTTGAAAACGGTGTTGACTTGATAAACCATTCAATTTCTATACCATAAGTTTGTTAATGATTATACTGAAAACGTTATTTAATTAATTTGTTTGCCAAAACACTTATTACAGCGGGAGTTTAATAAATTCGTTATATTTTAGAAACCCGATTTGTTATTTTTAGACAAACCCTTTTTTGAGTAAAATCGTTGATTTCATAACACATCTTATCAAATCATGCAGATTATCAACAAACCAAAAATCAACAGTTAAAAACCATAAAGTCCAGAGAGTCCTAGAAGTTACAAACTCTCAAAAGAAGATCAAACTCATAAATAAAACCATAAATTAATAACTTTAAGTAGTTTACGATCGAGTGGTCACTGTTGAGTCTCTGCCACACCGATTCGCCTAAGTCTGTGGATTACCTGGACAGAACAGACAATCAGATGTGAGTTTTCATAAACTCAGTGTGTAACCTAACAAAATTAAGCATGCAAACATACAGAGTCATATACATAAGTCAGATACAGATTCAGATTCAAATAACAGATTCAGATAACTGATATGAAAAATCTTACCCCGTTCCTCTACACACCAACTCCGACCATCCCATCACTTCATGTGGGGTTAAAAACACCTACCCATCCCTACACACCATATTGTGCCATTAAGACACATATTAGATTATATGCAGCCAAGCTGCCAGAATATAGACGATTAACACCGTACAGAATACTTCCTCCTCATATAGAGATCTCACCCTAAAATATATATAGAAAACAAATGCAGAAATACAGATTAAACATACTCAACATGCTTATATACAGATAACAGAATAGTTAGACATGTATAGCATTATCATACTCGAAACAGAATATCAAACTATCAGATCCATAATTTTAGGGTTTGGTTTGCCCTTACCGGCCCTACGGTCGGCCAACAGTCGATCGGAACGACCCATACAACCCTAGGGACAATTTTAGAATTATGAGTCAGTGGCCCACACGCCTAAATTGGCCATGCCTGTGTGGCCCAAACGGCTTGTGTAACACCCCAAACCTGGCCCAGACATTATGGCCGAATCTGACGTGCCACATTGGAGTTGAAAACCCACGTTCTGTTTTAGTGTTTTAAAAACCATATATTTTGTTGAGTTAACAAAGTGTATGGAAGCTGGGCACCAGGTAGGTATCCGAGACAGAGGAGGTGAGCCATGAAGGCTACTTAAGTACCAAGCTCTTTGATTAGATCCAATCCTAGACATGCCCACAACCATAGCCACACTTTTTAATATCGAGTTTAAATTTGTTTAAGTGGACGACTTTGATAAATCGATTAATCGCAGTGTTGAGATATTTTGAAAACAAGTATCATTTTGCAAACACGTCCTAAGTCTAGCCCATTTGAATAATTATCAACCAGGTTTAAAGTTATTAAAAATAAACTAATCCCGAAAAGAAATAAAAGAAAAGTTTAAATGGCCTTATTACAACCCAAAAATAAATAATAATTAAAGGAAATTTAATGAAAACCAACACTTGTTTAAAAGCCCAAAGACGATCACCGTGGCTACTCTGAATCCCTTCCGGCCCAAGTCCCCACATCAAGGCTCACCTGCAAGGTTAAGGAAATGGGGTGAGTTTGGAAACTCAGTGTGCAACAAGCCCCTTTCAGAGCCCAAAACAATGACAGCCTGTTGGGTCTAAGCCCAAATCCAATCTCAAACATGTACTGGGCCATAGCCCTTTTCATATTTCATAACACTGGGTCGAAGCCTTTTCAAATTTCATATTACTGGGCCGAAGCCTTTACCGTAAATGGTATGACCCATAGGTCTATTTCAATATCACATATAATGTCAATGAAAGAATGCAAGCCCAATTGGGGAGACTACTCAACCCACCATCCGCTACTCTCCACCCGTACCAACCAGCACACCATGTGAGGATTAACTCGACCCACCTCGCCATAACTCTCCACTGGCAGCATAGCTGCTTTATCATATATCTGGAGGCCTAGCCTCTTTTAATAACTAGGGCAAAAGCCCTTTTAATAACTGGGGCAAAAGCCCTTTTAATAACTGGGGCATAAGCCCTTTAATAACTGGGGCATAAGCCCTTTAATAACTGGAGAATTAGCCCTTTAATAACTGGGGCATAAGCCCTTTTGCACTTCCTCCATCCATATAAAAACCCAACCCAATGCATTTATGAACATCTCATGTGCATATCATACATATCATGTGCATATCATACATGTCATGTGTATATCATACATATCATGTTTATCAAAATCCCATGCATTAAGTTCATATATAAACCCTAGAGGTATAATGGTCATTTTTACCTAGGGGCAAAACGGTCATTTTCATGTTATAAGGGTAATCTTGTAATTTTACCAAAAATTAGGGTTTCCATGTTCATTAACGATTACTAACAATTCATGGGTGCAAACAATGATTCTGGCTCATTTTTAGCGAAATCGAGTTTTGGGCTTAAAACCCCTAATGGGCCCTACTTAGCCAATTTCGTCATCTAGACCCATTTAGCCTATATCCACAACAGTATTAACAGTCTTAACATGCAATTTAACAGATTTCCGTTTTCTACCAATTTTACCCAAATGGGCCCGAAAGCCTATTGGGCCCTATTGCAGCCCCTCGAGGCCTAACTTACCGTGAATGCCAAAAATCACGTTCTTACCGTTTCCAATGTTCTTGATCATCATCTCAACGAATCTAACTAACTAATGAGCGTTCGCTTGCTCAAGAGTCCTCGAAATGCCAAAATTTTGGCATTTCGGCTTTTCGGCTTTTCGGCATTTATCGCTTTAAGCTATGAAAAAGGGTTCGTTACACACCTGAATTGTGATATTCCTTGACGAGATCTTCTATGCGATTTCTCCTATAATCAACCACTTACAGATTAGACCATGTTAATATTAAACCAAATCAAAAACTACCTATTATCATCACTTACACATTCGGCCACCATCCACAATGGCCCTTGGGTTCATACCTTTGCCGAAGTTGATGACTAGATTTAGTCACTCCGATGATCCAAGCTTTTCACACACTCCTCGATCGGTAGCCTTTAATCCTCACTAGCACCAACAAACCAAATAACACCAAAAACCCTTTTAGCCTTAGTCGACGAGAGGGTTTTCACTTTTCTTAAACCACAAGATACAAATGGAAAGAAGGTTGAATACTTACCAAGAGATCTACTCGTTGAAGAACGTTCGAATACCTTCCTACCCCATATCCGTTGTGAATCCAACTTAAACGTGCGTAGAAACTAGATCTAAATATTAATTCCGAATCACTAAAATATGAAGCATTGACTTTTCAAAGAAATATTAATCTAAGCTATTACGAGGTTAGTACACACATTACGGGTTGAAGTTGAAACGTTTCCAAAATCAATCGCCTACGATAACCACCACCTATCACTCAAACTTAACTATTCCAATATCAATATATGTAAATCCTAAGCACATCAGTCATACGGAACATAAGGGCATATTTGTCATTTGACCATACAGGGGTATTACGGTCACTTTACCCTACAGGGGCTTTACGGTCTTTTTACCTATTAGGGGTATTTTAGTCATTTCATCCTACAAGGGTGTTTTGATAAATCTACAAACCAAGGGTATTTCAGTAATTTTGTAAACCAATGGTATTTCTATAATTTTTAGAAAGTTAAGTGTATTTCTGTAACTTTGTAAATTAGGGGTATTTTGGTAATTTTACAAATTGAGGGTATTTCGGTAATTTCACAAACCAGTGGTATTTTGGTAATTTTACAAACTAGGGGTATTTTGGTAATTTTGTAAATCGAGGGTAAAACAGTAATTCTGTAAATCAAGGGTAAAATAATAATTTTGTAAATCGAGGGTAAAACGGTAATTCTATAAGTCGAGGGTAAAACGATAATTATGTAAATCGGGGGTAAAACAGTAATTATGTAAATCGGGGGTAAAACGGTAATTCTGTAAATCGGGGGTACTTTCGTAATTTTACAAGTCGAGGGTATTTCAGTCATTTGGTAAACTAAAGTATTCTAAACATGGATAATAATACGAATGGGCCTAAAGCCTATTCTCGGCCCTATGGGCCCACACGCTCGTGTGGCCCTTTTAGCCCAAATCTAGCCACAGATATGAGATTCACCTAGCCCAGTCCAATATTTACTACACAATCAAACAACTTATCCAATTGGGCCCGTAGGCCCATTGGGTCCACATGACCCCTTTCGGCCCATCGTGGCCCGAAGTAGCCATCCTACAGCTAGAGTAGTAAGAAATACACACCTGATAGGAGACTGGAGTTAATCCACACTCTGAGCACTCTTAGCCGACGCCCAACGCAAATGAGCACGCCATACAAATGAAAGGGATCACCAAAAAGGTACCTCTACTCTCCTCATGGTTCTCTCTATTTAAAGCCGACAGATCCACTCTTATGTTAGCTTCCCGATGTGGGATCCCTCCAATATTAGAGTTTAAATTCAACACCAACTCTTGCCGTCCCCTGTTAGCAAAATAAATGCTCCTTACTTGCCATGGGATTCAAACCTATGCCTCCCCTTAAATGCTCCACACGCTACTTGCCACTAAGCCACAAGGCTTTTTGTGTCATATTTTATCCCCAATTAATTATAAGGTCTAAAGGTCAAAGTCCAGGTTCCCTTTAAAAAACCCAAAATAAATTGCAAGAGCCAAGGCTTGAACCGAGGCTCCCATACAACCTTAATGACGCCACAACCACTAGACTACAAGCTTCCTTGTGTCATTTATTTAACACAATAATTTAAAAACCCTCATCCAAGCATCCAGGTTTTTTTTCACTTAATACCAAAATTTTTGCTAAAGCCAAGTTTGAACCTAAGATTTCTTTAACACTTCTCAGAGCCATTACCCACTAAAGCAAACATTTAATTGTGTCATTTCATTGCATAATTAAATACCTATATAAAACCTCCTTACGAACCCACACTCAAGGCCCAATACTTCTAGGCCCAAATTCGGGGTGTTACAGCTTGGCCCAGAATCCACACACTCGTGCGACATGCCCGTGTGGCTCATACTGCCTTGCTCACGCCACCACACAGTCGTGTCCAGTGCATGACCATGCCCTCGAACCATACGACCATGTCTCGCACACGGCCACCTACACGGCCGACCACACGCTCATGTGGCATCGATAGTAGCCATTTTCGGCTTTTGTCGAAACTCAATTTCTTACATTTTGGGTACACACCTACTATCGATTTGATGCGAAAACTATCCCGAGCCCTCTAAAACCTAAAAATTGAAATTCCAAAGCCCGAATTTAGTAACATTTACGAAAGCTCAACCGAAATTAATTCACAATCGAAGCCTTACACCATTAACCAACGCACGTGAAAAATTATCGTTATCGAACAGAAACCCCAAACACTTAAATCGATGCAGAAGCCTCAGGTAATTCTTGTCCTTCGCCTAAACCAAAAGTAACAAGAACAACCCCTTCATTAACCATTTAGCCGAAAAACATTAAGAATCAATAAAAAAATACTTACAAAACAAAGTAGCCGGAAATTGCACAAAAGGAATTGCTTTGAAAATTCGGAAAGGGAAAGAAGAAGAAGAAACAATTGATAAGGAAGACAAGACAACAGAAACGTCAAAATAGAAGAAAATTTCAAAAAAAAAAATAAAAACCAATTTGATATCCTGAACTTCCCACTAACTACACAATATCAACCACTTCGGAATTTAAATTCAACTGAAACTCTATTAGACAACTGAGCAAAAAAATACCCACGCTCACGTAGGGATTCGAACATATGACCTCCAACACTCTAACTCCCTTAGCACTCGAATCACCAGGCTCATTCTGACATGAATTTACTGGCAATTTAATATAAGCTCATTGAATAAAAATAAGGCTTAGATCTATAAATAACCAAAATTTGCTAAAGGTAGGGCCTGAATCGAATACCTCATACACCCACCCAGAACACTTAACCACTGAAGTAGATAGATATTTGTGTCAGATCTCTATAAAAACCACTACAAATTATTCAGGGCGTTACATTTAATGTTGCTACCCTTTCAGGAAATTGATGTTATTCTAAGAATGGATTGGTTAACAAAGCATGATGTTGTAGTAAATTGTAGCGAAAAACAGAGTGATCTGAAATGTGAGACAAAATAAGTAATTTCGGTTGAGTTTGGGAATACAAAAGACATTGTTAGAATTATTTCAGCCTTTTCAGCTCAGAGATTATTGCGTAAAGGTAATGAAATGTTTTTAACCTACATTCTTGATACTCAGAATTCTGAATCAAAGTTAGAATAGATGCCAGTTGTTAATGAATTTGCTGATGTATTTCCTAATGAATTTTCGGGTTTACCACCTGATCGTAAAATTGAATTTGTAATTGATGTAATTCCGGGAACAACTCTGATATCAATAACACCATACCGTATGGCACCAGTCGAGTTAAAAGAGTTAAAGACACAGTTGCAAGAGTTATTAGATAAAGGGGTCATCAGGCTGAGTATGTCTCCTTAGGGTGCACCTGTTTTATTTGTGAAAAAGAAAGACAGATCTTTGAGATTGTGCATAGATTATAGACAATTGAATAAGGTCACAATTAAAAACAAATATCATTTGCCTAGTATTGGTGACTTATTTGACCAGCTGAAAGGTGCTGTGGTATTTTCAAAGATAAACCTTAGATCTGGATATTATCAGTTGAAGGTTAAAGAGTGTGATGTGCCGAAGACTGCTTTCTAACTCGGTATAGTCATTATGAGTTTTTACTAATGCCTTTTGGTTTAAGTAATGCTCCTGATGTTTTCATGGATTTAATGAATTGGATTTTTTATCCTTATTTGGATAGATTTGTGGTTGTATTTATTGATGATATATTAATGTATTCCAAAGAATCTGAACATGCACAACATTTGAGAATGGAGTTACAGATTTTGAGAGAGAAACAATTGTATGCAAAGTTTAACAAATGTGAAGTTTGGTTACACGAGGTTGGATTTCTTGGTCACATTGTATCAACCAATGGGATTCGATCTGATCCAAGTAAAGTTTCTATTGTGGTGAATTGGAAAACTCCAAAGAATATTACAGAAGTACGAAGTTTTCTAGGTTTAGCAAGTTATTACTAACGTTTTGTTAAGAACTTTTCAATGATTGCCTCGCCAATGACCCGATTATTACAGAAGAATGTTGAATTTGTGTGGTCTGATGAGTGTCAATAGAGCTTTGATTAGTTGAAGAAGATATTGATAGAGGCTCCGATTTTCATAGTGACGTGTCTCTAAATAGTTTGGGTTGTGTACTGATGCAGTCGGGCAAAGTAGTGGCCTATGCTTCTCGACAGTTAAAACCATATGAAAAGAACTATCCTACACATGATCTTGAATTCGCTGCAATTGTATTTTCTTTGAAAATTTAGAGACACTATTTATACGGTGAGAAATGTTACGTGTACACAGATCACAAAAGTTTGAAATACTTGATGACTCAGAAAGAGCTTAATTTGAGACAGAGGCAGTGGTTAGACTACTTAAAGATTATGATTTAGTTATTGACTATCACCAGGGGAAAACTAATGTAGTTGCGGATGCACTTAGTCGAAAGTCTTCTTTGTTTACACTTCGAACGATAAACTCTCATTTGTTTCTTAATGAATATTATTCTGTATTAGCTGAATTGAAAGCAAAACCTGTGTTTCTTCAATGAATTCAGAAGTTGCAAGATGAGGACTCAAAATTGTTGTTGAAACGACGATGGTTCAGGATAAGCTGAGTTCAGAATATAGCATTGATGATAATGGTATGTTGCGTTATCGCAATAGAATTTGTGTTCTAAATAATTCAGATTTGAAAAATGATATTCTTTTTGAAGCTCACAGTAGCATGTATTTTCTTCATCTGGGTAGTACGAAGATGTATTGTGATTTGAAACAGATGTATTGGTGGTCGGGTATGAAACGGGAAATTTGTGAATTCGTAGCAAGGTGGTTGATTTGTCAGCAAGTGAAAGCAAAACATCAGATACCAATAGGTCTATTGCAACCTGTCATGATTCCTGAGTGGAAATGGAAGCATGTCACGATGGATTTTGTATCTGGATTACCTTTAACTCCAAAAAAAAAAAGATTCAATCTGGGTGATTGTTGATAGGTTGACTAAGTCCACACATTTTGTTCCAGTCAGAACAGATTTTTCACTTGAGAAATTAGCAGAATTGTACATATCAGAGATTGTAAGATTACATGGAGTCCCCACATGCATTATTTAAGATCAGGATCTGAGGTTTACATTGAGATTTTGGAAAAAATTTCAAGAAGCTTTGGGTACAAAATTAAATTTTAGTACAACGTTTCATCCTCAGACTGATGGATAATCAGAACGAGCAATTCAGATTCTAGAAGACATGTTGAGGTGTTGCATACTCGAGTTTAGAGGTAGCTGGGAAAGGTGTTTTCCATTAGCTGAATTTACATATAACAACAGTTATCAATCCAATATAAAAATGGCACTGTTTGAAGCTCTTTATGGAAGGAAATGTAAGAATCCATTATATTGGTCTGAATTGAGTGAATCCAAGCTAGTGGTAGTCGATTTGATCTGAGAAACTGAAGATAAAGTTTGATTTATCCAGGACAGTTTGAAGGCTGCTTTTGACCGTTAGGAATCATATGCAGATTTAAAAAGAAGAAATATAGAATTTTCAGTTCGTGATCGGGTGTTTTTAAAAGTCTCATCGTGGAAGAAAGTATTGCGGTTTGGTAGAAAAGGGAAACTAAGTCCAAGATTTATCAGACCGTATGAAATTATTGAAAGAATCGACCCAGTAGCTTATATATTAGCTCTACCTCCAGAACTTGAGAAAAGTCATAATGTGTTTCATGTAACGATGCTGAGACGGTACAGATCAGATCCTTCACATGTGATTCCTCACAGTGAAATTGAGCTTCAACCGGATATGACGTACTCTGAAGAACCGATAAAGATTTTGGCTCGAGAGGTTAAGGAATTACGGAATAAACGAGTTCCGCTAGTAAAACTATTATGGCACCATCATGGTTCAGAGGAGGCTAAGTGGGAAACAGAAGAATTGATGAGATCACAGTATCCGAACTTATTTTTAGGTAACAAATTTCGAGGATAAAATTTCTTAAAATTGGAGAGTTGTAACAACCCAATTTTCAGTTGTGTCGAAAACAATGGTTTAAAACCACTGAATCTGATGAGTGAGTTCTAAAATTTTATTATTTAGTATTTATGAGTCAAATGTGATTTTAGGAAGACTTTTGAAATAGTGATTTGTGTTTTAGAAGAATTTATTAGGTTAAGTGGTTTTGAAAACGATGTATCAAGATCTTGATTTCATAACCCAAGCTGTAAATATTTTTATAAATATTTAAGTAGTGTCATTAAGTTAGTATTAAAGTTTCGTTAGAAAATTTTAACGTTTTGATAGTTAATTAAATAAAAAGGACTAAATTGAAAAATGTGCAAAACTTGCTAAAATGATAAAATAGCCTAAATGTTAAATGAGGAAGGACTTGAAGGGTAAATAGCCTAAAATAAGAGGCTAGACGGCATGAGTGTAGAAAATCATGAAATTAGTGTGAACAAGGGGTAAAATTAGAAATAAAATCAAACTTAATAGTTAAAAATAGTATTTAATTTAATATCTAGACATTTCTTTATAATTCTCAGCCAAAAACACCATTGAAGAACCCTTACGAAGCTGTTTTTCATATTTTGCTACATGTGAGTTCAATTCTTACTCTTTTCTTGAATTTTTTGTATTTTTAAGATTTTTACAATTAGGTCTAACTATCTATTTCATTAGTTTTTTATTTCATGGATACTTTTGAAAGTTACCATTAATGATTATTGAATTTTATGATGAATTATCATGGATTTGAAGTTTTAATTTTGTTATATGATGATTTTATCAAGTAATTTCAATAGAAATTGATTTTAGGACCAAATTGTGAAAAAGATTAGATATTAGGGTTTTTAATAAATTAATTTATCAAAGGCTGTATGATGGCCCATAATAGTTAGATAAATTGTCAATTGCAAAAAATTTACTCAATTGATAGGATAATTGGTGATGGACTACATTGTAAAAATTCTAAAAGTTGGGGTAATTGTGTAATTTTAAAAATTGAGGGGTATAAAATGTGAAGTGAATTAGAATTGAAATATGTGCTAATGAATGAGTAATTTTATATATATTTTGGATCAAGAGCCCGTAGATTAAAGATAAAAAGGAAAATTAGCAGAATAGTCCCTAACTACTACAAACTTACAATTTAGCCTAGGTAAGTTTGTATGGTTAATATTTAATGTTAAATGTTAAATTGAGGAATGATATTATGTAATTATTCATGTTATTTGTTGAAAATGAAATTATTGTTAAAGTCGTGAAATTGAAGTGAATTTTCAAAATGACGGGACGTAGGACAGTTATTTAGTGCAAAAGAGGATTTGGCGGAAAATTACCCAAGTAAACCGGGGTTCAGAATTTTTTGCAAAATTCTGTGTTTGCTTTTCGTTTAGCTCTTATGAGCTTCAGTTAACTCATATGAGTTTCCATTTAACCCTAATGGGTTTTAGTTCAGCACTCTCGAGCTTCAATTTAACCCTTCTGGTTTTCAATTTAGCTCGTTTGAGCTTCAGATTAACCCTTATGGGTTTCTGTTTAGCTCCTATTAGCTTCCATTTAACCCTTACGGGTTTTCATTTAGCACTTATATGCTTCTATGCAACCTTTGGGCTTCTGTTTATGATGTACTCAAATCCGTAAGACGTTCTTTGATTTGACAATGATTGGTAAGTGCCATATGGAATTAATGTGAAAGAATTTAATTTATTATTGATATTGAGCTCAAATAAGTGAATTCATCAATCAAAGTTGTGATTGGCAAGAAATTTTTGTAAAATAATTTACCTAAATGAATTATTATAGCATGTTCAGTAAGATTCATATTTAAAGCCAATGAACTTACTAAGCTTCATTAAGCTTACTGTGTCGTTTAATTTTCTTTGTAGATTTTCAAGAAGTTCGAAGGATTGGATCAACACATCGAGCCACACTATCTAGTTTGCTCCGGTAGATTTTGTTATACATTTTATGGTTTATATGGCATGTGTAGGGCTAGATTGTAAAACAACTAAATTTGAAGTGTGGTTGTGAATGACACACATTTATATATGTTAGTATGCATGTATTTAGTAGTAGATTTTGGTAAATCAATGAATGGAGTTATTTTGGTAAGTTTAGGTTATTGAGTTTGTGATGATATATTATGTTTAAAACATAATTTTTGGCTTGTGTTGATTGTTTGATTGGGGCTATTTGATGTATTGAAATGTTATGTATAGGTTGATATCAAAAAGGGTGAGAAAAGTGGCCTTAAAATGACCTATTTTCATCTACACGGGTGTGTGTCTCAGTGTGTGAAAAATAAAAGCACAAGTTACCGAATGACGAAACTTCACTTACCAGAGTCGTGCGAAAAAATGAGAATAACAAGAACCAAAGTGCGACAATTTACAAAGCAAAAAGAAACGAAGCCGAAAGGAAAAATAAAACAAAGGAAAGACAAAGAATAGAAGATTAACGTCAGTTTTTTTTTCTTATGAGGAAGGAGAAAATTTTGCAAAAAGAAAAGATGCCAATTCTGATAACCCCAAATCCCTTATTTTCCTCCCACTAACTCCCACTCTCAGACTTCGAAAATAACTAAAACTCTTCCCGGCAGCAGAACAAAATTAATACCCACACAAACGCAGGGATTCAAACCCAAGACCTCCAGCACACCAATTCCCTTATCACTTGAACCAACAGGGTAATTTTAATATGGTTTTAAAAATAATTTAATATAAGCCCACTCCCCAAACGCAAGGTTTAAATAAAAAAAATAAAAATTTGCCAAAGCTAGGGCTTGAACTTGGTATCTCTCATACACACCCAAAACACTTAACCATTGTAGCAGATATATATTTGTGTCAATTAATTGCAGAAATAGAAATATAAGATTTGGGGTGTTACAACTCTACCCCCTAAAAGAAATTTCGACCTCAAAATTTATATGATCAGAATAGATGAGGATACTACTGATGCATCGAGTCCTCAGGTTCCCACGTGGCCTTCTCAGTGTTATGATTCCGTCACAGCACCTTTACTAACAGAATGGGCTTCCTCCTCAGAACTTTAACATCTTGATCAAGGATCTAAACCGGCTCCTCCTCAAATGTCAAGTCTGACCTAACCTCAATCTCTTCTACAGTGACAATATGAGTAGGATAGAGCGGTAACGCATCAACATCGAGATGTGGAATACGTCATGAATACGGTCTAGCTCTAGAGGTAACTCCAATTGATAAGCGACCGGTCCCACTCGCTTCAGAATTCGGTAAGGCCCAATAAACCTAGGGCTCAACTTATCTTTTTGACCGAACCTTAGAACCTTCTTTCATGGCAAGACTTTGAGAAACATGAAGCCCCTACAGAATACTCAATCTCACTCTTCTTCAAATCTGCATAGGACTTTTGCCTATCAGAAACTGCCTTCATACGATCCCTAATCAGTCGAACCTTATCCTTAGCATTAGTCAGATCCATAAATACATCCGGAGCATTAGTCAGATCAAAAAGCATTACTAGGAACTCGTAATGTCCATAATGAGTCCTAAATGTAGTCTTATGCACATCCACCTCTTTAACCCTCAACTGATGATACCCTAAATGGAGATCGATCTTAGAGAACATAGAAACTGATTGTGATTTTGTGTGGTACGTTTTATAAATTTATAATTAATCATTTCTGAAACTAACTATTATCACGATGTAGGCAAGTGTACCTATCGAACAGTAGTATAGTTTTAGCAAGACCAGATAGTCGAACTCAAAGTAACTAAAAGTACTAGTAATGACTATCTTTTTATTATCTAGCCTAAAAATAAGGGGTTTTGTTTTAACTAACTAATTAACTAAACTAAGAATTCACAGAAAATAGAATTGGGGGATTACTTTTGGAAAATGATTGAATTAAGACAATACCTAAGGAAAAATCCACCTAGACTTCACTTGTTATTCTAACTCTGAATCGGACAATTTATTCATTTAACTTGTTCTGTAGAGATCCCTAAGTTATGTTATTATCCCTATTCAAGACTAATAACGTCTAATCCCTAGATTGAATAATTGAGACTTTTCTCTAATTTACACCCTAGGGTTGTATTAACTCGATCTATGGATCCCCTTATTAGGTTTCACCCTAATCCGGCAAAATCTTGTCACCCTATCTCTAGGCACACAATCAACTCCACTTAATTATGACAATTGTACCTTGTCACCCTATCTCTAGGCGCACAATCAACTCCACTTAATTATGACAATTGTACTCTTAGATAGGGTCTATTCCTCCTCTGAATAAGAGCTTAACTTGAATCAATATCCTGGAATATCAAAACAAGAATTAAGAACACATAATTAAGAATAAGTCAAATATTTATCATACAATTCAGAAAATAATAACAAGATTCGTCTTAGGTTTCATTCCCCTTAGGTATTTAGGGGATTTAGTTCATAACTAAAAACGAAAACATCTCAAAAGAATAATGAATACAAAACATAAAGAAAACCCAAAACTCCTGAAGGAAAATTCAGGGGAGATCTTTAGTCTTGATGATGAAACCGGCTTCTGAGATGGATCAATCGGCTTTCTTCGAGTAATTCATTCCTTCCTCCCTGTGCCTCCCTTTTCCTCTTCGTTTAGGGCTTATTTATAGGCTTTAGAATGCCTAAAAGCCCTCAAAATTAGCCTTTTTCGAATTGGACTCAACTTGGGCTCGGTAGGGACACGCCCGTGTGTGATTACTTCAGGCTGTGCTTGAGACTGTTAGAATGGCACGGACATGTGTTCTACCCGTGTGAGTCGTGCTTCAATTCTGCCAAATTGACATGGCTGTGTGGTCTGCCCGTGTGAGGAAGTCCAGGCTGTGTTGATTTCGTACTTTAGCCCATTTTCTCCATTTTTGGTCCGTTTCTTGTTTCTTTCACTCTCTTATGCTCGCCTAAGTATAAAACATGAAATTAAGGCATTAGGAGCATCGAATTCACCAATTCTAAGGAAAAATCATCCATAAAATGTGTTAAGCATGGGGTAAAAATATGGATAAATTACAGTTTATCCCTTCAGAAATAATCAAATAAGTTTTCGATCCTCTGAAGTGGATACTTGTTCTTAATGGTTAGCTTATTTAATTGCCGATAGTTTATGCACATCCTCATGGTCTCATCCTTCTTATTAACAAACAAAACTGGTCCTCCCTACGGAGACACAATCAGACGGATGAAGCCACGGTCCAACAAATCCTGAAGTTGAGCCTTAAGCTCCCTAAGCTCCTTCAGTGCCATTTGATAGGGGGCGATAGACACCGGAGCTGTACCAAGAAGATGCTCAATCCCAAATTCCACTTTTCTTTGTGGTAGTAAACTCTATAACTCTTCAGGAAAGACTTTCAAAAAATCCCTTACAGTTTTGATGTCCTTTATAGTAGAGTCTTTAGAAACAGAAACACTAATATAGGCTAAAAATACTTCACATCCTTTATGAACCAGTTTCTCAGCCACCAGTGCAGAGATCATATTAGCTAAATAATTTCGACCTTTTCCAATCATGACTATCTCAATATCCTCCCCAGTTGTCAAACGGACCTCTTAGTCGCACAGTCCAGACTTACGCGGTGCTTAACCAACCAGTCTATACCCAGAATCAGGTCGAACTCCCCAAACAGAAGCTCCATCAGATTAGCCAGGAATACTGACCCTTGAACCTTTAGCAGAACATCTCTATACAGCCTTCTGACCCGAACCAGTTGTCCCAGTGGACTCAATATAGTTACCTCACTAGAAGTACTCTCAACCAAGATCCACAAGTTTCCAAACACAGTGTTAGCTACATAAGAATGTGTGGAACCTATATCTATCAGAGCAAAATAAGGTATATTATAAATTAAGAATGTACCGGTAATGACGTCTAGAGCATCTCTGTCCTCTTGGCGACGAGCAGCATAAACAAGAGCACGCTGTCTCACCTCAGTCTGTCCAGCACACCTGTCAGGTGTTCTCTGTCCACGATCCATACCGTTACTACCCCTAGCCTGACCATGGCCCCTTGGTGGCTGCTGAACTACCCTCTGTGCCTGCACAATACCAAAACCTGGAGCTTGCACCTGATCAGTCCTCAGTGAACACACCTGAATGCGGTGCTTTAATGACCCATACCTCAAACATGCCCTAATCCTCCTCCAACACTCGCCTTGATGGGGTCTACCACAATCTCCACATGGCTACAATCCGGTAGGAGTAATAGGGGGCCTAACTCTAACCGGCCCATCAGTCCTAGCCTTTTTCATAGGCCTCTGTACCAAACTCAAGGGTTTCGAATCCCTCTTGTTCTTACCCCTCTCACGATATCTGTTTTAGCGCTCAGCGCGCTTAACCTATTCGGTGATCTTTGCCTTCTTTACCAAAATGAATAACTCTCGCTCCCTTTGTGGAGTTATCAACACCCTCAGATTATCCCTAAGGCCGTCCTCAAAATGGGCACATCTCTCGTACTCAAACGCCACCATACCTTGTGGATAGCGGCTCAGCCATAGAAATCCAACCTCATACTCGGCTACAGATCGGTCTTCCTGAATGAGGTTCAGAAACTCACGCCTACGAGCATCGATGTAACTTGCCCTCACATACTTCCTTTGGAAGGCAGACTTAAAGAACTCCTAAGATAGATGATCAGGCTGAGTGCCCTCTTTAACGGTCAACTACCACTTATAAGCCTCATCGTGAAACAACAATACTACACCCTACAATTTCTGCTCAGAGGTACAGTTTAAATCATCCATTATCCTCTTAGTAGCCTCCATCTAGTACTCAGCCGCATTAGGGGCGACTCTAGTGACACCCCTAAAAAAGTTCAGCTCTATTGGACCAGAGTCGTTCCGTAACCGACCCTCGAACCCCAGATCCAATGTTGGGCCCAACGACCCTATTCAATATCCTTAACATAGCCTGGGACAATACGTCGTCCCCAGCCATGCCATCTTGAGACCCAGTCTCAGTAACAAGTGATACCGGCGTCTCACTCGTATCCATATTTGGCATGCTGCCCAGAGAAGAGGACTCAGCTCAAGCCCCCTAAAGCCTCTAACTCGGCCTCTAGTACCAGGTCCGTGGATACCTCGTACACTCATGTCTATTCAGATTTATCTGTATTACAAATTTTATGAATCAGTTACAATTTCAGTATTTATTAATAGATGTTTTATGTAAGGAAGTATCACAAATTCAGAGTTTATTTTTCGTAAGTACAGTCTCTATCAGTTTCAGTTTCACTACAGTTTCAGTATACACTAACTAGAGTGTTTTCAGAACAGACTATCTATAAAACCATAACAGTTTACCAGCTTACTTACAAAATCGGCGTCAGAGACTCAGTGTACCATATTCTCAGTCAAATCATTTCAAATTATTTGAAAAATAGTTTTGAAAACCAATGTTTTAAAACTCAAAATCTACAGCCGAGTTTTGTAACCTGACTTTGATACCACCAATGTAACGCCCTAAACTCGGCCTAGACGTTATGGCCGAATCTGGCAATGTCACATGGAATGGGACTTTGAAATCAAATTAATCAAGTTAAAACCATTTCCGTTTATCAGCTTCTATTTGTCTTTCGTCAATTTCTAAAATTAGTTTCTAGTTAACTTGACTCGTTTAAAAACATATTCTCTAGCAGAAGCTTTTAAACCATGATATTTTAAGAAAACCATTTTGTGTTTAGGAAAAACGTTGTTTTGTTTTAATTAAATCGAGCTTTCATTGAGTTTTACAATTTAAAAGTCCATGAAAATAGTTAAATCCGAAATAATGGCAAATAGTCCAAAAGTCCCAAACTACATCAAAAATAGGAAATTGAAACCATAAACAAAATTAAAGCAATAGACATGTGGTCACCGTTGAGTCCTCTGCCGCACCGACCAGTCTAAGTTTGGGGATTACTTGTACAGATGAAACAGAAAGGGTTGAGTTTACGTAAACTCAGTGTGAAAATCCCCACATAAGACATGCATACAATCAAACAACAATTATGAGTCAAACGCATTCTGGGCCTAAGCCCATTACAGATTCAGACACAGTATACATACAGTAACAAAAATCAGTATCCTACCCCACCAGACTCTATACACCATCTCCGACCATCCTTACGTACCATGTGGGGTTTAAAACACCCACCCAGCCCTACACACCAAGTAGTACCAAATGCAACATATATCAGTAATATTGCAACTGAGCTGCCTGATAATAGGCATAAAAACCTTTCAATACACTTCCTCCAATAATCAATCATCCCATCCCAATGCAAATGCAACTAAACATTCTCCATGCAGACATACAGAAATACATGCTTGCATGCTAGAATTCAGTTATCAGTCATACATACGAATCAGTAAACATGCATAAACTTTAACATGCTCAATACATACATTATATATTCAGGTCACATGATTTAGGGTCTAAGTAGTGCTTACTGACCCTACAGTAAGTTCACAGTCGACTTGGGTGACCCGTGCAACCTTAGGAACATTTTAACTAAATGGGCCCACACGCCCATGCGGTTTGCCGGTGTAGGCCGACACGACCAGATTGGCATTGCTCGTGTGGATCATATGGCTTGGCCCAGATATCACACACCCGTTCGACGTATCCGTGTGGGCCCACACACCCTTGTGGCCCATACGCCCAGTTTGGTTTAGCCCGTATGGCCCACATGACCACACCTTGGCCATCACACGACTATGTCTTGCGCACGATCGTGTTGTCATACACAGCCTACTACACAGGCGACCACACGCCCGTGCGGCATCAACAGTGGGATTTTTTGGCTTTCGCTGAATCTTAATTTTTCGGGTTTCAGGTACGCACCTAGTATCGTTTTAATGCAAAAACTCTCCAGAACAGACCAGCACCTGAAAATTGACAACCCAAACTCCACAATCAGTCCTAATTCACGATTCACCTGAAACTACAACATTGAAAATAGTTCAATTAAACCATTCATCCATTACCCCAACACTCCGATCAATTGACTACAATTCCACAAGAGTAGAGTCTTGGTCTCCTCTATTCACTACTGTCAAAATAACCATAAGACCCTATTTAGCGTTTGAAAAACAAAAACACAAGTTATCGAATGACGAAACTTTATTTACCAGAGTCATGCAACAAAACAAGAATAACAAGAACCAAAGTGTGACGGTTGACAAAGCAAAAAGAAACGAAACCGAAAGGAAAAATAAAACAAAGGAACGGCAGAGAACAGAAGATTAAGGTCAGTTTTTTTCTTAGGAGGAGGGAGAAAATTTTGCCAAAAGAAAAGATGCCAATTCTTATAACCACCAAATCATTTGTTTTCCTCCCACTAACTCCCACTCCCAGACTTCCAAAATAACTAAAACTCTTCCCGGCATCAGAACAAAATTAATACCTACGCAAACTTAGGGATTCGAACCCAAGACCTCCAGCATTCCAATTCCCTTACCACTTGAACTAGCAAGCTCATTCTGATATGATTTTACAAATAATTTAATAAAGCCCACTCCCCAAACGCGAGGCTTAAATCAAAAAAATATCAAAATTTGCCAAAGCTAGGGCTTGAATTTGGGACCTTACACACACACCCAGAACACTTAACCACTGAAGCAAATAGATATTTGTGTCAATTAATTATAGAAACAGAAATTTAAGATTTGGGGTATTATAGTGTGTCTCACAATGAATGCCTACACGGCCTAAGACACGGCGTGCCTCCTAGCCATGTGAGCCACAGGGCCGGCCACACAAGAGTGTGTCCCCTGCTCCTAAAATTTTTTTTGAAATTTTGAAAAAAATTCCCTGAGTATCCGATTTAGTTCCGATTTATTCCTAAGGTGTATATTGGGCTTCGGTAGCTCATATAAGGGACAATATGAGTGTTTTATGAATGGTGATATGTATATTGAGTGTTGTGAAATGTTTGTGTTAAATCTGTAAAGTCCGGTAATGCTTCGTAACCCTACTCCGGCGACGGATAAGGGCTAGGGGTGTTACACCAACCCTTCAATCTACCCCAAATCCATTAGCCACCCAGTTTTTAATAGTTTCCCTCCAAAATTTTACTTCCCCATTTACTTTCCCTCAAAATTTTACTCTAAAAAACCCTCAAAACTTTTCATTTTCCCCTAAATTTTTACTCCCTCCCACTTTTCCCCTAAAATTTTTACTCCCTTCCCATCCCATCCCATCCCATCCCATCCCATCCCACCCTCCCATCCAACCCCCCATCTACCCCAAACTCATCCCTCCCCCTTCCTCCACTTTTACTTGTCAGTGTTTACCCCTAAATAAAAAATCAAAATCATCCAAAAAAATCTCTAAACTTAAATAATAATAATTTTATTTATATCTACTATTTATATTATTAAATTAAATTTTACATTTTGTACTATTTAAATTATTGAATTGTTTAATCATATTGAATATTTATATTAAAATTGAATTATTAATAATGCCATAAAATATTAGTGTTAAAATTTTATGTTGGTATCAATTTCACATTTTATCTTTAAAATAACTTTTATTAAAAATCACATTTCTTTATTTAATATATTTTTAAATTTCAAAATACATAATTAGAAGATAATTGAAGTGACTAAGTAAGCAAAGAAGCTAACTCATATATAAAAGATTAATAAATAAATTATGAGGTGATAAAAGTAAATAACAAATTTGATTACGATTGAAAAATTTGATTACGGTGAGTGATACTGGTTACAAGGACCCAAAGTTATTTTTTTAAATTTAACTTGAGCACCTATATTCGATTCAATTCGAATTCCATCTCACTCAACTCGATTCAAAAAAATTTCAAATCGAGTTAGGATGATAAAGTATGATTTGTCAACTCGAATTTTTTTCATTTGATTCGATCAAACACTCACCCCTAATCATTTATAAGAGATTGCATGTCAAGACCATAACTTTTGATATTTTTAACTTTGTTAATTGAAGGGAAAAAAAGAACAAAATGTAAGATACTGTTGAAAGTAATTTTTTGGTAAAAAAATCTTTAAAATACTTGTATACTTACTTTTATAATTTATATCTATTTTTTAAAAAAATTAAGATATTTTACATAATTTTTAAATTTTAAGAGAGCCGAATGAGAGCCATTCCAACTGAAAGTATGTGTACCATGATAGAGCTATACAAGTAAGGAACTCCCAATCTGAGCGAGTAGCACAAAAGAGAGGGAATTTGGAGCTAAAAAAATACATTTTAATAGCCTATATTCACTATAGGGAAGAGGGCCAACTATTAGATTTCTGAGATACTTTTTTTTTGTGAAAAAGAAAGGGATAACACTTAAATTAATTGATCACAAATACCAAAGTGCATGAGATCTAAAACTTCCCCTGGCATACTGTCAAAAACCTACAGATCATCCTTCTTGTTGAGTGACATTTTGGCTAGGCAATCAGCAACTTGATTCTTCTCTCTAGAAACATGTATTATTGATAATATTCTAGAACGACATATTTTTATGTGTTAATTGCATGTTTATTTTGAGTATAACCCTACTAATTTGAGCTATTTATGGTCTTTTATCTTTCAAGGACTAAATTGGAGGAAAAAGAAAATTTAAGGGCAAAAAGTGTAAATTTGAAGATACAATGGGCCCACATGCGACATAGGGGCAAAAGTACAAAAGAAGAGATTTTATAGCACAAGACTCTATTTAATTTATTAAGGATTATTATTTAGACTTAATTTTAAGATTTATTTTCATTTATCTTTAATTATCTTTATTTATTTATATTTATCTTTTAGAATTTAATTAGGAATAGGCTAGGTTTCTTAGTACTATAAATAGGGGATGAAGTGACACAAATTTCATCCATCTTTTTTTATAACACTCTCTCCCCCCATAAATTTAGTCTTTTTGTTCTTTTCATATTTTAATAAAAAATTCCCTTTCCATTATTTTTATTTGTTTTTCCCCAAAAATCATGAGCCACTAAATCTATCTAGTTGAAGGTTGTCAAAATTCCCCAAAAAGGGTTCATGAGGTTTAGGATCCGTACTTAGCCTTCTCGACGAATATTCATCGCTTCTCTGCATTACGGGGCTGACGCTTCCGTCCATGTCCCTTCAAAGGTGATCTTTTCAACGTGTGCAAAGACGACCGCTTTGTATGTTTTGGGAAGGTTGCACAGTCGGTTCGTTAGCTTACTACGTCAGAGGTTGGTGAGCCCAAGAGATAATATGGCGTGGGATTCGTCATTGAGAAGTGATAATCTAACATAAGATAATCTCACAGAAGCGATTGTTGGCTAGAGTCAGGTTCCACTAAATTGTAAATCTAAATTCTTGGAGCTAGTGATCGTAGGCATCCTCTTCCACTATAACTAGCTTATTCTGTTTGAGAAGGATCACCTAAAAGCCGAGGATTGAACCTAAGGTGGATCGAGACAACCAGAGGCTGGAATCTCTCTATAAGAACACATTTTCCTTAACTCTATTTATTTCTATTATTTTAATTTTAATTTTCAGAATTTCAATCAAAACTTTTATTCTATTTTTATTTTATTTTTTCCAGATAAAAAAATTTAATTCTGTTTTTTTATTTCTTTTCCAGGTACGCAAGTTTTCTTGGGCACGATTCTGACCAGGGTTCTGAGGAACAAGCAATTGTGCAAATCTGGTCCTTGAGGATTTGACCCTACTTCCCTTATACTATTATTTTTATTATTTTCAATATTTTATAGGGATAGGATATTTTTGGTGCTCTCAATGACCGCATCAAATTTTGGCGTTGTTGTCGAGGATCGGTAACGTACTAATCTTGTTCTTTGTTTCTTATGATCAAATCTGCTTCAGGTACTCTTGTGTTTGATTTGGAAAAAGAGAAGACTGTGAGAGCCAATCGTAAGGAGACAAAGTTACGAAAAAAGTAGTTAGGAGTGGTTGGGACTCAGAGTAACCCACCACCAGAAATTGGAATCAACGACGAAGTAAAGTCTAGGGTTAACGAAAATCCTGTTCAAACATTTGGAAGTGAAAAAGTAGAAGTTGATTCCCCAGAAGAAGTGCTTAACACTAGGGTTAACAAAAACCCAAATCTAGCACATCAACCAATAGCTCAAACGATTCGACAACTGGACAAAGCTCCGGCAGAACGACTGCCATTACGCATCACGTATCTTACTATAAATATTGATTTTGAACTGAAGTCAGGTTTAATCCAGTTACTGCCAGCTTTTTGTGGGTTGTAAAACGAAAATCCCTACAAACATCTGAAAGAGTTTCATATGGTTTGTCTTAGCATGAAACCTCAGGGGGTGACTAAGGATCAAATTAAATTGTGTACTTTCCCTTTTTCCCTAGCAGATTTAGCTAGGGAATGGTTATTTTATTTACCTCCTGGATCCATTACAACTTGGGCTGATCTTTCTCATTTATTTCTCAACAGGTTTTTTCCAGCATCACGAGCAGCAAAGTTAAGAAAGGAGATGTTGGAATAAGGAAAAAAGAAGAAGAGTCTCTTTACGAATACTGGGAGCGATTTAAGAAGCTGTGTGCGAGCTGCCCACAACACGGTATAACGGAACAATCTCTTCTCCAATATTTTTATGAAGGCTTGAAACCCATAGAGATGAACATGGTAGACGCTGCTAGTAGAGGAGCGTTGAGGGACTTGATATCCACGATGACTGCAAATACTCAGCAATTCTGAGCCAATCTTGAGCCCCCTAGAAGGGTTCACCAGCTAAGTAATTCGACCTTAGAAGATAAAGTTGATAGACTTGCTAATATTCTAAATTCTCTTGTTGCAGAAAAAGCAAAACTAGCCCGGCTATACGGAATCTGTGCTACACCTGAACATATAACAGATGCATGCCCTAGTCTGTATGATGATACTATGGCTTATTTGGATGCTGTGGGAAACTTTCCTAGACCACCACAAAGACGATATGACCGCTACATTAATACCTATAACCCAAGATGGAGGGACCATCCTAACTTGAGTTATAGGGCCAATCCACGGTATAATCAACCATACCAAAATCAGTTTCTACAACAGCCACGAGATTCAGGTACTTCTCTAGAAACTATGGTCAATAAATTAGCAGCTAATGTCCTTAATTTCCAACAGTAAACTCTTAATTTCCAAAAAGAAACAAAGGCATCTATAAGAGAATTGACCATATCAATTGAGAAATTGAACTCTCAAGGGAATTTGCCATCACAAACAGAACCTAATCCAAGACAACATGCAAATGCACTGATGTTGTGAAGTGGAAAGGTACTGGAACAAATTCTTGACAGAAATCTTGGCCAATATTCCGCCCAAAAAAAGCTTGAGAATGATGAACAGGTCCAAACGAAATCTCCATTGCCTAAAATTCAACCTCCATTTCTAGGAAGGTTATACCAGTACCGTAAAGGTAAAGAAGAAAAGGAGATCCTCAAAACATTCAAAAATGTCGAGATCAACATACCACTGTTGGATGCCATCAAACAAATTTTGTGATATGCTAAGTTTCTTAAAGAGCTCTGTACTAACAAGCGAAAACTAATAGGTAATGAAAGGGAAAACGTTAGTGATAATGTATCCACAGTGTTACAGTGGAAGATGCCAGCGAAATGAAAAGATAATGGCATGTTCGCAATACCATGCAAAACAGGCCACTTGGGAATAAAAAGGCTATTTGTAATTTAGAGGCCTCCATAAATGTCATGCCTTTTTCTATTTATGAATCATTTAACGCAAGTTTTTTTGACAAAAATAGGTGTTATCATACAGCTGGCAGACAGGTCTGTTATGCATCCTGAAAGAGTCCTCGAGGACGTATTAGTGAAAGTTAACGAGCTTATTTTCCCTACAGATTTTTATGTGATAAAAATGGAAGAGGATAAAGCTCTTGGGTATTCAGACATCTTGTTGGGGCAACCTTTCCTTAGTACTGCAAATACTAAGATTGACGTGCGGAGCAGAGCCCTCGCAATAGAGTTTGACGAAGAGATCGTGAAGTTTAATATTTACGATGCTACTAGTCACCCAAGTGAAATCTTGAACATAAACCGTGCCGACATAATTGACTCATTAGTAGAAAAACTTTTGAGTATCTTATAAAGATAAATCTAAAATAATGTTTGATAATTTTTCTATTAATAAATTGTTGGCTCCTATGGATACTAAACTTCTACCTTCTGTTATGCAGGAACCAGATTTGAAATTAAAATCACTTCCCAATCATCTCAAGCACACATTTTTGAAGAATGATGAGACCATTGCCGACTTAAAAGAGATTAACCCCTTGACAGGCACACATAAGATTTTTTTGGAGGAAAACACGAAACCAAGGTGAGAGGCGCAAAGAAGGTTGAATCTGAATATGGTGGATGTGGTAAAAAAAGAGAATTTCCAAGCCCATATGGATGAAAAAATTTAGTTGGAACAGCCAAAATACTAGTAGACGCGTCAAGTTAGCGACGTTAAACAAGCACTTATTGGGAAGCAACCCAATTTTTATTTATTTTTATTATTATTCTTTCTTTTTATTATTATTTATTATTTTATTATTTAGATATTAATAAATTCCTATTCTTCTATCTAGGTAAACCGACGAAAAAAGGAAACTCAGGAATTGGCATACTTTAACAAACAGCCCTTATCTTATCCTTATTCCAACTAGGAATAGTGCGTCCCTTCCCCATGACTACTAAAACCTGCCTCCAAACACTTACCCTGTAGCCAAACATCCCTCCTATACACCCCCAAACCCTAACAATTTATCCCATTTTTCACTCAAATCCCACCAGCCGCCGCACCTTCTCCCCCACCCCTCCATCACCGATTTTCAGCCACCATGGTGAGAACCCGAAGCTGAGCCATTGCCGTATGTGTCACCTACCCCATCGCCACCCCTCACCGCTTCGCCTTCTTCTTCCCCTCCGCACGAAACCAGCACGCCATCGCCCTCCTCTCTGCATGCGCCATCCTCTCTAGCAGTAATTACACAGGGAGTTCTTCTAAACTTTTTCCATTTATTTGTTTATTTTCTTCTACATCGAGGACAATGTGTTTTAAGTAGGGGGAGACATTCTTCATTATTTCTGCTATTTATCTGTTGCTTTTAGTGTTGTGTTGCTGTTGCTACTGCCTTATGCTCATTTCTGCCCACATTTAATTTTTTAGAATATTCTGCCTCTTTTCATCCCAAGATTTTTACCAGGAATTGCCCACTGTTTGACCTACAAGCATGATTTTTGTCTTCTAAGAAAATTATGATTTTGCTATAATTGATTTCATCTCCACTGTTTTATTTATATTATGTTAAAATAATTATGATTAATAGAGTTAATCCTATTTTACTTTTAGTAAATTTGATTAAGTCTAAATACAGAGAGGACACTTAATACAATTACATGCTTAAAATATGTTCATGAGAAACTTATTTTTGACACTTGATTATTGCTCCTAAGTTCTCCAAAATTAAAATTTCGTTTAATAATAATAATGTTTCTGTGGTTATGAGTGCAGCTTAAGACGTGACTAGCTGAGTAACCGGGGTAGGGTGCTTGGGTTGTCATCCTATTTCGTGTCAAAAGGTTGTGCAACGTATTAGGTAAAACTCCGCTAACCAAAATTAATTTTTAAGAATATATTCGCCTGAGTAACTGGGGTGAGGTGCTTGGCTGTCATCTCTCTTCGCGTCAAAAGGTTCGATATGTTCTTAAGAAAAATAAAAATTAGGAGTATGTTGGGCTGAGTAACCGGGGTAGGGTGCTTGGCTATCATCTCTCTTCGCGTCAAAAGGTTCAATATATTCTTAAGCAATAATAAATAAATAAATAAATTAAAAAATAAAAATAATAAATAGAAAAAAAAGAGATGTATTAATAAAATGTGGGGACTAAAGGTAGAAACAAATAGGGTGTCTTGATAGGTTTGGTAAATTATCTAATTTTTATGAAATAATCCAAGTCGATCTTAATTTTTGTGTGTGTTAATTGAAATGCTTTTTCAATTTTACTTAAAGCAAGCTAAGGGTTCTCTTTATTTTTTATATGCATTTTACTATTTTTTATAAAACTTTAGAGTGGTACTTCTTTCATGGCAATTTCTAAACTTCACAGTGTATAGGAACCATACTTGAGGGCAAGCATGGGCTAAGTAGGGGGAATTTGATAATACTCTAGAACGACATATTTTTATGTGCTAATTGCATGTTTATTTTGAGTATGACCCTACTAATTTGAGCTATTTATGGTCTTTTATCTTTCAGGGACTAAATTGGAGGCAAAAGGAAATTTAAGGGCAAAAAGTACAAATTGGAAGATACAATGGGCCAACATGCGACATAGGGAAAAAGGTAGTGCCAAAAATGCGAGTATGGAAGACATAAGGGCAAAAGTGCAAAAGAAGAGATTTTATAGCATAAGACTCTATTTAATGTTTTATTATATTAGGATAATTATTAAGGATTATTATTTGGATTTAATTTTAGGATTTATTTTCATTTATCTTTAATTATGTAACACCCCAAACCCGGCCCAGACGTTATGGCCGAATCCGACATGCCACATTGAAGTTAAAATTCCATGCTTTGTTTTAGTGTTTTAAAAACCGTCATTTGATAAGGCTTAACCAAGTGAATGGAAGCTGTGCACCAGGTAGGTATCCAAAAACAGAGGAGGTGAGCCATGAAGGCTGCTTAAGTACCAATCTCTTCGATTGGATCCAATCCTAGACATGCCCACAACCATTGCCACACTTGGATATAACGAGTTGAAATTTATTTAGGTGGATATCTTTGAGAAACTGATTAATTGTGTCATTTAATTTGAAAACAAGTATCATTTTTAAAACGCGCCCTAAGTCTAGCCCATTTGAATTATTATTAGAGAAATTCAGAGATAATAAAATAAAATAATCCAGAAAGAAAATAAGTTAAAATGGCCTTATTACAACCCAAAAATAAATAGTAATTAAGATAAACTAAAGAAAACCAGTTGTTTATTTTAAAGCCCAACAGCGATCACCGTGGCCTCTCTGAATCCCCTCCGGCTCCAAGTCCACACATCAAGGCTCACCTGCAAGGTTAAGGAAAGGGGTGAGTTTGGAAACTCAGTGTGAAACAAGCCCCTTTCAGAGCCCAAAACAATATAAGCCTGCTGGGCCCAAGCCCAAATTCGATCTCCGCACATACTAGGCCGAAGCCTTTACATTTTTCATATCACTGGGCCGAAGCCTTTTCATTATTCATATCACTGGGCCGAAGCCTTTTCTGTAACAATATGGCCCATAGGCCCATTTTGATAATACATGCAACATCAATGAACATATGCAAGCCCATTTGGGGAGACTACTCAACCCACCAACCGCTACTCTCCACCTGTACCAACCAAGCTCTCCATGTGGGGAATAACTCAACCCACCCAACCAAACTCTCCACTGGCAGCATAGCTGCTTTATCATATAACTGGAGGCCTAGCCTTTTTTAATAACTGGGGCAAATCCCTTTTTGATAAACTGCGGCAAAAGCCCTTTTCAGTAAACTGGGGCAAAGCCCTTTTCGGTAACTGGGGCATAGCCCTTTTGCACTTCCTCCATCCATATAAAAACCCAACCCATGCATATATGAATTTATCATGTGCATATCATACATATCATGTGCATATCATGTCAAATCATGCATATCAAAATCTTATGCATCAAATTCATAATTAAACCCTAGGGGTATAATGGTCATTTTTACCTAGGGGCAAAACAATCATTTTCATATTATAAGGGTAATTTCATAATTTTACCAAATATTAGGGTTTCCCATGTTCATTATTAGTTACTAACAATTCCATGTGTTTTGACAGCGACCCTAGCCCATTCTGAGCGACACCGAGTTATTGGGCCAAAAACCCCTAATGGGCCCTACATAGCCGAATCAGTCATCTCGGCCAATTTAGCCCATTTTCCATAACGGTCCTAGCCGTATTAACGCGCCAACTGATAGGATTCCATTTTCTACCAACTTTACCCAAATGGGCCCGGAAGCCCATTGGGCCCGATTTCAGCCCCTCGAGGCCCAACTTACCATCGTGCACCAAATCGTGCCCTTACCTGTTCCAAAGATCCCAATCATTAAACTTAGTGAATCTAACTAACCTATGAGTGTTCGCATGCTCATGAGTCCTCGAAATGCCAGAATTTCGGTATTTCGGCTTTTCGGCATTTATCGATTTAAGCTATGAAAGAGGGTTCGTTACACACCTGTTTTGTGATGTTCACTAGCAAAGTCTCCCACGCCAACCTACAATTAACCATCACCATACTTAGTGTAAAAATCATGCTTATCAAACCCAAAATCTACCCTACCATATTCGGCCAAAGAACCCCCTAATGGCCATAGATCACCTACCTTTACCGAGTCCGATGCTCGATCCAAGTTATCCAAATCGATACCCCAAACCTTGCTGCTCCTTCAAATTTATCTACTCCACAATACAAACCATAAGAATCAAAAGGAAAAGCCCAATAAGGCCTATATCTCAAATCGGAAACCTCCCTAAACTATAGGGGGTTTCGGCTTTTGTCAACAGTTACTACTGAATCGATTAGAGTACGAATACTTACCACCGTCTTCCTTTGTACCACTTAGAGTTCGACAGAAGAAGGAATTAGCCACCAAAAAGTGAAGAGAAAAGAAGGTTGCTGGTCAACAATGGAATCGTTACAACCAAGCTTCACAGGTTTTCGGCTTTTGTGACTTTTCGGCAAAAGTAAAGATAAAAGTAGTAGAAAAACGGGAGGGAATAGTGAACAGGTTTCGAAAAAGAAAAGGAAGGAAAAGTGGATGGAAGGGTGGTGGTTCGGCCAGAGAAGAAGAAAGAAAAAGAAGAAAATAATAAAACTATGGTTTACAGAATAAAACTATGGTTTACAGAAGAAAACGACACAGTTAAATTCCTAAATGCCGAAAATACTACCCTAACACCCCTCTGCCGAAATCCCCTCCCTAATCCCCTCTAATCGGCTAACTCTATCTCCCTCTCAAATCCCTAAAATCTCTCCCCTTATCCATCCTTAATCCAAGCATTTGACTGATTCAAACTCTCCCCACAGAGTTCCATTCGGCTACAACTCCTGCCTAACATCACCTTTGCCATCACAGGGAATCAAACCCAGGTCTTCCCCCAACCACTTACACGCCACCTTTTTAGCTCCCTAGTGCCGTCACTTAGCCACTTTACCAGAGGCTCTTTTATGATACATTTTACCCACAATTTTTAATAAGACCACCAATCCAAATCCCCTAACTTCTTAAGTCCAAAATTCAAAAATTCTACCGGGTTTTGGCCAACACATGGGCTTCCATAAGCCCATTTACACCCTCCAATTATGAATTTCACAACCAAACACCTAATTTTAAAAAAATTTTCCAAAATGTCGAGAATCACGACAAAACCCGAAAATCAGGATATTACAAATTATCTTTATTTATTTGTATTTATCCTTTAGAATTTAATTAGGAATAGGCTAGGTTTCTTAGTACTATAAATAGGGGATGAAGTGACATAAATTTTATACATCTTTTACTGTAACACTCTCTCCCCCCATAAATTTAGTCTTTTTGTTCTTTTCATATTTCAATAAAAAATTCTCTTTCCATTATTTTTATTTGTTTTTCTCCAAAAATTATGAACCATTAAATTTGTAATAGCCCAAAATTGGGTCTAGTTGGAACAGAGGTTTCGAGACCATAAAATCTGAGATATAAATAATTATTTTATAATTATTTTGAGGTCTATGATATGATTTCATGATTGTGTGAAAATTTCGTGAAGAAATTCTATGCATAAAGTGCTCAATTTGCAGTTAGGGACTAATTGAATAAGTTGCAAAACTTGCATTCTAGAAGTTTCTACTATGAAATTGCTTTGAAATATTAATTAGGAGCTCTTAAATAGAAACTTTACCAATTTCTAAGTGATGGAAAAAAATTGGACATGGATGGAATTTTTGAAAGTTTAGTAAGGAAGGGCATTTTGGTCATTTGGTAATTAAAAGAAATAAAAAGGGAAAATAAAGCCAAAATTGACTCATCCTTTTCATGGAGGCCGAAATTAGCATGGGGGAAGCCATGGATAGGGTTTTCAAGCTTTCCAAGCTCAATAGTAAGTCCGTTCTAACCCCGTTTTTCAAGTTCTTTACATTTTTGGAATCCCGGTAATTTGATTAAGCTTATTCTAGTAATAATTTAAGCTAGGGTTCATATTTGGAAAAATACCCATACTTTAAATGTGTTTATTTTTCTGTTTTATGATAGAATATGAGGTTTTAAATTATGTTAGACAACTTGTGCTACTCGGTTTTGAGTGAAAACGAGTAAAAGGGTTTAATCGGTAAAAATACCTAATAGTCATAAGTATATGTTAGAGTGAGAATTTGATGTTGCCATAGAAGAGAAAAGTGATCAGAATGTCATAAAACATAAGAATAAGGGATGAAGTTTAATTCCCGAGCCTAGGGGCAAAAGTGTAAATATGCAAAAGTTTAGGGGCAAAATTGTAATTTTTCCAAAGTTTGAGTTAAGGACTGTTTTGAATAGTAAATTAATTAAATAAGTAAAATATGATGTTTTAGATCCCGAAAAATAAGATTTGAACCTAGAATGAGAGAAAAATCGAAAATTGGGAAAGTTGGTAAAATGGCCGTTTTAGTATTAAGGTAAGTTCATATGTATAATAAGCATTAATTTATGCATGTTTCAATGTAAAATTTATATATTTATTATGATTTCGAGGTGTTGAAAGTATGTAAGTTGGTATGATAATAATCTGACAATAATCTTGTAATTTATATTTGAAAGTTAAATTTAGTGAATTAATTGAATTATGTTAAATTAAATTATTATGGTGCCAAGTTTATGAATTGATTTAAAAATATGTCTATGGTACATGAAGTGCATTGAATTATCATACATAAATGTGATTTCTATGATTATGGATATTATGGGAAATTGTAAGTTCATATGATTTTTAATAAGGCAATGTGTTATTGCCTTGATATTAAATGAGATGTAAGTTTATATGTAAGTAATACATCAATATTACTTGTATTATGATATTTTATAATAATATTGGAAATATGTTTGTGGATAATTACTTGATTGGTGAAATTGTTGGAAAAGAGAGAGAAATCCCGGTTGAACCTTCGGAAAGATTGGATGATACAGATAGTATGTAGCTAGGTCACATGTGTACATCATGTGTACAAGAGAGCTACAAGACATTATGATGTAGCTAGGTCGCATGGGTGATACTATGTGTACACCATGTAGACAAGAGAGCTACGGGATATATGTAGCTAGGTCGCATGTGTAGTACTAAGTGCAGGCTACTATGCGTACCCGATAACTTCGATCACGTATGTAGTACTAAGTGCAGACTACTATGTGTATCAGATAGTTAGGTCACGTGTGTAGTACTAAGTGCAGGCTATTACATGTACCAGATAATTGGTCGCATGTGTAGTACTAAGTGCAGGCTACTATGCGTACCAGATAGTTTGGCTACATATGTGGCACTTATGTGCAAACTTTCCATGTATCCGAATTATATTCCGAAGTGTTCAACGGGAGACTCTCTATGTATTGCTTTGTGAGTGTTGTGATGAATAAGTGCAGGAACTTGGTTATGTGAATGATGTGTTCATTAAGTGACCAGGATGTGGTAAGATTATAAACAAGTAAGTTATACATGAGGATGATTTTATGGTGATCTTGTGATCATGGGCCTATACTTGTGATGTATGAAATGTGGTGAAAATGATTTGTGATATGTATGTTAAAATGAGGTTAATACAAAGAAAGTGTGAAAGAGTGAATTAGGAATAAAACTGTTTTGGATAGTAGCAGTGACGTGATTTTGAAAAATCACCAAAAATAGTAAAAATTAAATTAGAGACTGAATAAGATATCAAATTAAATCTTAATAAGTCTATCTTTATATAAAAGAAAAAGAACAAGCAAAGGAGTTCTATATTTTAAGATATTTATGTTTTTGTGAGACTGGTTCAGAATGATTACGTGATCCCCTATTCTGACTTTGGAAAATCACACAAATTTGGAGAAAAATAATTAGAGGCTCAACCTTATATTTTTAAAATTCCTAATGAGTCTATTTTCAAGATAAATCAACAAGAACATTATCTGAGCTCTGTACTGTGAGATAATTAATTTTTAGTGAAAAAAGGTCAGAACTATCAGAAAGTGAAGCAGGGGAAATTTTAATGAATAAACTGTACTAATTGGCTTAATCAAAAATTATAAAAATTTTATGGTGGAAAGATATGTGAGTCTAGTTTTAGGGGAAATTTATAGATCTTAATTTGGAGCTTTGTAGCTCGAATTATAAATAAGTAAGTGACTATGACTTGTGTGGATAGTTTGATGTGAGCATTTATTAGTAAATCGTGAAATAGTACTTACAAGAATGCTATATACATTAAGGATGTGGAATGGAGAGAAGGAGGAGGAAAATAATATATGTGGAATACATGGAAACTATGGTATATGAAATATTGATATAATGAAATAAATGATATGTGTTTATAAGAAAACAGAAATAGAATGATATGTATCATGACATGTATATATATATATGACTAGTCTTAATGTAATACTTGTTGGGTATGGAGTTGAATTGAAATGTTTCAGGCAAACATGTTATTCTGCGCATCTAAATTGTGGTATTTTATAAAGATATGATCTAGCTTTAAATATGAATGCTTGATGATTAAGCTGAAGATACTTGGTAAGATGATAATCTTAGTATAAATGTATAAGTGGTACTATAATAGACAAGGTAAAAAGAGTATGAGAGACACATGTATGATGACATACAAATGCTATGTTTGTGGTTTAATTGAGAATGTTTAATCATTAAATGAATACCATGTTTTATGCTTTTGATTTTGTATAAGTGTGTAAGAGATTAAGGTTGACCCAAGCTTGGAAAATAGCCTAGGTATATTCCACACAGGCAGAGACACGACCATGTGTCTCAGCCGTGTATGGAATACGACTTTGGGACACGGGCGTGTGGAGCCTTAAAGCATGAAATTTCCAAGATTTCCGTAAGTTCTCGGTTTAGTCCCGAACCATTTCTAAAGTATGTTTTGGGCTCCGTAGACTCAAATAAGGGACTATGTGTAAGTAAATGAATGTTTTGAAATATGAATGAAATTTTATGGCTCGTATTTTAGTTTAATATTTGTATGTTTTTCCGGTAACGCCTCGCACCTTATCCCGGCCTCGGGTACGAGTTAGGGGTGTTACAAAATCTATCTAGTCAAAGGTTATCAAAATTCCCCAAAAAGGGTTCATAAGGCTTAGGATCCGTACTTAGCCTTCTCGACGAATATTCATCGCTTCTCCGCATTACGAGGCTGACACTTCCGTCCATGTCCTTTCAAAGGTGATCTCTTCAACGTGTGCAAAGGTGGTTGCTTTGTATGTTTTGGGAAGGTTGCACGGTCGATTCATTAGCTTACTACGTTATAGGTTGGCGAGCCCAAGAGACAAAATGGCATGGTATTCGCCATTAAGAAGTGATGATCTAGCATAAGATAATCTCACAGAAGCGATTGTTGGCTAAAGTCAGGTTCCGCTAAATTGTAAGTCTAAATTCTTGGAGCCGGTGGCCGTAGGCATCCTCTTCCACTATAACTAGCTTATTCTGTTTGAGAAGGATCACCTAAAAGCCGAGGATTGAACCCAAGGCGGATCGAGACAATCGAAGGCTAGAATCTCTCTATAAGAACACCTTTTCCTCAGCTCTATTTATTTCTGTTATTTTAATTTTAATTTTCAGGATTTCAATCAAAACTTTTAATTCTGTTTTTATTTTATTTTTTTCTAGATCAAAACTTTTAATTCTATTTTTTTATTTCTTTTTTAGGTACGTAGGTTTTATTGGGCATGATTCTGACCAGGATTCCAAGGAACAAGCAACTGTGCAAATCTGGTCCCTGAGGATTTGACCCTACTTCCCTTATACTATTATTTTTATAATTTTCAATATTTTATAGGGATAGGATATTTTTGGTGCTCTCAATGACCGCATCACTTATTATCCAATGCTCAACTTTTAACAAAATCTAATGAATATGTCTAATCAAAGCAGAGTTTGAATCTACCATTGAACTATCTTAGATACCTTTAATCACCTGCAAACTATCAGAGTGAATCATTATCTTGCTGTAGCCCTGTTGTTGGAGAAAGACCAAACCATCCAAGATACCCCATAATTTCGCATCAAAGAATGAGTGTTTCCTCACATGTCTATTATACCCAAAAATCCATTCCCCCACCCTATTATACATCATTCCCCTAACACCCCTAATCCTGAGTCTTGTATAACCGCTCTATCAAAATTTAAATGGACCCAATTTCCTAACTAGGACTATTTTCTTGATAACTACTTCGAATATCCTCATGAGCTGATATGTATTCCTTCCCTCTATGAGACTTTAACAATCTCAAAAGAACTTTAGGTTGAACTTTGGAAAATGAGAGAATTCTTATTTTTCCAAATGCGCTAAGCAATCAAGCCAAAAAGACAAGGCCTAGCTAACCCCATTATATTCAATTCCAAAGTATTTTTTTCAAATTAGAAACAAAACATTCATGAAGGTTGTTGAGAAAAATGTACCATGGTGATTTACTAAAATAACTTGTGTCTAAACTTCCTTCGCAGCTGAATAGCCCCTGAGCACAAGGTATCTTCGTGGTATCACCACAAAATGTGCAAGAGCCTTCATGACCAACGGTTCTTCTCACATGTTCAGCATGAGTAAGCAAATGTTGCTTAAGCACTAACCACGGGAAAAACCTTACCATCTAGGGTCCCTGAAACTTTCACGCCAATTTCCACTTCGTGTTTTTAGAAGACGAAGATCTTTCTCGTAACATCCAATATGCGCTTTTCATAGGAAAAAACCCTTGTTGGGTTACGCGTCCAAATAATCATATCTAACCTCGCAGAAGGATGAGGAGGCGGAATGCTCACAATACTATTAATGACATCATCTGATAGCTAAACTTGAAAATTGTCTAAATTCTACGTACCTTCATCTATTACCATGTTGCTGAGTAACAACCCAAAGAAATATTGGACTGTGAGGGAATACGGTTGATTAAAGGGCTTGTTTCCAAAATCTATAGATCTTCCCAACAGTGAATATTGTTTCCTTCTCCCACTAACCAAACCAAATTATCCGAAGTAGAGAACATACCTTAGAGAGTCTTTTCCGAACAAAAAAGCATCTACTCCTCTCAATGTTTTCCAAGAGTCTTTCATTTATATTATACTTAAATCAAAGGACAGAGACACATAAGACATTATCTTTTGTAACTAAGTTAAACCCAAGTTTCAGTAAGAAAGAGGTATTTTAGTCTCTCAATGGCCTAAGCCCAAGACCCCCATAACATCGTGGTTGATGCAGAGAATCCCATCCAACAAATGACATCTTCTTCCTACCATTAGAAGACCCCTAAATGAATTGCCTGACTATACATTCAATCTCCTTACTAATTCCTTTGGGAATCATCATGAACTACATAAAATACGTAGGAATAGATAACAGTACTATTTGTGCCAATGTAGCTCTGCCAGAAAGCGATAGTTGTTTAGCCTCCCAACTTTGCAATTTATTTCAAACCTTTTCCACCACAAACCTCAGGTATTGTTAGTGACTCTTTCATGGAACAAGGGAACTACTAAACAATATCCAGATCCTCTACTTTTTGAAAACCAAGCATATCATTGATTATCCTTGCCAGATTTTCCCCAACTGCACTTGAAAAGAAAATATTTGTCTTCCTAGCATTAATCTTGTGGTCAGAGAAAGTGCAAAAATTTTCTAAGATGTCCTTAAGTAATCTAGTTTGTTAGACATCCACTTTACTGAAGATAACCAAATCATCTGCAAAGAAGAAGTAAGATAAGGCCGGACCAGAGCGAGATAACCGAATAGGAGACTATATGCTTAAAAAGACAACATTGTGAATACCATGTCCCAGCCGTTCCGTACATAACAAAAAGAGGTACGGAGATAGTGGAGAAACCTGTCTAATTCCCTTACCTGGCCTGAATTTCTACGTAAGAACTTCATTCCACAAAACCTACATAGTAGAGTTGGAGACCGCAAACATAATTACATTCTTGAGGAAATCTAGAATACCTGCAGCCTAGAGCGAGACATTGATAAAATCTCATCGCATCCTATCATATGCCTTCTCCAAATCAATCTTAACTACCATCCATTGCTTGTTACTTCTCTTTCCTTTCATATAGCGTATAACCTCCTGAGCCATAATAGTATTATCCACAATGCTTCTACCTACTTTGAACCCTGCTTTTTCTTGAGAAATTAATTTGGGAAAAATAAGTTTACACCGGCTGGCTATAATCTTCATAATCATCTTGTATAGAACAAGACACAAACTAATTTGGTGAAATTGAACAGAGTTCTCAGGATTAGAAACCTTCGAAATAAGAACTAACATTGTATTATTTAACTCAAAATTAATATTCCCTCTATCAAAAGCATCCTTAACCCACTTACAAACATCACTCCCAACAACTTCCCATTGGTTTTGAAAAATAAAGCATACAATTCGTCACTACCTGGGATCTTCAAAGGAGCCATGTTAAATAATGCCTTATTAATTTGCTCATCAAATATTGGTCTACCCAGAAACTCAATATCATGATTATCAAGATTACGAAAAGAACTTGGGGGGTAAACCCCTCAATGGTTTTGGAACATCACCCTATAATTTCTAGAAGAAATTTACTGCTTCTATCCATAGAACATCTAGGTCATAATTCCACTCTCCATTAAGATTCTACAAGGTTGTAATTCTATTAAACTTCTTTCCTTGAAGCATACGTTTATGAAAAAACTTGGTATTGCGATCACCCAATTCAAACCAATCACATCTTGCTTTCTATTTCCAAAGTAAATCCTCGTAATGAATAATTGTTTCTAGCTCCTCCCTTAACCTCAATTCCTTCTAAAATAAATCACTCGAGGTTGAACGTTCCATTATCTTTTGAACTTCTGACAGCTTTTTTATTAAATGCCTTTGTAAGTCCTAATATGCCCATACATAGACTTATTCCATTCCTTTACACTAGAGGTAAAGTGGGATAATTAATCTAACATACTCCCGTTAAAATTCCCTTTACTTTGAATAGTTGGAACACCCATATCCCATCTCATTTGTTAGATTAAGGTTATAGAGTGTTACCAATCAAAACAAAACATTTCACTTTAATTCAGAACAGTTAAACAATTAATTTATAAGCAAATAACAAACAACATCTATTCATGGTATGAATACAATTCTAGGCCTTGAATTGAGCTTATGGCACCCTAAAAATAGTTTAAGAACAATTCAGGATTAAATCAAAATAAAATAAAAATTTTTTTGGAAATTTTCAGATTTTGAAAAGTAGGGGTTACATAACTGTGTGACATAGCTCAGACCATATAAGCATTCGAAATAAGGACACACTGTCGTGTCCTAGCCCATGTGTCTTATTGTGTAACTCACTGATTGGCACATACCGCCGTGTCGCAGGCTGTGTGCTAGCCCGTGTAACCCACTAACTTGAGACAAACGGTTTGACTTACACTTAAAAGAATAAAGCACACACGGTCGTGTAAGGTGACCATGTGTGACACACGGTCGTGTGACAGCCCGTGTCCCAGGCTGTTTACTCAGCATTTAACCCCTAATTCAAGTCAATTCAATACCAAATCTTGCGCAACAAGGTACACCAATATCACATACATTTCTATTATCAAAACACTCTTAATACATTCTTTAATTTAAAGCCCCAAAATTTTAATGTCTGATTGTTAAATTTCGTCGTAATTAAATTTTTGTATCTATGGTTCTGTGTCCTGCTTATGTGTTTGAGGTCAGGAGTTTGACTTACATCTTTTAAATTTTTTTTGTTTTAATTTAGGGTAACTGCGATCTTGGAATAGCACATTTAAGTTTCATTTAGGGTAAATCTGTGTCAAGAATGAGCCTGCTGGTTCACTAGTTAAATGTTTATTTTTCGTTAGGTTTCTGTTCGAGTCTCAGAGAGGACGATAGGGAATACTTTTGGCAAATGCTAGAAATCTACTTGGAAGTTAATTTTGAATTAACATTAATTCCTTTTCCCTTTCCCTTTCCTTTTCCTTTTTTTTTTCCTTAATTTTTTCCTCTTTTTCTTTTTACTCCGTTGAAGTTTTCTTTTTCGATGAAGTTTAACGAGTGATTATTGGAATAGTTGTGACTCCTAATTTGTTCGGAGTACGGTTAAAAGGTTTCTATATAAGTTCTATCAGAAAACCTTATATCTCTGCGAAGTTTCATTAGTTTTCATTGAGTTGTTAAATTGAGAATTCTCTAAATGTTTTGCGTAAATCCTCTGATAATTGGTCATTAATATGTTCCTTAGGCTTGAATACATGGGCAAGTGGTCTTCACATGCTATTTCAAATTAGTTCTATCGTATTGTCGGTAAGCATTCGTAGTCAAAAGTTTAATGTCGAGGTTTCGACACTTTTGCTTGAGTGTTCATGTAGCGTTGATTCATTGTTACAGTTGTTTGATTGGTTATTCAATGGTTAAATTAGGTTCTGAGATTTCTCCGTGTTGTTTCTACTCTAAAATCTCTTCATATGCGTTCCAAAAACCTTACTTTCTGTAAATTTCGGTTGCCAAAAAACATGGCTGTCAATGCCGCCAAGAAACATGGCTGTCAATGCCACACGGTTGTGTGGGTGGCTGTGTAACTCACTATTTATCTTTTTAGAGCCACATGGGTAGAGGAAACGGGCGTGTGTCCAGGTCATGTGTGGCCATATTAGTACAGGGTTCACACGGGTAAAGGACACGGGCATGTATCTAGGCCGTGTAACTAACTGCTTGTGACTTAAGACCACACAGGCAAGGCACACGAGCGTGTGTCCAGGCCATGTAACTCTCCGTTTACGACATAGAACCGCATGGGCAAAGGACTTGGGCGTGTGCCTAAGCCGTGTGGCATGTAAAAAGGGCCTAAAACCCATTTTTGAGGTCGTAAATGTTGTCTAAGACTGATATTGGTTTCCCTATTATATGAATGATCTGAATTTGACTACACGACTATTCCCTAATACTCTGTGATAGATGTACGAATAACATAATTGTATGTGTAATGTGATAGTTATTCTGATATTGAACTGTATTATCTAGTCATGAGATAACTTAGAGCGACTGAGCATATATTGTGGACATTTGTTTTTGCATTTTCATAGGTTGGGAGATTGCGAAGAAATAATGTAACACCCCTCACCCGTATTCAACAATAGGGTTATGAGCAGTACCGAACTTATAACACAAATAAACATACATTGCACATACATTTTTAAATTTCATATAATCATCATTCAACATCAATCACATTGTCCCTAATACGACCCTACGAGGCCTAAAACATGTATTCGGGGTGGTTTAGGACTAAACCAATAAATTAAGGGATTTTTTGAATCACTTAGAAAAATTTCCCAACTACTGGGGACAAATGCCTGTGTGGCCCGGCTGTGTGTCTCACATGACCAAAGACATGCCCGTGTCACAGGCCATGCGGACTTTCGAAATGGAAGCACATGGTCGTGTCACAGCCCGTGTCCTACCCTATGTAACTCCCTAACTTGGGTCACATGGCCAACCACATGTCCGTGTGACCAGCTGGTGTGCCCTTTCGAAAAGGCCTCACACTCCCGTGTGCCAGGCCGTGTGCTAGCCCATGCCAAAATTTTAGGGTATACTGACTTGGCCACACAGCCAATCACACGCCCGTTTGTTGGGCCATGTGAAGTATACTAACTTGATTTTTAATTCAACACCAGGGGGCACACGGCCGTGCAACCTAACCATGTGTCACACACGGTTGAGACACACACATGTGTGGACAAAAATAGGCTATTTACCAAGCCAATTTGCCACCCAAATTTCCATATACCTACACCAACCCAAATGGCATAAAACATGGTATAACTAGGCATGTAAATCAACTCCAATCAAGCTCAATTTATACCATTTCAATACCAATCATTCCAAGTCACACAATTACCACAACATACCAATCAAATTCATACCAAAACTCACTTTTACAAAACAACAAAATAACCAATTCCAAATATGCATTATTTGCCTAGATTCATTAGCATGCCAATATTATAACTCAACCATGTTCTATCCATATTACTTATTATCAATAAGCATCACATATCTATCATCAAACTCACACACAAGCCATATGCACAATTATATACACAACCAAACCAACCAAATTAAGCCAACTTTCATGGCTATGTGAAAAACCAAACTTTAGACATTTACAAGCCAATTCAAATGGCTAAATTCATTATCAAATCATAACCAAAATGACCATAATCCTATACATGCCATATACTCAAAATACTTAAGATCAAAAGTACCAAAGTGATAGTAGGATAATGTGATGAAGTCTCCGATGATTCCCGAATCTGAGTTAGCTTTGAATTCACTATAAAACATGGAAAAATAAACAAAGTAAGCTATACAGCTTTGTAAGCTCGTATGAAGATAATAAGCAAAACTCACCATTTAATTTACCATTCAAAATATGTGTACAATATACCACGAAATAATTAAACACAATTTTAATATGTATTCAATCATCTATATAACCATGAGTTCAATTCTTTCATATGTTCGATGCATATACAGTTTCCGTACATACTTGTACTGATACATATCTATTCTCACCATTCCATATCTTCGATATACCCGTTGAACCATTTGGAATAATACAGGATACTCAGTAATCTCGAACCCTAAGTGCCAATATATATATAGTCGAAGCTATGTCAATATCATATCTCAATAATGCTCACTCTCGAGCTATCAACGGGTCTGCTCACACAAGCTGACGGTCATGACATAACTGCACAATGCTGCTCACACAAACTGTCGAGAATTCGCAACGCATGCTGGATAACTCAGCCACCGGTAGGGCGTACGAACCAACACCCAAAACAATAATAACCCCTAATGACATGTCATTTGTATCCTAATCTATTCCTACGATTCAATCAGGATTTCTCGTTGCCAAATCATCGTCGAACGTATCCGCAAGGTCATATTTGCATTTTATGCAATATCAAGTATTTAAAATATAATTATAACAATGCTTATTACATACGAACTTACTTCGGATGTAAAAACATGAGTTAAGTTGATTAATCCGAGACCTTATTCTTTCCCCGATCTAAATCTATATTTCATCTTTCTTGATCTAACTATAATCAAAATTGACTTATTTAATAATCTCTCTATTCAATTTAATCCAAAAACACACATTAAGGCACTTTTACATTTTTACCCCTAACATATCAACATTTTTACAATTTAGTCCTTATTTCATAAAATCACAAATTCATGCAATTTAACCAAAACCCATGCTAGCTGAATTTAAACTAGGTCCCTAGCAGTCCATATTTTTCATTTATTTTACAATTTAACCACCAAATTTCAACATTTCACAAATTAATTCCTATTTGAACCTTTTACTAAAAATCACATAACAATTGTTGTTTATCTAACAACAACCATGCATTTTATACCATTAAAAATCAAAATACATCAACATTCATCAATGGAAAAACCCTAAACCTTTAAAAAATTTAAAATTAGTCCCTGGGCTAGTTAGATTAAGCTACAACGATCTCAAAAATATAGAAATCATTAAAAAAAAAGGGGACAAAATTGAACTTACATGCATGGGAATTAATTTGGCTAAATGTCAAGCTTCCATGGAGGTTTCTATCTTCAATTTTCGGTGGTGTCTTTCAAATTAGAAAAGATGATACATTATTCTTTTGTTTTAATTTACTTATTAACTAATTTACTAATTTAACCTTAACATATAACCTTTAAAAATTCAATTAACCATGCACATAATTTTCCACCCACTCTAATAATGGTCGAATTACAACATAAGGACCTCCACTATTTAATTTCATAGCCATTTAATACTTTTAGTTAATAGAACATAAGTTTTACACTTTACACGATTTAGTCCTTTTTATCAAATTAACCACACAAACGATAAAATTTCTTAATGAAATTTTCGAAAAATCATATTACCATGTTGTAGACATCAAAATAATAATAAAATAATTATTTTGACCTTAGATTTGTGGTCCCAAAATCATTGTTCTGATTTGACTAAAAACGGGATGTTACAAGGAAGTAATCTGTTTTAAATTGGTGGCTAAGCCACAATGCTTATAAATCTAAATCTCTGAATATGGAGATTTTTCACATTTCAATCTAGCAGCTAAACTGCATCTCTGTAAACGTGTCAGACAAACACTCTGTGGTGTATAAGTTTGATGGGCATTGAACGCCCTTAACAGTGTGTTGGGAAGGCCGAAGATGATGTGTAGTGGATGGGGGTAGGGATATTTGCATCTGCATATGATTTTTCTGTGTTGATACTAAAATTACTTTAACAGATGTACTAATCTGTCTTGGATCTGAACTAAAATTGCTTTTGTTATAAAACCGAATCTTGGAAATTGGAAACTATCTTATAAATGTGTTCAAGTTAAACCAACTTCTTTTACGCATTGAGTTCAAAACTCACTCTGTTATTAATTGGATTTCAAGTGGTTCTCAGAGTTGAACATGTCAGCCCTGTGCGAGCTTGGTGAAGCTTTTATCTTTTTTTTAAGTATTACTACTATGAATTTCAGTATTCTATGATGTTATGGTATTTGTGAAGATTGTGTGATTAGTAATTGCTGTGATGGATATTATGTGATGAATGGTTTATTTGGACTACGTTATAATTTTGGTATTTTTAGTATTGATGATGTAACTCTCTGAACTTGGTCTGGACGTCTAGGCCAAGTTTAGGGTGTTACATTTAGTAGTATTAGAGCCAGTTTTGTCAACACTCGGACTATGTTTGGGCTCATAATGTGTGATAAAAAGTAGTTAGGTGATAATTTAGTATCTGAATTAATCTAGAAACTGAAACTTTAGCAAATGACCGAGCCTCTAACGCTGACCCTATAAGTATTTATGTTCTGTTATAATGATTGTGTTACCTAAATTGTTATCTGGTTAAATGCTTTGATGTGAACTAGTGAAATCATCCTGTTGGTGCCTGAACTGATCTGTGCACTCTGACATTGTAGCTAGATTTCCAAATGAGATCACACGGTAGTCGTGGACGGGGTACTCATGGGTGTCGAGGACGCCTAGGAAGAGCTCGAACAGAGTCATCCTCTATGGATAGTATGCCCAATCTGGAGACCAGCGAGACAGTACCCCCACTGCTGAGACGGAGTCCCAAACTCCTACGACTGAAGATAATGCATTGTCCCAGGCCATGATTCGAGCAGCGGAGAGGATCACAGAGACCCATTCAGGATCGGGAGACCAAGGGTTGGTTACTGAACGACTCTGATAGAATGAGGCTAAATTGTTTAGAGGCGTCATAGGAGTTGCTCCTATTTTTGCTAAGTATTGGCTCAATGCTACCGAGCGTATTATGACCGACCTTGATTGCACTCTTACTCAAAAATTTAGGGGTGCGGTGTCATTACTCCGAGATGAAGCTTATCAGTGGTGGCTGACGGTTGGGCAAGGTGCTCGGCCCGAACTAATTAACTAGGATTATTTCAAGAGCGCCTTCCAGAGTAAGTATATGTGGGCGAGTTATGTCCAGGCTCACCGACGTGAGTTTATGAGCCTAGTTCAGAGCGATCGATCTATGGCTGAATATGAAGCCAAGTTCGTGCGACTGAGTAGGTATGTACAGGCATTGGTAGCGTCTGACTATGATAAGTGTGTGAGGTTTGAGGAAGATTGAAATATGATTTACGGGTTCTGATAGCTCCTCAAAGGGAGTGAATTTTTGTGGTTCTAGTCGATAAAACAAAAATAATGGAATAGGTAAAGCGCAATAAGCGTGAGCGGCGTGATCGCGAGAAAATTCAGAGTAAGATTAAAAGGGACAGAGCCCTAAGAAATGGGCGAGATTTGATAAGCCCCCGAGGCTTGAGGCATCATTTGTAGGAGCATGCTTTTGTTGTGGGTTGATGAAACATCGAGTTAGGGATTGCCCCCGTCGACCAGATCAAGTGCTAGCTGTGGCATAGACTCTAGCTCTGAGTTTTGTTCTGCCTCGGAGAGTAGTTCAACAACCACTTAAAGGTCGTGGTACTGATAGAGGTCGTGATGGATTTGGGAGAGGACAAAGAGCATCGGGTCTAGGTAAATGTGGTAGTATAGATCAAGAAAATTGAAGTTCGGGTGTAGATCGGGGGAAAAACAAAGTAATTGATGAATAGATCCTTTTTGCCATTTTTGTAACCGAGGTAAGTCCGTATGTTAAATAAGCATTTTCATAATTGTATTTTAAATGCCTTAATATTGCATAAATTGTATGAACGAGTCTACGAACAAGTTCGACAATGATTTAGCAATCAAGAAATCCTGATTGAACCTTAGGAATAGATTAGGATACAAGTGACATGTCACTAGAGTATAATGTTATGTGATCCGGGTGCTGGTCCTGTGCGTCCTACCTGTGGCTGAGTATACCGGCATATGTTGCGGTTACTTGACAGCTTGTGTGAGCAGCACCATATAGCTACATCTTAACTGACAGCTTGTGTGAGCAGGCCCATTGATGGCTCGAGAGTTAGCATATATGTGTTATGAGATAGAGGTAGCAATGGCTACATATGTGACACCTTGTGTGCAAGGTTTCCCGAGTATCCACTTATTATTCTGAGTGGTTCATTGGGTATGTCAATGATGAGAATAAGTATGAAACTATTACGAAATGGTACAGGTATGTACATAAAGCTTATGATTATTAAATTCGTGAAATGATGATTTCAAGGTAAGTTTATGAGGATAAATTATGGTCATGAGATTATGGTAAATTACATTAACTTATATTATATTACTTGAATGTTAAATGTATGGTAAGATCTGCTTATTTCTTTCATATGAGCTTACTAAGCTGTATAGCTTACTCCATTTTATTTTTCCATATTTTATAGTGTCACCAAGCTAGCTCGGATTGGAGATCATCGGAGATCGCATCACACTATCAAACTGACATTTTGGGTATCAATGATCTTAAATATTTTGAGTATATGGTATGTATAGGGACTTGGTCATTTTGATATATGTGTCATTATGAATTTGGCTAAATGTGTTGGCTTATAGAGTTTAAGGTTGATTTGGTGTCTAGCCATGTAATTGGGCTTATCTTGGTCAAATTGGTTTTAAGCCTACATATATATATATATATATATATTCATATATGTGCCAAGGTCATTTTGTGATGTGGTTTATAAGTGATTGGTAAGTGGTTGAATGTGGCTTAATGGTTTTGTTGTCAAATGGATGAGTTTGGTTAATTGGTATGTTAGAATATTTAGATAACTCAGTGCAAATTGAAAGTAGACTTATTGAGGCTTGTAGAATATGAATTTGGTAAGATTTGGTTTGGTAAAATGTGAGGTTATAAGTATGTTAAATGTTGATATTGAAAGGACAAGTTTTAGTCTTGGTTGTGGATGTTTTGGTTGCCTAAATATACTATGGTTTGTACCATTAAAGTTGTGAATACGTGTGTGCAAATAAGGGTGACAAATGGCTTGGTAAATAGCCTTTTTTTGTCCACATGGATAAGCACACGGGCGTGTGTCTAGGCCGTGTGTCTATCCTATAGGCATGTGTTTTGGTTGTGTATCCCCTGCACCTTAATTTTGAGAAACAGAATGCTCAGAATTGAGCAACAGGCAGAGACACGGGCATGTGTCTCAGTCGTGTGTGAGACACGACCTCAAGCACTGGCGTGTATCCTGGACGTGTGAAGTCTGCACCTATTTATGAAAATTAAATTAACCACACGGCCTAGCACACACGGCCTAGCACACGGGCGTATGACTTGGCCGTATGACTTCACTTTGTTCATGTCTTGCAAGTCAGAGAGTTACACGGGTTAGGGACACGGGCGTGTGTGACCACACGGTCTACCCACACGGGCGTGTCCCAAGCCATACGGGCGTGTGACCCCTGTACATGGTAAAAATTTTTCTAAGCTTTGTAAAAATTTCCTAAGTTCTCGGTTTAATCCCAGACCACTTCCAATGCATGTTTTGAGCCTCATAAGCTCGTATTAAGGACTTTATGACTGAATTATTTGTTCAATAAACTAAAATTTACTAAATCAAAATTTAATATGAAAATATAATCGACTCGTATCAATTAATTAATAATTAACACGAACATACTTGTCGGATTTGTGGTCCCCAAAACTACTATTTTTGACACCACAGAAAAATGGATTATTACAACAGCCTTCCTCTAGGTAAAACAATCTTCGAAGAAACATATAAAAAAAGAGGTCTATGATCTAATTTGATCTGCAAAAGATGAGTAACCAAGCTATTAAGGAAAGCTCTTAACCAAACATCATCACCAAGAGCACAATCTAATCTCTCAAAAACACCACCACTATGCTAAGTGAACGAAGGACCCCTAAATCTCAAATCATGAAATTCTGCCATTTCCACAAATTCACCAAAAAGAAGAACAACCCTTCCCTCTAGATCGACCACCTTTATTTTCACTCGAAAAAAAGAATAGCATTAAAGTCTCCCAAGACGGTATGAATTTAGAGGGATAACCAATTTTAAATATTCCCAAAGAAATTTCCTTTTCTGTCAATCGGGACTTCCATAAACAAAGGAGACAAAAATATCCTATAAGGGAAAACTGCTAGAGACTTTTAACAGAATAAACTGAGTGTAGTTTCGAATCACCTTAACCCGAATTGAGTACTTCCAACTAGTCTAAATTCCCCCATTTCAAAGATACTTTTTAAAGCAACCCAATAAACAAAAGCATTTAAATAACATATTATAATTTAATGACTTATTTAATATCTCTAACCCTAGATTTAGTTCTAAAAATAATTAAATGAGATACATTAAGAAATATCATGAGAAAAATGCACAATAATTAAAAACATGAAAACTATACAAATATAAATACAAATACAAATACAAATATATTTTAAAGTTTATATATATATATATAAATTATTAGCAAGAAAAAAATTACAAACAGGATATGAATATATGGTTTTCTTTGAATTCAATCTCCATTAAAATTATACAAATATAAAATAAATTTAGACACAATATAAATGATCACAAATTATTTTGTGATTAGAGTATCTATAATAATGTACGCAGAACACAATATAAAACAAAAATATCATAAACATAACATGCATATATAATAATAATAATAAACATACTATCAAGCCAAAACAGACTGCCGCCTCTCTAAAATAGTAAACTAAAAATAGTATAAAAACAAAAGCAATACTAAAAAAACGTAAGCAAGAATTAAAGAATAAGGCATTATATAAATAAAAAGAAACTATAAGAAATTCTTTTCTAGGAATCATAACGACTTATATAAATTAATTATTATAGCTTATATACTTTTATATATATAAACTACTAAATAATTCATGTTGTCTTCATATATTAGCTTTTCTTTTTTTACTATGACAATAACATGGCTTAATTACCCTATCACACTAAAAATTTCCATAATTTAGTTGTGATAAAGTTGAAGTTTTTGAGCCGATTGAGTCTTAATTTAATTGGTATTGACATTGTTGCCAGTGCAAGAGGACGTGAGTTTGAGTGCGCTGAAACGTATTATCATCTTATTTAAGGATTGAGAAGAAATTATAAATAATTCTAAATAACATTATAAAATCTATAATGAAAATAATATTAAAAAATTCAAGCCCTTGAAAGTCAATAAAATATTGAATTAGTAACATTCATAATCAAAATTAATTAGAATAAATTACTAAAAACAGTCATTGAATTTTTTATTAATTTTTTCGAATTTTTTCCTTTCTTTCCATGCCATTGCCAATCATTTTATTTAATGACTTGTTGCATTTTCAAAAAATCTATATTTAATGTATTATTGATGTATAAATTTATATATGGGAAAAAATTAAGCAATGCAATGCGTTAAAATTTTAATTAATTACTAAAAGAGTTTAATTAAATTACCAAAAAGAGTTGGATTATGTTTATTTGATTTTGAGGGATTTTCTTAAGTATGATACATTGTCAATATAAATATTTATATTGTGACAGCATATCAAATACATAATGTAGCGACGTAAAAATTTCTTCTTTTGGTCACTAATTGAGGTGATTTATTGGAAATTTAAAAACTGACTTTCGATTTTATTAAAAAAGGGAGTCGCCACCGATCATTTTTCCAAAATGTGATCAGACACCTAATAAATCCTCTTTTTCAAAAGAAAATTTATTTTTTAAACAAAAAGAAGACCGAGTTTAGGTCTACGTTTAAAGCCAGAGAAAAAAATAGGGTTCGGGAGTCGGTTACGCACGAGGAAGGTATTAGCACCCTCGCGACGTCCAAAATTGGTATCTTATTAAACTTGTGTTGTCTTGATTTTCAAAAGTACAAATTCAATCTGACATTTACTCGTGATCCAATTGAAAAATGAGAATTTTTAGTTTTCAATTTTTTAGAAAGGGTGTCCCGTTTTTAACACGAGCCGATGAATTTCACCCAACATAGCGATGAAATCGAGGGCTTAATGTTAAATCAGTACATTGCCTTATTTTTGAAATTAATTAAAACATGAGAAAAAAATATTCCTAAAGTGAGAAATTAAAAATAGATAAACGATACAAAAAAAGATATCATTAATGAAAAATATTAACATGGAATACTAGAATATTAGAATAACAATAATAACGATATTTACAAAAAAATAAAAACAAATCATGTACTAATAATAAAATAGGAAAAAATGATATATTTGGTAATAATAATATAAAATAATAATATGTACATAAAAATACATATATATATATATATGCATATAATAAATATATGTAATAATAATAATAATAATAATAATAATAATAATAATATTTACAATAAAAGAAAATATTAGGAAAGCGTACATAAAAATATATACATAAAAATTTTTTACAACAATAATATAAAATAATGATATGTACAAAATATATATATATATACATAATATAGTTATAAAATATATATATTAAATTCGGAATAGGTAAATAATAATAAAAAGGGTAAGAATATACCGAAGCCCCAATGTTATGGATTACTGAAATTAATCTCTTTTCTTCTCGGGCTGTTGAAATTGGCCTTTGTTGGTGATCTTCACCGGATTAGATTACCGCAAATAGAGTCAAGTTGACCCGACCATTTTAAAATTTAATATTTTTTATTATTGTAGTTTTTTTAGACCAATTTTTGTTTAGCCCAGTTACAAATAAAATCTACATAAAAGATACAAAATCCAAATTACTTCAACCCAACACAAACCAACCTCAGCCCACTAACTTAATAATCCAACACAACCAACCCAACCCACTAACTTAACATATCACCCAACCCACTAATTAACCCAAACTAAATTTAACCCATCAAACCTTACATAAACCAACCTATTAACTAAAATATTTCTTTTTTTTTAATACTAAACCCCCCCCCAAACAAACAAGTCTCCAGCAGCAAACAAAGAAAGAAAGAAGAGATCCAAGCTTCAAGCCGCCGAACCCCTCTTTCTCCTTCCAATGTGTGCGCCACCAACAGCCATCGTATGCGCCGTGTGAAATCAAGCTACAGGTAGTTGAGGTTTGGTTTTTGGGGTGGCTGATAATCATTTGGCTCGGGTATTTAAAGTGGGTTTCGGTTTGGGAGCTTGGTTGTGGTGTTAATGGTGGTTAATCCTTGGTTGCTTGATTGCTTGCCGGATATTGGAGTTTTTTTCTTGCTTAGATTGCTGAGTGTTCCTCTTTTTTTTCTTTTTTTTTTGCTCTTCACCCCTATCAAATGAGGGGAACCCTCTTCTTTTTTTTTTTAGTCAAAAAAACCTCCCCTATGGTGTAGTTTTTTTTTCTCCTTTTATTTCTACCATTTTGCTTGTTTTTTATGCTATTTGCAGGTAGTAGGTGAAGAAGGAGCAGCCACCCATGTTTGTGGCCTGAAAATCTGGGAAGTGAATGCCCCAAATCACGTAATCTGTCAAAATGACCAAATCACAAATGCAGCAAAACTTCTGGGGCTAAATGTAATTTTTAGAAAATTTAGGGTTAAAATGAAATTTAATGAAAGTTTAGGGGTTTAAGTGAAATTTAAAGAAAGTTTAAGGGTCAAAATGAAATTTAGGAAAAGTTTAGGGGTCAAAATGTAATTTTTATTTTTAAAATTTTTTTTTTTGAAATTTTGAAAATTAAACACAAACTCTAGTCGGACAAAAATTTAGTGCTTACACATAACATAAACATTATCTTAAACATTATATTCATACATGCGATAAATAGGCTTTACACAGAGACTAGTCTTCCTTGGCAACGAGACACCAAAGTTCTCTCTCATGTCCAATTCATTTAACGACATTCCACCAGGTAGCTCCCAATCAAAACAATGGACCAATTGAGCTAGAATAAGTTTAACTGTGATTAACCCTAATTTCTTCCCTGGGCATAATCTACGTCCTGCACCAAATGGAATGAGTGCAAAATCATGTCCATGAAGGTCTATATTACAATCAATAAACCTTTCTGGAGAGAACTCTTCAACATTATTGGACCAAACATTAGGATCTCTCCCAATTGCCCAAATGTTTACTAAGACCCTAGACTTTTTTGCTATGTAATAACCATCAATAACTATGTCCTCCATTGACTCACGAGGAATTAGTAAAGGTGCAATAGGATGCAACCTTAAGGTTTCTCTCACGACCATGTCTAGGTACTCCAATTTTGGTAAATCATTTTCCTCCACAATTCTCTTATTCCCGAAAATGCTTTCTAACTCTTGTTGGAGTTTCAGCATTACCCTCGGCTGCCTTATGAGCTCTGATAATGCCCATTCTAATGTGGCAGCTGAAGTGTCGAAGCCACCGACAATCATATCTAATGTTATGGCTTTGATGCTATTCCGATCCATTATATCACCATTGGAATTTATTGTTTGATTTAACTCTGTAAGCAACGTACCGACGAAATCATCTTGCTTTTTCTGTAGATGATCTTTAATGATTGTCTCAAGGGCTTTGTCAAGTTTTTCACCAAGTGTCTGTGTGGAGGCTTTAATTCCCTACATAGTTGAAAATAATCAACACATTCACTCAGTGGTTGTTCGTAATGTATATTGCTAATTTGTATTGATATGGTATATTAAAATACATAGCAACACCATACCTGTAGGTCGAAAGCACCAAGAAAAGGCACAAAATCTGCAAGATTGAAAACTCCTGCAATTTTAGTAAGCTCTTCAATAAGCTCGTTGAGGTTAAATTCCTTATACTTCTTCACAGACCCCAAAACCATTTTCAAAGTCATCTCTGCATTAATTTCTGCTAGCTTCTTACTGATGTTAACCACTTCCTTTGCTGTTGCAGCTTCCTTCAAAGATTCAGTGAAATGCATTAGCACTTCCTTCCTCGTAGGTGCATACGATTCAATTTTCGATGTAGTAAAAAGTTGCATATTACAAATCTTCCTCACACTGCGCCAATATGGTCCATGTTCTGTGAATGCTATGCCCCTTTGGCTATTAGAAATTGATTGTAGGACTTGAACTTTTGGCCTACTTGCGAAAATAGCGTCATGTGTCTTAAGAAACATCTCGGCGACTTGAGGGGATGAAACAACAACAGTTGGCACAGAACCTAGCCTTATGGACATAATAGGACCATATTTTTTGGCCAAGCGATAAAGGGATTGGTGTGGAAGCATGCCTAACAAGTGGAGATTTCCAATGATGGGCAAGGGTCGAGGACCAGGGAGGGCTTTCCCTTTTTCTTTGCCATGTTTCCTTGATGAAATGTAAAATAGAATGTAGAAGAAAGAGCAGAGAACTGCAAGGACTGTGAGAAGAGTTGTTGCTAAAAGTGCCATTCTTGTTAATTAATTCACATAAAAGATACGCTTCTATTGTCTATTGCTTCCCCTTTTTACTTATACATTTATATATCAACTATCAATTTTTTATAGATATTTTCTATATGTTTAAAAAGAAATGGAAAAAAAGAGTGGGACAACTCTTCAGCCATCATATTTGACTTCAATCTTTATTACTAACCATCACAAATTATTTTATTGATGATTTATAGACTAAAATAATTTAGGCCTAATTTAGTTGCCTTTTAGAAACGTTTTTGATATAGAAGTATTTTAAACAAGATATTTTTATGCTTTTTAAAAGTGTTTTAGGGAAGTATACGAATAAAATTTTAATTTTTGCTCAGAAGTGTTTTTTAACGTAAAAGTGCTTCTAAGAAGCAACGTTGAACTCAATGACGGATGCAGAAAATTCTTTTTAAGGGGACTAGAATTAAATTGTATATTTTTATGATAGTAAAAATACAATTTTACCATTTTAATAGTCTATATCTTTATAATTTTAAAGGAATAAATCAAATTTTATTATTTTAGGGAATCAAAGTACAATTTTACTAGTATTAATTTAAATTTTATAAATTAAAAAAGTTTAAATAGACAATTTTCTATTTTAGAGGACCGGAGTCCCTACTAGTCTCCCTTAACTCTACCATTGGCTGAACTAATGTATTTTATTTTTAAGTTAGTAGTTTCTTGTGTTACATATGTTTTAAATTATTTTTATTTAATTCATTGTATGTTTTCATTTAAATAATGCAAGTGCTTAGTACACTTAAATTTTTATTTCATAAAATGTAAATTAATTAAATATTTTATAATCAAAATAAATATAAAATGAAATTTAATATTTATCTGAATTTATTTATTTAAAAACTTTATTTAGTTTTAATATAATAATATAAATAATAATTAAAATCATAGTAACAGTGTGATTCTATATGAATATAAAGCATGATTTAATATTTATGAGAGTTTAATTATTCAAAAATTTAGTTTTTAACATAATAATAACATTTTGTTTAGTCAAAAATAATATAAGATAATAAAATATTTCTTATTTATAGATTTAAATAGTTTAAACTATAATGTAAGTGTAATTCAAGCTGAACATAAAAGAATAATTTAATATTAAAATTTTAAAGTATTAAAATTTTTCAAACTAAATATTAATTTTAGAAAACGTTTATTTAAATTTTTAAAACTAGTTTTAAAATTTTTCCAAAAACCAAATTTAAATATTTTATATCTTAAACATGTTTTAAATTTAAAATAAAAAATATTAATTAAAAAGTAAATTAAAATTGAATAAAATATAATCAAATCAAACACGTTGAAATTCGGTTTTATATTGAGACGTGATTATTAAAATATTTTATTGTTTGATTATTTATTTAAAAGTTTTACAATAATAAATAATGGATTATAAAAATTTTCAAAAATTTAAAAATTTTAAAAGATTAATTAAGCTTCTCAACTTAACTCGCACTGATAGACTATGTGACATCATAATAATATAAAAAACAACTAAACCATCACATAAAAATTATATAAAATACCACTATGTAACTATTATTAGCATGTTAAATACAATTATGATAAAAAGAATATGATGAGAAATATGAAACAGATTTGAAAGCTATTTTAACATTATTTTAACGTTGTTATCTCTTGTACGTAACCATATAAATGACACAATTTTTTGTAAAAAAAAAAATTTGAAGTAATTTGAATACAATATAACGTACCCGCGTTTCTCTCATTTTTCATTTTCAATATTTTCATCTTTCTTTCCCCACATTTACCCTTTCCACCAAAGCCCCCTTTTCATTTGAAATCGTTGAACCTCGCTGCCTAAAATAATTTTTAGGGTAAATTATATTAATAATAACCTAATTATTAGTATTTCATCTCCACTCAATTGTAGGGATAACAATGGAGTACGATGAGAGTGGATGTTATTAAATTCATCATTGTTTCACAATTGACACGTTTTCTTTCAAGTCTCGTTCCGCTTACGATAGATGAATAATTTTAGAATTCACTACCACCTCTATGAATGTTGGATACATCCATCTCGGCTCCAGCTAGTCCCATTTTAATTTAATTTTTACTAGTTATTTTTAATATCAATATTTTTAAAGTCAAGTAAATAATTAAACATAATTTTTCAGGAAAATATTTGAACATAAAATAAATGAAATTTTCTATAATATATTATCACATTTTTACCACTCTATACCCACTGTCTAAAAAAGAAATTCACCTCTTCCCACATCCACTTTTCAAAAAAAAAAAATTCACTCTATATGGAGCGAATTGGTTCAAAACCCATTGGATGGTTTGAGTTTTGTCATCTTTACTCAACTATGAAAAGTTACAAAATGATTGTCCAACTATTCAATTTTGTCTTTTTCGATCACTGACGGGCTAAGGTGGCTGCTTATAAAATTGGAATAAACTTTAACCCTCAACATTTATAAATTATATCAATTTAGTTTAGAATCTAAAAACAATTTAACCCTGAACATTTATACATTGTGTAATTTGGTCTCTCTCTCTCTTTTTTTTTTGCAATTTTTTTTCTTTGCGGAATCAATGGTTAATTTTCATGTTTTGTATATTTTTAATCAAATTTAGCTGATATTTTTTTAGTTTTTTAAGTGAAATGGCCACAAAGAAAAGTAAAACAACAAAAAGACCAAATTACATAATGCGTAAATGTTTAGAGTTAAATTTTTTTAGAATCAATACTAAATTAACACAATATATAAATATGAAGGTTAAAGTTGCTATTATGTTAAATTTAAAAACTTGTCACTATTAGCCAGGTGGTGACTAAAATTAAATAATTGGGTAACTATTATGTAACTTTTCATAATTGAGTGACCAAATAAAATTTACTAATAGTTAAGTGATTATTAATGTAATTTTCTCCAACTTTTGTTGCTAGTTATTGATAGACAACTCTAGGCTATTTTACCCAAATAACTCAAAAAAAAATAATTAATTACGTAAATGACCCTGATTCAAAAACAACTACCTAAATAACCTGAAATAAACAATAAAATTGGGTTATGGGGACTAGATGACTACATCACTATTTTTTTTGTTAAAAAAAATAATTTTTGAGGTTTTTGACACTAGATGGTCGGCACCCATGTATTTTTTCAAACTGTATCATACTGATATATGTTTATACCAATATTTTTAAAAAAAATTTAGGGTCCTAGTGCACTGCTGACCGGCACCTCTTTATCTAATTAAAAAAATTTTGGGGTGTCAGGTGCCGGCCAACAAAGACCCAAACTCACCTAACAAAAGGGGATGAGAATATTGCAACATTAACCCTCCTTGTTTTCCCATTTTTTATTTCTCAAGTTTGATTACACATTTTATATTTTAAAATAATATTAGACTACTTATCATGTTATTAATTATAATTTCATCACTCACATTATTGTTAAATTTTAAAATTAATTTAAATTTAATATACACAATTAAATTAGATTTTTTTATAAAATTAGAACTTGCTTTATTGGTTTTCATCTTTTATAATAATTCAAACAAAAATTGTTAAATTATTATTTCTTTTATTTTAAAAATAACATGTAATATATTTATAAATTTAGAAACAATTAAATAGTATTTAAAAATTTAATTTTAAATAGATTTAAAATTTTTAAATTTAGAAACAATGTGTAATATATTTATAAAAGAAACTTACCTTATATATTAAATTAATTTATAAAATTAAATTTTAAAATTAAAAATTTTAAAATATAAAAATAATTTTATATTTTAAAATTTAATTTTATAAATTAATGTAATATTACACGTTATTTTAAATTTAATAATAATGTGAGTGATGCAATAATAATTAGCATGATAAGTAGTCTAATATTATTTTAAAATATAAAATATGTAATTAAACTTGAAAAATAAAAAGATAGGAAAATTGTTGGGTGAGTTTGGGTCTTTTTTTAACGACACCTGACACCCCAAAAATATTTTTCAATCAGATAAAAGGGTGCCGGCCATCAGTATACCAGCACCCCAAAATTTAGTATGAGACAGTTTAAAAAAACATACATGTGTGCTGGTTATTTAGTGTCTAAAATCTCAAAAATTATTTTTTTAACAGAAAAAGAAAAGTAGTGACAACCATTTAATTTTCATAATTTAATTTTACTATTCATTTCAAATTATTTAGATAATTATTTTTGAAGCAGGATGATTTATATAAATAATTATTATTTTTAGGTTATTTGGGTAAAATAGCGACAACTCTAAGTTCTATGAAGTGATGGAATCTTTAAAATGTCATGTTTTTCGCCTTGTTGAAAGGAAAAATGATAAAAAGGTTGTAACAATGGAGAATCTGCAGCTTTTTCTGCTTTCCTTTCATCTTTTCCCATCAAAATATTAGACCATTCAGATTCCTAAAAAAACAAAAAACAAAAAAACCAAAGGGCGTAGCTGTGTAACTGAAAATTTCACTTCATGTTAAGCTACACGCATTATTTATGAGAAAAAAATTTGTATATAACAAGGTTATTTTTAGAAATTTAGTCATTTTATTTTTAAAATTTTAAAATTTAAATTTAATTATTAATATTTTTTAAAATTGATTGTTGTGACATTTTAAACTAAATATAAAAAATTACTTATTTGATTGTTATATATTGACACGATTAATTTTTTTTATTTAATTAGTTGCTATGACATTTTAAAATAATAAATAGAAGTTACTTACTTAGTAGCCATGTAATTAAAAAAGATATTGTAATTAGCTTGAATTTAACCCAAAATCAGTTAATAATATTAATAATTGAACCTAAATTTTAAAATCTAAAAAGTAAAAAATTAAATTCCTAAAAATATAAATATAGAGACAAAATTCATAATTTTGAGAACTACAATAATTATAAGCATATTTTAACCTATGTAATAATTATTGTAATGACCCGATAGTTAGGGAGATGAAAAGTATAGTTTTGGGACTCCGTTTCCATAAACCGGATCCATAAATATTTTTATTAAATATTTACAAAATTATATTAGAGACAATTAATCTTTTGTTTTGGATTAGTAATTTTATGAAATTAGGACTATTAAGGTATAGAGACTAAATTGCGTAAAGGTTAAAAGTTGAATTATAGATTTAAAATAAATTAAAGGGCTAAAGTAGCAAGTATACCTTCATTTTAATTGTAGTGGAATGCCATTTAAGTTAACTTTAATATATATTATAATAATAAATAAAAATTAAAGTAAAATAAGTGAAATAAGAATTAAAGTGGAAGGAATAGATTTATTTCATGCAAACATTAAAAGAAAGAAGAAAGAAAATAGCAAGCGAGATGCTTCGTTAGGGATTCAAATTTAAATTGGTTAGTTAATTTAGTTCATTTTTTTGTAATTTTACATTTTTTTAAAATCTCGGTACTTAGTGCTAGTTAACTTATGTTATAATTTTAGTATTGTCCAATATTGATGATGTTAACATTGTTGATTTATTAGAATTTTAAGGGTTAATTTGATAGATTTTAATGTTAGAAATGAAAAAGGACTAAATTGTGGAGTTAATTGTTTATTTTGAACAATATGGACTAAATTGTGAAAAATTCAAAATGTAGGGATAAAATTATAAATAAGGAGCTACATTTAGCTTAGAGTGAAATTAGTATAAAATTTTGAGGTTAAATGTGGAGATTTAATTAGTCTCGATTTAGGGACTAAATTGAAGATTAAGCAAAATGCAGTATAAAATTTGAGTTGTATATTATTAATTTATTGTAATTATTTTATTCTGTAGTGAACATCGCTCCAGAATCCTCGAGTAAAAAGGGGAAAGACAAGTCGACGTCGAGTAGCTCGAAATATAGGTTTGTGTTTCTATAATCTGAAATAAATTACAAATTATTGCATATTGAATTGTTTGCATATGGTAAGTATTTGAGGCGAGTACTCTTGTATTTTGGGCTAAATTGAATCAATAGATGATTAGAATGACTGATTATGAATATTGTAACACCCCGAATTTGGGCCTAGAAGTATTGGGCCTTGAGTGTGGGTTTGTAAGGAGGTTTTATATAGGTATTTAATTGTGCAATGAAATGACACAATGAAATGTCCGCTTTGGTGGTTAATGGCCCTGAGAAGTGTTAGAGAAATCTTGGGTTCAAACTTGGGCTTTAGCAAAAATTTTGTATTAAGTGAAAAAAAAAACCTGGATGCTTGGATGAGGGTTTTTAAATTATTGTGTTAAATAAATAACACAAAGAAGCTTGTAGTCTAGTGGTTGTGGCGTCATTAAGGTTGTATGGGAGTCTGGGTTCAAGCCTTGGCCCTTGCAATTTATTTTGGGTTTTTAAAGGGAACCTGGACTTTGGCCTTTAGACCTTATAATTAATTAGGGATAAAATATGACACAAAAAGCCTTGTGGCTTAGTGGCAAGTAGTGTGTGGAGCATTTAAGGGGAGGCATAGGTTCGACTCCCATGGCAAGCAAGGAGCATTTATTTTGCTAACAGGGGGCGGCAAGAGTTGGTGTTGAATTTAAACTCTAATGTTGGAGGATCCCACATCGGAAGCTAACATAAGAGTGGATCTGGTCGGCTTTAAATAGAGAGAACCATGAGGAGAGTAGATGTACCTTTCTTGGTGATCCCTTTCATTTGTATGGCGTGCTCGTTTGGGTTGGGCGTCGGCTAAGAGTGCTCGAGTGTGGATTAACTCCAGGTCTCCTATCGGTGTGTATTTCTTACTACTCTAGGCTGTAGGATGGCTACTTGAGACGCGATGGGTGAAAGGGGTCATGTGGGCCTAATGGGCCTACAGGCTCAATTGGATAAGTTGTTTGATTGGGTAGTAAATATTGGGCTAGGCTAGGTGAATCTAATATTTGTGGTTAGATTTGGGCTAAAAGGGCCACACGAGCATGTGGGCCCATTTGGGTAGAGAATGGGCTTTAGAGCCATTAGTATTGTTATCCATGTTTAGAATTCTTTAGTTTACTAAAATTACCAAAATACCCTTAGTTTGTAAAAATCTTTGAAATACCTCGATTTGTAAAATTCTTGAAATACCTTCGACTTGTAAAATTACCAAAGTACCCCCAATTTACAGAATTATCGTTTTACCCCCAATTTACATAATTACCGTTTTACCCCTGATTTACATAATTATCGTTTTACCCTTGATTTCTGAAATTCTTGTTTTACCCTCGATTTACAAAATTACTAAAATACCCTTAGTTTGTAAAATTACCAAAATACCCTAGTTTATAAAATTACCAAAATACCCTTGGTTTGTGAAATTACGAAATACCTCAATTTGTAAAATTACCAAAATACCACGATTTACAAAGTTCTGAAATACCCTTGACTTTCTAAAAATTATAGAAATACCATTGGTTTACAAAATTCTTGAAATACCCTTAGTTTGTAGATTTACCAAAACACCCTTGTAGGATGAAATGACTAAAATACCCTGTTAGGTAAAAAATAGTAAAGCCCTGTAGGGTAAAGTGACCGTAATACCCCTGTATGGTAAAATGACGAATATGCCTTATGTTCCGTATGGTGATGTGCTTAGGATTTACATATATTGATATTGGAATAGTTGAGTTTGAGTGGCGGTGGTGGTTATCGTAGGTGATTGATTATGGAAGCGTTTCAACTTCAACCCGTAATGGTGTGTACTAACCTCGTAATAGCTTAGATTAATATTTCTTTGAAAAGTTGAAAGCTTCATATTTTAGTGATTCGGAATTAATATTTAGATCTATTTTCTCACGCACGTTTAAGTTGGATTCTAGCGGATATGGGGTAGGAAGGTATTTGGAGCGTTCTTCAACGAGTAGATCTCTTGGTAAGTATTGAACCTTCTTTCCATTTGTATCTTGTGGTTTAAGAAAAGCAAAAACCCTCTCGTCGACTAAGGCTAAAAGGGTTTTGGTGTTATTTGGTTTGTTGGTGCTAGTGAGGATTAAAGGCTACCGATCGAGGGTGTGTGAAAAGCTTGGATCATCGGAGTGACTAAATCTAGTCATCAACTTGGCAAAGGTATGAACCCAAGGGCCATTGTGGATGGTGGCGAATGTGTAAGTGATGATAATAGGTAGTTTTCGATTTGGTTTAATAATAACATGGTCTAATCTATAAGTGGTTGATTATAGGAGAAATCGCATAGGAGATCTCGTCAAGGAATATCGCAAATCGTGTGTAACGAACCCTTTTCATAGCTTAAAGTGATAAATGCGAAAAGTCGAAATACCAAAATTCGGCATTTCGAGGACTTGTGAGCAATGACGCTCACTAGTTAGTTAGAATCGATGAGATAATGATCGGGAACAATGGAAACGGTAAGGACGTGTTTTTGGCGTTCACGGTAAGTTGGGCCTCGAGGGGCTGAAATAGGGCCCAATAGGCTTTCGAGCCCATTTGGGTAAAATTGGTAGAAAACGGAAATCTGTTAAATTGCCTGTTAAGACTATTAATACTATTATAGATATAGGCTAAATGGGCTTAGATAACAAAATCGGCTAAGTAGGGCCCATTAGGGGTTTTAGGCCCAATAACTCGGTTTCGTTAAAAGTGGGCTAGAAACGCGGTTAAACAAATGAATAGTTAGTAACTGATGATGAACATGGAAAAATCCCTAATTTTTGGTAAAATTATAGAATTACCCTTATAATATGAAAATGACCGTTTTGCCTCTAGGTAAAAATGACCATTATACCCCTAGGGTTTATATATGAACTTAATGCATGGGATTTTGATAAACATGATATGTATGATATGCACATGACATGTATGATATGCACATGATATGTATGATATGCACATGAGATGTTCATAAATGCATTGGGTTGGGTTTTTATATGGATGGAGGAAGTGCAAAAGGGCTTATGCCCCAGTTATTAAAGGGCTTATGCCCCAGTTATGATAAAGGGCTTATGCCCCAGTTATGATAAAGGGCTTATGCCCCAGTTATAAAAAGGGCTTTTGCCCCAGTTACTATATGATAAAGCAGCTATGCTGCCAGTGGAGAGTTATGGCGGGGTGGGTCGAGTTAATCCCCACATGGTGTGTTGGTTGGTACGGGTGGAGAGTAGCGGATGGTGGGTTGAGTAGTCTCCCCAATTGGGCTTGCATTCTTTCATTGACATTATATGTGATATTGAAATGGGCCTATGGGCCATACCGTTTACAATAAAGGCTTCGGCCCAGTAATATGAAATTTGAAAAGGCTTCGGCCCAGTGTTATGAAATATGAAATATGAAAAGGGCTCAATAAAAAATTAATATGATAAAAAATTCTGATTCTGATAAGGTCATCAAAACAAGATGAGCGAAGACGCTCAATAAAAAAAAGATTTTTTTTCTTCCCCAACCGGATTCGATTCTTTTGAAGGGTAAGCCTATTTATTTACGGTTCTAAGAGCGATAGTTCTAGTGGTCGACTCGCTTCTTTCAAACTGTTTCTCATTATTAAGAAAGGGTAACGAAGATAAAATACGAGCTTGTTTTATAGCAATAGTAATTAATCGTTGTTGTTTTAAGGTCAATCTATTTACTCGCCTAGATAATATTTTTCCTTGTTCACTAATAAATCGACTAATTAAACTCATGTTTCTATAATCAATTCGATCCCCCGATTGGATCGGGGGCAAACGCCTACGAAAAGATCGCTTGGATTTAAGAAAGAGTCGCTTGGATTCGTCCATTTATATGTTTGGAAATATAAAATATGGTAGCAATGAGGGTACATTGGTTATACACTTAAGATGGATGTTTTGGCATGTTTTAAGCATGTTTAAACTGTGTTTGAATAGGTTAAATGACTAGTAATTGGATTGATTACTGTCCAAGTAAATATGAACTAGTAAAGTTGAGTTTTAAGGTGCATTTAGGTACACACGGTCTATCACACGGCTGTGTGGCTTTCGAAATTGGGACACACAGCCGTGTGACACACATGGCCTGGCCACATAGTCATATGTCTTGTAAATTTTAGTGTAGGTTTCACACGGTCTGGCATACAGCCTGCGACATGGTTGTGTGACCCAAGTCAGTGAGTTACATGGGTAGAGATACGGGCTGGGACACGGTCGTGTGTCTCAAATCAAAGAGTTACACAGATAGAGACACAGGTAGGGACATGGTCATGTGTCCCAGCTTCGAAAGCCGCACAACATGGGGCATATCACACAGCCATGTGACCCCTATTTCTAATATTTTTGGAAATTTTCCCAAACCCTTTTGAATTATTTCAAATTAGTCATTGTTAATTTTTTTATTTTATTTAGGGTCTCGTAAACTCGTATTAAGGACTGTAAGAGTATTTTTACGCTAATTCTAAATGAAGTGGCAAAATTTAAATGGGTAAAGTAAGTCATTCTACTAATATCATTAAAAGTATATAGCCAGAATATAGTCCAATATTCTGATGCTAATAATTGGAATAGTCTTGTTTGGTATCCAACTTCTAGCTTTCAAGAGGGGATAAATAGTGGTAAGAGTGTAAATAGTGAAAGACTAAATTTAGCATATCTTATTACTTGATTGTATAAGATAATAATATTGAAGAATTAGATTAGCATGTTCTGCTTTCTGTATAATATGAATGTTAATAGTTACTATGCATATTTGATTATGTTGAAATTAAATGTTCTGATCGATTAGTAATGCTCGTGACCCTAATTTGAATACGAAAGTGGGTTAAGGGTGTTACATTTAATGGTATCAGAGCTATAGATTTAGCAGATTCTCAGACTAAATGAAGTTCAAAATTGAGTCTAGAGGTACATGACAACATTAAATCAAGTCTGAGTCAGAATTTGGATACTGATTGTAATTATTTTGTTTTATAGTTAAAACATGACAACTAGATCAGATAATAAAGTTGAATAAGAGTTTTACTCTAGCGATGATTATACTAAATATTATGAAGAAATTGAGTAGGTAACACCAAGTGCTAACCCAGCTGGTGCTCAATAACCTAATGTTGAGCGAGGTAATAATGAGGGAGTAAGTGATTCCTATTTACTTCGAGTTATTGCTGATGCTCTTCAGCCTGTTGCGGGAACTACTTCTACTACAGTACCTGAACCTACTATTCGACAGGCTCTAATAAAAGAGTTGCAGAGATATGGTGCGACTGAGTTTTTAGGGTTGAAAGGGGTTGACCCTTCAGCAACTGAAGTTTGGATTGAATCTACTAAACGCATCTTACAACAACTCGAATGCAACCTTCACGAAAGTGTAATTTGTGTTGTTTCTCTACTGCAATGAGAAGCTTATACTTGGTGGCAGTCAATAACATGCTCACGAACCTATCGCACGGGCTGATTGGGAATTCTTTCAAAAGGAACTCCAAAAGAAATACGTTAGAGAATTGTATCTCGAAGATAGGAAACATGAGTTTTTACTGTTAAAACAGAGCAAAATGACGATGGTTGATTATTAACGGGAGTTTTTACGACTTAGTAAGTATGCTGCTGAATTTGTCCCATCTGAAATTGAAAGTTGTAAACGATTTTTGCATAGGCTACATGATGAACTTCGAGTACAACTAGTATCACATCGAATCACAGAGTTTGTTAATCTAGTTGAACGGGCAAAAATGGTAGAACAAGCTTTGGGTCTTGATAAAAAGGCTGAGATTACTCGTACAGTTGGAAAACGGTTAGGAGCTGCTAGTTCGCATCCACAATCCAAGAAAACTAAAGATTTTCGTGGTAGTTGGAAATCAACCTTTAAGTTTGACAGATCTGATAGAAATCGAGATCGACAATCGACTGTGTCTTTGGATAGTGTACAAGGCCTGTCCCGAGATATTGAAATTTTGAATTGTGTACACTTTGGGAAAAAGCATAAGGGTGATCTTGGAAACTAACACGACCTTGTTTTCGTTGTGGATCGACGGAGCATTTCGCTCGAGAGTGTCTGAAAAATGATAATGCTACCTATGTTTCTTCTCAAAGGTCTATACCTTCATTTAGGGGTCATGGATCAATTCATGGTGGTTCTTTTTCCGGAGGCAATGTTAGAAAGTGAAGTGATGCTATTACTCATTAGACTGAGGCTAGAGCGCCAACCCAAGCATATGTTGTATAAACACGCGAGGAAGGTGACACTACCGACGTTGTTGCATGTACTTTTTATTCCATTCAGAACTTGTTTATGCTTTGATAGATCCGGAATCTTCACACTATTATATTAATGCCGAGTTAGTCAAATTGGGAAGTCTAAAATCTGAGACATCTAGAGTATCTATGGTTGTGTCATGTCCTTTGGGGCAGTCCGTATTAGTTCACCAAGTGTGTAGGTGATGTCTGCTAGAAATTCAAAACGTATCTTTCCCTGTTGATTTGTTGATAGTGCCATTTGGTACTTTTGATCTGATTTTGGGTATGGATTGACTTACTAAACATGGAGTGATTTTAGACTGTCGTAAAAAGAAGTTAGTGGTTCAGAGTGCAGATAGTATCATGATTTAGGTGAATGGTGTTCGAACGAGTGATTCAACTCTTATCATTTCAACAGTTCGAGTTAATAAACTTCTCAATCAAGGCTATGAAGCTTTTCTGGAACATTTCATTAACTCGAATTCTAATGATAGTCAGAGTAGCAAGATTTGTACTATTTGTGAATTCCTTGACTGTTTCCCGAAGAATTACTGGGATTACCACCAGATTGAGAGGTTGAATTCGCAATTGAAATGTTTCATGGTACGGCTTCGGTGTCAATGTTTCCTTACCATATGACACCCACAAAGTTGAAGGAATTGAAGTTGCAATTGCAAGATTTATTGGATCGCGGCTTTATACACCTTAGTATATCACCTTGGGAAGCTCCAGTATTATTCATTAAAAGAAAGATGGCTCGGTACAACTTTCTATAAACCATCGGCAATTGAATAAGTTGACAATTAAGAATTGATACCCCTACCTCATATCGATGACTTGTTTGATCAATTAAAAGAAGCTTCTGTCCTTTCTAAGATCAATTTGAGATCTGGTTAGCATCAGCTGAAAGTAAAAGATAGTGGTGTGCTAAGACAGTGTTTTGTATGTGTTATGGCCATTATGAATTCTTGGTGATGCCTTTTGGGTTGACTAATGTTCCTGCGGCATTTGTGGATCTTATGAACCATATCTTCCAACCTTCTTTGGATCAATTTGTGTTAGTTTTCATTGATGACATATTGATCTACTCGAAATCTGAATCTAAGCATGAACAACATCTTAGAATTGTTTTGCAATTGTTGCGAGAGAAATAATTATATGGAAAATTTAGTAAATGCGAATTTTGGTTATTGAAGGTTGTGTTTTTGAGACATGTTATCTCAACGGATAGAGTTAGAGTGGATTCAGAAAAGATTGAGGCCATTGTTCAATGGAAAGCATCGAGAAATATGTTAGAAGTCCGCATTTTTCTTGGTTTGGCTGGTTATTTCTGAAGATTCGTAAATAGATTTTTGAAGGTAGCTTTACCAATGACAAAGCTGTTGTAAAAGAACGTTCAATTCGTTTGGAGTTATCAATGTTAAGAAAGTTTTGAGAAATTGATGCAGATGTTGACTAAAGCACCGGTTCTAACTTTACCAGAATCGAGAAAAGATTTTGTGTTTTATAGTGATGCTTCCTTGAGTGGTCTCGGTTGTCTTTTAATGCAAGACGATAAAGTGATTGTGTATGTGTCTCATCAACTAAAAACGCATGAACATAATTATCTAACACATGATTTAGAGTTAGTTGCTGTGGTTTTTTCTCTAAAGATCTGGAGACACTATTTGCTCTATAACACCCCAAACCCGGCCTAGACGTTATGGTCGAATCCAAAAATGTCACAAGGTAGGATTTTGAAAACCGGAGTCGTCTCGTTAAATCATTCAAGATTCATAATTCAATTCGTATAAAACTATTTTTAAAGTCTTTTTTAATTCATTTAATTGTCAAAACATAATTTACAGTGGAAGTCTTAAAACCGATATAATTTAGAAACCCAGTTCGTGTTTTTAGAAAAGCCTTTGTTTTCATAAAACCGTGTTTTTCGTCAATGCAATGCAATGAAAGAGTTAAAAACGCATCCAAAAACCAAAATAAAATCCGATAGTCTGAAGAGTCCCAAAAAATTACAAACTCTCAAATAAAACTAGAAATATAACCAAAACCGTAAAATTACTAAGTAAAACAGTTCTCGACCAAGTGGTCACCGTTGAGCCTCCGTCGCACCAACCCGTATAAGCTAGTGGATTAACTGTACGGAACAAACAAAAAAATGTAAATTTTCATAAACTCAGTGTGTAACCCAACAGAAATAGACATGTAATACATTCACTAATCTCATATACAGTCAAATATAGATTCAGACTTAAGTCCTTTCCAGATATAGATAACAGAATCAGCTATACATAACATGTCATATTCGCATAGCTTATATACATTAACCAAAATCCTCCCACTACTAGTCTATTCTATACATGCCATAAGATAATCCAAAACATAGCAGTACCAAACAGTGGATAGTGATAGTGTGACTAGTTGCTGACGATCCCCGAGCCTGTAGCTTCCAAATGAGATCTATAAAATAGAGGAAACAAAGTAAACGGAGTAAGCATTATAATGCTTAGTAAGTTTTAAGCAGTGTCAACAGATAACAATCAAATTATAACATAGTTGTTCGTATTTTTATTTCACTCTTCCTTCGGGCATACCATCCCTTTACCGAATATACACATCTCATCCTATATAATAGGCAGATAAATTCTCACTTGATAGTGATCTCTTATAAACATAGGTACATTACATATTCTCACCTAACTTTCCACATTGACCAAATGCACAATAATCATAGAACAGTCTTATTGCTTTACTCACATGTACATCACATAACGACCTTGTGATTTAGTCCAAATCAAGCTTAAATATAATCTCAAAATACATACCTGACCAACTTAATGCATTGAACGTATTTATTACCAATTGTTACTGTGAAGTCGTATAATCTTATGCTTTACTCGAATCTTCAGCGAAACCTTTAGCTCGAATAGTCCCCACTCGTAGTTAGCGGGTCTCACCCGGACAAAATCTCCACACGTAGTCATCGGGTCTTACCCGGACATAATCTCCACACGTAGTCATCGGGTCTTACCCGGAATATATTTCCAAGTTTCATGTACATTTAATCACATGTTACAACATTCACATCGACTGTCATATTTGTAATTCACTTGCCTCATCAAATATCTAATAATACACACCTTTCACATTTGGTCATTCGGCCACAATATACACACATCTCCTACATATTTCACATTAGCCATTCGACTTTACCAAATATACATATCTCATACATATTTCACACTAGCCATTCGGTTTTACCACATATACATATCTCATACATATTTCACACTAGCCATTCGGCTTTACCACATATACATATCTCATACATATTTCACACTAGCCATTCGGCTTTACCACATATACATATCTCATATATATTTCACCTTAGCCATACTGGCTTTACCACATATATATATCTCATACATATTTCACACTAGCCATTCGGCTTTACCACATATACATATCTCATACATATTTCACACTAGCCATTCGGCTTTACCACATATACATATCTCATATATATTTCACCTTAGCCATACGGCTTTACCACATATATATATCTCATACATATTTCACACTAGCCATTCGGCTTTACCACATATATATATATTTATCTTGTACATCAATTCCAGCAATAGCTTATAAGCAACTCAAATAGTTTCATCAATGTTTACAACAAAATCACATATTCACTACAAGCTGTTTTTCCTGAGCAATAGTCACTAAATTATTTATAAGTGGAGCTACAAAACTCAAAATCAATTTCCGTTAATTTTCCCTGAATATAGACTCATATATATTCCATTCATAAAATTTTCAGAATTTTAGGTTTGGCCAATCAATACCAGATTTTTCTTAAAGTTTCCCCTGTTTCACTATTTGACTAATCTGACCAGTCTTCACTACGAATCATATTTCTCATTGTACAGAATTCAAAATATGTTCTATTTGATTTCATTTGAAACTAGACTCATTAAGGAGTCTAAGCATATAAATTTTATCTTGTAACCATTTTTTTACAAATTATAGTGATTTTCTAAAAACAGGACAGGGGATTTCGGAGTCATTCTGACACTGTCTCACACAACTTTAAATATCTCTTTATAGGAAATTTCTTTGCTTACATGGTCTCTTTTATAAGAAACTAGACTAATTAAGCTTTGATTACATATTTTATTCAGCCTATAATTCCACACCAAAAATTTGTAGTGATTTTCTAAAATCACGTTACGGCTGTTGTCTTAAGCAAATTATTACAATTTGCTCTTAAATTTCCAAGTCCAAACACTTATGAACTTACCATTTGAGTTTAAGGCATATCATGGCCACATCATATCTTATTAAATCAACTCATTATGTCCTATTATGATTGAATTTACTCAACGTTTAATCACTTAAAACTTACCTCGGAAGTGGTCGACGATTAGATATCCACGGCTATTCGTTTACTTTCTCTTTTCCCCTATCCGACTTTGATCCTCTTTGCTCTTAAGCTTAAGTAAAACAATAGATTTGCTTAAGTACTTAACTAATATTATTCACTTAACAATCACATTTGGCAATCACATATCATTTAATCTACATCTAAAACAATAGATTTCAATATGTATCATATTTAATAAAACATGCCATGATTCGATTTCATGCTTATTTAATTTATATCTAATTCACATTCTAAATAAAAGTTTATCAAGCTTCCATCTTCATTTAACTATGTACCATTTAGAACTATCAATACTTTACACCCTTTAACAAATTATAATCAATTGTCAAATGCATCTTTGACAATTTAAACCACACAACTCAAATTCTTACAATTTAAGCTTAGAAATTTCTATTCATGTAAATTTTAGCAACATGGAGTCCATTAAACACTCCAAAATTCCATTTGAACAACAATTGTTCAACCTTCTAGCATAATTTCAATCTGGACAGCAAGCATTATTTAACATTCAGGTTGTTTTATTAGACCATCCGAATAGCTTAATTAACACCAATTTATAGCCCCTTGAACAATGAATTAAACCCATTCGATTAGCAACAAAAACTAATATTTAACAACCATTGTTTTCTTTTATTTCAAACATGCAGCAGACCAATTCCTCCACATATTACAGCACATTCAAATCAGCATTTACATGCTGGAACAATTTGTTTTCATCTTTGGAGTTTCCAGCGATCATTTATGCATTTAATTGTCACATTGTTACGTCACTACTAACAACTGAAACTTAGTAAGAATAACATAATATTTTAGCTATTAGACTCAATTTATCAACCCCTAATCGGCATGAAAATAGAACCATTAAATTGTTGATTTTGGACAGACATAACGAAGGCACAAAATTGGACGGTAGTAATTTTACAACTAATCAAAGAGCTTTTCTTTTCTACAACCCGCATCCATGCCTTCCAACCACAATCCATCATCATTTTTCTTTACAACAAAGTTAAAGATAGAGGGGAGCTTAGAAAACTTACCAACTTAGGATACAACTCTTAAACAAGCTAAATCCTTAGTTTCCTTCAACATGCAAACTGTCTCCATTTTTCTTTTTGTTGCAGCCCTCTTCCTCTTCTTCGATGGATTACCGAGTTACTTGAAATTTCAGCTACCTAACTAGCTAAAATCATAGTTTTTCCTCCTTCTAGCCATCTTCTAAGCCAAAAATTAAAGCAACCAAACTTTCTTCTTCCTCCCTCAAGTCACGGCAATGGAGGAGCAACCTAGCTAATTTTTTTTTGTTTCTCCCCTACTAACCACTATTATTTTATTACCCATGTTCTTTATTTTATTATTTCTAACATAAAACACTAACATAAAATGATTATAATACATTTCATCCCATAGCATGGCCGGCCACTACTTGTCATAGGTGGAAATTTGACATGCAAACCCATTATTTTCATAACATGCACTAATAGATCCTTATAGATTAACCCATCACATTTCAAAGTGTCACACATAAGTCCTATTAATAAAAGTCACTTTCAATTAACAAAATTCAAACATGAAATTTTCACACATGCATATATATACATATAATAAGCATCAAGTATGACGGTTAATTATTTTTATGACTCGGTTTTGTGGTCCCGAAACCACTTTTCGACTAGGGTCACATTAGGGGTGTCACATAACAGATATACAAAATCCTACCCCCATCCTCTACACACCAACTCTGACTATCCCAACACACCATGTGGGGTTAAAAGCACCCACCCGTCCCTACACACCATATCGTGCCATTTTGGCATATATCGATAAAGTGCAGCTATGCTGCCAGAATATAGGCGAAAATCGCCATACAGAACACTACCTCCATATATATAATCCCACCCCAAATACAGATACAGAATACAGATACAGATACAGTTATAACATGCTTATGTACAGATATCAGATGTACATTAAAGCAGAATAATCAAACATGCATAACAGTGTCCTACTCAGAACATACCATCAAAATATCAGATCACATATTCTGGGGTTTGATTAACACTTGCCGACCCAACGGTAGGCCCACAGTCGATCAAAATGACCCGTGCAACTCTAGGGAAAATTTCAAAAAATATGGGCCCACATGCCCATGTGGCTTGCCTGTGTAAGCCCACACGCCTAGATTGGTCTTGTCCGTGTGGCCTATACGCCCAACTTGGCCTAGCCCGTGTGGCCCACAAAGCTACACTCACACCACCACATGACTATGTCTTGCGCACAGTTTCCGCTTCATCAGACACACGGTTGTGTCTTACACAAGGCCTACCACACAGGCGACTACACGCCCATGTGGCGTCAATAGTAGGCATTTTCGTCTTTCACTAAAACATTATTTTTCGCATTTTGGAAACACATCTGATGTCGTTTTGATGCGCAAGTCCTCCCAATACCAACCAAACCTAAGAAACAGCATCTAAATGCCCAAATTCGGTACACACTTACGAAACTCAAACCGAAAATATTCCACAAACGGAGTCTTACAACATCAAAAAATGAATTTGAATACTTACCGCCAACAAAACAAAACCTCATCATTAACCACTTATCCAAAAAGCGTTAAGATTTTAACAATAAAAAACTTACCGAACAATCGAAAGAAAATAGCACAACAAGATGCAAGGATTCATTAACAGATCTAAAAATAGAAGAAAGTAACAAAATAGATGAAGAACAAAAGAACAAAGAAAAGCAAAAGAAAAATTGACATCAATTTTTTCCTGGAAAGAAAAGGATTTTTTTGAAAAATAAAAATAAAAATAAAATAAAAAAGATATCAAAATCCCACAAATTCCTCCCCGCTATCCCACTAACAACAACTAACTCAAAATTCTAACTCCACTGAAACTCTCATATGCACCTGAGCAAAAATAGCATGCTCGCTTGCGTAGGGATTTGAACACAGGACCTCCAACACACCAACTCCTTTACCACTCAAACCAGCATGCTCATTCTAATATGAATTAATAGAAAATTTTATAAAACCCACTAAACAAGGGTAAGGCTTAGATAAAAAATGACAAAATTAACAAATCTGAGACTTGAACCCAATACTTTATATACACCCCCAGAACACTTAACCACTGAAGTAGATACACAGTTGTGTCAAATATTTACAAAAATAGAAGTAAATTATTCAGAGCATTATAACTTTACCCCCTAAAAGAAATTTTGTCCTCGAAATTTACCTAATCAGAACATATGAGGATACTGCTGACGTATTGAGTCTTTAGGCTCCCACATGGCTTCCTTAATGCCATGATTCTGCCACAGAACCTTAACTAACGGAATGGGCTTCCTCATCAAAACTTTAACATCTCGATCTAGAATCTAAACTGGCTCATCCTCAAAAGCCAAATCTGATCTATCCCAATCTCCTCAACAGAGATAATGTGAGATGGATCAAACCGGTACTGCCTCAACATAGAGACATTATATACATCGTGGATACGGTCCAACTCCAGAGGTAACTGCAACTGATAAGCAACCAATCCCACACGCTTCAGAATCTGATACAGCCTAATAAACCTAGGGCTCAACTTGCCCTTACGACCGAACCTCAAAACTTTCTTCCACGGAGAAACCTTAAGAAAAACAAAGTCACCCACAGAGTACTCGATATCTCTCCTCTTCAAATCCACATAGGACTTATGTCTATCAGAAGCCACCTTCAGACGATCCTGAACCAGTCTAACCTTAACTTCAGTCTTAGAAACCAACTCAGGACCCAAAACCCGCCACTCACCCAACTCAGTCTGACATAGCGGAGTATGACACTTACGACCACACAAAGCCTCGTAAGGTGCCATCTGGATGCTAGACTGGAAACTGTTATTGTAGGCGAACTCAGCTAGCGGCAGATAATCCTTCTAACTACCTCAAAAATCAATCACACAACTCTGAAGCATACCCTCTAGTATATGAATCACCCTCTCAGATTGACCATCAATCTGAGGATGGAACGCAGTACTGAAGTCCAATCTCAAACCCTGAGCCTCATGCAATTTCTTCCAGAATCGAGAAGTAAAGTGAGGATCTCTATCAGAAATAATTAATACAAGAATACCATATAGTCTTACAATCTCAGAGATATAGAGCTTCACTAACTTTTGCAGAGAGTAGTTCGTCCGAACCGGAATAAAATGAGCAGACTTGGTCAATCGATCCACAATGACCCAAACAGAATCTTTCTTAGTGGGTGTCAAAGGCAACCCACTAACAAAGTCTATCGTTACTCATTCCAATTTCTAAAAGGAATCTTAACATGTTGGAACAAACCTGAAGGCAACTGATGCTCAGCCTTAACCTGCTGGCACGTCAGACAATGAGCAGTGAAATCTGTTACCTTTCATTTCAATCCCAGCCACCAGTACAGCTCACGAAGATCGTGATACATTTTATTACCACCGAGATGCATAGTATAAGGGCTACTATGCGCCTCCCTCAGAATCAACTATCTCATATCAAAATCATTCGGCACACAAATTTGACCTCGAAAACACAAAACCCTATATTTGTTCAACCAAAAATCTAAAGTACTGCCACTCTCAACCTGATGAAACCATAAACCTAGAGACTCATCCCCTAATTGCTTATCTTGAATCTGATCAATCCAAGTCGGCTTAACTTGCAACTCGGCTAACAAACCTCCATCATCAAACAGACTAAGACGAGAGAACATCACTCTCAAATCAGTCATCGCTCTACGACTTAGAGCATCAGCCACCACATTGACCTTTCCAGGATGATACTCTATCATGCAGTCATAATCTTTGAGCAGCTCAATCTATGGACACTGCCTAAGATTCAACTCCTTCTAGGTAAAGAGATACTTGATGCTCTTGTGATTAGTGTAGATAATACACCTCTCACTATACAAATAATACCTCCAAATCTTTAACGCAAAAATCACAGTAGCCAATTCGAGATCATGCGTCGGATAATTTCTTTCATGTGTCTTAAGCTGACGGGACGTATAAACCACAACCTTACCATCCTATATCAAAATACAACCTAAACCAACATGCGACGTATCACTGTAAACCACAAACTCTTTACTGGATTCAGGCTGTATTAGAATAGGAGCCTCAGTCAGAACAGACTTGAGATTCTCAAAGCTCGATTGTTGTACATCAGTCCAAACAAAAGGAACATCCTTACACAGAAGCTTAGTCAAAAGAGCTGTAATTAGAGAGAACCCCTCGATAAAACACCGATAATAACCCGCGAGACCTAGAAAACTATGCATTTTAGATATGTTCCTAGGCTGTTTCCAATCAAGCACAACCTATATCTTCCTCAAATCAACTCGGATCCCCTAAGCAAAAATTATGTGCCCTAGAAAAGTCATATTACGTAACCAAAACTCACACTTGCTCAACTTAGCATGGAGTTGTTTCTGACGGAGTATCTGAAACACTACTCTAAGATGTTCATCATGCTTATCCTCGGTCTTAGAGGAAACCAAAATATTGTCGATGAAAACCACAATAAATTGACCCAGATATGGCTGAAAGACTCGGTTCATTAGATCCATGAATGCCGCAGGAGCATTCGTCAGACTAAAAGGCATGACTAGGAACTCGTAATGTCTATAATGAGTCCTAAATGAAATCTTATAAATATCGGCTTTCTTTACTCTCAACTGATGATACCTAAACGAAGATCAATCTTTGAAAATATAAAAGTCCCTCAGAATTGATCAAACAAATCATCTATCCTCAAAAATAGATACTTATTCTTCACTGTCAGTTTATTCAGCTGCCAATAATCGATGCACATCCTCATGGTGCCATCCTTTTCCTTCACAAACAGAGCCGGTGTCTCCCACGGAGACAAACTAGAGCAGATGAAACCATGATCTGAAAGCTCTTAAAGTTAAGCCTTAAGCTCTGTAAGCTCTTTTGGTGCCATTCGATAGGGAGGGATAGACACTGGAGTTGTACCCGGTAGAAGCTCAATGCCAAACTCAACTTCTTGATTCAGAGGTAAACCTGGTAACTCTTCAGGAAAGACATCCAAAAAAATCCTTCACTATTCTGATATACCCGATAGAAGAGTCCTCAGAAATAGAAACACTAACGTAAGCCAAATACGCCTCACACCATTTTCGGACCAGTTTCTCAACCACAAGAGTGGAGATCACATTGGATAGATAATCTCGATGTTCACTAATCACAACCACCTCCTTATTATCCTTGGTCCTCAGAACGACCCTTTTAGTCGCACAATCCAAACTAACTCGATGCTCAACCAACCAGTCCATACCCAGAATTAAGTCGAACTCCTCAAACAGAAGCTCCATCAGATTTTCCAGAAATACAGCCCATTGTACCTCTAACGGAACATCTCTATAGAACAGACTACCCCAATAGACTCAGTACAGTTATCCCACTAGAAGTGTTCTCAACAGAAATACCCAGATTTTTAGAAACAATACTAGCTACATAGGAGTGTGTAGAACCTATGTCTATCAAAGCAGTATAAGGTACATCGAAAATAAAGAAAATACTCGTGATAACATCAAGAGCGTCTCTATCCTCACGATATCGAGCAGTATAAATAGTGCAGGCTATCTCATTTTAGTCTGATTAGCACCATTACCTGGTGCTCTCTGTCCATGACCCATACCATTACCACCCCTGACCGGTCCACGGCCCCTATAACAGCCCATTTTTAGTCAAAACGGAATAGTGGTTTTGGGACTACAAATTCAAATTTAAAATAATTATTTTATTATTATTTTAAGGTCTACAGTATGATAATAAGAATGTGTGAAAATTTTATTAAGAAATTTTATCGTTTAAATGTTCAATTTGATAAAAGGACTAAATTTCATAAAGTGTAAAACTTATGTTCTATTAGCTAAAGGTGTCTAATAGCTATAGAACTTTAAAGTGGAGATCCTTGTATGGTAATTAGTCCATTAATAAGTTAGTAGATGATAATGGCTTGGTATTTTGTGTAATTTTTAAAGTTTATAAAGGTTATAATAGTAATTTGGTAATTGAATGATAATTAAAATTAGTAAAAGGCATTCATCCTCTTCATTTCATCAAGCCACCACCAAAAATTCACGGTTCTTTTAAGCTAGGGTTAGACTATCATCATTTTTGCTTGATTGATCAAGCAAAGTGAAATACGGATTTAAATCAGGGAAAGAACAAGGTTTTAGACTAATTGATTTATTTCACCTTTTTTGCATTCGAGGTAAGTTCTGCTTTGTTATAATTGTATTTTTAATGCTTTGATATCGCATAAATTGTGAGTATGACTCTAGGGACATGTTCGACAACAATTCGACAAGTGTGAAATCCCGATTGAACCTTAGGAATAGATTAAGATACGAATAACATATCATTAGGGGTTATGTGATTTAGGTGCTGGTCCGTACGTCCTACCGGTGGTGGAGTTATTCGGCATGTGTTACGGATACTCGTCAGCTTGTGTGAGCAGCAACGTTTATCTTTGTCATGACCGTCAGCTTGTGGGAGCAGACCCATTGATAGCTCGAGAGTGGCACTTAGGGTGCGAGTTTTTCGAGTATCCGATAGAATTCTGAATGGTTCAACGGGTATATAGAAGGCATTGATGATTATGAGGCTAATAAGAGATGGTATGGGTATGTACATGAACCATAAAAGCTTTGAATCGAAGAAACTTGTTAATTTTATATCTAATCTTATGATTGAATATGTGGAAGGTTTGTGAATTAATACAAGTTATATATTGATATATTCAATTGTTTGAATTGTGTATTTATGGTTAATTGAGTTTATTGTTATACGAACTTACTAAGCTTTGTTACTTACTCTGTGTATTTTCCCATGTTTTATAGTGATATCAAAGCCAGTTCGAATTTGGGAATCGTCGGAGATAGCATTACACCATCAAGCTATCATTTTGGTATTTTTGAATCTATGTTTATGGATATATAGCATGTATAGGATTATGGTCATTTTGATATATAGTTTGGTAATGAATTTAGTCATTTGAAATGGCTTGTAAATGTTAATGTTTTGGTTTTGTATATAGCCATGAGACTTGGCTTAATTTAGTTGATTTGGTTATGTATTCATATGTGCATATAGCTTTGGTTATGTGTTTATTAATGGATATGTGACGCTTAATGATAATTGGTAATTAGGGATACTAAATGGTTGAGATATAAGATTTGGTATGTTTGAATTATAGGTAAAATAATGCATGTTTGAAATGTAACCATATTGATGATTTAAGAATGTGATAATTCGGTATAAATTGAATGGCAAATTGTGATATTGTGTGCCTTGTATTTGTTGGTATTGAAATAGTATAAATGATGCCTGGTTGAGGTTGATTGAATGCCTATTTATGTCTTGTTTTGGTGCCATATGGTTTGGTATAGGTGTATAAAAATTTGGGTGGCAAAATGGCTTAGTAAATAACCTATTTTTGTCCACACGGACATGTGTCTCAGTTGTGCGTGACACACGGTCAGGTTGCACGGCTGTGTGTCTACTAGTGTTGAATTAAAAATCAAGTCAGTATGCTCCACACGGCTTATCACACGGGCATGTGGCTTGGCCATGTGGCATAAGTCAGTATACCCTACAGGTTTGGCACGGCCTAGCATACAGTCTGGCACACGGGAGTATGAGGCCATTTCGAAAGGGTACACGGGCTGGTCACACGGGTGTGTGGTTGGCCGTGTGACCTAAGTTAAGGAGTCACAGTTACACGGAGTTGAACACAGGCTGGGACACGACCATGTGATCGCATTTCGAATGTCCACACGGCCTACAACACGGGCGTGTCTTTAGCTGTGTGAGATACACGATCGGGCCACACGGGTGTGTGTCCCCTGTAGTTTGGAAATTTTTCTAAGTTCCATAAAAAAATTTCAGTTACCAGTTTAGTCCTGAACCACACCTTAAGTATGTTTTGGGCCTCGTGGGCTCGTATTAGGTACGATGTGAATGATGTTGAATGATAATTATATGAAAATTGAAAATGTATGTGAAATGTGTGTTTAATTGTATAGTAAGTCCAATAATGCTCTGTAACCCTATTCCGGCGTTGAATACGAGTGAGGGGTGTTATAAACCCTTGGTGACTGCTGAACTGCCCTCTGAGGCTGTACAAAACCAGGTCCTAAAACTTGTATCTGATCTGCCCATTGTGGACACTCTAATATGGTGCTCCAAAGATCCACACCTCAAGCAAGCCCCCTAACCTTCTCCAACACTTGTCCGGATGGTACCTACCACAATCCCCACACGGATGAATCCCAGTAGGGGTAACAGGAACCCTCATTCTAACCAGCCCATCAGGTCTAGCCTTTTTCTTAGGCCTCTGAATAGAACTAGAGGGCTCCGACTCCCTTTTATTCTTGCCTCTCTTACGGTCCTTATTTTGGCGCTCCACGCGTTTAACCTCTTAAGAGATGTTCGCCTTATCTACTAAAACCGCAAACTCCCGCTCCCTCTATGGAGTAATCACTACTCTCAAATTATCCCTCAGACCGTCCTTAAAGCGAACGCACTTCTCATACTCAAACGCCACCATGCCTCGAGCGTAGCGGCTCAATGGAAACACAAAAAATTATATATTTTTTCATACCCAATTCTACTTAAATTCATGCAAATTCGGTTAAATTCTTGTCAAAAAATAATTAAATATTATAAAATAATTAACTTATGTTAAAAAAATAAACATTATGAATTTTAATTAATTTTATAGTTAAATTTGATTAAATTTGGTTATTTTTGATAGAATTACACAATTGGAGAAAAAGGGCCCGGTGAACACTGCGAGAAGAACAAAACCGAGAGCAATTTGAAGTATCGAGGCCAATTAATTTCCAGCCCAAGATGGTCCAGAAATGTGTATTAATTCATAATTAAATTAATTTTAATTTATTTCCTATTTAATTTAGGTTAAATGAATTAATTTTAATTAATTATGAAGAAAGGGCCAAGTGAACCGCACTGGTTGAACCGAATGAAGTGAGCCGAACCATCCACCAATTGGGCTGACCAGAACCGTCCATTGGCGGACCCAAATCAGAAAATTATCTGATAAAATATGCTTACAAAAAGTCCCTTGAAAAACCTCCAAATTACGTTCAAACCCCACCTTTATTTTAGGCTTTGTAGATTTGCCCCAGCCTATTTTTAGCAAGGTTGAAAGCTTCAACATTGCCATGTGTGTGGCCGGCCATGGGAGGGTTCTCTTGGCTGTTGAATTTGTTATTTTTAGCAGCCCTCTTCAGCTATAAAAGCCACCCTATGCTGCCCATTTCAAAGCATCCCTCAACATCCCTCATTCTACAACATTCTCTCATCCTCTCTTCACTTCTCTCAAAGTTTCCTCTCCATTTTTCCATCCCATTTTCCCTTCCTCTTGTGCCGATTTCCTCTCTTGAGAAAGAGGTGTTCTTCAGCCATCTTGGGCAGCAGTCAAGGATTCATAGAAGCCTTGCTCGGTGAAGACAACGGAGACTAAGAACGGAGCAATAGTCAAGCTGCAGAGAAACACTGGATTTGCTTTCTGTTCCCTTTCTTTTTAATTTTTGTTGTTTTTATGATGAACCTATCTATGAAAAATATTGTTGTTGAAATGGTTATTTTAATCAATTTAGCTTGAATTTAATTCGTGTTGGGTTGATTATATTTTGCCTACTTGAATTATTAAATCAGTGTTTATGTTGTTATAGGCCTTAGTGAAATGCTTGATTAAGTAAAATCATGCTTAGGTTATCTGGCATTATAATTGTTTAGATAACTAAAGAATTAATTGTTTAAACGGATTGAAATTGCAATTAATGGACTTAGTACTTAATCAGTGCATGTTTAATTCTTCTAGGGTAACTGAAAATTAAATTAGCATTGTATTTGGCGATACATATGCCTTGCATAACTTGCAAGATTGTTGTGATTAAATTGTTTCAAGGTATGGCTACTTTGCTACTTCACATAATCTTTTACATGTTTATTAAGTTGAATTAATCGGTTGAATCGACATAGGAATATGCGGGAGATAATTTAATTGAATAAGTATGTATGTGCGATACCATGTTTACTTTATTAACTCTGTTTAGTCGGTTGAATTGGCATAGGGATATGTTCAAGAGATAAATGGAATTTTTTAATTAGTAAATATGTTCATAAGTTAGCAAATTACTGGGTTGCCGTGAATTTATTCATAACAGCGTAAGCTTGAATTTAATATTTCTAAGTTAAAAAGGTATAATTAATCCAACACAATTATATCATCTTGATTAAATCTTAATTGAAATCATGCGCTGGAACTCTTTTATTTTATTTAAATTGTTTGCTTAGTTTTAAAATATTAGTTTATAAATCACTCTTTTCAAACCAAAATCATTTTTACCTCACCAAAGTGTTTTAATTAATTTCATAAATATCGCTTTTTACAGTCCCTGTGAGTACGATAACTCGACATTTACTTGTCACTTTATTACTTGTTACGATTGTGTACACTTGCACATTTCCACCGTTCCAAGTTTTTGGCGTCGTTGCCGGGGACTGTTTAAAAAAAAGTATTATTTGTGAATTTATTTTTACATTTTTGTTCTTTTATTTTCCTGTTCAATTTTACTTACCTAATTAATTCTTCTCTGATTATTTCAGGTGTTTATGAGTATTGAACGAAGTATCGACTTACTCCCAGTGGACCCTGAAATAGAACGAACCTTTCGCCAACGAAAAAGACAAGTGAGCCAGAGAAGGACCGAAGAGATAAATTTCAAGAATATCAATCAAGGAAACGGAGCAAACCTTGTTGAAAATCCTATCCTTATTGCTGATGATAAGGATAGAGCTTTACGACAATATGCCATGGCAGTTTTAATGACCTTAATCCAGGTATTAGAAGACCTGAGATTGAGGCACAACAATTCGAGCTGAAGCCAGTCATGTTCCAGATGCTTCAGACAGTGGGCCAGCTTAGTGGAATGCCTACTGCAGATCCTCATCTTCATTTAAGACTATTTATGGAGGTGAGCAACTCTTTCAAGCTAGCCGGAGTACCTGAAGATGCATTACGATTAAAACTGTTCTCGTACTCACTGAGGGACATAGCTCGAGTCTGGTTAAACTCACTACCACTGAACTCGATTTCTACATGGCAAGAGTTAGCAGAGAGATTTCTTGTGAAGTATTTCCCTCCTAGCAAGATTGCTAAGCTGAGAAATGAGATTACTGCTTTCCAACAAATGGATGATGAGTCCTTGTATGAGGCATGGGAAAGATTCAAAGAGTTATTACGAAAGTGCCCTCATCATAGAATTTCGCATTGCATCCAACTTGAGACATTTTACAATTGTCTCAACGCTCACACAAGGATGGTAGTAGATGCTTCTGCTAACGGTGCTATCTTATCTAAGTCTTATAATGAGGCTTATGAAATCATCGAGAGGATATCCAGTAATAATTATCAGTGGCCAACTAATCGAGCAATGTCAGGAAGACGAGCACGCTTTCACTTCACTTGCATCCCAAGTATCTTCGATATCTTCAATGTTAAAGAATTTTACCACTAATGGGTCTAACAGTTTTGTAGCTCAACCACCTAACCAATATGAGAATATAGCCTGTGTCTATTGTGGGGAAGGACATGTGTTTGAAGAATGTCCGTCAAACCCAGAATCCATATACTACATAGGTAATCAGAACCAGAACCGAGGAAGGCAAGGGCTGCAATCCAACTTTTACAACCCATCGTGGCGAAATCACCCCAATCTTTCCTGGAGTAACTAAGGGGCTGGAGGCAGTAACAACTATGCCCAACCTAGACCAACCCAGCCGCCTAGTTTTTCACAGCAAGTTCAGAAACTAGTTCAGGCTGAATCGTCCAATAGCTTAGAGAATTTATTGAAGGCATACATGGCGAAGAATGACGCCACTCTAAGGAATTTGGAGAATCAAGTGGGCCAGCTTGCTACTGAACTTAGGAACCGTCCACAAGGTACTTTACCTAGTGATACGAAAAATCTGAGAAATCTAGGGAAGGAGCATTGTAAAGCACTAACATTGAGGAGCAGAAAAACGGTAGAGCCCAACATCATTGAAGCTGAAAATGAGCATCTGAAGCTCAAGATTTGGAAGAAGTTCAACCGAGTGTTGAAGTTCCAGTTCCACTAGAACCAGAACCTGCAAAACTTGAAAAGGTAACCTCTGAACTAGCCAATTCTGATCAGCCAACCATTCTGTTAGCAGCAGAATTGCCGCCAAAGACAAATCAACCAGTACCAACTCCAGTATATAAACCTCCACCACCTTACCCTCAAAGACTCCAGAAGCAAAACAGGAGGTCCAATTCAAAAAGTTCCTTGACGTACTCAAGCAACTTCATATCAACATCCCGTTGGTTGAAGCACTTGAACAAATGCCAAATTACGTAAAATTCATGAAAGATATCCTGTCCAAGAAAAGAAGACTTGGAGAATTTGAGACGGTAGCTTTAACGAAGAAATGCAGTGCATATCTTCAAGACTAATTACCCCCTAAGCTGAAGGATCCTGGGTGTTTTACCATTCCATGCAACATTGGAGCAACTTATTGTGGTAAAGCACTATGTGACTTGGGTGCAAGTATCAACTTGATGCCTATGTCGATATTTAAGAAGTTGGGGATAGGTGAAGTTTGACCTACTACAGTTACACTTCAGCTAGCAGATCGATCCTTAGCACATCTAGAAGGAAAAATCGAGGATGTATTGGTACGTGTAGATAAGTTTATCTTTCCTACTAATTTTGTAATTTTAGATTTCGAAGCAAACAAAGAAGTACCAATTATCTTGGGGAGACCATTCTTAGCAACCTGAAGGACACTTATTGATGTGCAGAAGGGCGAACTTACTATGCGTGTTTAAGACGATCAGTTAACATTTAACGTTTTCAAGTCAATGCGATTTCCTGACATAATAGATGATTGTTCTACAGTATCCAACTTAGAGGATTTAATAGTGGAGAATTAATTCAACTCTGTTGAGGATCCTTTGGAAAGAATTTTGACATCAGACCCTTCAAGTGATGAAGAGGGGGATGAAAACTTAGTTTGCTAGAAGCTAATCAAAAGGAACTTAATCTACAATCCCGTTTTGAATCTTTGTAATTAGAGGAGAGAGATTACACACAGCCAAAAGCGTCAATCGAGGAGCCACCTAAACTAGAACTCAATGTATTACCTTCTCATTTAAAATATGTTTATTTAGGTGACGCTTCTACTCTGCCTGTATTGTTTCAGCAGAGTTAACTACTGAGCAAGAAGAGAAACTTATCTTAGTTTTGAAACAATTTAAGAAGGCTATCGGATGGACCATAGCCGATATTCACGGTATTATTCCATCTGTATGCATGCACAAGATCATCCTGGAAGATGGTGAAAAAGGGATGATCGATGGACAACGAAGGCTAAACCCCATCATGAAGGACATAGTGAAAAAAGAGATTATCAAGTGGTTAGATAAGGGTATCATTTACCCCATCTCAGACAGTTCATGGGTAAGTCTGGTCCAGTGCGTACCAAAGAAAGGAGGTATCACGGTCATAGAGAACGAGAATAACGAGTTGATACCGACTAGAACAGTTACGGGATGGAGAATCTACATCGATTACCGGAAGCTAAACAAGGCAACTAGGAAGGATCACTTCCCTTTGCAGTTCTTAGACCAGATGCTGGATAGACTCGCGGGGCAAGATTACTACTGTTTTCTCGATAGATACTCGGGGTACAACTAGATTACGGTAGCACCGGAAGATCATTACAAAACCACATTCACTTGCCCGTACAGTACATTTGCATTTAAACGCATGCCATTTGGTTTATGTAATGCACCTGCAACATTTCAAAGATGTATGATGTCTATTTTCACTGACATGGTTGAGAAATTTTTGGAAGTTTTCATGGATGACTTTTTAGTGTTTGGAGACACGTACAATGATTGCTTAGCCAATCTGGCTCAGGTACTTAGGCGATGCAAAGAGACAAACCTAGTCCTTAACTGGGAAAAGTGTCATTTTATGGTACGGATAACAAGACATGGGATCGAGGTAGACAGAGCAAAAGTAGATGTTATTGAGAAACTCCCACCTCCAACATCTGTAAAGGGTGTTAGGAGCTTTTTGGGCCACGCAGAGCTCTATCGAAGATTTATCAAGGACTTCTCCAAAGTTGCTAAACCTTTATGCAAATTATTGGAGAAGGACACGATATTCAAATTTAATAAGGAATTCTTAAAAGCTTTCAATGACTTAAAGAATTGATTAGTCACAGCACCCATAATTGTCACACCAAACTGGGACTTGCCATTTGAATTGATATGTGACTCAAGTGACTTCGCAATAGGAGCTGTCATGGGCCAGCGAAGGAACAAAGTTTTTCATCCCATCTACTATGCAAGCGAACTCGATGAAGCTCGGTTAAACTATCTGATAATGAAAAAGAGTTACTTGCTATCGTATTTGTTTTCGACAAGTTTCGATCTTATCTTGTAGGTACCAAGGTAACGGTCTATACAGACCACTCGACAATTAAATATTTGCTTGCCAAGAAAGACGCTAAGTCGAGGTTGATCCAATGGGTACTACTACTTCAAGAGTTCGATTTGGAAATTCAAGATCGAAAGGGAGTAGAAAACCAAGTAGCAGATCACTTGTCCAAATTGGAGCCGCAAGAAAGGAATTCTCCACTTGTACCGATTCAAGAAACATTTCCAGATGAACATATACTGAAGGTAAGTCATGTCCATAATACCCCTTGGTTTGCTGATATTGCTAACTTTTTAGCTTGTGGTTAAATACCGTATGATAAGACATATCAACAAAGGAGAAAGTTTCTTCACAATGTGAAGTACTATTTCTGGGAGGAACCATATCTGTTTAAAAAGTGTGCAGATCAGATGATTAGGAGATGCGTGGCAGAAGAAGAAATACCGAAGATTATATACCACTGTCACTCAGCCCTAAGTAGGGGTCATTTCGGAGGAACTCGTACTACAGCCAAAGTATTGCAAGCCAGATTCTTTTGGCCAACACTATTCAAGGATGCATATGCATATATAAAAAGTTGTGACCAATGTCAAAGAGTTGGAAATGTCACCAACAGAAATGAGATGCCTCGAACAAACATCATTGAGGTCGAATTATTCAATGTTTGGGGTATTGAATTTCTTGGGCCCTTTCCTTCATCTTTTAGTCACAAGTATATACTGGTCGCAGTAGATTATGTGTCCAAGTGGGTCAAGGCAGAGGCATATCCGAAAAACGATGCTAGGGTTGTGATGAAGCTTTTGCAGAAACACGTGTTTACGAGGTTTGGAACCCCGAGAGCCATCATTAGTGATGAAGGGTCCCACTTTGTGAACAAGTGGTTAAAATGGTTACTAGACAAGCACGGGGTGAAACACAAGGTTGCAACGGCTTACCATCCGCAGACGAATGGACAAGCTGAACTGGCAAATAAAGAAATCAAGGGCATATTGGATAAGGTAGTTTGCCCGAACCAACGAGACTAGTCCAAAAGACTAGATGATGCTTTATGGGCCTACAGGACAACGTACAAGACACCTTTAGGGATGTCACCCTATAGGCTGGTTTTCGGTAAAGCATGTCATCTACCTTTGGAGTTAGAGCACAAAGCTTACTAGGCTCTTCGATGACTCAACTTAGATCCTAAGCTCGCAAAAGAAAGACGGATGTTCCAACTCAACGAGTTAGAAGAATTCCGAATGTTCTCATATGAAAATACCAAATTACTTAAAGAGAGACCCAAGAAATGGCATGACAAACACATCCGGGTTCGAGAATTTGAAGTAGGTCAGCAAGTATTGTTGTTCAACTCGAGATTGAAGTTCTTTCCAGGTAAGCTAAAATCACGTTGGTCCGGTCCATTTACAATTCACAGAGTCTATCCATATGGAGTTGTTGAACTCCAAGGTAAGAGAGGTAATTTTCAAGTTAATGCTCAGCGTTTGAAACACTATTGGGGGAATAAAACAGAACGAGATAACGTCTCATTCATTTTATCAGATATTTAATATTTTTTTCATGTTTTGTTTAATAAATAATTTAGGGTCTATTTTTCGGGTTTAGTATGTTTAAATAAATTCTGTCTAGGTGGTTGGAACTTAAGCGGGACCATTTGTGACCCTTCCAATCTTTCATGGGAATTTATTTTAACAAAATTTTCCAAGAAATTTTTCCCTAATCAACAAAATAAATTTTTGTTTTTTTAAATAAAAGGGTCAATTTGATCCAATTTTAAATTTGCAACTCAATTTTTAATTTTCATTGAGTCTAGAGACTTAAATTGAATTATTTTTAAAGTTTGATTGCTCTTTTGTAAATAATGAAAATTAGGTGCCTTTCTTTGTAAATTTTTTAAGGCATCTAGAAGAAATAATTTTTTATTTTTATTTTTAACATTATTAATAATTTGATAAACTTTAATACATAATTATATTCATTATAATTTATATATTAATTTTATCAACTTAGATTAGAATTAGGATTAATTTAATTTCAATTTTTATTTTATGTTTATCTTAATAATTAATAGCAATTGATAATTCTATATGCTTACATTTAATTATTATTTTTGTTAAATTTGAGTAGGATTAGAATTAAACTCTTATCTTAAATTATTTAATTAGACTAAGAGCTCTATTTTAAGTCCTATTACTTATGCTATAAATACCACCTTATACCTCCCATCCATGCATCAACCAAAAACCAAAACACCTTATGCCGCAACACCTTAGCTCTAGCAGCCTAATCGGCAAACACCAAAGAAGATCACGATGCGAACCCGATCAACACCGGCTCCCACTCGTGCTTCTTTGCTTCATCCAAGAATTGCCAGTCACATTCTGCTGCTCTAGTGCCCCACCTGCGCGCCCTTGCTACTGCTTCCCAGGCCACGTCCCAGCTCCTGCACAAGCTCCAAGTCTGCTCCACGAAGTGCCACTCGCTTCTTGCTGCACACCCTTGCGTGCTGCTGCTTGTTCTCTAGCCATGTGCGGCACCCTCTTTGCACACCAAGCCTTAAGCCAAAATTCTTCAACCCTCCTCCTTTTAATTTGCCATCTTTTTCTTGCATTAATTTTCTTTGAGTTCTTATATTTTTGCAAAAAGGTCAATTATGCCTCACAAGAGAACTCGCGCCTCTGCTCAAATCGACGAAACACAAAGCAAGTTCCATTGTGTTGAAGCTAAAGTGAGATACGAAAGTACCTACAAAAATCAACAGATGCATCCTGAAAAAGGTTTCACACTGAAGGAGAGCAACTACAGAGACTTCATGGCACGTATTCGTCAAATTACTGAAGCTCTCAATTGGGAACTATTTTGTGAAAAGAGACCTAGTGTGGATGAGGAGCTAGTTCGTGAGTTTTACGCGAATTTAACTTCAAGCGAGATGACAGAAGTCCCTATTCGCGGAATCAAGGTACCTATAAATTTGAATGCTATTAATGAGTTCTTTGAATTGCCTGATTTTGAGAACGACGAGTATTCATCTTTGATGAGCAATATCAAGTCGGAACTTCTGCAAGAAATTCTCGAGGAGCTTACAGTTGAAGGTTCCAGTTGGACTGTGTCGAAACAAGGAACCCACACGTGTCAAAGAGAATACTTAACACCTATTGCAAAGGTATGGTTTTATTTCATCCATTTTAGCCTTCTGCCTAGCTCACATGGGACTACAATTTCATTGGAGCGAATGGTCTTACTATACTCAATCTTAACGGGTAAGACCATTGATGTGGGAAAGATCATCCTGAAAGAAATTCGAAACTGTGCCGCTAGACGTTCTGGCCCTGCTTACTTCCCCTTTACAATAACTATTCTATGCTTGAAAGTAGAAATTCTTGCTAATGTCGAGAAGACAGGGTACACCCAAGGCACAATTACAGATTGGGACCTCTACCGAGTAGCCGGAGACTCAGTTCTACAACAACGAGTTGAAGAAAGTGAAGAGCCTGTGGAACCTGATAAATAAGAAGATCCCATGATGCAATCATTTGAAGTCCCTGATAAGGTGGACCCAGTAGAGCCAAAAGATGTATCGGATGCTGGAACTTCAATGTTTCGAGCTAAATCGTCGAGCCTAGACCTTCGAGATCAGCTATCAAAACTGATGGACTTAATGTAACATATGCAATGGCAGCAACAAGCCTACTGGAGATACTAAAAAATAACGGATGACTCGATGAAAAGTGCTTTTAAGAAAATATACAATGACCCATTTATTTTTGTGCCTGAATTTCCAGATTTCATATTCAAGCCATGGACTTCACTCTCGAAAAAGAAGCGAAGCGATTCATGCAAAGGCAATAGCGATGGAGCAAAAGATGAGTCAAATACGGAAGGGTCTGCAAATAAATAAAGGGAGGATCTTGACTTTATTTTATCTCTGTTCTTAGGTCATTTTAGGATTAAGTTTATTTAGGAATTTAAATCTATTTTTTGCGTAACAAAACAAGAGAGGAAAATCACTAATAAAATGTGAGCAAGTCACAAAATTTAAAGTGTGGCAATAGATATATACATGTCTAGGATTGGATTTAGAAAGAGCTTGTTACTTAAGCAGTCAAATTGACTCACCTCCTCTTTTCTAAAATCCTACCTAGTGTATTGTATCTATTCACTTTAAACAATGAGGACATTGTTCATTCTAAGTTGAGGGGCCCAAGAAATTGAATTATTTCCACTCAGGATAAAATTTTTCTTTTAATTATGATTAGGGTATATTTTATTCAGAAATTTGAATTCTGTTAAGTATGCTCAATTTAAGTATGAATAAAGTTCTGTTATTTCAATAAATTATTATGTTAGCTTAATAATGACATGAATGTGTTTTTAATAAAGCATGCAAATTCGTACCATAAAATTTTTAGTTCTTTAGGAAAGTTAAGTATGCATGAAAGTTTAAGTCTTTAGAATTGACTTAGTAAGTTTCTTGAGGCGAAATCCTAGGGAGCATGAAACGTTGGAAATGATTTAGACAACTATTGTTTGGACCGTTTAAGCCTTTCAAGCCCACCATGGTATATTTTATCCATTGAAACCCAACTTTGAGACTATATAGCCTGATTTTATTCCGACCCTTACAATAATTAGCCATTACTTTTCGCTTAATAATCTTAAAATTGTCCCAAACACTAGACTTAGTAATATTCTAGATGTTGGTCGAAAATAAGTTTGGGGGAGTTGACAAGAAGTATCAATTGCTCGAGAATTGCAGTACACAAAGTAAGTGCTCGTGTTAATTGAAAAAAAAACACATATATTTGAAAAAGAGCATATGAAAGTTAAGTTGGTGTATCGAAGGTAAAAACTCTGAAGGTTCAATTGACGCTGAGTCTAGGGTTTTTTTTAAAACCAAAACTTATCCATATCTCACTTACCCCTAGCCTAGCCACGTTACAACCCTGATAAAGACCTATTGATTCAAAGTCCTCGTGCTACCTACATTAGTGGAGAGAAATTGCTACAATCAACATATGAAGACATAAGTTAAGCTTAATGATTGCAACTTAGTCTCTAATAAAGGAATAAAAATCAAATTGGTAAGGATTAACATCTCTTTATTACAAAATAATTTAGTCTAAATTTTGCTATAATAATAAGTGGTTGAATTTAATTTGAACAATATGCATACTTAAGTAGCATAACTAACAGATTTCTTGTCTTTGAGCATAAGTATTTTAAGCTCAAAATTTTGGGAAAAAAGTTGTTCTAAAGGAATTTTCCAAAGGTGTTTCCGAGAGATTCTTTTCAAAATTTGCGCATTACGCGGGACGAGCAATGAATTAAGTTTGGGGGTATGGAAACACAGAAATTTATATACTTTTTCATACCCAATTCTACTTAAATTCATGCAAATTCGGTTAAATTCTTGTCAAAAAATAATTAAATATTATAAAATAATTAAATTATGTTAAAAATATGAAAATTATGAATTTTAATTAATTTTATAGTTAATTTTGATTAAATTTGGTTATTTTGACAAAATTACACAATTGGAGAAAAAGGGCCCGGTGAACACTGCGAGAAGAACAAAACCGAGAGTAATTTGAACTATCGAGGCCAATTAATTTCTAGCCCAAGACGGTCCAGAAATGTGTATTAATTCATAATTAAATTAATTTTAATTTATTTCCTATTTAATTTAGGTTAAATGAATTAATTTTAATTAATTATGAAGAAAGGGCCAAGTGAACCGCACTGGTTGAACTGAATGAAGTGAGCCGAACCAGCCACTAATTGGGCTAACCAGAACCGTCCATTGGCTGAACCAAATCAGAAAATTATCTGATAAAATATGCTTGCAAAAAGTCCCTTGAAAAACCTCCAAATTACGTTCAAACCCCACCTTTATTTTAGGCTTTGTAGATTTGCCCCAGCCTATTTTTAGCAAGGTTGAAAGCTTCAACCTTGCCATGTGTGTGGCCGGCCATGGGAGGGCTCTCTTGGCTGTTGAATTTTCTATTTTTAGCAGCCCTCTTCAGCTATAAAAGCCACCCTATGCTGCCCATTTCAAAGCATCCCTCAACATCCCTCATTCTACAACATTCTCTCATCCTCTCTGCACTTCTCTCAAAGTTTCCTCTCTATTTTCCATCCCATTTTCCCTTCCTCTTATGCCGATTTCCTCTCTTGAGAAAGAGGTGTTCTTCAGCCATCTTGGGCAGCAATCAAGGATTCATATAAGCCTTGCTCGGTGAAGACAACGGAGACTAAGAACGGAGTGACAGTCAAGCTGCAGAGAAACACTGGATTTGCTTTCTGTTCCCTTTCTTTTTAATTTCTGTTGTTTTTATGATGAACCTATCTATGAAAAATATTGTTGTTGAAATGGTTATTTTAATCAATTTAGCTTGAATTTAATTCGTGTTGGGTTGATTATATTTTGCCTACTTGAATTATTAAATTAGTGTTTATCTTTGTTATAGGCCTCAGTGAAATGCTTGATTAAGTAAAATCATGCTTAGGTTATCGGCATTATAATTGTTTAGATAACTAAAGAATTAATTGTTTAAACGGATTGAAATTGCAATTAATGGACTCAATACTTAATCAGTGCATGTTTAATTCTTCTAAGGTAACTGAAAATTAAATTAGCATTGTATTTGGCGATACATATGCCTTGCATAACTTGCAAGATTGTTGTGATTAAATTGTTTCAAGGTATGGCTACTTTGTTACTTCACATAATCTTTTACATGTTTATTAAGTTGAATTAATCGGTTGAATCGACATAGGAATATGCGAGAGATAATTTAATTCAATAAGTATGTATGTGCGATAGCATGATTACTTCATTAAATCTGTTTAGTCGGTTGAATTGGCATAGGGATATGTTCAAGAGATAAATGGAATTTTTTAATTAGTAAATATGTTCATAAGTTAGCAAATTACTGGGTTGCCGTGAATTTATTCATAACAGCGTAAGCTCGAATTTAATATTTCTAAGTTAAAAAGGTATAATTAATCCAACACAATTATATCATCTTGATTAAATCTTAATTGAAATCGTGCACTGGAACTCTTTTATTTTATTTAAATTGTTTGCTTAGTTTTAAAATCTTAGTTTATAAATCACTCTTTTCAAACCAAAATCATTTTTACCTCACCAAAGTGTTTTAATTAATTTCATAAATATCGCTTTTTACAGTCCCTGTGGGTACGATAACTCGACATTTACTTGTCACTTTATTACTTGTTACGATTGTGTACACTTGCACATTTCCACCGTTCCACTCAACCTCAGAAACTCAGCCTCATACTCGGCCACGGATCTATCACCTTGCATGAGACTCATGAATTCTCACTTGTGAGTATCTATATAGCTCGCACCCATATATTTCCCTAAAAGGCAATCCTGAAGAAAACCTAATTCAGACAATCAAACTGAGTACCCTCCTCCACCGATAACCACCATTGATATACCTCGTTACGAAGCAAAGAGACTGCAACCTTAAGTTTTTGCTCTGGTATACAGTTTATATCATTCATGATCCTCTCGGTGGCCTCTAACCAATACTCGGCCACAGTAGGGGCGACTCCAGTGAGACTCCTAAACAACTCAGCACCATTGGACCAGAGTCGTTCAGTTATAGACCCACAACCTCCAAATCTAAAATGGGGTCCAGTGACCCCATCTAATATCCTTAACATGGCCTAGGACAGTGCGTCGTCCCCAGCTGAATGGCTTTGAGACCCAGTCTCAGTAGCAGGTAAAACCAATGTCTCACTTGTATTTAAGTTTGGCATACTGCCTAGAGAAGAAGACTCAGCTCGAGCCCCCTACAGCCTCTACCAGTGCCTCAAATGCCACGTCCGTCTGTACCACGAGCGCTTATCGTAAATTTCAAATTTTATTTACATTATAAAATTTTATACATCAGTTTTAGTATTTATTAGCAGATGTTTTATGCATAATTTGTAACGCCCCAAAATTTGAAGAACTTGTTTGTGAAAATCTGCAGTAATCAATTTTTGTATATCCAATTTTGTGCTCTGTTTTTGTGTTTAAGGTCTGGAGTTTGAGTCGCATCATTAAAATTTTTGTTGTTTTAAAATCAACCTGCAAGCATGCACTACCTGCTTAAGTTCAATTCTTTGTGAAAGGGTAACAAGAATGAGCCTGTTGGTTTACTGGTTAAGCATATGTCTGTATTCTGTATGGTTCCAAGTTTGAATCCCATAGTATCCGTAGGGAATATTTTTGCTACCTGTTGGATGTCTGGATGGAAGTTAATTAATAATCAATTAACTTTAGTTCTTCTTTTCCATTTTTTTCTTTTCTTTTTCCTTCTCTTTTTTTCTCCCTTTCTTCCTTCTTTATTTTTTTTCTTTTTTTCTTTTTCCCTCTTTAATTGTCGTAAGTAATTCGGACTAATTGATGTTCCGCTGTTAGCTTTCATTGTTGGGAGGTTGTTGATTAAATTTTAATTTCAATTCGTTAAATCCTCGGGTTTCTTTTATTGTATTTCATTGTATAAATTGAAATGGTTGTTCGAATGAGTTGCGAGCGTCTCTGATAGTCAATTGTTTGGTTTCCCTAATAGGTGGGGAATAGCGAACCTCATCACGTCAATTTGAGTAACCATTGTTGATCTTCTGTAAGCATGGATTTTGTTGAAAGTTGTGTCGAAACTTTCGACATAAGTATTTTGGGAATAATTGTGCATTGTTGTTGATAAATTTGATTGATTTTGTTATTGAATGGTCGTTTTAGGCTTCGGAACTCCTCTATTTTGTTACTACTTTGGAATTGTCTCAGGTGCGTACCGAAAACTCTACTTTTCAAGTTTCAGATCGCTAAAAATAGAGGTTGTCAACGTCATGCGACCAGGCACACGGGCATATGGCTAGGCTGTGTGCACCACACGAGCGTGTGGTAGGCTATGTGAACAGCCGTGTAACTTACTGTTCATTGTACAAAACCACACAACCAAGGACACGGGTATGTGCCTAGGCTATGTGACTTACTGTTTGTGCTAAAAATCCACATGGCCAAGGCACATGGGTGTGTGCCCAAGCTGTGTGGTAATATGCTGGATCCAAGAATTGTTTTTTAGGCCGAAAAGGTTGCTTAACCTTATTATTGGTTTCCTCGATATACGAATAATTGAATTTGTTTACATGACACTGATTTGTGAGTCACATACTTGAAGGTGCACTGTAATGCTACTCTGTTATCGAACTGCTTTATTAATTCTATAATGTATTGGTATTACCGAACATGTGATATGGACGACTGCATTCTACATTAACATGTAGTGGGAGATTGTGAAGAAGATGGAAGTCTGTACTAAAATCGTGGCTATGCTACAAAAAGTTACATTCTGATTCTGGCGCTTGCCGCTTATTGAACTAGTAGCTAAGCTGTGTTTCTGTGAAAGTGTCATTGAACACTATAAAAGTGTGCAGGGAAAGACGGGAATTAAATGTCCATAATGGTGTGCTGGGATGGTTGAAGTTAGCGTGTAGCGAATGGAATAGGGACATTGCATTCGAATCTGATCTGAACTACTTCTGAACTAGAATAATATATATATGTAAAATCTCTACTCTAAACATAGAACGAACACGCTTCTGTGTTGAACTGAATCTCTGAGCTGAAAATTCTCTATAAGTTACCATTGTTGCATTACATTCCATTTAATGTACTGAGATCATGACTCATCTTGTTACTGTTTGAATTTCATGTGGTAATTAGACTTGATCGGGTCGGTGTCGCGGAAGCTCAGTCCGTTACTAAACGTTGTTCCTAGCATAATTATTACTAGTAGGAATATTTTTCTTATGATGTTATGAATTTAGGAAAACTATGTGTTTAAATTACTGTCGTGTTGAATATTACGTGACTATTGGTTTACTTTGGTTGTTTATGGTTGTGTGATCTTTGAAATGCATGATGTAACTCACGAACTTGGTCTGGACATCTAGGCTGTGTTTAGCGTTTTACATAATTTATCAGAAGTTCAGAGATGTTTTCAGATATTTTAGTCTCTACTATTTCAGTATAGTTTCAGAAAGTAATAACTACAGAGTTTTCAGAACATTCTATCAAAAATTCAGAAATACTTATAGGATCAACACTGGAGACTCGGTGTACCACATACTTTCTGAAATTATTCAAACTATCTAAAAATCAATTTTTTTTGAAACACCATTTTGAAACCCAAAATCTCACAACATGAGTTTTGCAACTTGACTCTGATACCACTAAATGTAACACCCCAAACCCGGCCTAGACGTTATGGCTGAATCCGAAGATGTCACAAGGTAGGATTTTGAAAACTAGAGTCGTCTCATCAAATCATTCAAGATTCATAATTCATATTCATATAAAACTATTTTCGAAAGTCTTCTTTAATTCATTTAATTGTCAAAAAATAATTTACAGCATAAGTCTTAAAACTGATATAATTTAGAAACCCAGTTCGTGTTTTCAGAAAAGTCTTTGTTTTCGTAAAACCATGTTTTCCGTCAATGCAAAGTAATGAAAAAGTTAAAAATGCTTCCAAAAACCAAAATAAAAATCGATTGCCTGAAGAGTCCCAAAAATTACGAACTCTCGAATAAAACCTGAAATATAACCAAAATCGTAAAATTACTAAGTAAAACAGTTCTAGACCACATGGTCACCACTAAACCTCCGTCACACTGACCGGTCTAAGTCTATGGATTACTTGTACGGAACAGACAAACAAATGTAAGTTTTCATAAATTCAGTGTGTAACCTAACAGAAATAGACATGTAATACATTTAATAATCTCATATATAATCAGATACAAATTTGAACTTAAGTCATTTTCAGATATAGATAATAGAATCAAATATACAGAATCCTACCCCATCCTTTACACACTAACTCTGACCATCCCAACACACCATGTAGGGTTAAAAACACCCACCTATCCCTACACACCATATTGTGTCATTTTGGCATGTATCAGATAAAGTGCAGCCAAGCTGCTAGAATATAGGTGAAGATCGTCATACAGAACACTTCCTCCACATATATAATCCCACCCCAAATATAGATACAAAATACAGATACAGATACAGTTATAACATGCTTATATACAGATATCAGATAAACATAAAGTAGAATAATCAGACATGCATAACAGTGTCCTACTCAAAACATGCTATTAGAATATCAGATCACATATTCTAGGGTTTGATTAACCCTTACTGACCCTACGATAGGCCCACAGTTGATCGGAATAACTTGTACGACCCTAGGGAAAATTTTAAAAATATGGGCCCACATGTCTGTATGGGCCTACACGGCCTGGCCCAAAACCCACACACCCAACTTGGCCTAGCCTGTGTGGCCCACACGGTCACACTCACACCACTAATGGCCATGTCTTACGCACGACCACCCATTCGTCAGACACACAGTCGTGTTTCACACACGGCCTACTACACGGGTGACCATACGCTCGTGTGGTGTCGACAGTAGGCATTTTTGGCTTTCGCTGAAACATCATTTTTCACATTTTGGAAACACACTTGATATCGTTTTGATGCACAAGCACTCCTGAGACCACCAAAACCTAAGAAACAGCATCTAAAAGCCCAAATTCAGTACACAATTACAAAAGTCAAACGGAAAATATTCCTCAAATGGAGCCTTACAACATCAAACAATGAATTCGAATACTTACCACCAAAGAATCGAAACCCCTAATGCTCAAATTTTTGTAGGAGCACCAACAGATTCTTATCCTTCACCTAAACCGAGAGTAACAAAAACAACCCTCTCATTAACCACTTAGCCAAAAAGCGTTAAGATTCTAACAATACAAAACTTACCAAACAATCGAAAGAAAACAACATAGCAAGATGCAAGAATTTGTTAACAGGTTGAAAAATAAAAGAAAGTAACAAAATAGATGAAGAATAAAAGAGTAGAGAAAAGCAAAAAAAAAAAATTGACGTCAGTTTTTTGCTAAAAAAGAGAGAGGGATTTTTTTAAAAAATAAAAATAAAAACAAAATCAAAGAGATATCAAAATCCCACAAATTCCTCCCCGCTATCCCACTAACAACAACTAACTCAGAATTCCAACTCCACCGAAACTCTCACATGCAACTGAGCAAAAATAGCATCCTCACTTGCGCAGGGATTCGAACACAAGACCTCCAACACTCCAACTCCCTTACCACTCGAACCAACAGGCTCATTCTAATATGAATTAATAGAAAATTTTATTAAATTCCACTCAAAAAAGGTAGGGCTTGGATAAAAAATGACAAAATTAACAAATCTGAAACTTGAACCCAAGACCTCATATACACCCCCAGAACACGTAATCACTGAAGTAGATACACAGTTGTGTCAGATATTTACAGAAATAGATGTAAATTATTTGGGTCATTACATGTTCAGTAAAAAGTGTTACATCTATACTGATCACAGGAGTCTTAAATACCTCATAAACCAAAAAGAGTTAAATTTGAGACAGCTTTGTTGGGTGGAACTTCTAAAAAATTATGATTGAGTTATTGATTACCATTTTGGTAAAGCAAACGTCGTAGTTGACGCATTGAGCAGGAAGGTAGAAGTTCAATTGCAATCGATGCTTGCTCAACTTAGTATCAATAATGATGGAAGCTTGTTGGCTGAGTTGAAAATCAAACTGGTGTTGTTTGATCAGATCAAAAAAGCATAATTAGATGATGTCAAATTAATGAAAAAAGAGAAATGGTTAAAGGGTACTTAATAGAAAATTTTAGTATTGATGATTGCGATTGTTTAAGGCTTCATAATCAAATCTGTGTTCCAGGTGTTGCAGAATTAAAAGAGTTGATACTTTGCGAAGCCCATGATAGCCCTTTTGACTTACATCCTGGAGGAATAAAAATGTATCACGGTCTGCGAGAATTGTATTCGTGGCTAGGAATGAAAAGAGAAATAGTTAAATGCGTAGCTAAATGTTTAACTTGTCAGCAAGTTAAGGCAGAACATCAGGTTCTCACAGGATTACTTCAGCCTATTTCAATTCTGGAGTGGAAATGGGAACGCATAACAATGGATTTCATAACGGGGTTACCATTATCCCCAAGTAAAAAAAAAATGTTGTTTGGGTTAATTGATTGGCTTACGAAATTGACTCATTTTATTGCAGTTAGAACTGATTGGTCACTTCAAAAACTTGTTGAATATAATTGTTTACATTGCACAGCGTCCCTCTATCAATTATATCCGATCAAGATCCCCAATTCACTGCGAGATTTTAGAAATAGCTGCATGAATCTCTTGGTATGAGACTTAATTTCAACACAGCTTGTCACCGCAGTTGGACAGACAATCTGAGCGTGTTATTTAGATTTTGAAATATATGCTTCGAGCCTGTGTAATCGATTTTGAATCAGGTTGGGAATGTTATTTACCTTTGGCTAAATTCTTATACAATAATAGTTTCTAATCGATCATTCAATGGCTCCGTATGAAGCTTTGTATAGGCATAGGTGTCGAACACCTATTTGCTGGTCGGAATTGTGTGAAAGAAAAGTTGTTAGGCCGAAATTCATTCAAGAAACGGAAGATATTGTTAAAATAATCTGGGATAGATTGAAAGAAGCCTTTTACAAATAAAAATCGTACGCAGACTTGAAACATCGAGATATTGAGTTTTCTATTGGAGACAAGGTATTTCTAAAGGTTTCACCATGGAAGAAATTCTTGAGGTTCAATCGAAAAGGGAAACTAAGTCTTCGTTTTATTGGGCCATATGAAATCACAGAAAGAGTTGGACCTGTTGCTTATTGATTGGCTTTACCTACAGAATTATAGAAAATGCACGATGTCTTTCATGTGTCAATGCTTAGGAGGTATCGATCGGATCCGTCCCACATTATTTCAGCAGAAGATACAGAAATTCAACCTGATTTGTCCTATAAAGAGGAACAGGTTGAAATTTTAGCTCGTGAGGTAAAAGAGTTACGTAATAAACGTGTTCCGTTAGTGAAATTTCTTTGGCATATTCATAGTGTCGAGGAAGTGACTTGGGAGCCAGAAGAGATGATGAGTTTCCAATATCCCTACCTCTTCAAGTAAATTTTAGGGATGAAATTTATTTAGGGGGAGAATTATAACGACTCGATAGTTAGGGGAGACAAAAAGTATAGTTTTGGGATTCTATTTCTGTAAATCAAATCCAAAGATTTTTTTATTAATTATTTACGGAATTATATTAGAGATGAATTAATCTTTTGTTTTTGGATTAGTAACTTTTATGAAATTATGAGCTATTAAGGTATAGGGACTAAATTGCGTAAGGGCTAAAAGTTGAATTATAGATTTAAAATAAATTAAATGGGCTAAAGTAGCAATTATACCTTTATTTTAGTTTTAGTGAAAGGCCATTAATGTTATGTATATTATATCTATTATACACTTAAGTTAGCTTTAATATATTATAATAATAAATAAAAATTAAAGTAAAATAAGTGAAATAAGAATGAAAGTGGAAGGGTTATTTCATGCAAACATTAAAAGAAAGAAGAAAGAAATAAAATAGCAAGGGAGACACATGGATAGGGGTTCATATCCAAATCGGTTAGTCAATTTAGTCCATTTTCTTCTACTTTTTACATTTTTGGAATCCTGGTACTTAGTGCTAGCTGAACCATGTTATAGTTTCTAGTATTGTTCAAGGCTGATGATGTTACCATTGTTAATTTTTTAGAATTTTAAGGGTTAACTTGATAGATTTTAATGTTAGAAATGAAAAAGGACTAAATTGTGAAGTTAATTTTTGATTTTGAACAATATGGACCAAATTGTGAAAAATTCAAAATTTAAAGGTAGGATTGAAAATAAAGAGCTAAATTTAGCTTAGACTAAAATTAGTATAAAAATTTGAGGTTAAATGTAGAGATTTAATTAGTCTCGATTTAGGGACTAAATTGAAGATTAAGCAAAATGTAGTATAAAATTTGAAATTTAATAAAATTTGAGTTGTATATTATTAATCTATTGTAATTATTTTATTCCGCAGTGAATGTCATTTAGGAATCCTCGAGTAATAAGGGAAAGACAAGGTCAACATCGAGTAGCTCGAAATCTACAATTTGTGTTTTTATAATCCGAAATAAATAACAAATTATTGCATATTGAATTGTTTGCATATGGTAAGTATTTAAGGTGAGAACTCTTGTATTTTGAGCTAAATTGAACCGATCGATGATTATAATGAACTGATTATGAATATTAAGAAATGTGGTGCTTTTATGAATATTGAAATGAATGTGTGTATTGAGAAATTATGGTTGCTACCAACTTGAATATATGCTTATATGTAATCATGTACATATGTGAAATTGGGATATTGGTTGTTTTGAAAAGTGAAATGAAACCTTATTAATTGTTTCAGGCTAAGTCGGATATAGATGGCATGCCATAGGATAGGAAGAGTTCAGGGATTTCTTCGACCTTGAGTCAATGAGGCATTGGGTACCAATCTGCTTCGGTTTAACCGATGAGACACTGGGTGTCAACTTAATATAGCGTTGTACGCAACTTGCTTCAGATGTATACGATGAGGCACTGGGTGCCAATTTGGTGTGTTGGTGTGTTGGTTGGATCCGTGTGTCCGTCCGAGTCTGAGTCGTGTTAATAAGGGAAAATAAACAAAAAAATTGATGTGTTTGGTATTGGAATGACAAGGTTGAGAAAAGGAAATGAAATGTGAAATGGAATATGAAATGGTAGATTTTGTTGTGAATATTGATTGAATTATTAGCAATGAATTCATGAAATGGAAATAGAGATGTGTATGAGTTTATTTACCAAATGCCATATGAAATGCTATTGCCATGTACTAGAACTTCTAGAATCTATTGGATGTGAATAAAAAATAAGTAAATTAGCATTATTGACTTGATACAAATGTGTTATAACATTACTTATTTGCATTTTACATCTTAACTATTTAAATCAAGCTTTAATTGTTTGGATTATAGAAATACTACTGAGTTATACTCAGTATGCGGTTTTGTTTCCTGTATGCGGGTTAGGTACTTCTTAGTTTATCATCGACTCAGCATCCAACAACAATCAAGGACTCAAGTGTTGTGATTTTTTTTTTGTAATGGCATGTACCTAGGAGGTCTTTTGAATAATAGTTGTTATGTAATATGATGATTTTAGGAGTCCTATGTGTAATGGTATTTATGTGTTCATAAAGTTGAAGCTTAATCTATGTTTTGGTATTTTAGTCAAGCTTAATGTTTTTCATGTGTTTTTGTTTTGAGCTTGGTAGCCTAAATAGCTAAAACATTAGTTCAATTATGGTCATTTGGTATGAATGAATGTTTGGATGGTTCATGTCTTATTGATATGTTTAGAAATATAAAATGTGGTACCAATTAGGGTACATTTGTTAGACACTTAATATGGATGTTTTGGCATGTTTTAAGCATGTTTAAATTGTGTTTGAATAGGTTAAATGGTTGATAATTGGGTTGCTTTGTAACACCCCAAACCCGGCCAAAACATTATGGCCGAATCTGGCGATGTCACATGTCAGTGTTTTGAAAACGCAATAATATCTTAAAACCGTATCGGTTATTATCTTTTTCCTAGTTCAGGAAAACATGTATTAATTAATTTACTTTAACCCATTTCTTATATGCAAAAGCTTTTGAAACCACATAATTTTTGAAACCGATTTCATTTACAGAAAATCTTAATTTGTTTTAGAAATTGTACTTTGTTGCGTTGCAGTTTATAAATCCGTTAAAATAGTTCAAAAATCCCAAATTAAAAATTAGAAATCCGTAATGGCCATATTTACATAAAAAATCTCCCAAATAAGAAATCTAAATTGTAATAAGCATAAAACTGTAAGTTGTTTATTGCGAGGTAGAAGCAGTGGTCACCGTCGAGTCCTCCGCTGCGCCGATCCGCCTACTACTAGGGATTACCTGAACAAATTAAACAGAAAAGGGTGAGTTTTCGCAAACTCAGTGTGTAATCCCCACAGATATCACATAACAAGATACATATCAGATATCATAAATAAATAGTCCGAGCCGAAGCCCTTTACAGAATCAGTTAGGGCCTTAGGCCAATCAGATATAGAATGCAGATCAGACTATCAGATTCCTACCCACTAACCTCTACACACCATCTCCATCCAACCCTACACACCATGTGGGGATATAATCAACCCACCCATCCCTACACACCATATTGTACTAAATGCGGCACCTAAATAGAATAATGTAGCTGAGCTACCAGATAACAGGCTTAAAGCCTTTCAGACACTTCCTCCAATATAACAACAACCCAACCCCGATGCAATGCAACATACATAAATGACATGTAAAAATGTAGTTTACCATATCATTCGAATAGTTCTGATTTACATGCTAAATATTACATGCTCAAATCATACATCACATAATCAGATCACGAAATTAGAGTCTAAGTAATGGTTACCGACCCTACGACGGGTCACAGTTGACTTGGGCAACCCGTGCAACCTTACAGAGTTTTCCAGAAAAATAGGCCCACATGCCCATGTGGCCCACACGGCCCAAATTGGCCTTGGCCATACAACCCCGTGTGGTTTATCCATGTGGCCCACACAACCCAATTGGCTGAGCCCGTGTCTCACACACGGCCTACCAACCATCACACGGCCATGTCTATCGCGCCCGTGTCATGTGCGCACAGCCTAGTTCGTCAATCACACGGCCGTGTATTGCCACACGGCCTCCACACAGGCAATCCACACGCCCATATGGTTTCAACAGTTTACTTTTCAGCTTTCGTCGAATCTTGTTTTCTGTGCAATCGGGTTGCACACCTGGTATGTTTTTTATGCCGAAGCACTCCCAAGCATTCCAGTACCTATATTTGGCCAATATTTCACTCAGTTAAACGCTTAACCCAAGGAATTAAACCAATCCCGAAATGAGATAACAAAATCCGATCAACAAACCGTTACCTTCTATCGTTAACAGGATTTCCACGCCTTTAGAACGACGATGAACGACAATCAACCCCTCGATAAACCCTGATCACCATACAAATCCTTATTAACTGATACGGTCGTTAAGAGCACCAAAAATATCCTATTCCCTGTAAAATGATGAAAAAGAACAGTAAAGGGGAAGTAGGGTCGAATCATCAGGGATCGGATTAACGAATGCTTGTTTCTCAAATCTCGGCGTAATCGTGCCCAAAAAACCAAAGCGTGATGAAAAAAAATAAAAAAACTGCGTGACTGAAAAAAAATAAAAAAATAATGTAATTAAAGATTTGATTTGGAAAAAATAAAAATGTAATTTAAAGTTGACTGAAATTGTGATTACGAAAATAATAAAAATAATAAAGAGAGTTGAAGGAAGAGAAATTCTTATTGGTAGATTCTAGCCTCCAGTTGTCTCATTCCGCCTTGGGTTCGATCCTCGGCTTTTAAATGAACCTTCTCAACTCAAGTAAGCCAGTTATAGTGGAAGAGGATGCCTACGACCACTAGCTCCAAAGATTAGACTTACGACTTTTAGGGAACCTGACTCTAGCCAGTAATCTATGCTAGATCAACGCTTCTCAATGGCGAATCCTACGCCATTTCGTCTCTTTGGCTCGCCAAACTCTGACGCAGTAAGTTAACGAACCGAATATGCAATCCTTCTAAAACATACAAAGAGGCCGCCTTTGAATATGCTGAAAAGCTTACTTCTTAAGGGCCATAGACGAAAGCGTCAACCTGTAGTGCGGAGAAACGATGAATACTTGGCGAGAAGGCTAAGTACGAATTCTAGGCCTCAAGAACCCTTTTTGGGGAATATTGACAACTTTCAGCTAGATAGGTTTTAGTGGCCCATGATAATGGTGGAAAAAGAAATAAATATAAAAATGGAAAAGAGAATTTTATTGAAAGAAAATATGAAGAAACAAAAGCCTAGACTTTCAGAGAGAGAGTGTTTACAGAAAAACATGAACACCCAATAGAGTCACTTCACCCCCCTATTTATAGTGCTAGGGAGATAGTCTAATTTAACTTAAATTCTAAAAAGAAAAATACAATTAATTAAAGATAAATAAAGATAATTAAAATAAAATCCTAAAATTAAATAATCCTAATAATCATCTTAATATTAATTATCCTAATAAAATGGAGTCTTATAAAATAAAATCTCTTCTTTTTGCATTTTTAGTCCTTGTGTCTTCCATGCTTGCACTTTTGGCACAATCTTTTTCCTACGTTGCATATCAGCCCATTATGTCTCCAAATTCGCACTTTTGTCCCTTAATTTTGCTTTTGCCTCCAAATCAGTCCCTAATCGATAAAAAGACATAAATAGCTCAAATTAGTAGGATCAAGCCCAGAATAAACACATGATTAATACATAAAAATACATTATTCTAGAGCATTATCATTAACACTTATCCAAAATGCAAACAACACTTACCGAAAAAGCGGCAATAACGTTACGTAGAAAAGTAGTACGGAAAGGAAAATTCAGCAGCAGCAAAAAGGGAAAATGAGATACGGGAACTGCAGAGAAAATTTGTCAGAAAGGAGGGAATGCCAAAAATTTGGAATAACAATCAGAATAGGCAATATTCTAATAACTACCCCCATTATCTCCCCAAATCTCTCACCCCTATCCCACTAACAACCCACTACTCAGAATCCCCTTTCAACACATCTCTAACCGAAATTTGGCACAAAAAAAAACAATATCCATGCTCGTGCAGGGATTCAAACACAAGACCACCAGTATAACAACACTCCACCCAACCACCAGACCAGTAAGCCCATTCTGATATAAACTTATCATTAATTAAATATAAGCCTATTGAACAAGGGTAAGACTCTATTCAGAAAAATATCAAAATTTACCCAAGCCACAGCTTGAGCTTGGGATCTCTCACACACACCCAGAACACATAACCACTAAAGCAAATACACCACTGTGTCATAAATTCATAAAAACAACAATGTAAATTTTGGGGCGTTACATGCTTAGTGTCCAAGTAAGCATGACCTGGTAAACTTGAGTTTTACGGTGCTGATAAACTCTAATTTAAACATATTTTTATCCCATGCTTAGCACATTTTATGGATAATTTCTCCTTAGATTTGGTGAATTCAATGCTCCTAATCCTTTAATTTCATGTTTTATACTTAGGTAAGTATATGAGAGTAAAAAGAGCGAGAAACGGGAAAAAAATTGAGAAAATGGGCCAACATAGGAAATCAACACGATCTGGACTTCCTCACACGGGTAGGCCACACGGCTGTGTCAATTTGGCATAATCGAAGCATGACTTACACGGATAGACTACATGCCCATGCCTATTTAACAGCCTTGACCATGGCTTGAAGCTATCGCACATAGGCGTGTCACACGGGCGTGTCCCTGTCGAGCCCAAGTATAGTCTTATTCAGAAAAGGCCACTTTTGAGGGCTCTTAGGCATTCTAAAGTCTATTTAAACACCCTAGAGGAGGAGGAAAGAGGAGACACGGAGTAGGAAGCAAGGAATTACTCGAAAAAAGCCGATTGATCCATTTCAGAAGCCGGATTATTCATCAAGACTGAAGATCTCGCCTCAATTTCCCTTCAGGAGTTTTGGGTTTTCTTTATGTCTTATATTCATTATTTTTTCCTTTATAATTATAAACTAAACCCCCTAAATACCTAAGGGGAATGAAACCTAAGACGAATCTTGTTATTATTCTCTAAATTGTATGATAAATATTTGACTTGTTCTTAATTATGTGTTCTTAATTCTTGCTTCGATATTTCAGGATATTGATTCAAGTTAATGCGCTTATTTAGAGGAGCAAAAGTCTCTGTCTAAGAGTAAATTTTTCATAATTAAGTGGAGTTGATTGCAAGCCCAGAGATAGGGTGACAAGATTTTACCGGATTAGGGTGAAACCAAATAAATGAATCCATAGATCGAGTTAATGCAACTCTAGGGTGTTAATTAGAAAGAGATTTCAATTATTCAACCTAAGGTTAGACGTTGTTAGTCTCGAAAGAGATAATAATATAACTTAGGGATTTCTACGGAACAAGTTGAATGAATAAATCGTCTGAATCAGAGTCAAATAACAAGTAAAGTCTAGGTGGATTTTCCCTTGGGTATTGTCTTAATCAATCGAATTCTCTAAAAAGTATTTTCCCCAATTTCCTTTTTGTAATTTATTAGTTTAGTTAATTAATTTAGATAAACAACCCTTTTATTTTTAGGCTAGATAATAAAAAACAGTTAATACTAGTACTTTTAGTTCCTTTGGGTTCGACAATCCAGTCTTGCTAAAGCTATACTACTGTTCGATGGGTACACTTGCCTTCATCGTGATAATAGTTAGTTTCAAGAACGATTCATTTATAAATTTTTAAAACCTGTTGCAAATATCACGCATACCAGGCGCATTTCCTTTTAAATTATTTCAAATTAGTCCCTATTTGGTTTCTAATTTTATTTTTCGTCCCGTAAACTCGTATTAAGGACTATAATAGTATTTTAACGCTAATTTTAAATGAAGTGTTGAAATTTAACTGGATGAAGTAGGTTATTCTACTAATATCATTGAAAGTAGATAGCCAGAGTATAGTCACATACTTTGATGCTAATAATTGGAATAGTCTTGTTCCAACTTCTAACTTTCAAGAGGGGATAAATAGTGGTAAGAGTGCAAATAGTGGAAGACAAAATTTAGCATATCTCATTACTCGATTGTATAAGATAAAAATATGGAAGTATTAGATTACCATGTTCTGCTTTCTGTATAATATGAATGTTAATAGTTAGCATGCACCTTTGATTATGTTGAAATTAAATATTTTGATCGGTTAGTAATGCCCATGACCCTAATTTGACAACGGGTGTAACGCCCCAAAAATATAGGATCTTTATTTTTGCATGGTTTGGCACAAATTGCATGTTTGCTGGGGTAGCTAAGTGATTTGGGTGTGTTTGGGGGTCTGGCAAGTCCTGGGTTCAAGCTCCGGCTTTTGCAGATCTTTTTTTTTTTTGCTCTTAAAAGAACCTGGACACTGGCACCTAGGCTTTATGAATAATCGTGTTGGATTGATGACACAAAAAACCTTGTGGCTTGGTGGCAAGTAGCGTGATTTGGCAACTGTAAAGGTTGGGGTTCGAATCCCATGGTAGATAAGGGATGATTATTTTGCTACTTGGGACGGCAAGAATTTGAAATGGTTTCAAACTCTGCTGTGTGAGAATTTGAACTAGTCTTGGTGTTTGTTGTGGAGGATATCAATGAGGGATAAGGGGATAACTTTAAGGAGATTTTCAAGGAGTTTGAAGTGTGAGAGGAGTATAGCCAAAATTAGAAGTTGTGGGTACCTATTCGGTCATGCCACTTAGTGCCGAATAGGTTTTGTTCATTTGAGTTTTCGTAGTTGCTCCTTCTCTTCTTTTGGTTTTGTGTAATTTTGGTAGGGTGGCGTATTTTGACCATTCGGTTTTTTCTTTTCAACTGTAGATCTCGTTTGTTTTGCCGAAGACAAGAAAACAAGTACCGAACCATTTTGTGGAGACCTTTCTCTTTCTTCTTCATATTTCCCTCTCTGTCGAATTGGTATTCTTCTCCTCCCTTCTAAATCGATTACCTTAGGCCATTAATCCTCCTCTTGGTGCTTGATCGATTATTGCTTTCTCAAATACCCCATATTGTCTTACTCCTCTTTACACTTATCTTTGGCTGAACCCTGCAATCAAACTTAGCATTCTCTTTGCCGAAACTTCTTTCCCATTTCTTCGAACACTTCTCTATTTCTTTTATTCATCTTCTAAATCTCTGTCTTACCCAGTTAGTTTCATTGGGTGAATTCTGTGCTTCTCTGCTAATTGTAAGTATATCATGTAATGGCTGTCAACCCTGTTTCTTTTATTACTTCTCTAAAGCCGAATACCCCTTTTCTCTTAATTCTCTGTATTTGTCAAGTGGTGACTTCTTTTTCTATGATGCATGTTCGTGGGTTCCAAATATCATTGGGGAACTAAGGGCGCAGAACATTTTTGAGCCATCGAAACCCTATCTTCTAACACTTGGGTAGGTTGATTATTCCTTGTTCTTAAAAGTTTTATCTTTAGGGGCATAGATTACTTTTTAATTAGTTCTATCTATTAATCTATCGTGTATGCAGTTAAGTGCCAAGATCTGAGAGATCGACCCTTACTAATCTAGTCACAGTTGGCCACTTTGTTTTCGATCAAGGTAAGCAGAAGAGTTGGGTTAGAGATTTGTTGTTATGATTGATTGTAGTGGAGACTAACTGAATGTTGGATCGATTGTAGGCTTTGGACTCGTAGGGGATTCTCTCACTTTTGCAAATCAATGTGTGTAACCATACACCATTCTGTTACTGACCAAAAGCCAAAAGGTGTGTATTCACACCACTATGTTACTGAGAATCGGCAAAAGCCGAAAAGCTGAAAAGCCGAAACTTCAGCATTTGAGGCCTCACGAGCGTGCGAATGCTCATGTGGTAAATCAAGCCAAAAATCATGGGCAACAGACTGTAGAGGCCGCCACGAGCGTTCTCATGGGCTTGGGCCGTTATGGGCCTTGTTGGGCCGAGATAGGCCGTGTGGGCCCAATGGGCTTGTGGGGCCTCACATGGATAAAACTTACAGTAAGTGGAAAATAATAGAGTGAGCTATGGTGAACGCATATTCGGGACTGAATTTGGGCTAAATGGGCCACACGAGCGTGTGGGCCTACTTGGGCCAAGTAATGGGCTTTAGGCCCATTTACACTGTTTTGGTCATATTGGTTACCTGAGACGCTCGAGGCTACGGTAGACCATCCGAGAGGTCATTATCTATATCGAGACCCCAAAATTAATGAAATAACCAAAATACCCCTAAAGGGGTAAAATTACTATTTTACCCCTAATGGATGGAAATGACCATTACACCCTAGAGGTAGGTTGATTGACGAGTGTATGATATATGCATGACTGTATCTGAGTATGAGACCTTGCATACATGTAATATTTTTGACATAACATTCTACATCGGGGTTGGGATATTGATTTTGAGGAAGTACTGTACTAGTGGCTTTGCCATGTTTTTACTGTTCTGGTGGTTTTGCCACGTATTCTGATATTAGTGGCTACTCCACGTTTAGTGTCATTAGCAGCCTCGTTGCGATGTTAGTGTGTTGGCTGGGTGGGTCGATTTAATCCCCACATAGTGTGATGGTTGGTACGGGTGGTGTGTCAGTTGGTTTGGGATGGGTTGCATATCTACACTGTATTATTACTGTATAGGGCTAAGGCCCAGACTGTACTGATACTGAATAAGGGCCCAGGCCCAGACTATTCTGTAAGTATTGGTTACAGTTTGGCTGGTAAGGGATTATACACTAAGTTTTCATAAACTCACCCTTTGCTTTTAACTGTATAGATAATCCTCAGCCTTAGACAGTTTGGAGCCGCAAGGAACTCGGAGGTGGCCACTAGATTGCTGATGTTCTACTTTGACTTTATTTACTAAATCTTATTTTTTGGGTTATAATTATGTAATAAGGCCATTTGGGGAATTTTTGACTTTTATTTGGCTTTGACTTCGTATTTAAACTTGCTAGAGTAGGAATATCGAGTTTTCAAAATAATAACAGTTTCGAAGAAAAACATGCATTTTCAACCTTAAGGTTTCCAAATAAAGAAGCTTCCAGGGTTTTAATCGGAGTAAGGAATCAATGATAACAAACGTTTTGATAAACTAATTTCAGTTATAATAACGGAATTTACCGAGTTTACTCAATCAATAAAAACTAAATGGGCTTTTAACTTAAAAACGGTTTATCACCATCAAGTTCAAGATTTAGAAGGCACTTTGATGTGACACGCCAGATTCGGTCGTAACGTTTAGGTCGGGTTTAAGGTGTTACAACGGGGGTGGGTTAAGTGTGTTACAATTATGTCGCATCAATATACGTTTTTTGTATTCTAACCATGTTAGGTAATTCATGCATGGAATTTTTTATATTTTAAATATTAGTTTTATGGTTTATGTTCTTTTTATATAACGTTGTTTTCAGAGTTTCAATTTTATTTTCCCGTAATGCTTTTTTACCAAATACCTTTTATTTCTAATTATATATATTATAATAGGTAAATAATAGGTCTTTCAATTATGATGAATTTTTTTGTTATTAAGTAATAAAATATTATATTCTTAAAAAATTATGGAATGACCATACAACTAATTGGATTTGTCTTATTTTGTTTAGTTCTATTATTTGGATGATGGAAAGATAACATAATAGTTCTAAAGTTGAGAAAATATCATATTAATAATATTAAATGCACTCCAGTTATATGTTATGGTATTTTTATTTTTCTATAACACATCAAAAGTTATTTAAGTTCGTGAAAAAATCAATATTAAAATTCTACTTTTAAAATTTTAAATATTAAGTTGACTTATGATATCAACGCAATCAGTGTAACGCCCTGAAAATTTGAGTGTTATTTTTTAAATTTTGATTTAATTAAATCTCTATATCTGTGGCTAAGTGTTATGTTTGTGTGTTGGAGGTCAGGAGTTTAAACCTCACTTTTGGAAAATTTGTTATTTTGTTTGACTTTACCCTTATCCTTGAACATTTGACTTAAGTTTATTTTGGTGTTAATCAATGATATGAATGAGCGTGTTGTTTTCATGATTAAGTTCTTGTATATTTCTTGGTTTTGTGTACGACTCTCTGCATAAGCGAAACGGGGATATGTTTTTGCCACTCTGCAGAATTTGTTTAGTTTTAAAATTAAATGGTTTCCTGAACTTTATTTTTTTTCTTTTACGTTATTTCTTTCCTTTTCATTCTTTCATTTTCCCTTCTTTTCTTTTCTTTTCTTTTCTGTTTTTTCAATCGTTGAAGTTTGCCATTAAATCTTTTATTGCTGTGTGTTCAGGGAAGTGCGCATTTCATTGTTCGTCGACTAAAAGGTTAATTGCGTGAGATTTATTGTAGAAATTCTGTTAAACGTTCGCTTTTGCCTGTTTTTGTCGAAGTTGGTTTTTGTTTGATTTGTTTGAATTCTCTGATAAGTGTACGTTTGACTTTTCTTTTTAGGCGTAGATATCGAAGGTAACGATTTCCAACAAGCTAATTCAAGTAATTGTCGTTGACTCATCGGTAAGTGTTAGTTTCATCTAGAGGTTTTGCGTTGAAGCTTTCAACATAGTTAGTGAAGTGCTAAGTCATACGAATTTTTTCGATTAGGTTGTTTAATTGGTTATTGATTGGTTGTTTTAGATCTCGAAATTCTTTTGCGTTGTTCCTACGTCAAAACTATACTATGTGTGTAACGAAAACCCAATTTTTTATGATTTGTGAATGTCGAAAAACATGGCTATCAGCGCCACACAACCATGTGCTAGGCCATGTAACTCACTGTTTTGGATTTAGAGACACATGGCCAAAGACATGAGTGTGTGTCTAGGCGGTGTGAGAGATAATTCGAGTTTTGAGACACACGGGTGTGCGTTTGGCCATGTGCTAGACCGTGTAACTCATTATTTTGAACCACATGGTCGTATGCCAAGCCATGTGGCAAGTCGTGTGTGACATTAAGAGGGCCACACGGGCGTGTGCTTGATCGTGTAGGCCACACGAGCCAACCACCCAGGCTATGTGAATCCATGTAACACCCCAAACCCGATTTAGGTGTTATAGCCAAATCATGAAGTGTCAGATAATAAAGTGTTACGTAATTTAATTGAAATTTTCAGTTTTTGTAATTCTTGAAAATAGTAATAAACTCTTAAAAACTCAGATTATTCGAAAACATATCTTATCCAAATTTTATTATTGAAAACATTGTTTGATTACATTTTTAGAAAACTTATAATTTTGCAATGGGGATTCCTTAAAAAGTGATATTTTGGAAAACACTGTTCGTTTTTTGAAAACCATTAATTTTGTAGAAAAATTAATATTGTCGATTAAACAATTAAACAATATTAAGAAAAATAATAAAGTAAAGTTCCAAACTCAAAACAGTCCAAAATGTCCAGAGAGTCCAAATTTTACATAACTCTAAAGCCCAAATTTAAATAAGTCAAATTTAAGAAAATAATGATTTAACCGAGTTACTAAATACACCGATCCACCTAAGTCTGAGGGTTACCTAGAAATAACAGTCAAACAGAAAGTGAGTTTTTGAAACTCAGTATGCAACAAATAGCTCAAACAGATAATTAATATCAGACAGATTTAACAATATAGAGTCTTAGCAAAGTAGTACAGATACAAATATATTTTCTACCCCTGTCTGCTACACACTAGAGGTGCTCCTGGGCAGGGTCGGGCCGGGTTTAAGCCGGGCTCAACTAAAAATTCAAGCCCATTTACTAGGCCAATCCCAACCCGAAAAATGGGCCTAAAATTTTGTCCAAGCACGACTCGGATAAAAATTCTAAAACTCTGACTGACCTACGCGTCAGATTAATTTTGTATATTATTTTTATATAATTTTAAATATATATAATACATCAAAATACTAAAACATCAAAATAAATATTTCACAACAAATTGAAAATAAATTTTAAAAAATATGTAGACTTAAATAACACTAAGATAAATACAACTTAACAAGCAATTGCCTTTAAAATAATAACAAAAATAAAAATAAAATAAGTTTTATACAATATCCAAACAATAACAATAAAATAGTAGCAACATAATAGTAAAATGGTAGCAAAATAGGGAGAAAAAAACAAGAAAATAACATTCAAAAAAAAAGAGTAGATTTTTTTGGTCTTTTAGTGAATTCAGGCTGGGCTCGAGCCAAAAATTCCTTACCGGAGGCCCAGCCTGTTTTTTAAATAGGCCTTATTTTTTTTGTCCAAGCCCATTTTTCGGGCCTATATTTTTGCCCAAACTCTCCCACATTTCGGGCGGGCCTTCGGGCTGGATCAGGTGGCCCGACCCATGATCAGGTCTACTACACGCCTTTTCTGACCATTCCAACACACCATATGGGGTATGAAACACCCATCCAACCCTACACACCACTTAGTGTCGTTAAAGCACTTACAGAATATTTGCAGCTTTGCTGCCAGTATAATGGGCGAGTATCGTCACTCACAGAAACACTTTCTCCACATAATATTGCCCATCCTAGAAACAGATATAATCAAAGCAGAATCCTTACATGCTACAGTTTTACATGCATGACATATTAGATACGAATCACATACATAACATTTTTTGGGGTTTACTTATCACATGGCATCTCAAAAATACTTATAGATAACATAATTTACACTAGTAAATGACCATAATTCATATTTTACAGTACATTTAATCACATACAAACCCTAAGGAAGAACCATGGTCGATCAAGACGACATGTACGGCCTTCGAGAAAAATCCTGAATTTTGGGCCCACACGGCCCAAATAGCTAAAACCTGTGTCACACACAGTCCAGCACACGATTTGTCATACGGCCGTGTGTCATACACGACCTACCACACGACTATGTGGCATCAACTGGCCAGTTTTTTGGGTTTCGCCTTTTGTTATTTTTCGTGTTTTGTATTCCACTCTTGGTCCAATTTTCATACGAATTCACCCACGACACTCCCGAGACCCAAAAATAGAATTCAATTCATCAACTTAGCAACGATTCACAAAATTAAACCAAGTAAACGTATAACATGCAACGCCCTTAATCAATTCCCGAAACATAATCAAACCCTTATCGAAGAATGAACAGCAACCAAGTGACTTGAATTGCTAGAAGGATGCCAACTGTCTCACCATCTTATCCTACAATGATTTAATAAATTTAGAACGATACACAAAAACCTGAAATCACAGTCTTCCCAAAAACTACCCACAACAATTCCAATTAAAAGAACAAAGAAAAACAAACGAGCATTACCTTTACAAACTGAAAACCCAACAAAACAAATAGGATCAAGAACAACCAAAATAGTAACAAATGAGCAATAAGGCTGCAAGAACAAAATGAGAAATAATGGCATAATGGGGAACCAAGATAAAGAATAAAAGCAAAATAAAATAAAGAAAATAAAAAGGAAGAATGAACAAAAGGGTAGTAGAAAAAAAAAATGAAGTGGTGCGTTCACGTGGTGGGGAAAAACGTGGGTTTGTTTGTTAAAAAAACAAAATAACCATATCAAGGTCATTTACTAAACATAGGCAGTAAATTTAATCCTACTACCTAACAATTATCTAAAAAAAAGTTTAAATTTAATTTAAACTCATTAAGCGACTTGATAAAAAGAATAAAAACATTCCTTACGCATACAGATACTTGAACACAGAACCTTAAGTAGATACACCAAACGTTTAACCACCTAACCAAACCAAATCACATGACAAAACCCAACAAAACTAAACTTTGAAATTTTAGGGCGTTACAATCCACACGAGCGTGTGGGCTAAAAATCAGGATTTTTCCCTAGGGTCGTAATCATCGTTCGAATCGAACGTAGGCCTACCGTAGGGTCCGTATGATCTGAATTAGGCATTGAAATTGTTATGTGACAATCTGTTACTGAATAATCTGTTATTCTGACATATATATATATACATTTATTATGAGATCTGAAAATTAAATATGATAACATTACATGAACATGATTAGAAATTGTATTACTGTGTACTTGTAACAGCCCCTTTTCAGTGAAATCGGAACAGTGGTTTCAAGACCATAAATCCGAGCCGGAAAGAAAATTTATTTTTATATTTTTGCATGGTTTGCATTTCGATAGGAATATCATATGAAAATTTTATCGATTATGTGCTTAATTACGAAAATGACTAAATTGCATAAAATGTAAAAGTTGAATTCTAGTATCTAGAAGGATTAAATAGCTATGGAATTCAAAACTTGAGGTCCTTATATGGTAATTAGACCATTAAATAAAAGTTAGTAGATATTTTTGATGATTCATCCATGGAAATTTAGAAAAGGGCAAGGACTAAATTGGAAATGAGAAAAATTAATGGATAACAAATAATTAATAGGAAATAAAAATCATTTTATATCATCTTCATCCCCAAAATACATAGAAACCCTAAGAGAAAGAAAAGAAGCTAATCAAGCTTAATTGGGTAAGTATTCTTGTCCCATTTTTAATAATTTTTATATTTTTGAGATCGGGATAGTCTAATCAATCTATTTGGAGGATTAATTTGAAAAGTTGTGAAAGTATAGAAATTTTTCCACGGATGTATATGCTTAAATTTTGAAATTTATGGTAGAATATGAAAGGTTATTGATAGATAAACAGCTTTTACAAACTGAATTTTGATGAAATTGTGATTTAAGGATTAAATTGTAAAGTTGTGAAAATTGAAGAAAAATTCTAAATGTTATAGAATAAATGTGCTGTAAAATTTATACTAAAATTTTGGTTAGACTTGGAATAAGGAGTAAATTGCATAAATTTCATTTCCTGAGCTTAGACGAAATTGAAATTTATGAAAAGTTTAGGGGCAAAATGGTAATTTTGCCTAGGATATAAATTGAATTCAATTGAATATGAAATATGAGAAATTGATGCTTAAATTCATTTATGTAGATCCAGATAACACAAATTTAAAGTTAGATCGAGAAAAAAAGAGTTTTGGATTAGTAGATTTTCTTATACGAACTATTATCGAGGTAAGTTTTTGTAACTTTTATGCATATTAAAATGTTTGAATTGAATGTTATATTTAATTTGAATGAAGTAAATGTTTATGTGATTTATATAAATGTTGTACATATATGAATGATCACAAGATAGAAAAGATCTTTAAGATGCTAAGTGTAACACCCCAAACCCAGCCTAGACATTATGGCCGAATCGGACGATGTCAGAAGGAATAGAAGTCGAAATCGAGTTTGTCGAGTAAAAACCTTTCCAGTTTAATTAACCTTTATCTTAGTTCAAAGTAAAACGTGTGTTCCCTGTTATGTCTAAAATCATATCTTTTTAGCGGAAGCTTTAAAAATACTTATTTTAGAAAAAAACGTTTAATCTTAGTGAAAACCAAATTTTACCATGCCTAGCAGTATTAAAATCGTAAAGTAGTTAAAAATCCAAAATTTAAAACCAAACAATCCAAAGTCCAAAAGTTACATCAAAGGAACCCCAAATAAGTAATGAAACCTGAAAGTTAACAAAAAACAGTCTAAAATTTACGTGTGGCCACCATTGAGTCCTTCGCTGCACTGATCCGTCAAGTCTGGGGATTACCTGTACAGATTAAACAGAAATGGTGAGTTTTCGCAAACTCAATGTGTAATCCCCACAAAAACATGCATACAGATATACATCAGAATACAGTCATGAACAGTATAGACCTGAGCCCATTGCAGATTCAATTTGGCCTTAGCCCAATCAAATACAGTCTCAGATATAAGTTAGGGCCTTGGCCCATCTCAGATATAACATGCGTAACAGATACCAGAAGTCAAAGTCCTACCTACCAGCCTCTACACACCATCTCCGACCATCCCTACACACCATGTAAAGTTAAAAACACCCACCCATCCCTACATACCGTGCTGTACCGAAATACGACACATAATCAAAATATTGCAACTAAGCTGCCAAATATCAGGTATAAGAGCCTCTCATAACACTTCCTCTAAATATCATCAACATGCCCCGATGCAATGCAACATGCAATAAGTGTCATGCAAATATGCAACTAACAGTCCATACTTTCAAGTCATTACTCATGCTCAGTACAGAAATCAGACAAGCAGATTACACATTTCGGGGTCTAAGTAATGCTTACCGACCCTACAATAGGTCCACAGTCGACTTGGGAGACCCGTACAACCTTAGAGAACTTTTCAAAAAATGGGCTCACACGCCCATGTGGACGGCTTGGCCCAGATTTCCACACGCCCATGTGGTTTACTCCAATGGGCCCACACAGCCCAATTTAGTCTAGCCCGTGTGTCACACACGGCCTACCTGGCCATCATTCGGCCGTGTCATGCGCGTACGCCTAGCTCGTCAATCACACGCCCGTGTTCCATCACACGGCCTACCACATGGCCGAATGGCATCAACAGAATGGTTTTTTACTTTCGTTGAAACCTCATTTTCTGTGTCTTCGGGTACACACCTGTATCATTTTTGATGTAGAAACACTCCCGTGATATTTAACACCTATAATTGATCAATATGTTCCCAATTCAGTGACTTAAATCGTTATTCGATCGAAAACTTGACAAGGTATTCCAACTTAAAACCATTAAAATCCCTTACCTTTGAACGATCACCGGCGGATTCGCACTTCCACAACACCGATTGAAAATTCTAGACTTTTTAATTCACCCTTAAACATGAAACAACCTCTATTAGCAAAGATCCAACCATCTATCACAAAAACTATACTCACAAAACTTACCGAACGAACAGAACAACGTTGCACGCCAAATGATAACGGATAAGGAATCACAACAAGAAACAAGAGGAGGGAAAAGCAAAACTTTCAGCTGAAGAGGAAAAGAAAAAGAAAAATAGCAGAGAAGAGAAGAGAGTTGGAGAGAAAATCGTCAGTTTTTTTTTTGCAGGAGCGATTTTTGTGGAAAATCGATTACCCAAATCCCACTAGTTCTCATCCTAACCACTCACTACTCAGAATTCCACTACCACTAGAACTCTAACGCAAAGCCAAGCAAAAATAAAGCTCATTTTGCTTACGCAGGGAATCAAACACAACCTCCAGTAACTTAACACCACTCTTAACCACCAGACCAGCAGGCTCATTCTGTTACGTATTTACAGACAATTAAACTTAAGCCTACTGAGCAAGGTTAAGCTTAATTTAGAAAAATTCCAAAAATTTACCAAAGACATGGCTTGAACCCAAGACTTCTTAGACACTCCCAGAACACTTAACCATTAAAGCAAATACTCATTTGTGTCATAATTTAACAGAACAACAATATAAAATTTTGGGGCGTTACACTAAGTTCCATTTGAATAATGAAAATCAATGGATACATGTGATTTCCCGTATATGAATGTGATTCTGCATATGTTGTAGAAGGGATTTAGCTCGAACGAGTAACCCTGATACAGCCCTCTCGAGTATTCTGATAAATAGTTCATGCGAGTATCCTGATCAGTAGTGATTTAGCATGTTTTGTGCACTACCACAGCTCTTTGTGAATGTCTTGATACATGTTTCGATCGGTTGTGATCCGGCATATAATGCGGTCACAAACGTAGCTCTTCATCAGCATCCTATTAAGCTCGCTTCGACTACCTGTTAACTTATTCTGTGCTCCCTAATATTAACTCTTCAGAGTTATCTATTAAGCTCTATGAGCTTCCTGAGTAAAACTCTTATGAGTTCCTGATCAGCCCAGATAAGTGTCATGTTACATGATTACATGGCTCTTTTGAGCATCTTGATATGTGGATTGAGAGTGTGCTCTCTGATTATGTGCCTGATGGGTACCCTTGATTGTGTGAGTGGACAGTTTATAGAATTGTACACCTTGAGTGTACTATTTAAGTATCCATTGATATTTTAATAATTCAACGGATAGAACTCTTAACATGAGAAAATGATGAGATAAATAGAAATATGCCCTAAATGTTTCTAAATTATTTGATGAAGGATTATATGATGAGCTCATCTATATTTATTGGATGTATAAATGTATTCTATGACTAATTTGCTTGATTGAGTATATGTATGTTTAGGTAAACTTGTCGAAATGATGAAAGCATGTTAATTGTATGCTTAATATTATTAAATGTGATTGGTAAGTTTAAATTCTTGTTATACGAACTTACTAAGCATATAATGCTTACTAGGTTATATTTTCTCTATTTTATAGTGCTCGGAAGCTCGTGAAAGTTGGAGATAGTGTAACACCCCAAACCCGGCTTAAACGTTATAGCCGAATTTGGTGATGCCACATGGAAAGATTTTGAAAACAGGTTGATTTTATTAACTAATGATTTATAAAACCCACATTCCTTCGTGTTTAATACAGGAAACATTATTTTAACAGTTTATTTGCCAATTACTTGTTACAGTGGAAGCTTTAATCATTTATGTTTAAAAAAGCAGTCATGTTTTTAGGAAAATCATTGTTTGCATAAAACTATTATTTTTAATAAAATGTTTTACCAAAGTAATTAAATCAGAAATAACCTGTTAAAAATCAAATAGTCTAGAGAGTCCCCAAAAATTACAACTCTCAAAACAATTACCAAATCATAGATAAACCATAAATAAATAATTTTAAGCAATTTTGCGAAGAAGTGGTCACTGGTGAGTCCCTGTCGCACCTATCCGCCTAAGACTGTGGATTACCTGATAGACAACAAGTAGATGTGAGTTTATGTAAACTCAATGTGTAACACATCAGAATTAAACATGCAAGTATACAGTCATCACATACATAACTAGAAACAGATACAGATAAGGATCGTGCCCTATTCAGATACAGTAACAAAATCAGATACAGATACAGATATGCAAAATCCTACCTCCATCCTCTACACACCATCATCGACCATCCCACCACACCATGTGAGGTTAAAAAAAAAACCCACACATCCCTACACATCACGTCGTGTCATTAAGACACATATCAGATAATATATGCAGTCAAGCTATCAGTATAAAGGCGTTTAACGCCAGTCAGAATACTTCCTCCTCATATGCAAGTCTCTCCCCAAATTAGATACAGAGCATATGTATAGAATTAACAAGTAGAACATGCTTAACATGCTTATATAAATAGATAGCAGATATACATGGCATAGACATGCTCAGAATAGTACTTTAGTCTAATAGAACATATAGTTTTAGGCTTTAGCAAACCTTTACCAACTCTACACTAGGCCCACAGTCGATTAGGACGAGCCGTGCGTCCCTACGAAAAATTATAGTAAAATGGGCGCACATGCCCATGTGGTTCACCTGTGGCTTTGACCGTGTGGTCCACACGATCTGGCCCAACAATCCACACGTCTGTGTGAAACACCTGTGTGGGCTCACACACCCAACTTGGCCTAGCCCGTATGGCCCTCACAGCCATACTCAAGCCACCACACGGCTGTGTGCTGGGCATGGTCATGCCTTTGTTGACCACACGGTCGTGTACTGGCACTTCGCCTACCACACGGGTGACCACACACCCGTGTGGCGTCAACAGCACTATTTTTTTACTTTTGTCGAAACCTCATTTTCTATATTTTGGGTACACACCTAGTATCGATTCGATGCGGAAACACTCATGTGCCTTCCAGAACCTAAGAATCGACATACCAACGCTCTTAATCAAACTTAATACACGATTAATTCGTAATCACAAAACTAACCACAAAACTAATACTTACTGTAACACCCCAAATGATTTGATTACGATTCTGAACGAATAGAACCCCTTTCCTCCCGATTTGCTGTGCCAAAATAGACAATGAGGTTCCAAACGGATGATTTCGAAATGTAAATAGAAACGGGTTTAAAGAACCTCTAATCAAGCAATTCATTCTATGCTCACATACCTTAACTAAACGAAGAATCCCTAAAATTCCAAGAATAACAGTAAAAACTTAAAAGTGATGAGCAAAAATTGAAGAAACAATAAAAGCCGAAATTTGCAAGGAGCGGGAAACTAAATGTCAAAAAGAACAAAATGAAGAGATTTTTAGGGAAAAAATAGATATGATAGCATATCCCTAGATTTTAAAAACAGATATGATAGCATATCCCTAGATTTTCTCCCTACTAACTCAACTTCCTCAGAATTCCCACTCGATCGAAACTTTATCAGATTACGGAGTAAAAATAATATTCATGCTTAAGCAGGGATTCAAACACAGGACCTCTAACACACCCACACCCTTACCACATGAACCATTAGGCTCATTCTGATATGGAATTATAGACAATTTAATATAAGCCCTCTGAACTATGGTAGGCTTAATTCCAAAAATAACAAAAATTGCTAAAGATAAGACTTGAACTTGGGACCTCACACACACACCCAGAACATTTAACCACTGAAGCAGATGTAGATTTGTGTCAGATATTCACAAAAGTAGAATTAAATTATTTAGGGCGTTACAGATCGATTGGAGCATCATTACAATATCCACTAACTTGTTTATGTATAAATAGTAAACTTGTTTTGGTATAAATAGTAAACTTATTTTGGTATAATGGCATGTATAGGTAACTTGGCCTTTGTTGGCATATGAATGTGGTTTGTAAATTAGCCATTGGTATGGCTAATAATGTTTTGTTTTGATATACTTAGAAGGTTATATTATGGCAAATATATATATGTTAAGTATATTGAATATGATTGATCAATTTATACTTAATATATAAGTTAAACAAAGGTAAAATTATAATCATAAATGCATATGATAAAATATCATATTAGATGTTAAAATTAGCTTGGTTATAATGCTTGGATTGGTTGGTATATGAATGTAAAATATCATATAAATTTTGGTTATATGGATTGGTTGGTTATAATGCTAGGAAATGGTTTTATTTTGTCCACACGGGTTGATGCATAGGTGTGTGTCTTGACCTTGTGTGACAAATAGCCTGGCACATGGGCATGTTGTTTGGCCGTGTGTCCCCTGCATCTTAAATTTGAGAAATAGAATGCTCAGAATTGGGCACATGGGCAGAGACATGGGCATGTGTCTCAGTCATGTTACACGGCCTAGAACACGAGCGTGTGGCTGGCCGTGTGGCACAAGTCAGAGAGTTATACGGGGTCGAACACGGCCTGTGACACGGGCGTATGCTAAAGTCACACGGGCATGTGCCTTGACCATACGGGCGTGTGTGCCCTGTATCTAAGAAAAATTTTGAAATTTCGTGAAAAATTCTCTGAGTTCCTGATTTAGTTCTGACTTGATTCTAATACTTGTATTGGGCCTCGAGGGTACATTTAAGGGGCATTATGAGTAGCCTCGGAAAACAAATAGTAATAGACATGAATTATCTGTAAATGTTCTAAAAACTCTAGTAATGCTTAGTAACCCTATTCAGGTGACGGACATGGGTTAGAGGTGTTACAATACTCATATTTAGTATCTGTTGAATCTACATATGCATCGAGATCGGGACTGTATAAAGAAAAAAGTGTGAGCAGTTTAATAATCTACCAACTTTGGTGGCTAAGCCATAATTATTTCTGATTTTAGCGATTTATCGCATTCTGATTTGGCAGCTAGGCTGTAATTATTCTAAAACGTGACATATATTCACTACGCGGTGTGTAGGGATGGATGGGTACTTGATGCCCTATATGGTGTGTTGAGATGGACGAAGATGGTGTGTAACGAATGGGGGTAGGAATCTACATCTTTATCTGATATGTTGCATCTATATCTGATATTCTCTGTTTCTGATTATGTAATTGAATTTGAGAAATGATTGAATTATGAACGACTGAAATCATATATGTTGTACTACCATTATTGTTGAATGTAAGTTACACACTGAGTTAAAACTCATTTAGTATGTTTCTTTGGATTTCAAGTGACCCACAAACTTACGCGGGCCAACTTGGCAAGAGCTCGGTCAATACTCCTTAACTATTTTAGTGTTTTTAATTATTTATGCTACTAAGTGTTTATTTTGGATTACGTTTCAAAAGTCGAAACTACTATGTTTGGTTTGATCAGTTATGTGATTTTTGAAAGTTAAATTTCAAGTAGTTGAAGTCTGGTTTGTTTTAATATCAATTGATGTAGCCTCCAGACTTGGTTGTAGCTTCTAGGTCGGGTATGAGGTGTTACAATTAGTGGCATTATCTATATACGCAAATTTGGTGAGAAAAAATATTTTATGTTAGAAGTTAATTTTTTTAAAAGTTGTACTTAAAAATTATTATTAGTGTGGTGATAAAGAATTTGTTTATAAATCCATTAAACACGGATTTAATCCTTAGACATGTTCAGGGCGAAGCCAGAAAATTTTTTTAGGGGGGTCGGATGAAATTTTAATTTTTTATAGTTTATATTTTTATAATTTGTAAAGGATTAAATCGAATTTTTATAATTTTAGGGGGGTCAAAGTGTAATTTTATCTTTACTAATTTAAAATTTTTAAACCATTTGAAGAGCCTAAAATGTAATTTTACATTTTAGGGGGGTCAGGGCCCATGTCAACCCCCTCTAGCTTCGCCCCTGGACATGTTAATTTTAGTTATTTTATTTAAAAATTATATAAAAGTATGAAAAGGTGAAAAAAACAATCAAAATAATAATAGTAATCATTGAATAAAATGATATATTAATCATTTTTTAACCGAGTTGATACTCGATTAACCATGACTTCAACTCAACTAGAGATTTTGTTAATAGTATAAGCATATATATGGAAAGTGTTTTGCTTCTACACTTTGAGTAAGAATGGAAGAATAATTTTATTTATTTTTAATATAAGACTCAATTAACCAAAAAACATAAGTTGTAGGATAAACTAGTATCTATACTATTATTTAAATTTTTGATTGAATTGGTGTTACAAGTCAATCGGATATAAGCTCGGTTAGACAAATTATGAAAATGTTTTTCTATAATTAAATTGAGTCATATTATTTTAGAGTATTTTAGTTTTTTAATAACATAAACAAATAAAAAATTTCAAATGGCAGGATTTGAATCATTGTTATTTAAATTAATAAAACATTAATATTATCACAAAACCAAAGTTTTATTTTAATATAATATTTATATTTTAATTGTATTATGAATACTTTATTATCTCCATCAATTGTATATATTGATAATGTTGTTGATTAATGTATTTATTTAGTATTCTTAATATGATGTATTTTATGTTTAAATTTCGTTTTACTCACAATTTTTTTATTTTAATATTGTAAGTATTTCATTGTTAGTATTAATTAGTTTCAAACTATACGTTTTATTATTTATTGTTTATAATTATTAAATACACATTTATATTTTAAATATATAATTTCTACATATATACATTTGCGTATGATAAAATTTCTAATATTAATAATTTTTAATAATTATTATATTTTACGATTATATATAAAACAAAACTCTAATAAAAATATTAAATATGATCATTTTACGACAATGATAAGACTTTGTCATTGCCCTTCATCCTCTAACTAAGAATTAAAGCTCACCACCAATATCTTGAAAACAATTTGAAACCAAAAATATTCTTCACCAAAATTCAATAACTGATCCAGAATCAGAAAAGCTGTTTGGGAATTTAAAATAGTTACGCGTTTATCTCTTCAGAAATCATTCTGAAAAAGAAAATTAATCACTACTGTTACTGATAATAAATACATTGATTTTGTCAAAATAAAAATAAAAATGGACCGAAAATCTAAACATTTTAAACATCAAGTTGATGATAACTTGTAAATTAAAGTTGTTTTATGAAATTATAATTCAATTTTAACATTAATTAAAACTATAAATTTCTATTTCAAACAGTCACAACCAAGATGGGCAACCATCTAATTGGTTCTTAGATTTGTATTTTATCAATTAGTTAGTTTTTTCATATTAACATCGTTAATTTATGTTAATATGATATTTTTATTTAATTTAATGGTGTCATATTATAACCTTTTAAAACAATACGTGACAAACATAATTTATATATATAGTGTTAACTCCAAAAAATTTATTATTTTATTTCAATTTTCTTAACATAAAATTATTGATTTCACTCCTACTCCTATTTTGTTTGTATATTTTATCATATAATAATTTTAATTAAAATATTTATATAAATTAAGATATGTTAATAATTCCTAGTATATAAATTTTGAATTATTTGTTTATATATTTATATTATATTCATGTTATTTTTGTATTATGACACTTTTTATATTGTGATTTAATTATTTATTTTTAGTTTGTGTTGAATATTGGTTGGCTTACACTTTAGATCCCATTTGAAGGAATTTTATATTTTGAAGAATTTTATTTATTTATTTTGAAATAGAAAAATTTTAATTTTTTATTTGAATGATTTTTATGTGAAATATTTTTATTGTTTGATTATTTATTTAAAAGTTTTAAAATAATAAATAACGGATTAAGAATAGTTTTCAAAAATTAAAAATTAATTAAACCTCTTAACTTTAACTCGCATTCATGTTATACACAATATTAATACGTGACATCATAATATATATATATATATATATATATATATATATAAAACAACTAGAACATGACATAAAAATTATATAAAAATACCGCTATGTAACTATTATTAGCATGTCACAACGTACATAATATAAGATTTTTAAATACAATTATGATAAAAGAATATGATGAGAGATATGAAACAGATTTGAAAGCTATTTTAACTTTATTTTAACGTTGTTATCTCTTGTACATAACCATATAAATGACACAAAATTTTAAAAAAAATGGAGTAACTTGAATACAATATAATATACCCACGTTTCTCTCATTTTTCATTTTCATTTTTGTTTTCATCTTTCTTTCCCCACAATTACCCTTTCCATCCTAAATTATGTTTAGTTTTACTTGTCCACGAAAGCCCCTTGCCATTTGAAATCGTTCAACCTCGTTGCCTGCCATCATTTTTAGGGTAAATTATATTAATAATAACCTAATTATTAGTATTTCTTCTCTTCACTCAATTGTTGGGATTTCTTTCAAGACCCGCCTCGGTTCACTATGAATGTATAATTTTGGAATTCATTACCACCTCCATCAGTATTGAATGTATCTATCTCAACTCCACCTAACTCTGCTTTAATTTAATTTTTACTACTTATCTTTGATATTTTCAGTAATTTTACAGTCAAATAAATAATTAAACATAATTCTTCAGAAAAATATTTAAACTTCAAAAATATATGAAATTTTGTATAATACATTATCACAGTTTTACCCTTTTAATAGTTATATATAAAGGTAAAATGGTAATTTAATATAGTGGAGTGGCGCAACACAAACAATTACCATAATCGCTCCATACCCACTATCTAAAAAATATCCACCCCACTCCACCTTATCCTGCCCTATATCCACTTTTCAAAAAAGAAAATTCACTCCATATGGAGCGGATTGGTTCAAAATCCATTGGACAGTTTTGGTTTTGTCATCTCCACTCAATTATGAAAAGTTACAAAATGATCACCCAATTATTAGTAAATTTCTTTTTTGGTCACTCAACTATGAAAAGTTACAAAATGATTGCTCAACTATTGAATTTTGTTTGTTTCAATCACCGACAGGCTAACAGTGACAACTTTTAAAAATGGCATAATAGCAACTTTAACCCTCAACATTTATAAATTATGTCAATTTAGTTTTGTAATGCCCTGATTTATTAGATTATATTTTTTTATGAATTTTATTATAAATAAGTATATGCTTCAGTGGTTAAGTGATGTGGGTGTGTGTTTGAGGTCTTGGGTTTAAGCCCCACTTTTGAAAATTTTGCTATTTTTGTTCCTAGAATTATCCTTAATTGCTTGACTTATATTATATTTTCGGTCAACACATATCAGAATAGCCTGTTGGTTCAACTTGTAAGTGATAGTTTGCCCTAGGGTCCTGTTTTCTAATCCTCAAATGAGTGTTTGGCATTAATTTTTGCTTCTGTGTGTGTGTGTCGGTTGTGTATTAGAGGTTTGGTGGAATTGAAAATCGGAGGTAATTGGATGAGGATCAATGTGTCGGTTTTGGTAGGATTGAGTTGTTAGTGGGGTAGTTAAGAGTTCAGATTATTTTCATAACTTTATTTTTATTTTTATTTTGTTTCCCAAAATTCCTCTTCTTTTTGACATTTTTTCTTTTTCTTTTCTCTACAAATCCCTTTTATTTCTTCCTTTGATTTTGTTTACAAATTGTTCATTCAAATCGCTGTAATTCGGATTTCCCGATTTTCTTCGTTCAGCTTGGAGAAGATTGTGAGAATCAGTGGATTTTACTCTAATGACCTAATCCGTGGGCGTGATTGCTGTTCGTTGGCGGTTTCGGAAATCTCCTGGTTGTTTTCGCATCAAAATCAAGCCAAGTGTGTAATGAGAAACTTGAAAAATGACTGTCAGTCAAAGTTGAAATTGGAGCCTGTCAACGCCACATAGTCGTGTCCCTAGTCGTATTGTAACAACTCATTTTTAGTCAAATCAGAACAGTGGTTTTGAGACCACAAATTCGAATTCGAAATAGTTATTTTAATGTTTACAGCATAATAGTATGATTGTTTGAAAGTTTCGTTAAGAAATTTTATTGTTTAAGTGTTTAATTTGATAAAAATGACTAAATCGCATAAAGTGCAAAAAAGATGTTCTAATAGCTAGAAGTATTAAATGGCTATGAAATTAAATAGTGGAGGTCCTTATGTTGTAATTATACCCTTGTTAAGGTTAGTGGACATTTATGTACATGGTTTATGTGAATTTTTAATGTTTTATTAAAGGTTAAAATAGTAAATTATAAAATAACTTAAGTTAAAATAATAAAAACATGGTATCATCTTCTCCATTAAGCTTCCACCACCAAAAATAAGGGTTTGAAACACCATTAAAGAGCTTGAAACATTCAGCCTAGTTTCCTTGAGCATGTAAGTTCATTTTCGTCACGTTTTTAATGATTTTTACGTTTTTTTGAGATCGTTGTAGCTTAGTCTAGCTAGCCCAGGGATTAATTTGCAAAAATGTTAAAGGTTTAAGGTTTTCCATTGATGAATCTATGTGTTTTTGATGTTTAATGATAGAAAATGCATGTTTGTTGTTTGATAAATAACATTTGTTAAGTGATTTTTAGCAAAATGTCCAATTAGGGATTAAATTATGAAATGTGTAAATTTTGTGGTTAAATTGTGAAATAAATGAAAAATATGGACTACTAGGAACCTAATTGAAATTCGTCTAGCATGGGTTTTGGTTGAATTGCATGAATTTGTGATTTTATGAAATAATGACTAAATTGTAAAAATGTTGAAATGTTAGGGAAAAAATGTAAAAGTGCCTTAATGCGTGTTTTTGGATTAAATTGAATAGAGAGATTATTAAATAAGTTAATTTTTATTATATTTAGATCAAGAAAGGCGAAATACGGATTTAGATCGGGGAAAGAATAAGGTTTCGGATTAATCGACTTAATTCATCGTTTTTACATTCGAGGTAAGTTCATATGTACTAAAAATTATTATAATTGTGTTTTAAATGCTTTGATATTGCCTAAATTGTGAATACAACACTGCGTACATATTCGACGACAATTCGACAAGTGAGAAATCTCGATTGAACCTTAGGAATAGATTAGGATACGAATGACATGTCATTAGGGGTTATGTGATTTGGGTGCTAGTCCGTACATCCTACCGATGGCTGAGTTATCCGGCATGTGTTGTGGATACTCGTCAGCTTGTGTGAGCAGCACCATGTAGCTTCATCATGATCGTCAGCTTGTGTGAGCAGACCCATTGATAGCTCTAGTGTGAGCATTATATATGATACGAGATTGAGATAGCTTCGGTTATGTATGTGGCATTTAGGGTGCGAGATTACCGAGTATCCGATAGTATTTCGTATGGTTCAACAGGTATGTCAAAGATATGGATAAGTATGAGTTTGATACGGGTTGGTACATGTATGTATATGAACCGAACAATACATTGGAATAAGGAAAATTATGAAAGTTACATCTAACTTTATGAATGCAAATATGGTAGGTTGGTGATTCATTATAAGCTACGTTATGTTATGTTTTATTTGTTTAATTTGAGCATATATGATGAGTTGATTTAAATGTTATACGAACTTACTAAGCTTTATACCTTACTTTGTTTAAATTTTTCGTGTTTCTTTAGTGAAACCAAAGCTAGCTCAGATTTGGGATTGTCGGAGACTTCATCACACTATCCAACATCACTTTGGTACTTTTGAACTTAAGTATTTTGAGTATATGGCATGTATAAGAGTTTGGTAATTTTGGTATATGTGTTGTTAATGAATTTAGTCATTTGAAATGGCTTGTAAATATTGAGAATTTAGTTTTGTATATATAGCCATGAAAGTTGGTTTAACTTGGTTGGTTTGGTTGTGTATATATTTGTGCATATGGCTCTTATTATGTGCTTGATTATGGATATGTGATGTTAGTTGGTATTTGGTAATTAGGGGTACTAAATGGTTAAGAAATGAATTTGGTATGTTTATGAGATTAGACTAAATGATGTAAAATTGGAAGTGTTTATATTGATGATTTGAGATTAGGAATTTTGGTATGAAATTGAATGGTATATTGTTGTATTGGTGTGTTTTGAATTGGTTGGTATTGAAATGGTATGAATTATGTTTGGTTGAGGTTATTAGAATGCCAATTTTTATGCATGAATTGTGTCATTTGAGTTTGGTGTAGGTACATGCAAATTGAGTGGCAAAATGGCTTGGTAAATAGCTTATTTTTGTCCACACGGGCAGAGACACGGGCGTGTGTCTCAACCATGTGTGACACACAGTTATGTTACGCGACCGTGTGTCCCCTTGTGTTAAATTAAAAATCAAGTTAGTATGTTCCATACCGCCCAGCACATGGGCATGTGACTTGGCCGTGTGGCCTAAGTCAATATACCCTACAAGTTTGGCGCGGCCTAGCATACGACCTGGCTCACGGGCATGTGAGGCCATTTCGAAAGGGCACACGGGCTGGTTCACAGGCTTGTGGTTGGCATTGTAACCAAAGTCAGTGAGTTACACAGGGTAGGATACGGGTTGGGACACAGCCATGTGCTTCCATTTCAAATATCCACACGGGCGTGTCTTTGGCCGTGTAAGACACACGGTTGGGCCACACGGGCGTGTGTCCCTGTAGTTTAAAAAAAATTTCTTAAGTTTTGTAAAAATTTTCTGAGTTCTCGGTATAGTCCCGAACCACCCCAAAAGTATGTTTAAGGTCTTGTAGGCTCGTTTTAGGGAAAATGTGAATGTTATTGAATAATGATTAACAGAATTTGAGAAATGCATGATTATTTGTGCTATAAGTCCAGTAATGCTTTTAACCTTATTTCGGTGTTGAATACGGGTGAGCGGTGTTACACGTATGGTAGGCCGTGTGTGACACACGGATTAGGTTATTTTAGGCCATGTGGGCCACACGGGCATGTATGGGTCGTGTGGGTTACATAGGCAAACCCATTTTGGGTGTGTAGGTCTACACGGGTAAGCCATTTTGTGCCGTGTAGTCCCAAATTTTAGAATTTTTCTCTAGGGTCATACATGTCATTCCAATTAACTATAAACCTTCTGTGGTGTCGTTATATGTTCATATAAGCTATTAATCATGAATTCTATGAGTCTGATAATGTGAATCTTGATGTAAATAATATTTAATAAGTATGATCTGTTATGTACAAAGCATGTTCTGCTTCTGTTGTATGAGTATGTATGATATGTATATTCAAAAATCTGTTATTTTCTATCTATGCCTGATTATGGGTTGGGATATGTATTATGTGGAGGAAGTATTCTGTGTGAGGCGATATCTCACCATTGTACTGGTAGCACAGTTGTGATTATTCTGAAAAGTGTCATATGGACACTAAGTAGTGTGTAAGGCTTGGTGGGTGTTTTATACCACACGTGGTTTGTTGGGATTATTAGAGCTAATTTGTAGAGGATGAGGGTAGGATTATATATATTTATATTTGTACTATTCTGATATGATTCTAATTATGTTTATGAAATAAGTTTGTATCTGAACTGTCATGTAACTCAATTTGAGATTTTGTTTCTTATGAGTTGCACACTGAGTTATAAAAACTAACTATCTATTTGTCTGATAATTTCAGGTAACCTTTAGACTTAGGTGGGTCGGTGGGACGAGAGCTTGGTTATGTCCATTATTTCGTAAATTATTTTTTACTTAAATTAAACTTATTTAAATTCTGGGTTAAGAGTTTTGTAAATTTTGGACTCTCTAGAATTTTGAGTTTTATTTTGGATTCGGATTTTAATTTGGGATTTCTAGCATGACATTTGATTAAACGACTTTACAAAACAACTATTTTTAAGCATTCAACCATTTTCGAGAAAACAAAATCAATTTTCCAAAATACATCTTAAGAACTTTCGCTGCAAATTATTCGACTTATTTTGAAAATGTAAATAATTGACGGTTTAACTGATAAGTATAACAACACGTTTTTAATGTGGGCTCTTTTAGTAACAAACTTATACAATGTTTTCAAAAAAACGGAAGTCAGATTTAAATTTATTTCACATAACATTTCCAGATTCAGTCATAACATCTAGGCCAGGTTTAGGGTGTTACATTTAGTGGTAAGGAGTTTTCCAATAAGGATAGTTTTTTTGGTGCTTTGAAACAATATAGCATCAATCACGGAGTTAACTATAACGTGGTTAAATCCAAATCCGAAAAATTCATGGCCAAGTGTACAGTGCAAGACGATACATGTTCATGGAAAATTATGGCTTCTCTTAGGGAAAAGACAGGCTTGTGGGAGATAAAAAAATACAAATGTCCATATACATGTGTTGCCGGTATAGTATCACTGGGTGTTTAGGGTTTTGAATAATAATGTTATTACTTAATGTTGCATTATTTAATGTACTTCGTTGACAAGTGTTTCACAAGATCATCCCAAGATGGATTCAGACATGATCGCTACCTTAATACTACCGATGTTGAAGGGGATCCCAGGACTTCTGTGTCATGCATAATTGCCAGTATTCGTAGCTAATTAAGGTACACGCCCTCTTACCGCGAGGCTTGGATAGCTAAGTAAAAGGCGTTGGAAAAGATGCATAGTATGTGGGACACTTCATATAATGAGGTTTGGCAATGGTGTCAGGTGCTGGAGAGGTACGTCTTAGGTTGCATAACAGACCTTGAAACGATCCCTACATACTACAACGATCGATTGCTCCGTGGATGTCAAGTGTTCAAATGTCTTTTTTGGAGCTTTAAGCAATGTCGGGATGCATTTGTGTACTGCAAGTCATTGGTACAAATTGACGGTACATTTATGTATGGTAGATATACCCATCGACTATTGCTAGTTGTGGCACAGGATGGCTGTGGGAGAATCCTTCCAATTGCATTTGCAATAACACCGGGAAAGTCAGCTGATGACTGGGATTTCTTTCTTTCTAGGTTAAGGAGGCATGTATGTCCCCAACCTGATATCTGCATTATATCGGATCGAGGCACTAGAATACTAGCTACAATTTAGCGACATGGAAGTCTATAGTATCGCACACATCATTGGTATTGTCTAAAGCACGTTGCATCCAACTACTATGGGTAATATCGGTCTACGACTGAACGAAAGCAAGTGACCAACATGGGTAGTTAATCTCTATTAATATACTTTTGTTTGTAATATTCAATTTATTCTGAATGGAATATTGGTATGTAATTTTCACTATCAACTTATATTGGCACAGTACAAGATCAATAATGACCGTTTTCATGAGATGTTAGGGAATTTGCGTTCAGTTAACGATCAAGGTGTAGACTACCTCTGTAACGTACCTTTCGAATAGTGGATACAAGCATATGACGGTGGCTTACGATATGGTCAAATGACCATAAACCTGGCTGAATGCATAAATTCTGTTCTAAAAGGAACGCGTCATTTTTCGATAACCTCGGTTGTGCGAGAGACATATTTTCATTTGGAGGAACTATTTCCAAAGTGAGTAGCGAGTTATAAAGGCCAAATGCAGGGAGGCTATGTATAGTTCTAGAAGGTATTGCAAGAAATTAACAAGGCGAAGGCGCGGGCCAACACCATGCACATAGTGTGTCACGATCGCGACAACCTATGGTTTCGTGTGACGGAGTTTGACAGACCGAGCCAATGTATTACCGGTGGGAAATATCATGTACACCTGATAAATAGGACTTGCGACTATGGGACGTTTGACGCACTTCCTTATCCATGTGCTTATGCAATTGCAGTTTGTTAGAATCTCCGTTTGGATCCCATGAGATATGTCGACGAAGTGTACAAAATAGAAAACATGTACAATGTGTGGAGACATGTATTCCCACCGGTTCCAGATAAACGTAAGTGGCCATCTATATTGCTTACTCCGTTTAAGCTATTATCGGATAGAGAATTGCGTCGCAAACCGAAAGGTCGACCTTGCTCGAGTTGAATACGTAATAATATGGATATCTGAGAAATAACGAACCAACGGAATTTGTGTGGATGGTGTAGGAACTCAGGTCATACAATTCGATCATGTCCAAACCAAAATAGTTGATAATTGCTGTAATGAAACGATGTTGCATTATTTCTATCCCGCTTTATTCAAAAGAACTTATATTTTATTAAAAATATAAAATTAATTTACATTTAAAATATTAAAAACTTCTTTTTTATTCAATAAAACAATATAGAAACAGCGTCTACAAATATATTTAAAAAAATTAATGTCTATGTCGGTCGGAATCAGTGCCACATAGGGTGGACGACGATTACGCGCTGGATTCCTCCTTGGTTGCTCCGGCAAGGGTTGTGATTGCTCTGGTTGTGGGTGTTGGAAGGATGACCCACCTTGGTAGAATAAAGAATGTGGAGGTGTTTGGTGGAGGTGTTTGAATTCCACAAGGCGATGAGGAATGGTAATGAGTTAAGCTTGCCGATGGTGCCTCGTGCGATCCCTCCGGCGACGATGGCCTATATATTATTGGTTGAGTCGTCGGAGTCATCGGGAAAGGAGATGCAATGGGCCATGCATTCCAACCTTCCATAGGACTGGGAAAAGGAAACATATAAGGGTTAGGATATGTACCTGGCATAATCTGAAAGAGCTGTAATGTGGGTATCGTCGATTGAGAGATTGAGCCCAGTGATTGTGTGGGTACTGTTGATGGGCCCAGTGATTGTGTGGGCGCTATTGATGGGCCCGATGATTGTGTAGGTGTTGTTGATGGGCCCGTCCCATCATCTTTTCTCCTTGGATTTAAAGGGCCCCGTCATTCCCTTTCCACACGAATTTGCCGACACCTCTACTCTTCCGACAGCAAATATGGCTTGCCATAGATCCTAAACCATGGCATGTAATCCAGGGTGCACACTAACTCTGAGACGATGATCGGTTTGCGATCAGGTATATGATCGTACTGATTTTCCCAAATTTCGATATATTCTGACCAGAATAATGACCAATTCGCATTCGTTAGCCGTAAGTCGATTTTGTGCTACTCATCGAGCACCTCAGGTTCCCCAGGAATCGGTTGTCAGAATCCAAATTGTAGCAACACTCTATCCATCTTGTGCGTCTCGACGATAAAATAGTTTACCAATAGGACCTTAACATGCCAAATGTTTGGATTTTGAAAGAATTCTTCTGGAATTACTGCCTATATTGCCGGATCCTCGTATGGTGTCTATTGAAATTATATGAACGGGATAAAAATATTAGTTATATACATAATACTAAATACTAAATACTAAGTACTAAATATGAAACGACTATTATTTGTATATATATTTTATTTAATATTTACTTGCTCTTCCGACCGTTGGTCTAATAGAAGCCGTATATCTTCAAGAGCAGTAGGTATTCCAATATAACTCGCCGGATGGTTCCACCTAATTAAATAATTTTTCAACATACAATTTTATTTAAATCTATGAAATAATTGTAAAATTAAATAAAAATTTTACCTCGTTATGAGTGGGAATGTATATGGGTGATTCACTCGAGGACATAAAAATGAAAAGCGAAATCAAGCTCATGATTTTAGTAGTGATAGGCAACCTCTGATTTTGGCTTTATTTGGTCGCGTCGCCTCGCACATCTCCTGGTACAATATTGCCAACACGGCAGACCCCCAACTAAGTTTGCCAGCTGCTCTTAAATCAACGAGTTTCAGCATCCACCTCAGATGTACGAGGTTTTGTGACAAGTCCTGCATCAAATAACCTCAAATCATCTCAAGGATGTATGCCCGAGCATATCGTATTTTTTCAACTTCAGTCGAATCATTCCCCAGCTCCGGGAATGTGTCTCATAACCATCCCATCTCAATTCGACCTCCGTAAATATTATCCGGAATCACACCCAAAAGATCGTAACATATTGCTCCCCAATCAGTAGATTGAACAGACCCGGTGAGTGCTAACTCATCCACCGGCAATCCTAATTGTAACTAGACGTCCTCCAAAGTGATAGTACACTCTCCATATGGAAGATGGAATGTGTGCATCTCGAGTCTCCACCTCTCTATTAGCGCGCTGATGAGTTTCGGGTCCAACTTGCACCCCCAGCTTATAGTGGCCGCATGCCAAAAATATGCTTCCCTCAAGTAATTTTCTATCAACGGTGATGGCGGACCAAACATATTACAAATATAACATTGTAACACTCGATCTACAAATTGTTATAAAAAATTATAAAATACAAATTAATTAAAATTACATAAATGAAAAAAAATTAAATAATATTCAACATTTAAAATAAACCGTTGTCATTTTCATTTGTTCAACGGAGATATGTTTATGATCAAGATGAATTAATTCCCGGCCATTGCTAACACGATCAAATATTTTTAAAATTATAAAAAATAATATTAATTTAAAAAAATAAAGTAAATAACTAATTATAAAGAGCTTTGAGAAATTTAATGAGGAATAGCTTTAGGGAGAAATTTTAGAGATTTTAGGCGAAATTTTGAATAAATTAAGTGTGAAATATAAGAAGGGTTTTATATTATTATTTTTTACCATTGGACCCCCCCCCAACAGTCCAAAGAATTCAAAAAAAAAAATAGTCGTTGCTGCTAGCAAAAGATGCGATTTGCTGACGTGGCACAAAGCGCTCCTCCAGGGGCGCGCTTTGCTAGATTTTTTCCCTTAAAACGCTGTCACGTAGGCGCATTTTGCCAAAACTGGCCCTTTTCCGTAAATAATGTGTTAATTGGCCCATTTCCGTAATTTTATTTAAAAATTGGCCTTTTTGGGTATATGAGTCCTAATTCCTTATAAGAAATAAATTACCATAAAATTTTAATTATGAAAAATTTTAAGATTGCTTTTTGGGGAAATACATATTATTATTCACGTCTTTGGCTAAGTTAGTGTGACTATTAATTAGGTGTCGATTACGTTATAAAATTATCAAAATTTATTCTTTTTATTAAGTAATAGATGCTATTACAAGGATATTTTTTCTTTTTATATTTTTATATTAAATCTTAAAAACACCGAGATTTAAACCTAAGACAATATTGTTTTTCGCATCTCAACTTTACCATTTTAACTAATGCATCTTTTGCTTTTAGAGTAAATTATATTAGTAGTCGCTCAACTATAATTTTTTTTTTCTGTTACTCAATTATGAAAAGTTACAAAATAGTCACCCAATTATTCGATTTTGTCTTTTTTGATCACCTAACTATATTGAATTTTTAGGTGTTTTCATTTTTATGTTAGTCAATTAATGACCAAATGAATAAAATTGAATACTTAAGTGACCATTTTGTACTTTTCATAATTAATTAACCAAAAAGAAAAAATAATTCATGATCTCTTCTATAGTTAACCTTTGTTTTTAATATCATTTTTTATAAATATATTTGTTACATAAATATTTTAACTCATATCATAAGTGCAACATAAGTTAATATTCTATTATATATTTGACTATATTGATGTTATGAGCAAACTTAACATTAACTTAATAAATAAAATTACTTAAAAATTATTTTAATAAAAATAATAATATTTTTATCTTTTACTTAAAATATTTATATAAAATAATTAAAACCGAATATAACCAAGATTAACGAAGGTTTAATCAAAAACATTTTACTACTTTACCTATTAAATATTCATATAAATTTTGAATTACTTATTCATATTATATTCATGTTACTTTTGTAGTATGACATATTTTGTATGATGATTTTTTTTTAAAAAAATTGATGTATCATACATATCCACTTTATTTTATTAGTTCAAAACGAAACATAAAACTAAAATCCAATAATACCCTTCCACAAGCAATATGCTTGTAACAACGGTGAAATGCTTTGAGATTCTCTTGTTTCAAATTAGTTAAGTGATTCACACATCTATTCCCTTCACGGTGAATATGTTGGATCTCTTAAGATTCAATCGAATGCATTCTCCTACCAATGTTTTTGAAGTCTGTAATTGTATTTCTTAATAATTTAATTTTTAATTCCAAGTCCATTTAGACTTATTTGTTTCATATTTAAAAAAAAATTGAATTTTCTTTGATTTTAATGATTTTCCTGTAAAAAATATTTTCATTTATTATTTATTCAAAAACTCTGTAATAATATGTAAAGGATTTTTAACTTCATATTTTCGATATTTAAGACTTAGGCTTAATCCCACTCGAAAAGAAATATCCATGTCAAATTCGATTCACAAATTAAACTCAAATAACTCAGGAGCATAGGTATACCCATTCCAAAATTACAAGAATTGAACTTCCTGGGAGATTGAATCAGTAGATTTCAAACACAATGTAAATTCAAAACTGTAAGGCATCTCATTCAAAGTTAAAATGGTATAAAAAATATTCTATGAATTGCTGTTTACAAGAGTTTTATTTGTAAACTTTGTATAATCTACACTGTAAATTTTGCTAACAAAGAAATATAGGGATCTATGGTGAAGTATGAGCTTGAACATTTGCTAGAAGCCGGGTGAGTTTGCTTAGAGTTTCACGAGCGGATACTGTATCCGGATGATCCTCACCACTGATCGAGTTCCGAATAAAAATGGCTTTCCGGATTAGGTCATCTCCTATGTCGAATTGCCCCCCTCTTAGCATTAACTTTGCCCTGGTTTCTAGCATGGTGGCTCTCGTTAATGCCAGTTCCTGCCAAAGACATGGATTCAATTGCGCGTTCGTTCTGATAGGCCCCCAACAAAGTGATTTGTCCAACCATTTCTCGACTGGGGTAACAAATGCCTGGTCTGCAGCCTCCAAAGCATCGGTGCATAGTCGGAGGAGTTCCAGAGCAGCACTGCACCGGGAGAATACCATGAATGTCCGAATTGCAAGAGGCAAAATCACTTCTTTGACAATGTACAATAATTCCGACACCCTGAGCTCAACAACTGTTGGATCATTTCCAAATCCGAATAGCAAGAAACATACTGCCCATATATGTTCTGAGTGGTGGGATAATGACGCATGACTTACTACAGCTTGAACCATGGCATGTGAAACTCCTGTAACTCCTCTCCTCCGAGCGTACATCCTGATGACTTCGTTGAAATGGATATAACCTTCCTTGGTACTACTTCTTGCTAAATTAAATCTTAGCAACATGGAAGATGCTTCAGACTCGAATCTTTTGGAGTAACACGAAGAAAAACCACAAGTCAAGGAACATAATAGTTTTCTCCAAAACCGGGTTCCTTTATGTTTCTCAGGTATCTTGTGAGCAGCTAGTGCTAACAGGGAAACCGGAATCGCAGCAGGTGCAAACCAACCACTCACCTGAACCATTCTCGTTGCTAAACTCCTTGGGCCATCCGCATGATCAAATATCGAAAAACATACCTCGAAGAGTTGCAGGAGGAATGTGTTTTTCCTCAATGAATGAGCTTCCCTACCACTCCATGAGAAGTCTCTCGAGGGCAGCCGGTTGATGGTATCCAGTAGCCGGCTCGGATTTATAGGTAGCTCGGATAAGATTGCGCCTACAATCGCTAGGCCCAAAGTTAGCCTTCCGACTTTCTCCTCAATGACTCTGAGAACATCGATCTCTGCAATAGGGTAGTCTTTTATACTTCCCTGCATTAATGACATTGCCTCTACTCCAGACAAGTACGAGAGTTTTAAAGGTTCTAAATTCATCACACGGGGAAGGCGAGTTGATATTAGAATGTGAGTCTCTCCGCCAAAACGAGGAAGAAGATCCATTACAAACTTTTGATCCCACCAATCCTTTTCACTCTCCAAATTATCAATCACCACCAGAAAAGGTATGTTTCTCATTAGCTCTTTTCGGACGCGAGAAATGGCCGCCTCCTCTTGCTCCTCGAAGCTTTTCATTCGCCTTTTGTCTATGCAGTTTTCAACCCCGACATCGACGTCCAAAAACGACCAGAGATTTAGATAATTCTGCCTAATGTACCTGCTTTCCCCACCTATCCATAGAACCATCTTATACCTCTGGTGATATCTGTAGGCAAACTCGAGAAGAAGCTCAGTCTTCCCTATTCCGGAGTCCCCCGTTACACAGGCAATACCCTTTCCATATATGAATTTCGCTGGTCTCTTTCTTCGTGAATTCCGTCCACTGCTTCTTGGTCTTTGATAGCGCTGCCTTTCGGTGCTTTGCATCTCAATCTCCTTTTCCGACTCCTTCCAAATGACTGGTTCTTTACCCTTTCGACTACCATTCTCCCAATTGCATTCCCTACGTCTTTCCTCCAATGATCTGCTCTTACTCCACCCGATTGTCAAATGCTTTCTCTTTGATCTAGCCTTAAGTTCGAAATAATCTCTTTCGGATTCTCCTGAAATGTCACCAAAAAGTATAAATTCTAGCTCAGACAATTCTTTCTTCCTGCCGATGAAGTTTTCATTTCGAGGAAACGGGAATTCCTCTTTGTCTACTTTTTCTCTCCACTTCGTTAACCGATCTACAACACTTCGTCTTCCTAACCGCATTGCCAAATGGGTTACAGCTCGTAATATGCAGTCTCTCCAACAACCCTCCAGAGCTTCCAGTTTCCATGCATCGGCTCGAACAAGGCCATTAACGGCTTCCTTCCACTCCTTCTCCAATCCTCCATACGAAATCCATAACTCACCCCCATGTTTTTCCCATAGCTCTCCCCTCTTCTCAACTATATCCCGGACAAGACAATCACCCATATTCAAATCAAAATAGATCGGAACCAAGTTTTTCTTGCTCGAAAAAAATCTAAGCTCCTCAATAGTATATGGATTCCTGAATGACTTCTTTGTTAGAATCAAAACACCAAAGGAAGAAACATCCATTGCCCTTTCTATACGTCCATGCTTACGCGAGTTCCTAAAACGAGCTCTATCGGATACAAAGCAACTCAACCCTTGAACTTCCAATTCAGCACGGAGCCAATTCGTGAACCTCAGCAAGGAAGGTTTCCGACCATGTAACCCGATGTAAACATCGTAACTGCTTTGCTGATAAGACGATAATGATATCGGAACAGGGGAAAACATCATATCATGGCTTCTCATATGCCTTCTGTGTTTCTCTATAATACCAGAAAAACCATTGTCATGCAAATGGCCATAAGTGCATGATGAGTGGTCGAATTTCGGGAAATCACTTGAAACACAAGCAGCCGGCATTAATGACACGTCCGAAACAGCAAATCCAACATTTGCAAGGCATTTAGGATCTGGAATTCCAGAACTCGAACTTGGAGGATCAGCACTTAAATTAGTACTATCACATTGAACATCAAACCGTGCTGATTCAGACAACTGACAGGTCGATGATCTCGGGGAAAAGAACGGTGACTGATTTGCAGAAAAGAATGCCGACGAAGATGATGACATAGTTCTAGACGTTGTTGTCGGTAGCGACCCCAACCGGCCGCTATCTTCTCCGAGATCCATATTTAAGACACTTCCTCTCTCGAGCCAGATCCCATAAGTGCAATCAATGTATGAGAAGCCAATCTGAAACAAAAAGGGATTGAAATTAAACAATAAGAAAACATGAAAACACCAAAGAAAGACATGTATTTATTTTGTCCGAAACCAAATCCATACCAGCGATGTTTTAGTTTAACAAACATCAATGTCATTATAGTAAACAAAAAACTAACAATTACAGACACCAAATTCATACATTTTCAAAGCAAAACTCAGAAATAAATATTTCAAATCTTTGAAACACAAAGAATATGAATCAGACTAACAAAAATGGCTTTAAAGAAAGCTAAATTGAAGCATAGATTTATTCAAAGACTCGTCATTTTTCTTGATACATTAGAACATACTCATATCCGATGCTCACAAGTCACAACCGACTGACATAGTTCGAAAAATCAAAAAAATGAAAAGAGAAACATGAAAGTAATGAGTAGAGTTTAAGCTCTAGAACATTACAGATCTAAAGAAGCAATTTTCAGATCTGAGGAACTTACTTGGCTTCAAACAATGTCTGCCGAATCGATCAGAAACAAATTTAGCTTCACAAAACTGCAAAACAAAGCAAATAATTAGCCAAAATATATATAAAAAAGATGTATTTTTTATGGCAAATTTGATAACATTTTCGAGTTCGACAATGAAATAGACAAAGTTCTACCAAAGCTAAATCGCGCAAAGGAATTAGTTTTAACCATTAAAACTTAGATTTGATAAAAACCCATTCTTAGAAACAGATTAAACAAAGCAAAGATTTTGAACAATGTTGCCAAGAATCAAAGATTACCTTACTAAAAAGTTGAAAACAGAAAGAACCCAAGATTTGGTAATGGCATCCGAAAACCAATAGCCCCAACTTGTCCTAAAAACACACACACTTGTTTTGCTTGTTTCTCTTATCTTTTTTTCTTGTCTTTTTAAAGAACACAATGTCTATAGAAACAAGATTTTCTCTTTCTATGTCTTTGTCTATAGTATTTTTGGGGCTAACAAAGAAGAAGAAACAGCGTTGAAGAAGAGGGGAGGAATGGGACCCAAAAAGATGACCTGACGAGGTATGGGTTGATAGACTCCACTTCACTGCATTCTTCTTTATATATATACACTTTTTTTTTTTTTTTTGGCTGACAAGACAAAATCCACTGTGTTTTACGGCTTCTGGATTCACATTTGAACATGGTATGGGGTTTTGTTTTTGTCCACTGTTGTTCTTCCTGTGGGTAAAAACAGTAATTTAGACTGGATATGATTATAAGATGTACATAAAAAAATTAACAAAAATATTTGTATATTTTTTAATTAAAATTTTATAACAAATAATAGGTTTAATCTCATAAAATGAATTGTAAAATTTTAGAAAGACGTAATTTCATTTTTACAACAAAAGACTAAAATATTAAATAAAATCAAAATAGAAACTGAATATCCAATGCCAATGCCGGTGGTATTGTTAGCTTTCAGCTGTTCTTTGGCTTTAAGGTTACCACTAGGGAACCAAACATAGTACTTTGGTTTTCGAAACCCAACAAAAGTGTTTCTCGTTTTACTCTTTTTGAGATGATTTTTATTCATAATTTACAATGCAAAAGTTAACATTGTCATAATCGCCCTTTAATAATTGACATATTTCAGTCAATCATTATTTCTTTATTTTCTCTTTATCAAATTGATTGTTTTAAATATTCTTTTAGTTTTTTATAAATATCTTTGTACAATAATTTTCAAGAAAAAATATATTATTGGATAATTTGCTGAAAATTCCACAAACCATTCAATAACTACGGTCTCCTTATTATAATTATAATGGTAAATTTTGTAGTTTTGGTATCTTTATTATAATAACATTTGAGATTTGATTTTTAAATTTTAATTTAACATATGATATTAGTTAGTCTAAATATTTAACATTCTCAATTATTTTGATTAATTTTTATGTCATATGTAAATTATATTATAATTTGACATATGACATTGGTTTTTTAGTCATTATAATATAATGGTTGCAGCTTCAATCTTTTACTATGCTCACATTTGGGATTTAGTCATTATATTTTAATTTAACATCATTTGATTATCTACTTTTACGATTGCATTAGTTAGCTTAAATAATTAGAATCTTTATCTCAAATAATTAGAATCCTTAATTATATTGATAAAAATAATTACGTGAATTTCTCTTGAAATCACCTTCCTAACACAATATATATATATATATATATACATATGCATAAAGTTGGAATGGGTATTTTTAAAAAAATTAAACTTAATATTTTGAGCAAAATAATTAAGGATATCAATTATTTCAACTAACCAATGATATTAAAGAGAGAAACCAAAATCAAAATTATATCAAATTAAAGAATAGATACGGAATTCTATATTTAACACAGTAAACAAACCATAACCATTATTTGATCTAAATCAATTTATGTCTAACACAATCATTTATCATTTGATTTTTTCTATAAAAAGTTAATTTAATTGTAAAAAATTAGGGATAAAAATATGTTTGAGTGAAATTCATTAATATTTTATTATTGATATTAAATAGTTTTGGTAGACATCATTATTACTTACAAAATTTTACGAAAAACATTTAAAAAGGATTTGCCCAGGGGAAAATATACAAATTTAATATAAGTAGAGCGTTGTGTGTGAGAATTTATAGAGGTAGAGGAAAAGGACTGACATCACATGACAATGATAAAGAAAAAAAAAAGGGAATTTAACAGAACACCACACTAATCTTTATTCTGCAAATAGTTAACAAAGTCTGCCCAATCTTCCTTTTTGGTCATAAAAAAAATTACTTTCACATTGAATGCAACTTGGTAAAAGAAAAAAAATAAATTCTTTTTGTGATGTAATTTCTTATATATTACAATTAAATTATTATTACATTTAATAATTTCATTTTTATACTATCTGAAATTTGCAATGGATTTTATTATTTTAAAATATTCACTAATTTGTAAAATGGATTTGGTGTTTGAAAGTGTTTATTTTTAACCTCTTTGGTCGCTCACGGGAGCATAATATTTATCATATTATTGCTTCTCGGTTTTAAAATGTAAGGTTAATGAAATGAAATGGAAAAATAAAATAAAATGATAATTAATCAAAACTAAATAAATTAAAGGATAATTTTTTATTTTGTTCATTTAATTAAAAGAGTTACAATTTGATCATTGAAATATTTGAAAGTTCTTATTCAAGTCATTAAACTATTCAAAAGTTTTTTATTTTAAAAGTTATTGAGTTGTTAAGCTTTTTTTTTAAGTTTGGCCAAGAAATTTCAAGTAACGATTCAATGGTTGGTATGGTAGATCAATACCAATCGCCAAGTAAAAAATATATATTAAATTCAAGTTAATCTAATAAGAAATGTTATAAATTAGGAAAAAAATCTAAATTTTGATTCAAGATTCCTAAAGTCCAAAGTTATTTAATAAAAAATTAATTATAGAAGATGAGGAGAAAGAAAGTTTTCTATTGATACATAGAGTGCAAACAATAAAAGCTTTTAAATAATTTAATAATTAAATTATAATTTTTAATTAAGTAACTAAATAAAAACTTCTCCTAATTGAATTGTTTCGGATATGCTAATTAGAATTATCAAATATTGATGGTAGAATATAATATGTTTTTTTTAAAACAGTAACTTAAAAAATATTAAATAATAAATAAATAAACAAATAATATCCCTATCTACCAAAGGACTGTTTGGTTGACTTATTTAGTTTCAATTCAGTACTTATTTCAGTTAGCTTTTCTTTTGCATTTTTACCATGTGGGGTCCTCAAAGTGTAAGATGAACATGGACACACTGAAATGTGTCTTATCGGAAAATAATAGATTTTTAAATGTGATATGGTTATTCATTCAATATAAAATAATTAAAATGTGATGTAATAAAATATTATTCTTGTAAAAATACTTATGAATTTTATTAAAATATAAAATAAATTAAAATATGAAAATACAAAAGAAATACACCATTTATCGTATTTAAAAAATCATTGGTGTCATAATAAATAATTATGTTCCTATCGACCGAAGGACTGTTCGGTTGACTTAAAATGATTACTTTTTTCATTTTAATTGCATTTTTATTTTATTTTATTTTTAGATATAATAAGTCCAAAATGCTACTTTGGTAGCACTTGGCTGATATCACATGCTTCCATGTGAGAAGACATTAACGAGGGCTCTGATTTCTTTGCAATCATAATCAATCAATGGTTGGCTTTTGAACACGTGTAAAAAAATTTTTAATGAAAAAAAAGAAACTTCTGTGATTTTTGTTGGGCATATATTCACAATAAAATGCTTATTTTTATTTTATGTAATATAAAGTAATTAAAATATAATGAGATATTAATTATAAATTTTAATAGTTCAAATCACAATAAAAATATCATTCAATATGAGTATAAAGTGTAATTTCATATTTTATCACAATTTATCTAGTCAAAATTTTATCTAGTTTTAATATAATAGTAAAAATATTTTCTTTTTTATTTGAATAGTTTAAATTATAATGAAAGTTTAATTCATTATTTATCAGATTTTAATTTATAATAAAGTGCAATTTTAATTTATATATAAATGTAACATTAATTAAATAAAAATTAATTTAAAATAATATATGTAATTTAGGATTACTTAAAATAAATCACTATCACTAATTAAAAACTAAAAATATGCGCTATAAGAGTTGTGATACTTAATTTATTTTATTATTAATTATTGTTTATAATGTTATAATAAAATCAAGAAATTAATATCTTGTTATAATTATTTAAGAAATAGTGTTTTAAATGTTAATTTAGTGATACAAATAACAATAAATGTAATTTTGTCGGTTTAATATTTTTTCCTTTCAAAAATCATTCTTATATAGATTATAGATTATAGATTATAGATATGTGTAAATCATATTTATTTTTAAAAATAATAAATCACATTTATTAATAATAAAGATATTTTTATCACATTTAGATTTATGAAAGTATAGTACATCAAATACGAAATAAAAATCTTAAATTTATTGTCATATTTTTATATTTTGAAAGAACCTCTAATACCCACAAGTAGAAATTAAAAATATCAAGGATAAATTTAAAATGAGGTGTTTATGGTTAAAAACATGGTCGTTAGAAATTTGAATATTAAAATTATAAATGTCGTAAATATATTTATAATTATATAATTTTATTTTTATTATATTAACTAGTCTAATCAAAGGTTAAAGTATTTAAGAGGTCCCTGTATTATAAGGATTGGATTAAATTAGTCTCTATTATTAAATAGATTTAAACAGAATCAAATAAGTCTAAATTTTAATAGAGTTAACATGTACTATATAAAATGTCTAAATTTTTTTCAATTACAGCTTAATTCTAGAAAAAGATGTCATTTACGGAACCATAAAAGCTTTAAAAACATTAACTTTGTTAAACAATAAATATTAATTTCATTCCAATTTGATCTTATTTAATTCTTTTTAATAGTAAAAAACTAAATTGACCCATTTAATAATAAAAAATTAATTTGATCAAATCCTATAATGGAGAGACCTATTAGATACATTCACCCTAATCAAACTCATCTAAGAGATTTTCATGTATCAATACTATATTTAAATATTCGTGTTATGTCATGCATCAATTCAATTTTTTTAAAAAATCTCTGAAAATCAACTTTTAAAAGTAATAAATATTTTTATAAAATTAAATATTTTTATAATTTTTAAATAAGATAACTAAAAGAATATTTAAGGATAAAACTTAAAATTTACAGATATCTCCGCATTTCATTTATGAACAAATTTTGATAAATATATTTTTAATATAAAAATTCACTTACAATATGATGTTTTTATTTTCTATTAATACATTAATGATAGTTTCAAAAGAAAAATTTTAAAAATATCATATATTTTCATTTTATTTTAAATATCAATTAAAATGTGAATAAAATAATTATCCTCATATATATTGCTTTTTTTTTCTTTTGTTGAAATATGCATATTGTTTTGGAGGCGAAACAAGTTTGGAGCGTTGAATTACAATATTTTCAAAGATAAGTGGGGCATTGAAAAAATAAAACAGTCAACATCATAAGTGTTTGATCAATCAACATCATATATATATTTATTAAGATTTGTCGACCTTTAGGCAGCATGGCCCAACCAACCTTGCAATAATTTGGGAAAATTGTTGGAAATTTTTTCGACCTTATCAAAATGGGATGCATGTTGGGTTACAATCTAACCATCTAATATCTCTATGTATAATTGAAATAAATCAAATCTATATTACTTAGCTATAAAAGCTATTTTACTAGTAGATTATTTTTTGGTATAATCATATATTTCTTTCTTTGTTTTACGATCTAAAATTAGGTGATATTTAAATTTATACTTTGTTAAAATGATTGGAAAAACCCACTTTAATTTTTTCAAATCACTTATTAATATTTTACTTGTAAATTTAATTATTCATATATTTAAATTTTGTTAGTATATTTTATCGTTGTATATTTGAAATATTTTGCATTTACATAAAATTTGATACAATAAATTGTTTTATATAAATTTTGACATATTGGTATATTTGTATCATGTTATTATTGCTAGATTTTAGCATCTACACATATTTTTTTTTAGGTTAAATCACATCTTAAGATCTGAACTTGGCAACTACTCTTTCATTGGGGTCTGAACTTTTCTATATCCAAGTTAGTCTAGAAACTTGGCAATTGTTCCTACATTGGAGCCTATACTTTTTTTTATCCAAGTTAGTCCCTAAAATTTCTTTGAAAACCCTACAATTTAGGTCTAATATGAGAACAATTGCCAAGTTGAAGGACTAACTTAAAAAAAAAAAGTAAAGCCCCAACGTGGGAAGAATTTCCTAGTTCAAGCCCTAATACTGAGTTCAAGGGCTAATTTAGACAACAAAAAATTAAAATACAATGTGAGAGTTGTTGTCAAGTTCAAGCCCCAAATAATAATTTAACCTAATTTTTTTACTAAGGCTTAAGGGTAAAAAAAAAAACCCTTAGTAAAAAATCGAAAAATCAATTGAGCCTTCAATTTCTAGTGGCCTTCATCGGCCATGTCAGTGATGTTAATGGTTAAACCGATCAATTGATGATTTTCATTAATAGAAGAGGCCAATTAAAATTTTTTTAGGTCACTGAAAGATTAGTTGACTGCATTTTTTTCATAATAACTCAATTGATTTTTTTTTAATTTTTAATTGAGGACCCTTTTTTATCGTTAAGCCTTTTTTTAAAGAATCTAGTCATGACCCAAAACATCTTATGGTCACCTTAAACAACTCCTAAGCTAAAAACCAAAATATACATAGGTATTTCTGGAAACTTTTATTTCAAAATGTTGTTTTCAAATGTAAAATTAGAAGATGATGATGAAAATTGTAGATTGTATTAAATGATACTTCTCTCTCTAAACCATTTTCTCTTTCTTAGTCTATATTTATATATATTTCTTCAGTGACAAATAAGGTTTTCAAAACATAACCGATGATTAAATCGATCGGTTGATCCAGTCAATTTAGTCGGTTCACAGATAAATTAATTTGGCCCCTTAATTTAAATTAGTACTCCAGCTTATTTTTTATTCAACTGATTTGACCGAATGAAAATTATATTAAATGCAATCATTCACATGAAAATTTATGTCATTTTATGTATGCTTTTGATATCTAGAAAATTTTACCATAAAGATTTCATCTTCATCCATATTCAATCGATATGACTTGACTTTTGTTCCGGCAATAAAAGGCATAGTGAGGGGCTTTGAACTTCTTTAGCTTAATGGTGAAATTACTATATAAGATCTTTCAATAAATAAAATATTAAATTTAAACATTTTAATTATTTAGTTAAATGAAAAATTCAAATTTTAGTTTTTAAAAATAAATAATTTAAATTAAATATTTTAACACAATATATTTCAAAATTTTACAATTTTATTTCAACCCTAATAAAATTATTGAGTTTGCCTTTGCAGACAATCAATATCGATTATCTATTATATGTTTAGCTTTGAGCTTATTTGTTCCTTTGTATTGGGAACCTTCCGACATTCTTTCTTTATTTTTTGAAGCTTTTCATAACAATGAAGTTTCTCATCCGGAAAAGGAAAAATTTATGTAGAATGAAATCCTAAAAGAGCAAAACTATGTTCTTATTAATGAGATTTGGTAATCGATACATTTATATTATATTTGTGTATTTTACATGTTATAGTTAGATTTTTCATATACTTATATAAATTTTAATAATTAATAATTTATATTATATTCATTCTTAATGGCACATGATTAGACTTGATTTACGTGTATTTTTTATTTTATTAGATAAAACATTTTTATTTTATGTAATTAATGTGAAATGATATTATTTGAATTATTCAACATAATTAAAATATATTAATTATTTTGATAATTAATATATTATAAAATAAAAATAAAAACTTTAAACTATATTTATAGTTGGAATGAACATAGTAATAAAATTCAAACTTGAATGAAAATAATAATAAAATTTAAACTTCTTTATGAATTTTTAGAGTTATTAATTGAATGAAAATATTTAAATTAAATTAAAATTGTTAATATATATTATTTTTATATAATTAAGATATTCTTCATGTTTGTTTTACGATCTATGAGGACTAGTCCTTTTGAAGTTCATTGTTATCTCTCTTAACAATGTCATCTTCAAACTTCGAACCTTGAGTTCTTTCTCTAGGTGTGCGATGTGTCTTACCATTTATTGCACCCAACATTTTCTACAAATTTATAGCCCATGCAAATCTTGAACTTGCAACAAATATTATTATGCAAGTATTTATGTCTTTATTAATACATCTATTTTATAGTGGTAAGTTTTATTTTATATTATTAAAATATTAGTAAAGATATAACTTGAATAATTTTAATCATAATAAATGTCTAACTTAACATGAATACAAAAATATAATTTAAACTTTAATGAAATATTTTCAATATTTAATAATAAAAGTATAATATTATTTTAATATCAATTTAGTAATGTGATGAATAATAAAGAATATTTTTGTTGGTTCAAATTTTTTTTCAAATTCATATTTTTACATATACTAGTTTCTTACATCACGTGCATTGCATGTGAATACACTACAACAAATTGAGGAAACAATATTGTCTTTTACTTTTTGGTTTTTTGGCATTTCTAAATGCCACCAAAAATAGTTCGTAGCATTTACAAACCATTGCAAAATGGATCACAGAAAAAGACATCGGTAACATATAGCATCGTTTTTATACAAAAAACTTAGCAATGTTTTTAAGGACATTTTGTAACACTTTTAGTCGTCGTAACTATCCCATGCTTGTAGTGTTTCTTATTTGAAAAGCCACTAAATATTCAAAAGCTAATTTTTTAGATTTATTATTCTTAATTACAATTATCATTATTTTAGTCGTTGAAAAGGAACAATTTGCGTGCACACTCATCTTGATCGGGGGTCTGTTAATGCCAAATAAATCTAGCAATCTGGCGTATTTAAAGTGACTAGTACTACTACTAGTAGTTGACTTGAAGGAATCGAGACGACTTAGTCAGGGATCAGCGATGTTGGCAACATTGTATCGAGAAATGTGTCGAGCCACGATACCGAATAAAACCAAAATCGACAATTGCATACTCCAACCGCGGGCATGCTATTGACTACTATTTTTACACTCCTGAGTGGAACTCCCTTACGAATTCTCACTCGTCATATGGTAAAATTCATTCCACAAAATTATTATCATTTTTTTTTCATTGCTGTAATTTTGAAATAACATATTATTTGAATAGGTATAACAACCCCATGAGACATAGTGGTATACCGGCCGAGCTCGAGGATATCTTACAAGCTTTAGATCAAGAAATCGAAAACAAGGTTAGTTTATGAATTTCAAAGTTATATAATATGTATTCTAGCACTTGAAATTAAATATTACGCATGTACTAAAAATTATAAATTCGTAATGCAGTTTGTATGGATGCCATATGCGAATTTAAGGATTCAAGAATACGTCCGAGTCGAATTTTTGGCCAACCACAACATCTGGCATTTCAAACTGCCATTGATCGTTTTTACAATGGTAGAGATGCATGAATCCGACCAGTCATCCGATAGCTTAGGTGTATGCAATGTATTCTGTTGCCACCTTAGGAGCTCGATGTCCTGCACAAGATTGACTTGCGGGGGAGACTCGAGGAAGATTGGTCATCGTTCAACAATAAGTATATTGAGATGTAGGAGCGTAGGAACGATTTCTTGTCAACGTGTGAACCATTTCTCATATCGGAGTTGGCAACATCTCTAGATTACATTGGTTGGTTCAAGCTTAACGACAAGCCATATCTACTGCTAGCTTCAGAGAGGAGTCAGCAACATCGTTGTAGGAAGCCAAGACAATGGCCCATCAATCCTAGGTAGGGAGATAGAGAAGCAGCAGGATCAACATCTACTCCATCTGCATCAGAGGATCTGATTGTCGTGCAACCTCCCGATTAGTGTGGTTAATTTATTTTTACTTCTAACCTAATTTTTTTATCACAACCATCATAGCACACACACTCATTCCCCTTTTCATCACCTTGACTTACGGTTTAGTTTACACAACCACCACAACACTCAACACCAGTTTATTTTACATAAGCACCACAACATGCCCCATCATTCCCTGCATCAAGACATTTTCCAAGGATATACTATGCATGACTGTCATCAACTGTGCCATATTACATGTCGGTCCTGCTAAAACATCGACGCAGTCGGTATCACCTTTAGTTCCCTCATTTTAGCTGCAGGCGGGCCAAGTGACACCATATAGTGGCCCACCGATAGTGTCACAAACACCCCTAGTATTGTTGTTCTACTGAGGTGGGTCATCCTTGCAACCATCGACTCAGCCCAAGGGGATCCACAATGGGTAGCTAGGACACGATCGGCTTCAACCACGGAGGAAGAAGACGAAGTTAGCGATCAACCCCGACGTCCATATCAACGTGAAGCCGAAGTCAACAAGCAGTCGCCAAATCAAATAGTGCAACAGAACCATAGACGTGCTCGACGCCCACCCAGTTGTGGCACACATTTGTCGCATCCATGATTACATTATTTTGTAATCTTTTATATACTTTATTTCAAATTTGAAATGTACACTTATTTATAATGTACGAGAAAAATTTATTAACTTTGTTTGATTTGTACGCAATCAAGTTGTGAGTTAAAAATTTACAATTTGAGTTGAATTTTACAATTCGAACAACTCAGATAACTCGAATAAATCGAATAATGATTTTTATGTAAAATTATAAAAATTCAAAAAAAATATTAAAAATTATAAAATATAAAAAAGTTAAAAATTAAAAACTTTCTACAATAATAATTTTGGGACCTAACTAAATTAGTTAACGATTTAAGTTTATCATACTAAAGTATTTTTTGTTTTTATTTTTATTTATTCTTTGGAAAAGTTTTCAAATAAATATGGTTTCAAATTTATGTGCTCTAACATGGAATTAGTTATACCAGCACAAGATTTTAACTTGGCATGTTTAATTTTTTTTAATTTAACTCGAACACTTCACTCGATTCGGTTTGACTCGACTCGAATTTCATTTCACTTGACTTGATTCGAAAAAATTTCAAGTTGAGTTAGGATGATAAAATAGGACTTGTCAAATCGATTAACTCAAATTTTTTTCACTCAATTCTATTGAGTTAGGATGATAAAATAGGACATGCGCGATTTCTACATTTTCCTCGATCAAGTTCATCCCAAGTTGCAGAGGCTCAAAAGCAATCAAGTTTTGTGGTTGAAATGGCTAGAAAGAAAATGCTCCTTGCAAGGAGCGTTTTCATTTGACATGGCAGTGGAAATGCTTCCTACAAGACGCGTTTTCAAGCCACATGTCTGAGGAAAACGTCCCCTGCATGGAGCATTTTCTCTCTAGCCATTTCAACCACCCCAACTTGATTGCTTCTGAGCCTTGCAACCCAGGATTCCTGGGATAATTTTCCCCCCTTTATACCCCACCTCATCCTCTATATGAAGGCCCAGCCTTGTTTTTTTTTTCTTCTTTTTGCGTGTTGAAATTTTCAGTTTGACAGATTTATTTCTCTTTCGCTTTGAGGGAGACGTAGCCATAACTTTAAGTTGTGTTTGGGTTCACGGTGATGTTATGGAGCTCTGTAACCTACAAATTTTAGTTGTCGTGTGAGTATGGTGTCATCACTTAGGAAGTCAGGATCGCTTTGCAACTCGAAGTCTAAGTTGACAGTAATTATATCATCTCAGTTGAAGTGTAAGAAAGGCTTCAAGTTTACAAAATTTAGGCTGTCAAGGGATTACGCATAAATGGGGTTGTAGTTAACGATGCTAATGCAAGCACGACAAGGAGTCTTCTCGTCAGAAGAGTATGTTTCATAAAACTCAAACATAGGTGTGAGGAAGGAAAATGCAAGGGGCCTTCCAATATAATTGAGTTATTCATGTTGTCCACCACCATCGAAGGCAATGGCCTTTTTAGCATAACCTGTTACACCCCAATGTTATCATAGGTTATAATAAAGGGGTCACCACCTTCAGTGGTGGTGGGTAAGATGCATTATTTGATTGTACTGAAACGTCACTGCGTTTTTCTTATATTTATGTTTGAGTTTTATAAAACATCCTCTTCTAATGAGAAACTTGTTGTCGTGCTTGCATAACCACCGTAAACTACGACCCCATTTATACTCCATTCATTGACAGCATAACCTTTGTAAACTTGAAGCGCTAGTTTTACTTCAACCCCATATTGTATAATAACTGTCAACTGGGACCTTGAATTGCAACGCGATCCGACTTCCCAATAGATAACTCCATACTCACATGGTAGATGGAATATGTAGGTCACCCAGCTCTACGACACCATGGTAAAATTAAACATTTCTTAAAATTATAACTATGTCTATTTCAAACATTGATAAAAATAAATCTATAAATTTCTAATTTTCAACAGCAAGAAAAAAAAATAATTTTTAGCAAAGTGAAAATGCATCTTAAAGAGGGCGCATTTTCACTGTCCTTTCTTTCTTTAAAAATAATGTAAATCAATAAATTTTTAATATTTCAGCATAATTTCTCCATTAATGATTTTTTCGACATATATACATAAATTAACCCTATTTATATTGTTGACATAATTATTTTTTATGACATGTCTAATTTTCTCTATAAAATTCTATAAACCTGGTCCTATAATTTATTTAGTTGCCTCCCTATAATTTAAATTTGTTGTGTCATTTAAAATGATAAAGAAAGCTCGAGCCTTGTGTAATATATCCTCGAAACAAACACCTATCAGCTTTTATTATTCAAAATTCAAAACTACTCTTTTTAATGGCATTTTAATAATTCTGTCAAAATAAAATATTTAAAAAATGAAAATAAATAAATCAATTGTTCATCTCGTAGAACAAAGTAAGATAAATATCATATGCTAGGCCGAAGCAGGACCGCTAGGGCTTTGCCCCTGTTTAAATTCTATATTTATTCTCTTAAAAATCAGTAATTAAATTAAAATTTTAATTTTTACTTAAATGTAAAAAAAACACTATATTTTGGGTTCTTTTAAGAAATTTCAATTTAGGTTATTTTAAGCACATATATTTCAGCTTTAATTCTCAAAATTTTTCAGTTTTATCTCGTCCATCCATACAGAAACTTATATACAAAATTATTTGAATCAGTTGGTGTAAAATTAGCTAAATAGGTTTAGAGGGATGAGACATAAAAATAAAAATAAAAAAGTAAGCTTTTAGGATATAGTAAAAAATAAAATATAAAAAAAGAAAGATATTTTTTTATGGTCAAGGGTGTTCATTGCCCCACGTGTGATCTGGGTTCGAGTTGCGCTAATTGCGTTTATTGTTTGGGCTTTGCCCTGTTATTATAATTCACAAAAAAAAAAAATTCCTATGACCAATATATCAAATACTAATTCAATTATATAATTCATTTTACATTTACATTAATTTTTTGAATTTTAAAATTAAAATCAACACAATTTATAAGCAATGAAAACTAAACTTTTTAACATTAAAACTAAATTGATATAATATGTAAATATTAAGATATTATACTAATTAAAAAAGACCATATCATCTTTTTATGACATATACAATTATGTGATAAAAATTATAATATTGAATAATTGAATAAATAAATTGTAATTTTCATAATTGAGTAATCAAAACATAATTTTACACATAATTAAATGATCAATAGTGTAATTTACCTTAAATTTTATAATGTATATTTTATATGCTTATATGCATTAATTTATCCATGTCAAAAAATTAGTGTTGTTGAGTATTTCTTGGTACGTCCTCTTCAGATAGGTTAAACTATGTATTTATATGATATGATTATTATTTATGGATGTGATATAATAGGTAGGTCATCATGCACATCAACACTTACTCTATTCTAAGGTTAACACGTGTTTATACAATGTGGGTTAGTCTATATGATTGTACGAACCCACATCATGCGATCTCATAGAAGGGTGTGAGCACCCTACACACGAAGTCGAAGTACGAACAGTGTAGAGTACGGCTCAAGATTCAAACAGATAGCAAGTCGATAATAGTGAGTATCATAACAATTTGTCCCCCACCTAGTTCAAAGAAGAGTTATAAAGTGACTTTTTTTAGAACCTGGTTTTATGATATGAGAGGTCACATAAGGAGAAACTTATTAGATACGCCTTATATTTTAACTTGCAACATACACTTATAACTATACACAACTGATGTAACACCCTTAACCCCGTCCCGTTACCGGAACAGGATTACAGAGTATTACCAGTCATTACAGTACATTTGCACATAAACAAGTATAAATGCAATATAGCCATCTAAATATAATTGTATTGGGTCCAAAGTACTTTACAAGTGTAATTAAAACAAACCGAGATTCGATCCTAAAGCTTAGTAATTTTTTTGTGAAATTTTAAATTTTCTTCTTTTGAACAGTATCACACGCCCGTGTGGCTAATTAATTATGCCCGTGCGGCATGGGGCACGCCTGTGTCCTCAACCTGTGTGCAACACTGACTTTTAAACACGACCATGACACACGTCCGTGTGGCCTGCCCATGTACTAAACTGACTTTAAGACATGGCTGTGGCAACCAAGGCACACGCCCGTGTGACAAACTATGTGAACTCAAAATGAACCTTGTATTTTAAAAATTTACCAATCCTGTAAATTTCAATCCACAACCAATACAAATACCAATATTAAACCAATCCAAACGCATTTTATAAATTATCTAATACTTACTTTAAATACTTATCACGTATCATTATCAATTATCAATTTACTTATTTCACTATTACAATCACAATCCAATATAACACACTTAAGACATCCTAGGTACATGCCATTACCGATAATTAACATGCTTTACCTTTTGAGTTCGAATCGACATAATGTTGATTCGACGATCGTCTTTAACCTAACTGCAGACGAAACAAACCGTGACAATGAGTAGGAACTCAGTGCTATTTCTATAAACCGATACTTAATTCAATAATAAATCATATATCAATGAACCTGGGTTTTTTACCCAATTGGGTTAAAAAAAATTTAAAATACCAAAATAGGGTGTCAGATACATTATTTACGGAAATTGGTCATTTTTTGGGTCGAGCCTATCTCGACAAAGCGCGACCCATTTTTAATAATATAATTTTTTAAATATTATTATTTTATTATATTTTAATAATTTTAAATTTTAAAATTCATTGGTCAAAACCGGTCGAGCAGACCGGAGGCATGACCATTCGCTCTGCTGCTGGGCGCGACTTCCCTGACCCGCCACGTGTCCTTGCCCCCCACCCCCATCCCACCAGAGACAGAGAGAAAAAATTAAATTTTGTAATGGGGACCATATAAGCACCGGTCCCCAATTTTGTGAATGCAGCAACAAAGAGAGAAAAGAAGAAGAAAAAGAAGAATAAGAAGAAGAAGGAGAAGGAGGAGAAAGAAGAAAAAATGTTAGTAATTTTTTATAATTATTTTAAGATTAAAATGTTAGTAGTTTAGTGTTATGTGATAATTTTAGTGTTTGTAATTATTTTAAAATTAAAAAAAGTACATTTTAAAAAGTAAAATATTAGTAATTTAAGAGTGTTATGTAATTATTGTGCTTGAATATAGTTTATTAGTTGCTAATTTTTGTTTTTGTTTTTAATACTACTTGTCAAGTCTTGCTTTATTTGTTTTTAATTTAAACTTTTTTGTTGAATTTTCAAGTCCATGATTTTTGTTTTACTTTTATCTAACATCCTATTTTGGTGTTTTAATTTTTTTAACCTAGTTGGGTAAAAACCCCATTATTTTGCCATTGATGCTCGATTTTGATAGCTTGATGGCAGCCTCCTTTAAATAAATATATAAAAAATCAATATTTTGCAAGTTATTGTCCATTTCGGATTTACTTGGAATCAATATTTTTGTATTTTATTTAAAAAAACTTTACTAGCATTCACTTCATTGTTAACAAAAGTGAGAAATATAGTGACTAATACATTCTAAAAATAAAATAAAATTTATACCTATGTAAAATGTATAAACTTTAGAGTTAATCTTTTCAAATATTCTTAAATTATAATTTAATTTAATTTCAAACTTTTAAAATTAATTAAATTTACCTATGTAAAGTGTTAAAAATAATTCTTTTAAATTTTATAAAAATTTAATCAAAACTTAAGGAAAAATAAAATATTTTTAAGAGTAAAATAGACTATTAATAAATTATGCTTATATTTTAACTTGTATAAAACACATAACAAGAGAAATAATATATATTAAAGAATTAAATACATTAATATAAATGATATGTTAAAATGCATTTGGCTTTATGATTGGAAGTAATGTAGTACTTTGCGGTTGAATAGATGCATAATTGACTAGTTGAAAGTGAGTATATAAGAAATAAGTTACTTTGAATATGGAAAGATGTTGAATAAACGATCTAAAGAGAGTAAGAAATAAAATTAAATAATTCGAAGAGAGTAAGAAATTTTAATGTAATTTTAATGTAATTTTGATATAATGTAAATTTATAATTTTTATTTATTTGATAATTTTAATTGCAGATTTGCAGCAAATGGGTTCGTTGATTGATAATGAAAATAAGGGTCACATATCGAGTAACATTAATGAGATGGTAATGAAAATTTTATTTGATAGTCACATTATTTGTTGAATGAAATTATATTGTATTAACCATTTCGTAAATATAATAATGTCGTCGAGTCTTCGCGTATTGAGGGGTCGTATTTATAATGTAGGGTTTCAGCCGGATGAACGCGTAATACCGTTTTTAGAGTTAGCGAGGTTCGGATCAGCAGCATTGATCTGGACTTTTGATCTGCAATATGACTTAATTTCTGCTTTAGTCGAGCGATGGCGTCCGGAGACACACACATTTCATTTGCCGTGCAGGGAGTGCACCATAACTTTAGAGGACGTTGCAGTACAGCTGGGGCTCCCCATCGACGGGAACGTGGTCACGGGCGTAAGTTCGATCTCGAGGCTGGCTCGCCTTTGCTACGAGTTACTTGGACGCTCCCCAAGTGAGGGGAAATTTGCCACATTGCGGTTTTCATGGCTAAAGGCCAATTTTGAGCATTTGCCCAATACTGCCATTAAATTGGAGGTTATGCAAGCCGCTCGAGGTTACATTATGCACCTTATAGGAGGTGTACTCGTGCCGGATTCACACGGCAGTGAGGTCAGTTTGATGTACCTACCGCTATTGTCTAATTTGCATAACACGCGTTTATACAGTTGAGGGTCTGCAGTGTTAGCCACGCTGTACCGTGAACTTTGTCGGACGACAGATCCTTCTGCGATGGACATAGGCAGATGCCTTATACTGCTGCAGTCTTAGGCACTTTATCGGATGCCATTCTTGGCATCCATTAGTCACCAACCATATATATTTCCACTTGTTAATAGGTGATGAATCTTTACACGTTATAGCAATTAATTGAATTTTTTGGGTTATATTATTCTAACAATTTGTTTCCGTAGATGGAGTACGAATCCGGGTATCGGAAGGTCATACACGGTTCCGATATATCGTCTGATGATCGAGAATCATTTTGGGGAGGGGGTAGGTTTTTTCAATATCAATTTAATTTTATTATTTTTATCTCACTCAACTCACGTTAATATGAAAATGTTATTAACTGTGCAGTTCATTTGGATGCCGTATTCTGTTCCTAAGATTATGGCCGTTATTCCCTCGCATGCATATGTCCATTCAAACTTATGGTGCATTAGCGCACCCCTTATCCATTTTCAGACGGTGGAGTGGTATCATGGCGATCGAGTACTCTGACAGTTCGGTTGTGTACAATATATCCCGACACAACCAGTACGATTGCCTAGAAAGCTTCATGGCATGACTAGGAGGGGGATGCATTGGGCAGATTGGGGAGATGTGCATGAAGAGTATGTTACAATGTGGACAACCGGTTTGGTAGTATACCTCCGATGGATCATTGTTTGGATCTGCGGCCCTCAACACAGTACTTACAGTGGTACTATGAGAAGGGGAAACCATTTTTATTTGGTGGCGGTCGATGGTAGTTCCCCCTCATACGACACGGATTGGGCAATATTTTCTAGATCAGCATCATGCACTAACTCCAGAGCCAGAGCCAGAGCCGGAGGCAGTGCCGGACCCAGAGCGGCAGCCAGAGCCGGAGCTACACTCAGGGACTAGTTCTTATCATCCAGATTTGGGGGCTGATAACTATTTTTCGGGCTCTTCAGCCCAGGAATATTATTCAGATTTTGATATCTTCAGCCCACTGCCACATCTGTACTCTACTCCTTCCGGCTCATATCCACCACCGTTCTCTACTCCACCCGGCTCGAGTTCATCAGTGGCATTTGAGACATTCTCTACACCCCTACATATGGACGAAGAGAACGTTGATCGTCGTAGTCGCCCATAACGTGAACGTCGAGCTCCACAAAGATATACCCCTAGAACCACACCATCAAACCATCAATTTTAAGGGGTTTTGTAATATATTGAAAGGATAAGGTTATTTTTTACCCATTTTCACAACTTGTCGTTTCCAGTCTGCGTTCTTATAATCTCGATAGAAGTTAGCCGCGATTTTTCGTATACAGTAAACGGATCTCCATGGCACACTAAAACGCCTAATGGCGCAACTCGTATTTAAATAGTTAACTTTGTATTTATGTAATGACTTTTTTTCCATTTTATTTATCAATTTTATGGTTTTTTATTTATTATTTAAATAAATAAACTTTATACTAACTATGTAAGTCAAATTAGATTAACTGCAACAAATTGTTGACAAATTTGTGATTCAATCCTTTTAACATGTCATGAAACTACATCTCAATTTCTACCCGATTGCGACGATTGTCCAACATGGTAGTTTCGGAACGGGCATTTACTTCGATTATGACCGGCAAATCTGCATACGCCACACAGCTTTCCGTCAGATTTCTCCCTAATATCCATTTCGTTACGAATTCTGGATGATTGTGGATGACCTTTCGGGTTCCTACGTAACCCTTTATCTAGAACAAGCTCGAAGGTCGTCGGAGGTACCTCCCAAGTAGATAGGTCAGGAAGCACGGGAAACTCGTTCTCCCATACACGCAACATGCGTGCAAGGGTGTACACTTCATCGATAAAATGTTCTACATTGAGTGAGACTTTAGCACAAGCTGCTACAACATGTGTACATGGATAATGAAGTGTTTGAAACCTCCTGCAATCGCATCGTCTATTTCGAAGATCAACTCCGTAGGATTTAGGTGGTATACCGGGTCGAATGACCGATAGTCTCACTAACTCGAAACGTTTCATTATGTCGTGAATATACTTCTACAGTCATTGACCTCGCCATCCGACGGTTTGCAGCAATTGCATCCTTGACATCTTCTACAAACACGTGTCCCGCCTTCATTTGGTTAACTTGTTATTGACCCATTCTTGGCATTAAGGTAGCCAACCTGTAGAATGTAGCTGAGAAGACAGATGAAATTGGAAGATGTCGTGTTTTTAACAACACAGCGTTGATCCCCTCCACCAAGTTTGTGGTCATTTGACCATAACGAAAGCCCTCGTCAAAACTTTGAGTCCATTGCCACGGCTCTATAGTACCCAACCACTGTCGAAAAGATGTGTTTGTTTGACCCTCCATGTCGCTCTCAAGTCGAGTCATTCTTTGGCGAAAAATGTGTGGCTCTAACTCGTACGCTGCATATGTATTAAGAAAAGATAAGTTACAACACTGCCCTAAAACATTAAAACTTATATTGAAAAGATAAGGTAATCCTTTACCCATTCTCACAACTTGTCTCTTCCAGTCTGCATTCTTATAATCTCGCTGGAAGTTAGTCGCGATGTGCCGGATGCAGTAAACGGATCTCCATGGCATACCAGAACGCCTAATGGCAGCAATTAATCATTTCCCTCTATCAGAGATGATGCAAATATTATCGTTGCTAATAACATACCTTCGTAGGTTGGTAAGGAAGAATTCCCACGATTCCATGTTCTCCTTATCGACGATGGAAAATGCTATTGGAAGCACGTTCCTGTTGTCGTCTTGAACAATCGCAAGAAGTAGGATCTGTGTATATTTTCCATATAGCCAGGTCCCATCTACTTGCACAAACGGCTTACAGTGGGGAAATGCGCGCACACATGGATCAAACGTCCAGAACATTCGATGAAAAATTCTTTTTCCCGATTGTAGTTGGTCATCTGGCCCGTAATAAGGTCGTGTCTGCAACTCAATGACAGTCCTTGGCACGTACTCCCTCATAACGGCTATCCATCCCTGTAACTCATTGTACGATGCATCGAAATCTCCATACAATTATTCCATTGCCATTTGTTTAGCTATCCATGCCTTTCGGTATGATACTCGATACTGAAATCGTGCCTGCATTTCGGCAATCAGTACTGAAACTTTAATGGTAGGCATGTCTTTCACCATTGGCATGATGCACGTACAGATAGTTTTGGAATCAAGTTTTCGATGATCTTCTGTCATACGTGTTGAAGTGCATGTGTGAGGCCCAACAAATTTTCGTATCTCCCACATTTGCGACTTCTGGATAAATGCAGCTCGTATCCGCCAATTACAGCCTTCCACCGACCTCCAACACTCTCCAATGTATAATGTCGGTTTAGACGTTACAACTTTATAGTCTACTAATATATTCATGCTATACCACATAATGGCAAAAACACATTCTTCCTTACTTTCGAATCTTTGGCCTACGAACAACTCCTCAGAATCAGAATATACAGCTATCTGGTGAGCAAGTAGTATTTCAGGGTACTCCGGAAACTCAGCTGCGTGCGCCGCATCGGGGTCTATCCGAGACATGTGTACCCCAGGATTATTGTGTATCGCAATACGATGAATCTGGTTCCCGACTGAAGACGCATTAACGTTTCTATCATCATTAATGCCTTCGTCGTCAATATCATCCGGGACCTCGTCTACGTCAGGATCACTCTCACTATCGACTTCATGATCAGAAGGATCACTACTATGGTATACATCATCACCAACCACATCAGTCTCGGGTGCAGCATTAAGATCAATGTCGATCCCATGTATAGTTGATTGGCTATCAACGTACGATATCGGAACCACCATACACGGCTCTTGAGCTCTATCTTCTTCACCTAATGAAGTGGGATCTTCAGTTGCCTCTATACCAGCTAACTCAGCAAATAACTGAATCAGTGCATTTTGGTTGTTTCGAGTCTCACAATAAAGAGCGACTATTGTCTCCACGTCTTCATCGTCTACGACTTCTGTTTCGGTGAATTTTATGGGATCCGTCGAAACTGGAAACTTGTAGAAAAGTTTCGACATCCTTCTCCCACAACGTTTATAAATTTTTTCACTAATTTTTTCCTTTATATCATCAAACGAGATATTTTTACTAAATCTCATTGCTACTTGTTTGCGACATTCAAATATACATCCCACGGTTGTTGTTAAAATTTCTCCATCGAAAAAAACACATACGAAAAATTGATTCTCCATCTTCAATACTAGATAGATCTATTAAAAAAATTTTCAAAATTTTCAAAACAGTTTCGAATAGAAAAAAAATACATAAAATTTTTAATGCAAAAATTTTCATTCATAAGCTAACAAAATTAATAACCTAACAAAATAACTTTCAAATAATAAAATTACTAACAAAACTTTACAGTCTATTTACAAAAAAAAATACTAAAATACCTTATCCTCCTCCTTGTTTTCTTCTCCTTTCTTTTTTTTCTTCTTCCTATCTTCTTCTTTTCGTTCAACTTTCGTATGCTAAATTTTGTGGTATATGAACCATTTGATTTTCGGGAGTATATATAGGGGAAAAGTTAAGCACGTGTGGGCCCCACCACAACCATATTCATTTGCGCCTCTGAGAAAGGCTCGATTAGTCGGGCCTCTCAAGTAGGCGCAACCTGTATTCATATTTATACGCGAGTCATACTAACCCTAAAATAAAAAATAATATTTTATTTAAAAAAATTAATATAAAATAATCATTTGCGCTTGTCAGATAGGCGCGAATGAAAAAAACACCTAATTTTCGTATATAATTAGGCTGACAACCTATTTGATAAATAATTTTTTAAAATTTATTTTAGTAAAAAACCCTAAATAATTATTAAACTTAATAATTTTTTTTCTTTTCTCTCTTTGCAGGTGGCATGGGAGGGTGCAGGGCCGGGGGGGCAGGGACACGTGGCGGGTTGCAGAGAAGTCGCGCCCCTGCAGCAGGCGCGAATGGTCGTGCCTCCGGGTCTGGCTCGACCCGGTTTTGACCCGACTGAATTTTAAAAATTTAAAAATTATTAAAATATAATAAAATAATAATATTTTAAAAAAATTATATTATTAAAAAAATGGGTCGCGCCTGTCAGGTAGGCTCGACCCAAAAAAACAACCCATTTCCGTAAATAATGTATCTGACACCCTATTTTGGTATTTTAAATTTTTTTTTAACCCAATTGGGTAAAAAACCCTGAACCTTGAGAATTCAATCTATTGCTCCTAATAGTTCAATAATTTGTTTTTTATATATAATGCTAAGATCTTGTTAATCAATTTCAATGAAAAGTATGCAGTTTCAATGTTTATTCATTATCCGTTGATTTTTCATATTTATTCAGTAATAACTTGTGTTCAGTATCATTCAGACATTCAGTAGCAGTCCATTATTCAGTAACAATTAGTTTTTCAGTACTTTTATTTACAATTCATTTGAGTAATAATATTATTCACCTTTCATTCAATATTCTGTACTATCTCATTTCAATAACAGTCAATATTCTTTGGTAACAACCAATTGATCTTTATCATTCAGTACAGTCAGTCAACAGTAATAATCGGTTAATTAGTAATATTCATTTATTCATTAGCAGACAGTCTTTAATACTTTTCATTACCCCTATTAACATGACTTGGACCTGGACGGATACACGGATCCAACCCACACACCGAGGATAGTATAGAGTGTTTCATCGGCCAAAGCCAGAATACATCCTAAGGGTAACAGTAACAGTAACAGTAACAGTCGCGGTACACAAAGTACCTCATCGAAACAAATCTAGAACAGTAACAGTAATAGTCAGGTACGGAGTACCTCTTCGGAACGAATCCGGAACAGTCACAGTAGTCGACACATATAGCGTCTCATCGACACACAGTCGGAATATCCCTGAACAGTTCCAATCCTATGGCATGCCAACTATATCCGACTAGCCCGATATAGTTAATAGGGTATTCAATAAACTTTCAAATTTTCAATTTCATTTGTAATTTAATTTCAATTCAATTTAATACATTTTCCCATATCAATCCACATGCAAATCAATTTCAATGCAATATACATTTTTCAATTTTCCACTCAATATTCACTAATAATTCATGAATTTTTATTCAATTCAATACCATAATAATAATAATAATAATAATAATAATAATAATAATAATAATAATAATAATAATAATAATAATAATAATAATAATAATAATAATAATAATGATACTTACCATTCATATAAATAATAAATTCAACAAATAATTATTAGATTCGGTTTATAGAAATACAAACTGTGATTTCCGAGCTAACTCCCATTGTCTTCGCCTTATCCTCGCTTAACCGAGATTTTTCAAGACATCATTAGCTTTGGGAATTAATTAAATATTATTAATACACTATCATTAAAATTTTCACATTGAATATTTCAATTTCTATCCAACTTTTACCTTAATTCCAATTTAGTCCCTAAACCGAGACTAACTTTTATTCTTCATATTTAACTCAATATTTTTATTCAATTTCCACTTCAAACTAATTTCAGCATAAAACCATGATTTCAAATTTCTTTCAATTTAATCCTTACCATTCAAAACATATGAATTACTTTACAATTTAATCCTTATTTCACTTCTAACTTGAATTCGCATCAATTTAGCCTTTAATTCATCTTTTTGTTCAACATGAGCAATGTTTAATAATTAACTATCTTTCAAAATATCAACTTAACTTCATCAAAACCTTGTTCTAAAGCTTCTAAAACATCAAAATTAAGTAAAAAGGGCTAAATTGGCTTACCTATTAACTTCCAAGCTTCAAACCTTTAATTTTCTCTTTTCTTCTTTCTTTTCTCTTTTTCTTTCTTCCTTCCCCTATTTCGTTCCACATTCTGTTTCTTTTCATTCTATTTCTTTCTTTTATTTCCTTTTATTTACTTTACTTTTAATAATAATATATAATATACTTATATAATAAGCAAACATATATGTGTATTACAAATGTACGTATACTATTGGTACACATATAAATTATTTTTACCATACACTTGTCTTATATTTAATTTATTTATCATATAATATCAATTTAATAATAATAAATACATTAATTATTTACTTAAATAATAAGTAAATACATACATGTATTACAAATGTATGTGTTATACTAATTTACACATGTATTTTATTTTTTCCATACACTTGGCACTCCTTTTTGGCTTATTTGCCTATTTAGTCCTTTTACTTTTCTTTGTTCTATAATTAAACTTTCACTCTTCATTCAATTTAATCCTTTTATCTAATTATCCTTAATTTAAGTTAATTCACTTCATTAAACTTTAAATTAATCACTCACTTAACTTCGTAAATATTTTTAATAAATATTTACGAATCCATTTTTCAGAAATGGGGACCTGAAAATATACTTTTCTGATAACCTTAAAGTTCGGGTCGTTACAACTGATTGTGCCCTTATTCTCGGATATATGAATAGTTAAAGTGCAAAAACCCTTTTAAAAGGAAGTTACTTGAGTCTTAAAAATTAAATTGTTTGAATCTAAGATTTTGGAGAAGAAGCCATTGTTGAGAAGAACAATTTCAGAGGTAATTTCTTTAAAATTTCTATAGTTGCGATTTTTCTGGTTTTATTAGAACACAATTGTTAGGACTAGAGGAAGTGGTTGTGTCATTCAAGACGTCCTTTCACGACATCGTGAAGTGAGTACTTTAGTGGAAGCTATAACACCCTTAACTCGTATCCGTCGTCGGATTAGGGTAAAGAGGCATTACCGGATATATCAGAACATTTCATAATCATTTCACAGTCAACAGTCATACATTATCATATCATATTCAAATATCAACAATAAGTCCCTTTCTTAGGTCAAAAAGACCTTAAACATGCATTAGGAAGAGGTCGGGACTAAATCTAACACATACAAAATTTTTCGAAACTAAACAATTTTTCTAAGTTACAAAGGTTACATGCCCGTGTGAACAGGCCGTGTGCCTTACACGGCATTAGACACGCCCGTGTGTCTAGGCTGTGGCAAAACAGAATATACATATTGACTTGTCCACACGCCACAAGACACGCCCGTGGGCCAGGCCATGTGAAAATTAGGGAGGCTACTGACTTGGATCACACAGTCGACCACATGCCCATGTGCCAGCCCGTGTGCCACACACGACCGATAGACACTCCCATGTGTCTAGGTCGTGTTAAAACTGTAGGGTATACTGACTTTAAATCATAGGGTACCCTAGGGGACACACGGCCGTGTAACATAACCGTGTGTCGCACACGGCTGAGACACACGCCCGTGTAGACAAAAATAAGCTATTTGCAAAGCCAAATTGCCACCCATTTTAGACCATCCTTACAAGCATGAAACAAAGCACATTACATATCCCAAAGGCAGCCAAAAACATACTAAATCATGCACAAATTGACCCATGATATCATTATTCACTCCTATATAAAAATCCAACTCAAACATACCAATTCAAAGTACAAATTTTATATCAAAAGCACATGATTCATACATCATATTAATCTATTTCAATTTATAGTACTTCACATCATATTAACTTCCCAAATCAATCATGAAACTTACTAAAATTGACCATTTCATTTGGTCATTCAAGAGTGCATCAAAACATACCATTTTTGAACACAAAACATATACCAAAATTCATTCATAATTTCATCCATAACCAAGCCGTATTACATGGCTAGATATACACATCTCAAAACACATTCAAAGTTCTCTAGCCTATACATGCCATACTTTGATATATATACATTTTCAAAAGGTACCAAAATTAAGTTTGATAGTGTGGTGATGATCCTCGACAATCCCCGAGCCTCCAGTAGCTTCGATATCTAAAACACAATGCAAACACACACAAAGTAAGCTTTCAAAAGCTTAGTAAGCCATAAACAAATAAACTTATCATTTTAAGCATATAAGCATTATAAAATACATATACTCTATAGCCAAATACTATTACAAACCACATAGCTCATATACATACACATATTCCCAATTCATTGCGCATATAACATAATTTCTCATACTTATATCACATATCATCACTTGCACATATACTTTCTTTTCATTCTCAATCATGATATACATTTCAAATGTACCTGAATCGGATATACATTCATATAGTTATTCGTTTCTCAGAATACCTGTTAAACTATTCAAAATCATTTAAGATACTCGAATAGCTTGAAAAAATCGTACAACGCCAACGTCCCAGACGTAATCTTACATGTAATCAAATAACGATGCCACTGTCCCAGACAGGGTCTTACATGAAATCAAATACGATGGCGATGTCCCAGACACGGTCTTACACGTAAATTTCAAATCGATGCCAACGTCCCAGACGTGGTCTTACATGAAATCACATATCGGAATCCTATGTCATGACATATGTATCATAACTATTCCTATGGTTTGTACGGGGCTTTCGAACGTCGTTACATTATCAAAACTTTCTCAATTTCACATATTCAGCTTCTATAGCTATTCATCACAGTTCAATATCATATAAACATGAATAAATCAATTCAAACACATTTATTTGTATATCGACTTACCTCATACGAATTCGAACGGACGGAATCGACTACTCGACGACTTTCGATTTTTCTCGATCTAATTTCGTTTTCTTTGGTTCTTGATCTATATAAATTCAAATTTAATTCTTTTATTCAAAAAATCATTCAATTCAATCCTTATACACATATTTAGGGCATTTTACAAATTAGTCCTTATATTTTCACATTTTAACACTTTAGTCCTTAGTTCTCAAAATCATAAAATACACATAATTTTTTTATACATATACTTTTCCGAATATTCACTTAGCTCATATAAGCCCATATACTTCATTTAATTTACATTTTAGTCTCTCAATTTCACATTTTCACAAATTAGTCCAAAATACTCAAATTCATCAAAAATTCAAAGACAAAACATATTAACCCAACATATATCTTTCATTTTCCATCAACTAACATCATAAAGCTCCCAATTTCATCAATGGAATAATTCAAATTCATCATCAAAATAAAAAATCTAGGCATGGGTTTGATAGAACACAAAGCAACGATCATAAAAACGTAGAAATTATAAAAAATCGAAACAAAAACATACCTAATTCAAAGCTTAATAGTGCCGAACATGAAAGCTCTTCCAACCCTAAATTTTCTTTGTGATTTTCAGCCAAAAAGGATGAATTATGAGCTAAATTTTGATGTTGGTTTTATTAAATTATCACTTATTTGATAATTTACCAATATAACTTTAATGAATCATTAATAACCAGTACATAATTCATGGTAAAAAATGTCCATTAACCTTTTAATGGCATAATAACCTTATAAGGACTTTCATAGAAACAAATCATAGCAATTTAGTATATTAACAAATAGCAAGTCACTTTTGCATTTTATGCGATTAAGTCATTTTTATCAAATCGGCGTACAAACAATAAAATTTTCACACGAAACTTTCACAGATATCAATTCACATATTATAAGCATAGAAATTAATATTAAAATATTTTTCTAACTCAGATTTATGGTCCCGAAACCACTGTTCCGACTAGGGTCTAAACCGGGCTGTTACAGAAACAAAAGCAAATGAATATTGCACGTGTTCATTCTAAACGTTCATGATAAATGCATTAATGACCCAATGATCCTCCAAATTCTTTGTGTTTAACGTAGCTGCATGGAAATGCTTAACATAATCTTGTAAAAATTCTCTCTCTATATTTTACTGACATCAAACTCATAGGAGAGCTCATTATTGTTTTATGAGCTCGAAATCTTCCCAAGAACATCTGGCCCAACTGCGAGGTGCTTATGATGCAACCCTGTGGTAAAGACAGATACCAATATTTCGCACTTCCTTTAAGGGTTGTTGAAAAGGCTTTACACTTGGTTGCATCGGAGGCCCCTATCACATTCATATAATCGTTATATTGCATGAGATGTGCTCGAGGATGTCTTCTTCCTTCAAACATTTTTTCAGAGCCTTAAACTCAGTTGGTAGGTTCACAGCTGCTATCTTAGGAGGTAGTGGATTGTTAGAACCAAGCAATAAATCCATATCCTGGGCATTAGGATGTAATGCTCGCACATCTCTACACAGAGCATCCAATTCATCTTTCCACGATTTGCATGTGCTCATGCATCTTCCTCTTAGGTAGGCATGACATGATCTTAAAGATCAGAGTTGTAAAACAACATCTTCCTCCTAAAGTCTTCGTTTTGTCTTAACAGTTCCTGCTGAAACACTTGTTGTTCGAACCTATCACTTTGTCGAGTCATTTGCTTATTCATTAACCTCAACTGCTCTTGCAAACTGAACAATTGTTGTGGCGATGCTCCCTGATCAGAGGGAAATGACGATCCATGACCAGAGGGAGAATTGAGATCGAAAGAGTTGGAAGCACCTGCATGGCCTGATTTACCTAAATTCTCTTGTTGATCAACAAACCCGATCGACAAAAGGTTCATCTCATTGGCTGATTGCCGATGCTGTAAACTTCTAAGCATCCTATAGGAAATTAGTGGGGAAATTCTCGTTGCGGTGAGTCATTTTGGTTTTTTAGCAATCTAAAAAGCTAGAGATCAGAAGTTTGTCCACGCTCACCGCACCAAATTATTGAGTATTTATGTGTATGTCCCCTTCAGATGGGTTAAACTATGTATTTATATGATATAGTTATTGTTCATGAATGTGATATAAAAGTTACCATGCATGTCGACATGTACCCTACTACGATGTGGGTTCGCCTATATGATGGTGCGAACCCACATCGTGTGATCACATAGAAAGGTGCAAGCGCCCTACACACAAACTCGAAGTGTGAACTGTGTAGAGTACGGATCAGGATCCAAAACGGTAGCGAGTCGGTAATAATGAATATCATAAGAAATATTACTTCAAACAACATAAGCAAATAATTTGAAATTTCTAACAATTAGAATTACTAAATCATATTCGGTTAGAATTAATAAACATATAGCCAATGTTAAAAACTTGAAAAGAAGTAGATAAAGTTCATAACTGGAAACTATATATTTGATTTAATGACATTATCTTTCATGCCAAATTAAGAGTTTAAAAGTTAATCTTATTGATTACATAAAAATTGAAAAATATTATAAATATTTTATTATAAAGTAAATGTCTATTAAAATAAAATAATATATTTTAGGACTTTAATATTCATTAGAAATAAAATATTATTTTATTTATATTTTTATGTCTATAAATAAAAACTTTGGAGAAGTATTATAAATATTTCTATTGATAAATAAAATGCATATTTCTATTGATAAATAAAATTCTCTAGCAAATAAATATTCCCACAATACTATTCTTTATTCTTCTTGCTATTCTACAATGGCTGTAGCGTCACCTTTAATTGCAACTTCCCCACAACCATTATCATTCTATTGAAGAAAACCCATCTCAAAATCTTCATAACCTACGTTTACATGCCCCAATTACTCGAAGTGATGACCTCTTTTTAAGGCCAAAATTTCAGAACCGGAAGTATTTTCCAATTCCTTGGACCCGAGCAAGAGCTTCATTAAATGGGTTTCTTGTTTAAGCTCATACTAGCAAAGAAAATTTGCCAAAAGAAAATAATCCCTTCTAAACACAAATGGCTTTGAACCCACACTCCAGGTACAAATCTCCTTCTTCTTTTTTTATATAATAAAACAACATTAAGTAAAACTAATAAATATGCTCATTCGCTTTTAAATATTTGAAATAATCTTCTTGAACTAAGTCTCGCACGTAATGGGGTAAAAACTCAAAAATTAGGATATCGGTAAATCTTAATTCTAACCCCTCATCTAACAATAATTTTGAGTATTACATGGTAATTAATTTATAATGAATACAATAATTTTAGATATTTTATTAATTTGATAATTCACAAAAAATTGACATGCATCTAATAATTGTTGTTACAATATTTATATGAATCACTCTATATTTTTAAAAGTTTTAGAATACTAGAAATATATAAAAATTCTTAAGAGATTGTACGATATCTTTGCGTTGATTTGATTTGAACATGTTTATGATTATTGAAGAATCATGGTCAACATTTGTTATAATTATTGTTAAAACTTATCAAAATATATTTTTTAAAATTCTTCCTCACTCGTAACTTCCAAAAGAATGTTTTGATAAAAGTCTATAAAATCCAAATGATCATTTGAAAACTAATATTTTAAGTTGAATACGTAAAATATGAGTATTATGTGATATTATGATGAAGGAAATAGATGCACATACTTTTTTTCTCTTTATTTGTATTGATAAATAAAATATATACTTTCTCTTTATTATCCTATTTCTCTTGTTTTGTACCTTATTTAACAAAATTAAGATTTTACTAGTCCAAACCAGTTTTATAACATTGAATCAGGCTTTAACTAGTTAATGATTTCTCCGGTTCATATAATATTGGACACGCTATCGGTTCTTGATTTTGTTTTTCCATACATCTAATAACTAATTTAGAGGTGTAAATTTGAGATACGTATATACCTTGTAAATGCCCAAATTTGACCGGGCTGAACGAGCCCAAATCACTAAAAACCAAAATCCAAAAACAAATAAACAGTCCATTTTACACAGCCCAAAATCCAAACCCATTAACAAACCCAATTTACAAAGGGGCCCAATGACCCAAATCCTAAACTAAATTTTAGTAAATTAGAAAACCCTAGGTCCCTAGGTCCCTATGCCCCGTTGCCCATGTGCGATGTACTAGCAGCCTCCGCACCTTCCGCTTAACCCACGTGCCTTGTCGGCGCATCCAATGCCCGAGGACTGACCTCTGCCCTGTCCCATCACTTCCATCGGCGCCTGCAAATAGCAACAGAGTACGAGCTGAAACAACAAGCAGTAACAAAGAAAAGCAAAACATTTTTCTAACACTTTCGGCTACAAAAGCACGAAAGACTAATGTATTTGGGGGGATTTTTCATTCTTTTTGATATTAATAAAAAAAACCAAGAGTTTCAAAAGGTGGTTGTTTTTGTCCTTTTATTTTTTATTTTGATAAAAGAAAAATAAATAAGTAAATAAAACTTACCGTCGGTCCATCTTCCATCACCGCTGAGAAAAGCTCCGCTTACCGAACGTCTTAGAATCCATTGGAGTTTTGACGAAAGCTCGGAGAAAAGCTCCGCAAAGACGAAGACCTCCCTTTGTGGTCGATTTCTTTTTTTTTCTCTCTTGCATCTTGTTTATTTTAGACCCTAGATCTAGGTTTTCAAAAGTGTTTGTTTCTTTTAAAAAATGGAGGAGATTAGAAAGGAAAAAAAAAAGATTTCGGGCACTCTGGCCATCGTCTACGAAGGGGCCACGACAGAGTGCCATCGGACCCCTTGGCCGGCCCTAAATCCCTTTCAAAGAAAAAAAGAGAAAAGCAATTTTTTTTAAAACAAAGAAGTTAAATGATTTTTTGTCAAAAAAAAAATCAAATTATATAGCTTGTAAAATGGCACCGTTTCGTGCCTTGGCTCCAGACTCTAAACAGCGTCGTTTTGACGCAAAACGGGCCGACCCGACCCGCTTCCTCAGGATCCGCGTGTTTTGAACAAATGGTCTAATTTCGTAGAAGGCCCTTTGGCTTTTATAGCACCCTTCAATTTAGTCCTTTTTTATTTTACTTTCTTTCCTTTTAATTTTGTCGCATAATTTTATTCGTATTTCATTTTAGTCCTCCGCAGAACGGTGCGTTTAGAGGACCTGGGATAATTTCTTGATCGACTCCCCCTCCTTTTACGCACGTTTTGTTTAAGTCCTTATTTAGGTTTTGTTATTTATTTTATTACAATTTATACCTTTACTTCCGTTTGAGTTTCAATTTAGTCTTTTACATGATTAATTTCACATTTTATATTTGTTTCAATCATTTATGTATTATTCATTTTAAAATGAAGTACCTAACTTAATATACATATTATATTTATTTGTTTATTATTCTTTTACCTTGTAAAATATTTAGATTTAATATCATGAATATTTATTTTATTTATTTACATATATATGTATTCATTTATTCGTTTATTATTTTACATTTAAAATTAAATTGTTTATATTCTTTCATGTGCATAAGACATATTATTTTCATTATTATTATTATTATTATTATTTATTCGTCCATCTATTTATTATCCCTCATATATATATTCTAAAGATTTAGATTATTTATGTTTTTTTACTACATTTATTTCTCTTATTATTATTATCATTATTATTATTCATTGTCGTCATCATTCATGTATTTTATTATAAATTGCACTCCCAATTTCATTCAGTATCTTAATTTGATCATTGTATTCTTGATATTCCTTAATTATTTTCCTTAATATTTATTTATTGTATTTATTTATTTATCCCTTTACTCACATAAACATTATTATTATTATTATTATTATTAATTATTTTTTTACATATGTTTTATTATAAATTGTGTCTTTAATTTCATTTATCTTTGGATTTGATTCTTTACTTTCAATATTTTTATAAACTATTTTCCTTATATTTATTTTTATTTCTTTGTCTTTATTATATTTCAAAACCGATACTGTCATTTCATGTGCATGTTTTATCATTAGTGTTCTTGTCGTCATCATTGTTATCATTTATTTTATTATTTATTCTACTTTCCTCTGATTATTAATATTGGAATTAAAGTGATATGCATTATGGATTGCTTATTAGTATATTTACATTATTGCCACTTATTAGTGTAACATTCGATTCATATTCCATTTTTATATTACATTAATTCTTACTCAAATGCACAAAAATAAATTTTTTAAAATAAGGCAATATTCCGTGTTTGGAGATTCAAAAGATCGTGCCCTAACTTACTGGGTTTCAATTTTCCTCGTTTGACCCAAATGACCGAATATCCTTTTAAAATTAAAATACATGAGCTTTGAAAATAAAAAGACAAGCTTATTCTCGAGGGTTTAAAATGTTGTGTCCTAACGTACTGGATGTGGCATTTTATTACTTCGGGACAAGAAGGTCTTTAGCATCTGTTTTGATTTACTCAAGCAAATTCTTCGTAAAAATCAACCTAAAAAAGGAGGATATTATTTTTAATTCTTTTTGGGTTTTCAGCTTTCGACGTTAAGACATTAATTAATCAATTAGGTACCAATTTTGGGAGTTATGAGGGTGCTAATCCTTTCTCATATGTAATCGACTCCCGAGCCCGTTCTCTCAAATTTCGTAGACCAAAAACACCGTTTTAATAAACTAAAATATTTTATTAAAGCGAAGCTGATCCGATCACACCTAATAAAGATCGGTGGCGACTCTCATGTTCATTTTCGTTTTCAAAATCAAATTCGACCCCTTTTTTTTAAAAAAAATGGTTTCGACAGCTTGGCGACTCCACTGGGGAATCAAATAAGAGAGTCAAGTCACAAGTTGATTTACGTTTGTCTTTTTGTTGAAAATTGAAAATTTGGTTTTGATATGTGATCCTTTCATTGCATTTCATCTGTTTTGTGTTACGATCTTCATCATTTTATTCATATTTTCTTTGTTTGTTTCGAGCTTTTTTGTATATCCCTGCACATTGCATTGCATGAACGCGCGTTTACACCATTTTAAGTGGGAGTGAGAAACTATTCCTTCTTGAGGTCCTCACCTCCATATAGGACAGTGGATCACTTTCGGAATACATTTGTACTTATGTCTTCGTGAGATTTTTATCTCCATGCAATCATAGGGAAATGTATCCCTCTGAACTAAACTCGGTCCGTATGAGCCTATAATGGGTGAGGATTGAGGAATCTGCAGGTTCGGGTACCTTTTACTTTAGAACCAAACCGCATATAGAGAGCCCTAGGAGCTTACCCTAAGTAGAGGCACGCCAAATCCTAGTGGTCACCCGGATAGGTGCTCTATTTTGTTTTTATTTCTTCTGTGCTGATGCGTTGATTTTACTCTGATCACATTGCATTTTCATCGTAAGTGATCCTTTCGTTGCATTTTTATTCGTCCTTGTTACGATCCTTATCATTGCGGTTTATAATTGTTGTGTTGGTTTGAGTTTAGACAACTTTTTGCATATTGCATTGCATGATTGGTCAATCTTACCCTTTTAAGTGGGAGTGAAAAGCTATACCTTCGTGAGGTTTTCACCTCCGCATAGGCTAGTAGACTGCTTCCGGGATACATTCGTACCTATGTTTTCGTGAGATTTTCATCTCCGCATGGCCATAGGGAAATGTATTCCCCTGAACTGAACTCGATCCATATGAGCCTATAATGGGTGAAGATTGAGGAATCTGTTGGTTCAGGTACCCTTTCCTTAGAACCGAACCACATATAGAGAGACCTAGGAGCCCACCTTAGGTAGAGCCACGCCAAACCCTAGTGGTCACCCAGATACGTGTTTTATTTTATTGTTTATTTCTTCTGCACTAACGTATTTTGTTTTGTTTTGCATTACATTACATCATCATAGAAAGGAGGTGTTGATTCATATTCGATTGCTAAATAGAAGAGCTTGTCATGGGAAAATGGATTTCTTGATAAAGTAGATTATATTATGGTTGTCTGAATATGGTCAAAATAGACACAACGAAAGAAGGCTGATAGTCTGCGGAGTAATACAAAACTTTGTTTTATTGCCCGAGGATTCAAGCCGACAAAGATTATTCGAGAGCCGTCACATCTTGACTTTCCTAAAGGAGCTAACGAGTATCGCGGGATAAGTAAGCAATGAGTCGCGGCCTGGATTAAGCAAAAAGAAGATAGATGAGGCGCCCCCTTGAAAAGTTCGCGAGATTTGATATTGACATCTGAATATGAAGAAAAGGATCGATGTCTTCACTTTGAGTATTAGGACAAGGCCGAATATGTAATCCGTTTTATGTAAAGAAATTTGTTTTCTAGAAAATTTGTTTTAATAGAATTAAATTCAGAATCAATGTCTCTCTTTCTTTTTGCATGCATCTCATGCATTTGTATTACATTTTAGTATATGCATTAGATTTTCCCAAAAGGACCCTAATTAGGTAAAATTATTTCAGAACCGACAAAGGATATGGACCAAAGGTTGGAGAGAATAGAGCAAATGCAAATACAAATGCAAGAGCAATTGACCAAAATTCGACAAGATATGCGGGAACATATGCTAGAATTCCAAAGAAATATGATGGGCTAGTTAACCCAGTTACTAGCTGGACATCTTGAAAAAAGGAATGGCCCAGTGGTCAACAGTAGGTATGATAATGAAGACATCATCTATTCCTCAGGTTTTACCCCGATAAGCTTCCTGATCCAACCAGACGCGCATCCGCAAGGGGTACCCGTCATTATCGGACCCCAATATCAGACTGATACTTTGACACTGTTGAACTTCCCGATGAGTTCAGGTTTTAAACCAGAGGATGATCGAGCCAAACCTATTATTCTTGCAGAAACAAAAGAAATAGGAGAGTGGACTTTAAAGGCCCTGAAGAAGGAGGAAAAGGAAGCGAATAGTACGAGTAGGTATAACAAGGGCCATTTGAAGTTGATTACAGTAAGCTAGCAAAGGACGGTAACTACCAGCTATCAGGTATCCCCAAGGCAAGAACCTGATCCAAGATCAAACTCAGAAAAACCGCAGTTCGTACCCATCCCAATCACGTATAGGGAGTTGTACCAAATTTTGTTTGACGCACATGTTGTATCCCCTTTTTACGTAGAACCAATACAACATCCATACCCTAAATAGTACGATGCAAGCTGCCAATGTGAATACTATGCAGGAATCCCGGGGCATTTCATTGAGAACTGTACCACTTTTAAAAAGTTAATCGAAAAACTTATCAAATTGGGTATCATGAAATTCGATGATCCCTCTGGTGCAGAAAATCCGTTACCAAGCCTTTCTGTTAAAAGGGTAAACATTATGAGTTCCATGATGGATAGGGGCATGAGATCTAAGGGTACATCAAGCTCAGGACTCTAATGCAAGACTTGATATTAGAAAATCTGAACATTAATGACGTATCAGAAGAGGGAACCCTGGAATAGAATTTTTTGAGCATCTACCCTTACATACTTGGGAGTGTTTTGAACCATGAGACTGTGGAAGAGACCCTTGTATTTTTAGAGCTAATCTAGAGTAACATTCAAAACACGCTTGTCGCTTTAAGCCTAGAAGCAACAAGAATCCTTTTGTGAAATAGGCTTATATCCAAAATCCTTATTTCAATAAAATGCATTCTTGTTATCATTTTGAGTAAATATTCTTTTATTCTTTCCATTTCATACTGTACAAACAATTATTCTTAGATTCTTTTATTTTTTGGACATTCTTTCGAATATTTTTCATTCATGATCATACCATATAAATAATCATCATTGGAATCATTTATTCTTTGGAATCTACCTTCGTACCTACAATAGGTCTTCAGATATCAACGACATGAGTGACACTGCTACTGACCCAGAGTTCTTTTTGAGCAAGATATGTGTCTAGAGGGATCTTAGGACTTTGAAGACGATAAAGATTGTAGCCTATCTCCTGATTTGTTAAGGAAGGTAGAATAAGATAAAAAAATGAATCCTACCTTATAAAAAGTCAGTGGACATTGTGAGCCTAGGAGAAGAATAAGGCAAGGATCGGAGCCTGCATCACCACAAAGACAAAGTGAAACGTCCATATCAAGATATACCTTAGCTATTAAGACCTGTGGATGCTGTTAAAAGAGGTCCCTAAGCTTGTCAGAAGGACACATGCTAATGGCCAGGCTAATCATGAGATTCGGATTCTATTGGTCCAACGTAGAAAGGAATTGTATCAGTTATGCCATAAATACCAAATTTATGGAGACAAGATTCATGCGTCCCTTCATTTCTTCGTAAACTTTCTCTATGTGGGGCATGGAGGTTATTGGGTCGATCTCGTCGAAAGCTTCTAGCAGGCATCAATTATTCCACCAAGAGGGTAAAAGTCACTTCATATGCCAATATTACAAAGTCGACAGTCATCAGAATTCCAAAAAAAATGGAGAGAGATCATGTGCCAACAAGAAACGCCAAAAAAGATCATATCCAACTGCACAATGTCAAAATTTCACAGTCTGTTTGAAGAATAGATGCCATATCACCTCAAAATAAACAATACAGTGGAGGTAGCAAAAATGTATAAGAATAAAAACAACTAAGCAAGGATCATACAAAAAATGATTGAGACTTGTAAAGATTGGCATAAAGAAGCTACCATTTACCCTCTATGCTTATCAAACGTTAGCCAAGACTTTCACCGGGGCAACACATTGCTCGTTTATTTTATGGGATAGAAACGGTTTTGAAGACGAGATTTCTTTTCTCTGAGTCTTGTCAAAGCTGAAGTTGGATAAGGCAGAATAGATCCAATCCTGATATGATCAGTTGAATTTGGAGAAAGGAGGTTGAAAGCTATCTATCGTGGTCCAATGCACCAGAAATGAATAATGTGAGTTTACGATAAAGAGGTTCGTCCTAGAGAATTCCATAAGGGAAACTTGATATTGAAGAAGCCTCTTCCTATACAAAAAGAATTCAGAGAAAAGTGGATGCCAAACTGGGAATGACCTTATGTAGTAAAGAAGGCCTATTCTAGAGGAGCGTTGATGGTAAAGATTTGCCCAATCCAGTGAATTCAAATCCAGTCAAAGATTATTCTACCTAAAAAGAGAGGCCAAGGTGAAAACCTGTAAAGGACGCCTTGAGACCAAAAAAAAAAATCCTAAAAAAAAAGGAAAAAGAAAAAAGAGAGGCCAATGCGAAAACCCACAAAGAGCGCTTTGAGACCGAAGAGGATTTGAGTTGAAAACTTGAAAGGGCGGTTCAAATTTGGATCAAAGTGGGGCATACAGTAGTCTTGCTCTGCCTGAATTAATAATGAAGAAGTATGCTACGTCTTGGGGCATCGACAAAGTACTCCGGATCCCCTAAACACAGATTGAGCTCAAAATGATCCTCAAGAAGTTGGTATAAAGAAGCTCAAGCTGCGATAATTGGGGCACCTAGTTTTCCATTTTACCCATTTTGAATTGGCTCTCTTTGATTACCTTATTCTTTTCAAGATACGTCCAAATAAATTTCCTTCTTAATTGCATTTGCTATCCTTGATTAACTTACTTGCTTCAAGCTATGCTCTTAATTAATTTTCTTCCGGTCCATTGTTATGATCTTTTTCAAGCATTTTGTATTGAAATAATGATTAGTGGACTAATAACACTTTCATAAAAGGAGTTTCACATATTACTTTAGAAGCTTCTAAATGATATAAGAACCTGAAACAGAACTATTGTTTATAACTCACCAAGCCTTAGGGTTGGAAATATTGGAGAAAGATGATTATCTCTTTGGACTTTTTATTGGTTGAACAAAAAGATAAGACATTTCGTCGGTGATAAAACCTCGACAAATGACGAGCAATGCCAACCCGAGTGTAAAAAGGGATCATTCTAAAAAAAAAAAGATACTCTGCATTCATGTAAATATTAAACGTATACATCTGGTCATTACACCCAAGGAATGGTGTAACAGATCAAATTGATTGAAGATGATACAAATCCTATACCTCTGAGTTGTATAGGATAGATGGAAGAAACCAAATGTTATTCCCCTGAAGTTAGAATGGGAGGTACAAACTTTATGTCTCAGCAGGTACAGTGGAAGGGACTCTGAAATTGCAGTGGGGCAAGCTTGCTGAGCAGAATATAATTGTTTCTTTGGGTTTTCTGTCAAGAATACCAGCCAAATAAGAAGGCGACGTAATACGTCAGTGATAAAGCCCTAATGAACTATGAGCAATGATGCCTTAAGCACTCAACAAGGAATCATTCTCATGACATTTCTGCATTCATACCATTCATCTAGTTAGGAGCATTTGACTCATTTTGACCATGACATCCTAATTATTTGGCATAAACATAGGCCCCTGAAATTGATTTTACAGATCATATCCCTAGAAGATGGTATAGCAACATCGGTAAATGCAAAAATCCTATCTCCCTAAGTAGTAGTGGAGTAGGCTAAAGATTACAGATCATGTCTTCTTAAGCAGTAGTGGAGCAGGTTGAATACGACGAATCTTGTCTCCCTAAGCAGTAGTGGAGCAGATTTAAGCTACCACCCTATCTCCCTAAGTAGTAGTGGAGTAGGCTGAAGATTACAGATCTTGTCTCCCTAAGTAGTAGTGGAGCAGATTTAAGCCACCATCTATCTCCTTAAGCAGTAGTGGAGTAGGCTGAAGATTGTAGATCTTGTCTCTCTAAGCAGTAGTGGAGCAGATTTAAGCCACCGTCCTATCTTCCTGAGTAGCAATGGAGCAGGTTGAAATCAACAATTCTTATCTCCTTGAAATTCTAGTGGAGTAGGTCGAAGTTACAAATCTCTTCTCCCTAAAATGGTATTGGAGCGGCTCGAAGCCACAATTCGTCTCTCCTTGAAGTTTCAGTAGAGTAGATTGAAGTTATAAATCTCTTCTCCCTGAAATGGTATTGGAACGGCTCGAAGCCACAATTCGTATCTCCTTGAAGTTCTAGCGGAGTAGATCGAAGCTACAAATCTCTTCTCCCTTAAATGGCATTGGAGTGACTCAAAGCCACAATTCGTATCTCCTTGAAGTTCCAGCAGAGTAGATCGAAGTTACAAATTTCTTCTCCTTGAAATTGCATTGGAGTGGCTCAAAGCCACAATTCGTATCTCTTTGAAGTTTCAATGGAGTAGATCGAAGCTACAAATCTTTTCTCCTTAAAATGGCATTGGAGCGGCTCGAAGCCACAATTCGTATCTCCTTGAAGTTCTAGCGGAGTAGATCGAAGCTAGAAATCTCTTCTCTCTGAAATGGCAATGGAGCGGCTCGAAGCCATAATTCATATCTCTTTGAAGTTCCAGCGGAGTAAATCGAAACTACAAATCTCTTCTCCCTAAAATGGCATTGGAGCGGCTCGTAGCCACAATTCGTATCTCCTTGAAGTTTCAATGAGTAGATCGAAGCTAGAAATCTCTTCTTCCTGAAATTACAATGGAACAGATTGAAGCTATAAATAAATAGATCTTATCTCTCGAGTTTGTAGTAGAGTAGATCATAGCAAACCTTATCTCCCTGAAGCAGTAGTGGAGCAGGTTGAAGTTAAAGTCTTATCGCCCTAAATTTGCAATAGAACAGACTGAAGATGGCGAACCTTATTTCCCTGAAGTTACAGTGAAACAGATTGAAGCTATAAATTACAGATCTTATCCCTATAAAGTTGTAGTAAAGCAGATCATAACAAACCTTATCTCCCTGAAGCTGCAGTGGAGCAGGTGGAAGTTACAAGTTTTATCTCCCTAAAGTTTAAGTGGAGTAGGTTGAAGTTATAATGGCAAATCTTATCTCCTTAAAGTTGCAGTGGAGCAGATGAAAGCCACAAACCTTATCTTCCTGAAGTTGCAATGGAGATGGTTAAATATAAACAAATCTTATCCCTCTGAAATTGCAGTGGGGCAGATTGAAGTTACCATGTCAGGTTTTATCTCCCTGAAGTTGCAGTGGAGTAGACTGAAGATAGCAATCTTATCTCCCTGAAGTTGCAGCGGGTAGATTGAAACTACAAGCCCTATCTCTATGAATGGCAGTGGAGTGGATCGAAGCAACGAGATACAATGAACTGAAATGAGGCTACTTGAAGAAGAAAAGCACCGAAGAGGACAAGATTCTGCAAGACCCAACAAATTTGACCATTTTTAAAGTCTTTGCTTCATTCTCGTTACACGACAACGAGCAAATAGGGGTAGCTGTAAATGCCCAAATTTGACCGAGCTGAACGAGCCCAAATCAACAAAAACCAAAATCCAAAAACAAATAAATAGTCCATTTTCCACAGCCCAAAATCTAAACCCATTAACGAACCTAATTTACAACAGGGCCCAATGGCCTAAAACCTAAACTAAAATTTAGTAAATCAGAAAACCCTAGGTCCCTATGCGCCGTTGCCCATGTGCGATGTACTAGCAGCCTCCGCACCTTCAGCTTCCCCCATCTGCCTTGTCGGTGCATCCAACGCCCGAGGACTGACCTCTGCCCCGTCCTATCACTTCCATCAGCGCCTGCAAATAGCAAAAGAGAACGAGCAGAAACAACAAGCAATAACAAAGAAAAGCAAAACATTTTTGTAACACTTTCGGCTATAAAAGCACGAAAGACTAATGTATTCGGGAGGATTTTTCATTCTTTTCGATATTAATCAAAAAAACCAAGAGTTTCAAAAGGTGGTTGTTTTTATCCTTTTATTTTTTATTTTGATAAAAGAAAAATAAATAAGTAAATAAAACTTACCGTTGATCTGTCTTCCATCACAGCTGAAAAAAGCTCCACTTACCGAAATTCTTAGAATCCATCGAGGTTTTGACGAAAGCTCGAAGCATAGCAAAGACGAAGACCTCTCTTCGTGGTTGATTATCTTTTTTTTTTCTCTCTTGCTTATTGTTTATTTTAGACCCTAGATCTAGGTTTTCAAAAGTGTTTGTTTCTTTTTAAAAAGGGAGGAGATTAGAAAGGAAAAAAAAAATTCAGGCATTCCAGCCATCGTCTACGGCGAGGCCACGACGGAAGGCCATCGGACCCCTTAGCTTGCCCTAAATCCCTTTAAAAGAAAAAAAGAGAAAAGCAATTTTTTTTAAAACAAAGAGGCTAAATGATTTTTTTTCAAAAAAAATCAAATTTATGTAGCTTGTAAAACGGCACCGTTTCGTGCCTTGGCTCCAGATGCTAAACAGCACCGTTTTGACGCAAAACGGGCCGACCCGACCTGCTTCCTCAAGATCCGCGTGTTTTGACCAAATAGTCTAATTTCGTAGAATGCCCTTCCGCTTTTATAGCGCGCTTCAATTTAGTCCTTTTTTATTTTATTTTCTTTCCTTTTAATTTTTTCGCATAATTTTATTCGTATTTCATTTCGGTCCTCCACAGATCGGTGTGTTTAGAGGACCTAGGATAATTTCTTGATCGACTCCCCCTCCTTTGGTGTGCGTTTTGTTTAAGTCATTATTTAGGTTTTATTATTTATTTTATTACAATTTATACATTTACTTCCGTTTGAGTTTCAATTCAGTCTTTTACTTGATTAATTTCACATTTTATATTTGTTTCAATCATTAATGTATTATTCATTTTAAAAGGAAGTACCTAACTTAATATACATATTATATTTATTTGTTTATTATTCTTTTACCTTGTAAAATATTTAGATTTAATATCATGAATATTTATTTTATTTATTTACTTATATATGTATTCATTTATTCGTTTATTATTTTTACATTTAAAAATTAAATTGTTTATATTCTTTCATGTCATAAGACATATTATTATTATTATTATTATTATTATTATTATTATTATTATTTATTCGTCCATCTATTTATTATCCCTCATATATATATTCTAAAGATTTAGATTATTTATGTTTTTTTACTACATTTATTTCTCTTATTATTATTATCATTATTATTATTCATTGTCGTCATTATTCATGTATTTTATTATAAATTGCACTCTCAATTTCATTTATATCTTAATTTGGTCTTCGTATTCTTGATATTCCTTAATTATTTTCCTTAATATTTATTTATTGTATTTATTTATTTATCCCTTTACTCACATACACATTATTATTATTATTATTATTATTATTATTATTATTATTATTATTAATTATTTGTTTACATATGTTTTATTATAAATTGTGTCTTTAATTTCATTTATCTTTGGATTTGATTCTTTACTTTCAATATTTTTATAAACTATTTTCCTTATATTTATATTTATTTCTTTGTCTTTATTATATTTCAAAATCGGTCTGTCATTTCATGTGCATGTTTTATCGTTAGTGTTCTTGTCGTCATCATTGTTATCATTTATTTTATTATTTATTCTACTTTTCTCTGATTATTAATATTAGAATTAAAGTGATATGCATTATGGATTGCTTATTAGTGTAACATTCGATTCATATGCCATTTTTATATTACGTTAATTCTTACTCAAATATACAAAAATAAAATTTTTAAAATAAGGCAATATTCCGTGTTTGGAGATTCGAAAGATCGTGCCCTAACTTACTGAGTTTCAATTTTCCTCGTTTGACCCAAATGACCGAATATCCTTTTAAAATTAAAATACATGAGCTTTGAAAATAAAAAGACAAGCTTATTCTCGAGAGTTTAAAATGTTGTGTCCTAACGTACTGGATGTGGCATTTTATTACTTCGGACAAGAAGATCTTTAGCATCTGTTTCGATTTACTCAAGCAAATTCTTCGTAAAAATCAACATAAAAAAGGAGAATCATATTTTTAATTCTTTTCGGGTTTTCAGCTTTCGACGTTAAGGCATTAATTAATCAATTAGGTACCAATTTTGGACGTTACGAGGGTGCTAATCCTTCCTCGTACATAACTGACTCTCGAACCTGTTCTCTCGAATTTCGTAGACCAAAAACATTGTTTTAATAAACTAAAATATTTTATTAAAGCGAAGGTGATCCGAGCACACCTAATAAAGATCGGTGGCGACTCTCATGTTCATTTTTGTTTTTAAAACCAAATTCGACCCAATTTTTCAAAAAAAATGGTTTCGACATTCCTAAAGTGTATGTTGACTTTTTTTGGGAAAGTTGGTAGAGGGATGTTGAAAGCCCATATTCTCATACTCATATCGACATATTGATTGAGCATGGGTTAGAAAATAGAAGTTTCTTATCCAACTTGGACTTCCTATAGCAATTCAAAGTTGGGATGTACGATGTCCACAACAACAAGACAACTAGCATGTGATTAACAACATAACATGAAATTTGCACTTTTAATCCCTAGGTGATCGATACTAATCAAAAGCAATAAAGAAAAATGGAGAAACACGCAGCTCACAAAATTGATACTACACGAAGAGCAAATTATAATTATGAATGCAATAAAACAAACCTCGTATCTTTGGCATTCGAAAAAAATACCTGTAGTTGGAGCATGACGGACAATAACTTCAAAGGAAAAGGTTGACAGACTCTGCTGTTCTGATAGGGAGACCAGAAATTAACCATGTGAGCAAAAATCATATGATTTGGAAGATATAATTCGATTGCTAACGTGATAAAATCTCTAATATTTGATCTTGTGCATCAGGAGGTATCTCTCTTCCAAGGACTTGGACTTTTAGAAGATTAGCATACCTGTCAAAACGAGGAATAATTTGTCACTAAACTAACGGCAAATTTTTTGGTTCAACTAGAAGAAATAGTTAATGCTACTTACACTGCAGCTGTAAACAAGTGCTCGTGCTCAGTAATGAAGGCCTGCAATAAAGAAAAGTAGGAATCAATTCGAATGGCAAAAAAGTTTATTCACCAACAATAAAATAGACTATGAGTTCCGATAGCTTGCCTCGAATGGCATATTTAATGGTTCATAATAGGTTAGAACATGATCAAGTCTCTATTGTACAGCTTCGCTGTCAATTGAAGGGATAGCTGCAAGGGCCTGTAATGATAGCAAAGATGGTAAAATCAGGATCATTTCATACATGCAAAACCTAAATCAGAAGGATACATCTGAACCAGTTGTATTTTGAAAAAGCTTTGGAACTTATTTTCAATCAAACTCTCAGCAAAACATTAAGACCATAAAGCAAAACCAAGCAAGACTACACGAAAGGATAGGGTTATCAATTGATGCTAGAATAATGCATAGCCTTTTTCATAAGAACTGATTATCCTTTTGTATGAGAAAAGTAAAGGTTAAAAAGATGAAAGTGAGCATACAATTTTGCAAATAGGGAACTGTTACTTTCTCGGACAATTTTTACTGCTTGGAGGGTCATTTTCGCATGGCCAAAAATGTGTATATATGACTTGGGTGTCAGACATGGTTCAAGAAAAATGAAGAGTCAGAGCAACATAGGACAAGACTGAGAGTTTGCTTGTAAGGAATAGTCAAGGCTGTAATTGTTGGTGTTTCGAAACAGAAATGAAAACAAAGCAAAGTCTTAAGCAACAAGCTTCAATGACTTGGCAGTACACAATAAAGGAATCAAGCTTTTGAACTAAGAATGAAACTTCTATCTTAGAACCAAAACAAGAAGAAAAATTGCTGAAAGATTCAACATCATTGATAACTGAAGTTTACATCCTTTTAAAAAAGCAATCAGCTTGAGTAAAAAAAACAGTCAACTAAAAGATACTTAACACCACTAATTCATCTTGAAACTTATAAAACTTAACTTGTACACATAAATAAGCTGATTTGATCAAGTCAATCAACACCTAATTAAAACAAACACATTACCAACTTAGTTCAAATGAAACTAAGTAACAAATATACGAACAAGGTCAGCATGTTGTCTTGCTACAACATGCATGCAACAAAATATTGACTTAGCTGCATGTAAGCCATTCTTTAACACTCCTCATTGGCTTTCATGCTGCAAACTCCCAACTTGATTCTTGAGTTCTCGAACCTTGCTTTTCCAAGAAGCTTTGTCAAGATGTCTGCCAACTGATCTTCATAACTACAATGAATCAGCTTGACCTCATGTGATTGCTCCATATTTCTAAAAAATGAAACTTAATCTTGAAATGATTTGTTTTGCCATAAAACACTGGATTCTTTGCAATTACAACAGTAGATTGATTGTCATATTTAATCTCTGTTGCTTCTCTTTGGTGCAATTTCAAATCAACCAAGAGTTTCCTTAGCCAAATGGCTTGATTAACAGCTATAGTAGTTGCAATGTATTCAACCTTAACTGTTGATTGAGGTACAATGGTCTGCGTCTTCGAACTCCAACAGAAAACAACTGATCCTAGAGTAAACAGATACCTTAAAATACTATTCATATCATCAATGGATCCAACCAATCATTATATACAAATCCAACAAGCTTCAAGTTATCAGCCTTGGTGAACTTGACTCCATAGTTCAGAGTCACTTTGATGTATTTCAAAACCCTTTTTGTTGCTTGAAAGTGAGTCACATTGCAACAGTGCATGAATTTGGACAAAAGGCTGACAGCAAATGCAATATCAGGCCTTGAGGTTGTTAAAATAGAGTAAACATCCCACTAGGCTTCTAGAACCAGATACATTTACCCTTTCAAAATCACCTTGGCTAGTAAGTTTTTCACCAATAGCAACTGGAGTACTAGCTGCTTTGCAATTTTGCATGCAAAATTTAGTTAAGATCTTCAAGGCAAAGGCCTTTTAACTTATGAAAATGCCCTGCTAAGTTTGAGATACCTCCATACAAAAAAAATAGTACATTTCACCTAAATCAAACATTTCAAATACATTTTCCATTTCCCTTTTGAATTCAGCTAACAAATCATCATTCCCACCAGTCACCAGCAAATCATCCACATATAAGGAGACTATTAGAAGTGTTTCATCTCCAGCTTTCTTCACATACACAGTTGGCTCACTAATGCTTCTCTCAAAGCCCAAGCTTAACAAATAGTCGTCAATTTTGTCATACCAGGCTCTTGGTGTTTATTTTAAGCCATACAATGCCTTTTTAAGCTTGTACACTTTTGTTTCAACACTAGTTACCTTGAAACCATCAGGTTGTTCAACATATATTTCCTCTTTGAGGAATCCATGGAGGAAGGTAGACTTTACATCAAGTTGATGTATCTTTCACTGCCTTTGAGCTACCAAAGCAAGCAAAAGTTTGATAATATCTAATATTGCCACAGGTGCAAAGGTTTCAAAGTAGTCAACATCATACTTTTGGCTGAAACCCTCTGCCTTTTAGCTTGTTCAAGGTTCCATCAGCATAGTGTTTGGCTCTAAACGCCCATTTCACCCCTATGACTTTCTTATGGACTAGCCTTTCAACCAGCTCCCAAGTTTGATTCTTATGAATCATGTCCATTCCATCCAACCTGGCTTCTTTCCAGTCTTGTAATGTTTCTAGTTCTTTATAACTAGTTGGCTCAATAATAGCTATGTCAACCCTTTCGTACACTTCATTGATTAATTTGGTTCCCTTGACAGACACATCATCAAAATCCATTTCTTGCTTAATCTGATTAGCTTCATTTGGCCTTGTTACTAAGTATTCAGTAACATTTTCTGACTTAGCTCTATCCTAGTTCCATGTTGACTTCTCATCAAACACTACATCCCTACTTACAAACACCTTGTAAGTTGAAGGATTAATGATTCTGTAGCCTTTCTTAACACTGCTATAGCCTACAAAGATGCCAAGTTGAGCCTTCTTTTCCAATTTTTCCTTTTTAACAGCAGGAAAATGTGCATACAGACGCAACCAAAAATTCTCAAATGTGCAATTGATAGTTTGCATACAAACCAGAATTCAAATGGAGTTTTATCCAACAAGGCTATGATTGGTAGCCTGTTTTGAAGATAAAGAATAGTGTTTACTGTTTCAGCCCAAAAACTTTTAGGCAAATTTCTTTCAAACATCAGACATCTGGTCATATCCATCAGGGTTCGATTCTTCTTTTAACTAACACCATTTTGTTGGGGGTGTGTAGGTGTTAGTGAGTTGATGTTCAACCCTTGACTCTTTACAAAACTTTTGAAATAAATATGAAGTGTACTCTGTCCCGTTATCTGATATTATAGTTCTGAGCTTGCAACCTGATTGAGTCTCAATTGCTACTTTGAACTTCCAAAATACTGAAGCAACTTCTAACTTCAACTTGAAAAAATAAACCCAGTAAAACATGAAATAATCATCAATGAAAATGATAAAATACCTGCTGCCATTCAAGGATTGAGTCCTCATAGGACCACACACATCAATGTGAACCAACTATAGTTTTTCAGAAGTCCTCTAGGCCTTGTTGACTGGAAATGGGAGCTTAGCTTGCTTTTCCAATTGGCACACTTCACAAACACCTTGTTGTTCAACCAATTTTGTAAAATTATCAACCAAATCCTCTTTAGATAACTGAAGTAATGATCTATAATTAACATGGCCCATCCTCCTATGCTACAATTCAGACTCATCTAAGGCAGTTGCATAAACACTAGTAGTTTTCTTATTCCGGTCAACAACAAAGCTCCTATCAGTCATGGCTACTGACATAGGCTTTAGATCCACTTGGATCATTAATCATGCATTCTTTGTTCTTAAACACAACCTAATACCCTTTCTCAAGTAACTGAGCAACCCTTAGCAGATTTCTATCTATTTCTAGTACTAAGAGAACATTTGAAACAAGTTTGGTAATTGAAGGAGTGTTAATCAACACATCTCATTTTCCTTCTACTTTGATTTACTGTCTATTGCCAACTTTCACTTTTGAGTTAAAGTTGATGTCAATCCACTTGAAGATACTAGTATCATGAGTCATGTGGTTGGTACAGTTGCTATCAATCAACCATCCTTTTGAGTTATTTCTCCTGATTGCTAAACAAGAAACATCAAACACTTACTCCTCCTGGGCATGGCTCCCTTCAGCTACTTGAGCTTGAGTTTTAAGATGCTGTGATTGTTGTTGTTTTTGTTGGCCCCTATTTTTGCAAACTTTTTCAACATGGCCTAATTGCTTACAAGCTTTGCATTACACATCAAGCCTAAATCAGAAATATGCTTTTAAATGAGTAGTCTTTTTACAATGAAAGCATGATGGATATTTTCTCATTCCTCCATCCCTTTTAGACTTCTTTTTTTTGTCTGTCTAGCTCTTCTTCCCTTTGTAACTAGAGGAGCTCGAGGTTGCTCTGCTTTTGGCTTGAAATGCACCATCATGATACTCCTCCTGTCTACTAGCTCTTCTTTGTTCCTGAGCATAGAGAGTATCGATTAGCTCAGTCAAAAAGATTGTTGATAAATCTCTCGAGTCTTCCAAAGAAGAAATCTTGGAATCAAGTCCAACGCATTGTTTTGAAGGCAGGACATTGCCTTGTATCTCTTAGATCTATCATCAGAGTGTTACCTGATTTGAGCAACCATGGGGTTAGCTCTCAAGGGTGGTGGTTCAAGATCAACATTAACAACCTCTCACAAGTCAAATGCTTGCAATAGGTCTTCATTTTTATAGGTAGGTCTTTATTTTTACTATCTAAATATGGTAGCTTTCACTATTAAACACTGGTAGTAGAGTTGGAGAGAAACTAGATGAAGACATGTTGACTTGAGAATAGAAAAGAGAAAAGGGCCCTCTAAGAAGTTGGCTCTAAATACTAATTTTTGGTGTTCTAAAATAGAGATGAAAACAAAGCACAGTCTTAAGCAACAAGCTTCAATGACTTGCAATACATAATGAAGGAATCAGGCTTTTGAACTAAGAATGAAACTGCTTATCTTATAACCAAAACAAGAAGAAAAATTCCTGAAAGATTCAACATCATTGATAACTGAAGTTTACATCCTTTTAAAAAAGCAATCAGCTTGAGTAAAAACAAAACAGTCAACTAAAAAATACCTAACACCACTAATTCATCTTGAAACTTTTAAAACTTAACTTGAACACATATATAAGCTGATTTGATCAAGTTAATCAGCACTTAATCAAAACAAACACATTACCAACTTAGTTCAAATGTAACTAAGTAACAAAATGCAAACAAGGTCAGCATGTTGTCCTGCTACAACATGCATGCAACAAAAAATTGACTTAGCTGCATGTAAGCCATTCCTTAACAGTAATCTTCATATAAAGAAAACTTGAGAATGGACTCAACAGATAAGAAAATCACAACAAAATTGTATAATAAAGTGGATGAGCTAGAGAAAAAAAGGGCATACTATCATACTATTTCAAGCACTTTCAAAGATAAAATAAATGCCATCCCACTACCCCACCCCATCCCATCTGAAAATAAAAAGACATACTAACTTGTCCTGGAACAATTGAATTCCAACATATCTGCTGAACTGCAAACAAATTGATTGATTTTATGTCAGACAAAGCCTAATCAGATGTATGTTCACATTCTTAGAGGAATAAGATAATACACTAAATAAAAACTGATCTGAATAATGATCAAATTAGAATTAAAGCGATAATTTAGCAGACAACTAATGGAAACACAAAAAGCAAGAATGGGGAAAGATAATCAAATTCATTAATCAAACAATGTTTATACACATGACTCAAGCTAACAAACTATAACAACTCCTAGCTTCCTACTCCTACTAACAAGCTAACAGTCTCCCTAAGAGTTAGTCATCTTAATGACAAAAAGAATTTGAAACCTTTGAGACACTAACATTCTCTTCCTGACTCAAGTGCTACACACACCAAATTTATTCCTAAGAAACTCAAATCATACTAACATGGAAAGACTTAGTAAACTGCACCACATATCAGATTACAAAAGGCATTTGGAGACCCATCTATGAAATGTAACAAAAGAAAAGTTTGAAAACACAGATATTTGATTCTCATGGTCCCTAATGAACGGGCCAGTATAAAGGTGCTGCTAGATAAATTCCTTGTTTAGGCAAGATGGTTGCATAGCCATAACCTTCGTGTGAAACATTGGGACCTTTCTTATTCCATCCTTGGCGAATGAGATCAACACCTATATAGTAGACATGTATACAACAATATATGTTGATAAGGAGACGATTAACAAATTGAACATGTCAAAGTAGTTACACCTACAAAATTTGCAACTCAACAAGGAAATGAAAACAAAAGTTTCCAACAACCACACTTAAAGAAAGAAATAATGAATGGCTACTGCAAAGAAAATGCAATATATATATAGAGAGAGAAAAAATTAAATTAGCATAACAAAATTCTCCTAATAGAACTACTTGCCGGATCAAACAAATTGGATTAAAAAAAAGGCTAATATACTAAAAAAACTCTTAAACTACTATATTTAGATAGCTTTTGGTGTTTTCCCATGTGATTTTTGAACAATAAATTAATATGAAAAGATTAAAAAACAAGGCAAGAAAAATTAATGTGAAATTCTCTTAAATATATGTTTGACCCTACCCATTTCCAACTCAGCAAGAATCCCTCTTGAACAATAAATTACGACATAATGAGACATCTGTTTGTAGAGTAATATTGAATTGCTTTGTTGAATCCCCCGTGATAAGTGTACAGGCCCAAATTCGCCCGGCCCAATTGATGAAATTGAACCCAATCTTAAAAATCACCCAAACCCAAACTAAACCTAGCCCAAAAGCCCAAAACCCTAGCCTAAGAGCTACCGCCGCTCCTCCTCGGGTGCACCACCCGTGCTTCGTCCCGAGGCTTGATTCCTCTGATCCATCCCATGACCCCTTCAAAGCCTGCAAAGAGAGCAAAAAAGAAACGAAAGTAGCAGCCATAACAGAGGCTGAAACAGTGATAGAACAGTAGCAAGGACAAGAGCATACAGAGAGCAGAACCTAGACATAAACAGTAACGAGGAATAATATTGTATTGTTATTTTTCGGCTATAAAGCCACTGAAAAACGGATGTAAAAAAGGGGGGATTCAAAAAATATACGAAAATCAATCAAAAACGAAAATTTCAAAAGGTTATCTTTTGCTCTTAGTTTGGTTTCAATTTCTGTTTTCATATTTTTTTCTTTTTATTATTACATTCGAAAATCAAAAAGAAAAAGGGAGGGAATATCCTTACCGTTGATTTTTTTTCGGCCGCCATCTTTGGTGTGCGCACAACGGAGCAGCTGCAAGGATGGGCTAACTCTTTTGCCCTAGCAGAAAAAGATTGAAAACCTATTTTGCTTCTTTTGATTTCAGCGCAAGCTAGGCTTTGAAAACCTAGCAGAGGAAAAGAAGAAAAAATGGGGAGGTGGGCTCTGTAAATTTTTTAAAACAGAAAAAGGAAAGGGGTGAAGTAAAAAATAAGCAAAATTTGTTTATAAAACAGAAGCAAACGGCGTTTGGGAAGGAGGGGGCCTGTGCATTTCCATTAAATGGGATATTTACTCCCTGGCCCTTCCGTGTTTCTTAGATCATTTAATTTAGTTCTTTATTTTTTAAATTTGACCCCTTAACTTTATTTCCTATTCAATTCGGTCTTTTGGTTCGTCAAAGAGACTTGTGCGCTTAGTGGTGTGGGATATTTTCCCTATGAACCCCTGCCTGTTTAAGCGCGTTTCATGTGGGTTCTTGTTGGCTTTTTGTTATTGAGGATTAATACCCCATATTTTTATTTTGATTTCAATTGAACCCTTGACCCCTTTTATTTTAAACTGTTTATATATTAATACGTTGTTTTATTTATTATCTATTTTAGATTTTATATATTATTTAATTTAAATTATATCACATGGTATTTTAAAATTGATTATATTATTTATTTATACATATATATATATATATATATATTCCCTTTTAAAAACTGTTTTATATTTGTTTCAAGTTTTAATATATATACTATTCATTTTTAACGTATATATATACATATTATCCTTTTATACGTTCATCTTCAAATCTTTTTAAATTTTTTTAAATATTATATCTTAAACTTTGTATATATTACTTTAACTTGTCTTTTTTTATTATATATTTTCGGTATATTACTTTATTTATTTACTCATTTGTTGCATAATAATTATTTTAAATTAATTTATATCATTTACTTAGATTGCTTTTATAGCATCTATTTTAAACTTGTTTTTCTTTAAGTATTGTTTGTTTAGAATTGTTCTATTATTTATTTTATATTATTTGTTTTATTATTATTATTATTATTATACTTATTTATTTTATTGTACTTTCTTTTTACCATTTACTATTATTATTTACATATTTTTATTGTATATTTTTATTATTATTAATATGTTATTACTATTAGTATTTTCAATATTATTACATTTTATTGTTATATTTGTTATTATTATTTTATTACAACTATTATTTAGTATCATTATTATTATCGCTTTTACTATATTTTTATCTTTTGTACCTACTGTTTATTATTCTTTCCTTTTTTATACTGAAATTTTATACTTATTCTTTATTAATCTATTATTTCTTTTACTTTCATAATCATCAAATTTAATATTGTATTATGTATCTTATTTATTTGTTTATTTTTCATATTCTTTCTAATATTGTTTTTCTTATTTTCAAATCTTTTATTTAAAACTTATATTTGTTTATTTTACTTATAATTTTTCTAATTAGTTTGTTCTTTTTTACTTTGATATCTTTGTTCATATTATTGTCATTTATATCATCGTATTTTATTATAATCTTGTTGAGCATATTAGCACATGTCATTAGTTCTTTTACATTTTACAAGTTCGAATAAATTTTTACTCGACATACTAAGTTTGTTTTTTAAAATATTCGATATTTCGTATTTAGGGATTCGAGAGAATCGTGCCCTAATTTACTGGGTTTCGATTTTTCTCATTTAACCTAAACGATGGAATACTCTTGTAAAATTAATATGAGTTTTGAACGAAACGCTTATTCTCAGAGATTCGAGGTGTTGTGCCGTAGTTTACTAGACATGACATTTTGTTACCGCGAGATAATATTTTTGTAAACAAAAACAATATTCAGTATTTGAAAATTCGAGAAATCGTACCCTAACTTACTGGGTTTCGATTTTTCTCATTTACTCTAAGTAATCGAATATCTTTTTGAATTTTAAATAAAAAGCATGCTCGTTCTTAAAGGTTCTAGATGTTATATCCTAACTTACTGGACGTGACATTTTATTGCTTTGAGACAGGAGTAGCTTTCAACACTTCATTTCAATTTATTCAAGCCTTTTAAATAAAAAGGGATTGTATTTTAAAATTCTTCCAAATTTTCAAACATTCGATGCAAAGACGTTAATTAATCAATTAGGTATCAATTTTGGGCGTGACGAGAGTGCTAACCCTTCCTCGCACGTAACCGACTCCCGAATCTGTTCTCTCAATTTTCGTAGACTAAAAATGTTGTTTTAGTAAACTAAAATGTTTTATTAAAATGACCAAATTTTTCGGTGATCTGATCACACCTAAACAAAAAAGATTGGTGGCAACTCCCAATTTTCGTTTTCTTTTCAAAACCAAAGTCGATTCCCATTTTCAAAAAAATGGTTTTGACAATAAGCATGTACAACTTCATCTACATCACTTTGTTCCTTTGAAAACTGGAGCTCACCTTCACCATCTTTTGATGTCAGGATATGGACAACATGAGGTAGTGAATCAAAACGTGCAGTTGCCCAACTCTCATCTATTCTACAAGTTCATCCCTTAAGTGCTGCAATTAATCGTAAGAAATCAGAAGAAGAACCATGAAAAATATAACTGAAACACATGGGGTAATCTAAGAATACTGTTCTTCACCAAAAGCAGGTGCTTGATAACAGCAAATGAAGCTGCCTACCAATCAAAAAAATATTACTATCTAAGAAAAGCATCCTAATTTAAACCATAGCAACAATCAGAATACTGTTCCAACTCCACCAGCCTCAACATGACTGCCAAATTTTGCAATAATAATGACCCCATTTTGCTGTTACTTTTATTACTTAGTTTTTATTTCTAAAAGCAAAAAATAAAAATAAAAAAATAAAAAAAAGGTTGTTTGAATATGAAAAGAGTGTTGCTTTCAAGAATAAATATATATTATATTACTATTGCGTTTTGTCCTCAAGAACAAATCACATGACATTTACATGTATATAGAAAATCTATATTAGAATTATGTTATTTTGTGGTAATTTATTCATGGCTAACTAATCAGAATTCTGATTGTCGGTAATCTTTCACAAGCAATAGCAAAAACAAAGTAGTAAAGCAACAACCTATGTTGCTCATACTCTTAAAACTTTCTGAATTCAATTTGTTGAAGTATTAGTGTCCAACACATATTCAGACATTGGTATAGGAATTAACTTAAACTCTGAGGACCAGAAGAAGAGTGAATTAAGCTTACTTATTTATCTGGATGAATTGGAAATCCATCAAAAATCCCCATCACAAAAAGCCTTTCATTTCTCCTACGCTATAACCCCTCCGAAGAACAGCGTGAACACAACTAATGGCAACAAAGCCTCTAATCCACCTGAAAAGAAAAATCCGAACAAAAATAAACAAAAATCACCTAAAAAGAAGTAAACATTTTATCATTTCCAGCTACGTTCTTAGAGCTCAGTGTAAGAAACAGAACAGTTGGGATGAATTTTTTATGCTACTAATAACGATAAGGAATTACTGAAAAGAAATTTATAAACTTCAGAATTTCCTTTCCAATCAATTTCCATTATTATACCGGTGACCAAACAACAGACAGAAAATTAGTTAAATAAAAACCTAAAATCAAGAGAAACAGGTTCAGATCCAGCACGCAGAACACCAGAACAGACGAAATATCAAGCAATGCGAAGTTTGATTAAAATCACCGAATAAATAGAAGAAATCGAAAGAAAGTGGAAATTTTAACACGGAAAATCATGTGATTCAAAGAACTAAAAGAGATCAAATCATTTTATGAAAATTAAATAAAATCTATAAATCAAGAACGAACAAGAAAAAGAAGAGAATTGGAACTGTGAATCAGTGAAAGAATGTTAGGAACCTTTTATTTCTGTTTGTTTTTGAAATTCAGTTATAGCCGTTGAAATAGTTATGTTACTGTTATTACGCTGCGTTTAGTAGGGGAATTAAAAGGGGTCAAAACAGTGAGTTTCGTTTTAGTCATACGGGGCGTTTAGTATCAAGAAGGAGTGATCTTATTGTTTCTAATTTTAACAATTTTCTTTCTGTGACCGACGGCACGTTTTGAATTGCGACTCAATAATCAAAACTGTTTCTGTAATTCTTTGTTTTCTCAGGAAACAAACACCGTCTTTTCTTCCGCCATTGCCACCCTGTTCTCTCACTCCTCTTCTCACATTAACTAGTGTGAAAGAAAACTCTCGATGAATCCACCAAATGAAACCCTGGATGATTTCTCTCAATTCCCTCTTCCCCATTTTACTCTCACTCCTCCCTTACCAAATCCTACCTCTATTCCTAATTTCCATCCAATCCCAATCCTTAACCCGAATGCCGCTCCTCCTCTCAATGATCATCTAATTTCCTTTCCAACCCCCAAAAAACGACGACGCGGCCGACCTCAACGCAGTGGCGCGACGTCGGCGTATCAGTTCCTTACCTTCACCAATGGCTCCTTCAGCCCCAACCTCCCGAACTCTAATCCTAACCTTGACCTTAATTCAATAACCTCATCATCAGCGGCGACGGAACAAACTACACAACCCAAAATTGACGACGAGATCATTGTGATCAGTAAGGAATCAACGGCAGAGGCTCTCACCGCTCTTTCTGCTGGATTCCCTGCAGATTCCCTCACCGAGGAAGAAATTGATTTCGGCGTCATTTCCTCCATTGGTGGCATCGAGCAGGTAAATTATATTCTCATTCGAAATCACATTATTGCAAAATGGCGCGAAAATGCATCCAATTGGGTGGCTAAAGACATGTTTGTTGATTCTATACCGAAACATTGTAGCACGATTTTAAATTCTGCATATAATTATTTAGTTACGTATGGATATATAAATTTTGGGATTGCCCCTGCAATTAAGGAAAAAATTCCTGCGGAACCGACTAGAAGTAATGTGGTTATTATTGGTACCGGGTTAGCAGGACTGGCTGCGGCTAGACAGTTAATGAGGTTTGGGTTTAAGGTGACGGTTCTGGAAGGGAGGAAACGAGCCGGCGGGAGGGTTTATACAAAGAAGATGGAGGGAGGGAATAGGGTGAGTGCAGCTGCTGATTTAGGTGGGAGTGTGTTAACAGGTACCTTGGGGAATCCGTTAGGGATTCTGGCGAAACAATTGGGTTCTTCTCTTTTTAAGGTGAGGGATAAATGTCCACTTTACAGGACAGATGGGAGTCCGGTGGATCCGGATATGGATATGAAGGTGGAGATGGCCTTTAATAGGCTTTTGGATAAAGCTAGCGAGCTTAGGCAGTTGATGGGGGAGGTTTCTATGGATGTTTCACTTGGGGCTGCATTAGAGACATTTAGAGAGGTTTATAGGGATGCAGTGACTGAAGAAGAGATTAATTTGTTCAATTGGCATCTTGCAAATTTAGAATATGCAAATGCCGGATTGGTTTCAAAGCTTTCACTTGCATTCTGGGACCAAGATGATCCATATGATATGGGAGGGGATCATTGTTTCTTGCCTGGAGGAAATGGAAGGTTGGTTCAAGCTCTGGCCGAGAATGTGCCTATTTTGTACGAAAAAACTGTGCATACTATCAATTATGGCAATGATGGAGTGCAGGTTATGACAGGAAGTCAGGTGTATGAAGGTGATATGGCATTATGTACGGTACCTCTCGGAGTTCTAAAGAGTGGGTCAATCAAGTTTGTCCCAGAGTTGCCTCAGAGGAAGCTTGATGGAATAAAGAGGTTGGGATTTGGGTTATTGAACAAGGTTGGAATGCTTTTTCCTTATGTATTTTGGGGTACAGACTTTGATACCTTTGGGCATCTTACTAATGATCCAAGCCGTCGAGGGGAGTTTTTTCTGTTCTATAGCTATGCAACAGTTTCCGGTGGTCCTCTATTGCTTGCTTTAGTAGCAGGAGAAGCTGCACACAGGTTTGAGAGTCTGCCTCCTATAGATGTTGTGGCCCAGGTTCTCCAAATTCTCAAGGGTATTTAATTCGATTTTATGTGTCAACACTTAGCATGCTTTATCTTTTTTAATCTAAGCTTGAAACTGAAATACATTTATTAGCTGCAACAATGCGTTTTTATCTTCTTTATGTATTGGTTACTCATATGGCTCAATTAATTGCAACCTCCTTGAATAGTTGATAAGCCAGGCACTTTCTAATTGATTTTATATGCACATGCTATAAAGAGAGGGCTGGCATTATGATAACTTTTTTTTTGTATCTTTTATATGTATTGCCTGCAGGGGCTTCATTTTAGTTGCAACTTTCTTGAGTATTAAATAACAGCACAGATTGTCTCATTGTTTGATGTGCATAGTATATAAAGAAAGGGCAACGTGTCCTTTGTATGTAAACCAATCAAGTGAACTCATTAATCTAGTAAACTTTATGTTCATTTTTAACTTGTTTCGAATTTGGTTGTATAATTGTTTAACTGCCAATGGTTTGCATCTTGTATGACAAAGTTTAAGCATTGTTGGTTGTGTGAAACAATCCTGGTGCTTTGTGTATTTTTGCATGCAGGTATATATGAACCACAGGGTATCACTGTCCCCGAGCCCCTCCAAACTGTCTGTACCAGATGGGGTGGTGATCCCTTCAGCCTAGGTTCATACTCTAATGTTGCAGTGGGAGCATCCGGGGATGACTATGATATATTAGCTGAAAGTGTGGGGGACGGAAGACTTTTCTTTGCAGGGGAGGCCACTACAAGGCGATACCCTGCCACCATGCATGGAGCTTTTCTTACTGGACTTCGGGAAGCTGCAAATATGGCTCAATATGCAAAGTCTCGGACTGCAAAGAAAAAGATCAACAGGAGTCCATCAAGTAATGCTCATTCTTATGCTTGTGCCCTTATGGATTTATTCAGAGAGCCTGATCTAGAATTTGGGAGTTTTTCTGTTATTTTTTGTCAAAAGAATGCTAATCCGAAGTCACCAGCCATTCTAAGGGTGACAATTAGTGAGCCCCGAAAGAAGAATCTGGAAAGCTCAAAGACAGATCAGCAACATTCGAATCAGGTGCTTTTTCAGCAGCTCCAATCACATTTTAATCAGCAACAACAGTTGCATGTTTATACATTGTTATCAAAGAAACAGGCATTTGAGCTGAGAGAAGTGAGAGGTGGTGATGAGATGAGGTTGAACTATCTGTGCGAAAAGCTGGGAAGGGTTTGGGACCTACTGCCGATTCCATCATTGCTTCTATTAAAGCACAAAAGGGCGTTCGAAAACCTTCTTCAACTCCTTTGGCTCCAAAATCAGGTGAGAGTTATAGGATATTCCTTTATTATATCTTTATCCCAAAAGATGAAATTTGCACATGAAATAATATTCCTATGGTTTGGTAAAAGGGACATCAATGCTGAAAACTGGCACTTTAAAGCAAAAGTTCATCAGGTAAGACTTAAGAGCCAAAACATTTAATTTTATTCTTATATATGTTAAAGATCTCCATGTGATTAGTGGAGGAATATTACTTGATCCTTCTTTCCCATTATTTGTCATTATTTTTCACAGAAAGGCCAAAATAGCGCGCAAAACTAAAGGGTTGATTCCTCCGGTTGTGAATGTGGCGAATGGCAATCTGTCAGAGGAAATAAAACTGATAAAGCAAGCTCCTCCTGACTCTTCTAGTTCAGGTATGTCTGAAGTTTTCTAGTTTCCTTCTATAGCTACAATTTGTTGGTGCAGTTCTATGTGATGCGGTCAATTGTTTCTGTTGTTGTTGTTTTTTTTTTATATATATTTTATGTTCTATGCCTAAAGTAATATCAACCGTTTTCCTGTGAAATGTTTTAATCGTTCTAATTTTGCCTTTGTTCTATCTTTCTTGAATCTCTAGGTTTAAAAAAATAAAACAAAATTCTTTCCCATAGTCCATTTAAATTAGTTTAGGAACTTTTGAATTTCGAAAATAGTGTAATAGTATAATAAAACTTGTGTGAATGGAACACAAACTCATAATTCAGGTAGATGTCTATTTAGTTAATTCAGGTAGATGCCTATTTAGTATTGAACTTAAAATACCTATAGATTTTTTGTGAATTAGAAATTCATGGTTTATACCTTTCATGTATATTTGCATTGAACCATAACTAATTTATATATAATGTATACTTTTCGTTCTCATAATTTACAAAACAAGTGAAATCTAAATCCAAATTTTCAAACACATGTTTCCGAATATATAGTTAGAGGTTTTTTCTCCTTATAAAAATTATGGGGGAGCTGTTGCTATTGGCACTTGTTTGTTCTTGATTTGAATTGCATTGTAATGGAAAAACCAAGATAATAAATTTTAGCAAAATGTACTTATATCCATCTGTTGTTGTAGAAGACGTTAATATTTTTCAAAGGGGAAATCTGAATATAGGAAAAATCTTCCATTTCATAGGGCAAAAAAACTAAGGTGAGGTGTTGAAGCAATGAGCTGGATATGTGAGTGTATTGATTATGGAAACTGAAGATCTAATAAGAGTTACATGATGAGTGCCCAATTTCCAAGTAATAAAGTGATTTAAGAATAGAAGCAGAAAAAAAAAAGAATTAGAAACAGAAGAACAAATGTTAGAGAGAAAATAGAATATTAGAGAAAAGAAGTTTTTCTTTGTAATTTTCGGCTTCTCATTTCTCGTACATATTGTGCTAAGGTAATTACAAATATGCCATTTAAGGCCTACCTAATGACCCCAGCACTTAGGTACCAGACAGCCCAATGTTAACAATCTATACTGACATACCAATCCCATTTACTATCTCAAACACAAAACCATATAAAATTTGACCTGCAACATTACACAGTTCAGCGACATTGACTAAGTCAGAATATTCTGCAAATGCCCTTTAAATTCTTGGAGCTTCTATCTGAGTTCTTCAAAGTGTTGCTACATAAGGTGGCATCAATTGTTTTCTATTCCCCTATTTTACTTTGATTTGGATCAGATACAGCTATGCAGCCTATAGGGATTTTTAAATTTTATTTATTTTATTAAAAACATAATGTATTTGAAGGATTCTTGGAGAGTCCTATCCTTATACCTACGTATATATATGCATTGGATACATATGGGTGCTTGCAAAAAATGAAGAACTGGAGCAAAATAGCTATTCCCACCATTAGGTTATTGTACTGTTGGCTCGATCATTATCACCGTAAAGATGTCCTTCCACAGTTTGCCTTTCTTCTGAAAGGTTAAAAATGATGTACATTGAGCCAGAGGCAGATGCTGTCAATGGTCTTGAGATGCACTACTCATTAATATCTTTGTTGAAGATGTTCCTGCCACTCTCTGCCGCTAACTTGATTTTCTGAATCTCCTCACTAACATCAGCAATTCCGAAGCTTGTGATAGGAGTTTGGCCATGGCAAACTGTTTATCAATTGTGAAGCCGGTTGCGATAGAAAATTAAATGGAGGAAAATGCTCTTCTGTGACTGAGGCTCTCTGGTTAGACACTGAGAAGGAAAACATACATCAATTTTTTATAGGATTTACAGTCATCCTCACCACGACAGACAAAGTGAGCACCTACTTATTCCAACTAAGATGAGAGGCTTCAACCACTGAGGCTGTCAATGGCAAGAACAAGGATGCTTTTTAGCTTTAGCCCGAGACTACCTTAAAAATTAGCTGGATTTCACACAAATCTCTGGTCCGAGATGAGTTGTGAGAGCAGCTTGAGGCTCCATTTTGTTGAAGTTGATTGAGTCACACATTGAACAAAAGAGTGATTCGAAGGCTTCACCTTTATCCAAAGGGTATGGTTTAGGTGAAGAGACTATGGCCTAGGAGTTGGTATTGGTAATTACTCAGGGTGGTAATTTAATTCTTTAAATATTTGTCTAAATGGTGCTTTGACTCTCATTATTTGGTATTTTGTCTTTAAGATCACATGGATGGCTTTAATTTGTTTGATCAATGAGTTCCAACGCAGCTTGTATTTGGGTGTTTTCTTTATGCCTTCACGATCTATTAAGGTGGCCATTGCCGCACAATTTTGGTGATTTTTTGGAGGCACTGCTGCTTTATGTGGATGCTCGTAAGAGTGTCTTGGGTGTTTTTAGGAGTGTCCTTCATTTAGGTGTACCGTTGTGTCCTTGATGCAGTGATGTTGATTTCTTCAAAGATGTTTGTATTTAGCTTATCTTGTTTACTAACCTTTTGGTTGGTTTTTCACCCTTCCCCTTCCTGGGTTTATTAATATAATTATATTTGGCTGAGGAAAAAATAGTGTAAATGCGAAGGAAGACCATATAATGACTCCTAGGTTTGTTGACTGTCTAACCGTGGTGAATGTCCGTTGCTGGAATTGCAGCCACCTCCTTGGCGAGAAATTTGTAAGCTCTTTACACGTACACGTACGTATATATATATATAATATACATACATGTACATGGTATGTTATTTGGTGCAATTACTGTTTTTCAGATTTTGTATAATCATCAAAACAAAGTGCCCTAGCTTCGGAGTTAACGCCTAGTGCGCGACTGTAGCATGGTACGTCGGCGCCCCTACGCCACAAACTTCGAAACTCGGCCTCTATCCGGCGCCGTATTGCCGACGAAAGCCCTCCTAGCTCAATCTTTTTAGTGTTTTTTGGTGGAGTGGACAGCCCGAACATTTTAAGGATAATTTGGTATTTCAAAAAATTTATATCTGTTTTTCTCACTTTAGTTGGTTTTCTATTTTTCTTCAAAACCAAGCACAATAGAAGAACAATTTCAAAAGTATATAAAGGGAGTGACTTCGAACATTTGGTGAGACCGTTTTTATTTGTTATGTAATTTTTTTCATTAATTTCTTATTTTTGTTTAACTTATTTGGTCTACACTCAGTTAATTTTTTTAGTTGCTTTTATTATTTTAAATTTTTTATTTGATTTTGTGTAGTAAGTATCACCACACCTTAACAAAATGAGTTGTTGGTGCTTCAAAAAGAGCAAATGATGGGTTAACTTCGATATATTTTCTAAGCACTTTAACAATAAGTTTTCTAATTCTTCGTTTATTTTTGGAACATTGAGGATAATGTTTGATTTAAGTTTGAGAGAGTTGATTTAATTTAGTTTGCATGAATTTTTCTAGTTATTTTTTTCAATTTTGGATATTATATTTTATTTAAAGTTTTTGTATGATGTATGTAGTTTGTATAAAATCTTAACTCCACGATATGTTGAATTATTTTATATGGCTTTAAGATTTGAGATAATAATTTGGCTTGAAACATACCTACAAAGAATGATGTAGGCGAAATTTTGAATTATATTGAGATAATAATTTATAACTGATCCATCCATATTTGATTTTTTTAGATTATTTTTTAAAAAAATAATACATTAAATATATTAAAAATGCTAAAATAAAAGTTTTAACCCATTAAAAATTTATATAAAGAAATACTACCACAAATATAATAAATGTTTTATTATATTAAAAACACAAATAAATATAATAGATGTTCTATCGAATTAAATATAATTTTTAAAATTTTATATTTTGGGTTGAATAATTTAGTTGGATAAGTTTTTTTTTTAGGTTTTGAGAAAAGTGTTTAATTACTGTTGGATTAGGATGAATGATCTGAGACATGAGTAGTTGTATTCTGACTAACCTTAAGTTGAGATAACTTAATAGGAAACTTATGACTTCAACTATGTATAATTACAATTGGTACTTGTGGATTTAAGCATTTAAACAAGAATTAATATTTTAGAATGGGCCAAAATTTTTGACAATCATGACGAAATGATTAAATATAAGTAAAATGTGATACAAAAATATAATAAAAATAAAAATGCATAAATACATTAAAAATTATATCATATAATGGTTTTTAAATAATGTGAAAATGGAAATTGAATAATGTGTGTTGAGTATTAATTTGATAACAGAAATAAGAAAGAAAGAAGTAAGAAGGTGGGTATGCATACATAACCCCCTCCAGCCTCCAACAATACATAACTGAACTCTGCCAATACCAACAACAGATCAAGGAAGCGAATGCAATATAGGATAAACCAACTTCATTACAAATCAACAATCATCCACACCAGGGATTATATCCAATTTTAAAACATTACAAATATTTATTATAAATTAATTATACCTATTGTAAAAAAAAAAAATCTTAAGTGTTAAAAATTATTAAAATATTTTAAAAATTGTAAAAGTTCATAAAAATATATTTTAAAAAAAAAACATGTCTGAAATTCCACCTCAGGAGGACATCAAGGGTTGGTTGACTTGGTCATGACCACCATTACGACCCTATTTCTTTTTCAAACAATTTCATTTTCAAAATGTTAGAAAGTGATTAATAGAAGATTGGTAATGAAGGATTAATTAACACCTTCTTCTTGAAACCATTTCTTCACTTCTCTTCTGGATATGAACTCCTCTATTGCTACACAAAATCTTGCTGACTGATCGCTGCTAAGCTTCGAAGAGTGATCATATCTTAAGCAATTGTTCTTGACGCCATTTGACTTCCTGTAGGATCAAATTTTTAGATGTAAGGAACTAAAATGATGGGTAAAATTAAGGCAAAAATGGAAACTATAATTGAAGATTTAGGAAGTAGAAACTTTGGTTTGGGTCAGATGATGATGACAATCGCGATAATGGAAATATTATTTTTCTTTTTAGATTTTCTTCTTTACAATTTTAAATATCTTTTAGATTTTAATAACTTTTAGAATTATTTTAATGTTTGTTTTAATTACAATAGGTATAATAAACGCCATATATTATTCAAATTGAATTAGTAATTTAACCTTTTCACTTATATAAAATTATTTTCATTGTTTTATCCGCTTTCTATTTTACAAAATTATTTTCCTCTCATTTTATTTCTTTTATTTTACTTTTTTAAATATATATATAAATCAAGACCGACTTACCCAAATTAGAACGTCTCAGTAAGTAGTGATTAACATTCTTGCTCATTACTCTCTTTTATTTACTGCTTCTTCTTCTTTCATTCACATAAAATTTTAGTGTTTTTTCGTCGGAGAACCCATTCCAAGCACACACCTCATCAAGCTTTCAGCTTTTCTGAAATCAAGAAATCAGGTTTGAAATGATTCCAGTAAAACATTCTCTCAAGTTCCGATTTTCAAAAGAGAATTCAGCGCCAATTGCTTCCAAGCGCCGATTAGAAGCAGAGGTTTTAGACGGTGGCCCGCCGGAGAAGAGGCCGAAGACGGTAGTGGACAGTCCGCAGTGTTCGGCCGTAGTGAAAACCCTCATGCAACATCCAACCCTAGGTACGTCGAGGAGTTTTTGATAACCTCTTGGATTTTGAAATTCCAAAGATTATATGATCTAACCCTTATCGATGATATTGCAGAGACGGCAGTCGTCACCCGTATTTCGTCGGAGAAGAGACAGAAAACGGCAAAAGGCCTGAGGTTTTCAACAGATATTGCAGCCAAAGCAGAGGGCGTAGGTCTAGGGTTTACAACATCAAACCCCAAGGCCCTACGGGCGGCAATGCTGAAGTGTCGTTTTGCAGACACCATCTTCAAAGCTCAGCAGAAGATGAAGAGTGAGGGCGAGAATGCTGATCCCAGAAAGTTGAAACAAGAAAAGGAAAGATTCGAACGAAGACTAGTTGACGAAAAGTCGGTGCTGGAAGCTGAGTTGTTGAAGTTAAAAAGGCAACGGGAAAGAGACAGAAAAGCCGCTCGGATTGCATTACAGAACATGAAAAACACGGCTGGGATTGAGATCAATCGGGAAGCTGAGAGGGAATTTGAGATTCTGATTGGATCTTCTTCATCACCTGGGACTGGGGTTGTTCATCAAACACGTGATGAAGAGATTGAAGAAGGTGAAATTATATGTTAATCTAAACCGTTCATTGTATAGGAATAGTAGCATAAATTCTTTATTCAAAATGCTGGTTGGTTAATTTTTGAGGAATACCAACATGTAAGTTTTAATGCAAAATTATACTTCTTCCTATTTCGTTGTTGTTGATATAATAAGGATTAAGGAAATCTAGAACCACATTTATGTTACAAATCTATTATATAATGTAAGATTGCACTTCATACTCCCTAATTAACACTCTCTTTTAATTTGGATTTTAGAGCATCCCATCAAATTATGTTGGCAACACAATACAAATCATGCAAATATATGTCAATCATAAAAACTAGTGACATATTGTAATCATGATGATGAGAAATGAAAAAGTTAGAACATGAAAATGGAAGTTGATTAAGCCGAAATGCAAATAAATTCAAAACAATATTATGAAACTATGTCAAACATGGAAGTTCAATTTTCTCTGCTAAAACTACTTCAAAGTGCTGACTATTTAATTAATGGGCAAAGATATTACAATTTATGCTTAACCACTATTTTTAAGTTTGTAATCAATTAATATGTACTTTAGTATTCATGTAATGTGATAATTTTTTTTTTTGAAAGCTTTAGTACAAAGATAATTCAATTACAATGGGTATAAATACATGTTGAATCAATTACAAGGATAATGGCAAGTTTTATCCCTGTACTTTAATAAATTTATCAATGTAGTACATGCACTTTAAATTTGCTTAATATGTTTATTATATTTTGGTTACATCTATCAATATTGTACCTCTCTAACAATGTTAAATTCTAACCCCACTTGACGCGTAGCCCAACCACGAGTTGACATGTTGCATTGTGTTAGGAAAAAAATTCATTCAAACAAAGTAGGGGACTTTGAAATAATTATTCCTTTTCATATTTTAAAGGCGAGAATAATAATAAAAAATGAAACTGCTTTCTGAAATGACTCTTTCCTTCACAAAAGATTTGTTCATGGACTTAGCTTGAGTAAATGCCCAGTTTCCCCCTTCATAATTCCCATCAAAATCATCTATTTTCAAGTATTATTATGACATTATGTTACTTTGAGGTCCCTTGAGTTCCAACGACATGTTGCAGGGGAGAGAAGATTGCTCCAAAGGTAGAACCATGACGTCATCTGCAATGCAATAAAAAAAATATTTAATATGATAATGTAATGTATTATGTTATTATTATTTTAGCATATTTATGTTCATCTGTATGTTTAAATGATTGAAATTTATATGTATTTCATAGAATGTGTCAGTGATTTAATTTGCACAAATGACATTTGTTTTGTGTTGTTTGTATTATCTCTTATTTTTCAAAGTATAGTGATTCAATTGTGTTGCAATTTCATTATTTTGTTTTTTATCAATTCTCTAATTAATTTGAATTAATTATTAATTCTTTAATTGAATTGCTATAACTTGTTTTTGTACTAAGATAGATGCATATATAGAAAATATTGTATTTTTAATTTCAAAAAAGAAGAGGAAAATAACGTAAATTTGAATTTTGGCTCTAAATAATATGCGACTTAAAGTTTAAGGATGAAAGAGTAAATGTGCATTAATGTTTTTAAGAAGTTTACCCGTATTTATACTCACGGCTTTGCCCTTTAGAATTTCCAAATTAAAGAAAATGAAAAGAAAATCCACCAAAAACAGCGATAGTGACGAAGACGAAACCTTTTATTTCCGCTACTCCTCCGCCGTCGCCCCACCCTCATCCTCCTCCTCTAATCCCAATCAAGCCACCTCCAAATCCACCGGCGGTGGCGGCGGGTCCGGCGGTCTAGCCCCATCGAAATCAACCCTTTACGTCTCCAACCTCGACTACTCCCTCACAAACTCCGACCTCCACACTCTCTTCTCCACCTTCGGCAAAATCGCCCGCGTAACAGTCCTCAAAGACCGAGCCACAAGGAATTCAAAGGGGGTCGCCTTCGTCCAGTTTGTTTCCCGCGATGACGCGCTATCCGCGGCGAGTGTTATGCACGGGAAAATACTCAACGGCAGAACCCTCAGCGCTTCCATCGCCGTCGATAATGGACGAGCCCCAGAGTTTATTAAGAAAAGGGTTTATAAGGATAAGTCTAGATGTTATGAATGTGGGGTTGGTGGGCATTTATCTTATGAGTGTCCAAAGAATCAGTTGGGGCCAAGGGAGAGACCGGTGCCAAAGAAAGGGCGGAGAGGTGGCGGCGGTGGAGAGAAGAGGGAGGATGATGGGGATTGGGGGGAGGAAGAATCAGAGGGTGGAGAGGGGTTTGAAGAGGAGAATTGGGCGTCTGTGGTGGATGGGGCGGCGGAGGAGAGGTTGAGGAAATCGGAGATGTCGGAGGAAAAGAAGAAGAAGATGACAAGAAAAGCCAGTTATTTTAGTGACGAGAGTGATGAGGAAGAATGATTCAATGGTGGAAATGGAGAAAGGGGGTTGCTCTTTCACACCCAAATTTAACCTGGAATCATTTGAAATTTGAGGTACATTATACTTTTGTTATGACTTTAAGCTTCAATAGATTGTAACAGTTCTAGCACTTGTGTATTATTTGTATCTTTAGTGTGGGATATTTGCTTAATTTTTTTCGGATGAGTGATTAGGAAGGGTGATTTGGGGAGGGAGATGTTGTTGCTTTGTTGGGGTAAAATCTGATGTTAGATTATCTGATTATACTAAGTAAGATTCGAGCTCGAATTTGATTGTGATAATGATGGTGGCGAATGAAAGTATGGTTGTGATTAGCTGTATTGTTTAGAAGTATGATTGTGATTAGGGCTTGAATTTTGATTGTCATAATAGTGGCAATGTGTTCATTGTTTAAAAGTATGATTGTGATTAGTGATATTGTTTAAAAATGTGATTTAGACTCAAATTGGATTGTGACAATGGTAGTAAATTGTGCAGTGTTTAAAAGTGTGATTGTGATTAGTTATATTGTTTAAAAGTACGATTTGGGATTGAATTCGATCATGATAATGGTAGCGAATTGTGCATTATTTAAAGGTATAGATGCGAATAGTGATTGGTACGATTTGGGATTGAATTCGATCATGATAATGGTAGCAAATTATGCATTGTTTGAAGGCGTGGTTGTGATTAGTTATATTGTTTAAAAGTAAGATTTGGGATTGAATATGATCATTGATAAGGTGGCGAATTGTGCATTGTTGATTCGTTATGAAGCAGGAGAAAATGGCTGAGTTTTAGCATTCATCTTGATATTTTTTATTTAATACCATTCGTAATTGCACTCAACAAGATAAGCTGTGAATTCTTGACATAGCATTGATTTTATCTTTACATAAATTGTAAAATATCATAAAGTTCATTTAAAATTGTTGAGAATGTTGCACTTGAGTTTATTTATATTGAAGATAACAAATGAAAACAATCAGTGAAGTTTTGAATCAAAGGTATTTTGGTTTAGAACATAACCATGCTTGTAGTAATTTGATTGCAAATCATTTGTTGTACTTGTTCACTTAAAAAAACCCTGTACCATTTTATTGGGTTTTGGTATTGGACAATTATATTGGTATGTACTGATTTTTTATATTTTAAATTAATTTTCAAATGTTTTCTTTTTCTATTTTGATCATTTTTATTTTGTTTACAATTATATTTATAAATAAAAGATTATCATTAAATTAAGTTACTGATTAAAGAAAAATTGAAATTAGTCTATAAATCTATATATATATATAGAAAATAGCTATAAACTCTAAACGATCCATCAAAATACATCCAAAATGTATCTCTAAGGTATGTCCATCGGTACCCTAGTGACTAGTAATTTACCAAATGGTTTGATCAGCGGATGAAAGCCAAATACCACAGTATTTTTCTTTGCTGGTTTGTTCAGCTTTTATGCCTGAATCAGGGGATTTGATTTAAATCCTTAAGAACCAATATTGCAGTTGCAGTGGTCAACGTGTTATGTTGACCCTGATTGTTGTGCAGTCTGCATTAAAGACATTTAAAAGCATAAGGCATGCTGCTGGATAATGTTATTCGGATTTGGGTGTAAATGTAGAAAAGGTAACTAGGGAAACACCAACTCACCAGCATTTCATGATCTCCCATAATTTCATCTATCAACTCAGCTACCGGTTTATCAGCACTGTTAGGAACAAGTGCAGCAAATACAGCTGGCTCTAATCCTGCATGCAAATATAAGCAACCATTGCAATGTCTGATAATTTCGGTCCTGAATCCTGACATGCTCAATTTTTTTCAAGTTTTCTCCAATATTTGGAGTATTATACTTTCATATCAATCCAAATATGCGACCGTGTAATATAGAATTTAACTGTAACTTATGTTGCTTAGACTCGAGGTGAGTACTGGATACGCTATGTATCCTGCACATGTTTAAACTTTTATTAGTTTTTTCAAACATTTGGAGGATCATACCCCCATAGCTATATCCGAATATATATACTGGACAGAGGTACCTTGGGGGGGGGGGGGGGGAGGAATTGGAAACATAAGACTTCAATAGGTGTAAAAGTGTAGGATACCAGTCTCAGGGAAAGCATCAATGAACATCATCATCTCCTCCCCACTAAGACCAGAGAAAAAACAGATCCTTGGCAGTGATTTTGCAATCTACAAAATGTAATGTTGTAAATCACATTTAAACATGATTGGCATGCTTATGATGATGAACGAAGGAAAGTGACTTGAATGTAAAAAAAGAGGGTAAGAAATCAACCTTCACTTGTTCCAAATTAGGTTGCCTTGTATTCACGGCCTCCCAAAGAGAACCATTAATCATGTCTTCAGTACAATAAATAATCTGAACATATAACCACTCAAATGAGATAAATTATATTGCAACATGTTCAAAGGATATGTGAAGCAGCAATCTTAATTTATGCCACCCTTTTCTTTTATGTTAAAGTAGAAGAAATGTACATATATTCGGACATAAATATGGGATATGGTACTAAAAGAAACCCTTCACATACACAGAAATCTGAAAAAGTTAAACATACCCGTTTCGGCCACATTGCACATTTTGTTGGATATGGATGTAAAAAATGAATACTTTTAAGGAAATAAAGGGTCAAAGCAACAAAAGGAAAGACAATAAGTATTACCTCCATGAAGTCACCATCCAATTCTTTCAAGAACTGTCGTATCTGTTCAAAGAAGACATGTAGAATTTGCAAGGCGAGTAAGGCCGTCATTCTAAGAAATAGTCCAACACAAACACACATAAAGCTGCAAAACAACTATTTACAAAGGAGACAGTTGTCAAGATGAATTCTAGACGCTAGTACCCTTATATTACCTTAGGCACAGACACGCCCACAACACTAGATGAGACCTAGGTTGACTTAGAGCTAATGAACTACTCACAGTATATACTAGAAGGTGACTCCAAATAAATTCTTGAAAAGGATGTAATCCAACACCCGTTCCCCCTTGCAGACCCCCTCCAACTTCCAAGAAAGGGGATGTAAATTCATGTTCAACCTTCCTCAAACCTTAATTCAACTCTTTATTTTCCTTGAATACTTGTGTCCGACACGTATCTAGACGTAGGTATGGAAGTACAATCCTCTAAATACATAGAAATTTTTTTTGCAAGAATTGATGTCTGAGTAACATAGTATTAAACCACACCAAGAAATGGGGGAAAGAAAATTTATCCTCCCTTAGTTTTCCCTTTATAAGATTATGAAAACCCTAACGAAATTTTGGATGCAACAATCTATGTTGTTCACATTGTGCATATAACCTATTCAAGCTCTGGAAAGAATGTACCACAGATAATGAAGTTTCATCCAAAAAAGACAAGTAAAATGTTACCAAACATTACCTTCTCTGCCTCACTGACTTCAAATCCGAGCAACAATAAAGCCTACAAGCAAAAATAAGATTAAAATCCCAAATGTTAAATGGGTTCAGACAATGTATTTATAATCTATGTTCTATATTTTATATTACTCAAACTCTTCATTTTCTTTTAAGGATGCTGACATATATATGAATATGTATAATAGATAGACTTCAAATATGCGAGAAAATTTAGAAAAAAATGAACATGCCCTTTTTAGATACGTACAAATATCAGACACACTTGTACCTAAGTATAAGCAACATAGGCTACGTTCATGAGGCTTGATGAGAATGGTTGCAAGGATTTTTCTCTAACAAATTTTATGCTACTTTGACTATCGGGCTAATTTAAACATTGTTTTTTAAAAATGCTGTGAAAAAGCGTTTTTGCAATTAGGTCCAAAAAAATTTTTGATCCCAAAAATTATCTGTTTAACATTACTTATAACTTCAAAAGTGCTTTTGGAGTTAAAAGGTTTGAAGTTATAAGCACAACACATACTGGGAAATGAACCTCTAAAGACTCCAAGAATGAGAAAAAAATAGATTTTTTTTTTAGAAAAAGCTTATATAAGATGCATATAAATATCCAACAGTTACGCTCGGAGCCAAAGTGTAAATGATTCCTCTTGAGAATGGTTATTATTCGACACTTTTTGTGCAAAGATTCACTCAAGAATGAGGTAAGAAACTGACCGGAACTTACAGGTGGACCATATGTGGGATCATCGGCATTCAATGGAACGAACTTCGAATCCTCGGCTAATTCACTGGGAAGTCCTGCAAAGCACGAATATATGATTATCGACACGTACACATCAAAGAAGAACTCTTAAGCATAAGAAATTTGCATACAAATTAACAAATTAAATTGAATTGACTCAGTCTATGTTACTCAGACTCGAAAACAAGTATTGATGGACCAATTTCCTATTTGTAACTCTTGTAATGTCCAAAATTCATGATAATTAACACCAATAAAACAAGAAAGAAGAAATCAATAGCCTTAACCAAAGTTCAAAACAATGGGTACCCATTTTAAACCAAAAGACTGTTTCATTAAAGCCAAAAAAGAAAGGCAGATATTGAGTCTCAAAGGATAAGCAAACCTTCAGCTGATGCTCTTGTTTGTGTAATGGAGTTGTTATGTTTCTTGAAGCCATCAAAGACTACATTATTAGCTGAAAATGAAGAAACCGCAAAAGAAATTGATGAAACTGAAGGAATTAGCGAAGATTGAGGCTTTCCCAGAAGATTGAAACGAAAGCCTACACTAAAAGCCATCTTTTAATTTAATTTTCCTCAGTTCCTTTTCAGGGTTCAGAAACTTTGGCTCTCAATTTTCTTGATAGCGTTCTGTTTCAGTTGATAACCCGTATGAGTGGCCACCATTCTAATCGAATCACCCAGCTATCAACACGTGAAAACCAAAGTAGTACCCAATCTTAGACCGGTGCTGTGTCGGCCCGAGCAAAAGCCCGAATTAGTTTTTTAATAACTTGGAGAGGATTAATGCGTACAAAGATGTGAATTGAATTAAGATATAGTAAGTCCATAAATTTTTTTTAATAGAATCGACCGGATATTTATTAAAATGAATTAAAGAAAAGCATAATCTATTTCCCAAAAGTTGGGTTCAGGTAAAGGTGTTGATGGGCCGGGTTATTTGGTCCGACCCAAAAGTTCGTCCAAAATGTAGGAGGGTTGAGGTAAAAATATATACCAAAAAATGAGCTTTAACAAAAAAATAAGGCCCGTTTAAAAAATGAGCCTGACCCGGCCTAAATTCACTAAATGACAAAAATTTTATATTTTTTTTTATTTTTGAATGTTATTTTCTTATTGTTTTCTCCCTATTTTGCTACCATTTTACTATTATATTGCTACTTTTTTATTGTTATTGTTTGGATATTGTATAAAACTTATTTTATTGTTAATTTTTATTATTTTAAAGGTATTTGTTAAATTTTTATTATTTTAGAGGCATTTGTTAAATTTTTTATTATTTTAGAGGCATTTACTTATTAAGTTGCGTCTATCTTAGTGTTATTTAAGTCTACATATTTTTTAAAATTTATTTTCAATTTGTTGGGAAATATTTATTTTATGTTTTTAGTATTTTTTATATATTATATATATTTAAAAATAATATAAAAAATTAATCTGGTAAGTGGTTGGTAGGACTCGAGTTTTAGTATTTTTATTCGGGTTGGGTTTGGGCAAAATTTTAGGCCCATTTTTAGGCCCGGCCCAGACCAAATAAATAGGCATGATTTTTTAATTGAGCCAGACCCGAACCTAACCCGGCACGGCCCATGAACACCTCTAGGTACAGGCCTACTAAAACAAACTTTTGACAATCGGGCCTCACTATTTTGTTATTAGTGAACACCCCTTAAAAACACCATAGTAAAAGACAAAGCAATAAATGAAAAAGTAAAAAGTAAACCTAATATCTACCCCAATCAATCTCAACAGCTGGACACCATAACTCCATCATCTCTTCACATCACTTGTCCCATCTATTCTATCGATAGCATTTCTAAAATATTTTAGTTACCTGTTATATGTTCTGCTTCATTTTTCCACGAAATCGCCTCAGTCTAGGTTCTTCAACCATCGTCCTTCTAGAGCAGATCGATTGTGATTCGACACTACTCTTATCAGGTGCGAGTCATCTCCCTTTTCTAAGGCGTCTTGTGCAAGTTTATGGGCATAAACATTTCCTGATATATGAATAAACTGAAAATCAATTTCTTGAAAGCGAGATTTTTTACTTTGAATATCTCTAATAATCGCCCCAATAACTGATTTATCTGGTTTTGTTGTTTGGCATTTCTTGATGACTGTTCGTGAATCCCCTATTATTGTCACTGAGAGTATACCCATTGAGATTCCTAGCTTAATGGCCTGTAATCCTGCATATGATTCTGTTGCAAACGGGGATGAAACGTTATTATGAAGGACAATCTTCGTTGCTAGAATCTCGCCCATCAGGCCCCAAACCACCAAACTCGTGGCCAATTTGGAGTTTTTTTTTGTCAAAAGCTGCATCAAACTGAATCGACACCCTCATGTTCTCTTCTAGTTGTTTGTGGCTTCTATCCATATTTAAGGTAATCTTCTTTTCTCACAAACCATCTAACTTTTCCATATACCTTTGTATTATTTATGCTAATTCCCTTCCCGTCGTGTTCTTTCTCTCATGTTCTAGTTGATTCTTTGAACTCCAGATTGACCATAAAGCATAGTAAAAGAATCGGCACTGTTTACAAGTACCCCTCTTGAAAACCCAGTTAAGCCACTCCCAAAAACTTTGAATCATGTTATTTATGACCTAAGAAAGGTTTAAATGTTGACATACCTCTATAATTGTAGGGCATTTCTGAAAGACATGATGACTATCTTCTTCCCAATTACAACAGTGAGGACATCTAGCATTTGTGGCCACTCGTTTATGTTTGAGATTTACTAGGGTAAGGATGTAGTTCCAGGAAATTCGCCATATTGTGATTGTAATTTTTTATGGTAGCTGTAGATTCTATAGTTTCTTGTAGAAATATTTTATTTTGGCTTGTATTAAGTAATTATTAGGACCTAAGTTAACATATTGTAATAGTTTATAGGCACTTCGGACTGAGTATTCACCAATGGTTCTCCTTTCCACACTTGGATGTCGCTTTGACCTACTTCCGCTAGAAGAATCTGTAAAATTTTCTAAGCTATATCAGCTTGAAAGGTATTGTTTATTAGATCCACCTTCGAAGTATTATTTGTGATATCAATTAGATCTGAAACTAACTTTATTTCTTCATTTTTGGTTCTGTTGTTTTATTCATCTATATCAATTCCCGGGATCCATCGATCATTTCAAATAGAAATCTTATTCCCTCTACCAACCCTTCAGCACAACCCACTTTGCAGGAGACCCTTTGCTGCCCAAACACTCTTCCAGGTAAACGAAGGTAGATTTCCTAACTGTGCATTAAGAAAATTCGAATGTGCATAATATTTAGCTTTTAGAACTCTAGTTAATAAAGAATTTAGGTAATTAATAAGACGTCAGCCTTGCTTGGCTAATAACGCAATATTAAACTGGCCAAGATTTCGAAAACCTAAACAACCATTCTTTTTTAAGATGTAAAGATTCCTTCAAGCACACCATTGTATTCCCCTCTTACAACGTCTTTTCTGTCACCAGAAATTTGGAATAATACTCTTTAGATCAATACACAGCGATTTGGGTAATAGGAAACAAGCCATTGTGTAAGTCGGTATGGATTAGAGAATAGCCTTTATGAACACTTCTTTCTCACCTTGAGAAAGGTGTCTAACACTCCAATTATCAATGCGCTTCTTGAGCCGATCTTTTAAATTTTGAAAAGATTCTCTTTTCCTTCTACCGACCATATTAGGCAAACCTAGATAGTGTTCTGGGTCACTTGAGCTGCGTACTCCCAATATATTGACAACCAAACGTCTATCTTTCTTTGATGTATTTCTGCTAAAAAAGACAATTGATTTATCAAAATTAACACACTGACCCGAGCAAGTTCTATACTTATGTAGGATTCCCTTGAGTAAACTAGCTCCTCTATTTGTTGCCTCCCCGAATAGAATACAATTATCTGCAAATAACATGTGAGATACTTGTAGACCGCTCCTACTAACCTAACTCATTTCAATAGCCCTTCCCTTATTGCAAGACTCATGAGACAAGATAAACCCTCTCCACGAAATAAAAACGGACTCAAAGAGTCACCTTGTCGAAGTCTTTTAGTTGGACGAAAATTTTCTCCAGCATGACCATTAACGAATACTGAATAAGAGACAGTGGTTACACATTTCATAAGAGTTTCAATCTAATTTTGAGGAAACCCCATTCGCACCATTATCTCCTTAACAAAACTCCACTTGACCCTATCATATGCCTTACTCATGTCTAGTTTTACCGCCATAAACCCCTTTTTTCCCAGTCTCTTTTGTTTTAGCGTATGTAATATTTCATAAGCCAACAACACATTATCCGATATTAACCTGCTTGGCACAAAAGCTCTCTGTGCAACATTGATGCATTTTTTAATAACTTCTCTAAACCGATTTGTTATAGCCTTTGCCAATACTTTATAAAATATGTTGCATAAACTAATAGGTCGAAAATGTGTCATATTAGAAGGATTGGCAATTTTTGGGACAAACACAATATACGTAGAATTTATCGGACTAACCTCCATGCCTCCATTCAGAAATTGTAGACAAGAAGAGGTGATATCTTCTCTAATAATATGCCAGCATTTCTGAGAAAATAAATGTGGGAATTCATCTTCCTCTGGTGCTTTTTCGGCCCTATCTCGAACATTGCCTCTCGAATCTCCTCCTTTGTGTGTTGCGCCATAAGTCTTTGGTTATCCTCCTCAGAGACACGTTGATCTATACCCGAAAGAAAATATTCATAATTTCCCCTTTCCCCTGCCGAAAATAAATTTTGAAAATAAGATCTCACAACACCCTCTATTTCCTGTAAGACCTCCGTTTCCCTTCCATCCTCATTTTGCAATTTATGAATAAATTTTTTTCTCCGATACTGTGTTGCTTGGCTATGAAAAAATGTTGTATTCCTATCGCCAAATTTCAACCAGTTTAGTTGAGCTCTTTGTCCCAAGTAGAGTTCGTCTTTTTCAACCTCAAAGTTTAATTGGATCTTGGCATCAATCATCTCAGCCAAATTATCATCTCTTTCAGCTCCAAGCAACTCTGATAATTTTTCTATTAAAAACTCCTTCCTCCTCTTTCTATTTATTTGTATTTGTCCAGCCCATCTTTCTAAACCCTTTTTAAAGTTATCTAACTTTTGCAGCAAGTCCTTTGATGACGTTTCCCAGATGTATTTAACTTCATTAGCGAACGAGTCCTCCAGTATCCCACCAAGCTTCAAACTTGAATATGTTGTCATTCAACCATTTTTCTTCCTTTTTCGTATTAATTAGAAGAGGACAATGATCGGAGAAAGAATGCACTAGATGTTGAATTGTTACCGTAGGGGACATGGTCATCCATTCCGCGTTTGCCACTCCTCTATCCAGTCATTCATGTATGTTTGTCTCTGGCAAATTGCCTCTCTCCCATGTGAACCAATTACCAGAATACCCCACATCCATCAGTTGACATTCCTCCAACACTTTTTTCGAAAAATTTTCATTCTTCTTTCATCTCTAGGCATTCCTCCCTTTTTTTCAAAGCCATACATAATTTCATTAAAATCTCCACATACAAGCCAAGGAATCCCCTCATCGTTGTATAGATTTTTCAAAACAACTCATGAGTCATCTTTATCCTATGCATAAGGGGTTCCATAAAAACCTGTGAATCTCCATTTGTTCCTTACTTTATCATGTTCAATTATCACATTAATATGCCTTTTAGAACAATTTCGAAGCGTGATACTCACATCATTTCTCCATGCCAAACACAGCCCTCCTCTAGTACCATCTGATCCAACTTCAATACCATTCACATAACCGCAACTTCGGCGAACTCTTTTCATCTGACTTCTATAAAGCTTTGTCTCTAGAAAGAAGACCATTTAGGGATCATAGATCTTCAGTGAATACTGAAGTCTTCAAACTACCCATGGGTCCCCCGAACCACTAACATTCCAACTTAAAATTTTCATTGGGCTCGGTCGGCTTGCCTCTAGGCAGCTGCCGATAATAAATGATTAATTTTCAACATTCTTCTATTTCTTATCGTCAAAGTGTTGATCTCTTCCCTAACTGTTAATTCTTCAATATCCCCTCTAGCTCTCTTTTTCCCCTCCTCTTCGATTAAAATACCATCTTTTAAATCATGATCCATAGCAGTTTGAGTCTGATCTACCAATAAATTTCCCTTATTGATCTAAAGATAACGATCTCTCTTTCAAATTAAATCCCAAAATTGGATCAATAGTAGTCTCACACCTCAATTTTTTTCCTACATCCCATATATTGTTTCCTGTTACTCGACTATCCTCACAATTTCCACCCAGTTTCCCCTCATCACTGTAACGCCCCAATTTTTGGGAATTCTGTGAATGTTGGCATAGGTTTAATTATGTTAGTGGGCCTCTAGAAGGCCCAAGCTTAAGATAGAACCCGACAATTTTAGTTAATTTTTTTTTGTTCCATAAGAAAAATGGGTGAAATTATGAAATAGAATCTATATAAAAATGTTTGAAAATGCTATAGGCTAAATTGAAGTGGCCAAATAAATAGGAGTGCAAAATAGGAGGATTTGCATGACAAACCTCCCATTTTACATGAAGTGGCCAGCCATCATGTTGTTGTAGACAATATGAGCACTTGATATCCATAATTCATGGTACAAATTGATAATGGGTTAGATAAATGTTCCATGATAATGGATTAGGTAAATATTCCATGATAATGGGTTAGGTAAATGTTCCATGATAATGGTTTAGGTAAATGTTCCATGATGGGCATTTCATGTCTTTTGTATTAAAGAATTAAATGGATGAAATATGAAATTTTATTAAAAAAAAAGGGGTGAAAAGAACAAAGTTTTGTCCAATTTTGTTCATCATAGCTTAAAGTTAGAGAAGAGAAAGGAGAGGAGAAAGCTCTTAAATGTTCGGTCACTTGGGGAAAAAAATTGAAGGTAAGTTCATGGTAGTTTGCTTCTATTTTGAGGTTCATGAGTTCTTTTTGATTCTACCTTAACTCTTGAAGCATATTTTGGTTTTTAGTTGTGTTGTGAGCATTTAGTCATGAATTAAAATGAAGGAAATGGTTGTTGTTTCATGTTCTTTTGATGAAAAATGGAAGATAGGTGAAGTTGAGCCAAACAAATGAGCATGCATGTGCCTTAGATGCTAAAGGGAAAAATCGGCTAACATGTTGTACTTTAAAATGATGAAATGGAGATTATACTTAAGTAAAATCATAGATATGTGATGATTGATTGGTGATATACATGTTTAAATAACATGCATGCAAGTTATGTGTGAAAGAGTGATTTGGTAATAAATCTGCTTGGGACAGCAGCAGTAACGTGACTTTGGAAAATCACCATAAATTGTGGGAGATGAGTTAGAAGATGCATAAATTATGTAATTAAAGATTAATGAGTCTAGTTTCAAATGGAATAAACAAGAACATATTTTGAATTCTGTACAATGAGAAATTTGATTCGTAATGAAGAGTGGTCAGATTAGTCAAATAGTGAAACATGGGAAACTTTGAGAAAAATCTGGTATTGATTGGCTAAACCAAAAATTCTGAAAATTTTATGGATAGAAGATATATAAGTCTATTTTGAGGGAAAATTAACGGCACTTGATTTGGAGTTTCGTAGCTCCAGTTATAAATGATTTAGTGGCTGTTGCTCAGGAAGACAGATTGCAGTGAAATTTTGATTATGTGGTAAACATTGACAAAAAAATTGTTAATGAGTTGCTTATTGATTTCTTATAAGCTTACTATAATCTGTAGGTATGGTTGGCCGAATATTGAAAGGGGTTAATACGTAGTTCATATTTGAATAGTTAGATTAACGTGTTAGTAATCCAATTGTAGGCAGTTCGTGTGTGGATCTCGTCAGCATATCGTCATAAACAGGTGTGTAACTAACACCCTCTTTCTTAGTCTGGATCGGCAAAAGTCGAAAAGCCGAAATGCCGAAAATCGGTATTTTGTAGATTTGCGAGTGTGTGAATGCTCGTGAGGTAAATCGATTAATGTTTTTAGTAAGCTGCAAAATTTGGACTGCAAAGTGCATGATTTCTGTGACCTCGATATTTTTGGGCTTAATGGGCCAAAATTGGAATGATGGGCCAACGGGCCCAATTCGATAAGAACCCTCGGTACGTGATTTTGTTAGTACGTGAAAAGTAGGAATATGCATGAAAAACCCTAAAATAGATAAATTACTGAAATACCTTTAAAAGTGGAAAATTTACAGTTTTACCCCTAGTAGATAAATTACCGAAATACCCTTAGGGTTAAATTGACCTAAATGCATGTTTGACTGTTTTTTTTACTGCATGCCATGTTATTATCTGATGCATGGGATTGGGATATTGACGGAGGAAGTACTGAAAGTGGCTTGTCCACGTACTGGAGGCTTTGCCTTAATTTTTGATAAGCGAGCGGCAGAAGGTCGCAAGCTGTGGAAATCTTTGGTGGGTGGGTTGAACTATTCCCACATGGAGTGTAGGGTGGTGCGGTGGAGTGTAGTGGTTGGTGGGTTGAGTAGTCTCCCAAATGGGCTTGCATATGTTATTGATGTTGCATGTATTTTGAAATGGGCCTACGGCCATATCATTATCTGAATAAGGGCTAAGGCCCGGTTTATTATAATCTGAAAGGGCTCGGTCCATTACCACATTACTGAATAGGCTTAGGCCCAATAGGCTTGAGTGACTTGGGCTTTGAATGGGTTTTCCTTACACACTGAGTTTCCCCAAACTCACCCTTTTATTTTCATCCATGCAGAAATCCCCAACCATAGTGCGCTTGGAGTGTGAGGAATTCGGAGTGGCCACCCGTTCTGAAAGTTTGGTTTTCTTCTAGTGAACTGGACATCCTATTATTTACGTTGAGGTTTGGGTTTTTAAATGTAATAAGGCCGTTTAATTATTTTTGATGGTTTTAATATGTATTACTAATATAGGTATTACTTATTTTAACTGTTGAAATTGGATAGCTTTAGAGCGCGTTTTCAAAAAAAAAACAACAATTGATTTCAAAATAACATGACAACAAGCAAAGCTTCCGCAATGAAAGTATTTTCCAAAATTAATCACTTTTCCTAAAAATGACTTAATCAAATCGGTTTCCTAGAAATATACATGACATTAAGGTGTGGCAATGGCGGTGTGCATGTCTAGGATTGGATCCGAAGGGAGCTTGGTACTTAAGTAGTCCGATTGACTCACCTCCTCTTTTCCGGTTTCCTACCTGGTGCACAGCTTCCATTCACTTTAACCTATAATGAAATTATCTTTTAAAACACTAAGTAGGTTTTTCTGGACCAACAAAATAAAATGTTTTGAACGCTTCGATGTGGCATGTCGGATCCGGCCATAACGTCTGGGCCAGGTTTGGGGTGTTACAATCACCATCATGTAACCAGATACTATTCATTGCTAAAGCTCTTCGGGATTGTACTCATAATGATAAATCTCAAACCATTTCCGCAATTTCCACTCTTATCGCCATTTTTGCTTCACAAAAAGAATTATTATGTCCCAATCGACCACAGTAGAAATAGAAAAGGGACAATCTTTCATACTTAAATCTGACATATGAACATCTTCCACATAACATAACCAATTACTTTCTTTTCAACGGATGCTGTATATCAATTTGGACTCTTATTCTCATAAAATTTCGATGTTCTTTCCCCATATTCGATCCATCATGCTCCATAAAATTCCCTATGAAATTACCCAATTGCATTGCCAAATTCTCAGAGAAAAGCCCAATAGGTACGTCATGAATTTGTGCCTAGAAAGGTGTCAAGGTTAAGGGAACTTTTAATAGATCCTCCCCCTATTGTAACTTGTATAACACCAACAAGTGGTTGTTAAAAGTCCATGGTGACCCCTTCAAAACCCTTTCCATATTCATGACATGAAAAAATTGAAACAAAAACCTTTTCTCCCCTAGATCTCGGATTTGAACTCCCTGAACAGGGTGCCATAAATTCGCCATAGTTTTTTTCATTGCTGAGAAGTGAATTATGCTAGCTGTTAGGAAACAACCCACTAGTCGAAAAGCCCCCGCCTCTCTTTCCGTATTCAGATCTAGCTGTATTTGTAGGATTGCTTTTTCTTCTTCATTGAGCATTAATCTAGCTAATAGAAATAGAGATGACTTGATAGAATTTCGCCATCAAACAAACAGAAGACAAAGACAAGAAAACCTAAAAACCATGTTAGAGAGACAATTGCGTGCTAGGATAGCAGACTAATAGTAAGTCCATATATTTTAATTACTATAAATATAAGATATTAATATTTTAATTATCAAATGTATTTTTATTTAAAATTAAATTATAAAAATATTAATATAAAATTATATATTTAATATTTTATTATTAAATAATAAAATGAATAATTTAAAAGGATTAAATTGAATTAGCCTCAACTCGAACTTAAAATTATTTTAAAATGATCTGATTTAATTTAACTTATAAACACCTTTAATAAATAATAATGATGTAAGCCTCAAACACATGAAATTCAATAATAATAAATGAAAATAAAATCTCCACAACTCACCTAAGAATATAGATCATGAATTATTGACTAGTTGGTTATAGAGAAGTAAACTAGAATATTAATATATGAAAGCTAACAAAATGGAAAAACAAGGCAATAGTATGAGTAACATAAAAATCTCTTTCCAAGTAGAAAATGGTTATACAAGAATATTATAAACATGTGGTATTAATGAAGAGCTTATGCATTCAACAGTTCATAAATTTACTTGATAATACATCAAACTTCGAGTATGTATACTAAAGAAAAAAAATAAAGAAGTGTCAATAAAACACATAAAACTTCATAATCTCATATTTGCAACGGAGGTGTCCAAAATTGAAACCTATGCTCATTTCGCTCACAATCTACGTTAAAATTCAAAAGAGCAAATAAACGATAGAGTTCTTTTTTTTAAGAGAAATTTATTAATTCATTTAATGAATAAAATTGCATAATTCGAGGGGAAATAACAAACACCCGTTGTACCCGCTAAAGGATAAACTCTATCAACACAATAAAACCTTCAGCTTTAGCATCAATTGAATATTATGGCACGTTAACAATCGGTTCTGTCATATCTCAAGCACAACATATCAAGATTGATTGTAAACACTTAATATAGTAAGGAAATCAACCCTAGATGGTCCAAAGTGGCAGGTACGAATTGACAAAAGAATTGAGCATCTACCAAACTAGAGGGGATGACAACAAAATCAACCCAAAAATTATTTGTAAAAGTAAGACTACATGCATAAGCAAGACTAAAAAGCATACTACAAGAGTAGACAAAAACTTCTAAAAGTGAAGACTTATTAAACGATAAAAAACAAACAAAAAAATATAAAATTTAAGATAACACAAGTCCAAATCGACTCATGAAATCATTTATTATTCTGAGACTCTCAAAACAGAAACAAATTAAGAAGTCAATGAAGAGTTACCTACTTTCTAAAAGAAACTATTGGTGGTCGATGGTGTTTTAACAATAATAGAGATCGACATTTGTCCATCATAACTTGTGAAAACAACAAAAATACTCACAAAATAGATCTGTAAACCAAAAAAAGAGAAAATGTATGGAGTGAATGAGAAGAAGAAAGAAAAAGAGGGTTGATGGGCAAGAGAAAAAGGTGGGTGGTAACTAGTCCAGAGACTAACACTGTTGCTAGGCAAAAACAAAACGAAGCAAATAATTTGGAGAAAAAAAATTAGGATTTTTCACTTGACATGAGGTAATTATTCTAAATCAACACAATTATGAAATAATTTATGCATATAACAAACAATAGAGTTAAAATCAAAGAAAACAAAATACAATAGGAAAATGAATAAGTAGTAATTTTTTGGGTTTCAACTTGGCAATTGTTTATATATTGAGATTTGAATTTTTTTTTGAAGTTATTCCCTGATATTTATTTGAAAATATTAAAGTTCAAGCTTTAATGTGAGAATAATTTTTAATGTTAAACTCATCTCAATATAAAAGCCCCTCAAGTATCATCTCAGTATAATAGTTAACATCCATTTCTGGGATTTTACCACTATACTTGTTCATCAAGTCTAATAGACTACCTCCTGGAGCATATTCAAGAAACATATTGTAAACCTCTTCTCGTTCATGCTCAATGCTCGTGAAACCACTGTAAGCTTGAACAATATTAACACAATCGAAAATTTGTAGAAGGATTTCTTCCTTCTTACATATAAATATAATTATAAACAGGAGCTACAATCTTGATCAAATGCACAACACCATGAGAACCATTTCTAACAAACTTGATCTTCACTGCTTTAACCACCATACTTTTTTTCTTTTAACTCTCTGTTAGAATTAAGTGACCCGAATCCTTATTTAAATATAATACAGTGATAAAGTAAAATAAAAGAAGAATCTATATAGAATTACACTTCTTTAATTTTATTTTAGAATAAGGTTTTTTAAACTTTATTAAATTCCATCTATTTGATATTGATTAGAATAAGGTATTTCAGTCTTACTAGAATATAGCATTACAAACCTATAAATAGACATAGTCTATTTCTCTTGTAATTAATTTGAATTCAACATAGTGAATTTTCTTCTCCTCTGCCTGTGGTTTTTTCCTGAAAGGGTTTCCAAGTAAGAATCTTTGTATGTTCTTTATTTTATTCTATTTTATTTTTCACAAATTGGTATCAGAGCTTCCGGGCTGTTCATCTTGATCACGGTAATAGCGTCTTTGAAGTATGAAATTTCGTTGTTGGATCACAACACCAGATTTACGTTGTGGCAGATTAAGATGCAAGCAGTTCTTGCGTAGATGGATCTAGAGGATGCCTTACTAGGGATAGATAAGATGCCTTCAATATTTACAGATGAAGAGAAGAAGCGTAAGGATCGAAAGGCGTTAACACAATTACATCTGCATTTGTCCAACGAAATTTTGTAAGATGTGATGAAAGAGAAGACCGCCGCTGCATTATGGAAGAGGCTAGAACAAATATATATGTCAAAAACTCTAACAAGCAAGTTGCATATGAAGCAACATCTTTATGCTCATCGTTTGGAGGAAGGTGCGTCTGTACATGAACACTTAACAGTGTTTAAAGAAATTCTCTCAAACTTGGAGGCCATGGAGGTTCAGTATGATAAGAAAGATCTAAGGTTGATACTACTTTGTTCGTTGCCCCCGTCTTATTCAACTTTTAGAGACACGATTTTATATAGCCGTGAGTCTCTCATAGTTGATGAGGTTTATGATTCTTTGACCTCGTATGATAAGATGAAGCATCTTGTGGTTAAACCCGACTCTCAGGGAGAGGGTCTCATTGTTCGTGGGAGACAAGATTAGAATGCTGATGATGATCGTGGAAGGAAACAGGAACGGAATCCTCGCAGGAAATCTAAAGGTAGATCAAAGTCTTCAAATAGAGGTAAAACTTGCAACTTTTGTAAGAAGAAAGGGCACATTAAATCTGAGTGCTATAAGCTATAGAATAAGATTAAAAGGGAGGCTGCGAATCAAAAGGGAAAACAACCAGAAAATTCCAATGAAGCTGATATTGTAGAAGACTACAGCGATGGTGAACTTCTAGTCGCTCATTAATGATTCTAAAGTGGCGAGTGGATACTTGATTCAGGCTGCACCTTCCACATGAGTCCCAATCAGGGTTGGTTTACAACTTATGAAACAATGTCTGAAAGTATTGTTTTGATGGAAAATAATACTTCGTGTAAAATCGCAAGTGTTGGAACAATTAAAGTTAAGATGTTTGATGGAGTTGTTAGAACACTTAGTGACGTACAACATGTTCTAGAATTGAAAAGAAATTTAATTTTGTTAAGTACTCTTGATGCAAAAGGGTACAGATACACAGCTGAAAGTGAGGTTTTAAAGATTTTCAAAGGCTCCCTTGTTATGATGAAAGGCCAGAGAAAGATTGCCAAGTTATATGTTTTGCAGGGTTCTAATGTTACTAGTGATGCATCTATTGCTTCCTCTTCCTTATCAGATGATGATATTACTAAACTTTGGCATATGCGCTTAGGGCATATGAGTGAGAATGGCATGGCAGAATTGAGCAAAAGAGGATTTCTTGATAGGCAAGGAATTTGCAAACTAAATTTTTGTGAGCACTGTGTTTTTGGGAAGCAAAAGAGAATTCGATTCACCAGAGGAATCCATAACACGAAGGGAACATTGGAGTATATTCATTTTGATGTGTGGGGCCATCCAGAGTGCCTTCGAGAGGTGGAGATAATTATATGTTAACCTTTATTGATGATTTTTCTAGAAAAGTTTGGGCATTCTTCCTGAAGTAGAAAAGCGATGTATTTTCCACATTTAAGTCTTGAAAAATTATGATCAAAAAATAGACGGGAAAATAAATAAAATACTTCCGCACAGACAATGGCTTAGAGTTCTGTTCTGATGAGTTTAATAGATTGTACAAGTAAGAAGGGATCGTAAGACACTTGACAGTTCGCCATACTCCACAGCAAAATGGCGTTGCAGAACAAATGAACAGAACGATCATGGAGAAGGTTCGATGTATGTTGTCAAATGCCAACTTACCAAAGTCATTTTGGGCAGAAGCAGCCTCTACTGCATGTTTTTTGATCAACCGATCTTCATCCATTGCCATTGAGAAAAAGACTCCACAAGAGGTATGCTCTGCTAATCCTGCTAATTATTCTGATTTAAAGATCTTTGGGTGTCCTGCATATGCTCATGTTGATAATGGAAAATTGGAACCGAGATCTATTAAATGTATTTTTCTTGGTTATAAAGCTGGTGTAAAAGGGTATAAGTTATGGTGTCCTGAAAATAGAAAAGTTATGATTAGCAGAGATGTTTTTGATGAAACTGTTATGCTACCTAACTTATATATTAAAAACTCTTCCAATAAAGAAAATCAAAAGCAGGTGGAGCATCAGATTAATACAGAGTTAACTCCTCAAGCAAGTACAAAAATTGAGAATAGAGTTGCTTCTTCACCACAATACTCTATCGCCAAAAACAAAACTAGAAGAGAAATTAAACCTCCAAAGAAGTATGCCGAGGCTGATCTAGTTGCTTATGCTTTAAATGTGGCTGAAGATATAGATGCGAATCAAGAGCCATCTAATTATTCTGAGGCGGTTAGCTGTGAAGAATTAGAAAATTGGATGTTTGCTATACAAGAGGAGATATAATCACTCCACAAAAATAGAACATGGGATCTTGTGAAACCTCTTAAAGGTAAAAAGGTTGTTCGTTGTAAATGGGTGTTTAAAAAGAAAGAAGGGACTCCAGGAGTTGAAGAACCCAGATATAAAGCAAGGTTTGTTGTAAAGGGTTACAGTCAAATTCCAAGAGTGGACTTCACAGATGTGTTCTCCCCAGTTGTTAAGCATAGTTTGATTCGAGCTTTGCTTGGTATTGTGGCCATGCATGATTTGGAGTTTGAGCAGTTAGATGTAAAAACTGCATTTCTGCATGGAGAACTTGAGGAGGATATTTACATGCAACAACCAGAGGGTTTTATAATCTCAGAAAAAAAAAGACTATGTTTGCTTGCTGAAAAAGTCCCTTTACGGTTTGAAACAGTCACCAAAACAGTAGTACAAGAAGTTTGATTCCTTTATGACTTCTCATGATTTCAAAAGAAGTAGTTTTGACAGTTGTGTTTACTTTAAGAAAAACAGTGATTGTTTTTTTGTATATCTAATTCTTTATGTTGATGACATGTTGATAGCAGCAAAAGATAAATGAGAGATAAGAAAGTTCAAAGCCCAACTAAGTAAAGAATTTGAGATGAAAGATTTAGGACCAGTAAAGAAGATACTTGGAATGGAGATTCTCAGATATAGAAAAGCAAGTAAATTGTACCTAAGTCAGAAGGGGTACATTGAGAAAGTTCTTTACAGGTTCAATATGCAGAGTGCTAAGCCTGTTAGTACTCCTTTAGCAGCCCATTTAAGACTTTCATCGGTTTTGTCTCCACAATCAGATGATGAGATTGAGTACATGTCACATGTTCCATACTCTAGTGCAGTGGGATCTCTCATATATACTATGGTTTGTTCACGTCCAGATTTATCATATGTAGTCAGTGTAGTTAGCAGATACTTGGCGAATCCCAGTAAAGAACACTGGAAAGCAGTTTAGTGGATTTTAAGATACTTACGAGGTATTACTGATGTTTGCTTACAGTTTGGAAGAACTAGAGATGGAGTCATTGGGTATGTTGATGTTAATTTTGCTGGAGACTTTGATAGAAGAAGATCTCTCACAGGTTATGTCTTTACAATTGGAGCTTGTGCAATCAGTTGGAAAGCCACTTTGCAATCTACAGTTGCTTTGTCTACCAGTGAAGCTAAGTACATGGCGATTACTGAGGCTTGTAAAGAAGCTATTTGGTTGAAGGTACTCTTTAGTGAACTCAATGAAAACCTTCAAATCAGCACATTATTTTGTGACAGTCAGAGTGATATCTTTCTTACAAAAGATCAAATGTTTAATGAGAGAACAAAACACATTGATGTTCATTATCATTTTGTTCGTGATATTATTACTCGTGGTGATATTGTTGTGAGCAAAATTAGTACTCATGAAAATCCTGCAGATATGATGACTAAGTCACTTCCTATAACCAAGTTTGAGCATTGCTTAGACTTGGTTGGTGTTCATTGTTGAAGTTAAACCTTTAAGGGGTTTTATGGAAGAGGTGGAGAACTTGTTCGTTAAGAGTTCGCGATAAAGAACTTGTTCATTGAGAATTCGTGTCAAGGTGGAGATTGTTAGAATTAAATGACCCGAATCCTTATTTAAATAAAATACAGTGATAAAATAAAAGAAAAGAAGAATCCATATAGAATTACACTTCTTTTATTTTATTTTAGAATAAGGTTTTTAAACCTTATTAAATTCAATCTCTTTGATATTGATTAGAATAAGGTATTTCAGTATTGCTAGAATGTAGCTTTACAAGCTTATAAATATACATAGTCTATTTCTCTTGTAATTAATTTGAATTCGACATAGTGAATTTTCTTCTCCTTTGCCCGTGATTTTTTTCCAAAAAGATTTCCACGTAAGAATCTTTGTATATTCTTTATTTTATTTTATTTTATTTTTCACACTCTCAAATCTATTTTTTTATACCAGCTATGATATAAAACATTAGCAACTCTGTAGCTCCAGTTTTTTATATATACTAGAGTGGATAAAATTTCCTAATTCCATTCGGAAAAGTTTTCTTAATCCCATTTGAAAACGGATTCTTTTAAAATTAATTGTAATTTTCTTAAATGAAATTATTGATTAAATAAGATAACGATTGAGTTTTCTAATAATATTTGGAATAGGATATTATTTGAAGATAAAGATGAATTAATTTCCATTAAATGCGGTAATTTAATTAAATTTATGGTAAAATAATGCTCAGCTCCTTTTAATTTTAACAATTTTTTTCACGTGACTGACGGCACGTTTTAAATTGCCACTCAATAATAAAAACTGTTTCTGTATTTCTGTTCTTTTTTTTCTCAGGAAACTAACGTCTTTTCTTCCGCCACTGCCACCCTGTTCTCCCACTCCTCTTCTCACATAATCTAGTGTGAAAGAAAACTCTCGATGAATCCACCAAATCAAACGCCGGATGATTTCTCTCAATTCCCTCTTCCTCATTTTACTCTCACTCCTCCCTTACCAAATCCTACCTCTAATCCTAATTTCCATCCAATCCCAATCCTTAACTCGAATGCCACTCCTCCTCTCAATGACCATCTAATCCCCTTTCCAACCCTAAAAAACGAAGACGCGGCAGACCTCAACGCAGTGCCGCGACGTCACCGTATGGATTCCTTACCTTCACCAATGGCTCCTTCAGCCCCAACCTCCCGAACTCTAATCCTAACCTTGACTTTAATTCGATACCCTCATCACCAGCCTCCTATAGATGTTGTGGCCCAGGTTCTCCAAAAAATTCTCGAGGGTATTTAATTCGATTTTATTTGTCAACACTTAACATGATGTATCTATTCAGCTTCCTTTTTAATTTAAGCTTGAAACTGAAATACATTTATTAGCTGCAACATTGACTAGGCCAGAATATTCTGCAAATGCCTTTTAAATTCTTGGAGCTTGTATCTGAGTACTTCAGCGTGTTGCTACACAAGCTGGAATCAAATGTTTTCTATTCCCCTATATTACTCTGATTTGGATCAGATACAGGTATGCAGCCTATAGGGACTTTTCAAATTTGTTATTTTATTAAAAGAAATAATGTATTTGGAGGATTCTTGGAGAGTCCTAGCCTTGTACCTACGTCCATATATGCATTGGATACATATGGGTGCTTAAAAAAAATTGAAGAATTGGGGCAAAATAGCTATTCCCACCATTAGGTAATTATACTGTTGGCTGGATCACTATCACTGTAAAGATGTCCTTCCACAGTGACTCGTAGGTTGTCAATTGCAACAACCTCCTTGGCGAGAAATTTGTAAGCTCTTTACACATACACATACACATACACGTACATATATATATATATATATATATAATATACATATACATGGTATGTTATTCGGTACAATTAGTGTTTTTCAGATTTTGAGTGATCATCAAGTTACAAAGACGCCTTGGTATCGGTTTTATAGGTTTGAAGGACAGGTTTTTTTCAATACGTAAGTTTTATTCCCTATTAAATCATATGGGGACAAAGAAACTTTTTGAAAAATACATATTAGGTTTATTGAATGAAAATGGTGGCTGCATGCATGCAGGGATTTCTTGCTGTATTGGGATGGAAGGTTTATGGTTTGGCTGATGTTTACGAGTAAATTGACGACGACGAATAGAGGACTTTGGGTAAACCAAATCTTGACATAATTTTCTAAGGGAAAAAAATATTTATGTATGTACACTAAAGTGCAATTTCTACAAGTGTTATTGATTTTGTATTTTTTTAAAAAGTTGTCTGAATAATCTACAAGTGCTATGTAGTTGCTGTTGGTTGTATAATTTTTTGTTTCTGGTTTTTTCACCAAAATATTTGAATCATTTAAAATTTTTGTTTGTGAATGATTCTTTTCTTGTTTGAGGGACATATAAGTTTTTTATTTCAGATTGTGCCATGTTTTTGGGCTAAATTAGAAAAAGATATGCCAAATTAAAAAAATTTAGAGAAATGGGTCAAATTTATGATGTTTAGGGAAAAAGATTGATTTGGAGGAGAGAATACGAAAACGCGTTCAGTAAGGCACACTTTTTGACCTTTTTTGACATAATTAGGTCCTTTGGTTAGAGGGTTAAATATTAGTAGTTTTGTCATTGAGTCTCGGATTCAATTTTTCTCCTATTCACATTTGTATTTTTTATTTCACGTTGTTTCAAATTTTTATTTTAATTAATAAATATATTTTTTCAAGTTTTTTTAATTAATAACTCTTTTATTTATAAAATCAAATAATAAATATGTAATGATAAAAGATATATTATATATATCATTATGTTAAAAATATTTGAAATTAATAACTCCTTTATCTATAATATAAACATTAACTAATTTTTATATAATTTTCTTTATATATAATATTTATATGTTAAATATTTATTTTTTCAACTATATTGTGGGTATGGTGATATCTAATATTATAAAATGAAATAATTATTTCAAATATCATTATTTTTTCATCTACATTGTAAATATGATATTTTAAATATTTATATATGTGAAATATTTCAAGTACATATAAAAATATACAATACTAAAATTTACTACACTCATGACATGACTTGAAAAATAATTAGTACACATAAAAATTATATTTACTAAAATTAATGATATTTTCAATAATTATTTGATTTTATAAATAAAAGAATTATTAATTAAAAGATGAACTAAAAATAAAATAAAATAACTTGAAAATGTTATGAATATCTTATTAATTGGATGTCCATCATGATAAAGATGAAGTTTTGATACACTTAATTTAAATTTTAATAATTATTAGAATTAGATCTCTACTTCTTTTATACTTTTATGCCTATAAATACAGACTTTAATGAAGCATTGTAATCATCCATTTTATCAATAAAGTACATTTTCTATTACTTTCATATTTTCTTTATTCTTTATTCTCTCCATCTCTCTTTATTTTGTAACGAGAAAACAATATATTATTTATTAATTAAAAAAACTTGAAACAATATGAAATAAAAAATATAAATACAAGTAAGAGAGGAATCAAACTCAAGACTCAAAGACAAAATCTCTAACATTTAACTATCTAACAAAAAAAAGATAATATAATAAAATATTAGTTAAAAATAAAAAAATGTTTAAAAATAGAAAAATACTTATATGAGTAGGAGAGAATCAAATCCAAGACTTAAAAACAAAACAATTAACATTAAAACATCTTACCAAAGAATCTAATTGTATTAAATAAGTTAGAAAGCACAACTTGAATGCATTTTTAACTGTCTTATCTTTTCAAAATCGACTTATTTCCTTAAATATTAAATATTTTGGCTCATTTCTCTAATTTTTTCCATGCTTTTCCCAATTGAATTGGATTAATATTAACTCAAATGGATTAATATTTTCCCAAATAGAAAAGTAAACACATAATTTTATAATATATTAGAATGACTCAATTTCAATATTAATTATGAGAATGACCTGAAATCTACAGTGAACATTGGTACCGCCTTGAACACCACCCTAAAATTTCACCCAATAATTAGCCAATCATTCAATTAATGATTACATTTCAAAAATAATAATTTTTTTGGTGCTATCACTTTCCCAAGCAGCATCTGTATGTATTTTTTAAGATATTCGTATTTTCACGGGTATTCTTAGAGTAGAAATAAAGAAAAATTTTAATTTTGGTGACAACTCCAAATATGATAGAAAAATTTTAATTTTGGTGATAGCTCCAAATATGATGGCACTAGTGTCAGTAAATATACATACATATATATATATATATATATATATATATATATATATATATATATATATTTTGGGCACCGCCTCTTCATGTGGAGGCACCAAATTTTGTAAAAAATTGATTTTTTCTTGGACTCAGCTCCAAATGTGGTGGCACCAATATATATATATATATATTACTTTTTCGATGCTACCTCTTCACGTGGAGTCACCAAAATTTGTAAAAAAAAAATTATTAGTTCCAACTCCAAATGTGGCGACACCAATTTTTTTTTTACTTTTCGGTATCACCTCTTCATATAGAGGCACCAAAATCTGTAAAAACAATTTAGTTCCCTGGTTCCAACTCTAAATATGGTGACACCAGTAATATTTTTTTAAAAATTTTCAAACAAATATTCCATTTTCAAATATGCCATCAACCGGTGAGCAGGTATTATATCTTTATACTCGAGGAACTTAAGTGCATGTGTTGCATCGGGGTCTACACTCAACATGTCTGCCCCTGGATCATTTTGTATAATAATCCCACGACTTGGGTGCTAGACCGAAGGGGGGTGTATATTTTCACCCTCTTTCACACCTTTATCGTTGATATCATCTAAGATTTCATCATGGTCGAGGTCACCATATTCTTCACCATCATGGTAAGAATGACTATCATTATTGGGCCATCCTTCATCGTTTGCATCGGTGCCCCTCACCTCAAGACATATCTTTAAATGACAGACTAGAATTGGGTTATTATATGTTGTCGACCTATGCTGGGTATTTTTAGCCCTTATCAATGGCCCTTTATAACATGATTGTTCTATCCATCTGACATTAAGATCGAAGTCAAACCCGTATTGTTGACTTAATAGAGTGACATTTTCGACGGGCTCGGGATTGATTAACTAGGCAAACAATTGAATTGGTTCATTGTTGTTGTCCCCATTCGAGCAATAAATTCCTGCCATTGCGCCCAAGTCTTCTTCACCTACAAGTTTCATTTGTTGGAATCTCAAAGAATTGAAAGAAATTGAAAATCTATAGAATAGTCTGGACATTTTCCTCCCACAACGTCGAGCTATTGTGGTACCAATTGTAACAGCTTGATTTTTCAGTAATGTCAAAAAAAGTGGTTCAAAGCCACCAAATCTGACGAGTAAGCTCGTAAATATTATTATTTAATATTTACAATTTAAATATGGATTTTAAAAAGGTTTTTGAATTGATAATTTGTGTTTTATAATAATTTATTAGGTCAAATGGTTTTAGAAAATGAGGTATCGAGACCTCGTTTCTATAAACCGAGCTGTAAATATTGTTATAAATATTTACGGAGTGTCATTAAGGTGGTATTAAAGTTTTATTGAAAAATTTTAACGTTTTAATAGTTAATTAATTAAAAAGCCTAAATTAAAAAGTGCAAAACTTGCTAATTATAATAATTAAGTGATTAAATGGCGTGATTAATAAATAAAGAAAGACCTAAATAACAATTATGCCTAAATGAAAAGTTGAGGCAGCATATGAAAGAAAAATAATAATAAAATAAAGCCATTAATGGCAAAATTGTAATTAAATTGAAATTAAAATAAAAAAAATGTGAAATTAGAAAGTTTTTAGGAACTTCTTCTCCCATTTTCTGTTCAAACAGACATGGGGAGAGCTCCTTGAACTAGTTTTGCATATGTTCTTCATGTGAGTCCAATTCTTATCCGTTTTTGTCATTTTTATATTTTTGAGATTGTTACAATTAGGTACAACTGATTCTTACCTTAGTTTTTAATTTTATTAAAAATTTTGGAAATTACCATTGATGAATATTAGATTTTTTTTATGAATAACATGGATTTAGAGCTTTGATTATGTTGCATGATGATTTTACAAGGTGATTTTGTTAAATATTGATTTTAGGATTAAATTGTTGAAATAATAAAAAAATACAAGGGTTTGTTGTGAAATTATTAAAAAACTAGGCTGTATTGATTGCCATGAATATTCAACTAGCATGGGTTAGCATTAAAAATGGTTAATTAGCATGTTTTGGACTTAGGAACTAAATTGAATAAAAGTAAAAGTTTAGGGGTAATTTTATAAAAATATCAAAATGACCAAAATGCATGAAATGAGTTGTTTTATTGTTTAAATTAATATATTGAATGAAATTATTAATTTATATCAAGGTCAAGTGGAAAATCGAAGAAAATGAAAAATTTCCAAAATACCCCTAAATATTGGTATTTTTGCAATTTAACTATATTCTGTATAATTTTGATTAAAGTGAATGTTAATTGGTGATTGGTAATATATATGTTCTATTGTTGGAATTGAATTATAGTTGGAAAAATATTATCGAATTTAACACTCAGTTTGCATTGAACGGGGGATTTGAGTACATTCGTGATTTGGTGCATTGACGACATTGGAGGAAGATATTGGCAAATTACCCAAGTAAACCAGGGTTCAGCCTTTTTTACGAACTCTCGTGTTTTACTTTCTGTTTAGCTCTTATGAACTTCTGTTTAACTCATACGAGTTTCTGTTCAGTTCTACGAGCTTCTGTTCAACTCTTATGAGTTTCTATTCAACTCTACAAGCTTTTGTTCAACTCCTATGAGTTTCTGCTCAGCTCTTATAAGCTTCTGTTCAACTCTTAAGAGTTTCTGTTCAGCTCTTACGAGCTTCTGTTCAGCTTTCGAGCTCCTGTTGATGATGTACTTATCCGTAAGTCGTTCTTCGAATGGTAAGATATCAGGAGTTGTCTTGGATGATATATGTATATGAAGAAACAATAAGAGAATGGCATGTATCATGATATGTATATATATCAATATCTTGATATGTATATATATCAATATCTTGATATGTTGATACATGGAAATTATATAAGTTGAAACGAGTAACAAACTCAAGTATGACATGTTGAGATAATAAGGTTATTGATGTTAAAATTATATGAAATATGTTCAAGTACGCTAACAACTGTTGTTGTTTGATGCTTAGGCAAGTGCCAAACTACTGGTTGAATGGTAATATGTTCAATTATAAGATGCACTGAAATGGTAAGTGCTCAAATAAAAATATGCTTGTGCTCATGAAAGAGTGGTAAGTTTTAAGTCATGCAATTTCCTATAAAATGGCTTATCATGTGATTAATTTGAAAAGGGTTATGTTTAAATGCACTAGCTTGTGGCTATGGTGGTATGATATGATTATAACTTAATTATAACTTGTGTGTTATGCATATGGAACGGGTGTGGAAAGTAAAGAAATACAAATGAAAATAAAGAAATTTGGAAGAGTATAAAGTTGTTTAAAGCTCTACTATACTTGGGATAATATATATAAGTGATGTCGAAACCTTTTTTTTTTTGTAAAAAACGGTGATCGACTTGGATTTGAAAACTAAAAAACGGGAGTCGCCACCAATCCTTTTTGGTGAGGTGTGATCGGGTCACCTTAAATTAATCATTTTAATAAAAGTTAGGATTTACTAAAACGATAATTTTTGGTCTACGAAAATCAAGAAAACAGGTTCAGGAGTCGGTTACGCACGAGGAAGGATTAGCACCATCGATACACCCAAAATTGGTACCTAGTTTATTAATTAGTGTCTCAGTGTCGAAAATTTTAAAATTTGAAAACTTGAAAGAATTTAAAATATGATCCCTCTTTGTATTAATGCCAAAAATGATTGAATAAATTAAAACGGATGTTAAGGACTCTCTCATCTCGAAGTAATAAAATATCGTGCCCAGTAAGTTAAGACATGACATCTCGAACTTTGAGGCTGAGCTTGCCTTTTATTTAAAATTAATGTATTTTAACTCCTTTTAAAAAGGATATTCGGTTAGTGAGGGTGAACGAGGAAAATCGAAACCCAGTAAGTTAGGGCACGTTTCCTCGAATTCCCGAAAACCGAATATTGCGTTTATTTGCGAAAAATCTTATTTCGAGGTAACAAAATGTCATACCCGGTAAGTTAGGGCACCACACCTCGCATCTCCGAAACTAGGCATTTTTTTAAACTCGTATTGTGATTTAAAAGAATATTCCGTTATTTTGGTAAAATGAGAAGAATCGAAACCCAGTAAGTTAGGGCACAATTTTCTCAAAATTCCAAACACGGAGTATCGCTTTTTATGAAAAAAAACAAAAAAAAACAATACTAATCTATTAAGTTACAACGAAAATAATGATAATGATGATATATTAGATAATAATAGTAAAATAATAAGTAACAATAATAAAGTATAATAATAGTGATGAGTATAATAACAAGTGATAATAATAATACAAGTAACAATGGTAGTAATAATATATTGGTAATACATAATAGAGGAGTAAAAAATATAGTAGTTACAGTAGTAATAATATAAACGATGAGCGTATATCATTATGAAAAATAATGGTAGTAAAATATAATAATAGTAATAACAATAGAAGTGGTAATAAAAAAATACAATAGTAATAATATATTAAACAACAAATAATAATAATAATAATAATAATAATAATAATAATAATAATAATAATTAAAAAATGATGATAGTAAAAAATAAAATAATAGTAATGATAATACATTAAGAATAATAATATGTTAATAACAGTAAATTAATGAACTAATAACCAAACAGTAAGTAAATAAACACCAAAAGTAAAATATAATAATAATAATATTAACAAAACAATGATAATAATAATAAGAGATAACAGTAATATATTACCTTAGTTAATTTAATTACAATATTGAAAATAACACAAAAAGGCTAAATTGAAATTAGAGTAAAAGTTAGGGGGCCAATTTGAAAATAAACAAAGAAGAAAGGGACCGATTTAAAATCTTAGAAAAACATGGAGGGCCTAAAACAGGAAATAACCCCACCCTCTAAAGCATGCATCTAAAAGGAGGATTAAATTGAAATTCGAAGTAAGTTTCTGGGTCAAAATTAGGAATTAAAAGGGATTTGATTGCGAATTGATAAAAAAACGGAAGGACCGCGCGCATAAATATCCCAGAAACCCAAAAACACGCGGATCCTTGAAGCGGGTCTGGTCAAGGCGCGGGTCCTGTGCTTGAAACGACGTCGTTTTGGCATTAAGAAGGCCGACCAAAACGACGTCGTTTTGACCGGTTATTTAAGGCAGATTTTTTTTTAAAAAAATTCAGTTTTCATTTTATTCTTCAAAAAATTTTCTTTCTTCTCCTATTTCTCTTTGCAGGTACCTTCTCCGGTGAGGAGCTCGACCAATCGCCACCGTGGTCCGCCACCAGCGCCGTCGTCGGCCACCGCACGAAAATTTCGAGAAAGGTATTTTTTTTATATTTTTTTCTTTATTTTAATAGCATATATGCATGTCCATGTAGACAGGAAAAGAAAAGTAAAAAAAGAAAGAAACAGATTCAAAATTTTAAAACACCTCTCGATTTCTGATTTTTGATTTCTTCTTTGGGCTTCTTTTTTTGCTTCTTGCTATTTGTTGATATTTTTAGTCTCTGTTCTTGATGTTGAATCTGCTTTTTAATATTGTGGTTGAAATCTAGTATATTTTTTATTGTAAAAATTGTCAATCCCGTTTACAAAGTCTTAAATCGGCTTTTATAGCCATTGTACAAGCCTTTTCTCCCATTTGCTGTCTTTTCTCCTTTTTTTCCTTGTAGGTGGTTGAGCGGTGCTGACATGGGCGGTGGAGCAGGTGGTGGCAGAGGCCAATTGGCCCTAGGGGCGGCAGCTAGGGTCTTTTTAGGTTTCTTTTTCTGATTTTTTTTTGGAATTTTGGGCTCCTTAAGTTTAGGCTAGGGTTTTTTTTTAATTTTGTGTTTGGGTAGTTTTAATTTGGGCCAGGCAATTTTGGGCCTTCTACAAGTGATATTATGGATTTACTCATTTTGTGAGTTGTTGAATATGGTTTCTTGAATCGTGTGGTATCAATAAATGTTTATTCTTGATAAGTGTAAATTTCATAATGAAATGGATTGATATGATTAAAGTTTATACGAGCTTACTAAGCATTCATTGCTTATGTATTTGTTTTCTTTTACTTTTCAGATTATCGGAAGCTCGATTGGGTTGGAATGTTGTCGGAGTTATATCACACTATCCATCAGTTCTATCGATACTTTTGAATGTTTTGATTATAGTTATAATGGCATGAATAGGTATTTTGTTTAATGTTGGCCTATATGTAATTTGTTGAGATTAACCACTTATTTTGGCTTATTTTGGATGTCTAATTATGGCTTGTTGATATGTATAATGTTGATTGTAGCTTGACACAAAATTTGGGTAAGAAATATGGCTTGTAAAATGACCTATTTTCGTCCACATGGGCAGAGACACGGGTGTGTGTCTCAACTTTGTATGACATACAGCCAGGTGACACGGTCGTGTGTCCCCTATATCTTTTAAGTAGTGCAAAACAGAATGCTCACACGGCCTAGCACACGGGCGTGTGGCTTGACTGTGTGACCCATGCACCTTATTATTGCAAGTTAATATGCTCACATGGCCTAGCACACGGGCGTATGGCTTGGCCGTGTGACCCAAGTCAAATAGCTCATAAATTTGGACACAGGTTGGGACACGACCTTGTGTCCCTATTTCGAATGCCCAAATGGCCTGGCCACACGGGTGTGTTTCCTTACACCTTTAAAAAATTTCAATATTTTTTGAAAAATTTTCTGAGTACTCAATTTAGTCTCGACTTGTTTCTAATGGGTATTTTGGGTCTTGAAGGCTCACATAAGGGATAATATGTATGATTTTGATTGGCTTTTGATATAAATATCATATGATGTGAAATTTTTGTCTATTTGTTCTGTAAACTCCGGTAATACTCTGTAACCCTGTTTCGACGACGGGCGTGGGTTAGGGGTGTTACACTAATCCTTTCTTTCATTTCTAACGCGCTTACATTTTTTTCTAACCTCATTCTAACCTTCTGTCGAGATTCAAATACACAACCAACCGCCCTTTGTAAAATGGCTTCGTCAAAATGAACATAAATTAGAATTTGATTATTAATCTTCGATACAATTTTTATGTTTTATAAACTGTCTTGTTTCTAATAGGATGTGGAGGCTAATGAATTTAGGGAAAAAGGGCCCAAACCTTTCCCACCTCTTTTTCGCCAATGATCTAGTTTTATTTGGAGAAGCCAGTCTGGATAATACTGAAACTATAAAGAAGATTCTTGAACAGTTTTGTGAATATTTAAGACATAAAACAAATGTCGGTAAGTCAAAGATTTATTATTCGGCTAACACGGAAGCTTCAGTTAAGAGGTTGATTGGGAGAGTCTTGGATTTTCAAGAGGTGGACGATTTGGGTATCTATTTGGGAATTCCTCTGTTTCACAGAAGAATTACTAAAAGTAAATTTCAATTTGTAATTAACAAGGTGTACAAGAGGTTAAATGGATTCGATGCCAAACTTTTATACCTAGTTGGAATAGTGACTTTGGCTAAGTTAGTTCTTTTGGCTATTCCAAGCTATTTCATGCAGTCGACAATGATTCCTATTGTAGTATGCAAAAGGATTAAACAAATTGTGAGGAATTTTATTTGGGGATCTACAAATGGTGAAAGGAAGCTACCCCTGGTTAGATGGGACATTTGCTGTCAACCGATAAAGTTTAGGGGGGCTTGGTTTGATAAGAATGGTTACTCAGAATGTTTCCTTCCTTATGAAGCTAGCGTATCAATTAGTGACTAACCTTGAAGCATTATGGGTTAAAGTTTTGTGAAGTAAGTACAGGATGTGTGAGATTTTTCTAGTTTCAATTCACAGGACTAACAGCTCTTATGTGTGGCAGTTGTTGTCTAAAATTTGAGAATGGTTTAGGGAAAATCTTTGTTGGAGTATAGGTGATGGCCAATCTATTAGTCTCCTGCACGATGTTTTGATCTCTAATTTGGGGTTGCTTAGTAACCGTTTTCTTAATGTACCAAACATTTCTACACATGTGAAAGTGGCCAATTTTGTGGATACTAATGGTAAATGGAAATGGATAGACTTGCAACGATTTTTTACCATGGAGGTTTTGGAATACATAGTGGCGTGTAAGGGTGAGCATTCGGTCGAATCAAATGAAAAAATTTTGAGTTAATCAAGTTGACGAATCATATTTTATCATCCTAACTCGATTTGAAATTTTCTTGAATCGAGTTGAGTGAGATGAAATTTGAATCAAATCGAAAATATTTGTTCGAGTTCAATTTTAAAAAAATAAATTTGGGTCATTGTAACCACTGTCACCCACCGTAATAAAATTTGTTATTAACTTTCATCACCTCATAATTTATTTATTAATCTTTTTTGTTTGCTTAGTTGCTTCAATTATCTTTTGATTCTTGTCACTATGTATTTTGAAATTAAAAAATATATTAAATGTAAAATGTGATTTTTTAAATAAAAGTTATTTTAAAGATAAATGTGAAATTGATACCAATATAAAATTTTAACACAAAATTTTATGACATAATTAATAATTCAATTGATTAAACAATTCAATAATATAAATAACACAAAATGAAAAATTAATTTAATAATATAAATAGTATATATAAATAAAATTATTACTATTTAGGTTTAGGGATTTTTTGATGATTTTGATTTTTATTTGGGAGTAAAGGGTGAGAAGTAAAAGTTTAGGGGAAAATAAAAAGTTTTGGGGGAGTAAAATTTTGGAGGGAAAATATTAAAAAAAAACTGGGAGGGATGGGTTTGGGGTAGATAAAGGGTGGGATTGGAGGGGAGTAAAAGTTTTAGGGGGAAAGTGGGAGGGAGTAAAAATTTTGGGAGAAAATTAAAACTTTTGAGGGTTTTTGGGAGTAAAATTTTGGGGGAAAGTAAATGAGGAGAGTAAAATTTTGGAAGGAAAATTTAAAAAAATTGGTGGGAAATAGATTTGGGGTAGATGGAGGGGTTGGGAGGGGAAGGGAGGGAAGTAAAAGTTTTGGGGGAATGTGAGAAGGAGTAAGTTTTGGGGGAAAGTAAAAAGGTTTGGAGGTTTGGGGTAAAAATGTAAAATATTATAGCTTGATATTCAGTTTATTTGAATTACTCAAATTTGAAAATTCAACTCGATTTGAACTCAAAATTCAAAAAAAAATTCGAGTTAACTCGAATAACTCGAATCATTTAACTCGAATTTCAAATTTATTTTCAAATTTTTCGAGTCAAATCGAGTTTTGCTCACCCTTAGTAGCGTGTCATATACCATGTGATGAGTTGGGAGAGGACAAATGCCATTGGAGATATAATGCTTCTAGTAAGTTTTCTATTAAGGAAGCTTATAAAAGTTTAGTCAAAATTTATGATACCGAAAATAATTTTTCTTGGAAAGAGGTTTAGGGGAATGACTTACCACCAAAAATTTTTTGCGACCTTGTGTTGGCTGTTGTGAAAGAATAAAAACACCTTCATTTTCCAACAAGTATTTAGTACACAGATGAATTGATTAAAAGATCTAAATGTTTAGTTACTAATGCCTGTAATATGGTAATTAATCAAAACAAAAAAAAGAGGTAATCAGATTGAATGAAGAAGATGGAAACCACCTGATTGATATTGGATAAAAATCAACACTGATGGTGCGACAAATAGGAATAAAAATTGGTCTGTTGTTGGTGGAGTGGTTCGTGACTCTCGTGGTAATTGAGTGGAAGGATTTAGAAGAGTCCTTAGTAGAGGCTCCACTTTAAACTTTGAACTTTGGGCAATTCTCTATGGATTAGATGTTGCTCGGCTCAAGAAGTATATTAAAGTTATTAATGAAAGTGATTGTCGAATGGCTATTGAATTGTCGAATGGCTATTGAAATATTGAAGGAGACCCTGACTGTTGCTTAAAAGGTTAAAATGATGTGTTGTTATTTCCAAGTAGTTAAATTTCAGTACATCCCTAGGGAAGGTAACATGGTGGTTGATTGGCTGGCATGAACTTGTCCGTCTAGTGAGACTGAACTTGAAATCATTGGTTTTCCTATGTTTTATGTTAGGAAATTTATCCTAGAAGATAAGTTAAGAATTTTCACATGTAATATGTTGATTTAAGGCTATTTGTGCCTTCTATTTTCTATATAAAAAAAGACTTGCCTTTTTTTTTTCTCTCTTCAACAATTAGCAATAAATGTGACAAAACAAACACAGATTAATGAACTCTGCCCGAGATGAGAGATTATATAAACATACTTATTTTGGTGCTGCCACATTTACAGGCAACACCTAAAATTTTTTAAAAAAAATTTACCTATGCCTTCACATTTGGAGTTGGTACCAAAATAAATTGTTTTTTTATTGATTTTAGTGCCTCCATATGAAGAGAGCACTGAAAAATTCAAAAAAAAAAAAATGTTGGTGCCGTCACATTTGGAGTTGGCACTAGGGAAATTTTTTTTATTGATTTTGGTGCCTTTACATGAAAAGGCGGCATTGAAAAATTTTAAATTAGAATTGCTGGTGCCCCCACATTTAGAGATGTCACCAAAATTAAATTTTTTTCTACTCCAGAAATACCCGTGAAAATACGGATATTTCAAAAAACACATATGAGTGCCGCTTGAGAAAGTGGCGGCATAAAAAAAATATTATTTTTTAAATGTAACCATTAACTGAATGATTGACTGATGATTGGGTGAAATTTTTGGGTGGTGCCACCTTGGGAAGTAGTGACACCAGTGTCCACTATAGATTCTAAGTCATTCCCATAATTAATCTTGAAGTTAAGTCATTTTCATAATTTTTTAAAATTAGAGGGTCACTTTTCTAAAAAAGCCTTCCTTAATCGAAACCAACCCTTTACGTCTCCAACCTCGACTACTCCCTTACAAACTCCAACCTTCACACTCTCTTCTCTACCTTTGGCAAAATTACCTGCCTAACAGTCCTCAAAGACCGCACCACAAGGAATTCAAAGGGGGTCACCTTCGTCCAGTTTGTTTCCCGCGAGGTCGCGCTATCCGCGATGAGTGTCTTGCACAAGAAAATACTCAACGGCAGAACCCTCAGCGCTTCCATCGCGGTCGATAATGGATGTTGCTTAATTTTTAGTGTATTTATTGTATCTTTAGTGTGGATATTTGCTTAATTTTTTCTGATCAGTGATTAGGAAGGGTGGTTTAATGAGGGAAATGACATTACTTTGTTGGGGTAAAATCTTACGTCAGATAAATTTGAGTTTGAGATATGCATTTAGTGTTAGATTATCTGATTATATTAAGTAAGATTCTAGCTTGAATTTGATTGTGATAATGGTTTGTAAATTGTGCATTGTTGAAAAGTATGATTGTGATTGTGATTAGGGACATTGTTTAAACATATTTGACCTCCAATTTGATTGTGATAATGAGGTGGCCAATGAAAGTATGGTTGTTATTAGTTATATTATTTAGAAGCATGATTATGATTGGGGCTTGACTTTGATTATGATAATGGTGGGAATTAGTTATATTGTTTAAAAGTGCGATTTAAATTCGATTTTGATATTGATAAAGGTAATAAATTGTGTAGTGTTTAAAAATACAATTGTGATAAGTTATATTGTTTAAAAGTGTGATTTGAGATTGAATTCAGTCTTCATAATGGTAGCGAATTGTGTATTGTTTAAAGGTATGGATGCAAATTGTGATTGGTACAATTTGGGATTGAATTTTATTGTGATAATAGTAACAAATTATTCATTGTTTAAAGGTATGATTGTAATTAGTTATATTATTTAAAAGTAAGATTTGGGATTGAATTTGATCATTGATATGGTGGCGAATTATGCATTGTTGATTTGTTATGAATTAAGAGAAAATGGTTGAGTTTTAACATTCATCTTCATAATTTTTATTTAATATGATTCGTAATTACTTTTTGACATAATATTAATTTTATCTTTAGTTTAATTAAACGGTTACATAAGTCGTAAAATATCATAAAGTTAATTTAAAATCGTTGAGAATGTTGCCCTTGAGTTTATTTATATTGAAGATAACAAATGAAAACTATTAGCGAAGTTTTTGATCCAATGTGGTCGGTATTGTCAGTACTAACATGTTTCAAGATGAAAAAAATTCTTGTAGCCCTTGCCAATGCTTAGAATGAGATTTTGAGTGACTAAATTTGAATAATTTTAAATAATTCTTCTTGTAATAATTTAAATCCCAAAATAAGTAACTTTTTTTAAGTTTTGGTATTGAACAATTATATAGGTGTGTATTGATTTTTTTAATATTTTAAATTAAATTACTTTTTTTATTATTTTATTTTGTTTATAATTATATTTAGAAATAAAAGATGATCATTAAATTAAGTTACCAATTAAAAATCAATATATAGAAAATATTTAGAAACTAGTTATAAACTCTAAACGAAGCATCAAAATACATTCAAAATGTTCTCCAACGGTACCGAAGTTACTAGTAGTTTACTTAATGATTTGTTAATTAATTAATTTAATTAATCCTTTAAAATTATTATTTTAATATTTTTAAAAAATTTAACTTTTATTATATATTTTTTAAAATATATAAATTTTGAAATTTTATAAATACTTTAAATTTTGGTTGGAAGAGAGGTTAATTTGTTTATTTTTCAAAGTTTGACATAGACAAAATAGTATTTATATTAATATGTTCTTTAAATTATTTGAGTTATTGAATTGTAAAATTTAACTCGAACTCAAACTCGAAACTTGAATCAAGTTATTCGAGTTAATTTGACAATTCAAATAACTCGAACAATTTAATTTGATTAAATTAAAATTAAATTTCTTTTTATATTTTAGAAACGAGTGGAGTTTTACTCCTCTAAATCTAGTATTATTATATTAGAGATCTGTTATACAAAAAATTTCAAAACTGCCATTCATCGTTATGTGACACTGTCAATTAACTAATATTTTCCTTATAATTTTCTCATTCATGCTGTGTATGTTTATTTCTTTTGTACGTTCCCTTAATTCCCTCTTTCAGGAAAAGAAAAAGAAACCCAGAAAAATGGAGAAATTGAAACTTCTATGTCTATTTTCCTTTTCCCTTCTCTGTCTGATTTCGTTGTCCGCAGCCGCTTCCTCCGTTACAGACGTCCTTCGTCTCGGCGGTTAGAGTTGTCCGTCGGTGCATGCAAAGAAGTTGATAAGGGACTTGAAGTTGATGAAGACTTGGTTTCGTTGCTGTCGGAGGGTCCGAAACTGGACGAAGTTGGCTATTCGTAAGATTCTTTTTGCTAATAAATGTTTCATTTCATTTCTTTCATATTAATTAGAATGGTTCTCTACTTCTAGTATTTCACAATTATAAAATTTTAACTCCTAAAAAATTTCAAAATCAACATGACAGTTGAATTATTAGAATAATTACAATTAAAACGTATTCATTACAGTCAAATTAGATTAATTTAAATTGAATGTAGGCTACAAACATTTAAATCTCCCATAAATTTTTAATTATTATAAACTATGTAACGGTAGCCTTTCCATTCCCTTTTAAGCAATGCCTCGTTTCATTCGCATTTGCAAAAATGGCCCAAAATGGTGGTGATGGTAACGATGGTGGCGGAGTTGCCACCAATAGTAAGAAGTTTGAGGTGCCGCAACCACATTCAGTGAAGGAGCAATTGCCCGGAATTCAGTATTGCATCAACAGCTCTCCTCCATGGCGTATGTAGAAACTATCTCATACATCTAATTATTTTTTCTATCTGCAAACTCTAGTTTCATTTGTTATTTATTACTGGATTAGTTCTAATGGCTTCTGGCCACAGTTTATGATTTTCATGCAACGTCCCTTGGTTTTTCTTTTAGAACCTAAACATAGAATTTAATCACCTGAAAAAACATTGAATTGATTGAACCTCTTCTTTGCTTTATATTTTTCAATATTTTATGCAGCTGAAGCAATTATATTGGGGTTCCAGCATTATCTACTCACTCTTGGCATCACAGTTTTGATTCCAAGCATAATTGTTCCTCAAATGGGCGGTGGAAATGTGAGGATTTAATTGGTTTTATCTTGCTTGATTCTTCCTTTTTTTTATTTGTTTGATATTTTATGCAAGTGATTTAAATCTAGCTAAACCGCCACCCTTTTTTTCGTTTTTTAAACACAGACTGAGAAGGCAGCAGTGATCCAGAACTTACTCTTTGTTTCAGGGCTAAGCACACTTTTCCAGTCATTTTTAGGAACTCGACTTCCCATAGTAGTAGTGGGTTCATATGCTTATTTGATTCCTGTAACTTCCATTATCCAAGCAAGCAGATACACTTCTTATTCAGATCCTTATGAGGTTCTTTTCAACTGCATCATTTTAACCACCTCTTCATTTTCTTCTTGAAGTAGATATGTTCCCGTATTGAACACATACAGCGAGTTCGAGTAACCTAACTTAAACGTGCAGCTAGCTTTTTACCTTCTTACTTTAGGAGCCTTGAAATTCAATTTCATATAAATTGGATCATTTTACAGAGGTTCGTTCGAACAATGAGAGGGATTCAAGGTGCACTCATAGGTGCTGCATTTTTCCAGTGTACGATTGGATTTTTGGGATTATGGAGAAATACTGTGAGGTTAGATCTTCAAAGTATTTAAGTTAATTCTTGTATTGTTTAGCAGATATCATCCTCACTACTTTATCTCTTCTACAGGTTTCTTAGCCCTCTGTCTGTTGTTCCATACGTGACTTTTACTGGGCTTGGACTTTATCATCTTGGCTTCCCCATGGTAAGTTCTTCTATATCCTTGTAATGACCAGGTTCTATGACATCTTTACATTTACTTTTGATGTAAACTTGCGCAAGGTTGGCGATCAAATCTCAGTATGTATGACAACACATGGAAAATATCTTAAAACTGTATTGTTAAAATCCTTCATTGTTTTGTTCTCAGTTGTTGATAATTTCAGTGCTACTGCAGCCATCTCTTGCCATATGATATTAGCTGATTCCTTTCTTTTTCCCCATTTAATTAAGCTCGCAAAGTGTGTAGAAGTTGGCCTTCCAGGGATTATTCTCATGGTTTTTATTTCACAGGTATGTTTATTCTTTAGAAAACAATTTGTCAAACACTAAAGAACTAAAAGCTTCACAAATTCCCTCTTAAGCTTCATAGTTAACCAAATAATCCAAATGTTTATACTGTTTTGCTGTTGATAAGTCATTTCACTGAATTTCTCATGATTTTGCAGTTTCTTCCTCGTTATTTAGAATCAAAGCGCTCCCTCTGTGGCAGATTTTCAATCCTTTTGTCAGTCTCAATTACGTGGTTATTTGCTCAACTTTTAACCTCAACTACCGTATACAAGCACAAACCTGAGAACACCCAGATTAGCTGTCGAACCGATCGTGCTGGACTCATTAGCACAGCTCCTTGGTATGTAATTCCGACTCATATTGAGTGTCGGATACGGTTATGTGTCTTTCAAAAGTATGCCCAATTTTTTTTAAAATCTTTTCCATATATTTGGAGAATTATATCTCCATACCCATTTTCTAATATCCGAATATGTTGAATATGGATACTTGAACCTGTCAAAGATTAAATATACTTGTATATGTTAATTTTTATTTTCTGACTCGGTCTTACTCCCAAATTATGTCCTTAACTGCAGGATATATTTTCCTTATCCTTTTCAATGGGGAAGCCCCACCTTTAATGCTGGAGATGCCATTGTTATGATGGCTCCTGCTTTTGTTTCTCTATTTGAGGTTTGAGCAAACATTCAAAGTCTCACTTACAATTTGCCATTTTAAGTTCTTTAATATATTTAGAGGGTCATAACTTAATTTTACTGAAGTATGTATTGAACATGAAATGCAGAGTCTGAATAACATAAGTTGTAGATTTGATCTCAAGAGTGAAAATATTTAGATTTCACTGATCATCATGTTCTTATTTGCACAGTCAACTGGTACATTCTTTGCAGCTGCAAGATATGGTAGTGCTACACCTGTCCCACCTTCTGTTATTAGTCGTGGTGCTGGTTGGCTGGTACGGTTTGTTTCTAAAATGTGGTAATGATTGGTGTTCTGGGACATCTCCTCTGCCTCCTCTTACGCACCGTGTGTTATCCGTTGCCTCGAATGCTCTTCCATTAGATGTATTGTCCTCTTTGAGTACTTGTCGGTTCCTCAAGACTTTGTCATCAAAGTGCTTGTGTTTTGAAAAGGTCTTCCATTGAGGTACCGGTGCATAAGCGATGCGGGGGAGACGCCCTGAAAGCCAGGTTATTAAGTAATCAAACTAGACTTTTCCTGTTTGTACATTCAATGCAATTTTTCCTCTTATTTTTTTCAGGGAATTGGGGTATTGCTCAATGGTTGTCTTGGCTCTGTTACAGGCACTACTGCATCAGTGTAATAAAACTTGAAACTTATCATTAAACATAATTGAAATTTGGTTCTGTTAGGCTGACCTCTATACTTTGCTCTTCAATAGTGAAAATGTAGGCCTGTTGGCATTGACAAGAGTTGGAAGCCGCAGAGTAATTCAAATATCAGCTGGATTTATGATTTTCTTTTCTATATTTGGTAAGCCCACAAAGCTCCACACTAACACTGTTTGGTAGGAGAGAAAATGGAAGGAAGGGACGTAAATGGATGGAAAAATTACCATCTTTTCCATCCTTTTCATTTACTGCATTTTTCTCCCTACCAAAACTCGATGTTATTTTCCATTTCACTCCATGTCAAAAACAGGAGCTTTAAGTACGTTTTCATTTCATATTTCTTCCATGGATGCAGCACTATAATTTCTTTCTTTTAATGATTACTCATCTGTGGCTATCTTATGAACTTTTCCAGCAAAATTTGGAGCCTTTTTCGCTTCTGTACCATTACCAATTGTGGCAGCAATATATTGTGTTCTCTTCAGCTTTGTCTCTTCTGCTGGTCTTAGCTTTCTCCAATTCTGTAACTTGAATAGTTTCAAAACAAAATTCATATTAGGCTTCTCTTTCTTCATGGGTTTATCAGTTCCACAGTACTTCAGAGAATATTTTCATGATGGTTGGAGATCAGCCCACCCTACTGGTTTGGTAAGATTCCTTGAAATATCCATGTCTGATATTTTCCGACTTATGCCAATTGCCAACCTAGGTATATATAGAGATATGATGCTCCAACTTGAACAATTTTCTAATAAATTAATTACTCCCTGTTTATTAGCAACTGAACAATTTTCTTTCTTTCTTTTTTACCTAATGAAATGCAGCTCAGTGACATAGTGGTTGTGATCTTCATGTCTCATACAACAGTTGCTGCTTTGGTTGCTTTATTCTTTGATTTAACACTCTGTCGAGAAAATGATGAAAGCAGAAAGGACATTGGATTGAACTGGTGGGAAAAGTTTAGCTTTTACAAATCAGATGTTAGGAATGATGAATTCTATGCACTACCCTTCAGGCTTAACAAGCTTTTCCCATCAATTTAACCTTTTGAAAAATAAATATTTACTGTGACAAATTATTTGCTTTCCAAGTTAGATTTATCTTCCTAATTTTCCTTTTCATCCTGCACCTTTATTCAAGAAGCTGTTTTTGAGTCACCTTGGCTAATCTAGCAGCTGCTTTTACATCATGTTACACTCTCTCTTCTTTTTCCTTTATCTATCTGTGTTTTCTTTTTTCTTTTTGTATAAAAGAAGTTGAGGTCTGGAGGCAACTGGCTTTCGATCATAATATGGTGACATAGTTTTGTTTTGTAATTGACCTTCACTTGTCTTAAGGATAACATGGCTAGACTTATAATAGGGTTTGTGGGGATATTATGTTAGAATTTTAACAGTTCACTGAGGGTAGATGATGGTTTTTTTAATTGTAAATTTGGAAAAAGAATTATCATTTTTAGATTTTTAACTTTATTTTTTTTAATTTTGAAGAGGCATTTTTCATAATTTTTAGAATTATAATTTTTATTTATAGTTTTCTGAATTTTTTATAATTGTTAATATATGTTTGATATAACATAAAACCAAATAATATTGCATTAGCAAGGATAAGATTGAGAGCTAATGTTGTAAGAATAAAAGTAAAAAGAGTAGGGTTTATATTGAATAAATATGTAAATGTTAAGGGTTAAAATTTTTATTATTCTTATATTTTTTTAATAGCACAATTTTAATAGATGGACTATTTTGTTATTTTATCTAATATATAAGGACAAGTTTATTCATTTTTCAATTAAAAGACCAAATTGTCAATGTTAAATATAATATAAGGGCTGCTATGATATTTGTATCGATATATTCATAAGTCTAGCCATGTGTTAATAAGCTAAATATATAATCTTTATTAACTTTAAACTTGATCAAGTTGTTGTCGCAAATTAATTGAATGCTAACTCAATTGAAAAAATAATTAAAACATATTTCTTCAACTAAAATAAATTATTATTATTATTATTATTATTATTATTATTATAAGAGTATTTTCATTTCTTATATTTTAAGTAAAATCAATAAAAAATTTGTGTACGCTAAGATTTGAAGTTTGAGTCCATGAATCAACATTTATAAAACCTCATCACTACTGCTTTAACCAATTTTTTTTAATAAATTTTAATATTTTATACAAAATTCACCCACATCATTTGAATATAAATAATGTCGTTGATTGAGATAGAATCACAAGTCAACTTGACATAAACTTTAGGATGATAAGGAATTTTTTTACAAGTTATCACTCTACTTATGTCGTTGCCCTTTCTCTTTTATCTTTAATATTTTTTTGGCCATTTATTTTCCCTTTACTTTGCAAGTATAGCAATTCCTCCTTCTCCATGTTTACAAGTAAGGTAAGTAACAGCTCAAACCCGACCTAGATGTTATGGCCAAATCAACTCGTTTGAAAAACTAATTTAAAAAATCTAGCTTATAAATCATGTGATCTGAAATCTTAAATTTAGCGAAGCTCATATGAGTTTCAAGAAATTCTCAAGTTTGAAAACACATATTTCATAGCATGATCTCTTAAACATTTACTTATAAAAAACAGCAGAAACTTTCAGAAATTCAACTCCAACTTTAGTAATCACGTGATTTGAAAATTTTAATTTTGGCAAAACTTTTCAATTGTTATTTAGAAAAACTCATGCAAAACTCATGTTACAAAAAAACATTTAGTTTGATACTTAATTTTGCAGTGGATATTTTTAGAGTTTTTAAGTTTTGAAAACTGAATTCCAATTTGTCAAATTCATATGATTTTGCAGTTTTACGTTTAAGAACACCTAAAAATTGATGAATATATGAAAACCTAAAAAAAAAAAAAACCAAACACGAAAACTTAGTTCAAAAATCAAAATTAAAATAATTCAAACCATCTTATGTGAAAAATAAATCCGAGCTCTCGCACGCTGTTCGATCTTAAGTCTGAAGATCACCTAAAACGTATTAAACAAATGAGTGAGCTAGAAGCCCAATGTGTGACTCAGTCCACAAACATAATCTTTACTTATAACATGCACTTATACAAATATCATATCAGAATGTCACATTACCAAAAACATATATCATATCAGAATATCATATTTCTAGATACATAAATCAGATCAAGATGTCATATCAAATTAAAACAAATCCTACCCTTATCTGCTACACACCAACTTCGTCCGACCAATCACACCAAATAGGACTACAAGAGTCCATCCATCCAATCACACCAGGTCGTGGTAGTATGTCACTCATAATGGTGCAGCTGAGCAGCTAGACAGATATTGCGGCTTAATCGCTGAAATTGCAGAAATTACAGTAAGATTGTTAGAAAACACTTCCTCTATCATATCAAACCCACCCCAATACACATGCATAATCATAATAACATACGTACATATCACATGATTGGTATGGCATGCATACCTAAACATATTTTTACAGATCATAACATATCATATTGCTTATACTAACAGTTCTTCCACATACAGGTGCCATGCATATTCTTACACGTAATTATGCTTTCAAAGTTATCAAAACACAAATCGTACATAATTTTTTCACATACTTTAACCATATCACATACTGTCACATATCGACAGATGTCACATTTCGAGTCTAAATTAAGCTAAACGAACCTCACAGAAGGTTTAATTATGAATTTCTGAGTCAAACGTGCCTAAGTGAAAATTTCTAAAAAATAGGCCCATACAACCTACCTCATCTCTGCCCATATGATCACACACACCTGTGTGTCCTACACGGCATACCCAATTTACCTGTGTAATCGCACACGCCTGTGTACTCCACACGACCTGGCACACGATCGACCACACGTATGTGTGACGCACACGATCCAACACACGACCATGTGATGCAGAACAATTTCAAAAAACCTTTATTTTCCCAGATTTTTTGAGTTCTAAACGACATTTCAGGTTAGAATCACACACTTGTTGTTAATTCTGACAAACCACAAAATACTGCACTCTGAATCTTACACACGACATCAAATCAAATCGGTTACCAACACTAAATAACCCAAAATTTACCCTTTTTCTAAAGGAAAAATAGTCCTTAAATAAACATATGAACACTTAACACGAAACTAACAACAACCAACGTCATTCAAAGTACTTAATTTGCCTAAGGTTTATCTAACGCCACACGTTCCTCTCCTATTAGAATGCAAAAACTGTCAAACACGAAATCCGTAACACACTAAAATGCAAATTGAGTACCAAAAACCTTTATCACCAAAAACAAAACAAAAATGCTTACACTGAATTACTTACGTTCAAAAATAATATCACCACAACACGCTCGTAAGAAAGATGAACAAGAATCAACGGCAAGATGACAAGCTAAGAACAAAGTAAAATAATAAATAAATAAAAAGAAGAAGAAAAGAAGCAAGGAAGAAGGAAAAAGAAAAAAAATGTGAGAAGAGTGGAATAGTGGACGATTTGGGAATGAGAGAAAATAGGAAAATTTGCAATATGTTGTGTTTTTTAAAAATCTCCTATATCCCTACTAAATCTGATTAGTTATCATTATCAAAATTTTTCCCTAGAGTTTCAAACAAAAATAATTCTACTTTGCTTACACAAAATTCAAACACAGGATCTCTTGGGCAAATTGAAACCTTACCACTAAACCACCAGACTCATTGTTGCCAAAACTTACGCGAGAATTAAACTTAAGCCAAATATGCAGAGATAGAGATAGGGACAAAAATAACAAAAACTCCAAATATAGAGATTTGAACACAAGACCTTAAACACACATCATGAGCACTTATCTACTGAAATAGATTGTAACACCCCAAACCCTGCTTAGATGTTATGGACAAATCTAGAAAAGTTATTGCAATTCATTTGAAAACCTAGAAACCGTTTGACTTGTAAATATGATGCTAGCTCTTGCTAAGTAAAAGTCCAGTTTGTTAGGGAAAATATTTTTCTTAACAAATTTGATGAAACTGTTGATTGTTTATACTTTTAAAACATTTAAGTTTGCAGCGGAACTCTTAATCTACTTCAATTTTGGAAAATGCTATTTGTTGTTGAAAATCCAACGTTTTTGCAAATAAAACGAATACTATCAGAAAAATGTTGTAACAATTAAAGAAGAAGAAAAAACAAAATAAAATACAAACTTAAAAGATAATCCAAAAATAGTTTATGAGTAACCGGATTAAATACGAATGGAATAAAGATACGCAACCGCAATAAATAACCGAACTCCCATCGCACGGACCCACCTAAGTCTGAGGATTACCCGAGAATCAAACAAACAAAGAATAAGCTTACAAGCTCAGTGTGTAACATGTAATAATAAAATAAATAGGTACAATTTCAAACATGCTTATGACAAAATGGTTCGTCCCAGAGAATTCCATGAGGGTAACCTGGTATTGAAAAAAATCCTACCCATACAAAAAGACTTCAGAGGAAAATGGATGCAGAATTCGGAAGGACCTTATGTGGTAAAGAAAGTCTTTTCTGGAGAAGCGCTGATTTTGATCGAGATGGATGGAAAAATCTTGCCTAATCCTGTGAATTCGGATTCAATCAAGAAATACTTCACCTAAAAAAAGGAAGGGAGAGGCCAAGGCGAAAACTCGTAAAGGGCGCCTTGAAACCAAAGGGTTTTGAGTTGAAAACCCGAAAAAGGGCAAATCAAATTCGGATAAAAGATTAAACATGTAGTAGTCGTGTCTTCTCAGAAGGAAAAATGTTACATCTTGGGGCATCAACAAAGTACTCTAGATCTCCTAAACACATATCAGGCTCAAACTGGTCCTCAAGAAGTTTGTGTAGAGAAGCTCATGCTGCGATATTTGGGGCACCTAATTTCATCTTACTCATTTTGTATTTTAGCAACGTTTTTTATTTTGTTTAATTTATTCACTTCGAGCATTGCTCCCAATAAATTTCAACATTGTCCATTGTTACAACCTTTTTCAAGCATTTTTACATTGAAATAACAATTAGTGGACTAACAATATTCAAGTAAAAAGATTTTTTCATATCGCTCTAAAATGTTTCTAAATAGTAAAAAGATCTGAAACAGGACCACTAGTTAGAACTAACCAAATCTAAGGGTTGAAAATATCTAAAAACGAATAGTTAAATTGTGATCACTTTTTCAGGTTTCCTATAAAAAATATTAGATCTGAACAAGAAGGCATGGTAACACACCAGTGATAGAACCTTGATGAACAACAAGCAATGTCAACCTAAGTACTAAAAAGAGGATCATTCTCGAAAATGACATTATGCATTCATACAAATATATACATTTAGTTAGGACCATTTGATTCATTCTAATCATAACATCCTAATCACTTGGCATAAATATAGACCTATGAAATAGACTCTACAGGTCATGTTCTCCAGAGAACAGTGTAATAGACCAACCACAAATCTTATACCCCTGAAGTCTTAGTGGGACAGATTGAATCTACCATAGCGAATCTTATTTCCATGAAGTTGCAATGGAGCAGATTGAAATTACAAATCCTATACCCTTGAAGTTATAGTGGGTCGGACTAAAGTTATCATAGCAAATCTTATCTCCCTGAAGTTGTAGTGGAGCAGACTGAAGCTACAAATCTTATCTCCCTGAAATTGCGGTGAAGCAGATTGAAACAAATCTTATCTTCCTGAAGTTACAATGGAGCAGATTGAAACGACAAATCCTATACCTCTGAAGTTGTAGTAGGTCGGATTAAACCTACCATAGCGAGTCTCATTTCTTTAAATTTGTAGTGGAGTAAATTGAAGCTACAAATCTTATCTCCCTGAAATTGTAGTAGCGCAGATTGAAACTAAAAATCTTATCCCCCTGAAGTTGTAGTGGAGCAGATTAAAGCTATGAATCTCATCTCCCTGAAGTTGCGGTGGAGTAGATTGAAATTACCTTTGAAGTTGTAGTTGGTTAGAATGAGGTTACCTGAAAAAGAGAAGCACTAAAGAAGTCAAGATTCGAAAAGACCAGACAAAATTGGCCCTTCTTAAAGTCTTTGCTCTATTCTCGTTACACGACAACGAGCAAATAGGGGCAGCTGTAACAGCCTAATTTTGCTCGGCCACATAAACCCAAAAAAATAAAATAAATAAAAGTCCATCATACAAGCCCAATTAAGGCCCAAATACATTACCCAGACTAACAAAACCCTAATACCCAATAACCTAAAGCTTGATAAGCCCATAACCTAAACTATCTTCAAAAACCCTAAAACCTTAAGTCCCTCTTGATGTCGTTTCTCACGCCGCATTAGCGTGCTCGCTGCCCGAGGCCTAATGCGCTCTTGCCGTCGTTATACCAAAATGGCAAAGGTGCGGGTCCTATCGTCATCGTTGACTACCATGGACGCTTGAAAAAAACAAAAAACGAAATGACAGAAACAATAGCAGAAACAACAGCAGAAATAGCAAAAAAAGGGGGAATATAAAATGAATATACTGTAAGACGTTCGGCTATAAAAGCCATTACCACCATGTATTAAAAAAAGAGGAAGCAATCAAAAAACATAAAATAAAAATTTCAAAGGCGATTCCTATTGTTTTATTTATTTTTTGAATCTGTTATTTTTTATATAAAAACATAAAACAAAAAAAGGGGAAAAGGGGTTGAAAAACTTACCCGACGCTTCATGTTCCGCCACCGTGAGTGGCCGAGGTCGTCACCTCCAATGAAAAATGACACCTTTTTTTATGAATAGGTTCTCCAAAACCCCAAAAAATTGAAGGGTTCTTCGGACCCTAGGACCGGTCTAATGGCTGGTTGAGAGAAAAAGAAGGGCTTAAACCTTTATTTTTAAAAACTGAAGAAATGAAATTTTTTAACACTTTTTTACTTATATAGTATAACACCCTTAACCTGTATCCGCCGCCGGATAAGGGTTACGACGTATTACCGATCAATAAACATCATTTAACATACATAACTCATACATTTATGCATTCATACTCAAATACTATTTAATCACAAACACATTGTCCCTTATAAGGGCCTACGAGACCTTAAACATGCTTTAGAAGTGATTCGAGACTTAATCGATAACATATGAAAATTTTGGAAACTTGGAAAAATTTCAACCATACAGGGGTCACACGCCCGTGTGAACAGGCTGTGTACCTCACACGGCTCCAGACACACCCATGTCTCAGGCCGTGTGGAGACAGGGCATACATACTACTTGTATCACACGGCCGATGACACACCCGTGTGCCAGGCCGTGTGAAAACTGGAGGGTATACTGACTTGCCCACATGGCCGACCACACGTCCGTGTGTCTAGGCCATGTAACTCACTGACTTGATTTCTAAGCATCATCAGGGGACACACGGTCGTATACCATGACCGTGTGTTACACACGGCTGAGACACATGCTCGTGTCTCTGCCTGTGTGGACAAAAATAGGCCATTTACAAGTCCAATTTGCCACCCCAACTTCAATGTACCTACACAAGGCAAAATGTACAATTTTCATACAAAAGGTAGCCAAAATCAATCCCAATTCATGCACAATTCATGCTATACAAATACAACCATTTCACTTACTCAAATGTATACCAAAACAAACCATCTCACAAGGCATTATAAACATCTTACAAAAGTTATAAACAACCATTTCTAATAGCCAAACACATATCAATATTAACATCATTTACAAGCCAAATCTCATGGCTATAATCACAACCAAAATACCACATCTAGCCTATACATGCCATATACCATAAATGTATAATCCAAAAGTACCAACTTAGATGTTTGATAGTGCGATGATGTTCTCGATGACTCAGGGATCCGAGCTAGCCTTGATTCACTATAAAACATAGAAAAATAACACGAAGTAAGCTTCATAGCTTAGTAAGCTCGTATTTGAAAAACTTGATTCATCGAATAAATGCAAATCAACCAATTACACATGACAAAACCATATACACATTAATTACAAACCTTTCTCATGTCTCAAAATATGATCAAATACAAACTCATCGAACTTCTACTATTTAATACTCGAATTGGTTCTGTACATACCTGTATTGCTTCGTACTAACCTCTTTCTCAACCACATCATTTATTTACCAGTAGAACCATTCGAAATAGAAATCAGATACTCAGTGTAATAGGCCAATTTTGGCTTGGCCCGATCGAATAGATAAAATCCAAACAAATAGACAAAAGTTCAAAGTTTAACAGTTCATGATCCAGTCCAAATTACAAACACTACCCAATTTACATGACCTAATCTAATTCAAACAACAAGCCCAACAAGCCCAAAACAAAAATAAACCCTAGCCCAAAAGGAAAATACAACTTTCAGAAACCATAGCCACCAGGTCTTGCTACCGGTACTCCTAACAGCCACCTAGACCTGTCCCTGGCCACCGCACGCCCTCCTCCATGCTTCTCTGACACCACCTGCAAATGCAAAAGCAGAAGACGACAAGTAGAAGAAACAAATAGCAAAAAAACAAAAAGATTGAAACAAAAAGTTGTAATTTTGGCTATAAAAGAGCCACAACAGTATGTATTTTGGGTTCTTCTTTTTTTCGGTTACAAAAAAATCAATCAAAAAATTGAGTAAAAGTTTTAAAGGTGATTATCCTTTTTTATTTCGATCGGGAGTTTCTCTTATTTTTATTTTTATTTATTTTTATTTTTTACGTACAATAATAAAAAAGAAAAGGAAAGAAAAGCTTACCTGAATCGTCTCGCAGTCCCGTCTTCGGAAGTCCCTTCTCCGTTATCAGAATCGAACATAAAAGAGGGCTAGGGACCTTTTCTTTCAGTCTCTCGGGTTGAGAAGGCTCAGCCTTCGAATACGCTTTAAAATGAGGGTTAAAAAACCCATCTTTCGTGACGCCGACCACCAGCCACGACGGTGGTGCAACGGACGCCGAGAAACCCATAGGCCGGACACGAAAGGGCCTAAAGGAGAGAAGAGAGAAAGTTAAGAAGTTTTAAGTTTTTTTTTTTGTTGAGGGTTGAAATAAAAAAAAATCAAAAATTGGGCTTAAATTGAGGGCATGAAACGGTGCCGTTTTGCACCAAGGTCACTAGCACCAAAACGGCGCCATTTAAGGTGACTCGCGGCAACCCGACCTGCTCCAACGGGATCCACGCTTTTTCGAAAAATGGGCTATTTACGCCCGTAATCCCTTCGTATTTTTGATTTATGCTAACTTAGTCCCTTTGTTTACTTTTTTATTTTATAAATTTGACCCCATAATTTGCTGCACTTTTCAAATCAGTCCCTGGCTCGCCGATCATTTGGGGAAGGGACGCGTGTCCAGGGACCCTTTCGTGCCCTTTCATTTTGGTTCTTTTTTGTTTATTTTATTATAGTTTTGACTTTTAATTTCATTTTTGTCCTAATTTAGTCCTAAATCTGTTTGATTTCAATTTTTTTTTGCAAATTTGTTATTTATTTATTTTAAACCCTTTTTTCTCATATATTATATATTTTAAATTGTTTTATTACTATTTATTTTAAGTTTTTTTACATATTATGTATTTTAAACTATTATCCGTTTTAAATTTTTATATATTATTTATTTTAAAATATTATATATTATTTATTTTGAATTATTTTTATATATATCTTTTATTTTTAAACCGTTTTGTATATTATTTATTTTAAATTTCTTTTTACATATTATTTACCTTAAAGTCTTTTATATGTTATTTTAAAGTGTCTTTTATATTATTTATTTTAAATTGCTTTGTATATTATTTATTTTAAATATTTTTATACATTATTTATTTAAAATTATTTTATATATCATCTATCTTAAATTTTCACATATAATATTCAATGTAAACTATTTTATATGTTATTCATTTTAAATTTTTATATTATTTATTTTAAGTTGCTTTATTATTATTTATTTTAAGTTTTTTATACATTATTTATTTGAAACTATTTTTTATATACTATTTACTTTAAGTTGTTTCATTCATTATTTATTTTAAACCTTTTATATTATTTACCCTAAATTGTTTTTGTATATTATTTTATTTCATTTGTCTTTGATTATTAATTGGTATTAAAAATGGTGCACATTATGTGAATATTGCCATTATATGCTCTAGGAATTATTTATTAATATTTTCATATTGTTGACATTCATTAACATAGCTTTTAATTCATGTATTATTATTCTATGCTCTATATTGCCTTTTTATTTTATTTCATTTAAATCACATCGAGTATTAAGTCCCAATGTGTTTATCTAATATAGGTCATCATATTTTACTTCAACTAAATAGCACGTATCGTTCCGGTTTTGTAATCGCTATTATTAAAAAATTTTAAAAGTAAGGCAATGTTTCGTTTTTTTTTGAAATTCGAGAAGTCGTACCCTAACTTACGGGGTTTCAGTTTTCTCGTCAAATCTAAACGACTGAACATCCTTCTAAATTTAGAATACCTAAGTTTTAAATAAAAAATTAAAGGCAAGCTTGTCCTCGATGGTTCAAGTGGCGCATCCTAACTTACGGGATGTGGTATATTGTTATCGCGAGACGAGTAGGCCTTTGATATTTCAATCTAATTCAAGCGTTTTTTTTAAAAGGTTAACGTTAATAAAAAGGGATCGTATTTCTAATTTTTTCCAAATTTTCAACATTCGACATTAAGACATTAAGTAATCAATTAGGTACCAATTTTGGGCGTTACGAGGGTGCTAATCCTTCCTCGTATGTAACCGACTCCCGAACCCGTTTTTCTCTGCTTTCGTAGACCAAAATCATTGTTTTAGTAAATTAAAATATTTTATTAAAACGACCAAATCACTAGGTGATCCGATCCCACCTCAAGAATCGGTGGTGACTCCTACTTTCGTTTTAAATAAAAAGTTGACCGTTTTCAAAAAATGGTTTCGACACTCAAGAGTCTCGTACGATAAGTACCTATACCATCGCCCATAACCAAATCAAGGTAACTTATCCGAAAAACTATTATCATAGCCCGAAGCCAAATCATCCGATATGCATGGGCCTAGGCCGAATCGGTAAAATACTCACCCGAAGTGCTAATATCATGTCCCAAAACCAACTCAACGTATCACTTACTGACATGTCAATAGTATGCAAAACTATTCTTAAGGTTCAATCGGGCTTTCACACTTTTCATTTCTATCATCGAATGCATTCGTAGAGTCATTTTCACAATTCATATATTATGCATAATCCCGTTTTAACAATTTATGCAATATTGAAGCATTTTAACATACATTTATAATGTAATCATCATATACGAACTTACTTCGTATTCGAAATTGACGGATCAGGTCGACTACTCGATAACCTTGCTTCTCTCCCAATCTAAATCTAAATTCTTTCTTTCTTGATCTATATGAATTCAAAATTAACTTATTTATTCATCTACTCATTCGATTAATCCAAAAATACAAATTTGGGCATTTTTATACATTAGCCCCTAAACTTTCGCACTTAATCAATTAGTCCCTATTTCACAAATACACAAAATTCACACAATTCAATACGACCATACTTGGCTGAATTATATATAGGTCACTAGCAGCCCAAAACTTTTATTAATTTCACATTTCAACTACACAATTTGCACATTTCACAATTTAATCCCTATTATGCATTTTCATCAAAAATCACTTAACAGAACATGTAAAACTATCATCAAGCTTTCATATTTCAACATTAAACATCAAAGAACACATAGATTCAACAATGGCAACTCTCAAAATCTTTAACAGTTTCGAAAATAAAGGTACAGGCTAGCTAGATTGAGCTGCAACGATTACAAAAACATAGATTTGATGAAAAACCAAGCTCAAAACACTTACCAATTAAGCTATGAAGATGTCGAACCCTAATATGCATAAAAATGGTGTTTTTCACCTTGGAGTTTCGGCAATGGATAACAGGATGAACAAAAATCATGTTTTGTTATATTTTTATTAACTTAATTACATAATTACTTATTTACGCTTAATGAATGTACATAAAAATTTATAATGCATGTCCATTAATGTCCATTAACACTACCAATGGTCTAATATCATCATAAGGATTTTGAATTTAATTAATCATAGAAATTAAACACCTTTAACAAGTAGAATGCAACTTTTGCATTTTACGCGATTTAATCATTTTTATCAAATTAACCAACCAATCTATAAAATTAGCTCACGAAATTTTCACACATATCAAATAACATGCTGTAAATACCGAAAATAATATTAAAATAATTTTTTGACATCAAATTCATGGTTCTAAAACCACTGTTCTTATTTAGTTAAAATCGGGTTGTTACAACTCTCCCCTCTTAAGGATTTTCATCTCCGAAAATCTTACCAGTGAATAGGTTCGGGTATTGGTTTCTCCTAGCATCCTTAGGTTCTAATGTAGCTTATTCAACCCCGTGTCGATGCCATAATACTTTCACTAATGCAATTATCTTATTTCTCAGATTTTTGATCTCACGAGCTAAAATTCGAGTCGGTTCTTCAGCATATGGCATATCAGACTAAATTTTAACCTCGGTCGGGGAAATGACATGTGAATGGTCGGATCGGTATCATTGAAGCATCGAAACATGAAACACATTATGTATTTTCTCTAACTCAGACGGTAAAGATAGTCGATATGCCACTGGCCCAACTTGCTCAGTAATCTCATATGGCCCGATGAATTGTGGACTCAATTTCCCTTTCCGACCAAATCGCAATACCTTTTTTCCATGGCTACACTTTCAAAAACACTTTATCCCTGTTCTGGAACTCAATATCTTTTCGTTTCAAGTCTGCGTACAATTTTTGTCGATCCGAAGCTGCTTTCAAACTATCACAAATTACTTTCACTTTTCTTCAGTCTCTCTGTTCAGATCAACCTCGTGAATCTTATTTTTGCTGAGCTCACTCCAGTATAACGGTGTTCAACATTTACGACCATATAGAGCTTCGTACGGTGCCATTTTTATACTCTATTGGAAGATATTATTGTAAGCAAATTCAATCAGCGATAGATATTTCTCCCAGCTACCTTCAAACTCAAGAATGCAACAACGCAACGTATCCTTAAGTATCTGAATAACTCGTTCAGATTGACCATTCATTTGCGGGTGAAATGCAGTGCTAAAATGCAGCTTTGAACCCAAAGCTTCTTACAATTTATTCCAAAATCGCGAAGTAAATCTTGGATCTTTATCCGAAACAATAGATAGGGGAACACCATGTAATCTCACAATTTCAGAAATATACAACTCAGCTAATTTATCAAGCGAGAAATATGTACGTACCAGAATGAAATGTGTTGATTTCGTCAATCTGTCAACAACAACCTAGATTGCATATCTCTTTTTCGAAAATAAGGGCAAACTCGATACTAAATCCATTGTTACTCTATCCCACTTCCACTCAGAAATCATAATAGGCTATAATAAACCTGACGGCACTTGATGCTCAGCTTTAACTTGACAAATCAAACATTTCAAAACAAATTTAGAGATATATCGTTTCATGTTGTGCCACTAATAAAGCTGTTTCAAATCGTTATATATTTTCGTGCTTCCTGGATGTACTGATAAACAACTACTGTGTGCTTCATTTAGAATATTTTGAATGAGCTCAGAATTTCTTGGTACACATATTCTATCATGAAACATCAAACAGTCATCAGGCCCTATTCGAAACTCTGAATCAGAAGTCGACTCACACTGAGCTCGCTTTGCTTGTAATTCATTATCAAATTTTTGAGCCTTACAAATCTGCTGTAGAAATAACGGTCTCGCTTTCAACTCGGCTACTATCGAACCATCATCAGACAAAGCTAATTGTGTGTTCAAAGCACGTAAAGCAAATAAGGACTTTCGAATCAAAGCATCAGCAACTACGTTCGCTTTCCCCGGATGATAGTCAATCACCAATTCATAGTCTTTTAGCAATTTTAACCATCTCTGTTGTCACAAATTCAAATCTTTCTGAGTCATCAGATATTTCAAGCTTTTTGTGGTCAGTATAAATATGGCATTTTGCACCAAACAAGTAATGACGCCAAATTTTAAATACGAACACTATCGCGGCTAACTCTAGATCGTGGGTCGAATAATTCTTTTCGTACGGCTTCAACTATCTCGAGGCATAAGCTACAACTTTACTTTCCTACATCAAAACATGACCTAGGTCATTTAACGATGTATCACTGAAAACTACGAATTCTTTACCCGACTCAGGCTGAACTAACACTGGTGCTTTTGTCAATAATGATTTCAACTACTCGAAGCTCTATTGACACTTTTCTGACCACTCAAATTTAACATCTTTTTGAAGCAATCATGTCATCGGAGTCGTAATCATCGAGAAGTCTTTCACAAATCATCTATAATAATCGGCTAGTCCTAGAAAGCTATAGAATTCAGCTAGTCTCAGAGGCTTCCAATCTATAATCGCAGAAATTTTGCTCAGGTCAACTTAGATACCAACTGCTGAAACTATATGTCCTAGAAAACCACCTCTCGTAGCCAAAACTCACATTTGCTGAACTTTACAAATAACTGTTTATCTCTCAAAGTTTATAACACGATTCTCAAATGCTCGGTATGCTCAGATTCATCATGAGAGTAAATCAAAATGTCATCAATAAACACAACTACGAATTGGTCTAAGTACGGCCTGAAAATCCAGCTCATTAAGTCCATAAAAATAGCAGGTGCATTTGTTAGTCCAAAAGGCATAACAAGAAATTCGTAGTGTCTGTACCTTGTTCTAAATACAGTCCTTGGCACATTTGAGTCTTTAACTCGCAAGTGGTAATAACTCAATCTCAAATCAATTTTTGAAAACACTGTTGCTTTTTTTAACTGATCAAACAATTATCTATTCGTGGCAAAGGGTATTTATTCTTAATCATCACTTTGTTTAGCTATCAATAGTCTATACACATTTTCATCGTGCTATTTTTCTTTTTCACAAATGACACTGGTGCACCCTAGGGAGAGAAACTCGGTCTAGCAAAACCTCTATCTATCAACTTTTGCAACTGAGCTTTCATTTCTTTTAACTCTGTCGGAGCCATTCTGTACAGAGCTACCAATATCGATGTTGTTCCCGGTACTAATTCAATACCAAACTCAACCTCTATGATAGGTGGTAAACCCGGTAACTCTTTAGGAAATACATCTAGATACTCGCACACAACTGGTACTAATTCAATCTTTATTTCTGTCACTTTCGTATCAAGTACATAAGCAAGATAACCTTCACACCCCTTTCTCACAAATCTCTGAGCTAACATAGACGAGATCATAACTAGCAAACTATTCAGATCATCAAATTCAATTCTAATAGTCTCATTATTCTGACATTTCAGTTCAATTGTCTTTCGTCTACAATTCACTATAGCATCATGCATCGTTAGCTAATCCATACCCAAAATCACATCAAATTCATCATGTAACACCCCCTACCCGTATTCGTTACTAGAATAGGGTACGAGGCATTACCAGAGTTTACGAATTAATTTTTTAATTTTTTTAACTCAATATAACCCCTTTATAGATATCTAACCTTCCATGCAATTTTAAACCGAGACCAATCCACATCAACCAATCCAATCTAACATATTTTCAAGATAGATTCATGCATATTTATAAGATAACCTCATCATATACCAAAATTAAAATTTGCTAGCCATACCAATTGCTGAACTTACAATCATTTCACATTAACATTTACTATATTAGCTTATACATGCCATTGATTTCCAAAATAAAGTTTCTTTATATACCGAAATCTTGAGGTTGATAGTGTGATGTGTCTTCAACTGAATCCGACCTCCGAGCTCTTAACACTACAAAACAGGGGAAAAGGAAACAGGATAAGCTCTTTGTGCTTAGTAAGCTCATGTAACAAGAATTATACTTACCTAATATTTTCAATACAATGCAATAAACATTCATATATCCATTCAATACATTATTACTCTAACATGCACAAACTCAACATTCAAGTTAGTCCAATAATTTCCATGTGTCAATAATATATATACCATGATTGATGAGCTCATCAATACCATGATTTCCATTCCCTTATTATTTTTCCATATTTATCCCGTTGAATTTCTCGAAATTTTTGATAGATTTTCAGAGGTACACTTTTAGTGTACAATTTTCGGGTCCTTCAATTCATATTCATGTGCGCATATTTCCATTTCAGAGAGCACAGTCTCGCGAACCTCATTCTTACAGTGGGATTACCAGACCAGGCTAAATCCCCTGTAATATAAACTCATAGAGTATTATGGGGATTACCAGTCCAGGCTAAATCCCCTGCAACGACAATTACACTAATGAGCTTGGATTTGAATTACCAGTCTAGGCTAAATTCAGACCCTAATTCGAATTACCCGTCCGGGCTAAATCCATTTTACACATATTCTTCGGAGGGCTATATCAGTATAGGATCACCCGTCCGAGCAAGATGCTTTTTACCGTCAATTCCTTTTCAGAGTTCCATCGAATTTTCCTTTCATTCAACCAGGATTTCTTCCCCTTTTATCAAATATATCAATGTTTCATCAATTTTCATACAATGAACATTCAAATCATATTCACATCAATAACATGCACTTCAAGCATTTAAGAATATAATTCAAGTTACATTAACTTACCTCGATACTTGTTCGTATGCACAAATCTACTAATCCTAAAATTTTTCTTTTCTTCGATCTAGCTTTGTATTTAAATTTTCTGGATCTAAATAAATAAATTTAATTATCAATTTAATACATTTCATGTTCATATGCAACATTCTCTATAATTCCATTATTATTTATAGTTCATTCAAAGCTGTCTACTTGAGTCATAGTCACTAAATTATTTTTATCTTGAGCTACAGAACTCAAAATTAGGATCCAATAATTTTTCCTGAAACTAGACTTACATATATTCTTACCATAAAATTTTTTATAATTTTTTGTTTAGCCAATAAGTACATTTTATTCTTTAAAGTCACCCCTGTTCTACTGTCTGATAGTTCTGACCCTTCTTAACAAAAAATTAATTATCTCTTCATACAGGATTCAGATGATGTTTTTGTTTGTTTCTCTTGAAAATAGACTTATTCAGAATTCTAAAAATATAAATTTAATCCCATAATTATTTTTATTCAATTTTTATGATTTTTCAAAGTTAGAACAGGGGAACTCGAATTCATTTTGACCTTATCTCACAAAATTTATTATATCTCATGATTTACAAATCCATTGCTTACACTGTTTCTCCTATGAGAAACTAGAATTTAATTCCATATTTTGTCATCTTATAATTCGATTTCCACAATTTATGGTGATTTTTCAAAGATAGTCTACTGTTGTTGTCCAAAAGTATTTTAGTGCAAGCTGTTTATTACTATTTTTCCCCTAAGCTTTTAATAAATAATAATTTCGTCTCTACTCAATTAGCCTCTCAATTGAGCTTATTTTTCTCAATTAAAACTTTATTCTATCACTTTAAACTACTTTATAACCTTTGGGAACCAGAATTTCAGCACTATATTTTAATTCCAAACATTTTCACAATTAGGTCCTAAAAATCAATTTCTATTGAAATTACCTAATAAAATCGTCTCATAAACAAATTAAAGCTTCAATTTCATGCTATTTCATCATAAACTTACAGCATTCAACCATGGTGACTTTCAATTTCATCCATGAAATCAAAAACTAATGAATTTAATAATAGGACCTAGTTGTAAAAGTCTTAAAAACACAAAAATTATAAGAAAAAGGCAAGGATTAACTCACTTGGTGCAAAAATAATGGAATACTAGCTTAAAGAACCCCTCCTATGGCATTTTGGCTAAATATAATGAAGAGAAATGAAGAGAAATCTAGATATTTCCTATTTAGTTAATTATGCAATATTCCAATTTTGCCCTTAAATCATCAATTTTCCAACTGATTTCATGTCCTTGCCGTCCAGCCCAAATAAATTTTGGGTTTAACTTCCTTTTAAATCATTTCTCATTAGACACATAAGCTATTTAATCATTCTAGAAACTTTTACACCTTTTCCAATTTAGTTCTTTTCATTTAATTGACTACCCAAACATTAAGATTTCCTAACGAAATTTTAATACCACATCACTAACATTTCATAAATATTTATAAAAATATTTCTGACTCAGTTTTATGAGATTGAGATCTCAATACCTTGTTTTTACCCGATTTATTCAATAATTTCTTTTTCTAACTAACCACTAAATCGGTAAAATTTTTCAATTGATATTTTCATACGATTTTCCTATCATATCAATATTCATGCAAAAATATTAAAATAAATTTCTCTTTAAATCAGATTTTTTGTTTCGAAACCACTGTTCTGGTAACCTTAAATTTAGGCCATTACATATTAAATGGCAACAACATCAGATTAGTCAGAAAACAGAAATCCCGATTCATTAACAAACAATTCTTGCATACTTTGTCAACCAAAACACATTTGCCTAAGGGGTTCGATACTCTAATCACAAATTCAGTAGACTCTACAGGAAAAGTCTTAGTAGATACTAAATTCATACATATATAAGAATGAGTTGATCCTGGATCTATCAATGCAATCACATTAGTATCATAGAGAGTGAAAGTACCGGTGGTAACATCTGGAGATGACAATTCTTCGCGAGCGCGAATAGCGTAGGCTATAGCAGGTGCTCTGGCCTCAAATCTCATAGCTGAATCCTTTATCGCCCCTCTACTACCACTTACATTTTCAGCAATTCTAGGTGGTCTACCTTTATTCGACGTGTTACTTAGTCTCACATTCTGAACTTTATCTTTCTCATCTAGCTCAGGTCAATCTCGGATGAAGTGATCTAGCGAACCTGATAAACATATTAATTTGAAGTAATCTAGCGAACCTGATAAACATATTAATTTACATGATTCTTGTGCTTAATTTGGTTTATTTTTGAATTGATCTCTGCTTAATTGGTGTTTTTATGATTTAACCTTATCAAGGATGCAATTGGTCAAAAACGAGCAAAAAGGGGCCAAATTGAAAGATAAATTGTTGAATTGGGGCTAAATGAAAAGGATAGAGAAAACCAAGGATTTATCATATATTTTGACTTTGTAAAAAGCTAAAAATAAGAAGATATTATTTTGTTTTATTTCATTTTATTATTTATTATTTATTTTATTTTATTCTATTTTATTTTATTAATTTAGGTTAAGCTATTTTCTAAACCCCATATATATAAATAGGGCTTTTAGTTCTTAGAAAATCATCCAATTGTCTTTACATTTCTATTTCATTTTGGAATTGAATTACTCTATCTATTGTATTTCCTTCTTTAATTTGGAATTGGAATATCATTTTTTTTCTCTTCAATTTGACATTACATTTTGTAGCTTGTCTCCAATTTTTTGTTTCTTTTCCATAATAGGACCAATTGCTCTCCAAGTCCTTTCCATTCATCTCTTCACCATAATCATCAATCTTCTTTCCAAGCTCATAAAGTATGAACAATTTCATGCTTAACTAAATTCTATCTTAGCTTTAGGCCGGTGTTCTTTTCGGTCAAGAATCGTGAGATTCGTACTCGCACTTAAAATTCGTCATATTGATATTAATTTTTTTCCTAAGTATCAGGATAGACCAATCATCCCTTAAAATTAAATTTGATTTCAAGTCAAAGTGCACATTGGGTTGGAGTTGTGTTTGCTTACAGTTGGATATTCGAGTCGGTCGTGCTGTATTCAGATTTTGGAGAAAAAATTGAGGAAGAACTGATCGGGTTTAAACGACCCACGCGGTTGAGGCCGTTAATTCGAGTTGAGTTCTTCAGAATGCAAAGCTGCTGGAATCTTGAATCGGGAATTCGTGTATCTTGGTTAGATAATCGACAAGGGTTGGTTTGCAGGTCGTACCGGAACTAGCTACTAGAGGAAGAATTAGTGGTTAGGACGTTCTTAACTGCTATAACCAGCTTATCGATTGGAGGAGAAGATTAATTTTCGAGGATCGATTCTTGATATTAAATTGACCGAGTCTAAGGTTAAGGCTTATTTTATTTATTGTGAAATTTTGAATTTATTTTCTAATTTATTTAATTAATTGTTTTTGTTGTTTAAATTATCTAGTTTCTAAACATTTCAAAAAAAACCCCGATTTAATTTTATTTCTAATTTTTGCAGGTATGTTTTTGAGTCGTGGGCACGACTCTATCCACAACGCTTGACATGAAATTCTGTTCATAAGTAAAATGCGAAATTCGATTAGAGTACCAATCCTTGTGGATTCGACCCTACTACCACTCTTACTACTATTCAGAGTATTTAGTAGGAATTATATTTGGTGGATTTGACGCCCATCAAATTTTGGCGCCGTTGCCGGGGATTGGGGATATTTTCTAACTTTTGTTTGTCTACCTTATGACCAGATCAGAACCGAGAAATCTAGAGTTTGAGCCAAAAATTGAGAAATTGGCCCGACAACTACAAAGAGAAGCCATACGACGTGGTAAACGGCCAAATCCCAAATTTGAAACCATATCTTACACTGAAGAAATTTTTGATGAACCAGATGAGATATTCGAACAGACGATACGTCAGCTCGCAGCGGCACCGGATGAACAACAAGCCTTATGTATAACCTATCCGGTAGGGGGAACGCCGTTCAAGCTAAAGTCGAGTTTGATCCATCTACTGCCCACTTTTCGTGGGCTACAAAATGAAAATCCGCACACCCACCTTAAAGAATTCCATATGGTGTGCACAAGTATGAAGCCTCAGAGAGTAATAGAATACTCAAATCAAACTTCATGCTTTTCCGTTCTCATTAGTTGACTCTGCTAGAGAGTGGCTATTTTATTTGCCTCCGGGAAAGGTCAATACATGGTCTGGCATGTCTTGTTTGTTTCTTGACATGTTCTTCCCTGCAGCCCGGGTGGCCGAACCAAGGAGGGACATCGTAGGAATCTGTCAGAAGGATACTGAATCGCTCTACGATTACTGAGAGCGATACAAAAAGTTGTACGCAAACTGCCCACAACATGGACTGACTGAACAGTCACTCTTGTAGTATTTTTATGAGGATTACTCCCGATAGAGATGAAGATGATAGATGCTGCAAGTGGGGGGCACTAGTAAATATGACTCCCCAAAGAGCGAGAGAGTTGATTTCGTCCATGGTTGCTAATTCTCAATAATTTCGACCGGCCACAGAACCCACGAGACGGGTTCATGAGTTAAGTTCTCTATCTCTAGAAGATAAAATTGACAAGTTGACTAACTTTTTTCAAACTTTGCTTATAGATAAGATGAGCCTAGCACGGTTGTGCGGAATTTGCCCTAAGCCAGACCATTCGATGGACTCATGTCCGATTTTACAGGAGGATTCGACAGAATAAGCAACTGTTGTAGGAAACTTTCCAGGACCGCCCCAAAGACAATATGACCACTACTCGAACTCGTATAATGTGGGGTAGAGAGATCACCCGAATCTCAGTTATGGGACGAATCCGTGGTTCAACCAACCGTTTCAACAAAGGTCACCACAGAATCAACAGACACCACCCCTAAAGTCATCTTTGGAAGCCATAGTGGAAAAGGTTAGCCAACAGTACTGAAAAATTCCAACAAAAAACTGACATGCATTTGCAAGAGTTGGACAAACAAGTGAGCAAACTTGTGTTCACGGTTAGCCGTTAGGAGTCCCAAGGTAAGTTACCGTCTCAAACTAAGCCAAATCATCAACACAATGTAAGCGCTATAACATTGAGGAGCGAGAAGGTTTTAGAGCCCATACTTGTCATGAGTCGTGCCCACGAAACTGGTCGAAATGAGAAGAAACATGATACAAAGGCTCCAGTAGAGTCAGCACCATAAAAGTCATTTGCAGTACCACTTCCGTTTCCTAGAAGACTTGTCCAATGGAAGAAGGAGCGAGACGAGAAGGAGATCTTTGACACCTTCCGAAAGGTGGAAATCAACATACCTCTTCTTGATGTGATTAAGCAGATCCTACGATACGCAAAATTCCTAAAAGAGTTATGCACAAGTAAAATGAAACTTCTAGGCAATGAAAAGGTAAGTGTCGGAGAAAATGTCTCCGTTGTTTTGCAATGGAAAATACCGCCCAAATGTAAAGACCAAGGTATGTTTTTCATATATTGTAAAATAGGTAGTGTCGGTATTAAAAAAGCAATGTGTGACTTAGGCGCATCAATTAATGTTATGCCTTTGTCAATTTATAAACTACTTAACGCGAGTCCTTTAAAGGAAACATGTGTGATTATTCAGCTTGTAGATAGATCCATAGTGCATCCGGAAGGAGTGCTGGAAGATGTTCTTGTTAAGGTAAACGAGATGATATTTCCTGTAGACTTCTACATCATCAACATGAAGGATGACAACTCAGTCAATTCGTCTGAGATACTTCTTGGGAGACCATTCTTAAGTACCGTACGAACGAAAATTTATGTTTGGAGTGGAACATTTACCATGGAATTTGACAATGAAGTGGTTAGGTTTAAAGTTTATGAGGATATGGGACATCCCAATAATAATTCACAAATTGTGCCTTGCAGGAATGTAGATCTCGATGTTAAGCAAGAGGAATTATCGATGATAAAAAAACTAATTCATGAAGCTGTCATGAAAGCCTCGAAATTAGAGATGAAACCGTTTCCAGAACGTACAATGATTTCGATAGAGAAAAATGCAAACTTGGACGGAGAAGCTCAAAGACACCTTAATCCACTAATGATAGGGGAATCTAGGAAGGGCTTCAAAGATAATGGGCAAAGGTCGAAACTTTTCTGCAAGAACATTCAAGTGCACGAGATGGAAAAACTAAGTCTCAGTGATCCAAACGGATAACAGTTATGGTCATCGAGTTAACGACGTTAAACAAAAGTGCTTTTTGGGAGGCAATCCAAATTTATTTTCATTTATTTAATTTTGAGTTTTAGTAAGATTTAGGTTGTAAATAAATAAATTTTTATTTAATCCAGGGAATTCGTTGTTTTCAGGAACGTAATGGAGGTTTTCTAGAAGTCGGATAATGATAGTGGTGTGGGTACGCCGTGCTAAATGCTGACAATTATTTCCCAACACCGACAACATCTATTGAAACACATGGGGAGTATTCTTAACCTTTCACTTTGCTTGTTGTTTGAGTTGCTAAACTTTATTGCATATAACACATGCTTGAGGACAAGCATAGATTAAGTAGGGGGGTTGGATGGTAAATATGCATGATTTTTGCTACATGTCTGTCTTTTGCATGTGTTTAATCTTACGTTGAAATCATTCGATAGTTTATGTGACATTGAGCCTTTAAATCTCATACTTAACTAATTAGAACAATTGGGCATATTTTGAATTAAAATGTTCAAATATATAAATTAGTCGACATGTGTGATTAAAAGTTGATATATGTAGCTACGTTTTTTTCGTATGAATTGATTGTTTGGAAAATTATATTTGCTTGTGCATAAATAAAAAAGTAAATAAATGAAGGTTCAAGTTATGAGTAAAGTTTTGAAAACGTGATCGGATTGAGTAACTGGGGTAAGGTGCTTGGGTTGTCATCTTATCTCGCGTAAAAAGGTTCGAGTGACAAGTCGATCACTTATAAACATTCCGCTAACTGAGCCTTTACACAAAAAATAAATAAATAAATAAATAAATAAAAGATTGTTTGAACTGAGTAACTGGGATAGGGTGCTTGGGTTGTCATCCTAGTTCGCGTAAAAAGGTTTGACCACGTCAATAATTTTATTCTTCTAATGCGTAGTTAATTAATAATGCCTTATAAATTATTGGATTCAAACTCAATTTAATGAAATTATTTAGTACACATATTTCAATTTTATGATACTTGTTGATCAAACTTTATATCTTGAACTTTTATTTATTTTTGCCTAAGTTGTTTACATTGATTATGTATGCAAAAAAGAGGCTCGATTTTTAATAAATTGTAGAATAAATTTTAATGTTTGAAAGAACAACATGCTTGAGGGCAAGCATGAGCTAAGTAGGGAGAGTTGATAAACATATTGATTTACATGATTCTTGTGCTTAATTTGGTTTATTTTTGAATTGATCCATGCTTAATTGGTGTTTTTATGATTTAATCTTGTCAGGGATGCAATTGGTCAAAAACGAACAAAAAGGGGCCAAATTGAAAGACAATTTGTTGAATTAGGGCTAAATGAAAAGGATGGAGAAAGCCAAGGATTTATCATATATTTTGACTTTGTAAAAAGCTAAAAATAGGAAGATATTATTTTGTTTTATTTTATTTTATTATTTATTTTTATTTTTAATTTATTTTATTTTATTAATTTAGGTTAAGCTATTTTTAGTAAACCCCGTGTATATAAATAGGGGCTTTTAGTTCTTAGAAAATCATACCCTTGTCTTTACATTCCTATTTCATTTTGGAATTGAATTACTCTATCTCTTGTATTTCCTTCTTCAATTTGGAATTGGAATATCATTTTTTTTTTCTCTTCAATTTGACGTTACATTTTGTAGCTTGTCTCCAATTTTTTGTTTCTTTTCCATAAAAAGGCCAATTGCTCTCCAAGTCCTTTCCATTCATCTCTTCAACATAATCATCAATCTTCTTTCCAAGCTCATAAATCATGAACAATTTCATGCTTAACTAAATTCTATCTTAGCTTTAGGCTGGTGTTCTTTCCGATCAAGAATCATGAGATTTGTACTCGTGCTTAAAATTTGTCATATCGGTATTAATATTTTTTCCTAAGTATCGGGATAGACCAATCATCCCTTAAAGTTAAATTCGATTTCAAGTCAAAGTGCACGTTGGGTTGGAGTCGTGTTTGCTTACAGTTGGAGATTCAAGTCGGCCGTGCTGTATTCAGATTTTCGAGAACAAATCGAGGAAGAAGTGATCGGGTTTAAACGACCCATGCGGTTGAGGCCGTTAATTCGAGTTGGGTTCTTCAAAATGCAAGGCTGTCGGAATCTTGAATCGGAAGCACGTGTATCTGGTTAGATAATCGGCAAGGGTTGGTTTGCAGGTTGTACCGGAACCAGCTACTAGAGGAAGAATTGGTGGTTAGGACGTTCTGAACTGCAATAACCAACTTATCGATTGAAGGAGAAGATTAATTTTCGAGGATCGATTCTTGATACGAAATTGACCGAGTCTAAGGCTAAGGCTTATTTTATCTGTTGTGAAATTTTGAATTTATTTTTTAATTTATTTAATTAATTTTTTATGTTGTTTCAATTATCTAATTTCTAAACATTTCAAAAAAACCCCAATTTAATTTTATTTCTAATTTTTGCATGTACGTTTTGAGTCGTGAGCACGACTCTAGCCACGACCATTGACACGACATTCTGTTCATAAGTAAAACGCGAAAGTCGATTAGAGTACCAATCCCTGTGGATTCGACCCTACTAGCACTCTTACTACTATTCAGAGTATTTAGTAGGAATTATATTTGTGGATTCGACGCCCATCAGAACCACATTTGTAACAAGCTTTATTACTTTTATTCCAACATTCTCCAAAATATCGTCCCCCACACTGCTGACACTCGGGTTTGTTTTCTCTCACACTACCAACACTCGATACTGATTTAGCTTGAGCTTTAGAACTTGAGTATTGTTTTCTACGATCTCTGTTCAAATATTTGTTTGAAGCATTTGGGTGAGCATACGAATCTCTGGATTTTTTTATGAAGATTGATGCGGCTTACTTATTGATCTTTTTCTCAAGTCTCTAGCTTCTGAATCTGCTTTTTTCCTTTCTTTGCTAAGATTCTCAGCTTTACAAGTCTTTTCAACCAAAATGACAAATTCTTTCAACTTTAGAATTCCGACTAGTAGTTTTATATCTTCGTTCAAACCGTCAATGAACCGCTTACATATAATCTCTTTGGTAGAAACATATTCCCTAGCATACTTACTCAACCGTATAAATTCTCTTTCATATTATATCACGGTTATTCAGCCTTATTTTAATTCTAGAAACTCTTTGTGCTTTTGATTGAGAAATTTTTGACTGATGTATTTCTTTCGGAATTCGAATTGAAAGAACTTCTAAGTTTCCCATTCTTTCGGAACCACAGATATCAACGTGTTCCACTATTGATACGCGGTGTCTATCAGCAAAGATACAACATATTTAATACATTCATCAGGAGTACAAGACAATTCATCGAATACTCGAATTGTATTTTCAAACCAGAATTTAGCTCTCTTAGTATCATCAGTAGTAGCCCAGAACTCTTTAGCCCCATATTTACGAATCTTATCTACTGGCGGCTTGTTCAACCGTATCAGATCTATAACTTGATGAACAATAGGTATTTATTGAAGAATAGGTAAGGATGGAGGTTGTTAAGCAGCCAGATTTGTACGAATATATTGAATGAACCATTCGTTCATTATTAGGAAGAAGGCTTCTTTAGCTTCTCCTCCTTAACTGCTCGTCATGGGTCTAGAATCAGATGGCGCTGTCCCTTGTGTGAGAGCATGCGCATTACTCTCAACCTCATCGGCTATAGCTCGATTAGAATCCATTACTATATGAAAACATAGTTTAATACGTCAAAAGTCATCACACTATCTCAGTTTATATATATGGCATGTATAGCTAGTCTCACACACACGCTACATTAGTCTTAGAATCGACTAAACCATAACTCTAATACCAATAAAATGTAAAACCCCTAGCCCGTATCTGTCGCCGGAGTAGGGTTACGAGGTATTATCGATCAATATACATCATTTAACATACATAACTCATACATTTATGCATTCATACTCAAATACTATTTAATCACAAACACATTGTCCCTTATAAGGGCCTACGAGGCCTCAAACATGCGTTAGAAGTGATTCGGGACTAAACCGATAATGTATGAAAATTTTGAAAACTTAGAAATTTTTTAACCATACAAGGGTCACAAGTTCGTGTGCCTCACATAGCTCCAGACACACCCATGTCTCAGGCCGTGTGGAAACAAGGCATACATACTGACTTGTATCAAACGGCCAAGGACACGCCCATATGCCAGGCCGTGTGAAAACTGGAGGGTAAACTGACTTGGCCACATGGCCGACCACACTCCCGTGTGTCTAGGCCGTGTAACTCACTGACTTGATTTATAAGCATCATCAGGGGACACACGACCATATACCATGACCGTGTGTAGCATACGGTTGAGACACACACCCGTGTGGACAAAAATAGGCCATTTGCAAGGCCAATTTGCCACCCCAACTTCAATGTACCTACACAAGGCAAAATGTGCAATTTCCATACACAAAGGGAAGCCAAAATCAACCCTAATTCATGCAAAATTCATGCTATGCAAATACAACCATTTCACTTACTCAAATGTATACCAAAACAAACCATCTCACAAGGCATTATAAACATCTTAAAAAAGTTATTAACAACCATTTCAAATAGCCAAACACATATCAATATTAACATCATTTACAAGCCAAATCTCATGGCTGTAATCACAACCAAAATGCCACATCTAGCCTATACATGCCAAATACCATAAATGTATAATCCAAAAGTACCAACTTATATGTTTGATCGTGCGATGATGTTCCCAACGACTACCGGATCCTAGCTAGCCTTAATTCACTATAAAATATAGAAAAATAACACGAAGTCAGCTTCATAACTTAGTAAGCTCATATGTGAATAACTTGATTCATCGAATAAATGCAAATCAACCAATTACACGTGACAAAATCATATACACATTAACTATACCATGACAAAACCAATTACACATGAGTTGCAACGATTACAAAAATATAGAAATCATCAAAAATCGAGCTCAAAACACTTACCTATTAAGCTATGAAGATGTTGAACCCTAATATGCATAAAAATGGTGTTTTTCATCTTGGAATTTCGGCAATGGCAAAGAGGATGAACAAAAATCATGTTTTGTTATATTTTTATTAACTTAATTACATAATTACTTATTTACCCTTAATGAATAAACATAAAAATTTATAATGCATGTTCATTAATGTCCATTAACACTATCAATGGTCTAATATCATCATAAGGACTTTAAATTTAATTAATCATAGCAATTAAACACTTTTAACAAATAGAATGCAACTTTTGCATTTTACGCGATTTAATCTTTTTTATCAAATTAACCAACCAATCGATAAAATTAGCTCACGAAATTTTCACACATATCAAATAACATGCTGTAAATACCGAAAATAATATTAAAATAATTTTTTGACATCAGATTTGTGGTTCTGAAACCACTGTTCCGATTTAGCTAAAATTGGGTTGTTACATATAGCCCTATAAAACGACGTCATTTTGGGCTTAAGTTTCGGACGCCAAAATAGCGTCATATTGAAGCGTGACCCGAGATCTAACCCGAACCATGCAGGATCCAAGCGTTTTTGACATGGGGGCTATTTATTCTTTTGGTCCTTCCGCCTTCGCAGCTCGTTTCAATTTAGTCCATTTCCTTTTTAGTTTTTTTATTTTTTCCCTACAATTTTAACTTGTTTATGAATTGGTCCCTTGACTCAGCGCCGATCCTATGGGGAATGACGAGTGCCCTTGAGTTTGGGACAATTTCCCATTTAGTCCCTGTTTCTTTTCGCGCATTTTATTTTGGTCTTTTATTCTGTTTTATTACTTAATTAATTTATTTCTTTATAATTTTCACTTTTAATTTTGATTTTAATTTCAATTCAATCCTTATTTTATCTTATTTTACCCTTTATGGACCTTTTTATATTATATTATATTTTTATTATTATCTCCTTACCCTTTTAAACATTCAAAATTTATGTTATTTAAATTCTCCTTTTACTGTACTTTTTATTTTTAATCATTATTATCACTATAATTATTTGTTATTCATATTAATATTATGATTATTGCTATTATTATTATAAATTGACATTTTCATCATTATGGTTGCATTATTATTACTCACTAGCATAGCATCTTTATTTTATCTTTTATTTATTTGTTCATTTTTGATGTATTTATTTGCGTATCATTTTAATATCATCATTTCCTTTTTACCCATTACTATATTATTTCAATTTTGCCAACATACATACTGTATATCGTATTAACACATATTCATCCATTTTATTATTAGGCTTAGGTAAACTAAAAAGTATATCGTTTTTTTTAAAAAAAAAAAGAGTTGCATTTACTTTACCTAACGAATAAGAAATGTTAAAAAACTAAGGCAAGGTTCGTTATTTTTTGGAATTAGGGGAGCTGTGCTCCTAATTTTCGGAATATGACTTCTTTCTAAAACCGAAGTAATTGAATATCTCTTTTTTTTTTTAAAAAAAAATCTAAGTAATGATCGAGGATTTAAAACATCGTGTCCTAACTCACAAGGTATGATCTTTTCTCCTCGATTAACTTGAAATAAGACATTTGCGTGAAGATTGATTTAGGAAAGCGATATTTCAATAAATAAAAAAACATCATGAAAAGAGGGATTGTATTTTGAATTTTCTTCAAATTTTTAATTCTTGACACTAAGACATCAATTAATCAATTAGGTATCAATTTAGGGTATTATAAGGGTGTTAATCCTTTCTCGTGCGTAACCGACTCCTGAATCCATTTTCTAGATTTTGTAAACCAAAATCATCGTTTTAGTAAATCTAAACTTTTATCAAAATAATCAAATTATAAGATACTCCGATCACACTTAGTAAAAAAAATTGGTGGCAACACTTATTTTTATTTTTTAAAAATAAAAGTAGATGTAATCTTATATCCTGTGAAGCATACAAGTATTATTCCATCTCTACACCTCATTTTAATTGCGTAATTATTTTCATCTTTACATTATTATTATTATTATTATTATTATTATTATTATTATTATTATTATTATTAGCAATGTTGAAATTGTTGTGGTCTTGCCGAGAGGGGAAGCAGTGCAAGAAACAGTTGCAATGATTAATTTGATGACATATTTTTATTGCCCATATGCTGCACAATTTATGTTCTAAATATGGAATAAGCCATGTCATTGCCAGCAACAAACAAACTCTAAACGTTCAACCCACATTGTTTCAACCTTCATTTATACGTTTTCATTTTTGTTATTCTCCTTACATTTTGGCTGGATTTAATTTTTTTTTTTTTATTATAAAGAAGCTTATACTTTGGCGAATAGATAACATCCTGCAATTTTTATATAAAATAATTTGATCCAAATTTAATCCCATTCATTTGATTTTAATATCTAATTATTGTTATCACTAGACAAATCTAAAAATCATTTGGAGTAGTCCAACCTTACTCGTCTTCTTAATCAATAATAAAATATATTATTTTACTTAAATTTAATTAAAATATATACATATTAATATATTTATTTTATTTTTAATAATAAATAAATTAAAAAATTAACTCAAGTCAAATTTAAATAAACACTTTAGAACTTTTTTCAAAAATGACCGAATCGAACACCGCCCTCCTTAATGAGATTTAATATTATTTTTACTTACTGCACTTACGCCTTTTTTAATCGATTGTAATAGTAATTTATTACCGATTTATAATTTGGTAAAATATTTTGTGCTAAGAGTTAAATTATATTTTATCTTTTTACTTTTAAAATAGATAAATTAATTCCTATACATTAGATAAATAGTTTTTTGTTAAAAGTTTCATTAAGTTTTATTGTTAAAAACTAGTATGGTGACAAAATAATCGACGGTATAATGATTTGTTTTAATAATAGAAATAGATAGAATTTTTAGCGAAGGATCGATTTGCTTTTTAATTTAATATACAAAGATTAATTTGCTCATGTTTTGAATAAATAGAACAAAATACAATCGACTCTTAATACAAAGGCTTTTATAGTACTAATTAAAATATATTATGCTGAGGATTTGACCCATATAAATTACTTTTTTTTAGAATATGTGAATTTGATGTAATTTTACTATTTGTAATTATATTTATATATATTGGTTGGTTGGTTGATTTATTTCTCGTTAATTATTAATCAATAAGGATTTACGGAAAATTAATTGAATTATTTAAAATTTAATTGCACTAATATAATAAGTCACATGATAACTTATGTGTACTTTATTACATATGTGATAATTTTTTTAAAAAATTATGAACTTCTTTTGAAGCTAGTTCAATGTTTAATATATATATATATTAAAAATTTCGTGAAGTATAAGTGGATTATTCCTGAATTACCGCATTAATATTGGTAAAATTTTAACAAGATAATCATGTTTCGTGTAAAAATTACTATTTAATTAATTTTAAAAGTTAAAGGATCAAGAAAAGAATTTAGGTCAAATTAGAAAAAAAACACACGTAGTAGTAAAAGTTAAAATTATCATTATACTTGATTAATAGTGAAATAATGAAAGTAGATTATTCATTTGTTTACATTTAAGACTATTTATGTAATTTTATTAAAAATAATAAGAAAAGAAAGCATAAGAAAGTTTTAATTGACCTAACTTCAAATTTGATATTTAAAATTGGAGTCAAATGAGAGAAAAGGAAATAAGGAAAAAGAGATGAAAAAGAAATGAGAAGAATGTGGCGTGTAGTGTTTGCTTTAACGGTGTACATCATTACACGAAATCTCCACCTTTCCTTTTCCGTTTATCCTACAATCCAAAGCAACACAGCACAAATCTTTTTCTGTTTTTTTGATACAAAAGCAACGCAACCTTCCTTCTCACACTTTCAGGTTTGTGTGACTAACGCTGTCCAATTTTAAAATAATAATCACAATTTAAAATAAAATATCAAATTCGAATATTATAATTTGGAAGCATTTTTTAAAAAATTGACCCATTCGTATCATCTTTCATTCTTCAATCGGCTCAGTCTCATAAATAGTTTATTTTTAACATTTATTGGTAAATTAATCCGGATAAAAAGTGTAATAATGTGGCATTAATAATTAAAATTAAAAATATACGGTTATATTTAAAATAAAATAAAATAAAAAGAGTAAGAAATATGGAGGGTAAAAGGCAAATACTCTTGTGGCTTTTAAATAAAAAGCTATTAAGAATAAATTTATAAAATGGTTTTTAATAGTAGAAAATACGAATGAAAACTTGAGTAGTGTAATACCAAGATATATTAAGAAGCAGTTAGAATAAGGTATTTCATCATTATATTAATTTAAAAGAATAATAAAAAAAAAAAACCTATTTTGTCTATGCCTCTAATAACATGAGTATCACTAATCACCTTCCAAGGTGGCCAACAAGCTTTACTGTCTTCAATTCAGCCATGTATTACTTAATTTCTCTATCATCAAACCTTTTCATTGATTTAAACGTCAACAAGCTCAACTACTCTCCTTCTCTATTTTCTTCAAGAATTGCACAACACTTAATTTAATCTTCAAATTCTATTTATCTCAAATCAACTCAAACCATTAGTTTTATATTTTAATTTAAAAGAAATTCAGCTCTTTAAAATTAAAAATTATTTGTTGAAGTACTTTAAAATTTTAAATTAATATAGATAAAATTATACTTTCACCTTTTTAAAAATTATAAAATTTGATTTAATTCTTATTAAAATGGTGAAATTATTTTTTAAATATTGTAAAATAATTTCAACTTCCTTCAACAAAAATCACTCATAAAATGCATAAATATAATTTTTCAAGGAAGCATAAATATTTTTATTATTATATTTTTTATTTTAGGTTTTGATTTTTTTATAATCTTATTGATATTTAATTCATTCATAATATCAAATTCATCTAAAATTTATAATTTATAAATATAAAGATTATATTGGTAAAATTTTCATGAAGGTCCTTATATTAAAAGTTAAATTATATTTTGTTCTCTCTACTAAAAAATAGATGAATTAATTATATATGTTAAATTAAGGAGTAAACTAATCATTTTGTTAAAAATTTATTTATTTTTACTTTTAAATCTTGACATAATTGATGAATTAACCAAGTAGTATATGGCATATCGCGTATACCTTATATTAATATATGGGAGCTCATTATTTTGATTGTATAAATTAATAAAATTTTAAATAAAATGACCAGTTTAATCCTTACTAAAATACTATCTAACCCTTAATTCAAGTGATTCCAAAAATATAAGTAGTTTCATCACGAGTATTAATATTTATAACTTTGTATCGATATGATTACTTTGAATTTTTAAAACATTCCATTTTTATGGTATCCATATTTTGATCCCGATAATGGATATAAGGAATATAAATATATGATAAAGATATAAAAATAAAATCAAATATCACCCCTCAATGAAAAAGGAAAAAGAAAAAAGAAAATCAAAACTACCATTCCTCGTTTAAGTTAAAGTGAGACTGTCAGTTACCCCATTCTTTTCTTGGAAAAAAAGTTTGTCAGTCTCACTATATATTCCCATTTCCCTTGCTACTTTCTCCTCACTTCTCTCTCTAAAAGAAAAGAAGCGGAAAAACCAAAAAAATGGCGAAACCCCAACTTTTATTTCTATATTCCTTTTCCCTTCTCTGTCTCATATCTTTTTCCGCCGCCGATTCCTCCATCATAGACGACTTACGTCTAGCCGGTTCCAGTTTCCCGTCGGTTCATGCAAAGAAGCTGATTAGGGAGTTGAATTTGTTTCCTAAAGGGGAAGTTAATGTCGTTGACGAACATCGGGTTTCGTTGCCGGAGGGTCCCAAACTGGTGGAGAAGCGGTTCAAGTTCCCAACTTTGGAAGTGCCCGGTGGAGTTTCCGTTGAGGATTTGGGTCACTATGCTGGGTATTACAAGCTTCCTAACTCTCATGATGCCAGGTAAAAGAAGAAGAAGAAATACCATTTCTTTAATTTGGGTCATTTTCTTAGTGTCTTTCTGTTTCATTGGGTGGGGGGTTCGGAGGCCGTTGAGTTCTAGTTATTTTGGTATCTTAATTAGTGAACTCAATGAAGTGCACGATCACAATGTTTTCCAGTTTTCAGCTCCCTTCTGATGTTGCTAATTAAACTTTAAAACAGCACATGCATTCTTTATTTAATGTTCTATTATCGGTTTATACTTTATCCAGTCAATGACTTTTTTTTTTTATTATTAGTTAAAGAGGAAAATATTAGGTAGGATTTGGGAACTTTGATTTCAAAAGATGGATCTGGATTTTTGAAAATAATGTGTCTGATAAAACACATAAACATAACACCCATGATTATTTCTCAAATTCATGGAGTTTTTAGATGCTTATTTAGTGACAAGTTTGAAGTTCTTTTAGATATTTGGCGATTTTAAGTTCCAAGTTTTTATACCTTTCAAATATATTATCATATTGAATCTCAATTATTTTATTTATGCTGATCTTTCTCATAAATGTATATAGCAAATGACATCCAAATCCAAATCTTCAATTTCATCTTCCTAATCATAGCATTAATTAACTACCTTTGTAGTGCGTTAACATCTTGTTTTTGACAGAATGTTCTACTTCTTCTTCGAATCACGCAATCGCAAAAAGGACCCTGTTGTAATCTGGTTGACTGGAGGGCCAGGTTGTAGCAGTGAATTGGCTTTGTTTTATGAAAATGGCCCTTTCACAATTGCTGATAACATGTCTCTTGTTTGGAATGAGTATGGTTGGGACAAGGTACTTTTCTTCTTGATATTTTTCCCTCTCTAGCATTTGGTATTTGCGCAATTAATGATTAGTTTCTAATCTTTCTGATATTAACGTAATATTAAAAAGCTTTAACTTCGAGATACTAATGAGTGATGAACCTTTTTTTTTCCCTTATTTCTCCTATTTACCATTTTGTATTGCAGGCTTCTAACCTTCTGTATGTGGACCAACCTATTGGTACTGGCTTTAGTTACAGTTCTGACCGAAGGGACATTCGTCATAATGAAGATGAAGTTAGCAATGACCTATATGATTTCTTGCAGGTGTCTATTTATCTTGGAATATGATTGTAGCTTAAGTGTTAGCTATCTACTGAATTATTTATAGTCAATAGTGTGAAAATTTGTTGTTTTGACTGGGCTTTTTCTTTCTTTTATTATGTTAGGCATTCTTTGCAGAGCACCCTGAGTTTGCAAAGAACGACTTTTTTATAACTGGAGAATCATATGCTGGGCATTACATTCCAGCTTTTGCTGCTCGAGTCCACCGTGGAAACAAAGCCAAGGAGGGAATTCATATAAATCTAAAGGCGTGTTACTAATTATATGATCTTTTACATGTTACTTTCTAATTTCTTGAAGCTACAACTTGTATGGAATTATTTCTTTTTGCTTACTTCAACTTCAAAGTGGTTAACAGGGATTTGCTATTGGTAATGGCCTGACTGACCCTGCAATCCAGTATAAAGCTTACACAGATTATGCTTTGGACATGGGGGTAATTAAAAAGTCTGACTATGATCGTATCAACAAGCTGGTCCCAGTTTGTGAAATGGCAATAAAGCTTTGCGGTAATTTTGCATCTGAAATTGCTTTGTCTTGCCTATAACTGTATAACATTCTCTAATCTTAGCCCTGTTGTTTCAAACTTATAGCTTGGATATAGCGGTTGATGGTTTGTTAACGGTTTTTCAACTTTTTATTCTAACTTATGAATATATATCTCAGCTTAAACCATTGCTGCTTATCTCCTGAACGCTTTTTCCTTTTTGGAAATGAAAAAATTTTCAGGCACTGACGGTACAATCTCTTGCATGGCTTCATATTTTGTCTGCAATAACATATTCAATGGCATCATGGCACTTGCTGGCGATACAAATGTAAGAGACATGAATTTCCTTTTTTAAAATTTGATTTGCTGTCTTGATTGGGGAGGAGGCAAGAACCATGGCTTGTCATCTTTTTTACAATATTATTTTATTCAGTTATTTGCTTTGCTCAGGTGGCACATAAAAATTACCTTTTAATACTTGGAAACACATTGATATTATGGAATATCTGCATATATGGTTTGTGCTCACTCTTGTCTTGGTTATAATTCTTGAAAAGTAGATCATGCTTCATTTCCTAGCAGTATTGAACTATCTTTTGTATAAAATGTCTGGAGAAATGTTTTTCTGTAAACAATGGAATTTGCCTGATGGGAAAAGAAAAACAAGAGAACAGTTTTATTAGTGATAGAGTAGGGCCTGATATTGATCTTTATGTCATTGATGTTATTCTTTTCTCTAAATTTCCATGGAAAGGATACCTCAGCAATTCTTCCCATTGTTAAACAAACCTATTATGAGCTGCTGATGTGATTCTTTGAAAGAAATTTGAGATGCACTAATCTTTTCCATCTGCAGTACTATGACGTTAGAAAGAAATGTGAAGGGAGCCTTTGCTATGACTTCTCAAACATGGAGTCATTTCTGAACAAGAAATCTGTTAGGGATGCCCTTGGTGTTGGGAACATAGATTTCGTGTCCTGCAGCCCTACTGTGTATCAGGCCATGCTGGTTGACTGGATGAGGAATCTCGAAGTTGGCATTCCTGTTCTCCTCGAGGACGGAATCAAGCTTCTCGTGTATGCTGGGGAATATGATCTTATCTGCAACTGGCTTGGTAAGTATTTTCTGTTTCATGTTCTAGGGGTAAGAGCATGTCTACGTTATTTGGATTCAGGTCGAAATGTTAGATATGAGTGTCTCATATGACTATTTTTTCCACAAGTTTTTTCGCGTATTTGAAAGGTCTTTGAAAGGTCATATCCTCATAACTGTACGTTATTTGTATGGATTGGATATGAGTGTCAAACATAATTATTTCAAGAAAAACGAAGAGTTAGAGCAACACAGGAGCATATTATCGAACTAATAATTACTTGGTGATTTATAGTTGGCCATATTAATGTGCTTTAACAGGCAATTCAAGATGGGTTCATGCAATGGAATGGTCTGGTCAGAAGGAGTTTGTAGCATCTCCTGAGGTTCCTTTCATAGTAGACGGTGCAGAAGCCGGAGTCTTGAAAACTCATGGAGCTCTTGGTTTCCTTAAGGTCATCTCTCTACCAACCTATCTATTTAATCTATAGTTATTTCAATTAACTTTACAGTGGTTCTGATATAACTACATGATATTCAAACAGGTTCATGACGCGGGTCATATGGTTCCTATGGACCAGCCCAAGGCAGCATTGGAGATGCTGAAAAGGTGGACCAAGGGTACACTATCCGACGCCAGTGATTCAGAGAAACTGGTTGCCGAGATGTGAGTTCCATTACTTCAGTGCCAGAATCAAATCTTGTTAGCCTTTATAATGGGAATAAGCATAGCGTAAAATATCTGGACTTTCTGCATAGTTTCTTTGAGTACCTGTAAATATTTCCATGGGGATGCAATAGAATCCTTGTCTTCATGTTTATGTTGTTGTTGTTATTTTTTTTACCTTGAAAAGAACATTACCTACTGATATGAATCAAAGAACTTTTGTTGATAATAAATTTGGATACAAATTCGGATTTGGGTATGAATTAGGATATCTAAAATTACTTTATTTTTGAAAATTTTTATATTTAAGATATTTAACAAATTCGATTTCCAATAAATAATACATTTAATTTGGGTTCAGTAATATTTAAATTTAAATTTAATGTGAATAATAAATAGATTCAGATTTTAAATGAGTTGTTACTATCTGCCCCCGCCGGTAATCTGAGCCACTAAAGGCTGATGTATAAACCTTGACACAGCTCTTACTGGTCACAGTGGAACAATGGTAATGAAATTGGCAGAACATGCAACAACGAACTTTGTAGGATATAGTTGGCCCTGTTCACTGCTTTTGATTGAGTTAATGTTATGCTTTTGATTGAATATTAACTTAGTTAAAAAAATGAAAATATTTTATTTTATAAAGTAAATTATATTATTTTAATAATATTTTTATTATTTAATATATTTTATACGAAAGAATTTATAAATAATACAACTTGAACTCAATTTTTTTATACATTAATCAAACAACACAAGTAACAAGTGATCAAAGATAAACACAAAATTATAATTTACTAGGGTGAACGAATAGCTCCATCATCTAAACTTGTCTGTTGATAGGGCAAATTTTCAAATTAAAATTTGAAACTATTTTTAAAATATAAATTTTAAAAATAATTAAAAGGTTTAAATAATATATTTTTTTCAAAGATAATACTAAAAGAATAGTTATTTACCCAAAAATACAAGGTTTTACAAGGTTTTTTTATGAAAAAATATGAGATTAAAATTGAACCCCAAATTTGCATGACAACCATAATTTAGGATTGAAATCGATACAATTAATAATTTCAAATTTAATGAAATCTCAAATCATAGTTTCCATTATAGAAAAATTACTAGATATGTGTTCCCCAAACCGACATGACAACTGTTGATTTGATGATTCGAGATCCCGTTAAGTTTAAAACTCCCAACCGTCCCATAAATGCCAACTCTCCCTAAACCCTATAGATAACCCCAAACCCCACACCAAATCATTTTCTAAACCCCACACCAAATCATTTTCTAAACCCCTCACTCTTCCCCGTCCCCAAATCGGTAGCCACCATTAAAATATTCAAAAATGTCAAAATCACTCTTTTAAAAAATAATAAAATAAACTACCTTTAGAAACCCTAAAATCATCTAAAAAAGTACATAACTTTTCTTACAAGCCAAAAGAGATTAGATTTTGTTAAAATATGTTTTTTAATTGTAATTTATTTGACATATAACTATTTTGTTTTTTATTATGTTTTGAATTTTTATTTCCAAGTTTGGAATCTTGAAGCGATAAGCTAAGTGCCTATACAATCTATGTCAAATTAATTTAGAAATTATTTTATTAAATGATATGTTAATTTTATTTTAAAATATGATAAATAGTATGTTATTTATATTGTGATTATTATAGGTATATAGTAAGTAGTGAATAATGTAGGAATTATGTTATTATATGTTTAAATGAAATAAATATTGTTAATATACTCTAAATATTGAAATAAATTTATTGGTATATAATTTTTATATTTAATTTTTAAAGTTATAAAAAATTGGTTTAGGGTTTGAGTTTATTATGTTAAATAAACAATTGTTTTATAAAAATGTGTACTTTTAAGTACTAATTGATTTGTAAATATTTAAGTAATTATTGTGTAGTATGTTATAAAATTCAATATTATGAAATATATGTTAGGGTTTAGGATAAGGAAAATGCATTTCTAAAATGTTGGGTTTGTGCAGAACAAGTTTTGGGTATGACATTGCTTAGATTGGATCACATGTTTGATGAATTGTAGAATGCAATAAATTAACTTTATAGTTATGAGATTCTAAAAATATATTTAAATCTTTTATTGGATAATTGACTAAATAAATTGACAGGATAGTAATCGCATCCCATAACCGAAGCCAAACTAAGAATGATTTAAAGCAGATAGATGATAGAATCCATGAATATATAAACCTTTTCAGATTCGGGTATGTCTTGAACCTAAGGCCATGCACAATTTCCCTAGAGTTGATTGTTGCATTGATCGAACGGTGGTGACTAGAGATGCATATTTTTCACCTACCGTTAGGGGAGTGTACTATCACTCTTTAAGACGTCACTTTCATTCTCGGGTTACCCATTAATGGGTTGGTTGTAGTAGGGGGTATTGGACGACTCTTAACCGATGCTTGCAATGATTACATTTGAACAGCTCCTTCGGATGATAAGGGTGTGAGGTAGTTCATGCTACATACATCGTTGGACCAGTTCCCTAAAGTGTTATCAAGGTTGTGGCAAATATAGATGTGTAGTATGTTGCCCAAGCATTAATACTGAGTTTCGTTCAAACCACATTGATGCTAGATAAATCTGGCAATCGAGTTCTCAGCCATTACCTGCTTTTACTACATGACTTATCTATTGTGGGAGGATATAGCTAGGGATCTGTTATTCTGGCATAGTTATATCAGGAGATGTGCTTAGCAACGAGATCCCGTTATGCAGGAGTGAGTGGTTGTATTATATTATTGCAGACTTGGGCATTTATTAGAATGTCTTTCTTAATACCATTGTTTCATATTGTCTATAGATTCCCAGTTTCGTTATGGTTAGCATTGAATTATTTAATATATTTTGAAATCATCTATTTTATATTTATTTATAAATTTAGTGTAACATATTTAAAATGTTACTATAGTGATTGGATATTTCCACTTGGGTGCAGGAATCAAAGTAAAGAATTGGTTGTATACAGGATAGAATTGGAACATGATTCAGAGGAAGAGGTAAATATAAAATGTTTGTGTTGAATTTTTTTATGTGATTTGGGGGTTAAAAAAATTTTGGTTTACATTTTTGTTGAATGCCATATAAAGATGAAGAGGTTGATCGAATTACTCCAGCGGGATGTATGCTGAAAGTGAAATGTGGCGTAACAGTACATCACTACTTAACATGCAAGTTGTTGAATGGCATCACCCTGATCGTGTTATGCATTAGTTTGGGTTCGAGCAGATGCCCCGATTGATCTAGTCAACATGGACGATATGTATAAAGTGTCTAGGAGAAAAACAAACAATGGACTAGAGATGGAAACATCGAAATTGGAACAATCGGCGTTAATCGGTGGTGATTGGGTTCAGCAACCATGGTCGGTTCCAAGCCTCAGATAGTTATATGAATTGGTTCAGGGAAAATGTTAGATTGTTTTTATTAAATCAAGATCGTATATGAACCCGATAGAGGCGTGGTCTTGTTAGGCATGTCAGGGCACCAGCTACCGTCGGAGGGCACCACAGTACCCTAATGCACTTAACATTGATGGTTATCAGTTGTCTTTGATGTCCTTCATACAACTACAATAGACACAGCATCAAAGTCAACATTCGGGGCCTAGTGTTACGGACTTAGGATTTTTGCCTCACAATCCGTGTTGCTTTAGGCAGTTTCTTACTCTAAAAACGCCTAAGTCAGCCTAACTCCCACAATATGAGGATTCAACAGAATTCCTCTACCAAAACCCAACGCAAACGAAAGCAACTTAAAACCAACAAGATGGACGAAAAACGAAACAAGAACAAGCTACAGAAAAATAAGAATACAAGAAAGAGAGAATTTTGAGTGAATGCTTTCAAGAATTTTTATTGCTCAAAAACTCAAGTGATTTATAATGAGGGAAGAGACCTCTATTTATAGTTGAGCCTCCCCAAATCCAACGATACAGATCAAATACATTAACAGCTACGATTAAAGAGTATCTACAAATCAAATCTCTAATATTATAAAATCATATCTTCTAAGATTACATATTATATCTAAGATTGCATATCTTCGAAGATTATGTTTCCATATTTGTCAAGCGTGTATATGGACCTCTAATCTCTTCAAGCAACGGGCCAGTCCGATTGGGCCAAATGACCTCCTTCTTTCTTAATGGATCGCACAGATGTGTCATAGTTGCAAGCTCCTATGCACAACCCATGACATTCTCCCCCACCAAATCTAGCGATGCTCTCGTCGCGTCCTCCACATGGTACCGATATATCTTGTCTTGGAATTGCCATAAGGCTTCAGCGGGTTCTCAACTTGTCTCACTATCAGGAAATCCCTTCCATCGGACTAGGTATTTATGCCGCGGTCGATAGTACTTCCGTCTAACTATACGATCCGCCTCTATGTTTTTGACTTCTCGATCATAGGCAACTTTTAACCCCATTGGCGCTCGTTTGGACTTGGTTCGATTTGGGTCTTCTCTATCTTCATGGAATGGCTTAAGCATACTTATATGGAATACTAGATGGACTTTGAGCTTTTCAGGCAACTTAAGCTTGTAGGCCACATTGCCTACCTTCTTCACAACTCGAAATGGCCCTTCATATAGTCGCACAAGTCCCTTATGTAAACCATCATGTCGAAAAATCAGGTATAGTTTAGCAAGAACTAGGTCACCAACCTGAAATTGCACATCCCTTCGATTTTGATCCGCCCACTTCTTGTTGCGCTTACTTGCCTTATGTAGACAAGCTCTAGCTAGATCGATTTGTTTTTGCCAATCCCTCGCAAATCGATAAGCTGCTGGATTCAATCCCGCATAAGGAATTACAACAGTATTAGGTGTAAGTGGCTATTACCCCGTCACTATCTCGAACTGACTCTGGTTCGTTGCCCCACTTCGTTGTAAGTTGTACGAAAATTGGGCCACATCCAATAACTTCGGCCAATCCCTTTGTGTCGCACTTACATAGTGCTGAGGATACGCCTCTAATAATGCATTCACTCGTTCGATTTGTCCATCGGTTTGGGGATGCATGCTATTGGAAAAGTTCAAGTCTGAGCCTATTAACTTGAACAACTTCGTCCAAAACTGACTCGTGAATCGCCCATCTCGATCATAGATGATAAACTATGGTACTCCCCAATACGTCACCACATGTCTAAGGAACAAAGAGCTACCTCCTCATCGGGACACTCCTTGGTTGTAGGGATAAAAGTTGCATACTTCGAAAACCTGCCCACCACAACAAAAATACTCGCAAATCCATCAGACTTAGGCAAACCCAAAATAAAGTCCATGGATAAACTTTCCCATAGGCGCTCAGGAATTGCCAAGGGTTGTAACAAACCAACAGGAGCTTTCAACTCGACCTTGTCTTGTTGGCACACCAAACAAGCTTTCACATAAATCTCCACATCATCACTCATGTGAGACCAATAAAACTGATCTTCCACGAGAGCCAAAGTACGGTGTATACCTGGATGGCCAGTCCATTTGGAATCATGACATTCTTTCATAACTTCCTTTCCTAAATTCCCATATTGAGGCACATATAGACGTTGCCCTTGAGTGTATAGTAATTCTCCCTCGAGCCAAACCCTCCTCGTTCTTCTATCTTTGACAAGTTCAATCAGATTCTTTGCTGTAGGATCGTGGGATAATCCTTCTTGAATGCGCGCCAATAGGGGACTATCGAGTTGGCTTATCGTTGCAAACTCTATTTTCTGGCTAAGCGTATCAGCCATAGTGTTACCACTCCCCAGCTTGTATTCCATGCTAAAATCAAACTCCGCTAGGAAAACCTGCCAATGAGCCTGCTTGAAGGACAACTTTTTCTGGGTTCAGAAATAACTATTTACAACATTATCAGTGAATACCACGAACTTGGAACCCAGCAAATAGTGTCTCCATGTGTGTAAGCAATGCACCACCGTAGTCATCTCTTTTTCTTAGACCATGTATTTTCGTTCCGTTTCATTAAGCTTTCGGCTCTCGAAAGTAATTGGATGCCCATCTTGCATCAGCACTCCCCAAACTGTATAATCTGAAGCATCCGTGCATACCTCATACACCTTTGAAAAGTCCAAGAACACGAGTACAGGCTCACTCATCATTGCTTGCTTCACTTGGTTGAAGGCTTTCTCGCACCGAGGGTCCCAATCCCACACCTTACCCTTTTTCAACAAATCCGTCAAGGGTGCAGTGATCTTGGAATAGCCTTCAATGAAGCGACGATAATAATTTATTAATCCAAGGAAAGACCACAACTCCATCACCTTGATTGGTGGCTCCCAACTGGAAATTGCTCGAACTTTACTTGCATCCATTCGAATCCTGGCATTTCCCACAATATGACCTAGAAATGGCACATCCTGTTGAGCAAATGAGCATTTCTCCTCCTTGACATATAGATCATTTTCTCATAGAGTTTAAAACACCTCCCTCAAATATCCTACATGCTCCTCAAGCGTCTTACTATACACCACAATATCGTCAAGATAAACAACCATAAAGCGATCTAAGAAGGGTTGTAATATCTTATTTATTAGGGTGCAAAACGTGGCTGGAGCATTTGTCAACCGAATGATATCACAAGGAACTCAAAAGATTCGTTCGAGTCACACAAGCTGTCTTGGGCTCATCCCCTTCGGCTACTCTCACTTTATGTACCACGATCGTAAGTCCAACTTAGTAAACCATCTCGCGCTACCAAGTTGATCGAACAAGTCTGCAATAAGAGGAATGAGATACATGTTTTTCATAGTGGTCTTCTTTTAGAATAGTATAGGTGCACCGAATGGGGCTTTAGATGGTCTAATGAACTTGGCATCTAACAGCTTCATCAATTGCTTTCGCAATTCCTCCAACTCAGGTGAAGCCATCCGATATGATACCCTTGCTGGCGGTTCAGTACTGGGCAACAACTTAATCTTGTGGTCCACCTCCCTCTTAGGTGGCAACTTTTTTGGCAACTCCATGGGCATTACATATTGAAATGACTTCAGTAACTGTTTCACTTCCTTTGGAATTTCTTCCTCAGATTTCTCCTCCACATTGTCCCTCAAGGTAGCTAGATAGAAGACTTCATTTCTACAGATAGAAGACTTCATTTCTACATACTCCTTTGGCAAATTGGATTACCGATAATATTTTTCCCTCTATACTTCCCTTTCTTTTTATTTGCACCATATATCGACGGTTCGAATCAGATATTGTCATGTAATTCTCAGAAGGATGAATATCTGCATTAACTCAGTCAAGCAAGCTTAATCTAACAACAAAATCATAATCATCAAGTGGGATTACCTTAATAGTTACTTTACCGCTAAGTTCGAGTTCCACTCTTTTTGCCACACCCTTTATGAGAATGCTTTCCGAGTTCACCGTTTTGATTAGTTTCGAATTTTCTTCAACTTTGAGCCCAAGTTCCTTTGCCATTTCTTCAGACATGAATAAGTCAGACGTACCAATATCAACGAGTGCATTCAACCCTATGCCAGCTATGATGATGTCCACAAATATCAACCCATTACTTGTCTTCTCTTCGACATCACCTAATATTGAATTACGACTTTTAGTGTCATCTTCGGCTTCCTCGCCTGTCTTTATGGTATGAAAAGTGACTTTCTTCAGACAGACGCTCATCTTATATGGGCCTTGGCAAAGGTAGCATTTTAATGGTCCCTTCATATCCCAAGGCTTAGTTGGGCCTTTGCCATTCTTTTCTCTTGATCCTTGTCTCCCCTACCATTGCATTTGGGTCTCGACTTGGGCTTGGAAGACTCATTATTATCAAACTTTCTTCCCCCAACATCGTAGAAATTTTCTGACTCAGCCATGGCTACGATCAATTCAGTGATACCTAGGCGACTCAACTCTTGCTTAGCCCACATTTTCAGCCCATCCTCGAACTAATAGAATGATTTCTTCTCGTTCAAGTTTGAGAGTTGAAGCATACATAATCTCGAACGGTGCCTTGTTGTGCAAGCTGGCGCAACTTAGGACGAATAAAATTGCATCTTCAACTCTCTTTGGAACTCCTCCCAAGTCCCAATAGTCATTCTTCCACATTTCTCATCCGTGGACCTACGTCTCTACCACAAGAGAGCAATATCAGAAAAGTAAATTGAAGCAGTGTTTTCCATGGTGGCATCATCCTCAATACCCATTGCTCGAAAATATTACTCCAATTCCCATAGGAAGTTGTCCACTTCTCTCGCGGATCTAGCCTTCTTAAACTTCTCGGGTTTTGGAACATCCACATGATGTTGCTTTGTTCCCGAAGCCAACATCCCACTTCCCAGGATAGCTTTACAGATTGTGAGCTCCCCCTTAAGCTCAGCAATCTTCTCTTTCATGGCAGTCACCAAGGCCTCAAGAGCTTCGTCCCTCACCGTCAGTTTGTCCGAAGTGGATCTGAGAGTGTCCAACACAAACTTCTTTCTATCTTCCCTCAGTTTTTCTATAAGGATTAGAACCATTTCGAGTGATTCCTTCATGTTACCAATAGACTCCTCGAGATTAACCACTCAATTTTTCAAGCTCGACAGCATATCCCTCGATCGACTAACCTTTCTAGTCCTCCCACGGGTCTCCATTGGCTCATTTTGATCAACAACTTCTTTCAACATCTCTCAAAAGTGCTTTTAAAACTTGACTCAGATACCAACTGTCACGGACTTAGGATTTTTACCTCACAATCTGTACGGCCTTAGGCAGTTTCTTACTCCAAATTGCCTAAGTCAGCCTAACTCTCATAATATGAGGATTCAATAGAATTCCTCCACTAAAACCCAACTCAAATGAAAGCAACTCGAAACCAACAAGATGAACGAAGAACGAAACAAGAACAAGCCATAGAAAAATAAGAACACAAGAGAGAGAGAATTTTAAGTGAATGCTCTCAAGAATTCTTATTGCTCAAAAACTCAAGTGATTTACAATGAGGGGAGAGGCCTTTATTTATAGTTGAGCCTCTCCAAATCCAACGGTACATATCAAGTACATCAACGACTATGATTAAAGGGTATCTACAAATCAAATCTCTAAGATTACAAAATCATATCTTCTAAGATTACATATCATATCTAAGATTGCATATCTTCAAAGATTATATTTCCATATTTGTCAAGCTTGTAGATGGACCTTCAATCTCTTCAAGCAATGAGCCAGTTCGATTGGGCCAAATGACCTCCTTCCCTCTTGATCGATCGCACAGATATGTTATGGTTGCGGGCCCTCATGCGTAACCCATGACACTAGTAGTTACCACTTAGAGGCCTGTCCACATCAGCAGTTCGATTCAAGTGGGATATTAATTATGTTCTTCAAACAGAAGAGTAGGTGCAGGTTAAGCATACTTTGGGATATTAATTCTACTCTTCAAACAGATGCACTTTTGGGATCTAATACCAAATCTTTTAGAAAAGTTCTTAGTTTTAATGACCTAGTCGATTTTTTCGATTACAGGTCCAAATCAAGGTAGCAAGATCTATTTGTTATACCCCCATCGACCATTCAGGAAGAGGAGGAGGATAACAGGGATGAGAGTATTCCTGTTAAATGTCACGACCCTCATTCCCCTAGTTGAAGAAGGCATTTATAGTGATAAACACATCACACGACATCGTTCAATCATATCTTTAGAAATTTGTAAATGTTTAGGGTTTTGGAAATGTGTTGATACATGCAATTCATTATTATTCTATTTCTCTTTTGAGTTAATAAATTCTCTCTAGGTTTTTATTTTCAAGAATTTCTTTTGAGTTTCTTTTAAAAGAGTTTTAACAATCCTTTTAGATTGTGGGGATCATCTTTAAAATTTTTCTTGTCAAGGTTTTTATCTTGAAGGGGAAATTAGAGCTGCTTGAAGGGGGTTGTGGATTCTTTGTATTTCCAAGGCTTCTCAGGACTTCTACACGCCACGTTCCATCTTTCCATTTATTTTCTTTATTCACTTCCTTCATATTTGATTTATCATTTTATTTTTAGTTATTTATTTTAATTATTTTATCTAAATTGGATTCAATTTTGTTTCAGGTTGTGTCAAAATCCAAGTTTCTTTCCGAACGTCTAGAGGCCTAAGTCAAATCCGCAACTTTGACAAACCTTACGATTCGTGTTCGTGTTCATCCTCCTCATCCTTTATCATTTGGTATCAGATTAGGCGTTTTAGGTGTTTTTTTTTTATTTTTATAAACTGATTTCTGGAAAACGGCCTCAAAGTAATTTTTTACCCCGATAGTTTTTAGAAAAAAATATTTTTCAGTGGGTAAACGATTTTCAAATGATCTGAAATTTTACATACTATTTATTGGCACTATTTTAGAGTGTAAAAAATTATTTCCCACAAAAAAGTGATTGAAAAAAGTACAAAAAAATAAAATATGAAAAAAATAAAAAAATATTATGTGGGTTGAATTTTGTACCGAAAATTTTCAGATCAGATCTACATTTTTGGAAATTGGGAACACCTCCAACGAAGTTTGTCAAGTTGCTTCGTAATTTTTCGGGTTTTTGGGTTTCAGCAATTTTCATTGACTCTTAACTTTAAGTTTTCATTTGTTTTTACTTTTTATTTGTTCCTTTACGTATTCTAACACTTTCTTGTTTCTTGTGTTAGTAGGTTAAAGCACGTTGTATATTCCTTCCTCTGTGCAACATAATTCTTTGATGTTTAAGCCAATTTTGGACTCATAGTGCTATTAGGTTTGCTTTGATAGTTTGATTCTAATACATTCTGATTGATTGATATAGACACTTTTTAAACGACTCACAGGTTTAATTCTTACCTTATTGAGAATTTAATTTTTATTTCTGAGTGCATAACAGTGAGGTTTGCTTAATTTTTCTTTTCTTGAGTGTTGTGTCCTTTTCAGGCTTTCATTATGATTCGCAATACTAAGATTGGGAAGTTGAGAAGGGATCAAGAGGTTTAAAATGTTTGATATCAGCAACGTGACACTATTATAGACACGAGCAACAAAAATTTGGAACATTTAAGTACCAAATTTGAGAGTCGAAATCGTAATTAGAAAGATAAGGTTGATCAGTCTTGTCTTCGTGCAACTAATGCTCGACGTGTCACTTGTGAACATGATGAGACTTTGGTTAATAATGATCATATGCAACATTTTTGGCTAAACCAAATTTCAACATTCTACCATTTCGAGGGAAATATGATCCCGAAGCATATTGTGAATGGGAATTAAAAATTGAACTTATGTTTCATTACTATAAATGTTGGGAAGAGGAAAAAGTCCAATTGGTGACCATTGGATTTTCAGATTATGCATTGAATTAGTGGATTCAACTTGGAATTGATCATCAAAGAAACCGTGAAAAGGTAATTGAAACATGGGACAAGTTGAAGCAAGTGATGCAAAAATGTTAGTGCCTTTTTATTACTATAGAGAGGTCTCAAAGAGACTTCAACGCCCTGTTCAAGGTAACCAATCTGTTGATGAGTACTTTAAGGAGATAGAGATGCTTATGTAAAGAGAAAATATAAGAGAGGATGAAGAAACTACCATGGTGCAATTTGTAGATGGCTTGAATGTTTCGATAGCCAATGCTCTTAATCTTCAAACCTATATTGATCTTGAAGAAATGGTACACAAGGCAATTGAGATTGAGTAACAATTTCAGCAACATCAATCTCGTCCATTTGGCGTATCACACTATTATCGAGGTACAAGTTCAAGTTCTACGTTCAACAATTCGAAACCTTCTTATGCTATTAATACGTTGCTGCCAAAACATGCTAAGAATAAAACTTTTGAGTGGAAAAGTGGGGCTTCTACAAAACATTCTTCTACATTTTTCAAGCAGATCATTTCTACTAATTTTTCACCAAAACAACAAAGAGCTCGTGACATTGGATGTTTTACATGTAAAAGGCGTAGACACTATAGTCATGATTGTGCCAACACGAGACTTTTGTTGATCAAAGAAGATGGCAAACTTTGTGAACCGGAAAAAAATAGTAATGAGAATTTTTTTCCTTGAATCTATAAAGTTAGATGAAATAGAAACATCATGTTCTCTTACTGAGATATATTGTACTGAATTGAATATTCATAATACTTGTGAGGGGGATATGGGAAGTGAGGAAGAATCATGTGAAAAGACAAAGAGAAAAGAGACATTGAGTGATAAAAGTCTACTTAATGGTCCAAATTTGGTGAGTGAAAACTATATGAGTTAAAATTGGAGAGTTCTCAAGTGAAAAAAGAAAATAAAAGGCAAGAAAATACCCATACAAAAGTGAGGAGTGATTCTGTTTGAACTAACCCTAACTTAAATTTGTTTAATGGTGTTTCTTCATAACAAGATTTCAAGGATCCATTTACGGACTTTCAATTATATTACTCTACCATTTATAGACGATTTTACTTATGGGAAAAAGCTAAAGATTCGGGGACGAATCTTCTTGAGGAAGGGGGGAATGATGTGAGTCTTATGGCACAATTTTAGACCCATGAATGTGATGGGTTCACACTACCTCAAGGCATAATAACAATGTCAAAAGCTAAGCAAATTAAATCAGGATTCGATCAAAGATAAGATTCGAGGATGAATCTTTTTGAGGAAAGGGAGAATGATACATGCAATTCATTATTATTTTATTTCTCTTTTGAGTTAATAAATTCTCTCTGGGTTTTTCTTTTCAAGAATTTCTCTTAAGTTTCTTTTAGAAGAGTTTTAACAATCCTTTTAGATTGTGGGGATCATCTTCAAACTTTTTCTTGCCAAGGTTTCTATCTTGGAGGGGAAATTAGAGCTGCTTGAAGGGGGTTGTGGAATCTTCGTGTTTCCAAGGCTTCTTAGGACTTCTACACACCACGTTCCATCTTTCCATTTATCTTCTTTATTCACTTTCTTAATCTTTGATTTATTATTTTATTTTTAGTTATTTATTTTAATAATTTTATCTGAATTGGATTCAATTTCGTTTCAAGTTGTACCAAAATTCAAGTTTCTTTCTGAACGTCTAGAGCCCTAAGTCAAATCTATGACTTTGACAGACTTTACAATCCGCTTTTGCATCCATCCTTCTCATCCTTTATCATGTGTATTTTAGAAAACGCATTACATTTAGGGTTGATACATTATTGACTTGTTATTTTGGCTAACTTTAATAATTAACGGTAAAATTTTGGCAAAATGTGTTAAACAAGTTATACAAGTATAAGATAACCTGGGTATTTGATATCAATAACAAGTTTATATAGGTAAACAATCAAACATTTCAAAAAGCCTTTAAGATGGAATATGGTTAATATACAGAACATAAAAGCACTAAAATCAGGACCTCGATGACTGACCCATACTAATACTACGATATGGGCACTTATTCGAGTTATGATTAACCATTCGGCACAACTCATATCATTTTGGTTCATGTGACTTCCTTTCGTCCATATTCATTTTGATCCTAGTTCCTTGATTAGACATCAAGCAAATGGCATCTTGCGTCACAAGTAGACCTGATCATGGGTCGGGCTACCCGCTCAGGCCTGAAGCCCTGCCTGAAACTTGGAAGGGTTTGGATAAAAATATTAAGCCCAAAAAATAGGCTTGGTAAAAAAATTAGGCTCGTTTAAAATATGGGTCGAGCTCAAGCTTGGACTACTTTATATTATGTAACACATCAAAAAATAAAAATAAACCTATACTAAATATATAATACTACTCTAATGTAAACATTAAAATAATGCTAAAATGACTATATAAAATATTCAATAAATAAAAAATTAATTTATTAAATATTAAATTAAAAAAATTTTAAAAAATAAAATTAAAATAATATGGGGGCCTAAAATGAGCTTGGGTTAGTCTTTTACAAATATAGCCAAGCTTGGGTCAGGCCAGCCTTGGGCAAACATAAAGTATATTAATATCATGCTCAAACCCGGCCCATAAGCACCTCTAGTCGTAGGTTGGTTAAGAAAAACTCCCACAACTCCATTTTTTTTTCTATAATGGCAAAGGCAATCGATAAAATGCTTCAGTCCCTATATTGTGTCACTGCTATAAGTAATATTTGCTTATATTTTCCGTAGAGCGATGTACTATCGACCTGAACTAGGTGCTTGCATTGAGGGAAAACCCTAAGACAAGGTTGGAATGTCCATAACAGTTGACGGAAGATTTGATACCCTGATACGACTTTACCATCCTGATTGCATGGGTTGACAATCTACATTTTGACCACGGTTTTGAGGACATACTACTGCATTGCTGTCGTCCAATATTCGAGCTCATTGTATGATTCATCCCAATCACCGTACAACTCCTTCATGGCAAGTTTTTTAGCACACCATGCTTTTCTATATGAGACCTTGTATCGGTAATGGGTTTTGCACGTCTGCCTCTAACACAACAATCAAAATAGTGGATTTTGCCTCAACCAAAGGTTTGATATATTAATTGATCAGCTTCGCATCTAACTTTCAATGATATTCAATCAACCATGTCGTAGTGCAAGTATGAGGGCTTTTCATACTTTCAAATTTCCGGTAGTTGTGATTTCTTCATGAAAGATGCCTTGATCATCTATCTACAACCTTCAGATGCATTTCGAAACTTTCTCACATATAATATTAGGTTTGATATCACGACTCTATAGTTGAAAGGAACCTTTAAGTTGTATTGTTTTATTGCAGCAACACAATTTTCCTTATCATCATATTCTAGCCCAACCCTAAGCTCTTTCAATTCCTCATCATTTAAGACCTAATGGATTGGCAAAATTTCTAGGTACTTTGGGAACTTAAGTGCACGGGCAACGTCAGGGTCGACATTGTAACACCCCTAACCCGTATCCGTCTCCGAAACAGGGTTACAGAGTGTTACCAGTACATACAGAACATTTACAGATTAATCAAAACATTACTATTCACTTTTTGAGATCATATATATATAACGACCTTTATTTGGGCCCTCGAAGCCCAACATGAAGGTTAAAATCAAGTTGGAGCTCAACTGATTTCTCATAAAATTTTTCACTTAATTTTTTTTTTAAATTTTTTTTACTTGTGAACAGTACCCACACGCCCGTGTGATTAGGCCGTGTGGATTCCACACGCCCGTGTGGCTTGGGACATGCCCGTGTCCCTTGTCCATGGAGCTTTTTGTTTATGACATCATCATCAATTTAGGGGCACACGGCCACATCGCACGCCCGTGTCCTAAAGTCGTGTTCCATATAGGCTGAGACACACGGCCGTGTCTCTGCCTGTGTGGTCAATATCTAAGCTATGTTCCAAGCCTTGGTCAACCTTAATCTCTTACACACTTATACAAAATCAAAAGCATATAACATGGTATTCATTTAATGATTAAACATTCTCAATTAAACTAAAAACATAGCATTTGTATGTCATCATACATGTGTCTCTCATACTCATTTTAACTTGTCTATTATGGTACCACTTATACTTTTATACCATGATTATCATCTTACCAAATATTTTCAGCTTAATCATCAAGCATTCATATTTAAAGCTAAATCATATCTTTATAAAATACCATATTTCAGATGCACGGAATAAAATACTTGCCTTAGACATTTCAATCCAACTTCATACCCAACAAGCATCATATTGAAACTAGTCATATATATACATGTCATGATATGTATCATTCTCATACTGTTTTCTTATAAACATATATCATTTTTTTCCTCCTCCTCCTCTCCATTCCACATCCTTATTGTATATAACATTCCTGTAAGTACAATTTCACAATTTACTTATTAATGTTCACATCAAGCTATTCACACGAGTCATAATCACTCAATTATTTAAAATTCGAGCTACAGAGCTCCAAATTAAGATCGGTAAATTTTTCATGAAACTAGACTCACATATCATTCTTCCATAAAATTTTCATAATTTTTGGTTTAGCCAATTGGTACAGTTTATTCATTTAAGTTTCCCCTGTTTCACTATCTGATAGTTCTGACCTCTCTTCATTAAAAATTAATTATATCACAGTACAGAACTTGGATAATGTTTTTGTTGATTTCTATTGAAAATAAACTCATTAAGGATTCTAAGCATATAAATTTGAGCCTCTAATTAATTTTCTCCAATTTTTGGTGATTTTCCAAAGTCAAAACAGGGGAACCCGAATTCATTCTAACCTTGTCTCACAAAATTCATTATATCTCATAACTTACAACTCAATTTCTTACACCGCTTCTTCTATGAGAAACTAGACTCAATAATCTTTAACGTCATATACAATTAATTCTCTAATTCGATTTTTACAATTTATGGTGATTTTTCAAAGTCAACTTACTGCTTCTATCTAAAACTGTTTTAGTTCAAGATGTTTATTACCATTTTTCCTCTAAATTTCACAGGTCATACAATTCAGTCCTTGCTCAATTAGCCCATCTATTAAGCTAATTTTTCTCAATTAACATTTTATTCCATAATTCTAAACTATTACACAACCTTTGAAAATCATAATTTTAACACTGAACCATAATTCATAACTTTTTTCACAATTAGGTCCTAAAATCAATTTCTATTGAAATTACTTGATAAAATCATCAAACAACAAAATCAAAGCTTCAAATTCATTTTATTTCATCATAAAAAGCCAACACTTATCATTGATAGCTTTTAATTTTCTTCATAAAATCAAAAACTAATGAATAAAACACTTGGACCTAATTGTAAAAGTCACAAAAACATAAAAATCTCAAAGAGAAGGGCAAGAATTGAACTCACAGATGTCAAAGTATGAAAAACCAGCAGCTTTCAGACTTCCCATGGCATTTTTGCTGAAGAAAAATGATGATATCTCTAGATTTTTCAAATTTGTCTTGTTTTATATGTTTAATTTGCAAAATTTCCCATTTTGCCCTTGTTTCTCCTTGTCTTTTTTGCTGATTTTCTTGCCCAACCGTCCAGCCCATACAATTTGGGTCCAATTTCCTTTTAAATCCCTCCTTTTTAATCACTTAAACTATTTAATCATAATTTAATAAATTTTGCACTATTTTCAATTTAGTCCTTTTTAATTAATTGACTACCCAAACGTTAAAATTTTCTAACGAAACTTTAATACTAACTTAACAACACTCCATAAATATTTATAAAAATATTTATGGCTCGGTTTATGAATTCGAGGTCTCGATACCTCGTTTTCAACCTAATTTACCTGATTAATTCTTTTAAAATTGCAAAATTCACTAATTAAAAATAATTCTTTTAAGTTCGCGCTTGGCCTATAATTATTATTTGTTAAAATTTCTAAACTTACTTGTTGGATTTAGTGATCTCGAATCACTGTTTCCGACACCACTAAAAAATTTGGCTGTTACGGACATTCATTAAATGGTGATTAGGATCGAATCTGGTCACCATGCGACCGCCACGCTCGTAAAGTTGCAGGAAGTCATTCACAAACTAGATTTTCATCTACGTAGTCATCAACAACTTTATTGGAATTAATGTCATTGAATTCATCCACGTGAGCATTGGACTTACTCTTCCTCGGGCCCTTCCCCTTGTACATCTAGCAACCCAAAGTCGTGTTGAAAACCAACAACTAATAGTTGTATATTAGTAACCATAGCTTATGTTAGGTAATTGAATTTGTTGCTAGAAAATGACAATGCGACTCCATAATAACTGCAATCTGCTAATCTCGCATTCAAGCCGAACTCATGCCAAAATATGATTGTTTACCCATGAAGGATGTAGCTTCATCAATATTTGGGTTGAAATTTGAAGCCCATTGATTTAAAAGAGTAGCGTTAGTTACCGGAGCTGTTGATGACAACGGTTGAGTGTATGCCTTGGGAGCAGAATTATTGTCGTGTAACTACGTATACAACTCAGCAGCATGCAGGTCTCCAAAGTTGGTATATGTATATATCATTGCCTCCCCATCGTTATTGTTAAAAAGTTCCAATATTTTGTATGTCTGAGGATTGGATGCTGTAGGAAATCTATAATTCAATTTTGAAATCGCTCTTCCACAATGACAAGATAATTTTTTGTCAATTCTGTCTTTATTTCATCGAGTTTCGCAAAATTTGTAAAGCTTATGCCTACATAATGTCTGATTCAAAAATAACACCAACATCAGGATCCATACTTTGTCCATCTGATAATACTCTAGAACGACATATTTTTATGTGCTAATTGCATGTTTATTTTGAGTTTGACCCTACTAATTTGAGCTATTTATGGTCTTTTATCTTCCAGGGACTAAATTGAAGGCAAAAGGAAATTTAAGGGCAAAAAGCGCAAATTTAAAGATACAATGGGCCAACATGCAACATAGGGATAAAGGTGGTACCAAAAATGCAAGCATGGAAGACATAAGGGCTAAAGTGCAAAAGAAGAGATTTTATAGCACAAGACTCTATTTAATGTTTAATTATATCAGGATAATTATTAAGGATTATTATTTAGATTTAATTTTAAGATTTATTTTCATTTATCTTTAATTATCTTTATTTATTTGTATTTATTTTTTAGAATTTAATTAGGAATAGACTAGGTTTCTTAGTACTATAAATAGGGGATGGAGTGACACAAATTGCACTCATCTTTTCTGTAAACACTCTCTCCCCATAAAGTTTAGCCTTTTTGTTCTTTCCATATTTTCTTTCAATAAAAATTCCATTCCCATTATATTTATTTATTTTTCCCCAAAAATCATGAGCCACTGAATCTATCTAGCCAAAGGTTGTCAAAAAAAATCCCCAAAAGGGTTCTTGAGGCTTAGAATCCGTACTTAGCCTTCTCGACGAATATTCATCGTTTCTTCGCATTATAGGGCTTACTCTTCTGTCCATGTCCCTTAGAAAGTGATCTTTTCAACGTATACAAAGGCGACTGCTTTGTGTGTTTTGGAAAGGTTGCACAGTCCATTCGTTAACTTACTGCGTCAGTGGTTGACAAGCCTGAAAGACAAAATGGCGTGGGATTCGCCATTGAGAAGTGATGATCTAGCATAAGATGATCCCACAGAAGCGGTTGTTGGCTAGAGTCAGGTTCCGCTAAATTGTAAGTCTAAATTCTTAGAGCTGGTGGTCGTAGGCGTCCTCTTCCACTATAACTGGCTTATTCTGTTTGAGAAGGAGCACTTAAAAGCCGAGGATTGAACCCAAGGCAGATCGAGACAACCGAAGGCTAGAATCTCTCCATAAGAACAATTTTCCTCAACTCTATTTATTTCTATTATTTTTATTTTAATTTTTGAAATTCTAGTCAAACCTTTTAATTATGTTTTATTTTTCCATATCAAAGCTTTTAATTTTGTTTTTTTTTTTCAAATTTTTCAGGTATGCAAGTTTTCTTGGGCATGATTCTGACCAGGATTTCGAGGAACAAGCAATTGTGCAAATCCAATCCCTGAAGATTTGACCCTACTTCCCTTATACTATTATTTTTATTATTTTTAATTATTTTTAATATTTTATAGGGATAGGATATTTTTGGTGCTCTCAACGATTGCATCACCATCATAATAGATGAATGTTCTGATCTGGTTGTTCATCTTTAATATAATTGCAATTTAAATTAATGTAGTTGTTAACAAACCCTAATAAGACTAATACCCTCTATATTTTAAGTTTCATTGAATTAACAAATGAGTTCAGTTATAATACAAAATAATTAAAATATGGATGCAAACATGACATTAAAACTTCAACACAGGTTCCATATCATATAATAAAAAGACCAACTTCATACAATAACAGGGCCAAATTTTTCGATATAAGATAATACATATTAAACATTGACCCTAGTTTCCTAGACCTTAATTACATAAACCCCTCACCATATGCACATCCATCATTATTTGGTTTAATCTCCCTACAAAGCTTAGGAATGGAGTCGACAAAATTGTTCAGAGACCCTCTGATATCTAAATTGCTCATCCATGGAAAATAATGAGGATTTGGATTTCACCTAAGGATATGGTTACCCATAATCAGGTTGAAAGTTCTCTTTGCACTATCTTTGGCGATGGCCTTCACAAATTATTTGATTTAGATCTCATACCATTTTGTTCTATTTTTCCTATTGGAAGATATCATCAACCACAGACTATATGTTTGACGTATATAAATGTTTCTCTTAGGAAACAATATTTTTGAACTTCCCACCTAAGACCATTATAACATAACCAAATTAACTCATACATAATGAGGTTGATAGCAATTATGTGGGCAACAACGCAATCATTGTTTGGGTCCATCCTAAAATTTCTTAATTTTTCTACTAAATTGTCAACAACCTCTTGTTGCTATTCAATTCTTATCTTTTTTGCAATTCAGATAATCCTAATTGTTTTTCTTTGCACAAAAGATTTATAAAACATTGTATTTATTAAAATATATACCCTAACCCTAAACCATTTGATCATTTCAAATTAATCATATTTCATAAATTCTAAACCCTACTATCTTATGTCACAAACGAATTCACATAATGTCATTTTATTCTATTAAGTAAACTATATAACCATAATATAATTATATTACAAAGTTTTCTTACCTTTTATCTTGGAACTTTCTCCTTTTAACTTTGATCATGAGAAAAGATAGTACTTCACCAATTAATACAATGATAACCAACTAATCTATAGTATTTAGATTTTCTTATATTACCTAGGTATATTAAATTTTTTCTATATAATTTGGAAAATAAAGCCTAAATAACATTTGTAATTTTCCATATTTTTACTTTAATAATTTGATTTCTTCTAAAAAATAAAATATTTAAAATTGATATATCATTGTAGCATTTACAATTTCATATATTTTCTACATAAATTATTTTCTTTTCTTGAAAAGAAGTTAAAAACATTTACAATTTAAACTAGTGACTAGTTTTCGACACTGAAAATATTAACCTTCCTTCTCTAAGGAAAATTATCTTCTAATAAATTTAAAAACTTTAATAACCACATGTTTTTTCCTTTCACTTTAACTTTTTTTTTTCAAAAACAACCATCAATTATTTTTTTCAAACTGATACAAAATGGTCCCAAAAAAATTAGAGATTTTAAGGATCTCTGTGTCTGATAGATTTAGGAATCTGAACCTTTAGTCATGTTAGTGCAGGGGAGCAAAGATTTCCTACTACCAATTTGGACTCCCTAGGTAGCAAGGAATCTCTGTCCCTTATACTAAGACATGAGAAAACATGTATTATCTGAAGTCTCAATAAATCATGTGCATCGATTTTAACCACAAATCAACAGTGGTCATGTCGATTTGAATTCAATTTTCATCTATAATTATTATTTTTGTATTGTATAAGCCCAATTCTACCCGGGCCTATTAAAACCGAAACATAACCTATCACAATAAAACAAAGCCCAAAAATTTAAAAAACCCTAGCCCACAAAACTTTTCAGCAAAGAGGGATCTGCCGCCTCCCTTCAGCCACCGCTACCCACGTTTGCCTCCACTACTCACGTTCTCCATCACCATGCACTCACGCATCACGCTACCCACGTTCACCATACCTGCAACGAATAGAAGCAATAAATAGTTGTAAATATGGCTATAAAAAGCCACAAATATTCACTGTATTTTTTTACGAACTCAATACAAAAAACACACAATCAATATTAAAAATACTCGGATCTTTGGATTCAAATACACGCAACCAATACAAAAGAAAAATCCGAAGCAAAGAGGTGATTTCATTTTTTTATTTTCTTTCTCATTTTTCGATTTTTTCCCTTTCTTTTATAAAGATATATAATAATAAAAGAAGAAGAAGAGGCTTACCCTTGTTAATCGCCAAAAAATCGGTGAATTTTGGAGTTCCGACCGCTATGCATGGCGGTCGAGGGTGGCGGAGCCCGCAGCGGCACTTGGCCGGAGTTAGGCCAGACTTGGAGAGGGAAGAAGAGAGTTCAAAGTTTTTTTTTTTTTGAAGTTTTTTAAAAAAACAAAGATAGAATGAATTTTTTTTGCAAAAAAATGTGACTTAAATAGTAAATTAAAACGGCGTCATTTTGGTCTAAGCTCATAAGCCTTAAAACGACGTTGTTTTGCCCTTGTCCGACCCGATCCGACCTGACCCGCCTCAGGATCCTCGTGTTTTTAAGTAGAAGGGCTAATTGCACTTTTAACCCTTTCGTTTTTTTATGGTTTTGCAATTAAGTTTCTTTTATTTCTAATTTTTTCCCTGGAAGTTTGCTTTGATTTCATTTTAGCCCTGTGTAAAGTGCTGCGTTTTAAAGGGTGAGGATATTTTCTCCTTTAGTCCCTCCTTGTTATTTGCGCACTCGATTAGATCCTTTTCTCTTTTATTTATTTCCAGATTTGCCCCAAACTTTTGTTTTAAGTTCAATTAAGTTTTTTTTTTGTTTTTTCGGTTATTTTATTAAATTAATTAATTTTATTATTATTTTTTACTATTATTATTTATCATCATTATTATTATTACTATTATTATTATTTTACTATCATTTATATTCTTTTTATTATTATTATTATTATTACTATTACTATTATTTTTATTTTTATTTTTATTACTATTACCATTATTATTATTATTACTATTATTATTATTATTATTATTATTATTATTATTATTATTATTACGATTTCTATTATTATTATTATTATTGTTATTATTATCATTATAATATTATTATTATTACTATTATTTTTATTATCATTATTATTTTTAAAACCATTTCATCCAATGTTTTTTATTCATATGTTTATTTGCTTATTCTCAATTTAAATTAAATTTTCACTAGAATTTTCTTTGTTATTTCATTTATTATTCCTTTATTATTTTATTTATTTATTTCATTTTTATTTTGTTTTTGTTCTCATTATTATTATTATTATTATTATTATTATTATTATTATTATATATTTGTTTATTCATTTATGTCTTTATATATACGCAAGTTTATGTTATTCGTTATTATTATTGTATTTATATTATTATCTTCGTTATTATTATTTTATTACACATATTGGCATCGCAATTCATCTTCACCTTTTATCAAAAATCGTAAAATTTTGTTTTTTTTAAATAAGTAATTTTTCGTATTTCGAAATTTGAAAAGTCGTTCCCTAACTTACGGGGTTTCGATTTTCTAGATAAATCAGACCAAATGAATGTTTTAAAATTTTTAATATTCTCGTGAATTAGGAAAAGATCGTGTTCTAACTTACGAAATATGATTTCTTTCTAAAACCGAGATAGTCAAATTTCTTTAAAATAAATAAAATTTTTGGGGTTTATTCTCATTTCGAGGATTTAAGACATTGTGTCCTAACTTACGGGATGTAATTTTTTTCTCGATTAAAGTAAAATATGCCATTTTCTCGAAAAATTTTTAATTAAATTATATTTTAACAAAGGATCGTATTTTTTTAAAAATCTTTTCAAATTCTTAATTCTCGACACTAAAACATTAATTAATCAATTAGGTGCCAATTTTGGGCGTATCGAGGGTGCTAATCTCTCCTCGTGCTTAACCGACTCCCAAACCCGTTTTCTGGACTTTGTAGACCAAAAATCATCGTTTTAATAAATTTAATTTTTTATTAAAATAATTAAATTACGAGTTGATCCAATCACACCTAAATAAAAAAAGATTGATGGAGACTCCTATTTTTTATTTTCATTTTCAAAATAATAAGTGAGTCTTTTTTCCTTCAAAATGGTTTCCACATGTATTATTCCAAAAAAACCCTTCATATTTTGAATTTTTAAAGTTACACGATCGAAACTCAAAATAGGCAAGACTCTCATACAAAACGCTTGTGTTGCACGCAGGTGTGTTTAAAATTTTAAAAAATTAAAATACTAATAATAAATGGTCAAAATGCGATTTCATAAAAAGGAAAGAACAGAACAGAAATTGAACGTCGATAATTTCTCTTGCAATGGCAACAATCAGGGCATCACCGTCGACCTCCTCCGCCACCACCACCCTTACCATCGACAACAAATCGGCTGCCTCATCCTCCTCGTCGCAACCTCAAGAAGCCCTCGTCCTCGAACTTCGCCCTAGGAAAAAGAGAGTTACCTGGAAAGAAGGAACCGTTGACAACGAATTCATGAACAAGAAGAGCTCCAAGATCTGCTGCATTTACCACAAAGAAAAGCCCTTCGATGAAGACGACAGTGATGATGATTGCAATGATCATCATCACCATCCATCCCACGGCAACGATTTCTCCAACGATGGCCGCAGGCTCAACCCTAGCAATAGCACCTAATTTTTTTGTTTTGAAATATGGGTTTACTACCCTTTATTATTGATGTAATGAACAAATTTGATGAAATTCTATATCGGTTCTATATATTTCCTATATTTCTTTTTATATATGTGTGTGTTGCTTTGGGAAATGATTTATTTTGTTTCGGAAAAATATATGCAACTGTTATGATTAATTAGCATGTGACAGCTAAAGTTGAACTTAACCTAAGTTATTGCCATCAAGAATTAATGTTTTGCCTAGTATTTGGGGGATAACTTTGAGAGATTGTGTGCTTCTAAATTATGTTTTGCGGATTTCAACTAGGTGTAAGTGTTAGATATAACTATGTGTCCTACATGTTTAGCCTTTTCTGTGTATTTGGAGAGTCAGGTCTTTAGCTATGTCCAAATGTATCGGAAATGGGTGTTGTAAGTGGATACTTAAAGAAAATTAACGAGTCGGAGTAAAATATTTTCTTTTTTCTACCAGTTGATGAGATGATCCAAGAATTCCAGAATCAAGAGAGTAAGGTATGCTTCATACCTCCATTTACTTTGTTTTGTAAGCAGGTTTGATATTTGCTTCATTGATACCTATTATAACAAATGTAACTCTAATTTGCCTTCATTGTTTTGACTCGGAATGGAAATATTGAGATAGAGAGAACTACTATCCTTAGTTAACTGTTGATAGGGAGATGGAGAATCGAATTAGGAACAGCAATTAACCATCATGAAATATTGATTCCGTTTTTGTTTACAAATGCATCAAGCCACGAATCAAAGACTTTTGATGTTGGGCATATGTCATTTTTGGATGTTTGCTAACTTGGGAATGCAGTTTTCCTTGGTGTGAGTGTCTGTTCATCTATTTCTTTTCTAATGATCTTGGTGTTTCCCTTTGCATTAGCTTCTTTTGTCTGTTGTTGCTATTGCTGTATTGGCACAGTTTACTTATGTATTGTTGGATGGGCGGGAGGGGGTTCTAACGAGTTTGAGGGTTGGTGAGAAGTCTGTGAAGGGCCGGGAGGGAGGAGATTTGGAGATCGGGGAGGGAACAGGGGACACCAAGTAAAACCTTTGTTAGCTATTGATGCTGGAAATATGAAGCATTTCCACAAAACAGATTAAACTGAGTTATAGGAAGCATACCCTTTACTCTCTTGATGCAGGAATTCTTGGAAAAGCTTAACTAAGCAGCATGCTAAGTGAAAAAATGGAAAGTTGCCTGATATTGTTTTTGAGCTTAATGGAAATACTGAGACAGATGGCAATTATCCTAGTTAGCTGCAATTACGATAGTGGGGGAATCAAATTATGAACATGTGATTAACCACTAACAATCGTTAAATGTTGATTCCATTAAGCCACGTCCGATTTTCTACAGTTGGATTCATAATGGCCTCAAATTTGGATGTTGCCTTGCTTGTGATTACGGTTTTCCTTGGTGTCAGTTTCTGTTCATCTAGTCCTTGTTTGCCTCTTATTTTTTCCCTTTGCTTTATCATCTGATTTCTGTTCTTGCTATTGCTGCAGTATGGTTTACTTATTTCTTGTGTGTGTGGTTTAGTCTAAAGGGTTTGGGGGTGGGCGAGAAAAATGGAGACGTGGGAGGAGATTTGGAAATCAGAGAAGGGAATGAGAATGTGGTGTCAGGAATGGGGTCAGCTACGAGGGAGAAGTTAGAAAGAGAGAGAGATCGTTCAAAACCAAAAAGGAGAGTTGAGAGGTGCGCAGCTCTCGTTCAAAACCAAAAAGGAGAGTTGAGAGGTGCGCAGCTCTTAAATTGACCGGATATGTGTCGGGCATGAGCTCTTGAATAAAAATGAAGAGGGAAAGCAACATAATTTATCACTTCTGTCTCTCAATCTTCTGATTTCTCTTCCTCAGTTATCTTGAATATGCCTCAATGTTTGGATTCTAATAAGTCAGTGGAAACTACTTGAATGGCTACCATCGGTTTTCCTGGTTCGGATGACTCCAACAAACAACTCTGAAATTGCTTTATCTTAGGATGAAGCTGCCAGCAAGATGCGTGGTGGAAAGCCATCTTGAATATGAATCGGTAACAATTACTTCAATGGCTTTTGAAGACTCCATGACTGCCTCAAACAGGTCTGTGCCATTGCTTTAGCTTATGGTGAGGCTGTCAGCACAATGTATGATGAAGAATGCATCTTGAATGTACCATATATTTCAGATTCTGATTAGGTGGCAGCTACTTCAATGGCGACTACAATTTGTGGTGGAAGAAATAATGTATGGGGAGGTGGACATATATATGTATATATATATTTCACATTCATATTTGTATATTATATTAAATTTTTATTTTTATAATTTTATATACTTGTATCATATTTGTGTTATTTTTATTGGTCGTATTTTGTATGGTGTTCTAATTATTTATGGTAAAAAAATTTCAAGCTAGATTTTCAAGTCAACTAAAAAAATTAAAAATTTAACTTTTGACTTTTCAAAAGCCAGTTTGGGTGACAAATTATAAATTTGCGATTGATTTATATTAACTAAAAAGATAAATATGATATAGATTAACTATAAAAGATAAATTAAGCTTTACAAATAATTTATATTAATTTTTAAAAATATTTAAAATTTATATTATATATACCATGATATTAACAATGAGTTATCAAAATTATTTTTTATATTTGTATTATAACTTAAGTTGAATATTTATTAATACTAAAATAATAATAACTTAGCATCGTGCTAATAATAACATGTGAAAATGATAATACTTTACATTTGACTCAATTATAATTTTTATTGTAATTAATTATATCTTAAGTTTATATATTTTATATACCATAATATTAATAAATTTAAGTTTATATATTTCATGTATTACCTATATCATAATATTGATTATTTAATAATTTAATTATAATTTAAGTTTATATATTTCATATATATTATAATATTAAAGAAATTAAATATCATTTAAATACATATTTTCTACTTTACAATATGTTTAAAATAGATATTTTATCTTTTAAAAAATACTTTTTAACAACAATGATAAACATTACTAAACTTTTAAAAAGTATTTTTCAAAAATAATTTTTCACAATATTTTTCAACCTCAATGATAAACTAACCCTTAGTCTACCTTAAAATCTTAATTAAAGAAAATATCGGCAAGTTGACATAATTGAAGCATACAGATTTTGGTTGATTTTTGTAAGGTTAGAATGTGTTTCAAGTTGTTAAACTCTTATTCCCATGCAATACAAAAACAAATCTTTGAATTTGTATAAAGAAATTGATTGACCCATTCAAACAATTCAATGATTAGAAAAGGAATATAACATAGAAGCCCAGTCTCACATTGAATGTATTCCCATGATGAAGAACATCCAATTAGAATCTCAAAATCCCTTTGAACATTCAAATTGATTTCAATCCCAACGCTCTTCTCTGTCGTCTCCGTAGCCTTTTCAGCTCGACCTTTGACTTGGTTCCCGAATTCATTAGTTTCAGAGTATTAGATGATTCAAAGAATGCTAAAGCCAACCAGCCTAGCTACACTGAAGCTGAATCAGTCCAAGTGACTATATAATGGTTTCAGAATTGTCATGAGCCGTCAATGTGTTATTCTGTTGTGATTGGTTATTCATTTTCCCATTCTGCTATCATGCTTGTGATTTCATTTTGTTATTATTTGTTTGTATGTGTTGTTGTGGTCTTATATAAACCCTGCTTGCTGTCTTTTGAATATATGGAATAATTACTCTCTTCTTCAATACTATTCTATTTTTCTCCCTTTTGAATCTTTCCGTTTTGGTATTAGAGCCAGGATCCGGCGACCGGTGATCAATTCCGTCCTTGTCAATCATGGAATCCTCTGAATCTGAAGGAGAGGAACAATCTCCCACAGAGGTTAATGGCCAGCCTTCATCGAAAGCTACTCCCACCACCAGTATTTTTGCATCAAAGAAAATATCTACTTTGGTTGATGAGAGTAGCTTCTTAGCATGGAAACAGCATGTGCTTCTTGTGACCAAAACACATGGACAGCAGAAGTATATTGATGGCACTATCTCTATTCCTCCTTGGATGATTACTAATGAAGAAAAACAGTTTGAAAAACCCTGCATTCATTTATTATGAACAGCACGATTCTCATTAATTTAATTCCTAACATAATTTGGTACTACATTTTTATAATGTTATTAGTTATACTAAATAATTAATATTGTTAATTTTCTATTGTAATGATACGTGATTATTGATTATATATCAATTGAATGCTCTATGAGTCATTTTTGAATTTTCTTATTTTAACAATTTTGATCCTTATATTATGCTAAATTTATAGATTAAATTCATATATTTTAATTTTTAACATAAATTAATTCTTCTAGTTTTATATTATTAGTCGTTAGTCTAAATAATTAATATATGATTAATATGGTTAATTATTTTAACTACAATGTAAATACATTTTTACTTAAGAATATTAATTTAATGATAAATTATCATGACAAATTTTAAATTTTAAAAATAAAAAAATTAAAATTTTAAAATAAAAATAAAAATAATAAAACTAAAATTTAAATTTATAAAATACATAAAAACCTACCCTATCAAATTTAAATTTACAAATACCCCACTAAAGATACAAAATATACACAAGTGCAGGAACTGTTACAACCTATTGAACCTTTAAGTCATACCAAAAGTATAATGTACCTCAATTTTCAAATGATTCCAGGTTTCGTTTGAGTGTAAAAAGGCAACCCAGTTTCTCCATTTCCACCAATGAATCGCTCATCCTCATCACTAAAATAATTGCCTTTTCTTGTCATCTTTCTTCTTCTCCTTTTCCTCCGCCATCTCCTCCGCCGTCCCATCCACCACTGACGCCCAATTCTCCTCTTCAAATCCCTCTCCACCCTCTGATTTTTCCTCTCCCGGATCCCCACCGTCCTCCCTCTTCTCTCCACCGCCGCCACCTCTCCGCCCTTTCTTTGGCACCGGCCTCTCCCTTGGCCCCAACCGATTCTTTGGACACTCATAAGATAAATGCCAACCAACCCGACATTCCTAACATCTAGACTTATCCTTATAAACCCTTTTCTTAAAAAACTCCGGGGCTCGTCCATTATCTACAGCGACGGAAGCGCTGAGGATTTTGCCGTTGAGTATTTTCCCGTGCATGACACTCTCCGCGGATAGCGCGTCCTCGCGGAGAACGAACTGACGAAGGCAACCCCCTTTGAATTCCTTGTGGTGCAGTTTTTGAGGACTGTTACGCAGGCGATTTTGCCGAAGGTAGAGAAGAAAGTGTGGAGGTCTTAGTTTGTGAGGGAGTAGTCAAGGTTGGAGACGTGAAGTGTTGATTTCGATGGGGCCAGACCACCGGATCCGCCGCCACCGCCAGTGGATTTGGAGGTGGCTTGAATGGGATTATAGGAGGAGGATGACGGTGGGGCGACGGCGGAGGAGTAGCGGAAATAAAAGGTTTCGTCTTCGTCACTATGGCGTTTTTGGTGGTCTTCTTTTCATTTTCTTTAATTTGGAAATTCTAAACGGGAAAGCTGTTAGTATATACTACTAAACTTGTTAAAAATATTAATGTATATTTACCCTATGGTCCTTAAACTTTAAGTCGCGTATTATTCAGATCCAAAATTCAAAAATCTATTTCCAAGGAAGTCTAATAATACGCGACTTCCTTCCAGCACATGAATCAGTGGCTTCTTGAAAAGCCAAAATCTATCTGCAATTTCTTGAACTCAGAAAGCTTGTGAAGGATATTTGCATCCATTCTCTTCATTTTATACCATTATGGTTATAACTTTGCAGCAATCTCCTCACCTGCAACATGCTGTTGGAACTCAAGGGACATCAAAGCAACATGCTACCACGATAATACTTGAAAAAAAGGAGATTTTGATGGGAACTATGAAGGGGGAAACTGGGTATTTATTCAAGCTAAGTCGATGACCAAATATCTAACCAGAAAGTGGAGTTCCATTCATGAAGAAGACAAAAGGAGAAGAAATGGATAGAAGAGTGTGTAAGGATTGAGTGTTCACCGCAAGTAACAAGTATTTATGAAATTAGTTTTAGAGAAATTGAGGTTAGGAATTTCGTTATTTTCTTGTGAAGGAAGAAAACTGTAATATTACAAAGCAGTTTCATTTATTATTATTATTATTCTGGCCTTTAAAATATGAAAAGGAATAATTGTTTCAAAGTCCCCCTACTTTGATTGAATGAGTTCTTTTCCTAACACAATGCCACATGACTCGTGATTGGGCTACGCGTTAAGTGAGGTTAGAATTTAACATTGTTAATGAGAGATACCATATTGATAGATGTAACAAAAATATAGATACCATATTGAACAAATTGAAAGTACATGTACTACATTGATAATTATTATCCCTTATAATTAGTTCAACATGTATTTACATTTTACACCCATTGTAATTGAATTCTATGAAACTTTCCAAAAAAATTTACCACATTATTATATGAATACTGAAATACATATGATTGATTACAAACTTATTTTTTCCCATTAATTAAGTCTACCTCATACTTCATATCTATTCCTCTTATTATTTGAGTTATAATACTCAGCGCTTTGAAGTAGTTTTAGCAGAGAAAATTGAATTTCCATTGTTGACATAGTTTCATAATATTGTTTTGAATTTATTTGCATCTTCGCTTAATCAACTTCCATTTTCATGTTCTACTTTTTCATTTCTCATCATCATGATTACAACATAAATGAGAAAGTGTTAATTAGGGAGTATGAAGTGCAATCTTACATTATATAATAGATTTGTAACATAAATGTGGTTCTAGATTTCCTTAATCCTTATTATATCAACAACAACGAAATAGGAAGAAGTTTAATTTTGCATTAAAACTTACATGTTGGTATTCCTCACAAAATAACCAACCAGCACTTTGAATAAAGTATTTATGCTACTATTCCGATACAACGAAAGGTTTAGATTAACATATAATTTCACCTTCTTCAATCTCTTCATCACGTGTTTGATGAACAACCCCAGTCCCAGGTGATGAAGAAGATCCAATCAGAATCTCAAATTCCCTCTCAGCTTCCCAATTGATCTCAATCCGAGCCGTGTTTTTCATGTTCTGTAATGCAATTCGAGCGGCTTTTCTGTCTCTTTCCCGTTGCTTTTTGAACTTCAACAACTCAGCTTCCAGCACCGACTTTTCGTCAACTAGTCTTCGTTCGAATCTTTCCTTTTCTTGTTTCAACTTTCTTGGATCAGCATTCTCGCCCTCACCTTTCATCTTCTGCTGAGCTTTGAAGATGGTGTCTGCAAAACGACACTTCAGCATTGCCGCCCGTAGGGCCTTGGGGTTTGATGTTGTAAACCCTAGACCTACGCCCTCTGCTTTGGGTGCAATATCTGTTGAAAACCTCAGGCCTTTTGCCGTTTGCTGTCTCTTCTCCGACGAAATACGGGTGACGACTGCCGTCTCTGCAATATTATCGATAAGGGTTAGATCATATAATCTTTGAAATTTCAAAATCCAAGAGGTTATCAAAAACTCCTCGACGTACCTAGGGTTGGATGTTGCATGAGGGTTTTCACTACGGCCGAACACTGCGGACTGTCCACTACCGTCTTCGGCCTCTTCTCCGGCGGGCCACCGTCTAAAACCTCTGCTTCTAATCGGCGCTTGGAAGCAATTGGTGCTGAATTCTCTTTTGAAAATCGGAACTTGAGAGAATGTTTTACTGGAATCATTTCAAACCTTATTTCTTGATTTCAGAAAAGCTGAAAGCTTAATGAGGTGTGTGCTTGGAATGGGTTCTCCGACGAAAAAACACTAAAATTTTATGTGAATGAAAGAAGAAGAAGCAGTAAATAAAAGAGAGTAATGAGCAAGAATGTTAATCACTACTTACTGAGACGTTCTAATTTGGGTAAGTCGGTCTTGATTTATATATATATTTAAAAAAGTAAAATAAAAGAAATAAAATGAGAGGAAAATAATTTTGTAAAATAGAAAGCGGATAAAACAATGAAAATAATTTTATATAAGTGAAAAGGTTAAATTACTAATTCAATTTGAATAATACATGGCGTTTATTATACCTATTGTAATTAAAACAAACATTAAAATAATTCTAATAAGTTATTAAAATCTAAAAGATATTTAAAATTGTAAAGAAGAAAATCTAAAAAAAAAAAATATTTCCATTATCGCGATTGTCATCATCATCTAAACCAAACCAAAGTTTCTACTTCCTAAATCTTCAATTATAGTTTCCATTTTTGCCTTAATTTTACCCATCATTTTAGTTCCTTACATCTAAAAATTTGATCCTACAGGAAGTCAAATGGCGTCAAGAACAATTGCTTAAGATATGATCACTCTTCGAAGCTTAGCAGCGATCAATCAGCAAGATTTTGTGTAGCCATAGAGGAGTTCATATCCAGAAGAGAAGTGAAGAAATGGTTTCAAGAAGAAGGTGTTAATTAATCCTTCATTACCAATCTTCTATTAATCACTTTAAAACATTTTGAAAATGAAATTGTTTGAAAAAGAAATAGGGTCGTAATGGTGGTCATGACCAAGTCAACCAACCCTTGATGTCCACCTGAGGTGGAATTTCAGACATGTTTTTTTTTTTAAATATATTTTTATGAACTTTTACAATTTTTAAAATATTTTAATAATTTTTAACACTTAAGATTTTTTTTTTACAATAGGTATAATTAATTTATAATAAATATTTGTAATGTTTTAAAATTGGATATAATCCCTGGAGTGGATGGTTGTTGATTTGTAATGAAGTTGGTTTATCCCATTGCATTCGCTTCTTTGATCTGTTGTTGACACTGGCTGAGTTTAGTTATGTATTGTTGGAGGCTGGAGGGGGTTATGTATCTGTTATTATGCTTTCCCACCTTCTTACTTTTTTCTTTCTTATTTCTGTAATCAAATTAATACTCAACACACATTATTCAATTTCCGTTTTTCACATTATTTAAAAAAACCATCTATGATATCATTTTTAATGTATGTATGCATTTTTATTTTTATTATATTTTTGTATCACATTTTACTTATATTTAATTATTTTGTCACGACTAACAAAAAATTTGGCCCATTCTAAAATATTAATTCATGTTTAAATGCTTAAATCCGCAAGTACCAATTGTAATTATACATACTTGAAGTCATAAGTTTCCTATTAAGTTACCTCAACTTAAGGTAAGTGAGAATACAACTACTCATGTCTCGGATCATTCATCCAGATTCGAAGCCTCATCCGAAAAATGGAAGATTTGAACAAAAAAATACAAAGCTCAAAAAATAGACTTTGATAAAATTTAAGGCCCATTTTCTATATGAATTGAGTCTTGGGTAAGAATTTTTGGGCCAAGCTAAGCCCAAATATATTAATTATATATTTTAAAAATTATATATTTATATTCATATTTATATTGAATCACTAACTCAACAACAATTAAACACTTTACCCAAAACCGAAAAAAAAATTTATTCAACTAAATAATCCAACTTAAAGTATAAAATTTTAAAAATCATATTTTCTTTTTGAAAAGAATCACTGGATCTTTATTCAAAATAGGCCCAAAACAAACCCAACAAAACCAAAATAAACAAACAAATAGCAAAACATAAAGGGTCCAAAACCAAGCCCAAAACAAACAAAACAAAATGAAAAAACAAAGAAATCAGCCCAAAGAAAGATCCAGCATAAGAAACGACCGGGAAGCTCTAGAGACTTCTGAGTCGCAGCTGTACTCCATTTGATAACCCCTTCTTGAAAATAGCAAACCGAATGGGAAACAACAAACTACTTCATAATTATCTGCCATCAAATCTATCAAATTACAATTTATTTCCATTAAAACTCTTTTGAATACACCAACCTTCTTGAATACTCCAACCATCAAATTAATTCAAAATCCCTTCCATTCTCTTCTTCAACTCTCCGACCCTTTGTCTTTCTCATGGCTTCCATCTAACTTCGATCATCGGTCGCCGCTTCCTCAGCATTAGAAGGAACCATATGCATTAAAGAAGTTGTCTCCCTCTTTCTGATTCCCTCAGAAGTTATAAGCTGAGCAACCTTATTAGATTCCCTATTGGTAAAATGAAAAGCACAATACCTGAAGCCTAAACTCAGTTTCTTAAGATCATTTATAAACGCTGCAATTTCAAATTTGTCATCCTTCTCCTCTTGCAGTTTACAGATCACCGATCGAGAATCTCCCTCAACTTCCACTTCCCTCAATCCAAGGTGTATCCCGAGATTGAGTGCCTAAAAACACGCCATCACTTCAGCTGCAAAAACAAATAGCATATTCGTATTCATGACTGTCTTTGAGCAGATAACATCTGCTTTTTCATTTCAAACCACTAACCCAGAACACTACTCGTTCCTATGTTTGTTGAAAGTTGCATCGAGGTTTATTTTAAACCTCAACCCTAACGGAGCAACCCATCTAGCCATATGAACCCTTCTTTCAGGTACGTACATATTTAACCCATCCAGTTCCTTTAGATAGTTTATCACAAAATCTGCAACTTGGGCACTCGATTTCATTTGCCCCTCATGTATAAATATGTTTCTGGAAGTCCAAATCGCCCATAGTGCACACGCTATCACCCTGCACTTAGCCATAGAATGTGACTCAAAAATATTTTTTAGCTAATCTTTGAAATCAGTATTTGCATTTGAAATAGACCAAAAAATATTTAACTTCTCCCATGTTTCCTTTGCTGTAGGGCATACTCGAAACAAGTGCTCCCTCGTTTCTGCTCCAGTTTGACATTTTCAGCAAGTAGTAGAACCCATCATTCTTCGATAGTGAAGATTACCAAATGTAGGAAAATAGTTGCACGAAAATCTCCAAATTGTAATTTTGATTTTAGGGGGTAGATCTAAATTCCACAATTTCTTGTAAAATTATTTGCAATTAGGCTGTACTTGATTCGGACTGTCATGATAAAGAAATTTGTGTCTACTACGGACTGAATATTCCCCGGTCGACTCACCACGTTAGATGATATAGCCCTCGTGTGAAAACAAAGGCAAAGGAATACATAAAATCCTCTCTGCATCCTTCTCCGAAAAGATATTATAAACCAACTCAGCTTTCTATTTCCTTGAATTTGCATAAATTAAATCTGCAACTTTTAGAAGTCTTGAGTTAGCATTCGTATTCTGAATTCTGAACTCATCATTTCCAGGAAGCCAAGCATCTCCCCATATAGAAACTTTTCGTCCATCACTAATCCTCTAGCCCAAGCCTTTCAAAAAGAGTCCCTTCGTAACCCATAAACTCTTTCAGGTAAGGGAAGGTAAATTTCCCAACCTGGAATTTAAGAAATCAGAATCTTTATAATATTTGGCTTTCAAAGTACGTGCTAGTTTCACGGACTTAGAATTTTCACAAGCAATCCGTGCGGCCTTAGGCAGTTTCCTCTCTCAAACGTCTAAGTCAGCCTAACTTACAATAATTAAGGATCCAAACAGAACTCCTCTAAGGCACCCATGAAGAACAGCAGAAGAATGAAGTAAGAACGAACTTGAACGATGAACAAAAGCCATAGAAAAATATAAACACTTGAGAGAAAAGTTTGAGTGAATGCTTTCAAAATTCTATTAATAACTGAATGAATTACAATAAGGGGGAGAGGCCTCTATTTATAGCTGAGCCTTCCCAATATCGATGGTACAGTTCGAAATACATCAATTGCTAAGATTAAAAGCTATCTAGATATCAAATCTTTAAGATTACAGAATCTTATCTTCTAAAGATTACATTTAATGTCTAGGATCACATATCTTCGGAGATCCCCTGCCATATTTGCTGCGCATATCTTTAAAGCTCACTTCTCATATTTACCAAGATCTGGATATGGGCTTTCAATCTCTCCATGCAATGGACCTGTCCGATTAGGCCAAATGACCTCCTTCGAATGCGATGGATCGTACAAGTTCGTCATGGTTACAGGTTCCCATTCACAACCCATGACATTCTCCCCTACTTGTTCTAGCGACGCCCTCGTCGCGTCTCTCTCATGGAACTAGTCTATCTTCTATTAAAACTGCCATAATGCCTCGGCAGGTTCCCAACTTGTTTCGCTATCAGGAAGTCCCTTCCATCGAACCAAATATTCATACTGTGATCAATAGTACCTTTGTCTAACCACACGATCTGCCTCAATGTTTTCAACTTTACGGTCGTATGAGACCTTTACCTCCATTGGTGCTCGTTCAGACTTGCCTCGATTGGGATCCTCTTGATCCCCATGAAATGACTTAAGCATGCTTACATGAAACACTGGGTGGACTTTGAGCTTTGCTGGCAACTCAAGCTTGTAGGCTACCTTGCCTAATTTCTTCACAACTTTGAATGGCCCTTTGTACCTTCGTAGAAGCCCTTTGTGCAAACCCATATATCGTAACATCAAGTATAGTTTGGCAAGGACTGAGTCACCCATTTGAAATTGCACATCTCTTTGATTCTGATCGGCTCACTTCCTGTTGCGCTTGCTTGCCTTGTGTAAACAAGCTCTAGCCAAGTCATTCTTCTCTTGCCAATCTTTCGCAAAATGATAAGCTGCAGGATTTAGTCCTATATAATGGGTCGCAACAGCGTTGGGTGTGAGTGGCTGTTGGCCCATCACTATATCGAATGGGTTTTGATTCGTGGCCCCACTTCGCTGCAAGTTATACGAAAATTGAGCCACATCCAACAACTTTGGCCAATCCCTTTGTGTGGCACTCACATAGTGTCGAAGATATGTCTCCAATAATGCATTCACTCATTCGGTTTGCCCATCTGTTTATGGATACATGTTTGTGGAAAAGTTTAAGTTCTCCAAAATTGGCTCGTAAATTGCCCATCTCGATCACTGATAATAGACAGTGGCACTCCTCAATATTTCACCACATGTCTAAGAAATAAACAGGCTGCCTCCTCATCAGGGTACTCCTTGATAGTTGGAATAAACGTCGCATACTTTGAAAACCTATCCACCACAACAAGAATACTTGTAAACCCGTCAGACTTAGGCAAACCAACAATAAAATCCATGGATACACTCTCCCATTGGGTAAGGGTTGTAGCAAATCGGCTGGACTTTTTAACTCAACCTTGTCTTATTGGCATACTAAACAAGTCTTCATATAGGTCTCCACATCTTCACCTATGTGAGGCTAATAGTAACGATCCTCCAGAAGGGCCACAGTACAGTGCATTCCTGAATGGCTCGTCCATTTTGAGTCATGACATTCTTTCATGGCTTCCTTGCACAATTTCCCATAGTCAGGCACATAGAGACGGTGTCCATAGGTATATAACAATTCTCCATCAAGCCAAAATCTCCTCGTTTTCCTCTCATTGGCAAGCTCAATCAAGCTTTTAGCCGTGGGGTCATGGGACAATCCTTCTCGAATGCGCTCTAATAAGGACCTATTGGGTTAGCTGATTATTGCAAATTCCATCTTTCGGCTAAGTGTATCAGCCACAATGTTGGCACTCCCTGGCTTATATTCCATTTTGAAATCGAATTCCGCTAGAAAAACCTGCCAATGAGCCTGTTTGGGAGACAACTTTTTCTGGGTTAGAAAATAATTGTTGGCAATGTTATCAGTAAGGACTACAAACCCAGTAAATAATGCCTTCATGTGCGCAAGCAATACACCACAGCAGTCATTTTCTTTTCTTACACCGTATATCTCTGTTCCATCTCATTAAGCTTTTGACTCTCGAAAACAATTGGATGTCCATCTTGCATCAGTGCTCCCCAAATGACATAATCTGATGCATTTGAGCGTACCTCCTAAAGCTTTGAGTAATCTAACAATGTAAGTACAGGCTCCATTGTCATACCTTACCTTACCCTTTTTCAACATGTCCGTCAAGGGTGCGGTAATTCTAGAGTAGCCCTCAATAAAGCGTTGATAGTAGTTTGCCAACCCAAGGAAAAATCTCAACTCTGTCACCTTGTTTGGAGCCTCCCACTCAGCAATGGCCTGAACCTTGCTTTCATCTAATCAGATCTTGCCACCTCCCATAATGTGGCCTAAAAATGGCACCTCTCATTGGGTAAAAAAGCTTTTCTCCTTTTTGACAAACAACTCATTTTCCCTCAAAGTTTGGAACACTTCCCTCAGATGTTCCACATACTTGTTGAGCGACTTACTATACACCACAATATCGTCAAGGTAAACAACTATAAAACGATCAAGAAAAAATTGAAGTACCTTATTCATCAGGGTGCAGAATGTAGCTAGGGCATTCGTGAGTCTGAAGGGCATCACCAAAAACTCATACGAACCGTACCGCATCACACAAGCTGTCTTTGGCTCCTCCCCATCATTTATCCGAACTTGATGGTACCCCAATCTTAAGTCCAACTTGGTAAACTATCTCGCACTACCAAGCTGGTCAAACATGTTTGCAATAAGGGGAATACAGTACCTAATTTTCATGGTAATCTTGTTTAGTACCCAATAATTGATGCACATTCGTAATGACCCATCATGTTTCTTTTAAAATAACAACGGTGCACCATACGAAGATTTAGATGGACTAATGAATCCCACATCTAAAAGCTCCTTCAACTGTTTTCGTAGTTCTTCCAATTTTGGCGGGGACATACGATATGGGGCCCTAGCTGGCGGCACCATGTTGGACACCAATTCGATCCTATGATCCACCTCCCTCTTAGGTGGCAAACTCTTTGGCAACTTTGCAGGCATCACATCCCGAAAAGATTGTAGTATTTGGCCCACTTCCTTAAGGATCTCACCAATGGTCTTAATGGTTTCCTTTATCTTCAAAGTGGCAGCAAATTGGATTGCAGATAATATTTTTCCTTCCAGGCTCTCTTTTCTTGTCAATCTTACCATGCATTGATAGTTCGAATTCGAAATCACCATGTAATTATCGGAAAGACAAATGGACGCATTAACCTGATCAAGAAAACTTAATCCAACTACAAAGTCATAGTCATCAAGTGGTATTACCTTGATAGATGCCTTACCGGTCCAATCACCAAGTTGATGATTTACTCCCTTTGTAACCCCCTTGATTGGAACACTTTTCGAATTCACCGTCTTGATTCTACCTGGCTCATTTTCAATTTTGAGGCCAAGTTTATGAGCAGCCCCTTCGGGCATGAACAAATCAGACGCCCCTGTGTCAACAAGTGTATTCAACTTTCTGCCAGCCACTATGATGTCCGCAAACATTAGCCTATAACCCATCTTGTCTTCAACACCCTCTAGTATTGAACTAAGATTTTTATTCTCCACATCGGACTCCACTTTTGCTTCCATACCGGAAAGCACGGCCTTCTTTGGACAGTCCTTAATCATATACAGGCCATCACAATAGAAGTAACTTATAGGCCGTCCTTTCTTTTTGTCCTACAGCTTCTTACCGTTGCAATTCCTAGTAGGCATTTCTTTGTCTCCCCCACTATTTCCCTTCGGATTAAATTTGGGCTTAAAAGACTCAGGCCTGTCTTTCTTCCCACCAAATTTGGCCAACGATTCTGCTACAGACATGGCCTTGGTAAGCTCTTGGACTCCTCGATGTTGTAACTCTTGCTTCGCTCATGGTTTCAACCCATCCATGAAGGAAAAGAATGCCTTTTTCTCACCCATATCTGAGATTTGAAGCATGAGTTCGCTAAACTCCTGCACATATTCCCTCACAGTGCCTCGTTGTGAAAGCTAGCGCAATTTTGCCTAAACTTTATCTTCGACATACTCTGGATAAAATTGTGCCTTAAACTCGCATTAGAACCCCTTTCAAGTTCCAATTTCTTTCCCATCACGTCTCACATTGGTGGACCTACGACTCCATCTCAACAAGGCAATATCAGTAAGATACATAGCAGCAGAATTACCTTAGTGGCATCGTTTGTGATGCCTTTGGCATGAAAGTTTTGCTCGACTCCTCACAAAAAGTTATCCACATCTCTTGCGGACCTTGTTCCCTTATACTTCTTAGGCTTAGGAACATCAACACTGGGCTTGGGTGTGACAGTAGCTAATCCTCCATTGCCCAAGGTAGCCTTGTAAATTGTGAGTTCACTTTTAAGCTCCGTAATCTTCTCTTTCAAGGCCGTTATCATAGCCTCAATGGCATCATCCTACCAGTCAGCTTTTTCTCAATGGTATCATCCCTAGCAGCCAGCTTTTCAACAGAGTCCAACACATAATCTTTAAGTTGCTCCTTCATGGAAGCAACCCATCGTTGACCCTATCATCGATATCATCAATTCTCTCATTGACATCCCCCATGGATTCCTCGAGAGTGACGACTCAATCTTCCAAAGCCGACAGTATGTCCCTCAAACAGCTAGCTTTCTTAGCCCTCCCACGGGTCTCTATTCCGTCAACATTCTCAGTGACATCTTTTAACAGTGCCTTCGAACGCTAGCTCGAATACTAACTGTCACGAACTTAGAATTTTTGCAAGCAATCCGTGTGGCTTTAGGTAGTTTCCTCGCTTAAACACCTAAGTTAGCCTAAGTAGCAACAATTGAAGATTCAAACAGAACTCCTCTAAGGCACCCACGAAGAACAGCAGAAGAATGAAGTAAGAACAAACTTGAACGATAAACAAAAGCCACAGAAAAATAAGAACACTTGAGAGAAAAGTTTGAGTGAATGCTCTCAAAATTCTATTAATAACTGAATGAATTACAATGAGGGGGAGAGGCCTCTATTTATAGCTGAGCCTTCCCAATATCAACGATAGAGATCGAAATACATCAATGGCTAAGATTAAAAGCTATCTAGATATCAAATCTCTAAGATTATAGAATCGTATCTTCTAAAGATTACATTTAATGTCTAGGATCACATATCTTTGGAGATCCCCTGCCATATTTGCTGTGTATATCTTCGAAAATCACTTCTCATATTTACCAAGATCTAGAGATGGGCTTTCAATCTCTCCATGTAATAGACCTGTCCGATTGGACTGAATAACCTCCCTTGAACACGATGGATCGCACAAGTTCGTCATGGTTGCAGGTTCCCATTTGCAACCCATGACACTAGTAAAGAATTAAGATTCCGTAACAAACGTCAACCCTATTTGGCCAATAACATGATATTAAGAAGATTCAAATTATGAAAACCCATACCACCCTTTTCTTTTAGCGTATATAAAGACTTCCAATCACACCAGTGCATACCTTGCTTTCCATGACTTTTTTCCATCAAAAGGAACCCATTATGTTTTCCAACTCCATACATAAAGATTTTGGAAAGAGAAAACACGCCATCGTATAGGTGGGAATTGCTTGCAAAATAGGCTTGATAAAAACCTCTCTGCCTCCTTGTGAAATATGCCTTATACTCCAGCTGTTAATCTTCTGCTTTAATGTATCTTTCAGACTTTGGAAAGCCATTTTCTTTTTTCGACCCACCATATTTAGAAGTCCTAAATATTTCTCTAGATCAGTCGAACAACGAACATCAAGAACCTGAAAATCCAAGTTCTTATCTTGATCATTCACATTCGAACTAAAAAAAGTAGTGAATTTTTCAAAATTAACACATTGCCCCGAGCAAGACTCATATTCACTTAGGATTTCCTTTAACATATTAATTCCCTTATTCGAAACCTCACAAACAGTATACAATCGTTTGTGAACATGAGGTGGGTGATTGGTGGGGAAGATCTACATACCTTAGCACCACAAATTTTCCTTTCCTGACTTACCAATCTCATTAATGTAAATAGCCTTTTTTCATAAAAAATAAATAAATAAGGGCTTAATGGATCCCCTTGTCGCAAACCCCTCGATGACTTGAAACTTGATCATTCCTCTCCATTAAGTAAAATAGATTATTGAATAGAATTAATACATCGGAGAAATCAATAAACCAATCTACAAAACCCATTTTTGGCATCATACATTTGATGAAAGGTCACTCCACTCTATCATAGGCCTTGCTCATATCGCCTAGATCTTTTATTCTTAAATGAATGAAGTATCTCATACGCCAGAACACATTGTCAGTAATGAGTCTTCCAGGTATGAATGCACTCTAAGAGTCATCTATACAATCATCTAGAACCTTTTGTAAACAATTGACAACAGTCTTGGCAATAATCTTATAGATAACTGTACATAAGCTAATAGGGCAAAAATTTTTCAGATTAATAGGATTAGCGGTTTTTGGAATCAACACCAATTGAGTTCTGTTAATTTCTTCCAGAGATTCAGCATGATTCAGAATATCCAAACAAAAACCACTAATATCCTTACCAATAATGTGCCAGTACTTTTGGTAAAATACTGCCAGAAAGCTATCAGAACCTAAAGGTTTTGTAGGCCCCATCCTTTTCAACGCCTCAACAATTTCTCCTTCTGTGTAAGTGGCCATCAAACTTCGATTCATACTGTCCGAAATACACGAATGAACCCCTGAGAGTATGTGCTCCAAATTTCCAATTCCTCTAGAGGCAAATAGGTCCGAAAAATATTCACAAGCGATATTCTCCACCTCCCTACCATCCATAGTAAGGGAGCCATTGCTTCTTTGTAAACCTCGAACCCGGTTAATACGCCATCTTTGAGAAGCATAATTATGGAAGAACAAAGTATTCTTATCCCCCATTTTCAGCCAATTTGCTCTTGCTTGTTGCTCTCAATATCTCTCCTCCTTATCCATCTCCATATTCAAGTGTAATTTGACCTCAACAAGCTCAGCCAAATTCTCCTCCAATCTCTCCTCGAAATTTAACTCCTCTAATCTCTTTGTTAGTCGTTTCGCTTCACACCCTCTTTTATACTTAATCTTCCCTACCCAATATTTCAACCCATTAGCAAGAGTTGACATGCTATGTAGAAAAATTTTAAAAATTATATTTAATACAATAGAAAATTTATTATATTTGTGGTAGTGTATTTTTATATAAATTTTTAATGGGTTAAAAACTTTTATTTTAGTGCTTTTAATATATTTAGTGTATTATAGTTTTTAAAAAATAATCTGAAAAAAATCAAATATGGGTGGATCAAGTCGGTTATAAATTATTATCTCAATATAATTCAAAATTTCACCTACATCATTCTTTATAGGTATGCTTCAAGCAAAATTATCATCTAAAAATTCTAAAATCGATTATAAAAAACATATCAATAGAAAAAACTGTAAAAACATCCTAATGACATAAATGAATGTTACAAATTCTATATAAAGTCAACATTTAGGTTTTGAAAATATTCATTACGACAAATTTACAAATCTCAAAGGCATATAAAATTAATTCAACATCTCATTGGGTTAAGATTTCATGCAAACTACATGTATCATGCAAAAATTGAAAATAAAATAAAATATGAAAATTTAAAAAAAAATAACTAGAAAAAATTCATGCAAACTAAATTGACTTGACTCCACCAACTTAAATCGAACATTGTCCTCAATGTTCCAAAAATAAGCGGAGAATTAAGAAACTTCCTTGTTAAGGTGCTGAGAAAATATATGAAAATTGACCCATCCTTTGCTCTTTTTGAAGCATCAATGACTCGTTCTGTTAAGGTGTGGTGGTAACTATGACACAAAATCAAATTTAAAAAATTAAAAATAATAAAAGCAACTAAAAACAATAAAAAAAAATCAACGACTCTTTCTGTTAAGGTGTGGTGGTACCTACAACAAAAAATCAAATTAAAAGAATTTTAAAAAATAAAAGCAACTAAACACAATAAAAAATATAATTAAGTGTAGACCAAGAATTTAACAGTCATATTTATCTAATCACATAATAGATTAAAATGGTTTCACTAAATATCTGAAGTCGCTCCCTTGATCTACTTTCAAAATTGTTCTTTTATTGCGCTTGATTTTAAGAGGTCAAATATATGGTATAATATCAAATATAAAATTTTAAAATACCAAAATACCTTTAAAATGAGAGTTAGGGCCATTCACTCCACTGAAAACACGAAAAATTAGAGTTACGAAGGTTTTCATCAGCACTAGGGCACTAGATAGAGATCGAGTTTTGAAGTTTGTGGCGCCAGGGCGTCGATGTACCATCTTGCAGTTGCGCACTAGGCATTAACTTCAAAGCTAAGGCACTTGGTTTGGCCTCGAGACTTCATTTGAAGTTTCTTTCACTCCTCTAATTTGGTCCTACACATAAAAAATACTAAAATAGAAATTTAAAAACACAAAGACTCAAAATAAAATATTAAAAATTGCAAGTGAGTTAAAATTAAATGTGTTAAGCAACCTAAATATGCAAACTACATGCTATGCAATGAAAACAAAAAAGGTAAAGTAACAATAAAAATATTTAACCACGAAATTACTTCTCTACAAACGCCTTTATTTAATGTCTTTGGCTAAACGTTTTTAAATGTTATTTCATTATCGGAAGATTCGATTTGGTACAAATTAAAGGTTGAGGAAACTTTGGAGTGTTGATTCCCCTTTGGTTCTTTAATCAACCATTCCCAAACCTAGTTATACTTCTAATATAGTAAAAGTACATGAATAGATTGAAGGGATAGTGGTTGTTTGTATATCTTCCTAAAATTTAAGTTTTATTTTTGTATGTTATGTTACACAAATATGTATTTGCCTCAGTGGTTATGTTTCTAGTAGTGTCTGAGAAGTCTTGGGTTTAAGCCTTGGCTTGTGCAAAACTCTGTTTTAGTATGAATAAACCCTATTTTAAGTCAGTAGGCTTTTTAAATTAATGTGAATAGAGTATGACAGAAAGAGCCTACTGGTCTAAGGGATAGATGGCGTGTCACTGTTACTAAAGGTCTTGAGTTCGAGTCCTGTTACGTGTAAGGTGTGTTTTATTTTGCTGCAGTGCCGTGTAAGAGGTTGAATATCAGTGGAACTCTGGTGCTAATGGGCGGTTGGAGTGTTTGAGGGGAGTGGAGAGTGTGTAGCTGAATTCAAGGAGGATATTGTGGAGAGGTTTTAGGAGAAAATCTAGGGGATTTGAAGTGGAGGGAGTGTTGGTGTCGAAATGGGAGTGTAGGCTCTCAATGAGTTCAGTTTGGGGTAGAATTCGACTTTGGGGGTGAACTTTAGTTTTGATTGCTTTACACTTTTGTTTGCTTTTTCCTCCTCACTTTTGGTTTTTTTTAAGTGCTTTCGGGTTTTTTTCCTACACTTTTCGATAGCCAAATACTATTAGGGAATTTTTCGGGTACGTTTATTTTGCATTATTTCAGTTTTTGGTTTTTCTCCCTCTACTCTTTGACAACCATTTTCCCCTTAATACCTTTTGTGGCTGAATACTTTTCTTCTTTCCCTCTCCTAATCGATCATTAACATTTACCTTCTTCTTCCCCTTTCTCAACTCATTCGGGTTTCAACGTTTGCACATTGGTACTATTGCCAAATAGTTCCTCTCTCTTTCTCCCTCTCTACTTTTCTGGTTTTCATCAGGCTTCCCTTTTTATCTGCTTAAGTCAAATACCTCTTCTTTCTCTTATTGCTAAATCCCTTTATTTCCTTCTTGCTTGTTGAATCACTTTCGATTTCTAGAACCTCTTCGAGAAGTGAATGACTATTCTCTAGTATTGAAGCGATCAAGTCTCTCTCTCAGTACTTGATTATAGGTATCGTGACCCTTATATATCATGTGTCGAACTTTGGTGCATGGCTTGTGTCTTAGGTGTTGGCCGATTGCCTTATTTTCCCTATCTCTGGTTTTGTGTTTTCAATAAGCCAATATATGTTGATTCAAGCCATGTGTTTATGCAATCATCATTAATGGATTTCACTAATAATGCAGCTTTTCGACAAGGAGAGTGTAATCAACCTTCGTCAGCTGTTTAAGCGGGTTAAACTACACTCGTTCAATCAAGGCAAGTATCAAATACTATTTTAGGTTAAGTGTTCAAAAGTGGGTGATTAACCCTATTGTCAATCGACTAATAGAACACCTGGATTGAATGTAGGTTTGGTGCTCGTGGGCTATTCGCACGATTTCGCAAACAGGTGTGTAAACACTGCCCAAAACGTAAAACGGTAAAAGCCAAAAAATATGACCATTGACACTACACTGGTGTGCTCTCGTTCATGTGGTAATTTGAACGCATAAATGTGGGCGTTTGATCGTAGAGGCCTCTATGAGCGATTTCATAAGCTTAGGCCATTTTTGGGGCATGTTGGGCCGAAACGGGCCGTGTGGACCCCACTCGAGTAAACCACACAGACGTGTGGAAAATATTGGGCTACGCTATATAGTTCATACAGCCAAGGGCATTTTTTGGGCTTTGTGGGCCACACGGGCGTGTAAGCCCACATGGGCCCAAATGATGGGCCTTGGGCCCATTTTCATTGTTTGATTGTTAAGGTTGCACGGGTCGCCCGAGACAACTGTGAACCTACTGTTGGGCCGGTAAGTATACCTAGACCCCAAGTTGATAAATGACTGTTATGCCCCTATGAGGTAAAATAACTATTATGCCCTTATAAGATGTATGATTGATTGAGAATGCCATTTTACATATGTTGCATACATGCATGATATTATGATATGTTGCATGGGGATAGGTTTATTATGATTGGAAGAAGTGTACTATACTGGCAGCTCTGTTGCAAATACTATTAGTGCCGCATCCAGTGCTATTTTGGAGTGTAAGGATGGGTGGGCTGATTTTATCCCTACATGGAGGGTAGGGCTAGACGGAGTAGAGTGTAGAGGCTGGCTGGGTAGGATTTCTAATTGCATATCTGTACTATTACTGTTACTAAAATGGGCTAAGGCTCACACTGATACTGATACTATAATAGGCTAAAGCCCTAACTGAAACTGAACTTTTACTGATATGGGCGGACTTAAGCCCAAATTGTATTTGGCTACTGTATAACTGACTATTTGTACTTAAGGATTACACATTAAGTTTTCATAAACTTACCATACTGCTTTTCTACGCAGGTAATCCCTAGGAGGATCGGTGCTGCGAGAGACTTAAAGGTGGCCACATAAGTAATTTGATTTGGGTATTTGTTATGTAATAAGGCCTCTTTAAATTTTTAATGTTTAATTTGGGATTTTATATATTCTGATTCATGTCTGTTAGTAGTAGGATGCGGGTTTTCAAAAGATAAATGTTTTTAAAACACCGCGTTTAACCAACATACTTTAAAAGCTTCCGTAACAAACAATGTTTTAAAATGTAATAACAAATTAATATGATTAACCCTTTTGCTAAACGACTTGAGTTTTGACAATGAACGAGACATCCTAAATTTTTGTTAAGTTCATAAAAAAGTTTAACATAAAACGGGCTTTTCAACATAATTGTATTTTAAAAAAAAAAACACTTCAATATGACATCGCCAGATTCGGCCATAACGTATTGGCCGGGTTTGGGGTGTTACATTTAGTGGTATCAGAGCTAGGTTACAAAACTCAATTGTGGATTTGGGTTTCTTTTAAAAACTTGAAATTTAAAAAAAGAATTGTTTCAAATGATTTGAAATACTTGGAAATATTTTACTGAATGTGTGGTACACCGAGTCTCTAGCGCTGATCCTGTAAGTCCTCTGAACCTACTGTTTGTTTAAATTGAAATATTGAGATTATTGTAGGCAATAGACTATACTAAAATACTCTATTTAGGGTAACCTAAAACTGTAGTAAGACTGCGATCTGCGAAAACAAAACTCTGAATTACTGATAATATCTTTCATAAAATATCTTGTAATAAACACTGGAACTGTAAACTGATGTATAAAATTGTTAAAATAGATAATACGCAAATCGATAATGAGCACTAGAGGTACTCGTAGAACAGCAGAGGCCATAGAGATGCTCAGGCTGGGTCTTCATTATTGGGCCATATGCCTAACGTTGAAGCTAGAGAGGCACCGACTCTACCCGTAACTGAGACTGGGTCTTATGTTCATGCAGCTGGGGATGAAGTACTGTCCCAAGCTATGTTGCGAATTCTGAAAAGGGTTGCTGGGCTCAATACTGGTACTATGGGTCGTGGGTTTGTTATGGAATGACTCCGATCTAATGGAGCTGAGATTTTTAAGAGTATTCCTGAAATTCCCCCTAATGTGGCTAAATATTGGATTGAGGCCACAGAGAGGATCATGGACGACCTCGATTGCACCCCCGAGCAGAAACTAAAAGGTACAGTGTCGTTGTTGCGAGATGAAGCCTATCAGTGATGGCTTACAGTTTAAGAGGGTACTCAGCCCGATTGTTTAACCTTGGAATTCTTCAAGATTGCTTTTCAGGGAAAGTATATGGGCGCTAGTGATGTAGATGCCCGGAGGAGAGATTTTCTGAATTTAACTCAAGAGGATAAATCAGTGGCTGAATATGAGGTAGAATTTTTACGATTAAGCCGCTATGCGCGTGAGATGGTGGCAACTGAATATGAGCGCTATGTTCATTTTGAGGATGGCCTTAGGGATGGTTTAAGGGTTCTGATAGCTCCACAGAGGGAGCAAGATTTTTTGCTTTAGTAGATAATGCGAAAATTGTCGAGGAAGTGAAGCGCGCTGAGCGCCAGAACCGTGAGAAGGAAAAGGGTAGGAACAATAGGGATTTGGAGCCCTCAAGTTCATATCTGAGGCCTAAGAAAAATGCCAGAGTTGATAGGCCGGTCAGAGTTGGTGCCCTTGTTGTTGTTATTGGACCACAACCTTATGTGGATTGTGGGAGACGCCATCAGGGAGAGTGCTGGAAAAGGATTGGGGCATGTTTGAGGTGCGGATCATTAGAATACCATATCAGAGATTGTCCACAGAGGCCAGATTAGGTGCGAGCTACTGGTATGGGTACTGTTCAGCCGCTGATGAGTGTTCAGCAGCCACCGAGAGGCCGTGGTCAAGCTAGATGTGGTAATGGCTTGGGCCATGGACAGAGGGCACCGAGTAGAGGTGCTGGTCATACTAAGGTGAGGCAGTCAGCTCTAGTTTATGTTTCACGTCACCGAAAGGATGGAGACGCCCCAGATGTTATCACGAGTACGTTCTTTATCTATAATGTACCTTATACTGCACTGATTGATGTTGGATCTACGCATTCATATATAACATGTACTGTGTCTAAGACTTTGGGTATAATGTTTGAAAGCACTACGAGTGAGGTCACTGTGTTGGGTCCCTTAGGGCAGTCAGTGAAGGTAAGCAAATTGTTTAGAGATGTACCTTCGGAGGTTCAAGGGATGATCTTTTTGGCGGATTTGATGGAACTCCTTTTTGGAGAATTCGACTTAATTTTGGGAATAGATTGGCTGGTTAAGCATCAAATGAGGTTGGACTGTGCTACTAAACAGATGGTATTAAGAACTGCAGAGGATGACGAGGTAGTTGTAATTGGGGAGCGTCAGAATTACTTGTTAAATGTGATATATGCATTAAGGGTCGAGAAGTTGATTCGTAAGGGTTGTGAGGCGTATCTAGCCTATATCGGTGTTTCAGATTCCGAGGGTTCTTTTATTAAGGATATCAAAATAGTTAAAGACTATCCGGATGTTTTTCCTGAGGAGTTACCAGGGTTACCTCCAAATCGTGAAGTTGAATTTGTACTTAGGGATTACACACTAAGTTTTCATGAACTCACCGTACTGCATTTTTTCGCAGGTAATCCCTAGGAGGATCAGTGCTGCGAGAGACTCGAAGGTGGCCACACAACCGCAATTACTTACACATTCAACATTTTATTTACAAGTAATTTGATTTTGGTATTTGTCATGTAATAAGGCCTCTTTAAATTTTTAATCTTTCATTTGGGATTTTATATATTCTGATTCATATCTGTTAGTAGTAGGATGCGGGTTTTCAAAAGATAAATGTTTTCAAAATATCGCGTTTAAGCAACATACTTTAAAAGCTTCCGCAATAAACAATATTTTAAAATGTAATAACAAATTAATATTGTCGAAACCAATTTTTGAAAAACGGGAATCGACTTTTTAAAACAAAATTTTGGAGTCGCCATCAATCCTTTTTGTTTAGGTGTGATCGGATCACTTAATAAAACGTTTTGATTTATTAAAATATTGGTTTTGGCCTACGAGAGTTAAGAAAACGGGTTTGGGAGTCGGTTACGTACGAGGAAGGATTAGCACCCTCGCAACGCCCAAAATTGGTACCTAATCGATTAATTAATGTCCTAATGTCGAAAATTTGAAATGATTTTACAAATACAATCCCATTTAAAAGTGTTTGAATATACTCGAATTGGATGCTAAGATTCTCTTGTTCCGAAAGAATAAAATATCACATCCAATACGTTAGGATACGACAATTCAAACCCTCGAAACCAAGATCATCTCATGATTTCCAAAATTCATGTATTGAAATTTCAAAAGGATATTCGGTTATTTGGTCAAACTGTAAATCGAAACCCAGCACGTTAGGGCACGATTTCTCGAATTTCAAAACACAAAATATTGTCTTATTTTCGAAAACTTTTGGATAATAATATCAAGTGCAAGAGGTGTATTTTTTACTTTGAAACCATGATACGCGAATGCAATTGCCACGTAAACAAGATCGAATGCACTAATAAAACAATTTGTGATGGTCACCTAATATACATTATTTACAAACTAACATGATAATCAAAGACAAATGAATTAAAAGACATATATAACAAATTAAAAAACAAAACAAATCGAAATAGAGTGTAAAAACAATTTGAAAATGATAATAAATGAGTTCAAAATATTAATGTGAAAAAAATCTAAAATTAATAATATACAAAATGATTTCTTTTAAATAATAATAATAATATATGACAAAATCTAAAATAAGTAATGTATATACATATAAACAAGCAAAATAAATCACATGAAGAAAAGCTCAAAATAAACAATAAATACATTTAAAATGAATAATTTGTATAAGAGTTGATATTATGTAAAAATCAAATAAACAAATAAAATAGAAATTGTAAAAAATGAAATAAAATGAATAAATAAATACAAAAGGTAAAATATAATAATAATAATAATAATATAATAATAATATAAATTGATTAGTTTGGTAATAGGACAATAATAATAGTAATAATAAAGTAATAAAGTAGAAAATAATAATGGAATATTAATAAGCATGATAATTTATTAATGATATTAATAGAAATGATATGTTAATAATGATAATAATAAAATAAAAAAATAGTAATAATAGTATATTTATAATGATAGGAAACAATAATGATAAAAGAAAATAATAATAACAATAATGGAAGTAATGAAAATAATAATAATAGAAACAATAGTAATAAAAGTAATAATAAAATAGAAAATAACAATGATACATTAACAATAATAATATACGTGCTAATAATAATAACAATATAAAAAAGAAAATAAAATTATATTAATAAAAAATAATAGGTTAATAATATAGTAATAAAAAGGTAAAAACAATAATAAAATAATAAAAACACTATTACGTTACTACTAATAATAAAAAAAGAAAACAATAATAGTATATAGAATAATAGTAAAAGTAATAAAATAATAAAAATAACACTCTTTCCCTCCCTTCTAAAACATCGGTCCGGCCTTGCTTTGGTCACCAAACCTTCATGCGCCGCCGTTGGCACCACCGTACACGGCGACCAGATCTAAAAAAAACCTTTTTTCGACAATTTCAAAATGGGTAAGCTTCTTCCCCTTTATTTTTACTTTCGTATGTAAAAAGATAAAATAAAATTGAAAGATAAAATAAAATAAACAAAGAACTTAAAATGAGAATAGACGAAAAAAACACCTCATTTGCTTTGATTTTTGATTAATCTCGCGTATTTCTTGTACTGAAAGTCTCTCTTTTTCTTGTATTCGAATCTCTCTCTTTTTTTCTCCAAAAAATAGAACCCCGATTACAATAGTTTTGAATGGCTTTTATAGCCAAATTTTGCAACTTGTTTGCTAACATATTGCCTCTTTCTTTTTGCAAGCAAGTGGGGTGATGGAGTTAGTGGCAAGTGGGTTGATGGAGTTAGTGGTTGGTTTAGTGGTTGGTTTAGTGGGGTTCTAATTGAACTGTTAACTTATTTGGTGTTTTGGGCTCTACTTGTTGGGCACGGGCAAAATTTAGGTCCTACAGCTGCCCCTCTTTGCTCGTTGTCTTGTAACGGGAACGAAGCAAAGACTTTAAACGGGTCAATTTTGCCTGGTCTTGCCGAGTCTTGATTTCTTTCGTGTTTTTTTTCTTCAAGCAGCCTTGTTTCAAACCACTGCATCTTCAGGGGTATAGGAATTGGTGCTTCAATTTGCTCCAATGCTATTTCAGGGAGAAGAGATTTATTGCTTGAACCTGCTCCATTACAATTTCAGGGAGATAAGACTGGTGGCTTAAATATGCTCCATTGTCACTACATGGAGATAAGATTCGCCATCTTCGATCTGATCCACTACTACTTAGGGAGATAAGATCTACAATTTTCAGTATGCTCCACTGCAACTTCAGGGAGATAAGGCTGGTAACTTAAATCTGCTCCATTGCCGCTACATGGAGATAAGATTCGCCGTCTTCGATCTGCTCTACTACTGCTTAGGGAGATAAGACATGCAATTTTCAGTCTGATCCACTGTAACTTTAGGGAGATAAGACTTGTATCTTGAACCTGCTCCACTGCAACTTCAGGGAGATAAGGCTGGTGGCTTAAATCTGCTCCATTACAGTTACATAGAGATAAGATTCGCCGTCTTCGATCTGCTCCACTACTGCTTAGGGAGATAAGATCTGCAATTTTTAGTCTGCTCCATTGCAACTCAGGGAGATGAGGCTAGTGGCCTAAATCTGCTTCTTTACTACCTCGAGAAGATAAGATTCACTGTCTTTGATCTGCTCTACTACTGCTTAGGGAGATAAGATCTGCAATCATCAGCCTGCTCCACTACTGCTCAGGGAGATAAGGCTAGTGGCTTAAATCTACTTCCCTACTACCTCGAGAAGATAAGATTCGCCATCTTCGATCTGCTCCACTACTGCTTAGGGAAATAAGATCGGCAATTATCAGCCTGCTCACTGCTGCTCAGAGAGATAAGGCTAGTGGCTTAAATCTGCTTCCCTACTACCTCGGGAAAATGAGATTCGCCGTCTTCGATCTGCTCCACTACTGCTTAGGGAGATAAGATCTACAATCTTCAGTCTGCTCACGGCTGCTTAGAGAGATAAGGCTAGTGGCTTAAATCTGCTTCTCTGCTACCTCGGGAAGATAAGATTCACCGTCTTCGATTTGTTCCATTACTGCTTAGGGAGATAAGATCTGTAATCTTCAGTCTGCTCCACTGCTGCTTAGGGAGATAAGGCTAGTGGCTTAAATCTGCTTCCCTACTACCTCGAAAAGATAAAATTCACCGTCTTCGATCTACTCCACTACTGCTTAGGGAGATAAGATCTACAATTTTCAGCCTGCACACTGCTGCTCAGAGAGATAAGGCTAGTGGCTTAAATCTGCTTCCTTACCACCTCGGGAAGATGAGATTCGCCTTTTTCGATCTACTCCACTACTGCTTAGGGAGATAAGATCTGCAATTTTCTCCAGTGTTGCTACACCGTCCTCTGGGGGACATGTCCTGTAAACTCTGTTTCATATGCCTATGTTTATGCCAATTGATTAGGATACTATGATCAGAATGAATCAGATGCTCCTAACCAAAATGCGCTATGAATGATATGAATGTAGAAATGTCATGAGAATGATTCCTTTTTAAATGCTTAAAGTGTCATCACTCGTTATTCATCAGAGTTTTATTACTAACGTATTATGCTACCTTCTTTACTCAGCTAGTATCTTTGACAGAAAATCATCTTCTTCAATCTATCCCACTGCAACTCAAGGTTATAGGATTTGAATCTTTCCATCAATTTGGTCTATTACACCATTCCCTAGGTGTCATGACCAGATGTGTACACCTGATATTTGCATGAAAGAGGAATATCATTTCTCTTCTTGAAAATGATCCCCTTTTATGCTTGGGTTGACATCGCTCGTTTCCGTTATTGACGCGATATCTTGTCTTCTTGTTTAACCGATATGTTTGACTGAAAATCCGAAGAGATAATCTCAATTTGGACTCAAATATTTCCAACCCTTAAGTTGGGTAAGTTCTAAACAATAGTCCTGTTTTAAGTTCCTAACAATAGTCTTGTTTCAAGTTCCTATACTGTTTAGAAACTTCTAGACTAATATGCAAAACTCCTTTTATGAAAGTGTTATTAGTCCATTAATTCTTATTTCAATATGAGCGCTTGAAAAAGATTCTAAAGACAAATAAAACTAAAATTTATTAGGAACAAAATTCAAAAAGAATGGATTAATCAAAGAAAGCAAATATTGCTGGAGTACAAAAAAAAGGTAAAGAGAAAAAAAATGAGTGCCCCAAATATCGCTGCCTGAACTTCTCCGTACGAACTTTTTGAGGACCATTTTGAGCTCGACATGTGTTTAGGAGATCTAGAGTACTTTGTCGATGCCCCAAGATGTAGCATACCTCCTCCTTATTAATTCAGGCATAGCAAGACTACCGCATGCCCTACTTTTTATTTGAATTGCCCTTTACGGGTTTTCAATTCAAAACCCCTTTAGCCTCAAAGCATCCTTTGCGGGTTTTCGCCTTGGCCTCTCCTTTTTCTTTTTTCTTTTCTTTTTTTGTGTTTTCTCCCTTTTTTTTTTGAAACTACAAACTGTGATTGAATCTAAATTCACTGGATTGGGTAGGTCCTTGCCCTTCGTCTCAGTCAATACCAATGCTCCTCCAAAATAGGCCTTCTTTACTACATAAGGTCCTTCCCAGTTTGGCATCCACTTTCCTCTAAATTCCTTTTGTGTAGGAAGGATCTTCTTTAATGACAGGTCTCTCTTGTAGAATTCTTTAAGGCGGACCTTTTTTGTCATGAGCTCGTATCATCCATTTTCTGGTGCATTGGAACACAACAGATAACTTTCAACCTTCTCTCTAAATTCAACTGACCATATCAGGATTGGATTTAGTTTTGACAATACAAGGAGAAAAGGAATCTCGATCTCAATGGGCAAAATCGCTTCCATAAATCGATGGGGAAGGTGCTGCCCTGGCGAATGTCCTGGCCGATGTTCAATAAGCATAGAGGGTAAATGATAACTTCTTTATGCCAATATTTACAAGTCTCGGTCACCTTCCATGATTTTTTTTTTACTTTTTACTTTTTACTTTTATTTTTTCTTTTTGGCTGCCTTTGTTGCGCTGTGATGTCGCGCCTAATTTTTTAACATACTGCAATCTTTTGAGATTATGTAGTTGTGTATTATTAGACCTAATCCTTTCTGGCATTTTTTGGTCGGCATTTTCTCTTTTTTTTTTTTTTGAAGCTTAATGACTATTGACTTTGTAATATTGGCATATGAAGCGACCTTCACCCTCCTAATGAAGTAATCGACGACGACAAAGATGAATCAATGTTGGCTAGAAGCTTTTAACGAGATTGACCTAATAGCATCCATGCCCCATACATAGAGGAAATTTATGACAAAATAAAGCACATGAATCTTCTCTCCCTAAATTTAGCATTTATGGCATAACCGATGCAATCCCCTTTCATGGTGGACCAGCAGTATCTGAACCTCATGATTAACCTGGCCATCGAAAAACTATTATCATGTGCTTTTCGAGCACCTTATAGCATCCTCACGACTTAGTAGCCTAGGCATATCTTGATGTGATCATGCGAAAACATCTTTGAATTAGGAATAACCCAATGATGTCTCGCTTTGTCTTTGTGGTGAGCTAGGCTTCGACCTTCACCTCTTTCTTAGTCTCGCAATGTCCACTGACCCTTTGTAGAGTAGGATCTGTTTTTCATCTTTTTCTACCATTCTTAACAAATCAGGAGATAAGTCACAATCTCTGTCATCTTCAAAGTCCTGAGATCCCCTTAAACACATATCTCACTCAAAAGGAAACTCTAAGTCAGTGTCAGCATTGCTCACGTTATTGATATCTAGGGACCTGTTGTAGGTACGAAGGCAGATTCTAAAGAATAAATGATTCTAAGGATGATTATTTGTATGGTATGATCATGAATGAAGAATAAAAGCATATTTAAAAGAGAGTCCCAAGAACAAAAGAATATACAGAATAAAAGAATATTTGCTCAAAAAGATGCATTTTATTGAAATAAAGATTTTGAACCCAAGCCTATTTCACAAAAGAATTCTTATTGCTTCTAGGCTTAAAGCAAAAAGCGTGTTTTGAATATTACTCTAGATTAGCTCTAAAAATACAAGAATCTCTTCCACAGTCCCATTGCTCAAAACACTCCCAAATATGTAAGGGTTTGGAAACTTTTATTCCCCGGTTCCCTCTTCGGATATGTTATTCAGATTCCCCGATATTCCTTCTAGGCTTTTGACTTGTTCAAGGCATCGCAACTCTTTTGCCCCCACTTTCAAATATCGCATTTACTTCATTGTCAAAGCGATTAGGTTTTGGGGAATCGTCAAACTTCACAATTCTCATTTCAATGAACCTTTCGACCAACTTTTTCAACGTAGCGCAGTTTTCGATTGAGTGCCCTGTTATTTCTACGTGGTACTCGCATTGAGCATTCTCATTATACCATTTTGAGAACGGAGGTTGCACGGGTTTCGAGTAGAAAGGGGACACCATGTGTGCATCAAATAGCTTCTGATACAACTCTCCATATGTCATAGGTATAGGTGTGAACTCTAACCTTTCTGCTTGTCTCGGAGGGGACTGATGGTTGGTGGTTACTATCTTCGGCTGACCTACGGTGACCGATTTGGAATACTCTTTGCTCATATTATTCACTTCATTTTCATTTATCTTTTGGGTTGACCTCTTGGCGCTTTTTCCCGCATTAATCTTCCCGCTCTTTATTGAGTTCTCAATCATTTGGCCATTCATCACTATATCTGAGAAGCTTTTAGTGGTACTCCCCAACATATGCGTGATGAATGGAGCCTTTAAGGTATTGATGAATAGCATGGTGGTCTCTTTTTCTAGGAGAGGTGGCTGGACTTGTATGGCAACTTTCTTCCACATTTGGGCGTATTGCCGGAAACTCTCATTTGGTTTATTTTTCATGCTCTGTAAAGTGATCCTATCAGGAGTGATATCCATCACATAACTATTGTAACACCCTAATTTTCAGTGGTGTCGGAACAGTGATTCGAGATCACTAAATCCGACAAATGAGTAGGAAATATTATTAATTTAGTGAGTATAATTTAAATGTGAAGTTAGGAAAAATTTTGAAATAGTGAATAGTGTACTAAAAATAAATTTTAAAATAATTAGAAAAAAAACGAGGTATCGAAACCTCGAGAATTTTAAATCGAGCCATAAATATTTTTATAAATATTTATGGAGTGTTAATAAGTTAGTATTAAAGTTTCGTCATGAAATTTTAAAGTTCTGATAGTTAATTGAACAAAAAGGACTAAATTGTATCAAATGCAAAATTGTGAAAAATGATTAAATAGCTTAAATGATAAAAGAAAGAGGGTTTAAAATGTAAATAGACCCAAGGTCTCTTTGGGCTGGAAGGGCATGAAATCAGCAAGAAAATAAGGAGAATTAAGGGAAAACTTGGAAAATTGCAAAATTTACTTAATAAAGCTAGGACTAAAGTGGAATTATCTAGATTTCTCTTTATTTTTCTGCATTCTCATCAGCAAAAACGCCATGAAAGAGTTTCCTTAAGCTGTTTTTTCATATTTTTACTTCAAGTAAGTTCAATTCTTGATTATTTCTTAAAATTTTTGTATTTTTGTGACTTTTACAACTAGGTCCACTTGTTGAATTCATTAGTTTTTGATTCTATGAAAGAAATTGAAAGTCGCTATGAATATGTGCTGGAAGTATATGATGATTTGGCATGGAATTAGACTTTAAATTGTTTATATGTTGATTTTATTGAAAGAATTGAATAGAAAGTGAATGTTTGGGACCTAATTATAAAAGAGTTTGAAGTTAGAGTTTTATGTGGAAATTTTGAATTTCAATAGTTATGAAATAACTTATAATGTCTAGGAAAAGTATTAATTGAGAAAATTATCTTAATTGAGGGGTTAATTGAGTAAGGACTGAATTGTATGAATTGTGAAATTTGGGACCAAATGAAAATCAACATTTTGCACTAAAACTGTTTTGGATAGCAGCAGTAGTCTAACTTTGAAAAATCACCAAAAATTGTAGAAATGGAATTAGAGGATGAATAAAATATGAAATTAAAGCTTATTGAGTCTAGTTTCTTATAGAAGAAATGATGTAAGCAATGAAATTGTAAATCATGAGATATGATAAATTTTTGTTAGACAAGGTCAGAATGATTTCTGGTTCCCCTGTTCTAACTTTGTAAAATCATCAAAAATTGGATAAAAATATTTATTGGCTTAAATTTATATTTTTAGAATTCTAAATGAGTATATTTTCAAGAGAAACAAACGGGAACATCATTTGAATCCTGTACGAGGAGATAATTAATTTTTTGTGAAGAAGGGTAGGAACTATCAGACAATAGAATAAGGGAGACTTCAATGAATAAACTGTATTAATTGGCTTAATAAAAAATTATGAAATTTTTATAGTAATAAGATATGTGAGTCTAGTTTCAAGGAAAATTAGTGGATCTTAATTTGGAGTTTCGTAGCTTCAGATATAAATAATTTAGTGGCTATGACACAGGTGGATAGCTTGAATATTCACATAAGTAATTAGTGAAAATTATGGATAAGGTTACTTACAAGTGTGTTATTTATACCAAGGATGTGAATGGAAAGGAGGAGGACGAAAAATATATGAATGACTCATGAATAAATTGATCACATCCCGATTATAATCGATAAATGTTGGATTAGAAATGATATAATGTTTTATTTGGAATATTTATTATGAAATTATGATTATCGTTATAATACAAAAATTGAACTTGTGAGTTTATATGGCTAAATTTTAGTGATTATTTGTTAATTTTATGAATTTCATGATGTGTTATTTCATATATATTGATGATAAAATCGTGAATAATGTAAAAGCATGAAAATTGAATAAATGATCAAATTGAACATTTCAGCTCAGTGACGAGATGAATTGAAGGAAAAGACCATGGTTGGACCATGGCAACAAGTGATAAGTGATAGCTTCGGCTACACTTATCTGATCAAGGACAAATGGAAGTGATAAGTAATAGCTTGGGCTACACTTATCTGATCAAGGACAAGTGAAAGTGATAACTTTGGCTACATTTATCTGATCAAGGACAAATGACAAGTGAAAAGTGGTAGCTTCGCACGATCGATGAAAAGTGGTAGCTCGGCCACGATCGATGAAAATGGTAGCTCCGGCTACCTGATCAGTGAATAGTGGTAGCTTCGGCTACAAGTGACAAGTGATTTTCGTATAAGACCATATATGGGATATGGCATCGGTGTGATATATGCTACTGTATAAGACTATATCTGGGATATGGCATCAGTGAGATATGTGATTCGTGTAAGACCATAGCTGGGCTATGGCATCGATATGTGATATGTGATTACGTGTAAGACCATAGCTGGGCTATGGCATCGATATATGAATATGTGTAAGACCATAGCTGGGCTATGGCGTCATTATGTGAAGATGTGTAAGACCATAGTTGAACTATGGCATCGAGAAAACGAAGTACTCAATTCCGTAAGACGTTCACTAATTTGACAAAGTTTGGTAAGTGTTACATGGAATTATGTGATACACGGAAGTACGAGTTGATAAGATATGAGTATAGAACTTGGTTGATAAATGAATTCATTTATGATTATATAATTATTCATCTTGAATGTACTGTCCATATGTATTGATAATTCAAATGTTTTAATGAATAAAGTTCCGACATGGAATAAATTGAACACGAGACAAGTAATTATGAAATTGAACTCGAAATTCATGAAAATGACGGTTATTGATATATGGAGACATGAGACATTGATATATGAATATGGAAAATGTTTAATAAATGTGTTTATTCATAATTATGGAATTATATACCTCATGTGTACTATTTGCATAAAGATAATATTTCAAATACTTTGGTTATTTAAGCTTAAATATGAAATAGTATGAAATCAAGATAAGTGTTATAAAAATATATTTAGATTACGAGATATGGCTAACATATGTTGTATGATTACATAACGTGAAATTGTGTATATATATGAGAAATTTAATGAGAATTGAGCCCATACACGTTTCTTGTTATTTATATGAAGTGTCTGTTGACAAGGTGATGAAGTTATAAGCAGAGAGTTACACGGGTTGAAAACAGGCGTGTGACTCTCCAAAGTGTGAAAATTTTCTAAGTGTTGCAAAAGTTTCATATGTTTACGGTTTGGTCCCGAACCACCCTGAATGTATGTTTTGGGCCTCGTAGGCCCATATAAGGGACGTTAAACATATCTATGAAAGTTTTTAATTTAGAAGAAATTTTATGGCTGATTTTTACATGATTGATCATATTAAGTTCGGTAATGCCTCGTACCCTATTCTAGGCTCGGATACGGGTAGGGGGTGTTACAACTATACTGCTTCATGAAAGCTTGTGCTAGATCTTTCCATAAATTGATCTGGGCACGGCTCAGTTGGTTGTACCATTCGGATGCTGCCTCAACCAGACTTTCTTGGAAACAGTGAATCAATAATTGGTCATTATTGACATAGCCTGCCATTTGTCTTCAGAACATGGTGATGTGAGCTTCGAGACAGCTAGTCCTGTTGTACTTCTCAAACTCTAGAGTTTTGAATTTGGGGGAAGCACTAAGTTCAGAACTAAGCTCAAATCCTTAGCATCAATTCCACAATGATAGTCAACACTTTCCATTGCTTTGAACTTTTCCTCTAACCACTTGCATCGATATTCCAATTGTTTCGAGAGCTCCACCCTTGTCTTTTCTGTTTCTTCATCGAGATCGAGGACAACGGGATTAATTGAGTTATTCCCTGAATTAGAGCCTGAGCCGACTTGGTAATTCATAGGCGCGAAATCACCGGCCTGAAATTGTTGGGGCCTGATTGTAACAGATGGCCTTCGTGTATACACCTCAGGTTATGTCTGAACATTTGTCGGTGTAAAACCCGAGGGTAGTGAAGATCTTCATTATCATTCCCAGTATTGACCATAGGGCTTTTTCATTTTTCTTACCCTTGAGTCAACAACTGTGTCAATTGGTTTATCATGTTATTTTGGGATTCTAATATCTGGTCCCTCATATCCTGTTGGATCTTAGCCAGTTGTTCTTGCATTTGTGCTTGCATCTGTTCTTGCATTTCCTTTTGCATCGGTTCTAACCTTTCTAGTCTTTCATCTATCACTCTAGTTTTTCTTCGTGTACAGTAAAGATGCATGCTTGGTAGGTTTTTATCGGTTTCTAGATTAACTGAAATAATTTTTTAACTAATTAGGGCCCTTTTGTGACATTCAATGCATATGATGAAATGCAATGCAGATACATGAAATGAATGCAAAAAGAGACGTTGATTCTGGTTCAATTCTGTTAGAACAACTTTTCTAGACAACAAATCTTTTTACATAAAGCGGAAATATGTACGGCCTTGCCCGTATACTCCAGGCAAAGACATCGATCTTTTTTTTTCATATTCAGACGCTAAAATCAAATCTTGCAAATTATCTTCTTTTTGATTGATCTGGGCTGCTACTCCTTACTCACTCATCCTCGTGATGCTCGTTAGCTTCTTTATGTAAGTTGAGACATTGACGGTTCCAAAATAATCTTTGTTGGCTTGAATCTTGAAGCCAAGTCGTGTACTCCTCTACGAACTCTCATCCTTCTCTTGTCGTGTTTACTCAGACTATATTCGGATGGTCGTATTGTATTCCCCTTTATCAAGAAATTCATTTTCCATGACAAGCTCTCTATTTAGCAACTGAACGTGAATCAACACCTCTTTTCTATGATGAAAATGCAATGCAATCATAACCAAAACAAAAGAAAACATGTCAGTACAAATACATAAATAGAAAATAGAGCACTTACTTGGGTAACCACTAGGGTTTGGAGTGGCTCTACCTAGGGTGGGCTCTTAAGGCTCGCTATATGTGGTTTGGTTCTAAAGACAGGGTACTTGAACCAGCAGATTCTTCGATCCTCACCCATTATAGGCTCATGTGGATCAAGTTTAGTTCAGGGGAATACATTTCCTTATGGCCATGTGGAGGTGAAAACCTCACGAAAACATAGGTACGGATGTATCCCGAAAGCAGTTCACTAAGCCATGCAGAGGTGAAAACCTCACGAAGGCATAGTTTCTCACTCCCATTTAAAAGGTGTGACCACAACGGTCATGCAATATGACGCAGGAATATCCTACGTATCTCAAATCACAATAAACATATGACATGACACCTATAAATGCGACAAAAGAAGCATGATTTTTCAAATCAAATTTTCAATTTTTCGATAAAAAGACAGAAAATGATCAATTTTACGGCTTGACTGTTGGTCCCCAGTGGAGTCGTCAAGCTGTCGAAACCATTTTTTTGAAAAAAAGGAATCGACTTTTTAAAATAAAATTTTGGAGTCGCCACCAATCCTTTTTGTTTAGGTGTGATCGGATCACCTAATAAAACGTTTTGATTTATTAAAATATTGGTTTTGGCCTACGAAAGTCAAAAAAACGGGTTCAGGAGTCGGTTACGTACGAGGAAGGATTAACACCCTCGCAACGCCCAAAATTGGTACTTAATCGATTAATTAATGTCTTAATGTCAAAAATTTGAAATGATTTTACAAATACAACCCCATTTAAAAGTGTTTGAATATACTCGAATTGGATGCTAAGATTCTCTTATTTTGAAGGAATAAAATATCACATTCAGTACGTTAGGATATTACAATTCAAATCCTCGAAACAAGATCATCTCATGATTTCCAAAATTCATGTATTAAAATTTCAAAAGGATATTCGATTATTTGGTCAAACGATAAATCGAAGCCCAGCACGTTAGGGCATGATTTCTCGAATTTCCAAACACGAAATATTGCCTTATTTTCGAAAACTTTTGAATAATAATATCAAGTGCAAGAGGTGTATTTTTTACTTTGAAACCATGATATGCGAATGCAATTGCCACGTAAACAAGATCGAATGCACTAATAAAACGATTTATGATGGTCACCTAATATACATTATTTACAAACTAACATGATAATCAAAGACAAATGAATTAAAAGACATATATAACAAATTAAAAACAAAGCAAATCAAAATAGAGTGTAAAAATAATTTGAAAATAATAATAAATGAGTTCAAAATAATAATGTGAGAAAAGAATCTAAAATCAATAATATACAAAATGATTTTTTTAAATAATATATGACAAAATCTAAGTAATGTATATACATATAAAAAGCAAAATAAATCACATGAAGAAAAGTTTAATACAAACAATAAATACATTTAAAATGAATAATTTGTATAAGCGTTGGAAATAGATATTATGTAAAAATCAAATAAACAAATAAAATAAAATTTGTAAAAAATAAAAATAAAACGAATAAATAAATACAAAAGGAAAAAAATATAATATAATAATAATAATAATAATATAAATTGATTAGTTTGGTAATAGGACAATAATAATAGTAATAATACAGTAATAAAGTAGAAAATAATAATAGAATATTAATAAGCATGATAATATATTAATGATAAAAATAGAAATGTTATGTAAATAATGATAATAATAAAATAAAAATAGTAATAATAGTATATTTATAATAATAGGAAACAATAATGATAAAAGAAAATAATAGTAATAATGGAAGTAATAAAATAATAATAATAGAAACAATAGTAATAAAAGTAATAATAAAATAGAAATAACAATGATACATTAATAATAATAATATACGTGCTAATAATAATAACAATATAAAAAAATAAAATAAAACTATATTAATAAAAATAATAATAATAGGTTAATAATAATAGTAATAAAAAGGTAAAAATAATAATAAAATAATAAAAACACTATTACGTTACTATTAATAATAATAAAAAGAAAATAGTAATAGTATATAGAATAATAGTAAAAGTAATAATAATATTAAAAATAACACACTCTCTCTCCCTTCTAAAACATCGGTCCGGCCTTGCTCCGGTCACAGGACCTCCACGCGCCGCCGTTAGCACCACCATACACAATGATCGGACCTAAAAAAACCCTTTTTTTGGTAATTTTAAAATGGGTAAGCTTCTTCCCCTTTGTTTTTACTTTCGTATGTAAAAAAAAAAAAATTGAAAGATAAAATAAAATAAACAAATAACTTAAAACGAGAACAGACGAAAAAAACACCTCATTTATTTTGATTTTTGATTAATCTCGTGTATTTCTTGTATTGAAAGTCTCTCTTTTTCTTGTATTCGAATCCCTCTCCTTTTTTCTTCACAAAACAGAACCCCCAATTACAATGGTTTTGAATGGCTTTTATAGCCAAATTTTACAACTTGTTTGTTAACCGATTGCCTCTTTCTTTTTGCAGGCAAGTGGGGTGATGGAGTTAATGGTTGGTTTAGTGGGGTGCTAATTAGACTGTTAACTTATTTGGTGTTTTGGGCTCTCCTTGTTAGGCCCAGGCAAAATTTGGGTCCTACAAATATGATTAACCCTTTGCTAAACGACTTGAGTTTTAATAATGAACGAGGCATCCTAAATTTTCGTTAAGATCACAAAGAGGTTTAACATAAAACAGGCTTTTCAACGGAATTGTATTTTTCAAAAAAAAAACTTTAATGTGATATTGCCAGATTCGGCCATAACATATAGGCCAGGTTTGGGGTGTTACAGTTTGACATAACCTATAGAAAGTGAAAATTGGTTAAAAATAAATCGAGCAATAAAAAATAAAAAATTCGTGGAAGAAATTTTAGTATTCTCGATTTTTATTAGGCTTAAAGCTATTTGGAACAATGATAAAATCCTAGTGCACAGGCTCAACAAAATAGTTATCATCTTGCACTGTTATTTCATCCTTAATCTCTTCCCTTGTGACTTCATCTTCTATTTTCTCTTCGACTTTCTAGGGAAGGTGATTCTATCACGAATGATTTTAGTTCTTTGCTATTAGGTTGATAGTTGATTCCTCAAGAGTGACCACCTTTTTTTCAGTTTCCTTATCTTGAGACTCTAATCCACTCAATAAAATTACGAGTTAATTGATTTGATTTTCTATTTTTTGGATGGTTCTCCATATTTGCTTGCGGACGTTGAACTATATTAGTGAGAGTTTCAACTATAACCTCAAGAGACTTGCTTTGAACACAACAATTGCGTGGGAGTATATGGACTTGGTTCATAACTAAAATCGAGATAATCCGTCCATTCATATAAGTATTGACATAAGGATCATATCTTTATTGTGGTCAATTGAAAAATCCTCTAATTTCTTTAATATGCTCATAGAGATCTTCTTGGAATGTGGGGTACACATTAGTGTAATAACTGTAATAATTATGAATCCCATTCCTACAAGTTTGCACTTATTGAGAATTTCCTATGGTCAATTGTTGAACAAGAGAAGTTAGTCTATCAATACGATTTTCAAGTGGAGAAAATTTTACCTCATTTGCTCTATTTGGAAACTCCTGTTTAAAGCCGAAGTATTGTGAATATGCGTGTTAGTCTCTTTCGTTACACAAGCCTGAATAATCGGTACATCAAGACACTTTCTTAAATCATTAGCAAGCGGAATACCACAAGTAGCCCTCAATGAAGGAGATGCAACATGCTGTAATTAGGGGAAACAAACAGTTTAGACTTGGAGAAGTTTATAGATAATCCAGACGCGGCACTGAATTCATGTAGGCAACCTTGGATGATGCTCAACTGGTTCACACAAAGCAATAAATCATCAGCGGAAAAAAATGTGTGAGGTTCGGGGACCTCGTCTAGAGACTTTAAAAGGCACCCAACTACCTCTTCTGACTCTATCGAATATCATGTGTGACAACTTTTCCATCACCATAATGAAGAGATATGGTGACAGTGGGTCGTCCTGTCTCAAGCCTTGTTGAGGAGAAAATTCTGAAGTCACTTGGCCATTCCAAATCGGGGTGATTTTGCTAGCTTGCGCACAAAACATGATCAAATCAATACGATGGTGCGGTAAACCAAATTCAATCAAGACAAACTTGAGGAAGCTCCAGTCGACGTTATCATAAGCTTTTTGCAAATCAACCTTCAGAACATCGCCCCCTAAATTCCTCTCATATTCATCATCGAATGAACCACTTCCTGTGTCACCAAAATATTATCAGTTGTGCTCCCTAATGAGATGTTGTAATACTGGACGGAGACGATTGACAACCGTTTTAGATGAAACTTTATAGGAAGTATTGCAGAGGCTTATAGGTCGGAACAAAGAGATTCTATCTATTGCTGCTACTTTAGGAATGAAAACAAAGTACCCGCATTCCATGCCCCCTTGACAAATTCAAATATTGAATCTTTCACCGAATCCCAATGCTTTTGATAAAAGATTGGTTGAATATCATCCAGACCCTGAGCTTTCAGTTTTTTAATGGAAAAAAGGCTATTACGAACCTCTTCTATCGAAACCAAGTGAGGGTTGAAAATCAGAAAAATCACGAGGTAACGACGATACCTGCTTCCTAGCAAAGAGTTGATCAGAGTAACTTACCACATGTTCCATGATAGTTCTTTGGTTAGTTACCCAAGAATCATCAATGAATAAACCCAACACCTTATTTCGACTTCGTCACATCAACGTTGTAAGGTGAAAAAATTGAGTGTCCCACTCACCCTTAGAAATCCAGTCTAAAAGAGATTTCTGAAGACACAATAATTCTTCTTGCGTCAAAATGATCTGGTATTCAGTATTAAGAGTTGCTTCTAATTGTTGCAAATAATAAGAAAATATACAACAGAGGTGAATTTTGAATACCCTGCGACCTTTTGATCAATGACTGTTTCCTCACCAAAAATATTACCAAAAGAGGACTTCCACTCCTTAATAGCCCTAGTGACAGTTTCAATGGCATGTGCAACACTGCTCGAGTTTTCCATCCACTCTCTCGTGAAGATTTCCTTAAAGTCCATACTAGTAAGCCGGGCAGCTTTCTATCTAAAAGGCCGCAAGTCTCTTAGAAAGGACATAACGACCCAAAGTATTAAGAAGAATTGGGTGGCGATCAAAATATATCCGTGGCATTATAATATTAAGCAAACTCATCTCTGGAAAATAATTCAGAGCTTCCGGATTGATCAAAACTCTGTCCAACCATTCTTGTAAAGTAATCCGCCCATGCTGAGGCCTTCATTCTCTCACTCTGTAAGGCCCAACTCTCGACCCATTATTTTTCTGCCCCGTCCCCACATTAATAGCGGCCATGATATCCTCTGACCCAATTCGGATATCCTTAAAGAGCTTCAATCTCCTGATTATTCTCCTCCATGAGAATCTCAAATTTATTAGAATCCCTGAAATACGCCCCATCCCTAAATTCTTGTTGCTGGTGTTTCTTGCCTTCACTCGGGTTTCTTTTAACCAACATCCACGGCCCATAACGTTTTGGACCATCAGCGTCGACCAAATTTTCCGTCACCGTGGGTCGTGGCCACAGCCTCCGGCTACACCTGCTCCTTTTGTGCCGCTTGATGAGAGCAGGATTCCAAACGGTGACCAAAACAACCACAAGAAAAGTAGACAGTATGGAGACCCTCATACTCGATGTTTTGAGCAAAGTTACCAATACGTACTTGCGACAACAAAGGTTTTGACAAATCAACCTCCACACATATTCCAGCGAACTTGCCTCGAGTCCCCAAAGATGTATTCGAATCAACCTTGATTGGTTTCCCCACAAGCTTTCCTACATCGATTCATGGAAATACTCCAAAGGTAAACCAGGAAGATGAATCCAAATCACTGTTGACGACACAACTGCTGTTTCGGGATGAAAGTTTGGCTTCCATTTTTTAACCGTCAAATAATGGTCCATAATTTTCCATTGGCCCTCAATCATCACTTTGAATCTGTCTTCCTGTTTCTCAAACTTGACCGCATAAAATCCATAACCCAAGTCGATGAATTCAAAATCCCATCCAAACGCCAAAGAACTGAAACTTATTCCAATAGTGAGTTGAAGGAAATTGTTTTACCGAGTAATTCGGTAATAAGTGCTTGATGCCAGGGCCTGCGCAGTTCCTTCTAAATATTTTTACCAATACGTATTGTAGGAAGAGTTTCCACTCCATTCAGATTTTCTCGACTCTCCTTATCCGAGTCTTGATCATCCTCATCCACCGCAAAAGAAGTACAACAAAAAACAGGGAAAACTTTTGACTCCAACAGTGAATCTTTAAAGGATCGAGAACCGATCCTCTAACTACCAAGAGCATCTCTGATTGCTGCCTTAATTTTTTTAGTGCTACGTTCCAAATGATCTACCTCTTCCGCCGTGAGAAGGTTGTCACGAACTGTTTCTCTCGCCAAGATGGTAATTTGCCAATATTTAATGGTACAATGATATTTAAATCAATCAAGCTTTATTGATTTTAATTATATATACGTGTTTTATATTTACTTAACTAATTAGGTTTGATTATAAATTTCACCTCTATTTTATGAAAATTAATCTAATGAATTTATGCTTTATTCTATTAAAATTCATTTTTAAACATAATTTTTATATTTAAAATGTAATTTATATATTTAAATTAAAATTTACTAATAATTAATATTAATTATTCAAATATCAAGATATTAATAATAAGTTACAATTATTTTTATAGTTTTACTAAAATATCATAATATCAATGCATATTTTTTCACTTCACAGCATCATCCCTCAAATTAACATTTTATTTTCCAAAACCTCTTTCGACAACAGTACAACACACTTTGATCTTAAGTACTTTTTTCACTGCATTTGGTTCCACCGCAGTTTTAAAATGCAATTCACGCAGCAAAGGCTCAAAAAATCATTAAACAACACATTCATCTAAACTAGTTTTGACGTATTATGACATGATATGTTCCACTGTCAAATTCCGAAGTTCGTCCACAGGTTGCCACTAGAAAATTCCTTAGGAACCAGATAATGATCAGACAAAAACATAGAATCAGTACAAGCACAATGCTATGATGATTTTATATCTCTGCATTAGCCATCATATTCCCCTTGTGCGAACTTGTTTTCTGGATAGTAGACGGCAATAACTTGATTTCCGCCAAATTTCCGACCATTCATTGCAGCTTGAGCCTTTTTGGAACCTTCAACATCCGAGTATTCCAGAAATACCTAATTGCACCGGAGAATTACAGTAACATCAGGAGTTTGAATAGAGTAGAAATGACCAAGTCAATGCATTCACTTGCCAATACCATGGATAAGATGAAGACAAGACAATGATCAAATAACTACAAACCAAAGAAAAAAAATATACTATGTTACTTGGACTTGGGTGTAAATGTTGGCCACGGGTATGTATCCAACATAGATATGTCCAAGTTTTTCCATTTATTTGGAGATTTTGGAAGATCTAATCCCCATACCATGACCAACGAGTATTAGATAGCAGTACTTAAACAGAAAGTTAGAAAACCACAGAAGAAAATGTAAAAAGCATCAATACTGACCTTCCCGACACCTGGGGCAGGTTCTCCATTCGGATTTGGGCGTGGGATGACAATATTCACCAATGCACCTGCATTTTTCGTGTAAAAATTTCGATTCCAGAAAAGAGAAAAAAGATACATTTTTACCCAAAAGAATAGGTTAGAGAAAGTAGTGTCAAATATAAGTCATATTTTCTGTAAAAATTTCAATTCCAGAAAGAGGGAAAAAAACACATTTATCCCAAAAGAATAGGTTAGAGAAAGCAGATTCAAATATATTAGAGGGATATAGCAAGTCTTCTGTCTGAGTATGTTAGGCTTGATTCTTTATAGCAGAATGTAGAACAAGAAAGTGCTGTAAAACAGAAATATAAACACAAGAAAATAAAAGAAATTAATAAAAATAGATAAGAGAGTACACATGTTAAAAAGAGGGTATCAGATTGTTTAAGAAGGGATTTTACCATATTTTCCACCCTCTTGTCTCATATCTTCCACAATGTCCTCGTACTCATCATCATCTCTGAGATCATCAACATTAAGCGCTTGAGTCAAACACACAACCTTTGTCGGCACACCTTGTGGTTGCAAAATTAGCCTCTGAAAAAGAAAAAAGAATAAGCAAATTAGATGTACCTAATAACACCCGAAATTGCAAGGGAAATGATGTTATAAGATTTTAGTAAAAGAATAATATCTAAACTTAACCTGCAAAGCAATCTGCTGCTGTGCATGCTGGAGTATACTCTCTTGCTCGGGTTTAGGCTGGGTAGCACCCTGGTTTGCTCGCCTAACAGTGAGCGTTTTATCACCCATTTTAATTCCATTTAGAGCAGCACAAGCAATATCTGTAACTGACAGGTCTTGATAAACACAAAATGCATAGCCTTTAGAGTTCCCGGTTTCTCTATCTTTTACTAGATCAAAACCTCGAAGAGGCCCAAAAGACTCCAATAACTCCCTAATCTGTGCTTCTGTGAAGTAATATGGAAGCCCACCAACAAATATGCGGTCGGGGCCCTCAAGCCCGCCAGCAGAACCTGGCGTTAGACCCACAGCAGCTAGATTTAGATTCGGATTGGGCTGGCTTGGACCAAGTGTTGCAGCAAGCGACGGATTATAGTCACTAGGTCTCCTCACCTTCACAGGTGCTCCCTGAAAGTGCAAAAAATGTAAGCACAACTATATAAAGGATTTGGCATCAAGACCCAAAAAGAAACTAAAATTACCTCAAAGATAATCCCATCTAAGGCCATTGCATTACTAGCCTCCTCTACAGATCTCATCTCTACGAAAGCAAACTTCTTTTCATGGTTTATGTAGACATTAACAACAGCATCCCCTGAATACATAACAAAAAACAATGAGCAGATATAGAAGAAAAATAAGGCAGGTAGCTTGGTGATGTAATATATAGAAAACCCCCAAGTATACCTGGACCAGCAGTATTTCCACCAATTGCAGCCATAACATGGCTGAAGAAAGTTGCAACAGACTATTATATAAACATTAAGGGTCAGTATTGGCTCCATTTGCAATCATAATGGCAATAAATGGTACAACAGTGTAAGGTGGAACCTGTTCATTAGCAGTAGGAGAAAGCCCTCCAACATACACCCGACGAGCATGCCTAGTAGCCTGAAATCACAAGATAAAATCAATAATTTCTGTAATGCAAGATATTGTTTTCTAAAGAAAGGTGCATTCTACATTGCATGCATAATCCATCCAACCTGCTGAGTCATTGCCTGAACTGGCATAACTGGGAGAGCACCAAATGGCTGCAGAAAACCAAAATTAAATGAAGTTACAGGCAAGAAAGCAAGCTCATAAATATCAGGTGTAGAGAGCAATATATACCTGTCCAGTTGCAATAGGAAACATGTTAGGAAACACTCCAGGTATGGTTGGGTTAGTTGTCCCCGGAATCTGCCCTGAAATGAAATTCATATTTCATATGAGGACATAGTTATAAATCAAAGTCAGAATTCTATAGCAGTGGGTTTAGCATTAGGACTTTTATGCTTCATTTCCATAGCATATGCAAACCTCTCGCATTTTTAGAGATTGAAAAAGGAATTCATCACAAGCAAAATCTGGAGGAAATATTTAGCAAGACTACCAAAACAGGCAATAGTTGCCAGTTGAAGACGTACAATACCATCAAAACGGGTGCATTGATTCCTCCTTGTACATAAAAGCTACAGAAGTCGGCTCACGCCATTGCCTTCTTAAAAACAAAGACAGAAACATAGAAACAAACAAACAAACACCAAACAGAAGACAAAACCAAAAACCCTCTCAGTTCCAGAATTATTCACTAAGTAAAAAAATTTAAAACAATATTATAGCTTCCCAAAGGTCACTGCTTAAAAGGCAATATATACAAAACAGAAGAAAAAATACAGCTTACCAAAACCAGACCAGTATTTTGATACGAACTTTCCACACTAGATCATCCAAAAACAAAAATAACAGTTAACCATGTATAACAATATTAAATTTTATGAAAGGAACATGTACCTGCAGCAGCAGCTGCCACAGCACCAGCAGCTAACATTGCTGAAGCTGGAGGGGCCATGTCAAAACCACTAATCCTTTTGCTGCAAAATAATGAAGTTAGCATACCAGAAACCAGAATATATAACTGCAACCACACAATTTTTTCTTATAATCAAGTTCTTCATGATCTACCTCTTTGAGCGTGAGCGTGAGCGTGAGCGAGACCGAGACCGAGAAGGAGATCTTGACTTTGATCTGCGCTCAGATCTACTCCTTGACCGGCGCCTATGCCTATCCTCCCTGTCTCTATCATAGTCCCTTCTTCTGTAAATAACATTTGAGCAAAAATTAACTCATTAACCTATATTAACAAGAAGAAAAAAGCAATGATCAAAACAATTAATATTAAAGCAGAAATTACCTGTCATTATCTCGACTGCGGTAATAATCATCATCATCCCTATCTCTTCCTCGATCCCTTCTCTCACTGCGTTCCCTACTACGATCCCTATGACGATCTCTGTGATGGCGTTCACGATCACGATCCTTTTCTCGGTCCCTATCCCTATCCTTATCTCTATCCCTATCCCTGTGGCGATCACGGTCCTTGTCCCTTTCCTTGTCACGCCCTTTCTCTCTCTCCTTTTCCCTGCTTTTAGAAGACTCTCTCTCATAATCCTGAGACCCATACAAGAAATAGTTAAGGTTGCATTTATCTTATATCACTAAGAGACCAAATGTGGAGAGTTGCATGTAATCCATAACACTAAAATCCAAAATGTAGAACAGGCATAAAATTCACATCAAGAAAACTATTTTCCAAGAAAAACCCTAGCCTAGAACAAATCTAAGCAGTAAAATTTATTGAAAAGACAACCTGTCAACTAGCCAAATTCAATGAGAAAAATAGAACTGAACATCTGTATATGTAAATACTCAATATCTAAAATAAGAACAAACGTCAGCAAAACATAGTAGATGGAGATATAAACATACAGGATTGCCTGACCCAAAAAACCCGGTTCTAATTCCTCCTATCCCCCCAGTCATACAGGATAAAAACAGGAACGATAAAACTGAAGCATAATATGTAATTTGAATTCTGAGAAGCTCATGCTGTTTTAAAAAACTGATTTGTAAAAAAAAAGGAAAGAAAGAAAAGAAAACACTAGATTTTACAATATATGCATCATTTTCTAATGCTTATGCTTGAAGTTAGAACAAAACTAAGTACTAGAAGAAATTCAAAATGCTATCTGTCAAACTAGCCAAATTTCCGGATAAACAAATAAACCTAATTCGAAGAAAAAATAGAGCCTTGGAAAAACTCCCATTAAAATTTAGGGCTCCAATTGCTAGCTAGCATTTTTTCTATATTCTATTTACTCCTTAAGAGGTTTGCTGAAAAGGAAAGACAAATGACGCAAAGTATAATCAAGATAGATTATTAAAACACTAATGATGAAGTAATAGTTCAATCTAAAAATAAAATCACGTTACATATTGCACATTTGATATTTTTAGCTTATCCGTTCATGATTTCCCATTGTGATTTCCCCAAAGCTAACAAACAATAAATTCAAGGTTTTACGTGGTAAAAAATCCAACAAAACCACACAAATTCCTTAGAAGTTCCTTCAAACAAGAACTTGAAGAAACAATTAAAAATCTTAACAGACGAAATAAAGCTGAATTTGTCGAGATCTAACCTGATATTTAGAATCGTTTTGATCGTCGGAACGAGACTTAGGAGAAGAACCTCCGCCATAACTGTTTTCGAGGTTATCTCCGTTTCCTTGATACCGTGGTTCTTCGTAATCAGTCATTTTTTCTCAAGCTTTGGCCGGAAATTTGGTAACTTGAAATTCCCAATAGCAAATTCCCAAATCCCAAACTCGATTTGTCGGCTGCAAGAAGAAGAATAAGCTAGCAAGTAAACAAATTAGGGATTTTCTTCTCTCGTTTTTCCCTTGTATTTAAATTCTAAAATTGGGGATTATAAGTTGGGTCTAATAAATACCTTAGTCTTAGTCTGGCCCATGTAAGAATGGGAGTAGGGCTTGGGCTTTTCTTATCATCATTTTGGGCCTTTATAGAAAAATTAAAACTCTTAACTTAGTAAGGTATTATTAATTATTTTTAAGTCAAATTATAAATAATTATATTAATAGGTAGTTCTTGTATCAAATAATTATTTATATTATAATTAATAGACACTGAAAATAATGCAAGAATACTAAATAGATGTGGTTTTATAAATTTTAAAATACTAACTAAACGAGTCAATTTTATTTTTGTATAATATAAAATGCATATTTTCTTTTAAATTGTGAATATAACTTAAATATTAATACGTTTTAGTTGCTAAAGAGTAGTTGAATGAAAATTTACTTATTAGGATACTAATCACATCCTTTTGTAATTACAAAAAAAAAAAAAGATTTCTTCAACATGTTTGATTTACAAAGTATTATTAATAATTTTTATATTATATTTAATAGTATGTATTGTAATTACAAAATTATATTATTTTAAATTTTAAATAATATATTGATTAATATAAAAAATCATCAATAATACTTGATAGAAATTTTCTAGACAAGTAACAAAATTTAAAATCAAATTATTGTATGTAACATGTTAATCCAATAAAGTATCAACAATATAATTACCAATAAAATTAATAAGAAAAATAAATATAATGTACAATTTTATCTAATTACAATAGCATCTCATATTTGTTCAACTATTCTCTTTCTAATACTTAACATATGCTATTTGTCATCATTTTTATCCTTGGATAAGTAATTAATAATAAATTTTATATAATTTGGTTAAAATTAAAACATATAATTTATAATAAATACTATGTAATTTAATTAAATATTTAATAGGCTAAAATGTATAGAAAATTATCTATCACCAATAAAAATTTAGATCATTTAAATAAGATAAGATAAGTAATATATAATTATATTTTGAAAACAAAAATATATATCTAAAATTAAAATATTATTATTAAAAATAACTTCTTAAACTTAAATCACATATGGGTATATTTGAAAATTCATAGGGTAATTGGATTTAACTTTAATTATCTACCTAATTACTTTAATAAAAATTTGTTACACTCAATTTAACAAGGTTCACTAATTATAATGATTATCTAAATATTTTATATATAAAATTACAAGCAATTACATTCAAAACAAATTATAACCGATTTTCAAAGTATTCAAATAAAATATATAATTTTAATACCTATTGATAGAACTTACATATAAAATACGATTTAATTTTTATTCAATTTTAAAGGATAAATTGTTCATTTAGTCATTCAATTTTTATAAGTTTTAGTTTGGCCACGAAAATAAAAAGAATTAGCATATTAGCACTGTCGTCAACAACCGTTTTATTTTAGCTACCCAACTTTAATAAATTTTCATTTTGGTCACTCATTTTATATTTTTAAAATTTAATTTACTTTTTCTTTTTAATATTAATTTTAGTTTTTTCCATTAAAATAAAAACCTAAGGTTTTAAAGGAAAAAAACTTAGATTTTTATAGGAAAACCATTTTATATTTTTAATTTCCTTTATTTTTAATTTTAAAATTAATTTTATTTTTCAATAAAAAATACGAGATTTTATAAGGAATTATCTAGGTTATTATAGGAAAACCAATTTTACCTTTTTAATTTCCTTTATTTTTTTCCATTTTAAAATAATTTTAGTTTTTTCTATTAAAACCGAAAAACCTAACGTTTTACAAAATAAAACACTTGGGTTTTAACGGGAAAACCATTTATATTTTAAACTTCTTTTATTTTTCTTTTTAGAATTAATTTTTTTAGTAAAAGGAAAAATCTAGGTTTTTTCATGGAAAAAAATTGGTTTTCTCAAAGAAAAACTTGAGAGAATTGAGATATAAGGAAAACCAAGTGTCTTATCTCCACAGTTGAATAAATCAGTTTCATATAAAACCCCAAGTGTTTTTGTGGAAAAAATAAAATTATTTTTAAGAAGTAAATGATTGACTAAAATGAAAACTTATTAAAATTGGGTAAGTAAAATGAGTGTACAACAACATAGAATTAAGAGGGTGACCAAAATGAAACCTTATTAGAGTTGGATGACTAAAACGAAAACTATCATTAATGGTAGTGCCCAATTGGCAAATTTTTTATTTTCGTGCTTAAAATTTAGAAAATCAATTATACTTGTGTCACAGACCAACAAGTTGAACATATGCATTTTTGTAAAATTTAACTTCAAATTTTCTGATTTAAATTTTGAATCTATTTATTATTTGCATTAAAATAAAAATCAATCATTTGTAAAGGTAAAATGAATTTAAACAATCGAATCCCCTCATCCAAACCCATTGCAAATAGTAATGGAAATAAATCATTTGCAAGGTTAGGGAATGTTAAATATTGTGGACTCCTCTAACGTTGTTGGTGAGGAAGATGCCTGATGACTTTTCCACAAAAAAGGTCTACCATAAAGAGCAATCGGTGATTTTGGACTTGTTATTTGGGGTGGATCTGGATCCTACACCGACAATGACTTAGAAAGATAAACTCGTAGGGGTTATCTATCCAGAGAGGGGTGAATGAGGTACCAGATTTGGAAATGGAATTTGAAGAGGGAGATATTAAGAGATCAACTATTAATGAAATTCCAGCAATCAATTTTTCTGAGAAGGTTAATCAGCTACTAGTTAAGAACATGGCTTTGACAGTCATGATTAAGCTTATTGGCCGAAATTTTAGATTTACGACACTCCAAAATAGGATATCCAACTTGTGGAGACCTTCGATGCCTTTTCACCTGATGGAAATTGAAAATGGATACTGTTTGGTTAAATTTTAAAATAAAGAGGATTATTAGAGATGTAACAGCTCGATTTTAGCCAAATCAGAACAGTGGTTTCGAAACCATAAATCTGAGGTTGTAAATTTATTTTAATATTATTTTTGGTGTTTACAGTATTTGATTATATATGTTTGAAAGTTTTGTGGGATAATTTTATCGTTTAAGTGGTTAATATGACTAAAGAACTTAATCGCGTAAAATGCAAAAGTTGCATTCTATATGTTAAAAGTGTTTAATTGCTATGATTCTTTAAAAAAAAAGTCCTTATAATGTTATTATGTCATTGATAAGGTTAATGGACATTAATGACCTTATAGTTGATGAATAAGTAGTTTATTAAAAAAGGGTAAATTGGTAAACTAATTATTAATGTTATTATAATATAAAACAAAATCTAAAATCATTTTCGGCACTTGCATAGCTTGATCAAGGTGTGAAATTTGTTCGGTTTTTTATGATTTTTACGTTTTTGTGATTGTTGTTTTGAATACTAGCTAGCCCGTACTTTAATTATTGAGTTTGTTAGTGATTTTGAAAAATGCCATTGATGAATCTTTAAGTTTTATGTTGTTTGATGATGAATTTTGAAGGCTTGGTGTTTGATATACATGTTTGATTAAGTGATTTTTGACAAAAATATTTATTAAAGATTAAATTCTGAAATTTGCAAATTGAGGGGTCAAAATGTGAAATAAATAAAATTAATGGGCTGCTAAGGACCTAGAGAAAATTTGGTCAAGCATGAACTGTAATGCCCTCATGCCCGAGACCGTCGCCAGAGTCGAGCTTAAGGTGTTACTAAACTTAATTCATTAATTAAACAGCTCAAACAATTTATTTTTAATATTTCCAGACAAGCTGGCCAACTGCATCACAGTCGCTTAAAAATTCATATATCGAGTTCCGAAACTCGAAATTAAGATCCATAAATTTTCTCTGAAACAAGACTCATATATCTATCTACTAGTTTTTTTCTATAATTTTTGGTCAAGCTAATTAGTACATTTTATTAGTTAAAGTCTCCCCTGTTTCAGGGTTCGACTACTCTGACCCCTGTGTATTACAAATAAGATATCTCCCTTTACAAAGTTTCAATGACTATACCGTTTGTTTCTAATAAAACTAGGCTCAATAAGGAATCTGTAAATATAAAGCATGACCTCTAATTGTTTTTGTACAATTTTTAGTGAATTTACAAAGTTAGAACAGGGGATTCAGAAATCACTCTGACCCTGTTTCACAAAAATTTAAATATCTCATAAAATATAACTCATTTACCTGTTTAGTTTCTTCCATATGAAAATAGACTCATCAAGCTTTGATTCCATAACTTATTCATCATTTAATTCCATTTCTTACTATTTTTTAGTGATTTTTCAAATTCACATCACTGCTGCTGTCTGATTCTGATTTGTAGCCAATTTTACCTTTCTAAGGATTTTCATGGTTTAGTTAAGACATAAAGCATACATGTTATCATATATAAACTTGATTAGCCATTCCAATAGCTAATCGTTTACAAACCCTTTTCTTACTAAACCATAATCATATCATGTGATCATTTACACAAAGTGAGTATAGTGCTATACATGCCACATTCAAAATATACAAGCCATTTTACCAATTTAGGTCTTTAGATAGTGTGAGCGAGCCTTTGACCTATCCCGATTCTCAAGCCGGCTTATCAAAACTACAATGAAGGAAAAGGAGGGAGTAAGCATAAATGCTTAGTAAGTTCACATGTAAATAATAAGTAATATGATTATGCAATCCAACATAAACATCATTAAAACACTCATAACATAAAAATACTTACTATCTTACCACAATTTTGTCTCACCAAGTTCTCAACCAAGAATTAAACTCATACTTGTCCATTTTCACTTCTTCAACACATTCATCATTGAATCACTTTCGTTTTAAGCATCCTCAATATTCTCTTAGGATTCTCCCGTTGAACACGTAGGAATATAATTTCAGATACGCGGATAGTGTGCACGTAAGTGCTATACTCATAACTGAACAAGCTCAATAGCTTTTGAATCTATGTAGCCAAGCTACCATGTAACTCGCCCATAAACGAACTCGGACTCAACTCAACGAGCTCGGGCATTCGCATCCATAAGTGAACTCGGACTCAACTCAACGAGCTCGGATGCCTAGTTACATCTCACGAACTCGGACTCAACTCAACGAGTTCAGAACTCAACCATCCTAGTGACATGTCACTTGTACCCTAATCTATTCCCAAGGTTCAAATGGGATCCTTCTCAATTACACATTTTTATCGTCTTCTTCGAAATATAGAAACCGATACTTGCTAGCATCTCATACTTATCAAGTTGTTCACATAATTTGCATATTACCAAATAATAATTCACAAAATAGAATATTTCATGATAATAAGTATCATATCATATAACTATCATTAAATCATTTAAAATAAAAATTATGTTTCCTTATTTACACATGAACTTATCCCGATACAAAATATTAACAATCGAGCCTATTCCTCATAAACTTTATTTTTTCCTCGATCGCAACTTGAATCTCGTTTCTCTTGATATATAATGCCAAATTAATTTTATTTAATACATACATTCATCAAAATAGCCCTTAGTACTAACTTTGGCAAAATTACCATTTTACCCCTAAACTTTCACATATTTGCACTTTTGCCTCAAAGCTCGTAAATTAAACCTCATCCTATTCTCTTATGTTTTATGACATGCTGATCATTTTCCCCTCCTATGGAAACATCAAATTCACACTCTAACATGTACTTATGACTATTAGGTATTTTTACCAATTAAGCCCTTTTACTCTTTTTCACTTAAAACCGAGTAGCACAAGTTGTCTAACATAATTTAAAACCTCATGTTCTATCATAAAACACCAAAATACACAAATTTCACCTATAGGTATTTTTCCAAATATGAGCCCTAGGTTGACTTATTGTTAGCATAAGCTAAATCGAGCTATCGGGATTTCAAAAACGTAAAGAACATTAAAAACGGGGCTTGGAATCACTTACTATGGAGCTTGGAAGCTTGAAACAAACCCTAGCTAGGGAGAACCCTTGAAATTTCGGCCTAATGAAGAAGATGGACAAAAATTGGCTTTTAATTTTGTTTTTAATTCATTTTAATAACTAAATGACCAAAATGCCCTTAATTAAAAACTATGGTGTTTTATCTTCCTTTAGGTATTTTTGTCTAAACTAGTATAATGGTCTAATTACTATCCAAGGACCTCCACTTTAAAAACCCATTACTCACAAGTACTTAATACCTTTGTGAACTAGAACACACATTTTACAACTTTTGCAATTTAGTCCTAAATATCAAATTGGACTCTTTATCGATAAAATTTCTAAACGAAATTTTCACACAATCATGCAATCATGCCATGGACCATAAAATGATAATAAAATAAATTTTTCTACCTCAGATTTGTGGTCACGAAACCACTATTCTGATTAGACCCTAATTTGGGATATTACATGAACATGTTGAAATTTTGAGTATTTTGTGTTGTTTTGAAATAGGGACTAAATTGAATAGATTTGAAAGTTTAGGGGCTAAAATGAAAAAATGCTCAAATGTATATTTTTGGATGAAATTGAATGAATAAGTGATTAAATGAGTTAATTTTGAATGTATATAGATCAAGAAAAGAGTAACTAGGACTTAGATCGAGGCAAGAACAAAGTACTCGATTAATTGGCTAGTTTTGTTGTTTCTACGACCAAGGTAAGTTCGTAGGTGTTCATTTCATTATAAATGAGTGTTTTATGCTTTGATATTGCATAAAATGTGTTTATGAGATTGCGAATAATGATTGAATTTTGAATACGACTATATAGAAGTGTTCGACGATGAAATTGACAAGCGAAACTTCTCAATTAAACCTTAAGTGCAGTTTTGATGATAATGTAATGTCATTAAGGTAATGCATTAACTTCGAGCCATGATATCGGCACTTCGGGTGCGAATAATACCTTGATTTGGCTATGGGCCATGGTATAGGTACTCCGGGATAAGTTACCTTGATTTAGCTTCGGGCTATGGTATAGGTACTTATCGATTGTAATTCTTGAGTATCCAATTTCTATCCCATTGGTTCAATGGATAAATGAATACCGTGGTTGATAAAGAGGTTAGTACGAGGTGGTACGGGTATGTATGGAACTTATTCAAGTACTATATTGAGAAAGTTTAATGAAATGATATTTACTCATGTTTGAGACATGAATAAGGTTTGTGTTAATGTAATGTTGATTCAGTAATGTGCAAATGTTTGAACTGTATTATTTGATGAATTGAGTTATTTACTTATGAACTTACTAAGCTATAAAGCTTACTATGTGTTATTTGTCTATGTTTTATAGATAATCAAAGCTAGCTCGTACTAGGGGATCGTTGGGAAACGTTTTCACACTATCGATCAATTTGTTGGTACTTTTGAAGCTTGTATATATATAGTATATGGCATGTATAGGCTATTGTCTTTGTGATATGTTTTTGGAAACTTGATTTTAGCTATGTGATTTTGGTTTGTAAATGTTGGTATATATTTGTTCATTTAAGTTGGTCTAAATGTTATGTTTGATAAGTAAGTTATAAAATGTAAATAATGTTTATGTGATGGCTTGATTAAGGGATGTTAAAAGAGTAAGTTTCATGGCATGAAATAGGTGTTAAGATGATAATGAAATGCATTTAGAAGTTATACAAATTTGATAAATTTAGCATATTGAAATGGTATGTTTTGATTATGGAATTGAGTAGTGGAAATGGTTGTGTATAGATGGCATGTTATGTGTATAAATCAGGTGGTATTTGGTTTCTTATATAGGTGTTGAAATGGTACCATTTAGTTTCATTTGTGAGAATGAGAAAGGTGGGTAAATTGGCTTTGTAAATGGCCTATTTTTGTCCGCACGGGTAGAGACATGGGCGTGTGTCTCAGCCGTGTGCCACACACGATCATGTTATACGGCCGTGTGTTCCCTAGGGTACCTTTTGAATTAAAGTCAGTATACCCTACAATTTTGACACGGCCTAGACATATAGGCTTGCCTATTGGTCGTGTGAGGCACACGGGCCAGCACATGGGCGTGTGGCTGGCCGTGTGACCTAAGTCAGTAACCTCCTTTAGATTTCACATGGCCTGGCACACTGGCGTGTCCTCGGCCGTGTGGTACAAGTTAGTATGTACACCATTTTTTCACACGGCTTGTGACACCTCACACGGCCTGTTCACATGGACGTGTGACCTATGGTTTCATGAAATTTTTCTAAGTGTTTGGAAATTTTTATATATGATCGATTTAGTCCTGAACCACTTTTAAGCATGTTCTAAGGTCTCGTAGAGCTTTATAAGAGATAATGTGAATGTTTGAGGATGGGTTAAGTTAATGAATGCATAAATGTATGTTAATGTGGTGTATATTATCCGATAATGCCTCGTACCCTATTTTGGCGACGGATACGGGTTAAGGGTGTTACATTTTATTGGTATCAGAGTTATGGTTTAGTCGATTATAGGATTAACGTAGCGAGTGAAAGTCTAGCTATACATGCCATATATATAAATTGCGATAGTGTGATGAATCCTGACTATTAAAATGTGTTTTTATATAGAAAATGAATCCCGAATGAGCCATAGCTGACAATGTGAAAAGTAATGCGCTCGTTCCCGCTTAAGGGGCAGCGCCGATTGATTCTAGACTTATTTCTAATAGTCAGGGAGGAGAGGCTAAGCAAGCCTTCTTCCAAATGATGACTGAGTGGTTCATGAAATTTGTACGAATGAATCTAGTTACTCAACAACCTCCACCCCCGCCTATTCCTTAACAAGTTCCAGTTGTGCCACAAGTGATAAATCCAATTCGATTGAGTAAGTCACCTGTTGATAAGATTCGAAAACATGAAATTTGAGGAATTTTGACTCTGATTGATGATGATCTTTGAGAGAGCTAAGTTTTGGCTTGAGAACACTATTAGAGTATTCGATGAATTATCTTGTACTCCGGAAGAATTTATCAAATGTGTGGTATTTTTAGTTAGAGATAATGCATATCACTGGTGGAAAACGTTGACATCGATGGTTCCTAGTGAACGGTTTACCTGGGAATTCTTTCATATTGAGTTCTGGAAAAAGTACATAAGCCAAAGATTTCTCGGTCAGAAACATAAAGAGTTTCTAGAGTTGAAACATGATCGAATGGCTGTGACCGAGTAAGAAAGAGAATTTGTACGATTGAGTAAATATGTTCGGGAATATGTTTCTACCAAAGAGATTATGTGTAAGCGGTTCGTTGATGGGTTGAATGAAAATATAAAGCTATTAGTTGGAATTCTAGAAATTAAAGAATTCGTTGTTTTAGTTGAAAGAGCTTGTAAAGCTGAAGATCTTAACAAAGAAAAGAGGAAAGCAGATACAGAGGCTGAAGACATCAGAAAAAGATTGATAAATAAGCCGTATCAGTCTTCATCAAAGAAATCCAAAGATTTGTATAATTGTCCTAATGTTTCAATAGGATATTCGAACAAGGATCATGCTAAACAACATTCTGGTTCTAAAGCTCAAGCTACATCAGTAGCTAGTGTTGGCAGTGTAAGAGACAATAAACCTGAATTTCAGCACTGTGAATGACGACATTTTGGAGAATGCTGGAACAAAAGAAATAAAGCTTGTTACAAATGTGGATCGTTGGATAATTTTATGCGAGACTCTCTAGAGTTGATGGAAAAAGAGGATGTTCAAAACACGAGATCGAATAACACTGCAACTAGAGGTAGACCACCCAGAAATACAGGAAATGTGAATGGTGGTAGAGGTGTGACACGAGATACTGCTACGAGATCTGATGCTAGAGTACCTGCCTGAGCCTATGCTATTCGCGGTTGCGAAGAAGCGTCATTGCCAGATGTTATAACAGGTACTTTTACTCTCTATGATACTAAAGGTATTGCATTGATAGATCCAGGATCAACTCATTCGTATATATGTGTGAATTTAGTATCCATTAAGACTTTGTCTGTAGAGTCTACTGAATTTGTAATTAGAGTATCGAACCCTTTAGGCAGATGTGTCTTGGTTGATAAAGTATACAAGAACTGTCTGTTGATGATTCGAGATTCATGTTTTCTGGCTGATTTGATGTTTTTGCCATTCAACTAATTTGATATAATTCTGGGTATGGATTGGTTAAAACTGCATGATGCGATAGTGAACTGTAAACGAAAGATAATTGATTTGAGATGTCAGAATGATGAAATAATTCGGATTGAGTCTAATGATCTAAATGGTTTACCGATAGTGATTTCTTCGATGTTAGCTTGAAAATATGTTAGAAAGGGCTGTGAAGCTTACTTAGCTTTGTGCTTGATACGAAAATGACTGAAAAGAAGATTGAATCAATGCCAGTTGTGTGTGACTACCCGGATGTGTTTCCTGAAGAGTTACTAGGTTTACCACCGATCTGAGAGGTTGAACTTGGTATTGAGTTAGTGCCTGGAACAACTCTGATATCGATAGCTCCATATAGGATGGCTCCGACTGAATCAAAAGAGTTGAAAGCTCAATTACAAGAGTTAACAGAATGAGGCTTCGCATGATCGAGTTATTCTCCTTGGGGTGCACCAGTTTTATTTGTGAAAAAGAAAGATAGAACTATGAGAATGTGCATCGATTATTTACAGCTCAATACAGTGACGATCAAGAACAAATATTCACTACTGCGAATTGATAATTTGTTTGATCAGTTGAAAGGGGCTACAGTGTTTTCAAAGATAGATTATAATCAGGTTACTATAAGTTGAGAGTTAAAGACTCTAATGTGTCGAAAACTTCTTTTCGAACGAGGTACGAACATTATGAGTTTTTAGTTTTGCCTTTTAAACTAATGAATGCACCTGCTATTTTTATGGATCTAATGAATCGGATCTTCAGACCGTATTTGGATCGATTTGTGGTTGTCTCTATAGATGACATCTTAATTTATTCTCGTGATGAATTCGAGCATGCTGAACATATGAGAATAGTGCTACAGACTTTGCGTGATAAGCAGTTGTTTGCAAAGTTTAGTAAATGTGAATTCTAGTTACGTGAAGTTAGTTTTTTGGGGCATATTGTGTCAGCATCGAGTATTCGAGTGGATCGAAGCAAGATTTCAGCAATATTAGATTGGAAGCCTCCGAAAAATGTATTTGAAGTCTGAAATTTTTTGGGACTTGCTGGTTATTACAGACGATTCGTAAAAGGTTTCTCTATGATTGCAACCCTGATGACGAGACTACTACAGAAAGGTGTTAAGTTCGAGTGGTCAGAAAAGTACCATAAAAGTTTCGATCAACTGAAAGCTTTATTAACCAAAGCTCCAGTGTTAGTTCAGCCAAAATCAGGTAAAGAATTTGTAATTTATAGCGATGCATCGTTGAATGGTTTGGGCTGTGTTTTGATGCAAGAAGGTAAAGTCATAGCTTATGCCTTGAGACAATTGAAGTCGCATGAAAAGAATTACCCGATGCACGATTTGGAATTAGTAGTTATTGTGTTTGCATTGAAAATTTGGCTCCACTATTTGTTCGGTAAGAAATGTCACGTCTATTTTGATCACAAAAGCTTAAAATATTTGATGACTCAAAAAGATTTGAATTTACGGCAGCGGAGATGGTTAGAATTGTTGAAAAACTATGAGTTAGTGATTGACTATCATCCGGGAAAAGTAAACATTGTTACTGATGCATTGAGTCCAAAATCTTTGTTTGCTCTACGTGCAATGAATACTCAGTTGGCTCTTTTTGATGACGGCTTGATTGTAGCTGAGTTGAAAGCGAAACCGTTATTTTTACAGCAGATTTGCGAAGCTCAGAAAGTTGGTAATGAATTGTTAACTAAAAAAGCTCAATGTGATTTGAATTCTGATTCAGAGGTTTGAGTTGATGATGATAATTGTTTAAGATTTAGAAACTGAATATGTGTTCTGAGAAATTCAGAGTTGATTTAGATGATTTTGGACGAAGCACATAGTAGTCGTTTATCTGTTCATCCAGGAAGTACAAAAATGTATAACGATTTGAAACAACTTTATTGGTGGTTTGCTATGAAGCGTGATATCTCTGTATTCATCTCGAAATGTTTAATATGTCAGCAAGTTAAAGTTAAGCATCAAGTACCATCTGGGTTATTTCAACCTATTATGATTTCCGAGTGGAAATGGGACAGAACCACGATGTATTTTGTATCGGGTTTGTCTATGTCTCCGAGTAAAAAAGATGCAATATGGGTGGTTATTGATAGACTGACTAAATCGGCTCATTTTATTTTGATACTCACGGATTATTCACTTGATAAACTTGCTGATTGTACATCTCTCAGATTGTAAGATTGCACAGAGTACCTATTTCTATTGTTTCAGATAGAGATTTGAAATTTACATCATGTTTCTAGAAGAAACTGCAAGATGCACTGGGTACAAAGCTACATTTTAGTATTGTTTTTCATCCATAAACAGATGGTCAATCCGAATGGATTATTCAGATACTCGAGGATATGTTGAGATGTTGCATCCTTAAGTTTGAAGGTACATTGGAACGATACCTACCATTGATTAAATTTGCTATAACAATAGTTTTTAATCGAGTATTAAAATGGAACCGTACGAAGCTTTTTACGGTCACAAATGCTGAACACCTTTGTACTGGATAGAGCTTAGCGAGAATAAGATTCATGGGGTTGACCTAATTAAAAAAACTGAATAGAAAGTGAAAGTGATTCCTGAAAGTCTGAAAGCGACGGCAGACCGTCAAAAATCGTATGCAGACTTAAAATGGAAAGATATTGAGTTTCAGACAGGGGATAAAGTGTTTCTAAAAGTTTCAACGTGGAAGAAAATACTTCGATTTGGTCGTAAAGGCAAGTTAAGTCCGAGATTCATCGGGTCGTATGAGATTATCGAGCGAGTTGGACCAGTTGCTTATCAGCTAGCATTGCCGTATAAGTTAGAAAAGATTCATAATGTGTTTCACGTATCAATGCTTCAAAGATATAGATCTAATCCTTCGCATGTTATTTCCCCGATCGAAGTTGAGATTTAGTCAGATTTATCGTACAATGAAGAACCAATCTGAATTCTAGCTCGCGAGGTTAAAGAATTGAGAAATAAGAAAATTTCATTAGTGAAAGTATTATGGCATCGATACGGGGTTTAAAAAGTTACGTGGGAGCCCGAAGATGCTATGAGAAAACAATATCCAAACTTATTTGCTGGTAAGATTATTGGGGACAAAAATCCCTAAGAGGGAGAGTTGTAACAGCCCAGTTTTAGCCAAATTGGAACAGTGGTTTCAGAACCAAAAATCCGAGGACATAAATTTATTTTAATATTATTTTTAGTCCTTACAGTATGTGATTATATATGTGTGAAAGTTTCGTATGATAATTTTATCGTTTAAGGGGCTAATTTGACTAAAGGACTTAATCGCGTAAAATGCAAAAGTTGCATTCTATATATCAAAGTGTTTAATTGCTATGATTCTTTAAAATGAAGGTCCTTATAATGTTATTCTGCCATTGATAAGGTTAATGGACATTAATGACCTTATAGTTGATGAATAAATAGTTTATTAAACAAGAGTAAATTGGTAAACTATTATTAATGTTATTATAACATAAAACAAAAGTTAAAATCATTTTATTTCTTCATCTACCAACCGAATATCAAAGAAAAATAAAGGGTTTTGAAGCTTTTGAATTTTCAGCACTGATATAGCTTGATTGAGGTATGAAATTTGTTCGGTTTTTAATGATTTCTACGTTTTTGTGATCGTTACTTTGAGTACTAGCTAGCCCGTACTTTAATTTTTGAGTTTGTTAGTGATTTTGAAAAATGCCATTGATGAATCCTTAACTTTTATGTTGTTTGATTATGAATTTTGAAGGCTTGGTGTTTGATATACATGTTTAATTAAGTGATTTTTGACAAAAATGTTTATTAAGGATTAAATTCTAAAATTTGCAAATTAAGGGGTCAAAATATGAAATAAATGAAATTAATGGGCTTCTAGGGACCTAGAGAAAATTCGGTCAAGCATGAACATGTTGAAATTTTGAGTATTTTGTGTTGTTTTGAAATAGGGACTAAATTGAATAGATGTGAAAGTTTAGGGGCTAAAGTGTAAAAATACCCAAACATATATTTTTGGATGAAATTGAATGAATAAGTGATTAAATAGGTTAATTTTGAATATATATATATATAGATCAATAAAATAGGAACTCGGGCTTAGATTGAGGTAAGAACAAAGTACTCGATTAATTGGCTAGTTTCATTGTTTCTACGACTGAGGTAAGTTCGTAGGTGTTCATTTCATTATAAATGAATGTTTTATGCTTTGATATTATATAAAATGTGTTTATGAGATTACGGATAATGATTGAATTTTGAATACGACTATACAAAACTGTTAGACGATGAAATTGACAAGCGAAACTTCTCGGTTAAACCTTAAGTGCAGTTTTGATGATAATGTAATGTCATTAAGCTAATGCATTGGCTTCGGGCCATGATATCGGCACTTTGGGTGCAAATAATACCTTGATTTGGCTACGGATCATGGTATAGGTACTCCGGGATAAGTTACCTTGATTTGGCTACGGGCCATGGTATAGGTACTTATCGATTGTGATTCTTGAGTATCAAATTTCTATCCCTATTGGTTCAATGGATAAATGAATGCCGTGGTTGAGAAATAGGTTAGTACAAAGTGGTACGGGTCTGTATGGAACTTATCCAAGTACTATATTAAGAAAGTTTAATGAAATGATATTTACTCATGTTTGAGACATGAATAAGGTTTGTGTTAATGTAATGTTGATTCAGTAATGTGAAAACATTTGAACTATATTATTTGATGAATTGAGTTATTTACTTACGAACTTACTCAGCTATGAAGCTTACTGTGTGTTATTTGTCTATGTTTTATAGATAATCAAAGTTAGCTCGTACTAGGGGATCGTTGGGAAACGTTTTCACACTATCGATCAATTTGTTGGTACTTTTAAAGTTTGTATATATATGGTATGTGGCATGTATAGGCTATTGTTTTTGTGATATGTTTTGGAAACTTGATTTTAGCTATGTAATTTTGGTTTGTAAATGTTGGTATATATTTGGTTATTTACGTTGGTCTAAATGTTATGTTTGATAAGTAAGTTATATAATGTAAATAATGCTTATGTGATGGCTTGATTATGAGATGTTGAAAGGGTAAGTTTCATGGCATGAAATAAGTGTTAAGGTGATGATGAAATGCATTTAGAAGTTATAAAAATTTGATGATTTTAGCATATTGAAATGGTATGTTTTGATTATGGAATTGAGTAGTGGAAATGGTTGTGTATAAATGGCATGTTATGTGTATAAATTGGCTGGTATTTGGTTGCTTATATAGGTGTTGAATTGGTACCATTTAGTTTCATTTGTAAGCATGAGAAAATGTGGTAAATTGGCTTTGTAAATGGCCTATTGTTGTCCACACGGGCGTGTGTCTCAACCGTGTGCGACACACAGTCATGTTATTCGGCCGTGTGTCCCCTAGGGTACCCTTCGAATTAAATTCAGTATACCCTACAGTTTTGACACGGCCTAGACACACAGGCGTGTCTATTGGCTGTGTGAGGCAGACGGGCTGCCACATGGGTGTGTGGCTGGCCGTGTGACCCAAGTCAGTAACCTTCCTTAGATTTCACATGGCCTGGCACATGGGCGTGTCGTCGGGCGTGTGGTACAAGTCAGTATGTATGCTCTATTTTCACACGGCTTGTGACACGGGCGTGTCTGGTAGCCATGTGAGGCACACGGCCTGCTCACACTGGCGTGTGACCTATGGTTTCATGAAATTTTTCTAACGGTGTTGAAATTTTTATATATGATCGATTTAGTCCCGAACCACTTTTAAGCATGTTCTAAGGTTTCGTAGAGCCTTATAAGAAACAATGTCGAATATTTGAGGATGAGTTATGTTAATGAATACATAAATGTATGCTAATGTGGTGTATATTATTTGATAATGCTCGTACCCTATTCCGGCAATGGATACGGGTTAGGGGTGTTACAAGAGAGTTTTGTCTTAGGGACCTTGGATCATTTTTGGCTAATACTTAACGGTTTAGCCTTAGTCAACGAACTTTGACTCTTCAAAACCATACCGGAGCTTGGTTAAGAATTAGATTTATCTTCCCGGTCTTTTGGGTCACTTGTATAACCGGAAAATTCTATGGAAGATTGAAGAGTTGGTAGGAAAGGTTGTGAGGCTAGATTTTTAACACTAATAATAAGACTATAGGTAGGTTATCCAAGGCCTAACATAGATAGTTGATGAGATTGTTAAAGATTCTATTACTTGGACAAGATAATTTTAGACCACACATAAGGAAGGCTTAAATCGAAGATGTAATTTCATTCGAGGGGATCCCTTACTAGATAATTGGGTTCACTTGCATATTGATGGGCCTATTAATTTGAATATAGGTTTTACGTTTTTAGGGGGAGTGGTGCGAAATCATCTAGGGGGTAGATTATGGGTTTTAATCACTTTTAGGGGTATGCTTAGTTCTTGAAGTCGAGTTATGAGACATTCTGGATGGTTTGACCATACTACATAATCAAGGAGTGAATAGGATTTTGATCCAAACTGATAGCCTAAAGGTAGTTCAAGCTATTCAAAGGAAAACTTCAAAAAATCTGAATTCAACTTTGGTTAGGTGGATTTAGAAGCTGTTGCAAAACAAAGAGTGTTGGGTGATAAGATACATCCTTAAGGAGGCTAATCATGTTACTGATCGAATTATCAAGATGGTTTCTGCTGATTTGAAAGAGGTAAATGTTATGGAAATAACTCCTATGGAATTACTTGAAGCCATTAATAGTGATAAGGCTAGTGGTGCTTTCGACATTATTAGTCTAGTTTAATTCTCTATGGTCTTTGTATTTTTCACCGATATATATATCATTGCAATTTTTGATCTGTAATACCCCATATTCAACTTGATCGTCGGATCCGGACTACAGAGTGCTACCTGTAAGTCTTGAAATTATTAATACATTGTTATTTAGTCAGTACATTTAATAAGCTGTCATTTTTTCCTTATGCAACTAGAATCAAAATCCAATTGCTACTCTTCTAACTACTTGTGCTTGGATTTCATAACATGTAGTATAAATAAAATATAAATTAACTGGTTAATCACACAATGTATATGAATTTATTTGCAGTTATAAAACTTAATTCTAAGATACAAAATTATTTATGAGGAAATCATCCACAAGTTAACATTAGACCTAAGTTGAGCATAACATTCTAGATACAACTAGATACTAATTTAATTAAGACCTAAGGTTCCACCTCAAGGTCGCCCCACTGTATACACATTACGTCCAAGACAAAAATTTTCCTTCGCTCAACGAATTCTGGTTTGGTCCCTCATTAAACTATCAAATTCTTTATTTTTAACTTGCAATACACGATAACACGAAAGTATGTCCATTAGAACTTAGTGAGTTCTCATACCTTTTTCTCTCAATACAATTATGCTTGAAAATTAATTATTGAAAGTCTATAATATGATAGTTCGCTTATCTTTTGGCCTAGTGTCCACTTCATTCGAATTGACTATTCTATATGTAGAACCTCTTTCTTGATGGTATTAAACTCGGTTTGATTTCAACCAACTTATAGGCAGAAATTTCATATATGGCTATATAAAGCCTAGTACCATTACTGCTCCCTCTGATAAGGAAACACAAACAATAAATCACCGAACGAATAAATCATGCGAATTCTCTATTCCTTAGTTATTTTCGTGGCTCCTTACACTTCTTTTTATTGATGAGGGAACTTTGTGGATACTTTTTTGCGAGCTTTTGAACTATAACCACAAATAATCTCTTCAATATTACTTTCACCCATAATTATGTAACAAATTCTGAGATGTAATCTTATATGTAGACTCTTGCAAACGATGTGCCCTAACAGACTTCGATTTACAGTACGGTCCTTACAAGTCCTCGTACAAACTCACGTATATGATTTATAAAGAAGGACCCATTATAGATTAATAAGGTAAGTCTACCTACTTAAATCAAATAAATAGATTTGGTGGTCTGCCACATCTCACCTTTTGTTTTAAAAACGAGACTCATTCTCGGGGATCTTTTCTTTGAATTAGATAACCTTGTAGGCGAATTCTTAAGGATGAATCCCTGAGTTGTGGAGGATCAATCATGAGATAAACATGACTTGCGGTCATGTCCTTCCTATACGCCTAGCATAACAAAGCTTACACATAGCAATAAACTACAGAGATTAACTCCTCCTTGGCAGATTTATACTAGCAAATCCATTCTTCGTGAAATCCTATTAGTGACTAGCCCAAGCAAATTTCCATTATAAGATAGTCCTAATGGACTTCCCTATTGTGATTTTCCTAACGGACTTCCACATTCATATTGTCTTGACAGACTTCCCAATTACGATCTCCTAGTGGACTTCCACATTTAGATTGTCCTAATGAACCTCCAATTACAATTATCCTTACGAACTTTCATCAATAGAAGGTCATTGTAGAGTTTCTCAATAGATAGCCCTTGCAGACTTTCCCTTATTAAATAGTCCTTGCATGCTTTCCCAATTGATAATCCTTACGGACTTTCCCTCATTAGATAGTCTTTGCGGGTTTCCCATATTAGATAGTCCTTGTGAAGTTCTCACATTTACAGTAATGCCATGGCCATGGTCTTCTATGTGTCCCATTAATGGCTCTTATAATCCCTCGAAGAGCTCTTAAATGTCCTATAAAGAGCTCTTATACATCCCACACAAGAGGATCTCATATACGGGTGTGCACCGAGTCTTCTTATCATTTATCTCTTTTTCTCACTCAGTCCAACCAAACCTTTCTTAAAACCACAGTTAAATAAATGCATATGCAATCTCCATACATGTCCATCCAAACCCTAACAAAACCACAATTATAAATACATGTATATAATGCACTAGTACTCAACTAATAATTACTATTCATTACTCTACATGCATTGCGCCAAACAATTTTATCGACTTAATATAGTTTAGCTTACAACCAATCGTGTATTCACATAACACCACCACATGCATGCATAATATATTGACATTAAGCCATAGCGTACTCTTCATTTACACAATTCAGCATTAACATCAAACAACACAATATTCCACTCTCAATCATAGAATGACTCGTAACTTACAGAGTATCGACTCAAATATATTCATCACACGCTACTAGAATAGAAACATTTATTCAAGGCCTGAAATCTGGAACTCACTTGGGAGTCGTTGCCAAATCCATCTTCAAAGCCTTTTCCCCTCTTTTTGCTACACGAGCCTCCAACATGTAAAATTTCCCATTTCTAAGACTCAATCCTTAGTCTCTCCCCTTCATGCTCGAACATTTCTCAATCTTACTTTCTTTCATTGCAAACAAAAAAAATAATAGAGAAAAATATAAGAATCCCCCTTAGAGAAGAATGCTTCTCTTATATATATAACCCTTCCAACCCCTTTCACTGAAGCCAAATTAATCCACCTGGAAAGTACTTTAATCATTATGTCTCCCACTAAGAAACTATCCAATTTAAAAGCAACCAAATTATAGTTGGGATTTAACTTTCCTCAACCAACCCGTCACTTTACCTTATTTACAAAAGGACCTGCCAGATTTGAAGACTTTTCAATTAAATCTGTAAATCCCCTTTCAACTCAATACTTAACGAATCCAGGTGTGACATGATCTACTAAAAAATAAGTCAAATATATGCAAATATATGATTCGTATTATTATTATTATTATTATTATTATTATTATTATTATTATTATTATTATTATGATATTACTCACAATAAAGGATTAAATCATTTCTTGGACTTAAACTTAGTAACTATTCTCACGTTAGGGCTTAAATATTTTTTGGTGCAAGTTAGTCATTGATCTTTTTTGAAAATCTTAAAATTAGGCCATAATGTGGGAATAATTGTCAAGTTTAAGAACCAACTTGGATAAAAAGAAGTTCAAGCCTCAAAGTGGAAACAATTGTCTAGTTCAAAGTAGTCCTGTTCATGGACTGGGCTACTCGCCAATGCCTACCCAAAATTCGAGAGGATTTGGGAAAAATATTACGCCCAAAAAATAGGCCCTTTCAAAATAAGGGTTGAGTTCGGGCTTGAACATTCAAGGTCTAAGCTGGCATGACCCGACCCATTTTTAAGTTTATAATATTTTATATTATATTGTTTTTATATATTATATAATTTATAACACATTAAAAATAGAAATCTGTACTAAATATATAATACTACTCTAATGTAAACATAAGAAAATGTTAAGATGACTATAAAATATTTCAATAAATAAAAATTTTATTAATATTAAAATAATATAATATAAATATTTTTATATGGGCAGGCTTAAAATGGGTTTGGGTTAGTTTTTTTGCAAATATGGACGGGTTTAGGCAAAATTTTAGGCCCATATTTCAGGTTGAGTTTGGGCAAACATAAAATATGTTAATATCATACTTAAACTCAGTCCTAACCTGACCCAAATCAACCCATGAGCATCTCTAATTCAAACCCTAATACGAGAAAAAATATGATTAACTTGAAAAAAAATTTAGGCTTAAAATGAGAAAGTTATTGGTGATTTACCTCCGTAATAAATACTAACGCCAAATCGCGTGTAACATAGGTCGGAATCTAATTTCAGCTGAACATAGAACTACAAGGCCTGAAATCCTAGCAGACAGGGCCAAAGGCAACAGTGTATGGCATGAAAGAACTCAGATTTGAATAGTACCAACCTGTTTAAGCAATTGATTAAGTGGTATTTTCAAATTATGAAGAGCTTTTCATCAACTGTTTTGACTGAGACATAGCAAACAATCAAAGAAATTGATTAGAAAGGAGAAAATGAGTTTAAATCAAAGCTGTTGTCCAATGAATGAAGTTTGTCATATGGGACAAAATGGCGGCAGAACCCAAATTAGAAGTGGATATAATTCAAAAAATAAAAAGATTTAAATTCTAAGTTAATCAAATTAAGTTATTTGAGTTATTCGATTTTTTTTGAGTAAATTTAAGTTACGTTTTGAGTTCAAGTTGAGTTGAACTTTACAACTTGAATAATTTTAATAACTCAAATAATTTATTGGTGCAAATATCTCTTGGTCCTTGCTCAATTTTAAAAATGAGCAAATTAATCTCTCCTCAACAAATAATTAAAAAGAAAATTCAAAAAAAATTCAAAATATTTTTAAAAAATTTAAAATTTACATTTTAAAAATTATAAAAATAAAAAATAAAATTCTAAACAAATTCTAAAGAATATATAAAAAGTTTTAAAATTATAAAATAATAATTTTTGGGACCTAAATAAGTAAATTAACGATTCAAGTTTATCATAACAAAGTATTATTTTGTTTTGAAAGAGTTTTCAAATATATATTGTTTCAATTTTATATACTCTAAAATAAAATTAGTTATATGATAACAAGAAGTTGATTTGACATGCTTAATTTTTTAATTTAACTTAAATAATTTAAGATGAAAAATGGGATATGTCAATTCAATTAATTCAAAATTTTTCACATAATTTGACATGATTTGATACAACCCACATTCCTAAATTCGTTCATTCTAAACAAAGAAAAGAGAAAAGTTTGTGAATTCATGGTCTAAGTGTTTTCAATTTACTTGTTTAATCAAAGAAGAAAAGAAAAGGTCTGACATTGATGGTTGTTAATGTGGGATATTAATTATACATGATTGAGATTATATGGGAGAAAAAAGTTGTTTAAGTAATATGCTTAAAGAATCAAATGGATTTAATTGTAAATTTTAGATATCTGATAAGAGAAGGATCTAGTTGTAGTAAAAGTTTGATTTAAAAAATAATAAAATTATGAGTTTAAATTCCGTGGATGAGAAAATAATGTTGAAAAAGATCTAATCTTTATTTAGGTATATTAAAGTCTAAATTTATTTGGGACTTAATATAATTATCATATCTAAATTTAAGATTCTTAATTTTTCATCAACATTAAAAATAAAAACGAAGTTGAAAAGCCCTTCTATTATTTATATATATATATATATATATATATTATAATGTTAATAGGAAGTGAAAACTAAGAAAAATGGAACAAATTTTGGCATTGACCTATAATGAGCTAAGTCCAAATATATTTGACTTCAGATGGGTTTGATTTAAATTATTATTTATTTTAGTTAAATTTAATTATATTAATATTTTAACCAGTTAAATTAATAAAGAAGGAAGTGATAGTTTAGACATGATTCACTTCTGAGTGAAGTGGAGGTTCAATAAAAGTTGGTATGGCTTATGACAGAAGAATTTGGAAAAATGAAATTTAGATATGGTAAGGGAGTCGGCCTCTTCAGGATAACCAATGGTTTTGATCCTTCACGTGTATTCTGAGCTCAAGTTTGTCAATGGTAAAGGGTGGAAGGTTAGTTAAGTGTGTGATTCATTAGGCTAGATTAGGTTCATCGGACATGTGTAACATCGTTGAGGGACTCGTGTAGGGATAAATGGTGGAGGCATAATTATTATATGAATATTTATATAAATTATGGTTTTATTATTTTAACAATAAACAAGCCCGATTCATTCCAACTAGGTTGTTTCTCACCCAAAGTTTGAACAATAGAACAAGTACCAATGGCATATGTTAGGTGATATATTAGGATTTTATTATTATTATTATTATTATTATTATTATACAATAGAATCTCAAACTCACACACCTATTCGTATCCACTTAAATAATCATATTAGTATAATTTGTGAATTAATCCCACAACTTTAGGAATAAGGTAAACATCATTGATCAATAGACCAAATACTAAAGTTGATAATGAGATTCGTTCAAAATTCTAGCAAAATTTTAAAATTTAACAATTAGTTAACTTAGAAATAATTAATAAATTATTCCTATCCTAACAATAATTTATTTATTTTTTAATTTCAATCCTACAAGTGTCCTACCAAGCTATATAAACAAGTAGAACCTAGCTAGCAATTTCCTAGAGGGGGAGGGGGCAAACCTAAGGAGTTGAACCGAGAAAGTGATACAAAATAAGGTATAAATTAAGATGGTGACTAAATTCCATTAATTATCTTGCAAGTTGAAACCACATATGGAGGTGGGCAAATTTGTTGGCATGTTCTTTGTAATATTTGGAGGTGTGTGGATTGGACTAACCAACCTCCTAGGAGACAATCCCACCTGATTTTTAAAAGATAAATTGGGGTCCCCATTGGCCTCTTTATCATTCAATTCCAATCTATTACATTTCCACTTATTGCTTTTAGTTTCTTCTTCATTTTCTTTCTTTTGATAATACCCCAATCTTATCGAAACCCAATCTTTTAACTGTTGTTGGTGTGAAACCAAGCTGAAATCATGGATTCATTAGTGCATGTGAAATACTCGTGTTCAAGGGTCGGGTTTGATTCGACTGTAATCCAAATTTTTATGTTATTGTTTATCAATTGGGTTTGAATTCATTCAGAAATTTAAATTATTTTTTATATATATTTTATTATTAAATAATACATATTTTATTGTGACATGACTTTTTATAAATTTTGAGATTATTTAGATGAATTTAATTCCAACATTTGAAAAATATATATATATATATTGAAAATTTCACAATTGAAATTAAAATAATGATATATCTCTCTTAGCATATATCAAAGAAAATATAATATGCTAAATGAGCTCTTAATATATACACGTTTTTTGACATTCACGTATAGGCTCAAGCAACCGTCATATGTAATATGTTAACTCCACAAACTATGCCAATTTAATTAAAATTTTCATTTTATTCATATTTGACCCTCTTGTATGTGCAAACATTTCTAGGACTAGAGGCCCTCACATAATGGCCTTCCATAAAGAAATTTCCCTGTGTAATAAAATATATTATATTTTTTAAAACTTAAATTTTAATTCTGAAAAAATTAAAAAAAAGATAGTTACAAAATTAATTTTTAAAACCGTAAAATTGACATGTTATTCGAGCTATGGTCATTAAAAATATTTGCCAGGTTACTTAAGTTTAACTAAAAAAACTTAAATTTAGCTCAACAATTATTAATTTTAGCTTAATCAATTGATACTATTGAGAGAGTCGAAATTGATTATTTTGATTCTTGAGTTGAAAAATCATAAGCCTAGAGATTTTTTAAGGTTTAACATGCTTAAATTTAACAGTTTTTCATGTGATATATACATTATTTTTGGTACAATATGGTACTTGTATTTAGTAAAACTTATATATTTTAGTATTCAAATCAACTCTAAAATTGAATTGAATACTAAAAGTTAATATCATTATTATGGATACTAAAATATATAACTTTTGTTGAATATTAGTATCCAAAAGACTAAAAATATAAATATCACGTTAGAAAAAATATTAAATTTAAGTAATTTTAGATAGCATCTCAAGAGAAGAAGAAAAATCAAGTTTAAAGTGAAGCATAAAATCTTGCTCACTTTTTACTAGCTAAACTAGTCTAAATAAACGAGATTTGGTAGTTAAATCTTCATCTCAAATCAAGCTATAATTATATTAAAAGTGAAAAATGTCAAATCTAGCTCACTTAAGCTTTGCTCTATTGAATTAAACCCTAGATCGCTTCAATACTAAAAAGTTGAATAATAAATTAATTTGGACTCTGAAAAACACCAAACCAAACTCTTGTGGGGTAGAATCAAGGGAGACATGTCCATAACAAATGAGCTATCTATAATGTGAATAAACCTTATCCTGTCTAATGAATTTGACACCCATCATGTCTTGAGATTTTCATTTCCCCAATTTATTTTATTTTATTATATTTTATATGAATTTGACCATTTATTTTTCACATTTGGTTCATGGAAAAAAAGTGGACCACAATTGATGTTAAGTTAGTTGAACTTATAAAAAGGGACAAAACATACAAAAGTGGCAATTTGATTATTGTACTATGCTTTTAGTTGGACAGCAAGGTCTGAATTGGGAAGATATCATGAGAGGATGGAAATTGAGAACAATTATATAGCAGCTAAATTACAGATGGAAAAAAAAACCTATATCATATATTAAATTAAAAATTTTATATGTTAAATTTAGAGCACACCAAATATTGGGTGCAATATAAATATTAATATTCAATAAAATATATTATCGTATTCTTTTTTATACATATTATAGTTTTTGTGTTTTTGTAAAAGGAAAATAGTCACTATAAAAGCACCTATTAATCAATAATATTAATTTTTTTCGTAATAATATTAATAAATTTGAAACATTAAATTTAAAAAAACAGTCACAAGGAGACTAAACTAGAACTAAGAAAGATTAACAAGAAAAATAAATATAATTTATATATATATATATATAAAACAATTTTTTCTTCAATAATCGACTAATTTTATTACTTGAGTTTTTCTGGTTGCCATTTTAGATAAGATACAATAAATAATAGTAATTGTTACTCAAAAGTTACGTAAAAATTATCAGTATTAAATTGGAGTTTTAGGTATGTGAAATTATGTCTCTATTGAATATTTGAGGCTATAGCATGTGAATGGTCGGTGGGATTTTCTTTTCACTTCTTTTTTCTTCCATTTTTGACCAGCGCTTTGTTTCCTTCCATTCATTTAATTTAGTCCCCAGTCTCCAATTTACAACAATTCTAATAAAAGAACAAATATAAGGAAAAAAAAATAGCCTTTTCTTAATAACAATTTAGTTTCGATGTAATATTTTTCTCTATAAATTTAAATAGTGATTTCATTAATAAATTAATTTTCATTAAGAAAGAAAACCAAATTTAAAATGGTAATTGAAACTTATTCACATCTTTGTTTTGCATCAATTTATAAACTTTGAGCTCATCAAGAGTATACCAATATTGATATTTGCGGAGAAGCGAAAGACTTCAATCAAGTTATTGCATGGAGTGATTGTCATGAAATGCTCCATGGAGAAAAAGTACGATTGCAACGATTTTTACACTAACAATGCCAAAAGACTATTATAGATATACCATTATCAACTGTTGATAATTACATCTTAGCCACTTTTATTAGACTATGTCGACAATGAATTTTAGTTGATCGTGATGATAATGCAGAGATCCCAAAAGACATCAAATTTATGAATTATTAATTCATAAAATTATTTATGAATTGAGTTGAGTCGAATTGAATAATGAAAAAAAATCAAATTTTAAAAGTTTGTTGAATTATTTAAATTATATTTTGAATATTTACAATCATTTCATTTCATATCCATATTTTTGTTTTTATAATTAAACAACACGAATAGGCCAAGTTTTAAACAAAATCCCTACCATTTAAAAGAAAAAAACTCCACCTATTTTAAACTTTAAGAAAAAAGATTAATACTAAAAACGAAGCATATATTTTCCCAATTTTAATTCTACAAAGTATCTTCAATCTGGGTCACCACTTCAGATAATAACTTTTGTTTTATGTGTAATTTTTGGCAAATTTAATGGGGGAAAAAGTTGATTGTATGTATGTATGAATGACATATTTTTAACTCTTTTTCACATGATTAAAGCTTCAAATTCCATTTTACGGTTTAGACTATTTTATTTATATAATTATACATAAATGCATGTAATAAAAAAATTTAAAAAATAGTTTCGATTGAGTCTTAACTCGATTGACATGAATTTGTTGTTAATACAGGAGGATGTGAGCCAGATTTGAATGCGCCGAATCACATTATTCTCCTTAGTTAATGTAGTTAAATTAGTTAGCACTATTAAAAAAAATTGTTTCCAGAATTATCTAATATTCCAATAAAATGATCCAATACTTTGAATATTAAAAACGTCTATATATTTTTAAATGGGAAAGGATTGTATGAAACAGTGACGCCACGTCATCTGTATCCCTTTCCAATAGTTTTATGCCACATCGCATTCTTATCACGAATTTGTGATTTTATCCTGAAAAAATCAAATCCAAATTAAAATACTAGAATTCAGAATAAGATCATGAAATTCAGGATAAGAGTACTAATGTGGTATAAAACTATTGGAAAGGGATATGATGATGTATGGCACCGTTTCATACAATCCTTTCTCTTTTTAAATAATATTTCTATTTTCTATTTATGCAATTGTTTCTTTCAATAAATCTGCTAAATTTGAACAGTTTTCATATCTATACTTTTGCTAATTATTTCGATAATTATACAGAGTTTACTTATCAAACTACTACTCTAGATTTTGTTTGATTAGTAAAAGTATTGTTATTTATTTTAATCATGAGAGAAAAAATAGTAATATAATTTTTAATTTATAAAATTATAAAATAAAATTTCCAAATTCATTGAGCTAAGCATGATTCAACTTGAAATATATATTGTGGTTGGAACTAAAAGCATGATTCAACTTGAAATATATATTGTGGTTGGAACTAATCTGATTCAACCTCCTATCAACCTTTTATTTTGATAGCATAATGCTAAATCTAGTTTTTAATATTTATATATTTTTATTAATTTAATCTTTATTTTTTAATTAAATTTGACTCTCAACCTTTTAAAAAATAAAATTGACCATCAACTTTTAAAAGAGTTAAATTATTTTTAATAAAAATATTGACCAAAATATTAAAATTTTAAACTGGGTAACTCGAACAACAATTCAAATGTATTTCATGGTATTTTTTTGAACTTTTATAAATTTTTATAATTATTTGTTGACATGCTATATAAAAAAATATAGTCATATCAAGTATGAAAGTACATATAATCTACCATACAAAGTTATCATATCAACATCGTTAAAAAATTAATATTTTAATCAGCATATCTATTAAAAATATGATTTGACTATTTTTGAAAAGTTGAGAACCAAATTTAATTAAAAAATTAAATTAACAAAAATATAAATATTAAAAGTTAAAATTTACGTAACTATTTTAATACAATTTTTTACCTTCCAAGTTAGGATTACCCCAAAAAATGCAATGAAGTAAGTTCCACAAATTTGATTAAATGCCACAAAATTGTGGCTTAATTAAGAGGGAAAAAAGGAGGAGTAAAATTGAATTATTATTGATTGATTTCTTTTCTTGGAAAATTGTTGTGATGTAACGCTTATTTAAGGATTACTCTATACAGCCACAAGTGGCAGGCTATAAATAGTTCCCATTTCCATGGGAGGTACCATTCACGCTTCTAAGTTGATTTTTTTTTCTTTTTATAGAAACTTCATTAATGAACAAAATCAAAGCAATATCAATAACTTAATGAGAAGATAACAAACTCGATAGGCCTACTTACTCTTTACACTTCATTAATGAACTGCCATGGCCTCAGCAATATGGGGTGCATAAACACCTGCAGTAGAACTTGAACAACAATGGCGAAAAGCTCCATCATCGTCATTAATTACTGCACTCCAACTTGTTTGTGAACGGTGCAGCGTCAATATTATATTTCAATAACCCCATAGGTGGGCTTCCTCCGTGGCATTTCAGCTAGTCGCCCAAAACTCATCGTTGACATGATCTTGTTAAAGTAGTGTTTTGAGTAGAACCAATTCTACAAAAAAGCATCAACAAAAAATACAATGTATATCTCATAAGTCCTTTAAAACATTTATTTATTAAACAAAATTTAAATAAAATGTCAATTACCTTTGAATTTTAATTAAATTCTAATTTTAAAAATTTTAAAAAATTGATGATGAGGGCCTCACAATAAGTGGGGCATTTTGAATTTTTTAAATAATCTATGTTTAAATCTTATATATAAAAATAAAATTTAAGGGTGTAGAAACTCCTCAATTTTTTTAGAAAAAGCAATTAAGTCCCTACTCTCTTTTTTTTTCACTCACTTGGGTACTTAAACTTTCAAAATGCATAAAAGATCCTCAAACTTTTTCAAAAAAGCAATTAAGCCCATGCTTTTATTAAAATTGTATAAAAATAAAATCAATAAAAGCTATAAATATTATTAAATTTTAATAATAAAATTTCAAATATTAAAATTAGAAAAAATATAAAAATCATAAAAATATAAAAATTGTAAAAAATTATAAAATATATAGAAATATAAAAAATTATAAAATTTTATAAAGTCGTAAGAAAATTATACAAAATGTAAAGAAATATAAATTTTGTAAATTTTTTTATAAAAATTATTGTACCAAAAGAAGCATTTTATAATTTTTCTATAAATTTTATTTATTTTATCATTTTAAATCACATATCATGATGTGTTGCAACACGTGATGATTTTAATTAAAAAACTAGGGTCATTAATTTTTTAAGATTTTATAAAATTTTACAATTTTTTATTTTTATGATTTTTATAAAAATTCTAATTTTAATAAATTTTAATTTTTATCTTTTTATTAAAATCTAATAAATTTTCTAAAATTTATTATTTATTTATTTTCTAAGTTTTAATAAGAGTAGGAGCTTAATTGTGTTTTTGAAAAATTTTGAGGGTCTTTTGATACATTTTGAAAGTTCAAGTGCCCAATTGAGTGAAAAAAAAGCAAGGGCTTAATTGCTTTTTTTTGAAGAAGTTTGAGGGCCTTTTTGATGCATTTTGAAAGCTCAAGTGAGTGCACAAAAAAAAAGACTTAATTAATTTTTTTGAAAAAATTTAAGGACTTTTTACACCCTTAAGCTTAAAAATAATCATTTATGAGATTGTTAATTAGTTGAGTTGAATTAATTAATTTAAATAAACTAGTTATTAAGTTATAAACTATTTAAATTATTATATGCTTGTTTCTACTAATGACATAGTTAATTATAGCTTTAAAAATAAAAAAGAACATTATAACCATTAATTGAATTAATGAATAAAAATGGTCTCAAATTCAAAATGTTAATAAAAGTCCCATTTTTATATAACTACAAATCAAATCAAATCAATTTATATATATATATATACTGAAACGATTGAAGGCAGGGATTAGATAGATGTAATTTTTTGATTCATGATTGAAAACACTATTTCATAACTCATCAACTCACCAAAAAAATCATCAAGTCATGACAAATCTACCCTTAGAGAAAAAGGCCATATAACAAATCTAGAGCTTGCCCAAACTCCCTTTTACTGCTAACTTTTTCCTTTTAAGGAAATAAAACAACATTTCCAAACTCGAAAAATTACAAATGCATGACCTAATAATTAATTTATATCCAGTTTTTTCCTAAATTTCTTTTGCTACAATTTTCCTACACTCCAATCTCCTTCAGCTTGAGCTGGGAAATTTAGTGATATTGCACAATTTAATTTCTATTTACATCATTTATGAAAACCCAATTTAGGGAAAAAAAATCAAAATGAAGCAAGATGTTAAAATTTGTCAAATCATAGTTGCCATAATTATCCAAGAGAAAAATGGGTATACTTTGCCATAATTATCTAAGGAAAAATGGTTTAATTTGTTGGCCAAACAAATTAAATTTGTATATTTCGGAATAATGTGAAGTAATAAATCAATACCCAGATTTTTTAGAAAAATTGTGGTTTAAAACAAAGATTATAAAAAAATAGTATATAAATTTATAAATTTTTTTCATTCTAATATATATATATATAAAATATTATATAGCAACGAAGAAGAAAAATAAAACCCTTAGGAGACCAAAAAGTTCATGTAATTAATATTTACTGCAAAAATAGTTCATACCTCTTTTCGTTTGCCCAAAAACTCTTAAGAAGATGAACAAAATTAAAAAGAAAGAAAGAATCCTTCCTTTTGACGTGTATTAATTCTAATACATATATTTATAATATTAACATAGAAACTTTGTTCTACTATTTGCTCTATCTTTTCTTCTTTACATATATATATTTTTTTCTTTTTGTTTGCTTCTTCAAGTTTCACCGCATTCATGCCAGCAAACAAGCATGGTAACACACCGCCGGAGAATGTAGAACCTCGCCCTTTGCTCCTTCACCAGCCGGCTGCACCGCCGTCCGAATGTTTTACACGGATTTGCCACGTGTCGATCGCAGAAGCTTATATTGCTCATCTCTTGCTTCATTTTTTTCCCCTTCACTACAAAAATATGATGATGATGATTCAGTTTATTTATGAAATGGAAAAGAAATAGAGAGAAAATAAAGGTAAGTTTTTTTTTGATGGAGAAGAAGGAAGACATATTGGGGTTTATATAATTTTGATAATGTGTAAAGGACATTAATTGACTGGCATCCAAAAGGACAATAATACCCTACGATACCTTATTATTTATATAAATGTACTAGGATAAAAGGGTAATTTTGAATGTTACCAGATGCTCTGGCATCCTCATTGGAACAAAAAGGTTTTATTATTGTTTAGAAAGAAAGAAAAAATTAAAAGTGATAATAAACAATTTCGAGTTCTTTTCTTTTCTTTTTATAAACTATAAATAAATAGAGAATTTGATAAAAATAAAAAAATAAAAATATAATGGGTATAATAAAATTGAGATTCACATATCACAATTTCACTTAATGAAATTTAATTTGTAAGATAGAATATCTCAACCTTCATAAAAAAAAAATACCAAAATTTTTAAATTTTAAAAAATTAAACGAACTGGTAGAAATAAATATATTTGGTGTGAATATAATTATGTTGGGTTATCCCAATAATTAAAGTAAAAAGGCAAGAAAATAGATAAGAGTTAGTTTGGATCTTCCTTTTGTTTGACCAATGACCGAAATTGGGTTTCAAAGGCATAGCAATCAAGCATGCATGTGGGTTTAAACACTCGTGTGCTTTGATGGTTCTTTCCTCCCCCTTAATAATTGGCGTTTATAGACAAATTAGAAAAACATTGATCTTTTTACAATTATTTTAGTTAAGCATAATGAAGAAATAAATTTTCTTTTTAAATTTTGATGAGAAGTGTAGAAAAAGTTGGAGGAAGGGTAGAAGGGAAAGCAAGCCGTTTCTTTTCCACAATTTGTTGCCTTTTGTTTAAAGTTATGAGAATTTGTCTTGATACCACGGACTAATAGAATTAAAGTGTAATTATTAGTGTACTAAATACATTCTTTTATAATTATAAAAATTGTAATTCTTTAAAAGTGTTTAGTTGTTAAAGTACAATTATATCATAATTTTCTATATCGTATTTTTGTAATACAAATTGTAATTATATAGTTACATAATTTATATTTTTAAAAATATTAATTATTATTAAAAATTATTAGTATGATAAAATTAAATTTTAAGCAAATAATAAAAATTAAATCAAATCACCATATGTATTATGCTAGTCTAAAAAGTAGTTGATAACAATATTATTAATAAAAATAGCAAAAAAAAAAAGCACAAAATTTAAATTGTTTTATTGCATATTTATTAGGTTATTCCTTTTAATATTTAATATATGCTCCTTATTATCATTTGTTGGTTCTTGACCAAAGTCATCATCATCATCCAAATTTGAATTTGCATTATTAATATTATAAAGATTTCCTTCTTTCATGTACTCTAGGAAGTACGGATCATGCCAATTCCACCTATAATTGAAGTTATGAAGTATGCAATATGCTAAGACGATTCAACATTTTTTTATGTTATACTAAGGTGGTATTGTTAATGTGGAAAATATTTTTTTTAGAACAAAAAAATGTCTTCTTAACCATATTTTAGAGTCTTGAATGTATCAAACTAAAGAGTTCGCGAGCTGTTTATAGTGTTTGTGTCTAGCACTATTCTCTCAAACGGTATCATACCACACGATATGGTGCAAGAAAACTTTTTTCTATTTGCATAATTAGCATTTACCGTCTAATACTTGGGTTCACAGTCCAAATAGCTTTAATTATAAAATTTATATAAACTTAATTTGAAAAAAAGACTTATACTAGGTTATATCCCTTTTATAATACATAGATTAAATAAAAATAACATAAAATTTATAATATATAACATTTATAATTTTTTTATAAATTGTCAAAACTGTCATAACAATTCTAATAAATAACATAAATTTTTGCCATAATTTTAAAAATATACTTTTATAAATAAATTATGATAAAAACTATAATATTTATTTTATGAATAAGTATATCATTTTATAATACATAACATGGACACATAAATAAGTTATGTCCATATTTATCTATAATTTTTTATAAACAAATATATTATTACACTTTTATAACATGTAAAGCATTTTTATAATAAAATTTTTGACCATAACTTTAGATTTTTATTATTTAATTAATATAATTTTTCTCATAATTTTTCGGATTTATAATATAAGAATGTGGCACCCCAAACTCGGTCAGGACGATCCAACCCGAATTTCAAACGTTGCATTAGCCACCGAAGTGACTTTCTGTTTAAACTACCACAAAGCACACCAACCAACAATCACACCACGCAATCATTCAGAGAATATTTAAACTCCTAAAATCATGCTTCCACTGCGCTACTCTGATCATCAAATCAACAACAAGACTAATTCGTAATTTAGTATTTAATAGGCAATTACCTCGAAAACTTTAGTTAAACAGACATGCATGTAGTAGGGTATTTTTAAAAGACTATATTTGTAGGGACTTGGAAAACCATTTTGTTTAAAAATAAATGATTAGATCTAAATCGTAATGTAGTAAATGTTTAAAAAAAAAACTCCATTTCATAATGTCTGAAAATAGTATTGTAGGATTTAACGTATAAGTCTTGTTTTGGCAAATTTATTAAAGCATCTTGTACAACCTCATAACATTATTAATTAATTAGTTAGTAGTCATTTTATAGTTTACATGACTTGACCAAAATCTATGTTACATTTCATGCATACCAAGCACATGTTTGTATCCAAATCACATATAAAACATCTAAGGCTTTCCTCGATGCCCAGTAACTCTTCAACCTGCACTTACAAGTTAGCTGAACAGTTATTCAATCAAATTATCAAACAATCACAATCCATCATTTAATTATCCATCTAATGCAATGATAAAAGTTTTAAACCAAACAATTAAAGAGTCCATAATGCCCAATTATAGCTCGACAATTATAAGTAAGTCTAATACTAAATCCTATAACTTGGTCCCACCTTGCCTTCCTCATTGGGTTTGGGAGCACAACAACATAACCAGGTATAACCTCGATTTGGATCATTTGGATGACTCACTTCTTCACCTCTTCATAAGCTAAGTCACTGCAATATTATAAAAGAGTGGGTGACCTTATTGAACCTTAGTGAGTGCTCAAAAATACTACAAATAAACACATCAATTAGGTTAAAGGGTGACAAACTATAATGATTCACATATTATTACAGTCTACACAAAATAGTAACTCACACGACACAACAGTTCTTATAAAATAAGCGACACACATATAATAAGTAATTCGTATAAAATGGGCAGATCACATAAATTATCAATTTGCATTAAACATCTGTTCATATGAAATAACAGTTCATTCCAATTAGCAGTTTATACTACATAACTATCACTATTTATAAGTAGACTCTATCACCACACATTGGATAAATGAATCTCCATATAATGCCTCGTTATTAATTTAAAAGAACCCTACACTATCTCTAATATAAGTGTAGCACAGATGCTCACACTCTCCAACACTCTCAACTCATATAGAGTGTTGTCCTGTCTTCAGTGAATGGAGCTATGCTTTACATTCCCTTATCTCTCCACAAAATAGTAACTCACACGACACAACAATTCTTATAAAATAAGCAATGCACATATAATAAGTAATTCGTATAAAATGGGTAGATCACATAAATTATCAATTCGCATCAAACATTTGTTCATATGAAATAACATTTCATTCCAATTAACAGTTCATACTACATAACAGTTTATAACACATAACAGTTCATATCACATAATAGTTCTTGTAAAATAACAGTTCATACTCTATCATAACTCATATATTTTAAATAACGATAAATTGTCATTTTTGTGATTATGAAACTTATAGGGGACTTTATCACTACATATATATAGACTCTATCACCACACATTAGATAAATGAATCTCCATATAACGTCTCGCTATTGATTCAAAATAGCCTTATGCTCTTTCCGATATAAGTGTAGCACAAATGCTCACACTCTCCAATATTCTCGACTCATATAAAGCATTACCCTATCTCCGGTGAGTAGAGTTATGCTCTACATTTTCTTATCTCTCTAACGCATCTCTGAGCCATAATGTCCACAATAAAAAAGGTGAGTACTCACAATCCTATGATATGCCAACTATATCTAATGGTTCCATAAGGTCACAATGCCAACATATCTCTTTTAACACATTCACAATATTCAGAATAATAGGGCTCTCACAATATAGCATAGTTTGCAATAGAGTATGGTTTGCAAATAATATAACTTTCATGCAACATTATTGCACATATAATCACAGTTCACATATCATTCATGTCATAGCTCACATAAATCATAGTTCACATATTTTATTTAGCATAGGACACACAATAGCTTAGCTTATATATAATACAACTCAAAATCTCTCAATACACAGTTTGGCAAATTAATAAAGTTCGTCATATTAATACAAATCACCAAATTAACATAGTTTGCCATAATAATATAATTTGCCAAGTTAACACGGTTCATGTAACGACTTGATAGTCAATGGTGTCGAAAAACGTATTTTTGGGACTTCATTTTCGCAAATTAGACTCGTAAATATTTTTATTTACGAGGCTAGCTTAGTAGCTAATTAGTTTTTAGAATAGTGAATTTTGTGAAATTAGGAGTTATTAAAGTACAAGGACTAAATCGTGTAAGAGTTAAAAGTTGAATTATAAATTGAAATAAACTAAAAGGGTTAAAGTAGCAATTAAATTTAATAAATGGTTATGTGTAGGTGGCCGTATATGGTTAAGTGCAAATGCATGTATGCATATTTTATATATGTTATATTATAAAGTTAATAATGACAATAACAAATTAAATGAAAACAAATTAAATGAAATAGAAAGAAAGTGGAAAGAAAGAGATAAAATGCGTGTAAATTAGAAAAGAAAGAAAGAAAAAGGAAGTTCAAATCCAAATTGGTTAATGCAATTTAGTCCCTACACTTGTAATTTTTATATTTTTGGAATCCCGGTACTTAAGGCTACTCAACCCATATTGTAACTTTTAGTATTGTTCAAGATTTCAGATGCTGACATTGTTGAATAGTTTAAGTATTAGGGATTAAATAGATAGATTTTTAAGTTAGAAATGGAAAAGAACTAAATTGTGGAATTAATTGTTGATTTCGAACAATAAGGGCTAAATTGTGAAAAATTTGAAATTATGGAGTTGAATTGGAAAAGATGAAGCTAAATATGGTCTAGAGTGAAATTAGTATAAAAATATGAAGTTAATTGTGAAGGTTAAAATTAGTCTCAATTTAGGGACTAAATTGAAGAATAAGCAAAATATAATATGAAAATTAAAATTTAATGTAAAGCTAAAATGTGTAACATTAATGTGATTTAATTGTTTTATTCCATAGCTAACGTCGTACCAGAATCCTCGAGTAAAAAAGAGAAGGATAAAATCGACGTCGAATAGCTCAGAATTCATGGTTTGTGTTTCTATAATCCGAATTAAATAGTAGATTATTGCATATACAATTGTTTGCATATGATAAGCAATTGAGGTGAGTTTTTTGGTCCTTGGGAATTGAATTAAATTCATAATTGAAATGAAATGGATTTATTTTCTATATTATGAAATATATTGATTATGAGTATATGTACATTGAGAAAATGTGATTATTATCAAATTGATTATATGCTTATATGTGATAATATATATTCATGAAATTAAAACATTAGTTGTATTGAAAAGTGAAATGAATCCCTATTAACTATATCGAGCTGAGTCGGAGATAGATGGCATGTCATAGGATAGGAAGAGTTCAAGGATTACTTTGACCTTGAGTTGATGAGGCACTGGGTGTCAATTTGCTTCGGTTTAATCGATGAGACACTGTGTGTCAATTTATATAGCATTGGGCGTAGTTATTACTTCAGAGCTATTCAGTAAGGCACTGGGTGTTAAACTGGTGTATTGGTTGGATCAGTGTATCCGCCTGAGTCCGTGTCATGTTAATAGGAGAAAGTAAAATAATAAGATGAGAAAGTATTGAAATAGAAAATATGAGAAATGATTATGAGATGAGAAATGAAATATGAAATATGAAATGATGAATTGAGATGTAAAACTTGAATGAATTCAAGTATTGATCAAAGATATGAATCATGCCATTGCATGAGATGATGTATTCAAATATTAAATTAAATGCCATTTATATATATACTTATATATTTGAACATGTGAAAATCTTAGTAGATGTGAATAAGGAATGAGCAAAAGTTATACTATTTAATTGAAACACGTGAACATAGCTTACTTGTTGCATTTTGCATTTTAAATGCTTACATAAAGTTATGTTTTTTGGATTATAGAAATACCACTGAGTTTTAGTTAGGGCGCAGTTTTGTTTTCCGTGCGCAGGCTAGGTACTGTTCGAATTATTGTCGACTCAAGATCAAATCACAAATCCCAAGTTCAAGTGTGGTGATATTTCATTTGCAATGGCATGTACCAAGGGAGTCTTATGTTGATATCATTTGTAAGATGTTGTTAACTTAGTTACTAGTGAAATGATGGTTAAATGTGTATATGGTTGTGGTTGAGGCTATGTTGGTTTGCTAGCCTAGTTTATATTTTGGTATGTGATAGTTTAAAGTTTGGTAGCTTAGCATAATTCTTGGTATGTGTTTAACTTCATATTTGGTAACTTTAGAAGTTTGGAAGTTAGTTCAAATATGGTAAGTGTGATATGAATGAAAGTCTTCAATGTTTGATGTGTTGTAGATGTATTTAAACATATAAAATATAGTACCAATAAGGGTACATTCATTAGGCATATTAGGTGATGAATTTAGTGTATTTTGGGCATGTTTAATTGTGTTTTGAATAGGTTAAATGATTAGTAATCGAGTTGCTTAGTGTCCAAGAAAATAGGAAATGGTAAACTTGAGTTTTAAGGTACTTTTGGGTGCACATGGCCTAGCCATACAAGTGTGTATCTGGGCCGTGTGAGGCACACGGCCTGTGTAACACCCTAAATAATTTATTTCTGTTTTTGTAAATCTTAACATAAATGTGTATCTGCTTTAGTGGTTACGTGATTTGAGGGTATGTTTGAGGTCTTGGGTTTAAGTCCCACTTTTGGCAATTCTGTTTATAACATCCTGGAATTTGAGGTTAGAAGTTTTGAGGTTTGTGGTTAAGGTCAGTGAGTGGGTTGAACATTTGGGTTCAATTTTGCATTTTAATGTTAGAATGGGCTTGCTGGTCTGGTGGTTAGTTATGTGTTAGTGTATCTTTGGGTCTCGTGTTCGAATCCCTGTGAATGTTTTTGTCATTAAATTATTTTTATGTTGTTTTATTTTGTCTTAAAAAGGGAAGTTAACTTTTTAAATAGAAAAATAAAGTTTACGTTCTTGAATTCTTTGTACTTTTATTTTTCTTCCCCATCGTTCTCTTTTTCTGCTCTTTCCAATTTTAATCGCATTTGTTTTTCCTTCTTCTGTTTTGTGCAATTTATTTATCATTCTGCCAAAGGAAATCGTCTTTGTGTGTTTTGTTTTGTCAGAGGGATGCTTGATATCGCGTTCTAAGGTGTGTGTTCTGAAACAATTTAACTTCGGTATAGGATTACAGTGAAATTTGATAATGTCTTGTGTGTTGATAAAATTGATTATTGCAAATATCATATTGTTATTAAATTGCATGAGATTCTGTATATTTTGGCTTATTTCTGGGTTACCAAGTTTTGGGAATCGTCTCGACATCAAAATAATTTTATGCTGTTTTGGTGTGGTTTTGTGACTACATAGGTGGCTACACGGTCGTGTGCCCTACATGGGTGGCTCACACGGCTGTGTGAAATTGGGAATTAGCATTTTTGGACGAATTTTGTTGCCACACGGCTTGGCCACAAGGGAATGTGATCCACACGGGCGTGTGAGATCTTCATACGGTCGTGTCGGCTCTGCTATTTATTTTTGGCATTTTTTGGACAGTGAGTTACACGGGCTGCTCATGGGCGTATGCCCTCTCCACACGGGTGTGTGTGGCCTTCACATGGTTGTGTAGACCCCCACACAGCTTGGGCACACCCACATGACCTGGGCACACAGCCATATGGCCCTATTTTGCAAAATTTTTGTTTTGAGTCAGAAATTGCCTGTTTTATGTTTTTTTGTAATCTGACCCTCGGTCAAGCCTCAGTAAGTGTGTTTGGGACTCGGTTTAGTTTGATTCGTATATATACGTGCATTTATGAGCTTTAATTTTATTTCTCGTTTATGTGATAAATAAGTATGAGTTTATTTTTGTTGTCATAACTGATTTTGAGAATACAAGTGTAATTAAATCTGAATCTGTTTAATTGGAACTGTTAATGTTCATTTTTGTATAATGTCTACGTAATGTGTACATTGTTGCATAGCATGAAAATTTTGGGATTTGATTATGAAGAGGAGAAAGACAGACTTAGCAGTTTTAACTGCAATACTTTTGTATAGCGGTTTACTGCAATATCCTATACGTATGTCAGCTCAGCTGTATACAGTTACTTAAGTGGCATAGTTCCACATTGTGGTGTGTTAGGTGGATGAACCTATTATGGTTCTATGTGGTGTGTATGGTGGACGAGCCTACCATAGCCCTTATGTGGTGTGTTGGATGAACGAAGTGGTGTACAATTGGTAGAGTGGGATTTTGGCTTGTGTATTTGTTCGCATTTGAATATATGTCTGTTTGTCAGGACATTCTATCTGTTTGTGTGAACTTCTGGTTCTTGACAATCATATTTGATGATTGCGTATGACTGAAAATCATATCTGTGGTTGATATTGTATTTGATATACCGATTGAGACTTTTGTAAGTGATATTCTTATGCACATGCTTGTTTGAAGTATTTATTGTGTCACTCCGTCTGTTTTTGTCTGTTCATGTTTCAGACTCACACTGGGCTCGCGTAGCTCATCTTTGTAGTGTTTTTCCTTTCAGGTACTTTCTGTGTTTTGAAGTTAGACGCAGCATACTGGAGGTTTCAGACAGATATTGTTAGATTCGATTTAAATAAAAATTTCACAAGTTTTATACGGTAAGCTTTAAGTCGGTTTGTAAGATGATTATACAAACTGTAGATTGAACTTTAGAAACTAAGGATTTATTTATGAATGTTTGGCGTCGATTTAATATTGTTTCAAACATAATGAACAAAAAGGTTTTCTGGGTTTAAATTAAAGTTTTTGTTTCTGCCACTTTTGGTGGCAAATGTAACCTCCAGGATTCGGTCTAAACTTCTAGGCTGGGTTTTGGGGCATTACAATGTTATTTTTTGTCTTAGCCTTATCCCTGTTAGGTAGGTTTATGGAATATTGTTGGTAAACTTATATATTAGAATGAGCCTACTGGTTCGAGTGGTAAGGAGTTAGCTCCCTGCGTGGGCGTGAGTGATAATTTTTTTTTGCTTCGGTTGTCTAGGAGAGTTTGGGTGGAGTTAGGATTTTGAGGTTGTTAGATGAGGATTAAGGTGTAGGTTAGTGGAGATTTAGTGGTTAGTAGGTTAGGATATTAATTAGTTTGAATTTTATTTTATTTTATTTTATCTTTTTATTTTCTCTCTCTTTCTAAAGAAAAAAATTCTTCTGACGTTAGTTTTGCTTTCCCCCTCTTCCTGACGGTTTATCTATTTTTCTTTGCCAAATGTTTCTTTCTACTCCTCTGAATTTTTGCCATAATTTTCCTTTTTCAATTTTAGTGTTTCAAATTTCTTGTTTTTTTTTTTTGCATATGGCTTGGTAAGTAGTGGTTGGAAGCTGATGCTCGAGTTAGGGGAAAATTCTTTTAAGTAGTTTCTTTTTCTGACGATGTTGTTTTTTCCGTTAATTACTGAATTTGTGGGTTTTGGGAGCAGTGAATCGTGAGGTACAGAGCTTTTCTCTTACAGAATTGTAGTCAGAATCGTTCGGGGAATTGGGTAAGTGTTGAACACTTGAATTTCGTCGTTATCAATTTCGTTGGTTCAGTTTAATTGAGGATTAAGACTGATTTTGGGAGCTTGTTATGTTGATTTTTAGGTTCTTGTGGTCTCGAGAGTGGTTTCGCATAAAAAAAATTATGTGTTTATAAAAAACACGAGAAATTGAGGTTTGATCAAAGCCGAAAAGGGGTCTATCGATGCCACATAGGCGTGTACCCAGCCGTGTGGCTGGCTGTATGCAAGACACGACCGTGTGACAGCAAGAGTGTGGCAGTGTGGGCCACATAGGTTAGGCTGAATTGGGCGTGTGGGCCTACACTGGCATGCCACATGGATTTGTGGGTTCTGGGCCAAGCCGTATGGGCCATACAGGTAAGGCCAATCTGGGCGTGTAGGCCCAAATAGGCAAGCCACATGGCATGTGGGCCCAAAATTCTAAAATTTTTCCTAGGGTCGCACGGGTCATTCCGATCGAATGTAGGCTACTGAATGGTCGGTAAGGGCTAACTAAACCCATTTGTATGTGATCTGTTAATCTGATAGTCTGATTTGAGTAGAGAACTGATATGTCTCTCTGGTTGTTCTGCATAAGAAAGTATAATATCTGTATATGAGCATGTTAATCATGTGATTCTGTATCTGTTATCGGTTATCTATATGATGTATCTGTATTTAGGGTGAGATTTGTATATGTAGAGGAAGTAATCTATACAACGACTTTTCGCCTAATTTCTAGCAGCTTGACTGCACATTATTTTGTTATGTGTCGCATCGACACTATATGGTGTGTAGGGATGGGTGGGTATTTTTAACCCCACATGGTGTGATGGGATGGTCAAAGATGGTGTGTAGAGGATGGGGGTAGGATTCTGTATATCTATTCTGTTTATCTGATTCTGATATCTGTATCTATTAAGGACTTAGGTCCAAATCTGTATTTGTTTGTATATGAGATTCTGTGTATGTTGCATGACTATCTTTGTTGGGTTACACATTGAGTTTAAGAAAACTCACATCTGATTGTTTGTTCTATTTAGGTAACCCTCAGACATAGGCGGGTCGGTATGACAGAGGCTTAGCGGTGACCACTTGTCAAAAATTGTTATTTTTCTTGTCCTTATTTACTGGTTTTACTTAATTTCTGGTTTTTGAGAGAGTTTTGTAATTTTTGGACTCTCTAGACTTTTAGGACTATTCATTTTGGATTTTTGGTTTGGTTGCGTTTATGTTTTTTTTTTTTTAACTATAATGATTGACAAATTCCAGTTTCACGCAAACAAATGGTTTTGAAAACACAAACGTGGTTTTGATTTAAATGATTTTCAAACTTTCGCTGCGAGATATTTGATTAATTATGAAGGACAACTTGTAACGGTTTTGGTATTGAATACATAAATGAACATGCCTAGTAAAATTGGACGTTTTTATCTAATAACGGTACAATATTTTATAAAGAATCATTTGTTTCAAAGCCCTTTTTCATAATGCTCCCGAATTCAGCCATAACGTCTAGGCCAGATTTAGGGTGTTACAGCCTGGCCACACGGATGTGTGACTCTTGAAATCAAAATTTTTGTAATTTTTTTCCTAAACTTCCAGAATTGTTTCAAATTTGTCCCTGCCTATTTTAAACTACTTTTAGGTCCCCGTAGACTCGTAATAGGGGTTGTAAGAGTTACTTTTTTCCCCGTAGACTCGTAATAGGGGTTGTAAGAGTTACTTTTACTCTCAATTAGGGTGGACTACCAAACTTAGATTAAGTGTAGTCCACTAACATCATTGAAGATAAATTAAAAAGATAATCGTAGACGAAGTAGGAACTAATACTCTAATGCTAATAATTGGAATAGTCTTGTATGTATCCAAATTCTGACATTCTAGAAGGGATAAATAGTGATAAGAATGTAGATAGTGGAAGACTAAGTTTAGCAATGTATAAATAGTGATAAGAGTGTAGAAAATGGAAGACCAAGTTTAGAAATGCATAGAATAATTTATTATTCAAGTATATAAGAATCTAGCATGAAAGTATTAGATTGTCATGACCTGCCCCTACATATTATAATGTTATTAGTTAGTTTATATGTTGATTATGATTGAATTAATTGTTTGATTTGTTAGTAATGCTCGTAATCCTAAACCATCGACGGAGAGGGGTTAGGGTGTTATAGTTCACAATATAACACAGTACAAAAATATAATTAGCTCACACTACAGTTGAGCTCACACCTAGCATTTCACAATAATATAATTTTGCATTAATTAGAGCTTGCATTACCATAGAGCTCATAATTCACATATTGGTTCGTGCATACATAAATGTATGTTATTAGTAAAATTCGCATGTTATAAGAGTTCACATTAATTTTATTTATATTAGTTCGCAAGCATTTCAAAACCCATATACATATATATTATATAAAACAAGACCCATATATGTATATAAATTATATATATAATCAAGACCCACTCATATATATTATATATATAACAAACCCCACACCTATATTTTGCATATACACATACCTTTTTAGTACATCAGCTCGCCTTTAATATTATGCTCTCTCACACACAATAATTAAATGCACAAATTCACACACACTTATCACATCAAGTACATGGTTTACAGCTACGGCCTGCCTATCTTATTCTTATAACTACATGCACGTTTTAAATTCATGCATTTGGCTCATTAAAATAGTACAATATGCATACCCAACGCTCAACAAAATTATAATGGTTTGCACCAAGAGAAATCAAGGTTCGCATATTAATTAATTAGGGGCTCGCATATGTTACCTTAGCCTGCATATTGAAGTTTAAATGCAGTATACCAGACCACTCACCTTGGTTCTTACTTCAATTACCATGCTCAAGTGAGCTTTAATTTGACTTTGTTCATGCTTTTAGAGGCTCCCAAATGATTCGACACTTTACATACACATCAAGCACAATACAAAGGCATTATTAACATCAACATACGTAATCAAATTATTCCAAAACCACAGATTCAAGCCTATTAACTTCTATATAAAAAATTAACTTTTTTTGTCGAAATAGGTGTTTAACCACTCAAACCTCATTTATAAGCTTGGATTCAACTTCATACATCCTAAATATCATGTAATTACAAATCTAAACCATCAATTTTACCCAATTACACCGATCTAATTTTTCCAAAAAAAATCAAGCTTATATCATCTTTTAAAAGGGGAAAACATTCAATTTGCTTAAAATCATTAATGATTTGTTAAATTAAGATCAAATATCTTTTAATTAGATAAAAATGAGTTAGAAATCACTTTGAAATCAAAGATTAGCCAAGAAATATGAGATCTACCATTTTTAACCCAAAAATCAACTTAAAATCAAGTGATATATTGATATCTTGATTAAATCATTTAAATCTCGAATTGGAATAACATATCACTTAGTTTAGTCATAAAAAATTAGAATCTCACCTCAATTTTGCAAAATCGACGGGCTATGGAGCTAATTCAAGCTAAAACGTGTGAAGATCTCTTAAGGATTTTAAGGATGAAAATATGAGTGTTCTTTAAAATTGAAAAGAAATTTTGTGTTTAGAGAGTTTAGGGAGAAAAAAGGATAAACTAATTTCGAAATAAAAACTTTGGTTTGGTGTTTGGCAAATTTTTGAAGAAGATGAAGAATAGGAGGGAAAGAGAAGTGGGGTTGGTTCAATAGGCACCCAACTTTTAAAAATTGGGCCATTGCCCATTTAATCACCTTCAGTCTCTTCTCTCTTTCAAATAGGTACTTGGTTTTCAATTAAAGCAAGTATCAAAATTATTTTCAAATCAAACCTCGTTTTTAATATCTATTTAAACCAAATTAGTTCCTAGACACCTAATTTTAATTTCTTAACCTAAAATTTCTAATTCTATTTTTTAAATAATTTATTTAATTAATTTTGAATTATTTAATTATCTAACTCATTTATGAGTTTCGATTCACTAACCCTCGATCCTACATATCCAAATTTACTAACCCAATTTTTGGGGTGTGATAAATTTTTTTTGCCATCACCATCTTAAACACTCATACGTGTTCATGCTTATATTATAATTTTTATAACATATATAAAATAATTTCTAAAATTAGATTTGTAACGCCCCAAAATTCTTGTCTCGACTTTTGTGGAAATGTGACACAACTGTGTATCTACTTCAGTGGTTAAGTGTTCTGAGTGTGTGTGAGAGGTCCCAAGTTCAAGTCTTGTATTTGGTAAATTTTGTAATTTTTCTGACTTAAGCCTTTTACTTGCTCAATGGGTTTATATGGAGATAATTGTAGAAACATATTAGAATGGGCCTGCTGGATTGGTGGTTAAGTTGAGTGTTAATTTGTTGAAGGTCTTGTGTTTGAAACCCTGCGCGAGGGTGGGTGTTTATTTTTGTTCGATTGATCGAGAGAGTTTCAGTCAAATAAGAATTCTGAGTAGTGGGTTAGTGGAGAGATTTGAGGGATATGGAGAGTTGAGAAATTATCCTCATTAATTTTCTTTTCTTTTCTTTTTTAAAATTTCAGTGGCTTTTCCCAAAATTTTTGACGTAGTTCTCTACCTCTCTGCCGAATTCTGTCTCTCTTTTTCCTCATCGTTTTTGAATTCTATTTCAATTTGTTTTCTTTTCGCACATCGTCTGATTTCGCTGATTCGGTAAGTGGATTTAAATGCTTTTGTAATCTTATTTGTCAAATTTCTATTTGGAGGCTTATTTTCAATTTTAGCAGCTGCAAGTTGAGAAGTTCAGGGTTCTCCTCTCGCGGATTTATAGTCAAATCGCACAGAGTGTTGGGGTAAGCATTGAACACTTGTTTTGGACTTTTGTCGATATCGAATTTCTGATTTAATCGTGATTTAGGACTAATTTCAAGTGTTATTATGTCGATTATATGCTTTGGAAGGCTTAGGAGTGGTTTCTACATCGAATCGATGCTAGGTGTGTACCCGGAAATGCAGAAAATGAAGTTTTGATGAAAGCTAAAAACCTCACTATCAACACCACACGAGCGTGTGGTCGCTCGTGTGGTAGGCCGTGTGTCATAACACAAGCGTGTGGTCAATGAGGCCAGGCTGTGCACGCAAGACATGACAGTGTGATGGCCAGGCAGGCCGTGTGCGACACACAGGATAGACTGATTTGGATCGTGTGGGCTACACGGGCGTGTGGGTCCACACGGGGAGTTCATATATGCCCGTGAGAATTTGGGCCAGGCTGTGTGATCCACACGACCAAGGCTAAATTGGGCCGTATGGGCCACAATAGCGTGTGGGCCCACACGGGCAGGCCACATGGGCGTGTGAGCCCATCTAACTGAAATGTCTCCTAAGGTTGAACGGGTCGCCCAAGTCGACTGTGAACCTACTGTTGGGTCGGTAAGCACTACTTAGACTCTTAAATGCGTGAACTGTTTGTATAATATATGTACTGAGCACGATGATTATATGAATGAATACTGAACTATATGTATAATTGATATTCATGTATTAGCATGCCATATACTATATGTTGCATTGTATTGGGTTGGGTTGGGATATTGATATTTAGAGGAAGTGTATTGAAAGGCTCTTAAGCCTATTATCCGGTAGTTCAGCTGCAATTTACTGACTATGTGCCGCATTCGGTACTACTTGGAGTGTAGGGATGGGTGGGTGTTTTGAACCCCACATGGAGTGTAAGGATAGACGAAGATGGTGTGTGGAGGCTGGTTGGGTAGGACTCTGTTTACTGATTGATGTATAACTGATTCTGTTACTGTGATAGGCTTAGGCCCTAATGCATATCTGATACTGAAACTGAAATGGACTAAAGCCCGAACTACTACTGAACTGAAATGGGCTTAGGCCCAGACTGCATTTGACTGATAATCTGTTGTTTGACTATATGCATGTTTTCTGTGGGGATTACACACTGAGTTTACATAAACTCACCCCTTTCTGTTTTATCTGTACAGGTAATCCCCAAACTTAGACGGATCAGTGCGACGGAGGACTCAACGATGACAACATGACCATTGAACCGATTTAATACCATATAAGGTTTTTAATTCCTATTATTTTTAGAGAAATTTTTTTATGTAATTTGGACTTTTGGATTATCTACTTTTTTTTGGGGGGTTTTAACTGTTTCATGAATTTTTGAACTGCGAGGAAAACACGTTTTTACTAAACATAATAATTTCTTAAACGCGAATGATTTTCTCTAAATAACACGTTTTTAAAAGCTTCCGCTTCATAATATATTTTTAAATGAATCTAAATTAACGAGAAAATGATTTTGAAATTATCAAGAGATACAAACAGAAACGGTTTTAACTTGATAAACGTGATTTCAAATTCCATTCCATGTGACATCGCAAGATTTGGCCATAACGTCTAGGTCGGGTTTGGAGTGTTACATTTAGTGGTATCAGAGTCAGATTGTAACACTCAGCTGTGGATTTCGGGTTTTAAAACTTGGTTTCTTTGAAAGAACTGATTTCCAAATGATTTGAAATGATTTGACTGAGAATATGGTACACCAAGTCTCCAACGTCGATCCTGTAAGTATTCTGATAAACTATTATAGATAGTCTGTTCTGAAACACTCTAGTTAGTGTATACTGAAACTGTAGTGAAATTGAAACTGATAGATACTATGCTTGCGAACAACAAACTCTAAAATTATGATACTACTTTACATAAAACATCTGTGAATAAATATTGAAACTGTAATTGATTTATAAAATTCGTAATATAGAAAAATTCGAATAAACATGAGCACACAAGGTATCCATCAACGTGGTGCTAGAGGATGGGGTAAAGGCCATAGGGGGCTCGAGCTGAGTCCTCTTCTCTGGGCAGCATACCAAATCTGGACACGAGTGAGACACCTATGTCACTTGTTACTGAGACTGGGTCTTAAGATCGCATGGCAGGAGACGACGCATTGTCCAAGGCTATGCTAAGGATACTGGAGAGGGTCGCTGGGCCCAACATTGGATCTAGGGGTCGAGGGTCTGTTACAGAACGACTCAGGCCCAATGGAGTTGAACTTTTTAGGTGTGTCACTGGAGTCACCCCTAATGTGGCTGAGTATTGGATAAAGGTCATGGAGAGGATTATGGACGATCTAGATGACACCCCCGAGCAGAAATTGAAGGGTGTGGTCTCATTGCTTCGCGATGAGGGTTATCAGTGGTGGTTGGCTGTTAAGGAGGGTACTCAGCCTGACCGTATGACTTAGAAGCTCTTTAAGACTTTGTTCCAGAGTAAGTATGTAGGAGCCTTTTATATTGATGCTAGGAAATGTGAGTTTCTGAACCTCATTTAGGGAGACCGATCTGTGTCCGAGTGTAAAGCCGAATTCCTGAGGCTAAGCTACTATGCTCGAGGCATGGTGACGGATGAGTATGAGAAATGTGTTCGTTTTGAGGACGGTCTCAGGGATAATCTAAGGGCACTGATAGCTTCGTAAAGAGAGTGAAAGTTTTACGTTCTGATAGAGAAGGCGAAGATCATCGAAAATGTTAAGCGCACTGAGCGTCAAAAAAGAGATCGTGAGAGGGGTAAGAACAAGAGCGATTCGAAGCCCTCAAGTTCGGTACATAGGCCTAAAAAAAGGCCAAGACTGATGGGCTAATTAGAGATGGGCCCACTGTTGCTACTACTTGATTACAGCTGTGTGGAGATTGTGGTGGACGCCATCAGGGCAAGTGTTGGAGGAGGAGTGGGACATGTTTAAGGTGTGGGTCATTTAAGTACCGTATTCAGGAGTGTTCGCTAAAGGCTGATCAGATGCAAGCTCTGGGTTCTGGTACTGCGCAGCCATAGAGGGTAGTTCAGTAGCCATCGAGGGGTCGTGGTCAAGCTAGAGGTGGTAACGGTATGAGCCATAGATAGAGAGCACCAGGCATATGTGTTGGACAGACTAAGGTGAGGCAGCCTGCTCTTGTTTATGCTACTCATCATCGAGAGGATAGAGATACTCCAGACGCTATTACTGATACATTTTTAATTCATAATGTACCTTACTTTGCTTTGATAGACATAGGTTCCAGACCTTCCTATGTAGCTAGTACTGTGTCTGGAAATTTGGGGATTTTGGTTGAGAGTACTTCTAGTGAGGTGATTGTACTGAGTCCGCTGGCGCAATCAGTTCAGGTTAGCAAACTGTATAGAAATGTTCCGCTAGAGGTTCAAGGGTCGGTATTTCTAGCTAATCTGATGGAACTTCCGTTTGGGGAGTTTGACCTTATTCTGGGTATAAACTGGTTAGTCAAGCACCATGTCAGTCTAGACTGTGCGACTAAGAGGATTGTTTTGAGAACTGAGAAGGATAATGAGGTAGTTATGATTAGAGAACATCAGAATTTTTTGGCTAATGTGTTCTCTGCACTGGTGGCTGAGAAACTAGTTCGTGAGGCGTTCTTGGCTTATATTAGTGTTTCTGTTTTTAAGGACTGTACTATAAAGGAGATTAGAATTGTATGGGATCTTCCAAACGTTTTTTCGAGGAGCTACCAATATTAGCTTCGAATCGAAAAGTGGAATTTGGGATTAAGTTTCATCCTAATATAGCTCCGGTGTATATTGCCCCCTAGCGAATGACACCGAATGAGCTTATAGAGCTTAAGGCTCAGTTACAGGAACTTTTGGACCGTGGTTTCATCCGTCTAAGTGTGTCTCAAAAGGGAGCATCGATACTATTTGTTAAGTAGAAGGATAGAACCATGAGGATGTGTATAGATTATCGGTAATTGAAGAAGCTGACTATCAAGAACAAGTATCCACTTCCGAGGATCAACGACTTATTTGATCAATTTCTATGGGCTTCAGTATTTTCTAAGATAGATCTTTGTTCTGGGTACCATCAGCTCAGAATTAAGGATGTGGATATTCATAAGACTATTTTTAGAACTCGTTATGAGCATTACAATTTCCTAGTTATGCATTTCGGGTTGACGAATGCACCAGCCGCATTTATGGATCTAATGAACCATGTGTTTCAGCCTTTCTAGATTAGTTCGTCATAGTTTTTATCGATGACATCTTGGTATACTCTAAGACTGAAGATGAGCATGATGATTATCTTAGAGTAATGCTTCAGATTCTGCGTGAGAAGCAGCTCTACGCTAAATTCAGTAAGTGTGAGTTCTGGCTTCGTGAAGTCACTTTTTTGGACACGTAATGTCAATTAAAGGGATCCAAGTCGATCCTAGAAAGATTAAGGCTGTACTGGATTGGAAACTGTCGAAGAATGTGTCTGAGATCTATAGTTTTCTGGGTTTGGCGGTTTATTATCGGTGGTTTGTAGAAGGTTTCTCATTGATTACAACGCCTTTAACTAAGTTGCTACGTAAGGGTGTACCGTTTGTCTGGACTGATACGCTGTAATACCCCTACCCGTATTCATTGCCGGAATAGGGTACGAGGCATTATCGGAGTTTACGAATTAAAATTTTTTTTTATATTCAATATAGCCCCTTTATAAATATCTAACCTTCCCTGCAATATTAAATCGAGACCAATCCATATCAACCAAATCAATTCAACATATTTTCAAGATAAATTCATGCATATTTATAAGATAACGTCATCACATATCTAAAACCGGGTTTGTTAACCATACTAATGGCTAACTTTACATTCATTTCACGTTAACATTTACTTTGTTAGCTTATACATGCCATTGATTTCCAAAATAAAGTTTCTTTATATACCGAAATCTCGAGGTTGACGATGTGATGTGTCTCCACCAAATCCGACCTCCGAGCTCTTAACACTACAAAACAGGGAAAAAGAAGCGGGTAAGCACTTCGTGCTTAGTAAGCTCATGTAACAAGAATTATACTTACCTAATATTTTCAATACAATACAATAAACATCCATATATCCATTCAATGCATTATTACCCTAATATGCACAAACTCAACATTCAAGTTAGTACAATAATTTCCATGTACCAATAATATATACCATGATTGATGAGCTCATCAATATCATAATTTCCATTTCCTTGTTATTTTTTTATATTATCCCGTTGAATTTATCGGAATTTCGATGGATTTTCAGAGGTACACTTTTAGTGTACAATTCTAGGTCCGTCAATTCATATTCATGTGCGTACATTTCCATTTCAGAGAGCACACTCCCGCGAACCTCAACCTTGCAGCGGGATTACCAGTCCAGGCTAAATCCCCTGCAATATAAACTCATAGAGTATTGTCGGGATTACCGGTCCAAGCTAAATCCCTACAACGACAATTACTCTAATGAGCTTGGATCAATTACCAGTCCAAGCTAAATTCAGACCTAATTGGATTACCCGTCGTGCAAAATCCATTTTACACATATTCTTGGGAGGGCTATATCAAGATAGGATCACCCGTCCGGCTAGATCCTTTTTACCGTCAATTCCTTTTCAGAGATCCATCGAATTTTCCTTTCATTCAACTGGGATTTCTTCCCATTTTATCAAATATATCAATGTTTCATAAATTTTCATACAATGAACATTCAAATCATTTTCACATAAATAACATACAATCTCAAGCATTTAAGAATATAATTTAAGTTACATGAACTTACCTTGATACTTGTTTGTAAACAATAGAAATCTACTAATCCCGAACTTTTTCCTTTCCTCGATCTAGCTTCGTATTTGAATCTTCCGGATCTAAATAAATAAATTTAATTATCAATTTAATACATTTCATGTTCATATGCAACATTCTCTATAACTCAACTATTATTTATAGTTCATTCAAAGCTGTCTACTTGAGTCATAGTCACTAAATTATTTATAACTTGAGCTACGGAACTCCAAATTAAGATCCGTTAATTTTCCCTGAAACTAGACTCATATATATTTTTACCATAAAATTTTAAGAATTTTTTGTTTATCCAATAAGTACAGTTTATTCTTTAAAGTCACCCCTATTCTGCTGTCGACAGTTCTGACCCTTCTTCACTAAAATTAATTATCTCTTCATACAGAATTCAAATAATATTCTCGTTTGTTTCTATTAAAAATAGACTCATTAAGGATTCTATATATATAAATTTAAGCCCCTAATTATTTTTATTCAATTTTTTATGATTTTTCAAAGTCAGAATAGGGGAACCCGAATTCATTCTGACCTTCTCTCACAAAATTCATTATATCTCAAAGTTTACAAATTCATTGCTTACACTATTTCTTCTATGAGAAACTAGACTCAATAAGATTTAATGCCATATTTTTTTCATCTTCTAATTCGATTTATACAATTTATGGTGATTTTTCAAAGTTAGTCTACTGCTGCTGTCCAAACTATTTTTGTGCAAGCTGTTTATTACCATTTTTCCCCTAAGCTTTTAATAAATGATAATTTCGTCCCTACTCAATTAGCCTCTCAATTGAGCTGATTTTTCTCAATTAACATTTTATTATATCACCTTAAACTAGTTTACAACCTTTAGGAATCAGAATTTCAGCAATAGGCTTTAATTCCAAGAATTTTCACAATTAGGTCCTAAAAATCAATTTCTATTGAAATTACCTAATAAAATCATCTCATAAACAAATTAAAGCTTTAATTTCATTCTATTTCATCATAAACTTACAGCACTCAGCCATGGTGACTTTCAATTTCATCCATGAAATCAAAAACTAATAAATTTAATAGTAGGACCTAGTTGTAAAAGTCTTAGAAACACAAAAATTACAAGAAAAAGGCAAGGATTAACTCACTTGGTGAAAAAATTATGAAATACCAGCTTAGATAACCCTCCTATGGCGTTTTTAGCTGCTGGAATTGAAGAGAAATGAAGAGAAATCTAGATATTTCCTATTTAGTCCTAGTTTTATTTAGTTAATTTTGCAATATTCCAATTTTACCCTTAATTTATCAATTTTTCTGCTGATTTCATACCCTTTCCGTCCAGCCCAAATAAATTTTGGGTCTAATTTCCTTTTAAATCCTTTCTCATTAGACTTTTAAGCTATTTAATCATCCTAGCAACTTTTACACCTATTACAATTTAGTCCTTTTCATTTAATTGACTACCCAAACATTAAAATTTCCTAATGAAATTTTAATACCACATTAATAACATTTCATAAATATTTATAAAATTATTTTCGACTTGGTTTTACGAGATAGAGGTCCCAATACCTTGCTTTTACCCAATTTCTTCAATAATTTCTTTTTCTATCTAATCACTAAATCGGTAAAATTTTTCTATCAATATTTTCATACGATTTTCCTATCATATCAATTTTCATGCAAAAATATTGAAATAAATTTCTCTTTAAATCGGATTTGTGGTTACGAAACCACTGTTCCGATAATTTTGAATTTAGGCCATTACATTCGCAGCTAGAGAGCTTTGACAAGCTCAAGTCTATTCTGACTGAGGTTCTTATTTTGATACAGCCTAAACCTAGAAAGGAGTTTGTGGTTTATAGTGACGCATCACATGTGGGTTTAGGTTATGTTCTGATGCAGGATGGTAAAATTGTGACATATACGTCTCGTCAGCTTAAGACGCATGAGGGAAACTATCTGACTCATGATTTGGAAGTGGCCGCTGTAGTCTTTGCTTTAAAAATCAAGAGGCATTACTGTACAGTGAGAAGTGTATTACCTACATTAATCACAAAAACCTTAGGTACCTCCTAACTCAAAATGAGTTGAATCTTAGGCAGCATAGATGGATTGAGCTACTTAAGGACTATGACTGTACTATTGAGTACCATCTTAACAAGGCCAATATGGTAGCCGATGCGTTAAACTGTAGGGCGATGACTGATCTGAGAGTGATGTTCACTCAACTTAATCTGTTCGACGATTGGAGTCTGTTGGCTGAGTTGCAAGTTAAGTCGATTTAGATTGGGCAGATTCGGGATAGGCAGTTAGAGGATGAATCGTTGGGTCTAGTGATGAGGTACTTTGTTTCTGTGGTCAGATTTGTGTACCAAATGGTACTGATATGAGGCAGTCTATTCTGAAAGAGGCGCATAGTAGCCCTTATGCTATGCATCCTTGTGGGAATAAGATGTACCGAGATCTTCGAGAACTGTATTAGTGGCCGGGATTGAAACGGGAGGTTACTGATTTTGTGGCACGATGTCTGACGTGCCAGCAGGTTAAGGCTGAGCATCAATTACCTTCAGGTTTGCTACAGTCAGTTAAGGTCCCGTTATGGAAGTGAGAGCGAGTAACGATGAACTTTGTTAGTGGGTTGCCTCTGACACATACTAAGAAGGATTCTGTTTGGGTTATCGTTGATCGATTGACCAAGTCTGCGCACTTCATTCCAGTAAGGACTAACTATTTTTTTCAGAAGTTGGCGAAACTCTACATTTCTGAGATAGTTAGACTACATGGGGTACTGGTCTCAATCATTTCTGATAGGGATCCTCGCTTCACGTCTCGGTTCTGGAAAAAGTTACATGAGGCTTTGGGTTTGAGATTGGACTTTAGTACTGCATTCCATCCTCAGATCGATGGTTAATCTGAGAGGGTGATTTAGATACTGGAGGACATGTTGAGAAGTTGTGTTATCAATTTTTGAGATAGTTGGAAGGAATATCTGCCATTAGCCGAATTCCCCTACAATAACAGTTTTCAGTCGTGTATTCAGATGGCATCTTACGAGGCTCTATATGATCGTAAATGTCGTACTTTCTTGTGTTGCACTGAGTTGGGCGAGCGTCGAGTATTGGGTCCTGAGCTGATTTCTGAGGCTAAGGATAAGGTACAACTGATTAAGGATCATCTGAAGGCAGCTTCAGACAGACAAAATGTAACACCCTTAACCCTGTCCCGTTACCGGAATAGGATTACAGAGTATTACCAATCATTACAATATATTTGCACATAAACAAGTATAAATGCAATATTATCCATCTAAATATAACTTTAATTGGTCCACAGTACTTTACAAGTGCAATTAAAACAAACTGGGATTCAATCTTAAAGCTTAGTAAATTTTTCGTGAAATTTTAAATTTTATTCTTTTGAACAGTACCACATGCTCGTGTGGCTAATTTAACATGCCTATGCGGCATGAGACACGCCCGAATCTTCAACCCGTGTGTAACACTAACTTTTAAACACGGCCATGACACACGTCCGTGTGGCCTGCCCGTGTACTAAACCAAACTTTATGACACGGCCGTGGCAACCAAGGCACACGCCCGTATGACAAAATGAACCTTGTATTTTAAAAATTTACCAATCCTGTAAATTTCAATCCACAACCAATACAAATACCAATATTAAACCAATCCAAACGCATTTTATATATTATCTAATACTTAAATTTAAACACCTATCGTATATTATTATCAATTATCAATTTACTTATTTCACTATTACAATCACAATCCAATATAACACACTTAAGACATCCTAGGTACATGCCATTACTGATAATTAACATGCTTTACCTTTTTGAGTTCGGGATCGGCTTATGATGCAGATTCGACGATCTGTCTTTAACCTACCTGCGCACGGAGACAAACCGTACGTTGAGTATGAACTCAGTGGTATTTCTATAAACTGATACTTAAGTCAATAATAAATCATATATCAATGAACCATGAGAATTCAATTTATTACTCCTAATAGTTCAATCATTTGTTTTTGAAATATAATGCTAAGATCTTGTTAATCGCTTTCGATGAAATGTACACAATTTCAATGTTTGTTTATTATCCATCAATTTTTCATATTTATTCAGTAATAACCTGTGTTCAGTATCATTCAGACATTCAGTAGCAGTCCATTATTCAATAACAATTAGTTTTTCAGTACTTTTATTTACAATTCATTTGAGTAATAATATTATTCACCTTTCATTCAATATTCTGTACTATCTCATTTCAATAACAGTCAATATTCTTTGATAACAGCCAATTGATCTTTATCGTTTAATACCAGTCAGTCAACAGTAATAATCGGTTAATCAGTAATATTCATTTATTCAGTATTAGTCGTTTATTCTGTAACAGTCAATTATTCAGTAACAGATAGTCTTTAATACTTTTCATTACCCCTATTAACATGACTCAGATCTAGACGAATACACGGATCCAACCCACACACCGGGGATAGTATACAGTGTTTCATCGGCCAAATCCGGAATACACCGTAAGGGTAACAATAACAGTAACAGTAATAGTAGCGGTACACAAAGTACCTCATCGGAACAAATCCGAAACAGTAACAGTAACAGTCAGGTACGGAATACCTCTTCGGAACAAATCTGGAACAATCACAGTAGTCGACACATATAGTGTCTCATCGACACACAGTTAGAATATCCCTGAACACTTTCAATCCTATGGCATGCCAATTATATCCAACTAGCCCGACACTGTTAATAGGGTATACAGTAAACTTTCAAATTTTCAATTTCATTCGTAATTTAATTTCACTTCATTTCAATACATTTCTCTATCAATTCACATGTAATTCAATTTTAATACAACATACCTTTTAATTCATTTTCCAATTATCACACATTCAAATATTTCATACTTTAATTACTTGTCACATATCAATCATGATACAACAATTAGTAATCAAATTCAATAAATTATAAAATATTATAATTCTTACCTTAGCATTTCCATTCTCAAGCAATTCAAATATTAACATAACAATTAACTATTAAGTTCAGTTTATAGAAATACAAACCGTAGTTTCCAAGCTAACTCCTGTTGTCTTCGCCTTATCCTTGCTTAACCGAGATTTTCCGAGACATCATTAGCTACAGGAATTAATTAAATATTATTAATACACTATCATTAAATTTTTCACATTGAATATTTCAATTTCTATCCAATTTTACCTTAATTCTAATTTAGTCCCTAAACTGAGACTAACTTTTATCCTTCATATTTAACTCAATATTTTTATTCAATTTCCACTTCAAACTAATTTCAGCATAAAACCATAATTTTGAATTTCTTTCAATTTAATCCTTACCATTCAAAACTTATGAATTACTTTACAATTTAATCATTATTTCACTTCTAACTTGAATTCCTATCAATTTAGCCCTTAATTCATCTTTTTGTTCAACATGAACAATGTTTAATAATTAGCTATCTTTTAAAATATCAACTTAACTTCATCAAAACCTTGTTCTAAAGCTTCTAAAACATCAAAATTAAGTAAAATGGGCTAAATTGACTTACCTATTAAACTTCCAAGCTTCAAACCTTTAATTTTCTCTTTTCTTCCTTTCTTTTCTTTCTTTTTCTCCCTTGTTCTGTTTCGTTTCATTCTACTTCTTTTCTATCTTTTTTCATTTCTTTTTTCTTTTGTTTTACTTTGTATATATATATATATAACATATTATCTTAATAAATATCTAATTAATATCAAATATTTATTTTACATTTGTATCCATTTATATCCATACACTTGTCATAATTTAATATATTTATTACATAAAAATCTTATAATAATATACTTATATAATAAATAATACTTTTATACATGTGTACATTATTAATACATATGTATCCATATATCACCATACATTTGTCATTCTTTTCTTTATTCTATTTATTTAATATTTTATTATAATAAAATCTATTTACTTAAATAAAAAGTAATTAAATAAACATATTCAATTGTACCAATATAATTATTACACATGTATATTTTTATTTCCATACATTTGTCTTTACTTTAATTTATTTATCATATAATATCAATTTAATAATAATAAATACATTAATATTTACTTAAATAATAAGCAAATACATACATGTATTACAAATGTATGTATTATATTAATTACACATGTATTTTATTTTTGCCATACACTTGGCACTCCTTTTTGGCTTATTTGCCTATTTAGTCCCTTTATTTTTCTTTATTCTATAATTAAACTTTCACTCTTCATTCAATCTAGTCCTTTCACTAAATTAGCCTTAATTCAAGCTAATTCACTTAACCAAAATCTAATCAACTACACTATTAGCTTCATAAATATTTCTAATAAATATTTACGAATTTATTTTGTGAAAATAATGACCCAAAAATTCAATTTTTCGATGACCTTAGAATTTGGGTCGTTACACAAAAGTCTTATGCTGATCTCAAGAGACGTGAGATTGAGTATTCTGTGGGGGACTTCGTGTTTCTTAAGGTCTCACCATGGAAGAAGGCTTTGAAGTTTAGTTGCAAGGGCAAGTTGAGCCCTAGGTTTATTGGGCCTTACCAAATTCTGAAGCGAGTGGGATCGGTCGCTTATCAGTTGGAGTTACCTCCAGAGCTAGACCGTATTCATGACGTATTCCACGTCTCGATATTGAGGCATTACCGCTCTGATCCTACCCATATTGTCCCTGTTGAGGAGATTGAAGTTAGGCCAGATTTGACCTTCGAGGAGGAGTCAGTTTAGATTCTGGATTGAGATGTAAAGGTTCTTCGGAAGAAGTCTATCCTATTAGTGAAGGTGCTGTGGCGGAATCATAGCACTGAAGAGGCCACGTGGGAGCCTGAGGGAGCGATGCGTCAGCAGTATCCTCATCTATTCTGATCAGGTAAAATTCGAGGCCGAAATTTTCTTTTAGGGGGTAGAGTTGTAACACCCTAAAATTCTTGTTTCGGCTTTTGTGGAAATGTGAAGCAACTGTGTATCTACTTCAGTGGTTAAGTGTTCTGGGTATGTGTGAGAGGTCCCAAGTTTAAGTTTTGTATTTCATAAATTTTGAAATTTTTCTGACTTAAGCCTTTTACTTGCTCAGTGGGCTTATATGGAGATAATTGTAGAAACATATCAGAATGGGCCTGCTAGTCTGGTTGTTAAGTTGGGTGTTAGTTTGCTGGAGGTCTTGTGTTCGAATCCCTGCGCGAGCGTGGGTGTTTGTTTTTGTTCGATTGACCGAGAGAGTTTCTGTCAAACAGGAATTCTGAGTAGTGGGTTAGTGGAGAGATTTGAGGGATATGGGGAGTTGGGAAATTATCCTCATTATTTTTCTTTTCTTTTCTTTTTTAAAATTTCGATGGCTTTTCCCAAAATTTTTGACATGGTTCTCTGCCTCTCTACTGAATTCTGTCTCCCTTTTTCCTCATCGTTTTTGAATTTTGTTTCAATTCGTTTTCTTTTCCCACACCGTCTGATTTCGTTGATTCGATAAGTGGAGTTAAATGCTTTTGTAATCTTGTTTTTCAAATTTCGGTCTAGATATTATTTCTTGTTTTGGCAGAGGCAAGTTGAGAAGTTTAGGGTTCTCTTCTCGCAGATTTGTAGTCAAATCGCACGAAGTGTTAGGGTAAGCATTGAACACTTGTTTTGGACTTTTTTCGATATCGAGTTTCTGGTTTAATTGTGTTTTAGGACTAATTTCAAGTGTTATTATGTCGATTATAGGCTTTGGAAGGTTTAAGAGTGGTTTCTACATCGAATCAATACCAGCTGTGTACCCGAAAACGCAAAAAATGAGGTTTCAGTGAAAGCCAAAAACCCCATTGTCAACACCACACGAGCGTATGGTTGCCCGTATGGTAGGCCGTGTGCCATAACACGAGTGTGTGGTCGACAAGGCCAGGTCGTGCGCGCAAGACACGACTGCGTGATGGCCAAGCAGGTCGTGTGCGACAAACGGGCTAGACTGATTTAGACTGTGTGGGCCACACGCGCGTGTGGGTCTACACGGGTGTTTGGAAATTTGGGCCATGCCGTGTGATCCACATAGCCAAGGCCAAATTGGGCCGTGTGGGCCACACGCCTACGTAGGCCCACATGGGCAAGCCACATGGGCGTGTAAGCCCATCTAACTGAACTATGTCCTAAGGTTGGACGGGTCGCCCAAGTTGACTATGAACCTACTATTAGGTTGGTAAGCAATTCTTAGACTCTTAAATGCGTGAACAGTTTGTATGATATATGTATTGAGCATGATGATTATATGAATGAATACTGAACTGTATGTATAACTGATATTCATGTATTAGCATGTCATATACTGTATATTGCATTGCATTGGGTTGAGATATTGATATTTGGAGGAAGTGTATTGAAAGGCTCTTAAGCTTATTATCCGATAGTTCAGCTGCAATTTACTGACTATATGCCGCATTCGGTACTACTTGAAGTGTAGGGATGGGTGGGTGTTTTGAACCCCATATGGAGTGTAAGGATAGACGGAGATGGTGTGTGGAGGCTGGTTTGGTAGGACTCTGTTTACTGATTGATGTATAACTGGTTCTGTTACTGTGATGGGCTTAGGCCCTAATGCATATCTGATACTGAAACTAAAATGGACTAAAGCCCGAATCGCTATCGAATCGAAATGGGCTTAGCCTGCATCGCATTTGTTGATAATCTATTGTTTGACTGTATGCATGTTTTCTGTGGGGATTACACACTGAATTTACATAAACTCACCCCTTTTTGTTTTATCTGTACAGGTAATCCCCAAACTTAGACGGATCAGTACGACGGAGGACTCAACAGTGACAACATGACCATTGAACCGATTTAATACCATATAAGGTTTTTAATTCCTATTATTTTTTGAGAATTTTTTTATGTAATTTGGACTTTTGGATTATTTGCTTTTTTTTGGGGGAATTTTAACTGTTTCATGAATTTTTGAACTGCGAGGAAAACACGTTTTTACTAAACATAATAATTTCTTAAACGCGAATGATTTTCTCTAAATAACACGTTTTTAAAAGCTTCCGCTACACAATATGTTTTTAAATGAATCCAACTTAACGAGAAAATAATTTTGAAAATTTTGAGATATACAAACGAAAACAGTTTTAACTTGATAAATGCGATTTCAAATTCCATTCCATGAGACATCGCAAGATTCGGCCATAACATCTAGGCCGGGTTTAGGGTGTTACCAGATTTGGATGCAATTACTTGCACAATTACTTTAATTTTCATCTTCCCCTAAAAATTGTAAAGTGTAATTAGGGTGCATCAATTACACCCAATTCAATAGAACCCACCAATTACAATGATTACCCAAACATGTCACCATTGTGTAATTATAAGTAATTACACCAACTCCAATTATTAAATGACTTTCTAAACATTATCTAATTATTATTGCAAAGAATTTAAGTTGAGGAAGTTGCTTAGAAAGGGACTTAAGTATTAACACCCAAACAAAGCAAAGTTGCTTTATATATATAAAAGGTTGGGAAGTTATTTTTGGAAAATGTGTTGATTTTTTTTTTGAAAAATTGATATTTTTTATATTTAGATAATTTAACGTAAGATATTTTTGGGTGTTGGACAGGTTTTCTTTAAATCATTTTTGAAAGTTGATTTTAGCAAAATAAATACTATATAAAATATATTTTTACAAAATATTATATATGTCTTTTCCTTTTAAAATCGAAATTTATTTTATATAATCAATATCTTATATAGATTTAATAATAATGAATGCCTAATTAAAAATTAATTTGAAGTTACATATAATACTTTAAAATATATGAGAGTAGATAGTAGCATATTGGAGCTTGAAATAGATGTGTTCATGAGTCGGATGAAATCGAAGCCTGATTTCAAAATAAAATTTCAAGCACAGGCCTAAGCCCAACATTTTGAAAATGTCCGTATTATCATTTAAAAAATAATAAAATATATAATTTTATATTGATATATATATTATAATTAGATTTAAATAAAATATTTTTTAAAAAATCATTTAAATTGAACTCAAATTGAGTTAGGTTGGTCTAAAAACAAAAAGGTCATTGTCTAAACCTTGCCCAAGTTGGGTTGGTCCAACTCAGTTGGACGGTACCCAGCTCATGCTCAAGTCTAATTGGGAGGATACATGAAACTAAACAATATTTAAATAAATACTAATATTTATATATTCATATTTTATACTACAAAATATTTATTACTAAATATCTATAAATTGTAATATATTATTAAAATATTAATATAAATATTTTCAATGAAATATTAAGAATAATATTTAAAATTTTAAAATGATTGCTAATGTTAAGATTTATAATTAAAATGAAATTGTAATATTAAATAAGTTTGTTAAAACAATAAATTACAATAATAATTTATTATATTATTAAATGCAACTATGAATATTTATTCATATTGAGAATTATAATATTTGAAATTAATATTTATTACTTTTTTAAAAATAAAAATTATTATTAATATAATAATATTTGACTTAAGTCAAATTTAATTTTTTATATAAAAATCAAGTTATTCATAATTTTTTTAGAAAACGATTTACGCCCTTTAAAGAGGAAAGTCAATTTCTAAAACAACTTATTTTTGTTATTTTCATAATTCATTTTGACCTTAAAATTTTAAGTTAGATTTGATGAATTAAAATGGGGAATTGTGTGAAATTTGTAGTATTATGTTAGAAAAAATTGTATTTTATTTGTTATATAAAGTGTGAAAATGAAATTATGTATAAATTAATTTATATTTTAAAATAATTATATAATTGAAATGGTATGAAAGAATGATTTTTCTAATTAAAATATGAATCTTAAAATTGTAAAAAGATGTGAATTTACATTTAGATGTGTTATACAACTTTTATACAAATTTTGAAATGCAACCCTAAAAATTGTAGTAGTGTTTTGTGTGGAATTGAGATCTTCAATTTGAGATCCTAAGTTTTTAATCATGCCTACACACAACAATTTAACATGAGACATTAAGTTCCATGAATTTTCTCTTGGACTAAAATTATGATTTCTTTTCTATGAAAAAATATATTTCGATTGAAGAGATGAAATCATTCCCATTTGATATAATTGCAGTTGGTGAGCCTTACTTAGATTATGGATAAAGAATATCCAAGGAAATTAAGGTTATTTGGTTAATAATTTCATTCCTAAATCTAAGTATTTTAAAGCAGTAGTGGAGTAAAGAAATTCTTTTGGGGCGAAATTAAATTACGATAGTAAAAATAAAATTTCATCATTTTAATAGTCTATATCTTTATAATTTTTAAAGGATTAAATTAAATTTTTATTATTTTTAGAAAAACCAAAATAAAATTTTATAAATTATAAAAGATCTAAATAAAAAAAATTCTATTTCAGGAGACTCGAAGCCCTATTCACCCTTGACTCCGTCATTATCTTTTTCAAAAGATATGCTTTTAAGTCATGAATTTTTATAATTTTATAAAAATAAATCAATAAAAAATGCATGTCAATGACTACATATCCATTGGGAGATTGTTGGATTTAAAAAAATAAAGTGCTGTATTTTTAATTTCAGTAATGATGGGTCCATAATATAAAAGAACAAAAAAATGCACGTCGAATGAAATAAATTTTATTTTATTTCACTAATAGCAAATTATTTTCCTATTTGGATAAATTTAAAAAAAAAAAACAGATAAGATTTTCTCTCCTCATGATTCTTCTAAACTGGAGAATTCTTGTATAAATAACGCACAGGCCAATTGATCGAGTTTAATACTAATTTCCTTGTTCTTAAGCAATATAAAAGGAAAAAGAAAAAAGAAATTATATCTGTTAAGAGTGTGGTCAAATACATTTAAGAACTTAGAAAGTGAAATAATATAAGCAGCAAATAAACATGGGCACCAGTGGAAAGGCAATATGATACAACAAAAAAGCAGAACATATAAGCATAGACATATATAAATGGCAATCATGCATGAACTACAACTTGCAATTAGATGGTGAAATAATATGTATAAAGAACTTACTTTAGGCAATTTTGAAAAATGCGATTCCAAATTTTTATTTTCACAAATTGAGTTTATAAGAATAAATACAAAGATGTATGAAGTTAGTATAAAAATATATTGAAGATTGATTAAGTAATTTAAATGAGAAAATTGTTAATTAAAGTTTAAGGACTAAATTATAAAAATTCAATTATTATTAAATTTTAATTTAACAAATGTTTGAGAACCTAATTAGCAATTATCCAAAAGACTAAAATAGTTACTTAACCATTAAATTGAAACTTAACCATTAAATTGAAATGAGATAGTGGAGTTTAATGGACATCCACTTGTGATTAATGAGGTTAATTAATAAGTAAATATGATTAATAAATAATAAACTAAGTTGATTAAAGTTAACGTCACATTAGTAGAAAAAAATGAAAGAATCATCTTTCTTCCGAGCATTGCCGTCCATGGTTGAAGAAAGGAGAATGTTTTTCTCTTTTTCAAATTGATCCAAATTGTCAAGGTAATTAAGCTAGATCATTAATATTTTTATGGAATTTGAATCATGAGAACTTAATCTAACTAGCTCATGTGTTAATTTGTTCAACTAGATGATATTTAGCAAGGACTAAGTTAGAAATTAAGTTAAGCTTGAAATTAGGGACTAAATAAAATAAGTTGAAAACTATCACGAAATTATGTTATAGATTGGAAATATAAGGTCCCTAGTTAAAGAATGTGAAATCAAATTTTAATTCAATTTTATATATGGAAAAATATGTGTATTTGGGTATAAGGACTAAAATGAATAAAATGAATAAAATGTAAAATATGTTAATTATGTATTTGAATGAGATTTAAATGTGTAATAATATTGTTTTTATGATTGAATCATCGAGCGTAGCTAAAGACGATGTTGGATCATCTCGAGTGAAAGGAAAAGCGAAAGTCGTAGACGAGTGACGAAAATTTGATTTGTACTTTTATGATTTGGGTTCAATATAAATATATATATTTGTTGTTATAAATACATGATTGTTGCATATTAACTATTGAGGTAAGATCATTACTTATCTCATGAATTGATTTTTGTTTGACGATATTAAATGCAAATAATTGAATTGATTTGAGAATAGTAAAAACGAGCATGATATGAACTTGCTATATGATTCGTGATATGAAATGATAATGGAAATGGTATGGAACTATGATATGTGGACATATAAATGATGTATAATTGGAACATTAGGTACCATATTAATTGTTTGGGTAGAGTCGGATATAGCTAGTATGACGTAGGATTAGATTGTGTACGGGTGTATACTTTGGTTAAATTTTGATAATGCACTAAGTGCCAGAATGACAAGATAGTGCTAAGTGCATATTACTTCGGTTATATTTTGATGATGCACTAAGTGTTAGAATGATATGATAGTGTTGAACGCATATTACTTCGGTTATATTCTGATGATGCACTAAGTGATAGAATAATATGATAGCGTTGACTGCATATTACTTTGGACTTTCCGTTGAAGCATTAAGGTGCCAAATTGGTATTTCATGTTTACATATATAGATAAAATGTAACTTGTTATTGTAAGTATCGTAGTATATGTGCATGTGGATTGTAAAATGGGATTGTGCATTATTTTTGTATATAAGACATGAATAGGTGAATTGAAATGGTTGATAATTGATCATGTATTGATTGTATCTTTAACATGTAAATGTTGTCGCATCTCAAAAACATGATTAGAAGAACTTGGGTTAGTGAAATCAAGAATGGTCATGCCCTGTTTTGAATTAAGGTTGTGAAAATTATGAAAAATAATTTAATTCGGTTCAGTGGTTGAGTGTTAGGGTGGTGTGTGTAAGGTTCTAGGTTTGAGACATTCCCTTGAAATTTTGTTAATTTTTTGCTCAATCCCTATCTCTAGTCTTTTGACTTAAATCTTATTTCTATTCAAATTATGACAGAATAAGCCTGCTGTTTAACATCCCAAAATTTGAATGTTTGACTATTAAATTTTGTCGTAATTAAGTCTTTGCATCTGTGGCTATTAATTTTATTTGTGTGTTTGAGATCTGGGGTTCGAGTCTCGTCTTTAGGAAGTTTTGTTATTTTAGTCTAGATTAATCTCCATTCTTAAATGATTGACTTAAGTTTAATTCCTTTTAATCTATGTCAAGAATGAGCCTGTTGGTTCACAGGTTAAGCATCTATTTACTCCCTGATCCTATGTTTGAATCTCTGCGCAGTCTATAGAGAAATATTCTTTTGTGTGTTATCTATTAAACGCTTTAAAACTTTTTGTTAGTTTATTTTTTTATTAACGTTCCTCCTTCTTTCCCCCTTTTCTTTTCTTTTTGATTTTTTCCCTTTCTTTCATTTTCTCTTCTTTCTTTTTTGTTTGATTACCTTGGTAACTTTGTTAGTGGATTAAATCAAGGTTGTTGTGTTGTTCATTGTTTCGATTGAAGGGTTTTGTGTAAGTTCTTGTTATTTTGTTATGTTTTCGTTTGTTTTCATTGTTGCATCGTGAGTTTGAATGTTACTGTAGGGGTTTCTAGATTTCTTGTTAATAGTTCATTTTATTTCCGTTTAGGCGAAGATCTTGTGAAGAGTGTTCCTTTGACAATTTAATTTCGGTTTGGGGGTCGAACGATTGTTGGTAAGTGAATGTAGGTTTTTTATGTTGAAGTTTCGACAGAGGTTAATTCGACTACAAATTAGTGTTTCAGTTTAATTAATTTGTTAATTGAGTTATTAAATGGTTGTTTTAGGCTTCGTGAGTTTTATACGTTGTTCCTAGTTTGAAACTACTTCAAGTGCGTATCGAAAGCTGATTTTCTATGAATTTTGGATGCCGAAAAAACATGATTGTCAATGCTACACAAGCATGTGCCAGGCCGTGTAACTCATTGTTCATGAATTAGAGACACACGGGCTAAGGACACGGGTGTGTGTCCAGACCATGTGTGGGAATATTTTGTGCAGAGTTCACACGGGGCCAAGGACAAGAGTGTATGTCTAGGCCGTGTAACACACAGTTTGTGCATTAGGAGTACACGGGTAAGTCTTAGGCCGTGTGAGACATACGGGCAAACACATGGGCGTGTGGAACCACACGGGACAGATATCCAGACCGTGTGAAACCACACGGGCATGTGGACTAATATATGGAATTTTTCCCTCGGGCCATGAGTGTCGTTTGACATGAATGCAGGCCTTCTATGGGGTCCGTATGAACTGAATTAAATTGTATAAACTACTATTCTATGATTTGAGACTGAATACTGAAAATTTTTATGTGTATTGCATGTGAAAATCATTAATGGTATTGATTTATTCTGTACGAGTATGAACTATATCTAAATGGTTGTATAGACCATATTAACTATTATTTGAAATCTGCATTTGCATTGGGTGGGGAATTGAGCAAAGAAGGAAGTATTCTGTTCTGAAACAGTGGCTAAATCACTGGTATCTATATTCTGATGTAGTAGCCAGTCTGCAATTATCGGAACATGTCATACCAACACTATGTGGTGTGTAGGGTTGGATGGGTATTAAATATCCTATTTGGTGTGTTGGGTTGGTCGAAGATGGTGCGTAGCAGGTGGGGAATAGGAAAAATGACATGTAATTTGGTCTGCTCTGTATCTGAGAATAATCTGGCTTATTATCTATTTGAACTATTCCAATATATTAAACTGAATGATTTACCTTTTGGATCTATTTCTGTTCTGAACTCAAATTTGGGACCTTACAAATTCTAATCTAAATTTATTTGAACATATAGTTATTTCATTATAGTATCATTAATGCAATTCTTTTGTTGGCTGAATTATAGGTAATCCATAAACTTGATCGGGTTCGCGGATCGGGAGCTCGGTCATACTACTTAGTGGTTTTATTATTAGTGTTGCTATCATTGGCTTATTTTTAGTAGTTTCAAGATGTATGATGTTTAAGATTCTAAATTGCGTCCTATGTGTTGTGCTTGTTAAATTCTGGTTGGTTTGGAAAGATTTCTAAACTAAGATTTGAAAGTTATATTTTGAGTGATTTTTGATGTAGCTCTCTAGACTTGGCTTTGTTGCCTAGGCCAGGTATGAGGTGTTACATGCTGGTTCAGTGGTTAGGTGTCAGGATACCCCTAGGTCTTGTGTTCGAATCTCGTTGTACACAAATTTGAAATACTTTTCTATTTGCTATTTGTTGAAGGGTGAATTGGATTTGAACTCTAGTAAATCTGGTGGGTTGGGATTTGGTTGAATTAAGTTATTTTGAATATTTTTTTATTTTTGAAATTTATCCAAAATCCCTAATTTCCATCACCCACTAAATGTCCAACTCTCCAATGCTTTTCACGTTACTTTTCTCTCTTTGGTTTTCTTTCTACAATTTTCTTTTGCTAAATTTTCTTCTTCACTTTTTCGTGGGTTTTCTAATTCTTATTTTGTTCACCTAAAGCTTTATTTCTATTTCATTGCGATCCTGCCCATAGTTCTATTTCTTTTTGGCTCTTTGTTGTGAAATTGTGACGAGTTCGGTAAGTGTGTAAGTGTTGGAGTTGGGTTAAGTTAGCATAATTTTTTGCTAAAATTTTTTTGAATTTAATCTTGGTATTGTTATTATTGTGTTATTAGGAGATAATCGTTTGGTGTTTAACGGTTTCTCGACAAGTTAAGAACGACTTTGGTGGCTATTAGCTTCATGGTAAGTGGTTTGAAAAATCAGATTTGGGGATTTTGTGTGAAGTCTTAACTATCGAATGACATGGTTCCGATCTTTTTGATAGTTAATTGTTGCGATTGAATGATTGTTTGTAGCTTCGTGAGTTCCTAGTTGTTGTCAATCAAATTAGCAATCAAGTGTGTGTTTCTAACCCGAAACCACCGCGTATAATTTGAAATATTTGGAAAAATAGCTTGAAAATTGAAACCATTTTGCATCACATGACTGTGTGGCAGGCCGTGTGGTAGACTGTGTGCACCATATGGTCGTGTGGCTAGCCATGTGTTAGGTCGTGTGGGGGGTACATGAGTGTGTGTGATTACACGGGCAAATCAGGTAGGTCGTGTGGGCTACACGGGCAGGATAAGTAGGCTTTGTTAGCCACACGAGTTGGTCATCTGGGCCATGTGAAACCACTTGGGTGTATGGCCCATTTTCTTGGAATTTTCATTTATGGTTCAATTTAATCTGAAATTTGTAATTAGACCCTCCGTGGGGTCTAGTTTGCTTAAAAAAGACCCGAAGTGAGGTATATGTTTTGATACGTTCGATAACTGAGTTACATGTATATTCTACGTGTTGATAAGTTTTGAAAGCATGACTATATTTGTAAAACATGTGTGGCATCCATGTTCTGTTATATGTTCTGATATGATATCTGATTCAATTATGTGATATGTACATATGTTATTTTGATTTTTGCATAAGCATTGGGGTGGGTTTTGATGATGGAGGAAATGTTTCAGGCAATATTACTTCAATTTAAGTGGTTAAACCATATTATATGTTTGGCAGCTTAGCTCATATATAATAGTGGCATACCACCACTTTTCGGTGTGATTAGATGGATGGAGTCATGTAGTCCTAATTGGTGTGATTGATTGGTTGGAAATGGTGTGTAGTGGATGGGATATGATAACCTACAATATGTTATATGATAAGAAATTTCGATTTGATACAAACTCTATACGTTTTTATGTTACGTGGGTCAAATCATACACTAGGCATAAAGCTCATGTGTTTGTATGTTTCATTTTCGGTGATCCTCAGGCTTAGGATTAGACGACGACTTTGGAGCTTGGATTATCACATTTTTGGATTGCACATTGAGTTTTTGTACGTTTTAGACTTTTTTTGGACTTTTCGGACTTTTGGATACTTTAATTTTGTTTGGGGACTCTTAAATTTATTTTGGTAATTGTTTTTCGAAAAAATTAATTTAACTTGTATTTAAGATAAGACGACATGAATAACTAATGGTTAAAGTTTTATGAGATTAAGTCACTACAACGTTTCTTTTTCCGCTACAAAGTTTTTGACTAAGACGTTACAACATTTTTCTCGCAAATGGACTAATAAGTCGGATATGTTTAGTAAAGCTAATTAAATGTGGTTTTCACTAAAGTACTCACGGGTTTCGAAATTTATATATTTGTTTTTCAGTGAGTTATTTAAGTTGGTTTTTCTTAAGTTGAAAGTATATTTTTTCCAAAATTAAGCACTAGTGGTTTCACGTATGATGTAACCTCCACAATTCGACTGTAACGTTGAGGTTGGGTTTAGGGCGTTACAAATGCTTTTGTATTATTGACTTGAATCATGAAAGTGCCACTGAGCATTATCACTCAACGTACGACTTGTTTATTCAATTCGCAGGTTCTCGTAGATTTTGAAGTTTCGAAAAGTGAAGCAACATACATATTGTAGCTCTCAACTTAATAATGTTTGTATAGTTCTTTATGTTTTTTATATATGGCATGTACCAAAGGTTTTAGCCGGATTTGTATCGCGTATTGTCATTTGGATAATTTGAAAAGTAAATGTTGAATTGAGTACAAGTGAATGGTATTGCATATGGTGTATTTATAGTTGTTAAGGTCTAAATGAACTTTGATATGCAATTGAACAATTATGTTAAGTTATTGTGAACTTGTAACTAATGGATATTGTGTAAACAAAATGTGATGTCATGATGACAGATCTTCAAAGTCGTGATGTGAATTAACAGAGAGTGGAGTCGTGACCATGGGCCTCTAATGTCACGACGACACTCACTATTTATCAAAGTCGCGACGTGATTCTTTCGATGCCACAACGCTATCCCAATAATTTTAGAAACTTTACATATTAGTTCCTTGATAGCCTCGGTTCATCATAAAAGGTTTCGTAAGCCCGTTTAAAACTTGAATTTGATTAAATGCCATATTGTAAATAGTTATTAGTACTAATAAATAGTATAAATTGTTTATTTGGTATAAAAGAACGTTTAATTGCTCTGGAGATGAAGTGGCATATTGTAGCTCGAACCTAGTGATGGGGTCGAATATAAGGTGTTACAACAGGAGTGGTAATATGAAATAAAATAAATTTCCATAAATTAAACATAACTTGAAAATCTAATTTGATGGGAAGGCAAAAAATGCACAACTCTCGTAGCCCACAAGGCAATGGCATCAATTGCAATGCATTGCGTTTCTTTAACTTGAATTTGTAAAGCCTTGGTGCCATTGGAAGAAAACCTCTAAGATTTCCACAATGCGGAATCACAAGTTTGTTTAAAGAAGGGAGGTATGTAGGCAAAGATTTGGTTAGCTTTGGACAATTTTTGATGCGTAGCACTTGCGGACAAGAGAAAGCTTCATCATTTGAACAAAACCATTCTTCCCACAAATCCATATACATAAAGTTTAGAATCACAAGAGATTTTAATGGTTTAGTTGAAGCATGTCTGTTCTCGTAGAACTCATCACCAAATTTTGCTATTCTCCTCAATCTAAAAAAGGAGAGATATTTTAAAGATGATGATTGCCCAAACGATGTCAAAGAAAATAAACAATTACAATCATGTAACTCCAAAGATACTAAATTTGAGAAGGAAGAATGCTCCACCCATTCTGGAAATCTCGTGCCTTTATAACTTAAGATTCTCAAGATTTGTATGAGGCTCTTATTGTTTGAATACTTCCCTATCATGTTTTGAATATCCATCTATATCATCATTTTGATCCCATACCAATTCCAACTCCTTAAGATTCATCTTATCTTTAAAATTGGCTTCTTCTTCTTCTTCTTTTTTTCATCCATTGCACATGCAAATCTTTTAGTCTTGAAACTAAAAGAATTAAAAAATTGCCTGTATAAAAATAATTGACGACTTGGAAGTAAAGAAACACAAGATGGTTAAATTAAAAAAACTAAAAATGATTGAAAAATTATAAAAAGAAGAAACATGTTGGTTTATTTATTAAAAATTTTCATTTGTTAAGTAATTTAATTAAAATTAAATTAAATTAGATAATATATTAAATATGGATGGATGTATAATAATATTTTTATATTTTTAAAAGTTGATGATACGAGGTTATTTTATTGAGCTAATAACTAAAGATTTAGGATTATCCAAATATAATTTGTTTTATATTATTAATTACTTTCAAAAATATAAATTTATTTTTTAATAAAGAGTAAATATACATTTTGATACCTTAATTTAACTTTAAGGTTCAAATGGGTAATTAAAAGTTGAGTTTGGAACTTGGAACTTTTCTAAAAACCTTAAATGGCTTAAAGTAGCCATGTGTAGGAAAATTTACCATCGGTAGCGAGGTAACTTACCGTTATTATTTAGCACCTCTCTTCATTTTCAATACCACTCCTTTAGCAGCTTAAAACTAGAATTCATGGCCATCAGCATCGATCCAAGGTTGAGTGAAGCAGCTCGATTAGGAAATATTGATGATGCCTTTTACGCTCTAATTCATGAAGATCCGTACACGTTAGACCACATTGATCAGATCCCTTTCGTTCATACTCCACTCCATATAGCTAAACATGAAGGCCAAATTCATTTCGCAATGGAGATGATGAACTTGAAGCCTTCATTTGCCAGGAAGTTAAACCGAGATGGGTTTAGCCCCATGCATTTGGCACTGAGAAACGGGCAGATCAAGCTAGTTCTGCGACTGTGGAAGGCCGATAAAGATCCTGTTCGTGTCAAAGGAAGGGAAGGGAAGGGATGACTCCTGCACTGCGTAGTTACAATGGGAAACTCTAATATGTTAATCGAGTTCCTTGAAGCTTGCCCTGAATGCATTGAAGATGTGACAGCTCTTAATGAGACGGCCTTACATCTTGCTTTGAGAAATGATCAGATCGAAGCTTTTAATCTCCTTATTGGGTGGCTTCAAAAGAACCGTCGTAAAGGAGCCTTTGCCTTGGAAAAAAACTTGTGAATTGGAAAGACAATGATGACAACACTATGTTGCATATTGCTGCTAGCAAGGGATTACATAAGGTATATATATATATATATATCAATTCTATTTGTTCCTAGCTGAAATCAATTGAAAATATTACTTTGATAATCATTAATGGTGGTTTCTAATGATCTCCCAGGAACTACAGCTGGTGTTAGATTCCTTTGTCTCATTCAATATCGATGTAAAAGCTAAGAACTCACAGGGTTTGACAGCTCTAGAAATCATACAAAATGTTCAAAGACAAGTGGTGAACAGCGCCGAAGATGACACCACCACCACCAAGATTAAACGCTTAAAGAAATAAGTACGGTATCATGAAAAACCGTCTATGTGGGTAGCTCGTGCAAGGAACAACCTTTCGGCGGAGATGCTCAACGCAACTCTGGTGGTTGCGGGGTTGGTTATAACAGCAATCTACCAATCATCAATAAGCCCGCCGGCCGGTGTTTGGCAAGCTGATAATACTAACAGTTCTGCTAGTGATCCATAATGCCCCACCTCAAATAACGTTACTCTTCACTTCTTAGAAGAGAAGGGCGGTGATAAATTCATCGCCAAGCATCTGACGGAAGAAGAATCGAGGAAAGCTGGTACCACAATCTTGAATACCTCATCGTATCTTGTGTTTTGGGGTCTGAATACTTCAGCATTTCTGGTTTCAATTTATTTCACCATATTCATGCTTTCGGATGTTTCTCCTGTACTTCTCACCCCGCTTTATTATCTGGGCATCTCCTACTTTTTGTCCATGACAATATTAGCCCCGTCGACTTTTTGGTCAGAAGTCAACAGATATACCACGTTTAGCTTAATCTTTCTGCCGGGTTTTGTAATGTTGAGAGTCGTCTTACCGGTTTGGAAGTCGTCAAATTACAAAGAATTGATCAACTTACGTGAAGCTCTCCGCGGTGGAAGCAATGTTGGAATCGCTTGTCATGATTGGATATCATATAAGTTGGGTAGATATTGTGTTTATACTTTTAGCGTACGGTTTATTTATTTTATGTTTCTCATCTTTTAATTTCCATATTTATAATCTTTCTCTCTTATAAAAATTCTAACCTTGCATATATAATTAAAATAAAATTTAGAAAAGAAGAAATAATTTTAATTTTTTTAAATTTCGTTTTTAATAAATTTTCAAAGTAAATTGTTTTCATACACGTTTTGTAATATCATTTCTTTATTATTATTTTTTAATTTTAAATTTTAATAATTACATTTCTAATATGTTTTTTTAACTAATAAACTATATATTTATTATTTTTTTATTATTATTATTATTATTATTATTATTATTATTATTATTATTAACTGGTTTGCAATGGAAGCAGAATCAACTTAAAAATTTTCAAAATCGAAATCGAAATTGAAAGTGAAAAGATTTTGTTTTATGTAACTTAAAAATCAGTTTGCAATATTTTTAATTACCAAATTTGCAAAATAGTTTACAATATTTTCAAACATTATAAATTTTATTATACTTTAAGTTTTTAATACGTAATATTTCCATTGCAAATCTATGTTTTTTTATAGAGGTTCTAATGGGCCAGGCTCGCACTACAGGAAAAAAGGGTTAGCGGCATTTTTAGCGGCGTTTTTTGCTAAAATTTTAAAATTCAGAGCAATAGCGGCGTTTTAAAAAAAATGCCGCTAAAAACAGAGCAACAGCGGCGTTTTAGTAAAAAACGCCGCTAAAAGCCAGAGCATTAGCGGCGCTTTCGGTAAAACGCCGCTAAAATCCAGAGCATTAGCGGCGCTTTCGATAAAACGCCGCTAAAAGCCAGAGCATTAGCGCTGCTTTGGGTATAACGCCGCTAAAAGCCAGAGCATTAGCGGCGCTTTCGGTAAAACGCCGCTAAAAGCCAGAGCATTAGCGGTGCTTTCGGTAAAACGCCGCTAAAAATCTCATAACCCCTAGAATCATAAACACTAATCTATAACCCCTAAAACAATAATTATTAAAATTTATGATTATACAATATAATAAATATTTTCTTATATAATCGTAAAAGAGATAGCATTGAATTTAAAATATTGAATTAATTATCATTATAGTTTAAGGTTTATGGTTTAAGCGGTTTAATTATGGTTAACTATGGTTTAAGGTTTAGGAGTTAACTAGTATTTGAAGGTTTATGATGAATTAGGGTTTAAGGATTATGATTTAGGGTTTAAAGGTTAGGGTTAAAGTTTACAATGGGACAATTATTAATTAACTTCTTAAGAGATAATTTCCTTTCGATTCTTACAGGATGCTATTATGAAAGGGTGATTTTGAATGTGGAATTAGCATTTGTTGAACTATGTATAATTTCTTATATAACATAGAAATATCTTCTGAGTGGACATTATAACTAGAGTGTTCCAATAGAGAATTAATTGTTTTATTAAAGTTATGTAACTTTGTATAAATAATAATGCTATTGTGTATTTTTAATTATCTATTTTTTTGTTTAAATATATTTAGATTAAATAGAATGTCTGAAATAAAATATGTTAAAAATTAAGTTTAGGTTAGGGTTTAAGGAAATGATACTATTAGCTAGAAATTAACGAAGAACATTTGAATTTTACTAAGATTCATGTTATTTTGTATATACGTACTCATATTATTTAATATAAGAATATAAACATATATATATGTGTTTTAATTTGTACCACACGAATTCCCAAAAATATGTTTATTATGGTTTAGGGTTAACAATTTTTAGAGTACTTTACTGTTTGGGCTTTATGGTCTAGGAGTTATGGTTGGTTTAGGGGTTACCGAATGGTTTTGGGGTTTAAAGTTTGGGTTAGGGGTTCTGTGTTTGTGGTCTAAGGTTTAGGGTTTTAGAGTATCAAGTTTAGGGTTTCAAATTTAAAGTATAATTTTGGATTTTAATTTAGAAGATAAATGTATATAAGATAAATATATATAAAATATTATTTTAAAATATATATAAATATATATATGAAAAGTGGTTTAGTGTGCAATTGTGTACATGAACTGTGATTTGATTTAGATCTTGTAAAATATTTACACGTTATTGATATAATTATAAATAGTATCATGTTTTTATTTAATTAATTTATATGTATACATAATATGTATTTTAAAATGTGTATTAAATCAAAATTAAAGTTTCAACTATAGTTAGGGTTTTAGGGTTTATATATAATTTAAAAGAAATTCTAAATATATAGTTTTAAATTTTGATCAATTTCTAAAAATATTCAGGTATTAGCGGCGTTTATACATAAAACGCCAAAAGATAGAAAATAGCGGCGTTTTATAAAAGCATACAAAATTTCATTATACATTAGAGTAAAAGCGTCGTTTCCTCGAATAGTAGTGGCTTTAGCGGTGTTTCTATAATAAACGCCACAACGCGTATTAGAACGGCATCGTTTTATAGTGTAGATAAAATAGGTGTTAGTGGCACTTTCTTTGAAAACGCATAAAATGTCTTATTAGCGGTAGCGTTCTTTGAAAACATACAAATTTCCTTATTTGAAACGGCGTCGTTTTTTCTCTCCTGAGGTTTATGCCCTTTACCAGAAATCGATTTCATTTTTTTACTAAGTCATTTCCCCCCATCTTGTCTTCCTTCCCCAAATCCCTAATCCCTAACAATTTTCCCTTAATCTGTTCCCCCATCCCCGAAATCCCTAACGATTTTCCCTTTCCTCTCGTCGACGGTCATATGCTTCATTTCTCTCTCAATTCTCCTCATTTTCGCTTTCTCAGGAGCAAAACGGGTGCGTTTTTTTAAAACTTTTCTTGTTCATTTTTATATACCCATTTCTTGGATTCTGTGTAAATATGTTGCCCTTTGGATCTGATTTGGATTTTTTTTGTTTATTTCTTGTTTTTGGTACTGTAGAACAGATTTGGGTTTTTATTTAAGTTTCATGAATTTGGTTGGTTGTGTTTCGTTTTGATTTGATTTTGTTGATCTGTGTGAAATTTTCTTGAATTTATTGGATTTTTTTTTTCATTTTTTGATATTGTATATCTCAGATTGCATTGAATAGTCTAGTTTTATGTTGCTTTAAGTATTAGTTTACTTGAAGTACTTAAGTACATGGAAAAAATTAGAAAAAATGAATATATTTATGTTATACATACATACACACATATATATATTCATATCATAAGCCTAGTTTTACTTCAAGTACTCATGTTCGAACCCTTTTAAATACATGAAAAGAATCTAGAAAAAAATAAAATTGAGTACATCTATGTTAGATAAGTATCTGTATCTGACACTAACATCTAAGTAATATAGGCTTAGTTTAAAGCTTGTTTCTGTGATACCCTTCATGAAAGATGAAATACTCTTATAATCTGAGCATTCGCTTGTTCGAAATTTGAACTTTATAACTGAATGTATTTGGTTGAGACAAGCTCGAGGCTGCAATTTCCTTTAATGTTTATCGATTTTGATAGATTAATGCAATAATAGTTCGTATTTTGTGCTTCTTAGGAGGAAGAGAAGATTGTAGAAGAAGAGCATGAAATCACTCACAGAGTATACTTGGATGTGGATATTGATGGCCAGCGTGTAGATACAACGCCTTCACCTATTCCTACAGGATAGGATAAGTGATGAGAAGAAATCTTATCCTTTTTTTAGCTTACATTTTCTTTTTTGTGTAATTTGTGTTTTACAGGTAGAATAGTTATTGGATTGTATGGCGAAGATGTACCAAAAACTGTCGGTATGTTTTAAATTTTAAATTTTCGTCCAGTAGTTTTAGTTCTTTGTAAACTTAATTTCTTGAAACCATTGGCTCGTTAGCAAAATGTACAAGCTACTCTCAGTCTTGTCATATGTCGTTAATTGGTAAAAGTACCATGAAAGCCTCTATACTAGGAGTCGGATTGCATTTTGTACCATTAAATGTTGTTTATTTTTAGAACTCATTTGATTGTTTTGTCGACCAGAAACAAACTTCTGTTCTTCAAATGCAATGAGTAGGGAAGTCTCTCGACATTATTAGATATCAATCCCAAGCATCTCCAAATAAACCCTCAAGAAAACATTTCCAATTCAATCAAGGTAAACATTGTCTTCCCTAACATTTATGTTTCTTTCAACATGTTTTTACTTTTATGTTGATAACCCCATTTAAGATACTTTTTTTTAATTTAGGATAAAAAAGAGTGGGAAACTTTTAGACTGGACTTTAATTTCTTCCTTTTCCAACCTAATTGCTGGAAATGTAAGGAACAAAAAGGAAGAAAGTGAAAAAGTAGATTCCCATTCTCACATGTTATGTTTTCTCTTTAGCTTTCAAGCTTTAGCTAGCCACCATCATTATTTAATCTTCAACACTCTCCATGATTAATTCCTTAAACAAATTCAAATCATTATTATCCAATGTTTCTTAAACAATTGCATTTCATTATTATAGTTTTTCAAGAGTCCCATTAAAATGGTTTTATGAATTTAACCTAAAATTTATTATATTTCTATCGATATGATGTTTTTTGTCCGAATAATGTACATTTACATCATTAATTTGGTAATAGGGTGTAATATTCTTGAGACTTGTTTTGTGGGCCGGCAAGAGTTGGATTTGATATTAACGACGTAGATTTATGTTTAATTTAATATATTATCATAAATCTTAATTAAAATTTAAAAGACATTAAGTCTTTAGATTATGACAATGATTTAAACATTCGGAAACTTATGTACAACGTTATGTGTGATGTGTATCAGAATTCAGAAAAATAAAAATATCACAGCATTTGTTTATTCTTTTAAGACAGGAAAGTGCCTTAGTGTTCGATTCAAATGATAGTTATTTGTGTTTCTCATTTTAATCCTCTTTATTCCTTTGTCCTCATGCCATCTTGTTTCTGACAATGTAATCACCGCAAAAGGAGTTTAGGACTTGGGTGTACCAGGTTTAACCTCTCAGCTAGAGTTTAATTTGAATTTAGTTGGACGATAGTTATGTTAGTTTTCATCAAGGCCTCTGTAAACATAAAGTTGGTATTCTGGTTAGGAGAAGTTAATGTTTATGAGTTTTGTGGAGTATGATTCTGCACATGCAAAGTTGGTTTGTTTAAAGTTGTGCATTTTCATGTTTACATAATAATGGTGATTCCATTTTGGTTTTTTAGATGTTCTTTTGGTCTGTTTTCATGTTTCTATCCAACTTATGTGTTTATCGTGCGCTTTTGCGATTTTTTGAGGTGTACAGACTTCATTGGCAGTGTCTTTGATCCTGGTACAAGTGGGCACTTGCAAAACTGATATAGATAAAGTTTTTATATTTGCTTAAACTGAAATATATTTGTGCTACTCTTATAATCTTACATCTGTTCTAGGTACTATCGAGCTCCTGAATTAATATTTGGTGCAACTAAATACACCACAGCCATTGGCATTTGTTCTAGGTACGTACAGGTTTGGTTGCTAAATTTTTTTTCCTTATTTCTATGCATTTTCACTTTAAATTACTTAACAAATATTACTTTTTTGACTCCAGGCTCTGTTTGCTGGTGAGAGTGGAGTAGACCAGGTACGTTTTATTAAGGTAGGCGTTATTTCAAAATTCTAATCAATAATAGTTCTATCATGATGATTTTGGAAAAATTAATATTTTGGGGTTGCGATATTGTAAAGATTTAATTGCTGGTTCTGTTTGGAGTAGAACTATTTTGTTTCCAAGTTAATTTTAAATATTTGGTTCAACTTAATTATTATTTGATTCAACTTAAGTATGAATAGGTATGAATTAATTTTATTACCGTGTAGCTTGCTTGTACATTAAAATTACAACAATAGCTGACCTTCTCTCCAACCTTGTTTTAAATATTTTAAAGATTCAAAGTATATAGGTTGGAAACTGACGGGTTGCCTTATATCGAGTGCAAGATATAATGGATCCTCCTAGGTGTAACAACGCCACGTATGATGAATCTTAAAAATTCAAAAGACTTGAAAAAGTTCTATCGAGCTCATTTACTATTGAATATTTATATAACCTTAATTTATTTCCAATTTACTTATAAAAATTAAACTACGATTCTTTTTGATATTATTATATTCAAAATACTATTTTTTATATTAATAATGTTTGATTTTAATATTTAAATATTTTAAAGATTCAAAGTATATAGGTTGGAAACTTGACGGGTTGCCTTATATCGAGCTGCAAGATATAATGGATCCTCCTAGGTGTAACAACGCCACGTATGATGAATCTTAAAAATTCAAAAGACTTGAAAAAGTTCTATCGAGCTCATTTACTATTGAATATTTATATAACCTTAATTTATTTCCAATTTACTTATAAAAATTAAACTACGATTCTTTTTGATATTATTATATTCAAAATACTATTTTTTATATTAATAATGTTTGATTTTAATATTTAAATATTTTAAAGATTCAAAGTATATAGGTTGGAAACTGACGGGTTGCCTTATATCGAATGCAAGATATAATGGATCCTCCTAGGTGTAACAACGCCACGTATGATGAATCTTAAAAAATTCTCTGTTTTATCACAAATATTATCGTCCGTTTTACCATTTAAGTTAAACTTTTTATTCAAACTAAATCATAGCTTTTAAGCTAAATACGGATGTCCACACAGTGCTTTAATATGTACTTAAGAAAAGATGACTTGTAAAACATAAATTAAATTAAGTGTGGACTATTTTAACTGCACATGTGATTTGTCAAATAAAAATGAACGACATGTTTATTACTTAATTAAAATAATTTTTATAAATATTATTTAATTAAATATTATTTAATCCCGCTACTTACCTGTAGATACTTGATACTTGATATGTATTATCCATGTGATTTTTCACATCGTGAAATAAAAACTTACATAATACATAAATATATTTGATATCATAATTTATATAACTTACATAACTTACATAACTTATATAACTTATATAACTTACATAACTTATATAACATATATAACTTACATAACTTATATAACATACATAACTTATATAACTTATATAACTTAGATAAATATATAACTTACATAACTTACATAATACTTAAATATATTTTATATCATAATTTACATAACTTACATAACTTATATAACTTAGATAAATATATAATTTACATAAATATATATCATATCATAAATTACATAACTTACATAATACTTAAATATATATCATATCATACATAACTAGTTTACAAAATTTACTTAACTTACATAATACATAAATCTATAGTCGAAAATCCGCAACTTGCCTAAATTAGTTTATACCCATTAGAGACTTGATATTTAGTATAATGATATGATTTAAATCAATTTAGAACATTTAAGTAACTGTAATATGTTGTCAACTTTAGATTTCAAGAACTACAAAATGGATAGGAGTTGGATGAAATTGTCAAGGGTAAGCAATGCCTATCAAAATGGAGTACAAACTTTTCTAAATTTTGCATTTCAAAATGCAAGCCAAGAGAATATGATTCTTTACCCGTAAGAAGTGTGGCAACATCTCGGCATTTTCGTGAAGTTGTCTCTGAACATCTAATTGTTGATGGCTTTATTCGGGGTATAAAAATGGATTTTCCATGGAGAGTGTACATCTAGTGGAACTTCTTCAATGATTAATCCGATTTATCCCGATCATCGATTACCATCGGTATGTTAGACAAGATGACATGGAAGATATGTTGCGGGATGCATTTAATATGCGTAGTCATGGTGAGCAATCGTTTCCACCGACTTTATTATATCCGAGGATTGTAATATTGGTGGAAATGTTTTTGCTAAACGGAACAAGTGCACCTAATGAGGAGCCAAATGAAGAAGCGGCTAAGTTCTACAATTTACTTAATGAAATGAATGAAGAACTTTACGAGGGATCAAAATATTCGAAATTGTCCTTCTACATTCGTCTATTTCATTTAAAATGTTTGGGAGGGTGGACAGGAAACTCTTTTACAATGCTACTAGAGTTTCTAAGAGAGATGTTTCCGTTTGCAAAAATTCCCCAGTCTTGTCAAGACATGAAGAGACTAATAAAAGATTTGGGCCTTGGGTACGATAAAATTCATAGTTGCCCAAATGACTGCATGTTGTACTGGGGTGATCAAAAAAACCAACAATCTTGTCATGTTTGCGGTAAGTCTCATTGGATGAATAGTAATACAGAAGATGTGAATACGGATGAAGGTGGGGCACAGTTAAGAAAGAAGCCAGTCAAGGTCTTACAATATTTTCCCCTGATACCAAGACTTCAAAGGCTTTTCATGTCCTCAAAGACAGCCGAATCTATGACGTGGCATAATGATCAACGGACCGATGATGGATTATTAAGACATCCTGCGGATTCTTTAGCTTGGAAATCATTTGACAGTAAATTTCCAAGCTTTGCAAGCGATCCTCGGAATGTGAGGCTTGGGCTAGCAGCTGATGGCTTTAATCCATTTAAAATCATGAGTACTTCAGACAAGATGCTTGGCCTGTAGTGTTTGTTCCTTACAATTTGCCTCCATGGATTTGCATGAAGCAATCTTCATTTATTTTATCAATGATTATCCCTGGAGAGAAAGGTCCCGGAAATGATATTGACATCTATTTGCAGCCACCAATTGAAGAGTTAAAACAATTATGGTCGGGTGTTGAGACATATGATGTATTGAAATAGGAGAACTTTAATTTACGTGCAGCTTTATTGTGGACAATTAATGATTTCCCGGCTTATGCTAATTTATCAGGTTGGAGTACCAAAGGACGTTATGCCTGTCCTTGTTGTGCTGCGCAAACTTGTTCGAAGTGGTTGTATAATGGGAAGAAGTTCTCTTACATGGGTCATCGTCGGTGGTTAGATGAAAATCATAAATTTAGATTTCAGAGGACTCTATTTGTGATCATCAAGAGTACAAAGGAGCTCTGAAAGGCACGTTGGATCTGAAATCTTGTTTATGTTAAAAGATATCAACTTTAGTTACGGAAGATGAATCAACCACCTATCACGCAAACAAGGAGAAGATCGAGGATGAATCGATGATGAATCGTGAAAAGGATGATCCTAATGAGGCGGAGTTGTGGAAGAAAAGGAGTATTTTTTTTGAGTTGCCTTATTAGGAGCACAACATTTTACGCCACAATCTTGATGTCATGCATATTGAGAAGAATGTCTGCGAGAACATAATTGGGACAATTTTAAATGTCGATGGAAAATCAAAAGACAATCTTGAGTCGACTTGATTTAGTTGACATGAGAATCTGGCGTGATCTTCATCCTCAAGTACTTCCGAATGGGAAATATCGGTTGCCGCCTTCTATTTTTTCAATGTCAAAGAAAGAGAAAGAAGTTTTCTGCATGGTGTTGAAGGATATAAAGGTCCCAGATGCGTATGCGTCAAATATATCTCGATGTGTGAGTTTCAAAGATAGAAGATTATATTCATTAAAATCACATGATTACCACATCTTGATGCAAGATTTACTCCCAATTGCTTTACGGTGCTGTATGTCAAAAAATGTAACGTCCTGTATAATTGAACTATCCAATATAATGAAAGCTATCTGTGGCAAAGTTTTGAATGTCGAAGAACTTGAGAAAGTACAGGATCGAGCGGCTTTGACTTTATGCAATTTAGAGAAGATCTTTCCACCTTCCTTCTTCACTATTATGGTGCACTTGGTAATCCATCTCCCTCATGAAGCAATCCTTGGTGGACCGGTTTTTATCGATGGATGTATCCTATAGAAAGGTGCTAATTTATTTCTCAAGTATTCATTCATTCACCTCTATACATTTAGTTACTGACTTTTGATAAATATTGTATATCGTGTTTAGGTTCCTAAGCAAATTGAAGTCATATTGTCGCAATAAGCGTTATCCGAAGGATCAATTCTTGAAGGCTACTTGGCGAAGAGTGCATGACCTTCGTTCTAGATATTTAGAAGATTTCAAACACGATTGAATAGACCAAGTAGAAATTTGGGCTCAATGATAATGACTTGGCGAAACTTATTTATTTCAAAGTTATGGAGAACCAATCGGCAAAGTTGAAATTGTAGAATTAGATGATATATCGTGGATACAGCACATCGATATGTACTTTTAACCACGATTCAATTGAACCGTTGCGCAAGTAAGTTATAAAATTGTCTTACATATTCATCGTTTTGATTTGTTTATCTTCTAACCAATTAAACTTGTTTTTAATATAGTGAGTACAAACAAATTTTGAGATCTCTGCACGCTCTCAAGATTACAACATCGAGAGATTAATAAGTTATTCACGTAATCTTTTCATGAATGGTTAAGTCAAGCGGTATGTAACTAAAGTTAATAAGTTACATATAATCGCGAAATTTAGTTAATCAAATAAGAAGGTTTTACATAATACATTTTTAATTATTTAATTTACTTTCGATTCAAAAGGTTTGAGTGGGAAGGACGTCAATGACGGTTAAATGGCTTTCCCAAGGTCCAACAGAGTAATAAAAGATATAGTGCCTTCCTCATCAATGGATACTGATTTCATACAAAGTATCGCGAGAGAATGAGGAGAACTCAAAATTGTGGAGTTGTTGTTAATTCTTCAATTACAAGTTATGCTAGTGCTAGGGATAGTAATCCGGTTGAGGGTAATGTGGAGTGTTACGGACTTCTTACCGACATTATTGAGTTGGATTACTATTGTTATAGGCCAATTTTGGGCCGTTTATGAGACTCAGGCCCAAATACATTACAATAGGACTTAGCTAACCCAAACAACAATATTAGACCCACCTAAGCCCATTAAACCTAACTAAACCCATTCAATAACCCCAAACCCTTACAAACCCAAAACCCAATACACGAAACCCAATAACCCCAACTAACCTAAACCCATAACACCATTCAAACCCGAATGGCCCATCGAACCTAAACCTAGCCCCCACTTGCGTCGACCAAAGACCGAACCCCACCAGCACGCCCAACCTTGGCCACCACGCCCCATACTGTCTGACATTCCCATCACCTGCACCTCCACACCTGCACATAAACAAAAGAGGACAGGAAAGGAACGAAGAAGCATGCGAAGCAGAAAATAAAATAAGCAAGAGAGCAGTGGGAATCACATGTAATCGGCTATAAAGCCGAGAGAGAACTAATGTAATGGGTTCTGGTTTTTTTTTTGAAAAAATAAAAACGACAGAAAGGTTCGATTGTAGAGCAAAAAATAGCAGCCTAATTAGAGTTTGAACACAAAATAACATCCAAGCAGGCAGAATACAAAAGATCGAAGATTCAAAAGTGAGTAAAACCGAAGGTAGTTCTTCATTTCAATAACTGTTTTAAGTCTATTTTTTTCACCACAAATACATAAACATTTACAAATAAACATAAAGAAATAAAAGCAAAAAAGAAAAAAAATAAAAAATTACCTTTTTCGCCACATGACGCGGTGGCGGTGCAACGCCAAAGAATGGTCCGTGATCGGACCGAGCCCTCCCCTTGGCGGAAATCGCTCCGGGCTCCCCTCTCCTTCTCTCCTTTTCTCTCTTTTTTTTTTCTTTCTCCCTAACTCAAATGATTTTTTTAAAATTTTTGACTTTTATAGGGGTCAAACGCACTGCTTTGGACCCCGGTTTAATGAACAAAACGACGCGTTTTACTTGGCCCGACCGATTCGACCGAACCCGCCTCGGGATCCGCGTGTTTTTAACTCAATGGGATATTTGTGCAATCGGTCCTTCCGCATTTTTGTTGTTTGAATCAGTTTATATTTATTTACAAATCGACCCTAAAATTTAAACCGATTTGTGATCTAATCCCTATTGATGCGCTGCGTTTTGATAGAGCGGATATATTGTTGTTTCAGTCCCCCATGTTTCATGCGCGTTTCAATTCGGTCCGTGGCTTATTTTATTTCAATTTCGCCTAAAATTTGCTTTTGAGCTCGATTTAGTCTTTTTTGCTAGATTACGGTTTTATTTTCAAATTATTTGTTTCTTATTTTCGTTAATTATTATTATTAATTATAATCTTTATATTCTTATTATATTTACTATATTTAATATATGTAGTGGTGTATATTGTGTTATGTACAGATATGCGTATGTGTTCTATATATATTTATGGAATATTATTATTAGTTATTTTTAATATGTGTATTATGTAAATATTTTAATATTGTATTCTATACATTATTCCACATAATATTAAAGAACACGTGTTCTCAATATAACCATGTGCATTTAAATATATACCGTATATATTTGGGGAAGCATTGTCGATAGTTTTTTATTATCTTTTAACATGTATGTATCATATAAATATTTGAGTGTTATATTATGTATATATATATATATATATTTCCAATGTGTATATTTTTATTGTATTTTTATACGTCATATATATTTTTCAAGCTATATTACATTTCACATATTATCATATAAATATGTACATATATTTTTAACTACTTATACGCACATTATTTTTAACTTCACATTATGTATATATTTTGAACACCATACATATTGAGTATTTCTAATGTCCCGTTTATTTATACCCACGCATTTAACATATCCATGTAATGTACTAGTAAGTTCATTCTATGTCGTTATCATTTCTAATGTATATGTATATTTCATGCAATATAATTAATAGTTACTCTTTTAACATTATTTTGAAGTACGTGTATATTATATGTATCCTTTTAATATGTATTACATGTATATATATAAATATATTCTGATTCTACATTGTGTATATATATATTTTCAATGTTATCTTTTTAAATCATACGTCGTTTTATATATTTTCCATAGTCTTAACTAGATTTTATATTTTTATATGTATATTATTACATTTATTTTATTCTTATCATATATATTATCAATACATGTACTTTATTATATGTATATATATACGTCATGTACACATATTAATATTATTATGTAAATCTTTTCATCCCTATTTTTACGTATATATTCGTAATGTCACTTTTACATATGTATATTCAATGTTTTTCGTTTTCAATATTATTGTCATATTTAATCTTGCATGCGCGGTTATTGTTTTAATATTTTTGTGATGTTTGTCATTTGCTTAAATATGTATACCTAGTCCTTTCATTTGTTTATTTATTTCGTATTCGTTTTGTCTTACACGTTTTTAAAAATCACGTTTTGTTTCTAAATTAATTTCGATAATCAAAGGCAACATATCGGTTTAATACCAAGTCGACGGTTCCATTGCTATGTTGAGTGGAATTTGTCGGTTCGTGTTTAATCGGTATACCCTTCTCAAAAAGGAAATCAAAATTGAAAGTTTTCGTGTTTTGAATCGGATCACGATTGAATATTACTTTGAACTCATATTTTGAAAATCAAGACAACACTTGTTTATGAGATACCAATTTTGGGCGTCAGAGGTGCTAATACCTTCCTCGCAGAATCGACTCGAACCCTAATTTTTCTCGATTTTTAACGTAGACCTCAACTCGGCCTTTTCCTCGTTTTTAAAAAAAATCTAATAGGTGTCCGATCACACCTAGAAAAAGGATCGGTGGCGACTCCTGGTTCATTCTAAAGCCAAATTTCAACTTCCAATTTTCTAAATCGCCACAATTTAGCGACCCGAATCCAAACTAAAATTTTTACGTCGCTACAACTATGGAGTATTACGGACTTCTTACCGACATTATTGAGTTGGATTACTATGGCAGATGGAAAGTTATCTTATTTCGGTGTGATTGGGCAGATGTTAATATCGCCGAGGAATTAAAAAGATCAATTTGGGTTTACAATGGTGAATTTCTCTCGCTTGATTCACATGGACAACAATTGATGGACGAGCCATATGTATTTTCCTCTCAAGTGAAACAAGTTTTTATTCGAAAGATCCAAGCGATGAGGGTTGGTATGTTGTACTCGGAACACCCTAGAGACTTGTTTGACATGGGTAATGGAAGTAGAGATGACATCGTCGAAAGATCGAAACATTACCTTTCCCGAACAAAACTTAGATGAAAATATCCTAGTACTAATACACAACATCAATGGGTTCGACATGATATGGATGAAGATATTTACGAATAATGATGTAGTAAGATTTTACAATTTTTAATTATATGTAATATTATAATTTTAATCTTTGTCATGTTATATAATTTAACTATTTTATATGTATTACTATTGTTGTAATTTGTTACTAAAACTTTAATTATTTTATGTGTATTGCAGGAAAAATGCGTAGAAGAAGAGTACGAGATTTAAGTATTGTCCAAAATACTCCAAATTCGGAAGAAAAAAATAGTGAACAATGAGACAGTTATTGGATCTTCGAATGTGCCGGAGACACTTGATGAGCCTGAAGAATTTCAAAGTAATATTATGTTCATTTTACATGTGTTGACTTTTATTATTTAATTATTTGTCAATTTTACTATAATAATAGTATATCATTTTTCAGTTGAAAGTGGTGGGACGCGCAGAGTTCGAGGACGACGCTACTTAGAGATTTATCGACTTAGATCCTGTTGAGCGTGTTAAAGTAAGTAGAAATACTCATGGTCGACTGTTGGATCTGAAGCTCGACTTTTAGCAGGCTATTTGGGCATTTTAGCACGAAATACAAATATGTTGCCCATCAACTACGAATCATGGCATCACATGCCTGATAGCAACAAAAATCAGGCTCTCGCTAATATTAAGGTAACAAAATGTGAATGCAATTTATAATACTTTGGTTTAAGTTTCATTTATATTTACATTCTAAACTTATGTTTTTTTAGGAGAGATTTGCTTTAGAAGTCTCCGATGATTATATCAAGAAGGCATTAGGTAAAAGATGGAGAGACAATAAAAGCACTTTAAAGAAACAATATTTTAAGAAAGACATAAGCCTCGAGGAAAAACTGAGAAATGTTCCGCCAGGAATGCTGAGGTATCAATGGGAAGATGCGGTTATATTTTGGAATTCAAAGAAAGGAGAGGTATTGCGATTTCCAAACTCTTATATATAGTGTTTACTATATACGTAATAATAATTTTATTATGTAGGACCGTGAGCGAGTTGGAACAAGCAAGCAGCAAAAACAAAAATTCACGCACACAGCAGGTCGAGAAGTTTTGCTTCAGAATGAGGCCGAGGTATTATGAATTTATTAATTCTTTCAAATATTAATAACTTTCTATTATTAAATAATATTCTTACTACTATATTGTAGGAAGTCAAATCCGGACAAAAGTTGGACGCCTTGACTTTTTGAGATTACGATAGGAAGAAAGATGGATCTCCTATGACATCCAAGTGGAGAAATTATGGTATATTCACTTAATAATATTTGATTTATTCTAAATATTTATAATCTTTAATTATAATTGTTTAATTCAATTCATCATTAGTAGTTTTAAAAATGTTAAGTTATGATGCATTTCTTTTTATTATATATTTCGTTTCTAACTCTTTAATTGATTTTTAGGAGAAACTAAAGGAGAAGAAGGCGGAATATGAAGCGATTGCTTCGAGTGATAGTTCTGTTAATCTTGAGAACATTGATAATGAATTATCATGAAGTTTTGGATCTGAAAGGTACGGTCGGGTTCGATTTCAAGGATCTCGTGTTACCCGACCCAATATTTTGGATCCGGCCCCAAGAATACATGCCTTCCTAAGTCAAGCTCAAGTGAAGTTCGGAGGTTAAGAGACCAGATAGCTCGGATGCAAGCGGACACGGTTGAGCAAATTGCCGAGGTTCAACGAAAATATGAAGAACTCCAGCAACAACTTAGAGCAGAGGCAAGAGAGAAGGAGGCAACGCTGCAGCGAGAAAGGCCGAGGCACGAGCGATGGTAGCGAACGAGCAAAAGTACGATGACCTTCACTACTGACTCAAAGCAGATGATGCATATGTTTCAACAATCGCAAAAGCCATTGCCTTAAACATTAGTTTTCTTATTGTAAGAATGTTTTTAAGTTTTGTCACGTTTAACATTATTGTAAAAATATTTTAAATTATACTTTATTATTAATTATATCATATATCTTTAGTTAAATTTGAAGTATCATTTAGAATTAATATTTTTGGTTGTATTTTTATGTTAAATTTTTTGTTTTTGGTGCATTTTATATTATATTTGTTGTATTTGGTTGGATTTTAATGCAGAATGGCTGAATATTGGTGAAAAAAATATTACAAATCGCCAAATTTAGCGGGTTTGTAAAAAGCGCCGCTAAAAGCCTTAACGCTTAGCGGCGCTTTTCCCACAAACGCCGCTAAAAGCCTTGACGTTAGCGGCGCTTTTACACAAACGCCGCTAAAAGCCTTGACCTTTAGCGGCGCTTTTCCAAACGCCGCTAAAAGCCTTGACCTTTAGCGGCACTTTTTTACAAACGCCGCTAAAAGCCTTGACCTTTAGCGGTGCTTTTACAAACGCCGCTAAAAGCCTTGACCTTTAGCGCTTTTCCACAAACGCCGCTAAAAGCCTTGACCTTTAGCGGCGCTTTTCCCACAAACGCCGCTAAAAGCCTTGACCTTTAGCGGCGTTTTTTTCAATAATTACATATAGCAGCGTTTTTTGCGGCGTTTTAAAAAGCGCCGCTAAAAGTCTGTTTTCTTGTAGTGTTGGTTCAAATATGATATTAACTTACTTTATGTTTGTCAAAACTTGTGTACGGGTATATACTTCGGTTAAATTCCAATGATGCACTAAGTGTTAAAATGATATGATAGTGCTAAGCACATATTACTTCGGTTATATTTCGATGATACACTAAGTGCCAGAATGATATGATAGGGCTAAGCGCATATTACTTTGGACTTTTTGTTGATGCATTAAAGTGTCAAATTGGAATTTCATGTTTACATATATAGATAAAATGTAACTTTCTATTGAAATTATGGAAATATATGTGCATATGGATTGTAAAATGGGATTGTGTATTATTTTGGCATATAATAGATGAATAGTTGAAATGAAATGGTTGATAATTGATCATGTATTGTTTGTATCTTTAATATGTTAATGCTTTTGTGTTACTGGCTTGAATCATGAAAGTACCATTGAGCATTATCGCTCAACGTACAATTTGTTTATTCCATGCACAGATTCTCGTAGATTTTAAAGTTTTGAAAAGTGAAATAGCATCTAGATCGTAGTTCTTGACTCAATAATATTTGAAAAGTTTTTTATATTTTTTATATATGGCATATACCTAAGGTTTGAGCCGATTTTGTATCGTGTATTGTCATTTTGATAATTACATTATAAATTTGCAAAATAGTTTACAACATTTTCAAACATTCTAAGTTTTATTATTCTTTAAGTTTTCAATATGTAATATTTTCATTGCAAATTTAGGTTTTCTATAAAGTTGCTCATGGGTCGGGCTGTGTCTAAGCACGATATTAATCAACTTTATGCTTGTCCAAGCCCGATTGACCCAAAATTTTGCTCAAGCCCGCCAATATATAAAGGTTGGAAGATTTTTGGAAAATGTATTAAATTTTTCGGGAAAAATTGATATTTTTTTGTATTAGATAATTTTTCTTAAAATCATTTTTGAAAGTTGGCTTCAGTAAAACAAATACTAAATAAATTATATTTGTTACTGTCAAAACCATTTTTTTGAGAACAGGAATCGACTTTTTTTGAAAATGAAAATTAAAACTGGAGTCACCACCGATCTTTATTAGGTGTGATCGGATCACCTTTGCTTTAATAAAACATTTTAGTTTATTAAAACAATGTTTTTTTTTGTCTATTAAACTCGAGAAAATAGGTTCGGGAGTCGGTTACGTGCGAGGATGGATTAACACCCTCGTCACGCCCAAAATTGGTACTGAATTGATTAGTTAGTGTCTTAATGTCGAAAGTTGAAAATTGAGAATGGATTTAAAATATGATCTTTTTATCAACGTCGATTTTAAAAATGCTTGAATTAGCCAAAACGATTGTTAAAGATTTCCTCGTCTCGAGATATCGGAGTATCACATCCTGTAAGTTAGGACACGATACCATGAATTCTCGAGCGCAAGTTTGTTTTTAATTTTAATTGGAATTTCGTGTATTTTAAAACTCAAAAGGATATTTGGCTATTTAGAATCAACGAGAAAATCGAAACCCCGTAAGTTAGGGCACAATTCCTCGATGTTCCAAAACGTGAAACATTGCCTTATTTTGAAATTTTTGTTTTTTGAACAGTATACGTTATTTGTTTGGGTTAAAATAAAACGATTTATTGGATAAATGTAACGAGGCTTGATTCATGAGGCGATGATATGAAGTAAAAAAATATGGTAATGAGTCTTGAACAATAATACATGAACACAACATTATACGAATGAAGAAATGATAATACAAAAATACGAAATAAATGGATTAAAATACACAATGGCAATAATCATGCATGTAATACCCCATACCCGTACCTGAGACCGGGATAGGATACGAGGCATTACCGAAATTTTCAGAATAATTTCAATTAATTTATATTATTTAGTATTCATTTTCATGTTTCATGTAACATCCTTTTCATATATTCAATTCAAAATATCATATAAAATACGATACAATACTTAAATTTTCATATTTACATGCTCATTCAGGATATCCGAACCTACCTGACTAAATTGCAGAAATACCAAGATTTAAGGGCATATTGGTAATTTACCATTTTCCCAAATTTCACCCAATCTTAAATTGATAATTTCATTCAATTTATTAATTTAGATAATAAAACAATTTATTCCCTTCAATTTAGTCATTTTTGACATTTTTACAAAATTGCCCCCTAAAGTTTTACTTTTATTCAATTTAGTCCATGAGCTTAAAACATGCAAATTAGCCATGCTAACTGAATATTCATATATATTTTTCCTCCTCCTCCTCCTCTCCATTCCACATCCTTAATGTATATAACATTCTTGTAAGTACGATTTCACAATTTACTTATTAATGCTCACATCAATCTGTTCACACGAGTCATAGTCACTCAATTATTTATAATTCGAGCTACAGAGCTCAAAATTAAGATCCGTAAATTTTCACTAAAACTAGACTCACATATAATTCCACCATAAAATTTTAAGAATTTTTGGTTTAGCCAATTAGTACAGTTTATTCATTTAATTTTCCCCTGTTTCACTATCTAACAGTTCTGACCTCTCTTCACTAAAAATTAATTATATCACAGTGCAAAACTCGGATAATGTTCCCATTGATTTCTATTGAAAATAGACTCATTAAGGATTCTAAGTATATAAATTTGAGACTCTAATTAATTTATTTCCAATTTTTGGTGATTTTCCAAAGTCAAAACAGGGGAACCCAAATTCATTCTAATATTGTTTCACAAAATTCATTATATCTCATAATTTAAAAATCCATTGCTTACACCGTTTCTTCTATGAAAAACTAGACTCAGTAAGCTTTAATTTCATATTTTATTCATCTTCTAATTAGATTTCTAAAATTTATGGTGATTTTTCAAAGTTAGTCTACTTCTGCTGTCCAATATTGTTTTAGTTCAAGATGTTTATTACCATTTTTCCTTTAAATTTCAAAGGTCATACAATTCAGTCCTTGCTCAATTAGCCCATCTATTAAGCTAATTTTTCTCAATTAACATTTTATTCCATCATTCTAAACTATTACACAATCTTTAAAAATCAGAATTTTAACACTAAACCTTAATTCACAACTTTTTCACAATTAGGTCCTAAAATCAATTTCTACTAAAATTACTTGATAAAATCATCAAACAACAAAATCAAAGCTTAAAATTCATTTTATTTCATCATAAGCAGCTAACGCTTATCAATGATAGCTATTAATTTTGTTAACAAAATCAAAAACTAATGAATTAAACACTTGGACCTAATTGTAAAAGTCACAAAAATATAAAAATCTCAAAGAAAAGGGTAAGAATTGAACTCACATATGTCAAAGTATGAAAAACCAGCAGCTTTCAGACCTCCCATGGCGTTTTTGCTGAAGAAAAATGATGATATCTCTAGATTTTTCAAATTTGTCTTGTTTTATATGTTTAATTTGCAAAATTTCCCATTTTGCCCTTGTTTCTCCTTGTCTTTTTTGCTGATTTTCTTGCCCAACCGTCCAGCCCATACAATTTGGGTCCAATTGCCTTTTAAATCCCTCCTTTTTAATCACTTAAACTATTTATCACAATTTAATAAATTTTACACTATTTTCAATTTAGTCCTTTTTAATTAATTGACTAACCAAACGTTAAAATTTTCTAACGATACTTTAATACTAACTTAATAACACTCCATAAATATTTATAAAAATATTTATGGCTCGGTTTATAAATCCGAGGTCTCGATACCTCATTTTCAACCAAATTTACCTGATTAATTCTTTTAAAATCGCAAAATTCACTAATTAAAAATAATTCTTTTAAGTTCGAGCTTGGCCTATAATTATTATTTGTTAAAATTTCTAAACTTACTCGTCGGATTTAGTGATCTCGAATCACTGTTTTCGACACCACTTGAAAAATTTGGTCATTATAATGCAACAATTATCATTTAAATACTAATATTATCAATCAAAGAGAACGAAATAAAATAAAATAAAACAATTCCGAGTAAATGATGGTTTAAAATAAATAATGTATAAGAACAATTCAAAACGAATAAAATAAAATAAAAAATAGTCTCAAATAAATAATATATATAAAAACTTAAAGTAAATAATAATAAAACGACTTGAAATAAAACTTTAAAGAAATAACATAGAAAATAGTTAAGCTACATGATATATATATAAAAAAAATCAAAATATATAATATATAAAAGTTTAAAATAAATAATATATACATAAAAAATAAAATAAATAATATATGAAATAATTTAAAATAATATGTAATAAAACCGTTTAAAGGAACTAGTTAAGAAAATATACATAACCTAAAATAATATACAATAAAACAATTTGAAATGAATACTATAAATCAATTTTGAATAAATGATACATAAAATAGTTTTAAGAGAAGTAGTAAAAATCTAAATAAATAATATATAAAATTGTTTAAAAAAATGTATGTTTTTCCAAAAAATAATGATAAATAAGCAAAATATGCAAAACAGTTTGATATTAGAAGGTCAATGATTGAATTAAAAATAACATAAAATTAAAGAGACGAATTAAAAAGTAGACAGGGCCAATATGGAACATGTGCAGAGAAAGAGGGACGTATTGGGAGAATATCCCAGCCCTTATGCGCACTGTTTCACACAGGACCAAAATGCGATAGAGGTAAAATTCATGGGGTCAGATTAAAAACGCAAAATTAAGAACAAAAGGGGCATATTGAAAACGAGTAGCAAAATGTAAGGACCCGCAGCGCAAATAGCCTCTTTGGCCTTAGAAACGCGCGGATTCTCCACCCATCGGGTCGGGCGCGCGGGTTAGAGGCCCAAAACGACGTCGTTTTGGCCTCTGAACCCAGTCATCCAAACGGCGTCGTTTAGCCCTTATTATTAAAACCCAATTTTTTTTATATCATTTCCAGCCAAATTTTTTTCAAAAAAGCTTTGAAAGCTCTCTCTTTTCCTCTGTTAGGGTTTCAAACCCACTAGCACAGCCACCGATTCCCTGAACCTGCCGTGGTCGCCGGTCATCGGCAAGGGTAATCGTCACCTCCGGCGGCCACAAAAGAGAAAACAAATCCTTCCTTTAAATTTCTTTTTTACTCCTAAAAAAACTACTTAAAAACTATTGCTCAAACGTTAAAAAGGAAGATATTCCATAACCCTTCGGTGTTCGCCAGACTCTCAACAAAGCCCCTAAGGGCTACGAGGCGTTCGAAACCTGCGAAGACTCCGATGGCCGTAGAGGGCAAAGCGACGGGTAAGAAAAAGAGTTCCTTTTTTGTACTTTATTTCCATTTTTGATTCGATGAAAAATAAAAATGAAGCAAAACAACAGAAAAGAAGATGAAGTCCTCTCTTTTTTGAAAATGGATTTTGTTCAGAAAAAAATAAATAAATAAAAGGAACACAGGAAATGAAAAGAATAACCAAAATAAAATCAACAATCAACCTTGTTTAACTTCTGTTTTTTCTTTTTGAATTACTTGTACGCATAAAAAAATTACAAAGAGATCCCAATGGCTCTTATAGCCGAAATCAAAACCCTTTATTTCTGTTTTTTTTTGTTTTTTTTGCTATTTACTTCACTGTTGCTCGCGTGCTCTCTCTCTGCTATTGCATTTGATTTTGTTGCAGGTGTGGTGTGACGCGTGGAGGAGATGGCGTGCGACGAAGTAGTGCGTGTGGTGGCCTTGCTAGTGAGGAGCGGCGGCTGAAGCCTAGTGGCTAGGGTTGCTGCTGAAAAATTTTAAGATTGTGGCTAGGGTTGGATCTTAATTGATCGGGTTATTTGGGTTTATTTTGGGTTTTAAATTTTGGGCTACACATATGTTGTAAATGGACTTAGAAAATTGGATTTTTTAATTGTTTATTTGAGATTTATTTTGCTTGGGGTCTGGGCCAAAATTGGCTATTACAGTTACAAAATATTAAATATGCATTTTCCTTTTACAATTAAAATTTATTTTATAAAATCAATATCTTATATAGATTTGATAATAATCAATACCTAATTAAAATTTAATTTGAAGTTACATATATTACGTAAAATATATGATAGAATGAAATTTTATATTGATATATATATATATATAATTTCAAACTCGAACTTGAGCCCAACATTCGAAAATGCCCATATTACTATTTAAAATAATAAAATATATCATTTTATATTGATATATATTATAATTGAATTTAATAAGATATTTTAAAAATCAATTAATCTGAATTCAAGTTGAGTTTGGCCAAAACAAAAAGTCATTGTCTAAATCTAGTCCAAGTCGAGTGAGTCCAACTTGGTTAGATCTAGTTGGAAAGGATACATGAAGCTAAGCACTATTTAAATAAATACTCATATTTATATTATTCATATTTTGTACTATAAAATATTTATTATTAAATATCTATAAATTGTAATATGTTATTAAAATATTAATATGAATATTTTTGGATGAAATATTTAAAGTTTTAAAATGATTGCTAATGTTAAAATTTATAATTAAAAATAAAATTGTAATATTAAATAAGTTTGTTAAAACAATAATTTATAGTAATAATTATTATATTATTAATTGCAACTATGACTATTTACTTATATTGAAAATTATGGTATTTGATATTAATATTTTATTATATTTTAAAAATAAAATAAAATATTATTATTAATATAATAATTTTGGCACGCTTCAAATTAGTTTTTTATTATTATTAAAAGCAAGTTATTTAGAGTTCTTTTTAAAAATGATTTATGGGAAGTTAATTTTTAAAAGTAAAAAGTGTTTATTTTTCGTCATTCACATTATTTTTATGAAATAAACATAGAAAAATATTGAAAACATTTTCGGTACCCTAAAATTTTAAGTTAGATTTGATAAATTAAAATGAAGGAATTGTGTGAAATTTGTAGTTCTATGTTAGAGTAAAAATTGTATTATATTTGTTATATGAAATATGAAAACGAAATTATGTATAAATTAGATAAGATTTTAACATGATTATATAATTGAAATGGTACGAAAGTATGATTTTTCTAATTAAAATGTGAATTTTAAAATCGTAAAAAAATGTGAATTTATATTTAGATGTGTTATACAACATTTACGCAAAATTAGAAATACAACCCTAAAAATTGTATTAGTGTTTTGTGTGGAATTGGGATCTTCAATTTGAGCCCAAATATTCCTAAGTTTTTAATCATGCCTATGCACAACAATTTAAGACGCGATCTTGAGTTCCATAATTTTTCTCATCGACTAAAATTATGATTTCTTTTGTATGGAAAAATATATTTGGATGAAATCATTCTTATTTGACATAATTGGAGTTGATGAGCCTTAATTAGCTTCTGGTTGGTTATTTGGTTGATAATTGTATTCCTCAATCTTAAGTATTTCAAAGCATATATTTTCAAGTCATGAACCAATCAAAATATGCATGATCCATTGAAAGAGTGTTCTAGTGAAGAAAGTGTTTGAAAATTCCATTGTCATAATGATGCTGCCAATTAATTTATCACTCCTTGAGATTTTGAGTGCATTGTTGCAACATATGTTCCAATGTGGAATCAGTGGTCTGGGGAACTTTTAATTTGCATCTCTGGTAGCCCGCAAGGCAATGGCTTAAATTGCAATGCATCCCATTTCTCTAGCTTAAGTTTGTGAAGCCTTGGTGCCACTGGAAGAAAACCTCTTAAGATTTCCACGACGCGGAATGACAAGTTTGTTTAAAGGAAGGTGTGTGGGCAGAACAATAGAAATCTTCATCATTCCAACAAAACCTTTCTTCCCTCTCATCCATAAGCGTAAAGTTTAGAATCTCAAGAGATTTAAATGGTTTAGTCAAAGTGTGTCCATTCCCGTAGAATTCATCATCAATTTTTCCAACTTCCAAACGATGATAAATGCCTAAACGATGGCAAAGAAAAACACCAATTACAATCATGTAAATCCAAAAATACTAAATTTGACAAGGAAGAAGGCCCACCCATTTTGAAAATTTTGTGCCTTTATAACTTCTAATAACAAAATATTTCAGATTTGTATGAGGCTCTAATTGTTCCAATACTTCTCTACCATGCTTTGACTCGTCATCTATAACATCATTTTGATCCCATATCAATTTCAACTCCATAATATTCATCTTATTTTTCAAATTGGTTTCTTTTGCATTCATCGCACTTACAACCTTTTTTTAATCTTGAAATTAAAAGAATTAAAAAATTGTATGTATAAAAATAAAAGTTAGATTTGGAAGCAAAGAAACACAAGACCATTAAATTAAAAAGAAACTAAAAATGATTAAAAATTATAAAAGAAGAAAACATGTTGGTTTATTTATTAAAATTTTTAAAGAGTGTAAATGGATAATTATCCATTTTAGGGGGCTACGCCACTGTCCATCACGAGTGTTGAGTTCCTACGTATTATAGTAAAAGGTGCTTTTCTTATGACAGACGTATAAATTTTATAGTAATTTAATCTAGCTGAACAACACTTATGAATCGCAATACCTCTAAAAAATCATATTCAAAAAATAACTTTCAAAAACACTTATTTTGATACTTGTCTTTTTTATTACAATATTAAAATGAAAAAACCTTCCACATATGCAGCATTTAAACAAACAGCGTAGAAGTCAACGTTTTTTAATTTCCCTACTCATTGCCTTTCTCACCATCTTAAGATATATTATATAATACATTACATCTGTCTTTCTCTATCAATTTTTAACTATCCTTCTCCCTTTTCTGACTCTCCTATAGCTTTGTGCATGCTTTTGTCTTACGCTACCATTACTAACTTATCTTCTTTTCGTTTCATTGTGCAACCATTGCTCTGGCCATAGTTTTTTTTCACTCGCTTCTATTTCTTAATTGATTTCTTATCGAGATCTGATTCGAGCTTTGATTCCATAATTAAATCCAAAATCATTAAAGCATTTTAAAACGAACCCCAATGCAAATTAATAAAATAAGACTTTTAAAAATTCCAACAAGCTTAAATGTGTGCACCAACTGTTAATCATCGGCAGCGAGGTGACTTACCGTTGTTATTTAGCATCTCATCATTTCCAATACCACTCCTTTAGCTGCTTAAAACTAGAATTCATGGACATCAGCATCGATCCAAGGTTGAGTGAAGCAGCTCGATTAGGAAATATTGATGCCTTTTACGCTCTAATTCATGAAGATCCGTACATGTTAGACCGCATTGATCAGATCCCTTTCGTCCCTACTCCACTCCATATAGCTGCACATGAAGGCCAAATTCATTTCGCAATGGAGATGATGAACTTGAAGTGTAACAGCCAAATTTTTCAGTGGTGTCGGAAACAGTGATTCGAGATTACTAAATCCGACGAGTAAGTTTAGAAATTTTAACAAATAATAATTATAGGCCAAGCGCGAACTTAAAAGAATTATTTTTAATTAGTGAATTTTGCGATTTTAAAAGAATTAATCAGGTAAATTTGGTTGAAAATGAGGTATCGAGACCTCGGATTTATAAACCGAGCCATAAATATTTTTATAAATATTTATGGAGTGTTATTAAGTTAGTATTAAAGTTTCGTTAGAAAATTTTAACGTTTGGTTAGTCAATTAATTAAAAAGGACTAAATTGAAAATAGTGCAAAATTTATTAAATTGTGATTAAATAGTTTAAGTGATTAAAAAGGAGGGATTTAAAATGCAATTGGACCCAAATTGTATGGACTGGACGGTTGGGCAAGAAAATCAGCAAAAAAGACAAGGAGAAACAAGGGCAAAATGGGAAATTTTGCAAATTAAACATATAAAACAAGACAAATTTGAAAAATCTAGAGATATCATCATTTTTCTTCAGAAAAAACGCCATGGGAGGTCTGAAAGCTGCTGGTTTTTCATACTTTGACATATGTGAGTTCAATTATTACCTTTTTCTTTGAGATTTTTATGTTTTGTGACTTTTACAATTAGGTCCAAGTGTTTAATTCATTAGTTTTTGATTTTATTAGCAAAATTAAAAGCTATCATTGATAATTGTTAGCTGTTTATGATGAAATAAAATGAATTTGAAGCTTTGATTTTGTTGTTTGATGATTTTATCAAGTAATTTCAATAGAAATTGATTTTAGGACCTAATTGTGAAAAAGTTGTGAATTAAGGTTTAGTGTTAAAATTTTGATTTTCAAAGATTGTGTAATAGTTTAGAATGATGGAATAAAATGTTAATTGAGAAAATTTAGCTTAATAGATGGGCTAATTGATCAAGGACTGAATTGTATGACCTTTGAAATTTAGAGGAAAAATGGTAATAAACATCTTGAACTAAAACAATATTGGACAGCAGAAGTAGACTAACTTTGAAAAATCACCATAAATTTTAAAAATCGAATTAAAAGATGAATAAAATATGAAATTAAATCTTATTGAGTCTAGTTTTTCATAGAATAAACGGTGTAAGCAATGGATTTGTAAATTATGAGATATAATAAATTTTGTGAGACAATGTTAGAATGAATTCGGGTTCCCCTATTTTGACTTTGGAAAATCACCAAAAATTGGATAAAATTAATTAGAGTCTCAAATTTATATGCTTAGAATCCTTAATGAGTCTATTTTCAATAGAAATCAATGGGAACATTATCCGAATTTTGTACTGTGATATAATTAATTTTTAGTGAAGAGAGGTCAGAACTGTTGGATAGTGAAATAGGGGAAACTTAAATGAATAAACTGTACTAATTGGCTAAACCAAAAATTCTTAAAATTTTATGGTGGAATGATATGTGAGTCTAGTTTTAGTGAAAATTTACGGATCTTAATTTTGAGATCTGTAGCTCAAATTATAAATAATTCAGTGACTATGACTCGTGTGAACAGATTGATGTGAGCATTAATAAGTAAATTGTGAAATCGTACTTACAAGAATATTATATACATTAAGGATGTGGAATGGAGAGGAGGAGAAGGAAAAATATATATGGATATTCAGTTAGCATGGCTAATTTGCATGTTTTAAGCTCATGGACTAAATTGAATAAAAGTAAAACTTTAGGGGGTAATTTTGTAAAAATGTCAAAAATGACTAAATTGAAGGGAATAAATTGTTTTATTATCTAAATTAATAAATTGAATGAAATTATCAATTTAAAATTGGGTGAAATTTGGGAAAATGGTAAATTATTAATATGCTCCTAAATCTTGGTATTTCTGCAAGTTAGTCAGGTAGGTTTGGATACCCTGAATGAGCATGTAAATATGAAAATTTAAGTATTGTATCGTATTTTATATGATATTTTGAATTGAATATATAAAAAAGATGTTACATGAAACATGAAAATGAATACTAAATAATATAAATTAATTGAAATTATTCTGAAAATTTCGGTAATGCCTCGTATCCTATCCCGGTCTCAGGTACGGGTATGAGGTATTACATGAAGCCTTCATTTGTCAGGAAGTTAAACCGAGATGGGTTTAGCCCTATGCATTTGGCACTAAGAAATGGGCAGATCAAGCTAGTGCTGCGACTGTTGAAGGCCGATAAAGAAATGGGCAGAACTCCTTTGCACTGCGTAGTTACAATGGGAAACTCTAATTTGTTAATCGAGTTCCTTGAAGCTTGCCCTGAATGCATTGAAGATGTGACAGTTCTGAATGAGACGGCCTTACATCTTGCTTTGAAAAATGATCAGATCGAAGCTTTTAATCTCCTTATTGGGTGGCTTCAAAAGAACCGTCGCAAAGGAGCCTTTGCCTTGGAAAAAAAACTTGTGAATTGGAGAGACAATGATGACAACACTATGTTGCATATTGCTGCTAGCAAGGGATTACATCAGGTGTATATATATCAATTCTATTTGTTCCTAACTGAAATCAATTGAAAATATTACTTTGATAATCATTAATGGTGGTTTCTAATGATCTCCCAGGAACTACAGCTGGTGTTAGATTCCTTTGACTCATTCAGAATTAATGTAAAAGCTATGAACTCCCAGGGTTTGACAGCTCTAGAAATCATACAAAATGTTCAAAGACAAGCGGTGAACACCGCCCAAGATGACACCACCACCACCAAGATTAAACGCTTAAAGAAAAAAGTACATGGATATGAAAAACCGCTTACGTTTCTAGCTCGTGAAAAGTCCAACATGTCGGCGGAGATGCTCAACGCAACGCTGGTGGTTACGGCGTTGGTTATAACAGCAATCTACCAATCATCACTAAGCTCTGGCAAGCTGCTAGCACTAACACTTCTACTAGTGATCCATTATTTCCGACCTCAAATAACGTTACTCTTCACTTCTTAGAAGTGAACGGTTCCAATAAATCCATTGCCAAGCTTCTGATGGGAGAAGAATCGAGGAAAGCTGGTACCACAATCTTGGATCCCTGGGCGTATTTTTTCTTTTGGTTTCTGAATAGTCTAGCATTTATGCTTTCGATTCTTTTCACGTTATTGATTCTTTCCTATGTTAGTCGTTTAGTTCTCGCCCCGCTTTATTTGCTGGGCAACTCCTACATGTTGTCCATGACAATATTAGCCCCGTCGGTAATTTTGTCAAAAGTCAACCTGTATTACATGTTTTTCTTCGTTCTGGTGCCGTATTTAGTAATGTTGGCAGACGTCTTACGGGTTTACAAGTCGGCAAATTACAAAGAATGGATCAACTTAAGTAAAGCACTCCGTGGTGGAAGCAATGTTGGAATCGCTCAACGCCTGCGGAGGGATTTATCTTTTATGTAATGTTAGCTTGTTTAATGTTCTGCCTAAACTCTTTAGAGAGCTCTGCTTTTACTAATTCATGATTTGTCTGGGACGTAATAATTCTTTTTGGCATCATAGTGATGATTGTTCTGATAATATTTTTATTTATTGTTCGAAAATATTTTATTCAAAAATTTATTTATTTATTTTTGTTTGTTTTAGTATGGACATTTAGAGTTATTTTTAATAATATTGTCTCTAATATTTGAATTATTATTACATGATATTATATATAAACATAATTAAAAACACAAATTACTAGGAAAAAATAAATAAGGAAAAAGATTGATATAGTAACGTATCATAGTTCATTTTACAGAAACTTTACAGAAAAAGGTAGCTTTATCATCGTATTATTTTATAATTTTATAATTTTTAGAAAATTAGAAATAATTTGATCACATTGAACATGTATAACAATTGTAGATAATAAACTTACAGCAAGGAAAGAAATTAAAAGGAAAATGGAAATGATTGTTCACAATACATATCATAATTTTATTCTTTTCTTTACCCATATTTCATACGAATTGCAGACAGGACATCTGAATTTTGATCTGCCTACCAATGATTAAGAGAAAAGTAAAATAAGTTTTTGGAAATATTAAGGAAATCATTAAAAATTATTTTATTAAAAATGAATTTTTAATATTTAATAGTTTAAATGTTTTTGATAATTATTTTAATTTTTTACTTAATATAAAATTTTTAATGAAAAAGTGTTGAATAAAATAAATAAATAAGCAGCTACTTTATTACTTAATGTAAAAAATAAAGTTAATTAAAAATTAAAATAAATTATCTTTTAATAAAATATTCAAATTAATTAGTTTTTATCCAAAATTATCCAAAATAACATAAAATAATATGTTAATAAGATTAAAATTAAAAATCAATAATATTTTAAAATCCATATTTATTTTTATTAAACAACATAATTATATTAGTACTTATATTTGGCTAAATTATCCATATATGTTGAAATAATAATAATAATAATTGAGAAACTATGCTTTCTTTTAAAAAAAATTTACTCATCTATGTTGTTTTTGGAGAGAGAAATGAAAACATATCTTACACTGTACGTTTTCATTGATTTGGCAAAGAAAGCGTGCCTTGTAGGGCTCGTTTTCTTCTCATCCCAAAAAACACGTCTTACGTCACTGAAAACGCACCCCTATAGGTTGCGTTTTCTATCCAACAATAACTTTTTCCAACAGGCAGAAATCCCAATGACTATGGGACTCCAACTTTTTTTTCTATATGAACCCTCTAATTTTTAATTTTTTCAACTCAACTCAACTCAACTCTCAACTCTCACAGTTTGATTCTCAATTTTCTTATTCTCGATTTTTTATTCTTAATTGTCAATTCTCGATTTTCTAATCTAAATTCCCAATTCCAAAGTAATTTTTTTTAAAAAAATTTAATCCTTTGATTTGATTTTATTAAGTTTTTGATGGCATATTAGCTTATTCATTTGGATGACAAGCATATCCTCGACGTTCAATTACAAATGGTAAGAAAATATTATTTAATTATTTATTTTTAATCCGTTAATTATTATGATGTTTAGAAAATATTATCATATTATTTAATTTTAAATAATTAATTATTATGATGTTTAGATTAATAATTTTTATGTTTATATACTTAAACCGAAGGTCGAATCTTAGAAACGTATATAAACAACTTAATCTTTAAAATTGTTCAAATACACTATATAATTTTTAAATTTTTATAAATGGTTATTTAAAATTTTTAATTTATTTTTAAATTTTAAAGAATTTTTTATTTTTTAAAGAAAGAAAGAATCCTTCCTTTTGATGTGTATTAATTCTAATATATATATTTATATACTAACATAGAAACTTTGTTCTACTATGTGCTCTATCTTTTCTTCTTTACATGTTTCTTTTTTTGTTTGCTTCTTCTTCTTCAAGTTTCACCTCATTCATGCCACCAGACAAGCATGGTAACACACCGTTGGAGAATGTAGAACCTCGCCCTTTGCTCCTTCACCAGCCGGCTGCACCGCCGTCCAAATGTTTTACATGGATTTGGCAAGTGTCGATCGCAGAAGCTTATGTTGCTCTTCTCTTGCTTATTTCTTTCCTTCACGACAAAAATATGATGATGTATTTAAATGATAAAGTTGAATTGCATCATAATTTTTATATCATGTTTGATATAGTACAAATTGTAATTATATAGTTACATAAATTTTATTTTAAAATATTAATTACTATAAAAAAATATTAGTATGATAAGAAAAATTCTAAACAAGTAACAAAAATTAAATTAAATTGTTATATGTATTATGTTAGTCTAAAAAGTAGATAGTACACGATTACTAATAAAATAGTAAGAAAAATAAACATCATATTCAAATTTATTTAATTGTTCTACTGCATATTTGTTAGTTTATTTTCTTTTAATATTTAACATATGCTCCTTATCATCATTTGCTAGTACAATCTAACCCCTTTTTATAATATACTAAGGAGATGTTGTTAATATAAGAAATATTTTTTAAAATTAAAAAAAAATTCAACCACATTTCGAAGTCTTGAATGTCTCAAAGTAAAGAGATAGCGAGCTGTCTATGATACTTGTGTCAAGCACAATTTTCTCAAATGGTATCATATCCCGTAATATGGTGCAATAAAACTTTTTCTATTTGCATAATTAGCACTAGGCTTGTTCATTAGTCGGGCTACACTCCCAGGCTCAAAGACCTGCTCGAAATTTGGGATGAATTAGGCCAGAAAAATGAAATTAGGTAAAAAATTTATGCCCATTTAAAATATGGGTTGGGTTCGGGTTTGAGGGCTTGGGCTTGAACATTCAAGGCACCCAGCCCGACACATTTTAAGTGTATAATACTTTATATTATGTTATTTCTTATATATATTATGTAATTTAGAAGTCATTAAAAAATAAACATATACTAAATATATAATACTACTCTAATGTAAACATTAAAAAAATGTTAAGATGACTATATAAAAATTTTAATAAATAAAAATGTATAAAATTATTAAATATTAAAATAAAATATAAATATTTTTAAAAAATTTAAAAATAATATAGACAGGCCTAAAATGAGCTTAGATTAGTCTCTTGCAAATATGGGTGGATTTGGACAAAATTTTAAGCACAAATTTCGGTCGGGCCATGCGTAAGCAAGCATAAAATAGATTAATATCATGCTTAGACCCGACCCGACCCATTAACACCTCTAATTAGCACTGAGCTTATAATATTTGAGTTCATAATCCAAATAGTTTATAGCTTTAATAATAAAGATTTACATAAACTTAATTTTGAGAAACACCGATATTAGGTTATATCCCTTTTATAATAGGTAAATTAAATAAAAATAACATAAAATTTGTAATGTATAGCCTCTATTAAAAAAGATTTTATAAATTTTACTAAACTTTCATAACATTTCTTACAGATAATATAAATTTTTGTGATAATTTTCAAAAGTTATGATAAAAATTATAATATTTTTATGAATAAATATATTATTTTATAATATATAGTATGGGCACATAAATAAATTATGTCCATACTTGGTCATAACTTTTATAAATAAATATATTATTACATTTTTATAACATGTAAATTATGTTTTATAATAAACTTTTTTCCATAATTTTAGAATTTTTTAGGATTTAAATAATATAATTTTTTCATAATTTTATAAAATACACAAATTATTTTTATAATATAAATTTTATCCATCTCAAACACTTACACGTGTTTATGTTTATAATATAAATTCTATAACATATATAAAAATAATTTCTAAAATTGGATTTAGATGTAATTACTTGTATAATTACTCCAATTATCGCCTTCCCTAAGAATTGAAAAATGTAATTGTGATGCTTCAATTACACTCAACTTACTAAGACTCATTAATTATAATGGTTATCCAAACATATCATCTTTATGTAATTACAAGCAATGATACCTAAACTCAATTATTAGGTGGATTTCTAAATACTATCTTATTATTATTGCAAAGAATACCCAAGCAAAAGTTGCTTTATATATGTTTGGAAAATTAATTTTTCGGAGTTTCAATTATGGCATGTAAAATACTTTCTTGTGTTGAACAAATTTTCTTGAAATTATTTTTGAAATTAGTTGATTTCAGTAAAATAAATACTTGACAAATTATCTTTGTTGCAAAATAATATAAGCGCGTTTTCCTTTTACAATCAAAATATATTTTAACAATCAATATCTTATATAGATTTAATAATAATATATGCTTAATTAAAATTTAATTTGACATTACAACATTTGTAACACGTTGAAATTGAGGTTGGAAGTTTTAAATCTGTTGGTTGGTTACAGTTATGTTTTCTTTTGTGTTTAGAAGTCAACTATAAAGTTGGTGGTTAGGTGTCAGTACTTTCTTAATTTTTTTTTAATTTGATTTATTTGTATTAAAAAAATAGGAGAGTAATACCAAGTAAATTGGCTGACGTTCCTTTATTCTCTTCCTCTCTTTCACGTATAACTCTTTCTCCCTTTTTCGATTTCTAGTTTTTTATTTTACTGGCCATTGAATTTTCTTCGCGCCATTTTTCTCTTGTTTCTTTGGAATTTTTTTTTCGCTGTTAGAAATTTTAGAGTCAGCTATAGCAGAAAATACATCATTTATTTTTAAAACAGAAATCATAAGTTATTTTTCCAAATTGTGTGTTTTTATAAAGAGAATAGTAATTGATTAACTATAATCCAAGCATGATAAATCATAACTTCTGTTCAAAACAAAAATCCCTCAATCTTACGAGTTCAAACGAAATCAAAATCCTTATCACAATTCCTAAAACGTATTTGCAATTCAAATTAAATAGATTATTATAACTTATAAAAACTTAATTAAATCAAACCAAAACGTGTCATTTCGAGATCTCCGATTTGTCTAGTCCAACACTTAGTCTCGAGATTTATCTGGAAATTAGGAGGAAACTAAGGGAGTGAGCTTCGAAAGCTCAGTGTGAATTCAAACCAAATGTAATTAAACAAGGACAAACAGTTAACTAAAATTTTCTATTACAAAAAAAAAATCAATTCAAAAACGAGATCATATCAGATTGACGTATCACATTATTATAACACTTCACAGTAAGCAGATCAAATACACGTAGAATTTTTTAAACATACAAAAGTCGAATCAATTCATTGTTAAATAGTCAAATATGGAGTATTTAATAAAAAACGGAACAAATGCAACTCATAATCAAATGCACCAGTCCTGATATCAACCTATCCAGCCTCTATACACCATCTCCAACCAACCGATACACACCAAAAATTGGGTTTTTCTAAACCCTTCAATCCTCTACACACCACTATCAGGTTATGGTGGACCCATCAAATCGAACACACCTTAATGTGGTCATATCGACCACTGAATTATCGTTTTTAGGTTCTCGAATCACTTCGGTTGTTTCTATGTCAAATATGTATCAGGTGTGTAACAAAAACCCGATTTTCTACAAATTTTGAACACCGAAAAACATGGATGTCGATGCCACACAACCATGTGCTAGGTCGTGTAACTTAATGTTTAGGAATTAAGGTCACACGGGCCAGGGAGACGAGCATGTGTCCATGCTATGTAATTCATTGTTTTGGAATTAGAAGCACACGGGGCAAAGACACGAGTGTGTGTCCAGGCTGTGTGAGAAGTATTTTGAGATTTTAGTCACACGGGCATGCGTCTGCCGTATGTTAAACCGTGTGTTTTGAGTCACACGGCCGTGTGCCAGGCTGTGTGTAATATTATAAGGGTCAAACGGTTGTCTGCTAGGCTGTGTGGACCACAGGGGCCAGCCACCCAAGCCGTGTGAATCCACACAGGCGTGTGGGCAAAATTAAGATTTTCCTTTAAACATAGCTTTGGCTGTCTTATAAGGTCTTAGATTGACAACTAGAGAAGAATTCATAGTCTGCAACAACCAGTTCCTGACACGAGCATCCTTTGCTGTCCACTCAACTGCCTTTGTTAGATCAACAGGCTTGCTGTCCATACCATCAATGATCCCCCCAATTCTTTTCCCTGGACATAAATTTAGAATTGAAATTTCCAAGAGAAATATTTCTTTTTGAAAAATTTGATATAAATTATCTCTCATTTCTCCATGGATTACAAAATTAAGAAAATTAAAAAAAAAAAAGTTTCAGAAATGACAAATCAAGGAGAGAATGATAAGAGAAAGAACAAAAGGGCTTAATGACTCAGATACTATAACAAAACAAGAGAATTATAACTCACTTGTATAGTATTGGTATAGTAACCTATTCTTAGGCAAGTAAATATCTACAAAATATTTGACAGATTTGACAGATATGCTTGACAATGATGAACTTGAAGCCTTCATTTGCAGGGAAGTTAAACCGAGATGGGTTTAGCGCCATGCTTTTGGCACTGAGAAATGGCCAGATCAAGGTAGTGCTTCGACTGATAAAGAACTGGTTCGTGTCAAAGGAATGGAAGGGATGAGACTGCCTTGACGATGTGACAGTTCTGAATGAGACTGCCTTACATCTTGCTTTGAAAAATGATCAGATTGAAGCTTTTAATCTCCTTGTTGGTTGGCTTCAAAAGAACCATCGTAAAATGATAGTTTTTATTATTATTATTATACGGAAATATTTTACTGAAAATTTTTTATATTGGTTTTATAATTTATGTTAACAATTTGGAATTATCCCTTGCAATAATTTTACATTCAAGATTTTAACATGTATTCTCTCAATGTAATATATTTTATTACTATACCTAACGCTTATTGATAGGATATATTGCTTACTGAAATTTTAAATAAAATAATCTATTAAGTAATTTACAATTAAATTAATTTAAATTTAAATTAAATATCATATCAAATTAAAAATATTTTATTCAAATTGATTTAATTAAATCTATTAAACTCATATTAAAATGATTATGACATGATATTATATATAAACATAATTAAAAACACAAATTACTGGGAAAATATAAATAAGAGAAAATATTGATATATTAATGTATCGTAGTTTATTTTACAGAAACTTTAGATAAAATTACATATGGACACAATCTAGAAGCGATGTGTAAAATATATTTTTAGGTACAAAAAAGAAGATTGTGATAGATACGATAAAGAGAATCATTAATTCAAGATAGTTTAATCATCATATTATTTTATGATTTTATAATTTTTAAAATTTAGAAATAATTTTATCATTTGAGCATGTATAACAATTATAGATAATAAACTTGCAGCAAAGAAATTAAAAAGAAAGAAAATGAATGATCAACATACCATATCATAATATTTTTTTCTTTACTCGTATTTCGTACGAAATTGCTGACGGGACATGAGAATCTTGATTTGCCTACCAAACATTAAGAGAAAAGTACAAAATAAAGAAAGAAAAATACATTGTTTGAAAAAATTAAGGGTTTGATAAATTATTGAAATTTTTATTTTATTGAAAATGATAATTTTAATTTTTAATATTTTAAATGTGTTTGAAAGTCATTTTATTTTTACTTAATATAAAATACTCAACAAAAGTTGTTGATTAAAATAAGTAAATAGGTTACCATATTGAAAATATTAAGTTTATTTTACTTTATTAAAATTTTAAAATAAATTGCTTTTTTTTAAAATTTATTCAAATTAACCAATTTATTTTTACCCAAAATAATATAAAATATTATATTAATAAGATTAAAATTAAAATCAATAATATTTTAAAAGTCAATATTTACTTTTATTAAACAATATAATTATATTAAGTACTTATATTTACTAATTTACTAAACAATTTTCTAATATAAATGTAGCAGTAAAATTTAATATTTAATTTTTTAATATTTAAAAATTCTGCATAAAAATAAAATACATTTTGGAAACAAAGAATCACAAGAACATTAAATTTAAAAACTAAAAATGATTTAAATTTTATAAAAGAAGAAAACATGTTGGTTTATTGATTAAAATTTTTAATTTGTTTAATTAAACTTAAATTAAATTAGAGAAGATATTAAATATGAATGAGTGTATAATAATACTTTTATATTTTTAAAAGTTGATGATGTGATATTATTTTATTAGTGCTTAAAACTAAAGATTTTATGTAGAGATGAGCAAAACTAGATTCAATTAAAAGAAATAAAAAAGCTCGAATTTCGAGTTAATTGAATCGAGTTGTTCAATTTTTTCGAGTCAAATCAACTTGAATAAGTAATTCAACTTTCGAGTTTGAGCCGAGTTGAATTTTACAATTCGAATAATACGAATAACAGATTGATGTAAATACTCCTTTGATATCTATCAGTTTTAAGAATGAGCAAAATGGTCTCCCTCAGCAAAAATTACAAAATAATTTCAAAATAATTTTTAAAATTTAAAATATTTATAAAAATTCCAAAATTTATATTTTGGGGGGTAAACTACTAAAATAGTCACTTTTGTTTGCCTCAGGTTACATTTTAGTCACTTATGTTTGAAAAGTTACGTTTTAGTCACTTACGTTATCATATTGTAACATTTTAGTCACTGAGCTGTTAATTGCATTTAACAGCAAGCTGATGTGGCACATTAAATCATCATTTCAAACGAAAATTTTAGGTTAATTCTATAATTGGTCCCTATATTTTTTTTGAGCAATTTATTTTTTCTTATATGTTCTTTTAACTTTTCCTTTTTTTTATTTTCAGTTCTCTTCTGCTTCTCCCTCTGTTTTCCTCCCTTTTTCATTTTTTTAATGTAATTTTTCTATATTTTTCATTTGTTAAAACTAGTCCACAAGCTCGCCTCACTTGAAAAAATTAAATTGTTCAAAAAAATAAAAGTATGAGGACTAGTTTTAATAAATGGAAAATATAGAAAAATTACATTAGAAATGGAGAAGGGAGGAAAACAAAGGGAGAAGTAGAAGAGAATGGAAAATTAAAAAATAAAAAAAAAGAAGGAAAGTTATAAAAATAAAAGAAAAAAATTGAATTGTTGAAATCGAAAAAATATGGGGACTGATTGTATAAATTAGCCTAAAATTTTTGTTTGAAATGATGATTTAACATATTACATTAGCTTACCGTTACACTGTTAACGACAATTATCGGCTCAATGACTAAAGTGATACAACGCGATAATTTAAATGACTAAAACATAACATTTCAAACATAAGTGACTAAAATGTAACTGATGTAAACAAAAGTGACTATTTTAGTAGTTTACCCTATTTTTAAAAATCTAAAGAATATATAAAAATATTTAAAATTTTAAAACTTTTCTAAAATAATAATTTTGGGACCTAAATAAGTTAACTAATGATTCAAGTTTATCATACTAGAGTTTTTTTTTTACTTTGAAATTTTTTTCAAGTATATATTGTTCCAAATTTATGTGCTCTGGAGTTAATTATATTGTAACAAGATTTTAATTTGACATTTTAATTTTTTTAATTTGACTTGCAGATGCAGGATCCGAAGTCTTCGACTTAGGCTCAGACGAACAGAGAGTCCTATCTATCCTTAGTCACAGCGAAAGACTTATACTTTTTAGCTATACCTCTGCCCATAAAAACAGAACTTTTGGATCTCCAAATACACCACCCACTATCAGATGGACTTATTGCTCAATTTTGTGGTCAGAAGATCAACATTCAGAGTAGCATTCTCTTTCAGGAAGATATGCCCTTCTTGGTTCATTTCTGAGTTTTCTGTCGCCCCCTTTTCCCACTTAGCAGGCTCGGTATGATATGTTTAGAAGCCCAAATTACTCGGGCCCGTTTACATCTAAACCTAAACAAAACTAAACCTATTCCAACCTAAACCCACTAACCCAATACAAAACAACCCATTCCAACCTCATACCCACCCCAATTACATCAGCCCAATAACCCCAACTACCCAAACCCAACATAGTTCAAGCCCAATACCCTAACCACCCTAACCCTAATCAGCCCTTAGCCGAATCAGCCTCCCCACTTGCCTTCTGACATCAGCCCCTGCAGCACCGCCCCCGGTCATGTCTTCCACCCACCGCACCTGCAAGCAATAAACAGGAAAAGACAGCAAAAATAAAGGAAAAAAAATAGTTTGTAAACAGGCTATAAATGCCGAATGGAAACCATTGTAAGGGGGTTGGTTTTTCTTCTTTTTTTTTCCGAATATTCAAGGAAAATAAGTCAATACAAAAGAAACAATTTCAATACACACACACAAGCAGTGAATCAAGGAAAATATAAGAGAAAATACAAGAATAACAATGATCGGGCATTCAAAATACCGATATCAAAACCTAAGGTAATTTAGTTTTCTTTTTATACTTTTTATCTATTTTCGAATTAATATTTTTATATGTTTTACATATATATAAATAAAAAAAAGAGAAGAAAACTTACCTTTTTTGAAATTCCGGCCACCATGGACGGTGGCCGGCGGCGACGATGACTGCGGCCAGCAATGGACCTGCGACGGAACTCCGGGGTCGACCAGAGAGAAGAAGAGAGCTCTTTCTTCTGTTTTTTGTTTAAAATATGGAAGAAATGATTTTTTTTAGAAATTTTTAGGCTTTTATAGCCCACCAAAATGGCACCGTTTGGTGCCTAGGTCCAGACCTAAAAACGACGCCGTTTGAGCATGGAGACCAAATTCGTCCGACCCGACCCAAGGAAGATCTACGTGTTTTCTATGGAAAGGCTAATTGCATTTCTAGCCCTTCCATATTTTCATGATTTTACAATCCGGTTTGTAATTATTTGCAATTTGGCTCGACAGTTTACTTCGGTTTCTGAAATAAGAACACCTCTGCAGAAAATTTGAGAAGTACTAGTTGAAAAGGGGTTGCTCTGTCGTCTTAATAGAGTATTCGAAGAAAGAAATGCAAAAGGTCAAAGTTTTTGCGAATTCCATGGTATTGAAGGGCACAACATTCAGTCCTGTGAGGAGTTCAGGAGATTACTGCAAAAAATGATGGATAATAAGGAGATTGGGATTTTTTATAAAGGCGAAGAGGCCGATAGAGGGGAAATTTGCGCCTCTGACAATCAATTGTCAGGTTTCCTGTATAGCGCCGACTGACCGTTAATAATTTATTACAACGCGAAGAAGGAGCCGATAAAACCAAAGATGATCATTGAAGTACCATTTCCTTTCCCTTACAAGGACGACAAGGTGGTACCGTGGAAATACGATATCAACATCGTCACACCTGAAGGTGAAAAATTTGAAACCACAATTAGAAGTGTTGGAGAAGTAGGTCATTTCACCCGTAGTGGGAGGTGTTATTCTAAATAAGTCGAGCCGGCAAAGAAAAATAGTGACTTGAAACAGAAAAAGAAAGCACCGATGCACGTGATCGAAGATGAGCATGAAATTGGGCCTGAACAAGAAGTTAAAAAGCCTGTGGGCGATGAGGAAGCACAGGAATTCTTAAAATTTATCAAACATAGTGAGTATAATGTGGTGGAACAATTGAAAAAGTAACCAGCACGAATCTCGATTTTATCTCTACTGTTAAATTCAGAGCCACACCGAAACGCTTTGCTGAATGTGTTAAATCAAGCTTACGTAGCGAACAACATATCTGTTGAGAAGCTTGATAGGTGGGTGAATAATCTGAACGCTGACAATTTCATCTCTTTTAGTGATGATGAGATACCGACAAACGTTAGAAGCTCAGCGAAAGCACTGCATATTACGACTCGCTGCAAGGGCTACATAATACTGAACGTGCTCATCGATAATGGGTCGGCACTCAACGTCATGCCTTTGGCCACACTTTCCAGAATTCCGATGGATCTGTCCTATTTAAGGCCCTATCATTCCACAGTAAGGGCATTCGATGGGACAAGACGAGAAGTCATGAGAAAGATTGGGATCTCTCTGGAAGTGGGCCCTTATATATACGATGTTGAATTTAAAGTTATGGACATTACACCATCATACAATTGCCTCTTGGAAAGATCTTGGATCCATTCTGCTGGAGCAGTTCCATCCTCTCTCCATCAAAAAGTGAAGTTTATCATGGATGGCTGTTTGGTCACTGTCGAGGGAGAAGAAGACATTGTCGTATCTATCTCTGTCGATGTACAGTACCTGGAAGTGAGCAAAGATGCAACAGAATATTCCTTCCGATTCTTGGAATTTGTCAATGCCACTTTTGTTGTTGAAGGAAATAGAATTCCCATGCCTAAGCTGTCAAGGAATACCAAGATGAGAGTTGAGCTGACTGTGGGAAAAGGAGCCCGAGTAAGGAAAGGTTTGGGAAGGTATCTGCAAGGAATAATCAGGGCTCTAAAGCCAGTGCACCATAAGGCCCGATACGGTTTGGGGTTCCAGCCGGACATGAGTCAAAGAAGAAAACAATGGAAGAAAGATCAAGAAAGAAGGATCGCAAGAACCTTAGGCCGATAAATAGAATGGGGGCCCATAACGTACCCTCCTTTGTCAAAAACATTTACATCTGCAGGAATGATATACCCCGGACAAGATAATCCACGAAGCACGCTGTTATTAATTGAAAGGGGTCTTTAGAATGTCAGTATAAATGTCATTGACAAAGGAAGTGATGCAATTAAAGATGTTTCAATGATACGCCCTTGTCCTCCTGGATTCGTTTTGAATAATTGGACTGTTGTGGAGCTCCTTGTAGTTTCTAAATCTTCTCTAGAGTAATGCTCAATATTAACACTATTCTTTTTGTGTGTCCCTAAGTAATAGAGGGATTCCTTTGTAAGAGCTTATGATTTTCTCTTTATCATTTAAATGAACATTAATGAAGATGCATTTTGTCATAGTCTTTAAATTCTCATTAACTTCATAATTTTTCCCTTTTTTTATAGCCTGTCATTGCATATATCTCACATCATGCGATGCTTGTTGGTCCCACTACTTTGATGCTCCTCTATATCCTTTTCCATTCAACTTTCAGGTGCTCAGATATCAACGGCATGAACAAACCCGTTACGAGTCCTGAAATCGATTTTGAGAGAGCTATTTGTTTAGGAGAATTCGAAGCCGAAAAAAATACGGAAGACTATGTCTCTTCTCCTGACCTACTAAGAATGGTGGAACAAGAGGATAAACAGATTTTGCCTCATCAAGAATCTGTTGAAACAATAAATTTGGGAACTGAAGAAAGGAAGCAAGAAGTGAAGATTGGGACCTCTGTTTCAGGGGGCATTAGGCACAATTTGATTGCTTTGCTCCGTGAGTACAAAGATATATTCGCATGGTCATATCAGGATATGCCAAGATTGGATGAAAATGTAGTGGTCCATAAGCTCCCATTAAAGCCAGAATGCAAACCCATTCAACAAAAGCTAAGACGAATGAGACCTGAAATGCTGTTAAAGATAAAAAAGGAAGTCAAGAAGCAATTTGATGCTGGCTTCCTACAAGCCTCCAAATATCCAGAATGGGTGGCTAACATAGTCCCGGTACCAAAGAAAGACGGCAAAGTACGAATGTGCGTGAATTATCGTGACCTGAATCGAGCAAGTCCTAAAGATAATTTTCCCTTACCACACATTGATACGTTGGTGGATAACACAATAAAACATTCATTGTTTTCCTTCATGGATGGATTTTCGGGGTATAATCAGATCAAGATGGCCCCTGAGGATATGGAGAAAACTACCTTCGTAACAATGTAGGGAACATTCTATTACAAGGTGATGCCATTTGGGTTAAAGAATACTGGGGCAACATATCCTCCAAATATCTAGAATGGGTGGCTAACATAGTCCCGGTACTAAAGAAAGACTGTAAAGTACGAATGTGCGTGAATTATCGTGACCTGAATCGAGCAAGTCCTAAAGTTAATTTTCCCTTACCACACATTGATACGTTGGTGGATAACACAATAAAACATTCATTGTTTTCCTTCATGGATGGATTCTCGGGGTATAATCAGATCAAGATGGCCCCTGAGGATATGGAGAAAACTACCTTCGTAACAATGTAGGGAACATTCTATTACAAGGTGATGCCATTTGGGTTAAAGAATACTGGGGCAACATATCAGAGGGCTATGGTGACGTTATTTCATGACATGATACATAAAGAAATAGAGGTCTATGTCGACGATATGATTGCTAAATCCCGAGGGGAAGAAGAGCATGTAGTGAACCTCAAGAAGTTGTTCAGAAAGTTGAGAAAGTTTTAGCTAAAGCTTAATCCAGTCAAATGTACGTTTAGGGTTACCTCGGGAAAGTTGTTAGGCTTCATTGTCAGTAAAAGAGGTATCGAGGTTGATCTAGATAAAATAAAAGCCATTCAAGAGTTACCACCTCCGCGTACGCAAAAGGAAGTCAAAGGATTTTTAGGGAGATTAAACTACATCGCTCGGTTCATTGCTCAACTGACCAACCAGTGCGACCCAATTTTTCGACTCTTTCGAAAACATAATCTGAGAGAATGAAACGAGGAGTGCCAAGAGGCTTTTGACAAGATAAAACAGTATTTGTCTAGTCCCCCGGTGCTAGTACCGGCAACTCCAGGAAGGCCATTAATATTGTATCTGACTGTGTTCGAAAATTCAATGGGTTGTGTACTGGGGTAACATGATGAGTCAGGGAAAAGAGAAAAAGCGATTTACTATCTCAGCAAAAAGTTCACAGAGTATGAGGCAAAGTATTCTTCAATTGAAAAATACTGTTGCGCTCTGGTTTGGGTAGCTCGGAGACTCAGGCAATATATGTTGTATCATACGACATGGTTAATTTCAAAGCTGGATTTAATAAAGTACATGATGGAATCACCTGCACTCTCAGGAAGAATGGGACGATGGCAGATCTTACTATCAGAATATGATATTGTCTATGTGAGCCAAAAGTCGATAAAAGGAAGCACAATAGCTGACTTTTTAGCAACTCGAACAATGGATGAATACGAGCCATTGAGATTTGATTTTCCAGATAAAGACTTGATGTGCATTACAGAAAAAGAGTGCAAGTTACCAAAAGAGAAGTCATGGAAGATGAGCTTTGATGGTGCATCGAACGCATTGGGGCATGGGATTGGAGCAGTCTTAGTATCACCAGAAGGGAACCATTATACGTTCACTGCCAGGCTAAATTTCTTCTGTATCAATAACATAGCGGAATATGAGGCCTGTATCATGGGACTTCGTGCAGCTATTGAATGAAACGTCAAAATCTTAGAGGTGTACGGGGACTCAACGTTGGTGATATACCAAATCCGTGGAGATTAGGAAGTGAGAGATTCGAAATTAGTCAAATACAGCTATTTAATGGCAGGACTGATTAAAGAATTCAAAGAAATAAATTTTAATTACTTCCCACGAGAAGAAAACCAATTGGCTGATGCCCTGGCCACTTTGGCTTCAATGTTTAAAGCAAACAGAGAAACAGAAATAATGCCTCTTCAAATGAGCATATATGAAGTCCCTGCACATTGTTTCAGCATTGAAAAAGAGCCAGATGGACGGCCATGGTTCCATGATGTCTTAGAATATATCAAGAATTAAAGGTATCCCGAACAAGCAAATGAGAACGACAAAAGAACAATCAGAAGAATGACAGCGGGATTTGTTCTTGATGGAGACATTCTGTACAAAAAAAGAAAAAATCAAGTGCTCTTGAGATGCGTAGATGCTGGCAAAGCCAGAAAAATAATTAAAGATATCCATGAGGGAATCTGTGGGACACATGCCAATGGTTTCACTATGGCCAGGAAGATTATGAGACTCGGTTTCTACTGGTTGACGATGGCAAGCGACTGTATTAGTTTTGCAAGAAAATGCCACAAATGTCAAATTTATGGCGATAAGATTCATGTAGCCCATTCGCCCCTTCATGTTATGACTTCTCCGTGGCCTTTTTCTATGTGGGGCATGGATGTTATAGGGCCAATTTCCCCAAAAGCTTCTAATGGACACCGATTCATTTTTGTGGTTATTGATTACTTCACAAAATGGATAGAAGCCGCTTCGTTTGCCAACGTGACGAAGACTGCAGTTTGCAAGTTTTTGAAAAAAGAAATCATTTGTCGATATGGTTTGCCTGAAAGAATCATTTCAGATAACGCTTTGAATCTGAACAACAAGATGATGAAGGAAGTGTGTGGGCAATTTCAAATAAAGCATCATAACTTATCACCCTATCGCCCGAAAATGAACGGAGCTGTTGAAGCGGCCAACAAGAATATTAAGAAGATTATTGGAAAAATGACTGAGACATATAAAGATTGGCACGAGAAGTTACCATTTGCTTTGTATGCATATCGCACATCTGTGCAGACATCGACGGGAGCAACTTCTTTCTTTTTGGTCTATGAATTGAAGCTGTGCTACCCATCAAAGTTGAGATCCCTTCTCTACGAGTCTTAATGGAGTCAAAATTAGAGGAAGCAGAATAGGTTCGAGCTCGATATGACTAGTTAAACCTCATCGAGGAAAAACGTCTAAAGGCAATTTGTCTCAGACAGATGTACCAGAAGAGAATGATCGCGGCCCATGTCAAGAAAGTACGGCCAAGAGAATTCCACGAAGGAGAACTCGTGTTGAGAAAGATTCTTTCAATACAAAAGATTCTCTCAATACAAAAAGACATACGAGGAAAATGGGCACCAAATTGGGAAGGAGCATACATCGTAAAGAAGACATTCTCGGGTGGAGTTTTGATTCTCACTGATATGGATGGGAAGGAGTTACCTAATCCAGTGAATTCAGATGCTGTGAAGAAATATTATGCCTAAAAAAAAAAGATCAAGGTGAAAACCCAAAAAGGGCATCTTGATAATAAAAAGGATCAAGGTGAAAACCCGAAAAGGGCGTATTAATTAACACAAAAGATTAGAATGAAAACCCGAAAGGGCATTCTAATGAAACAAACTGGCTTAAAAAGTAAGGCGTTTTGAACGGTAGGTCAAACAGCGAGACTACCGTATTTGAAGCATTTCTGAAAGCTCGAAATCTTCTACGCAAGAAGCCATGCTCGAAAAGATTCTTGATTGAGGAACGTGGAAGAGTTCATGCGTTGAATATCTAGAGCATTTGTATTTGTTGAATGCGATCCCTTTTTCTCTTTATGACACTTTTTTTTACTATCATTGATTAACCTTCTTTGTTTGCTACATTTGAAGGTATCCCTTTTGTTCATACCTGACCATCTTCATGCATCTCATTAGGTGGTTTATTTACATGATAAAGAGTGAAATGACATACTCTCAACAAAAGAAATATTAAGCATTACCTAGATGAAAATTTGACAAATACAAAAGTCTCAAAGTAAGGACAAAGTTCAACCAGGAGCAAAAGTGTGATATTTGAGAAATGTCGATTACTCGTGAAGCTTGAAGACAGGTACAAAGCCTAAAGAGAAAGTCAAGAGTCAAAGCAATGAACGCAGATCATCGTGACGAAAAAGAACATACGACAAACATACTTAAGGCGCATAGCATAATCATGTAGGTATAAAGACATTTAAGACAAACATGTGCAGATCATGATAATATCATGCATGACATATACAGGTACTCCAGTAGAGCAAGAGGATGTGATGATAGCTGTACTGAATCAAAGGAAAAGACACCTGAGTTCCACCAGATGACATGTTTTGGTATTCTGATGTTTGAATTTTTGTTTTTCAAAAAATCAACTTATATTGCGAGAGGTGAGTTGAGCCTCAGGACACGCTGAGGTATTTTCGATTTCTGTTTTTCAAAAATCAATTCATATTGCTAAAGGTGAGTTGAGCCTCGGGTCACATGCCGAGGTATTTTCAATTAATGTTTCAAAAATTAACTCATATTGCGAGAGCTGAGTTGACCCTCAGGACACACGCTGAGGTATTTTCAATTCCTGTTTTCTAAAAAAAAAAGAAAAAAAAGTCAACTCGTATTGCGAGAGGCGAGTTGAGCCTCGGGGCACGCCGAGGTATTTTCAATTTCTGCTTTTCAAAAAAATTAACTCATATTGCGAGAGATGAGTTGAGCCTCAGCACACGCTGAGGTATTTTCAATTTCTATTTTTCAATTTATATTTTTCAAAAATCAACTCATATTGCGAGAGGTGAGTTAAGCCTCGGGTCATATGTCGAGGTATTTTCAAAATCTGCTTTTCAAATTAAGTTTAAAAAAAACCAACTCATATTGTGAGAGGTGAGTTGAGCCTTGGCTCACGTGCTGAGCTATTTTCAATTTTTGTTTTTAATGTCTGTTTTTAAAGAGTCAATTCATATTGCGAGAAATGAGTTGAGCTCAGGATCACATGCCGAGTAAAGGATAAAGATTGGAGTTAATCGAAGACATAGATTTTGCCTCCTTGAAATTGCAATGAAGTAGGTTGAAGGTATAAGTCTTATCTCCCTGAAGTTGTACCAGAGCCCTGAAGTTACATTGGAGCTGATCGAAGTTGCAGTGGAGCACATTGAAGTTGCAGATCTTATCTTCCTGAAGATACAGCAGAAAAGCAGATCACAACAAATTTTATATCCCTAAAGATATAGCAGAAGAGCAACTCACAACGAATTTTATATCCCTGAAGATACAAGTAGACTGAAGTTACAAATCATAGCTCTGAAGTCGCGATGGATTGAACCAAAGTTACAAGATACGGTGGACTGAAAATAGACTACCTAAACAAGAAGAGTTCCAAAGAAAGTCAAGACCCCGCAAGACCGGGCAAATTTGGTCTTCCTTGAAAGTCTTTGCTCTATTCCCCTTACACGACTATGAGCAAAGAGGGGCAGCTGTAGAAGCTCAAATTCCCCGAGCCCGTTTACATCTAAACCTAAACAAAACTAAACCTATTCCAACCTAAACCCACTAGCCCAATACAAAACAACCCATTCCAACCTAATACCCACCCCAATTACATCAGCCCAATAACCCCAACTACCCAAACCCAACATAGTTCAAGCCCAATACCCTAACCACCCTAACCGTAATCAGCCTTTTGCCGAATCAGCCTCCCCACTTGCCTTCTAACACCAGCCCCTGCAGCACCGCCGCCGGTCATGTCCTCCACCCACCGCACCTGCAAGCAATAAACAGGAAAAGACAGCAAAAATAAAGGAAAAAAAAAATAGTTTGTAAACAGGCTATAAAAGCCGAATGGAAACCATTGTAAGGGGGTTGGTTTTTCTTTTTTTTTTTCCGAATATTCAAGGAAAATAAGTCAATACAAAAGAAACAATTTCAATACACACACACAAGCAGTGAATCAAGGAAAATATAAGAGAAAATACAAGAATAACAACGATCGGGCATTTAAAATACCGATATCAAAACCTAAGGTGATTTAGTTTTCTTTTTATACTTTTTATCTGTTTTCGAATTAATATTTTTATACGTTTTACATATATATAAATAACCAAAAAAAAGAGAGAAGAAAACTTACCTTTCTTGAAATTTCGGCCACCGTGGACGGTGGCCATGAGCAACAATGACAAAGAATGGACTGTGATGAACTCCGGGTCGACCTAGAGAGAAGAAGAGAGCTCTCTCTTTTGTTTTTTATTTAAAATCTGGAAGAAATGATTTTTTTTTAGAAATTTTTAGGTTTTTATAGCCCACCAAAACGGCACCGTTTGGTGCCTAGGTCCAGACCCAAAAACGATGCCGTTTGAGCATGGAGACCCGATTCGTCCGACCCGACCCAAGAAAGATCCGCGTGTTTTCTATGGAAGGGTTAATTGCATTTCTAGCCCTTCCATATTTTCATGATTTTACAATCCGGTTTGTAATTATTTGCAATTTGGCTCGACAGCTTACTTCGGTTTTTGATTTAGTCCCCTTGATACTGTGCGTTTTGGGGCAAATGGGCTTATTGTGCTTTCGGTCCTTCTCTTGTTTTTCACGCGTTTAAATTAGTCCCCTTCCCTTTATTTCCTTATAAATTTGCCCCAAAATTTTATCTTTTGTTCAATTTAGTACATTGTTCTTTATTTTGTTCCCTATAAATTATTATTATTATTATTATTATTATTATTATTATTATTATTATTATTAGTATATGTTTTATTGTGTATGTGTATATTTAAATAGTATTATTATTAGTCGTTTTATTTCTAATATGTATACATTATGTACATTTTTATATACTATATTGTATATATTTTTCATATATGTTATGTGTATATGTTTTTAATATTATGTTTTCATATACTATTATGTATACATTTTAATGTTATTAGTTATATACCTTTTATGCTATTGTATGTATATTCTTATATTGTATATTTCTAATACCATTATGTATATATATGTATATGTATTTGTGTAGTGTACAAATAGCTTTTTATTATTATCATTTCTAATGTATGTATATATTGTATATGTTTCATACATGTTATGCATATATTTTAATATTACTAGTTATATATATTTCTTATACATTTCCATGTACATATTTTTATACCATCTTATGTATATATTTTAAATACTATATTATATGTATATATATATATATTCTTAGCACCATATTATGTATATATTTATTTTTACCCCTATTATATTTATCATTAATATTAATATATTTATTTTATCATACGTGTATATATATATACCTTTTAATATTGTATTTTATATATATATATATATATATATATATATATATATATATCGTATATATTTCACTTACTATATTATATTTTTTTACATATTATCTTATATATATCTTTAACAAATATATTATGTATGTATTTTTAACATTATGTTATGTACATTTTTAAATTCTATGTATATACCTTTTATTTCTATTATCACGTATATATTTTAATACATATATGTATATATTTGTATATATTTATATATTATTATTATTAGTTTCTTTTTATATATTATTATTGTTTTTAATATATATATATATCGTATATATCTTTAATCTTGTATTATATGTTTTGTATACATATGTTCACTACTATTGCATATTTGTATTAATCTTGTTATCATCATTTTAGTACCATATGCATTATTACTGTTTTATAACCATTATTATCACATATACATTGTTAATATTTTATATATTATTTGCTTCATATATTTGTAACTTTTTATTATCATTCGTCCGCTCTGAATTTAGCATATTAGTTCACATCTTATTTCAATCTCAATATTAGTTTTTTTATTTCTATTTTTATTTAAAATTATTTTCTTTTCTTTTTTATTTCAATAAACAAGGCAACGCACCGATTTAACATTAAGTCATCGTTTTCATCGCTATATTGGGTGAATATCAATCGGCTCATGTTAAAAACGGAACGCCCTCCTCGAAAGAAATTGAAATTTTAAAAATTCTCGTGTTTTGACCGGATCATGATTAAAATTTAAATACTGAACTCGTATTTTGGAAAATTAAGACAACACATGTTTAATAAAGATACCAATTTTGGGCGTTGCGAGGGTGCTAATACCTTCCTCGTGCGTAACCAACTCCCGAACTCTATTTTTCTCTAGATTTTCGCGTAGACTAAATTCGACCTTCATTTTTGTTCAAGAATAAGTTTTTTTTTCTAAAAAATGATTTATTAGGTGTCTAATCACACCTAAAAAAAAAGATCGGTGGAGACTCCTTTTCTCTTTAAAACCGAAATTCTATTTTCAAAATTTTAAATAATCACCTCAATTAGTGACCCAAAGCAAAAATTTTACGTTGCTACAATATGGTTATTGATTACCATGATAAAGAATAGGGGTAATTTTGAAACTAATGTAAATGTAGGTGCAGATACGAACTAGAAAGCACCATTGCATAGGGAAGGCTTGCTCTGACAATGAGTAGGCTACACTAGTCTACGGGTACCTAGTCTTTAAAGTGGGCGAGGCTAACCCTAAACTTTCTTCTCAAAAAGAGGTCGATCTTCCGCTCTAGATCTTTCTAAAATGGATTTCCATATTGGTATGGTACCCTTTCTTCATAGAAAGGGCATTTGGCCAAGATGTGAACAATTTCACTTGGCTTAATTTAATTTGATTTAATTTGACTTGAATTTCATTTTATTCGACTCGATTTAGAAAAATTTTAAATAGAGTTAGGATGATATAATAGGATCGTCAATTGATTAACTCGAATTTTTTTACTCAATTCGATCGAACTCTCACCCCTAATTTTAAGATTATTCAAATATAATTTGTTTCATATTATTAATTACTTCAAAAATATAAATTTATTACTTTTTTATAAAGGGTAAATATACATTTTGATATCTAAACTTAATTTCAAGGTTCAAATTGGTACTTAATTTTTTTATCTAATTAGTTACCTAAATTTGACATCAATGTTGAATTTGGTACTTAAACTTTTTCTAAGTGGCTTAAAGTAGCCATGTGTAGGAAAATTTATCGTATTGACAAAATGATAATTAAGCTACGTGTTTTTCTTGAAACATTAAAATAGTTTTTTTTTTAAAAAGAAAAACAAATAGGAAATGCCTAGTGTTTTTTTGAAGTTGGAGAGGATGGGATGAAATATTTATAAGTGAGGATTTCATTACCCATGGATATTCTTTGGTATTAAATGAGGTAGTTGGGTTAATCAACAAATAAATACCCATAAATTTCGATTAGTTTGGACTTTGAACATCTATAATGAGTGTTGAGATTCTTGGTAATATAGTTCAAAATGCTTTTATTGTGACAGACATTGTACAGATTTTATAGTAATTTGACCAAGCTGATCAGCACTTATGAATCGCAATACCCGTAAAAAAAGGTATTCAACAATTAACTTTGATTTTAAAACAGAGCCATGTTTTCTTTTTTCAGTAGGGAAGAAAGGCTTGAAAGAAGAACAAAAAGAAAATAATACCAAGGAAGACTTACAAGGAATTGCTTCAGAGAAGAATATTATATAATGTAATGTTGATTAAAATATATGCAGCGCGTTGACTGCAATTGATTTTTCAGGACCCAGATGGTGCCATCCATGTTCACGAAATTTTCGCTTCAGCATGCCTATCAACATTAGCTCAATCTTCTGGTTATGAAGAATGAATGAAACATATCAATCTAAATCCACTTAATTTATCCAAAATCTTACTCATTTCATTATTCTTTTTCAATCTAAATCGATTTTCGAATTTATTAAATATTCTTAGAAAAATTAGAAAGAAAAAGAGGAATCGGCAAATATCCATTGCTGGAAATAACGTATAGTCAAAAGTTAAAATTGGAGTTCCTTTTCCCCGCTTCTTCTGAATTAATTGGAAATAAAAAAGAAAAAAAATGAAAATGAAAAGAAGACAATAAAGAATTAAAGGGAAAAAGAAATGGAATTTATAGGAAAAGGTACAGAGGAATTTGACCTAAAATTTAGTGAATTAATTGGAAATAAAAAAAGGGAAGGGAAGCTTTTTCTGAATTAAAATATTCTGTTGATGAATGTTCTCCACGGATAAAAAATCGGAAAGTGGGGAGCAGCGGGGCCTCCCCATTAAAGAAAATTTGGTAAGGCGTGCGATCCTCCCCATTAAAGAAATCCCCCATTACAGAAAGTTGCGCCGGGCCAAGATTCTACGAGGGTAACTGCTTGGTTAGTGTGGAAATTGGTTCTAAAATTTGGTGAGCTTTGAATAACTTGAATTTGAGTTGTATTAATTATGTTTATTATTTAAATTTTACTTTACTATTATAATTTATTAAAAATAAATTTAGTTAAAGTTTGATAATTCTTGAAATGCTAAATGATGTATTGTAGTGGTTCCCCATGTGCTAAATAACATGTAATGGGCCTATTTTGCTCGGGACTCAATAAATCAAAATTGAAACCAAAGATAATGTTAATAGCTCAAAGTCCATTTACATCAAAAGCCCGAATAGCCCAAATCATTTAACCCATTTAACAAACAAAACCTAAAACCCATTTTTTAATGGCCCGATAGGCCCAATGCCTAAACCAAGTTTCAGCCAACCGAAACCCTAGCTAGCCCTAGCGCCGCGTCTCCCTTCTGCCAGCCACGTGCGTCCTCGGTGCAAACATCGCTCGAGGGTCAGCTCTGCCCATCCTTTGCAACAAAAAGGAAACCCCCGCTCGTTGACCTTCTTCCCAAGCTGCAAACAAACTAAAATAGGAACAACAGAAGTCACAACACGCAAAGACAACAATAGAAACAAAGCAGGAAAACAACAAAGGCATAGGCAATAGCAATAAGATTAAATCAAGTGTATTTTTTTCGGCTATATAAGCCCGAAGACCAAACATTGTAAGAGGGACACGCGGATATTAAGCAATCAAAAGCAAAAACAGAAAAAATAGGTTGAATTTTTTATTTCTGTTTATCGTGTTCTTTGCGTTTCTTTTTTTTTTATCTTTTTATTCTTTATTTATAAAATTAATTTTAAACATAAAAAATAAAAAAGGGATGAAACACTTACCTGGGCCGCCCCAGAGTCGCACCGTCGGAGCCTCATCTCCGTCGACGGAATCAATTCCAAAAAAGGGGTAAAAAGACCTTCTTCTCTCGTTTTTGGGCTGAAAAGAATGTGGCCCTTGAATGGCTTTGAAACCGGGCTGAAAAACACTTCCTATGAGGCTCCAACCACCACCCACGGTGGCGTCGGGACCACAGCGACGAAAATGGGTTTTTGAAACCCTAACAGAGAAAATAAGGAGAAGGGAGTGTTGCTCTCTATTTTTTTTTTTAAAGAAAAGGAAGAAATGAAAATTTTTAAATTTTTTTTGGCTTTAATAGCCATGCAAAACGGCATAGTTTTGCACTCCCCCCCTCCCCACGCCTCAAAACGAAGTCTTTTAGGGGGGAGAACCCGCGACCCGACCCGATTTGAAGGGGATTCGCGTGTTTTTAAGGCTCAAATGGGCTATTTGCGGTTTTGGTCCCTCTTTTTTGCAGCTCCATCGATCAGGCCCCATTTTCTGTTTTCTTTTGTTTTTTTAAATTTAGCCTTCAGATTTCGTTTGGTTTTCGATTTAGTCCCATTTTGTATTTTTTTTTCCTTTTTAAAATTTCACCCTATTATTTTTATTTATTTCTAATTTGATCCATGGCCTAGATAGTTGAAACGCGACACATAAGGACTAGGGATATTGTCCCATTTCTTCCTCGCGATTTTAAACGCATTTTATTTTAGTCCCTAGCAGCCTTCTATTATTTATGATTTACACCCTTTTTTTTACTTTGATTTTAATTTAATCATTGTCCTTTTACTTTAAACTGTTTTATCATATTTTATTTTATGTTTTATTTATAATCTATTTAGACGTTATATTTTATTTAGTTTAAGACTATTTATATGTTAATTGTAAATTTGTCATATTGTTTATTTTAAACTGTTTGTTTGTTTGTTTTAAGTTTTTTCTCTTCATACATTAATTATTTTAAATACATATATTATTTATTTTAGCTCCTTTTATGAACTGTTTTTTTAAATTTCTTTCCCACACACCTATTTTAAGTTTTTAAATGATATTTTAAATTGCCTTTTAAGTTATTTATTTTAAATTACTTTATATATTCTTATATTTTATTTTAAAATGTATTAAATGCGTTAATCCTTTTAATTTTTTATGTACTATTTACTTCAAGTTGTCATTTACGGTATTTATTTTAAAATTCATTTTATATATTATTTATTTAAAATCACTTTGATTACTTACTTTAAACTGCTATATATACCTTCTTTTAAACCCTATTTATTTATTTTGAAATGTTTTATTATTATTTACCTTAAGGTTCTTTATATTATTTATTTCACACTTTTATATATACATGTATTAATTATTCTAACTTTTTTATATATAATCCTTTTTATTTGTTTTGTATATGGTTGATTTTTTTAAATTTCTTTTGCATATTATCTACTTATTTAAAATTCATTTATTATCCTTTTAAATTGTTTTTTTACATCTTATTCATTTTAATTAACTTTATACTATTTATTTTTAATTGATTATTTAATTCATTTTTTATTATTAATGATTAGTATTTAAATGGTGCATATTGTGAGATTATTGCCATTGCGTGTACTTTAATTCGCTTATACGTGTTCATATTATTGTCATTCGCTTATGTAATATTTTATTCATGTATCATCATTCCATGTCGCACAATATTTTTATTTCATATCATCACCTCATGAATCAAGCTTCGTTACATTTATCAAATAAATCATTTTATTTTAATCCAAACAAATAACACACATCGTTTAAATATCGTACTCGCTATTGTTCAAAAACAAAAATTTTCAAAATAAGACAATGTTTCGCGTTTTGGAACATCGAGGAATTGTGGCCTAACTTACGAGGTTTTGGTTTTCTCGTTGATCCTAAATGGCCAAACATCCTTTCAAGTTTTAAAATACATGGAATTCCAATGAGATTTAAAGACAAACTTGCACTCGGGAGTTCATGGTATTGCGTCATAACTTACGGAATGTGATACTCCGATATCTCGAGACGAGAAAATCTTTAGCAATCATTTTGATCTAATTCAAACATTTTTTTTTAAATCGATGTTAATAAAAAAGAATTGTATGTTAAATCCATTCTCGATTTTCAACTTTCGACATTAAGACACTAACTAATCAATTCGGTACTAATTTTGGGCGTGACGAGGGTGCTAATCCTTCCTCGCACGTAACTGACTCCCGAACCTGTTCTCTCTAGTTTCGTAGACCAAAAATACTGTTTTTAATAAACTAAGATGTTTTATTAAAGCAAATGTGATATAATCACACCTAATAAAAATCGGTGGCGACTTCCATTTTAATCTTCGTTTTCAAACAAAGTCGATTCCTGTTTAAAAAAAATGGTTTTAACATAACATATATGAGCTGAGCATGGCATTATATTTCATCATGCTTCGGTAATTTTATTATGGCAAAACTTTTCCGCTACTTTCATTAATTTTATTATATGAAAAGCTTTGCCACTATCATTAATTTTTATGTGTCGTTAAATTTATATTTGTGTAAGAATAATTTTGTCAAGTATTATCATTGGAGTATAGTTCAAAGTTAAAAAGTACAATTGTATATTATAAAATTACTAATATTTTGTCGAAGTGTGCTAGGAATAAATATAATATGTAAAATTTTTCAGTTTTTCCAAGCACTCGATGAATATATAATATGAATAATGTTCACATAAAAGTTAAATATTTTAAAATTATCATATAATGGCTTTTTTTCAAAAGTACTCAAATAAAAAATTTCACATATTTCAATTAATTTGTAGTAAAATTAAGGAAATATTGACGTGTTTAGAATGTTACACATAATAATTGAATTATATATTGCTTGAAAGGAAAAAAAATGAAACCCTTATTTGAACATTTTTAAAAGATTTAAAGTTTATTTGATCATTTTAAAAGATTTGAACTTCATTTTAACAGTTTTGTAAAGATTAAATACTTATATAACTTAAATACTTAAATTTTTTTCCAAGACATATATATATGCCTAATTTTCCCTTTAAAAATTCTAACAAAATTAATGTTTACACCAACTATTAATCATCGGTAGCGAGGTGACTTGCCGTAGTCTTACCGTAGTTATTTAGCACCTCTCATCATTTCCAATACCACTCCTTTAGCAGCTTAAAACTAGAATTCATGGACACCAGCATCGATCCAAGGTTGAGTGCAGCAGCTCGATTAGGAAATATTGATGCCTTTTACGCTCTAATTCAAGAAGATCCGTACATGTTAGACATCATTGATCAGATCCCTTTCGTCCATACTCCATTCCATATAGCTGCACATGAAGGTCAAATTCATTTCGCAATGGAGAGGATGAAATTGAAGCCTTCATTTGCCAGGAAGTTAAACCAAGATGGATTTAGCCCCATGCATTTGGCACTGAGAAATGGGCAGATCAAGCTAGTGCTTCGACTGTTGAAGACCGATAAAGATCTGGTTCGTGTCAAAGGAAGGGAAGGGATGACTCTACATTACGTAGTTACGAAGTGCCCATTCTGAATGAGACTGCCTTACATCTTGCTTTGAAAAATGATCAGATCGAAGCTTTTAATATCCTTCTTGGGTAGCCTCTAAGGAACCGTCGTAAAGAAGCCTTTGACTTGGAAGAAAAAGTTGTGAATTGGAGAGACAATGATGAGAATACTATGTTGCATATTGCTTCTAGCAAGGGATTACATCAGGTATATATATGGAACTCTTTTCATGACCACAATATCGGTTTAGTGATTATTAAGTTCGATAAAGAATGTAATTAAAGCTGTTTCTACACTGATCTCCCAGGAACTCCTACTGTTATTAAATTCCCGTATTTTACCACGTATCGATGTAAAAGCTAAGAACTCAGAAGGCTTGACAGCTCTAGAAATCATACAAAATGTTCAAAGACAAGCGACAAACAGTGCCGAAGATGATATCACCATCAAGATTAAGCGCTTTAAGAAAAAAGTTAACAGCTTTGTCGTGCACGGACCAACTTGTCTGGGGAGATGCTCAACGCAACGCTGGTGGTTACGGCGCTGGTTATAACAGCAATCTACCAATCATCACTAAGCCCACCGGGCGGTGTTTGGCAAGCTGATAACACTAACAGTTCTACTAGTGATCCATTATTCCCTACCTCAAATAACGTTACTCTTCACTTCTTAAGTGACAAGGGTTACAATAAATCCATTGCCAATCATCTGATGGGAGAAGAATCGAGGAAAGCTGGTACCACAATCTTGGATCCTTTGGAGTATTTTGACGTTTGGATTCTGAATAGTCTTAACATTTGTGCTCTCGATTCATTTCACCTTATTCATTCTTTCCGATGTTTTAGCTTTCGTCCCGCTTTATTTGCTGGGCGTCTCCTACTTTTTGTCCATGACAATATTAGCCCCGTCGGCTATTTTGTCAAAAGTCAACATTTATTACATGTTTTTCTTCATTCTGGTGCCGTATTTACTAATGTTGGCATGCGTCTTACGGGTTTCGAAGTCGTCAAATTTCAAAGAAGCTATCAACTTACAAAAAGCTCTCCGCCGTGGAAGGAATGTTGGAATTGCTCAACGCTTGCGGAGGGTAATCTAGTTCTTTTTAATTGGCTTCTATCTTTTGTGCAATGTTAGCTTGTTTCATGTTCTGCGCACATTCATGATTTGTCTGGGCACGTAATAATTTTTTTTAGCATCATAATGATGATTATTATTTTAGTTCTAATAGTTTTTATTTATTTATTGTATGGAAATATTTTATTAAAAATATAAATTTATTTTTATTTTATTTTATTCTCTTAAGTTTGTTTTACAATCTATATCCGACGTTTGGATTATTTCTTTTAATAATATTGTTTTCAAGATTTAAAATGTATTCTTTCGTTTATTACTATATCCAATTCTTGTTGATAGAGCATATACAATCTTTATTCTACATTGCCAACCTTATTATTAGTTGGGTATAAGTGAAATTTCTTTTGTAGTCTCTATGACCTGTACAGGTTTTAGCATTTCTGAAGATTTATGCAAGCTATAATTTCTATTCTTGCACAAGATTTATGCAAATGATATTAGGAATGTATGGTTTTTAAATGTTTTATACTTATTTTAATAAAATGATAAAAATATATAAATTTTGATTAATTCGATTAACTAATCGTTTAAACTCTCTTAATTAAATTATTTATTATTCTACTAAATTATTTATGCTTTCAATTTATAATTAATATTGAACAATTTTACACAAATAAAAGTAAAAGAATAAGAAAATAAATGGAAGCTGGCCATTATCACTTCAAAGAAGATTTTTTTTCCTTTTATGTTTGAAAACTACCAAAAGAAGTTATATGCTTTTAACATATAGACAATGGTAATTGTTTTAATAATTTTGTAGATTATTTTAAAATATTGCCATAAACACTTTAATAAATTCAAAAGTTAAATTTGTTTAAAAACTATTTTAACATTGCCAATATTTTAAAAATATTTTTAATTAATATGTTTAAAATTTTAAATTAAATTATATTTAAAAAATGTTTTGTACTTTGAAAATTTTAACAGAATTTTTTAAAAAAAATTACTTTTAACATTTTTAACAAACATGTTTAAAACAATTTTAACCTTTTTAATTATTGAAAATTTTACTTAAAATTTTAAAAAGTGATTAAAATATGTTAAATGTTATGAAATCTATAATAAAAGAGTAAAAGAACAAGAAATGAGAGAACAAAAGATATTTTTATTGATCAATAGGGATGTTTACGACTCTTCTCCAAAGTCTATATTTATATACATAAGGAGTATAAATGAAATAAAACTCTACTTCTAATCAATATTAGAGTTCTAAAGTATATCAAACTTATCTTGATATTGATGGACATCCCCTTAATAATAAAATATTTACGACACTCTCCATTGGATAGATAATGTGTCTCATTAAAACCTTACTAAGATAGAAACCCTATGGGAAAAAAATTCTTAGTAAAGGAAAAATAGTACGCATCTATAATACATATAAACATGCTGCCCATTAAAAATCTTACTAAGAAAACCCAATGAGACAAAACCTCGATTAAGGAAAAAAATGTACAACATGTATTTACACCCCTCATGATAATATCACGTAATATCTCATATCTTACGTATCCAATCTTGAATATTAGCTTTAAAATGGATCACTTAAATAGAGTTTATAAATGATTGTATTATCATTCTTTTGGAAGTCATGTGTGAGACAGAATTTTGGGAAAATATATTTTAATCTTTTTAGGAGTTCCAACAATAATCATAGCAAACTTTGATCATGATCCTTCTATAAGAAAATTGTAACACCCCTTATTTGACCCGATTGTCGTGTCCAAGCTACAAGATGCTACATTCGTTGCCGGAGCAACCACAGTAATTTATATACCATATATCCATTTACACATGCAATTAATTTTAATTCACATTCATATTATGCTATATAATTATTTATAGGTCTCACATGAGCTTACGAAAGCTCTTTTTCTAACTCAAGGTCGAATTAGGACAAAATGTAAAGTTTTCAAAATTTTGGGCCAACGTCACGACATCATACTTTCCACATCGCAACATTGTCAACTCAATGAGTTATGTGTCGCATCTCGATGTTGTAACACCACTCACTTTCAGTCAAGGTCGAATTAGGACAAAATGTAAAGTTTTAAAAATTTTTGGCCGACATCAGGACATCATACTTTCCACATCGCAACATCGTCAACTCAATGAGTTATGTTGCAACTTTAGGCATCTCGATGCCGTGACACCATGCACTATCAATCAATGTTGTGAAGACAGGGTTTCATGGTCGTGACTTTGCCTCTGTTTTTGGTAATGAACACCTAGGCACATTTTTCAAGCTTTCAAACAAACACCTATATGCCTTCTTACATTTTACCACAAGCAAAACAACATTACTCTATACTATTTCATGTCAATTTAAGCCTATGAACATTTAGAACCAATCATTTAATATAATATACATCATTTGATCACAAATACCGATTGATCCCCAACACTACGTCTACAATAAGCATGTAACATCCTGATTTTGGGCTTAGTTGGAACAGTGGTTTCGGGACCACAAATTTGACGAGGAAAATTTCATTTTTATTATATTTTTATGGTCTACAATTTCACGGAATGATTTCGTGAAAATTTCGTTCAAAAATTTCGACGTTTGGGCACTCAATTTGGTCAAAAGGACTAAATTGTAAAAAGTGCAAAAGTTGAGTTTTACATGTTAGAAGTGTTTAATTGTTATGAGTTTTTAAATCAAAGGTCCTTAAATGGAATTAGACCATTTTGAAGTTTGTGGACAAAAATTGGACATGGATGGAATTTTTTTGAAAGTTTAGTAGTAAGGGCATTTTGGTCATTTGTGTATTAAATGAAATAAAATGGGAAAAATAACACAAAATGGTCGTCTTCTCCATATGGAGGCCGAAATTAGCATGGGGGAAGCCATGGCTAGGGTTTTCAAGCTTTCCAAGCTCAATAGTAAGTCCGTTCTAGCCCTGTTTTTCAAGTTCTTTACGTTTTTGGAATCCCGGTAACTTGATTAAGCTTATCTAGCAATAATTCAACCTAGGGTTCGTATTTGGAAAAATACCCATAGGTGAAATTTGTGTATTTTGGTGTTTTATGATAGAATATGAGGTTTTAAATTATGTTAGACAACTTGTGCTACTCGGTTTTAAGTGAAAACGAGTAAAAGGGCTTAATCGGTAAAAATACCTAATAGTCATAAGTGCATGTTAGAGTGAGAATTTGATGTTATCATAGAAGGGAAAAATGATCAGCATGTCATAAAACATAAGAATAAGGGATGAAGTTTAATTCCCGAGCCCAGGGGCAAAAGTGTAATTATGCAAAAGTTTAGGGGCAAAATGATAATTTTGCCAAATTTCGTATTAAAGGCTGTTATGATGAATGTATGTATTAAATAAATTAATTTGGTATTATAGATCAAGAGAAACAAGATTCAAGTCGTGATCGAGGGAAAAATAAAGTTTACAAGGAATAGGCTCAATTGCTAATATTTTGTATCGAGGTAAGTTCATATGATAATAATAATGCAATGTTATGTTTGAATTATATTTCTTACTATTTTTCCATATATTGTATGATTTAATATATTGGAAAAGTTGATGGAATGGTGTTTATGATGTGGAAATATGACATGAAAGAATGTTACATGAAATGCAAGAAAATGATGATACATGACAAGTGATATATGAAATATGTGATTTATGTTATGTAAATTCTTAAAAGCTGATTTGCTATTTGAGTTGTGTCTTATTATACTATGAATGGACAATTGGTACTATGGATAGTGAGATCGACACTTCGAGTAAATTCGTACATAAATAATCTATCGATTCTTTTTATGTTATTATATTTTGATATCATATGAAATGTGGCTGCCTATCAAATGGTTATTTGATGTAAATTATGAATTTAAATTGATTACAGACAATTTAGTAAAATGTTGAAAAGTGAGGAATTTCCCGGTTGAGCCTTCGGAATAAAAACGATACGAATGATCTATTGTGAGGTCGCATGTGTAGTATTAAGTGCGAGCTACTATGCGTGCATTCAAAAGCTGTGATCACGTGTGTAGTACTAAGTGCAGGCTACTACGTGTATCAGATGGTTAGGTCACGTGTGTAGTACTAAGTGCAGGCTACTACGTGTACCAGATAATTGGTCGTATGTGTAGTACTAAGTGCAGGCTACTATGCGTACTAGACAGCTTCGGCTACAAGTGTGGAAATGAGAAAATGTGCAGGCAATTGTGTATCTGTTATTATTCCGATGAGTTCAACGAGAAATCGATTAAGTGAAAATAAATGTGAAAGTGATTATGTGATGAACAAGTGCAAGTATATGTTTATTTAAATTTATAAGCAATATGCTCGATATTTGAGCGAACCTCGGTAAAATGGAATGGATTAAGTGAAATTGTGCAAAAGTGAACTTTAGTAGTAAAATAGTATTGGACAGCAGCAGTGCATGAATTTGAAAATTTACCAAAAATTTTGGAAGTTGAATTAAATTTCAAATAAAATATGTAATTAAAGTTTATTAAGTCTATTTTCACATAAAAGAAACAGGGGAAGCAAAAGAATTCCATATTATGTGATATTTGAATTCTTGTGAGACAGTATCTGAATGAATTCGAGATCCCCTGTTCTGACTTGGAAAAATTTTTAAAAATTATAGAAAAATAATTTTGGGGTATAATTTATATTCCTAGAATCTTGGATGAGTCTACTTTTAATAAAAACAAACGAGAACATCATCCGAGATTTGTACTATGAGATAAATAAATTTTAGTGAAGAAAGGTCGAAGCTGTTAAACAGCGAAACAGGGAAGACTTTGAATAATAAACTGTACTTATTGGCTAGACCAAAAATTCTGAAAATTTTATGGTGGAAAGATATATGAGTCTAGTTTTTGGGAAAATTTACGGATCTTAATTTGGAGTTCCGTAGCTCTAAATATAAATGGTTTAGTGACTGTTACTCAAGAAAATAGCTTAACCAGAACATGTGTAAATGTACAAATGAGTTAGTTTCATTGTGGGAAGTATGTTAGTAAATTGCTTATTATTATTTCATGTGAGCTTCCTAAGCATAAAGCTTACCCCCTCCTTTCCATTTCTTTTAGTGTTATCAGGTTAGCTCAGGGTTGGAGACCGTCGGAGGCCACATCACTCTATCAAGCCAACACCTTGACAGTATAAACACATATGCTAGAATTATCAAGTGAGTGGCATGTATAGGGAGCTAATTTTATAACGTGTGTTATTATAATCTGGCCAAATATATTGGTCTTTAGTGAGCTAAAGATTCTTACTTATAAATCTAGTTATTTATGTTATGTTTGATATTGGTGATGTGCATATGCTTGGCTGTCATGCATGGTTGGTAATAAGTTGTTTAAGTTGTTTAATTGATGAATTAAGTTTAGTAACACTTCGTGCTCGACTCCGGCGATGTTCTTGGGTACGGGGCGTTACAAAGCAAACATTATTTGATCACAAATACAGATTGATTTAGTTTTTTTTTTAATTGGCTATTTTAGTTTATTAATTTTCTTCCTCTCCATTGCAAATTCGACACATTTATTTAAGTCTCATCTCTTCACTTATATTTAACATTTATATTCATTTTTTAAAATCACAGAAACGCATGATAAAAAAATTTATAATATGGTTTTGCATTTTTTTATCGTTAAAAATACTGTGAAATTATATTTTTTTAACAAAAATGAACTAAATTACGCACTGTCATCTAGAAATTTAATGCTTTTTTATTTTATATAATAATTAAAAACATTTTTAAAATCATAATTAAATCAAACCATTGCTCGATGGCTAAGGAAGTTTGGAGGCTCGTTGTTCCCGCAGAGAAGCTTTCCAAGTTTTTTTCTGACTCCCTTCAAATTTGGTTTTACACTAATCTTTATTGTCATGATAAGTTGCAGGATAAGGAAGTTACCTGGTTGTGGCTATTTGGGATAGTTGTTTGGAGACTCTGGAAGAATAGGAATCTTTTTATCTTCCTAAATATTAATTGGACGGCATATGAGACCATTAAAACCTCTCTCAGTTGAGCTCAACACTTTGAACCGTTTCTAGCCTAAGCCAAATCTACTGCAACCAATTCTAGAATTTGTCATCACTTGGTTGATAATTGGGTTCACCTCTTTTCTGATGGAGTAGTCGCTAGAGATTCAAGAAATGCCACAATGGGAGGTGTGATTAGAGATCGAAGTGGCAATTGGATTTTGGGGTTCACTCATTATCTAGGTAGATGTTCACCTCTGGAGGTAGAACTTGATGTATGCATGCTCGGGGCTCCCACAAGTGCGAATCAAGATCCTATCGAGCTTCCAAAAGGTCCCATGACTCGAGCACGTACCAAGCGACTTCAAGAAGCTTTAACAGCTTTATTGATGCGAATTTGGGATGACACAAAGCCCTTTGACATTGGGGAAGCTATGGACAACTCTTTGAAGACTCATTGCATCTTTTCGCAAACCGATTTCAGCTCCTCTTCGCTACCCAAGCTTAACTCAGCTCCAATCAGCTCACTTGAGCTTGTTTCAGCTCGTTTGAGCTCGATTTAGCTTCTTTTCAGCTCGTTTCTTTTTCTATTTCAATAAACTAAGTTTTAACTTTATTTTAATTCAATTTGCTATAGCTCATGCCGAATTCTCTAGCTCAAATCAGTTCACTAAATGTTTTTGTTTATTTGAGCTAGCCGAATTTAATAAGCTAGTTAATTTTAATTTATTTTGTCCAAATTAGTTAAGTTGTTATTTAAAGTTTTTAGTTGTTGTTTAATTATGTTTAAATGATATAATTAAATGTGTTCATTTCTTTTGTAGGTTCAGTCGAATATGGGAATGCATTTAAGGCTAGGTGCATGTACGGGTTTGTTTAATGAATGAGAAGATTTATGCACGGCTTGGTTCAATGCTTGGAGGGAATCATGTTCATGTATATAGGTGGTATAATTACATGCATTTGGATTAATGAAGATACCTCTCTTTTGGATGGTACATATGCATGTATGGAGGGCATTTATTGCATGTTCATGAACGACTAGATTCAAGACCCCTTCTAGTTCTATGCATGACCGAATGTATGTGGGAGAACTATTGGTGTTCCTAAGCACCTATTCGGCCAAGAGACACTTCTTGAATGCTTCATTCATTCCATGGCCGAACCTAGACAAGCTATTGGGCTCCCAAGTCTTCACATTCATTCAAGTCACTTTGCTTACTCATAAAGCTGTCCAATGAAGTTCCATTCAGCCGAATCTAGCCTTAGCAAATTAATGACTTGTTCTAGATTACTCTAGTTTCTTCCTAGCTGAATTGCTTAGCTTTTAAGTTAGTTAATTTGACCATTCGGCTAACACATGCTAGACTATAAATAGTTTACTCATTTCTTTGTAAAAGGACTTTTTTGCCAATTTATTAATGAAACTTTGTTTCTGTGAGGTTGCTTCCTCTCATATCTCGTACTAGTTTCGAATACTTATCTAGTTGTGCTAGTGGCGTTTACAGGTCTTGTTTGAACTTATCACCATCTTTGGTGTTACGTTCACCTATCCTACTATCTATCTTTCCACCTTAACAATATAGGAACCGGGGTGACACTCTTTAGTGTTGAATCGCTCCTAATGTTAAGTTCTATAATCCATCCCCACCTTTTCGTTATTTCTTTCTTGTTATTCCCAAAACCCAATCAACTACTCAACACCCATCTTTGCTTCCCTTAGCCGAACCTATCACAACACACTTACTCCTTTTGGAACATCATTAGCTATCATCAAGCCTATCAAGCCAATATCTACAACCAAGGCCATCTTGCGAACGATTCTTCTCGTGGACGATCGGGCACATCGTGAATTCGACTCCATCACCCGAACCGGATCACATCAGAACTTTGGGGCATTCTTGATGGAATTCTTATTTTATTAAGCAAGGGTTATAAAAAATTTCGGATTCAAACTGATAATCTTGAAGTGGTAAAGGCATTGTCCATGGAAGTATCAGTAGATTCAAGCATTACCGTGCTTAGAAGAGTTAAATGACTTTTGCATTCTGAAGACCAATGGGAAATTAAGTATGTCACTAGGGAGTGCAATTTAATCGCAGACCAATTGGCAAAGATCAGTCTTTCTTGGAAATCACCTCTCCAGCTTTTTAAAGTACCTCCTGATTTAGTTGATACGTTTATTCAACAAGACAAAGCTTTTAGAATCTTTTAGGAGGTTTTAAGTTGTAATTTCGTTTATTTTTCACCAAAAAAATAGTTTTTAATACTATTTACATCTTAATAAATTTCTTTTGCAACATTTACATATGTAATAATATATTTAAAGTATTACAAAGATATTATATTTTGAAGAATTTATACATACAATAAAGTCATGCATCTCACAAGTAATAAAATTAGTATTATATAAAAGAATGTATGGGAGCATATATGGAAACTTTTAGTTTTGAGATAGTTTTTGAATTCCAAAATACCTCCTTTTTTAGTTATATATAAAGTCGGTCTCATTTCTAAATTAATTTTAAATATGGTTTTCTTGCCATTAATAATAATAATAAAGTTTTAAATAATAAAGAACTTTAAACATCATGTATTAAATTATAATTAAAATTTAAAACTAAAATCTCAACATAAATCACAAAATAATATAATTAAATGCAACAATAAGATATAATATCTCTTTTAAAAAATCTTACAAAAACATCTTTTAAATAAAGATTATCGATATATCTAAAAACATTATCGACTATGAAAACCTAATTAGTAAAGTTGAAAACAACCCATCAAACTTAAAATGATATCAACTTATAAAAGAAAAATATTTTTTTAAAAACTTTTTGCGTTAGAAACTAGATAATTACTAGGGACCTATGATACTTTCAGTATTGAATTTACTATTAATTTTCTAATATAGAATTTACTATTAATTTTGGCTTAAACTTTACATAAATTTATTTTGTAACTTATACATGTTATTATTACAAACAAGCATTTAATACTATTTAGATCTTAGTATTTCCAAAAATTTACATAAACATTAAAGAATATTATGTTTTTTTTACCATACTTTCCTAATTTTATGGTTAATAAAACTATGATCATAATTTGTTTCAATTAAATCATTTTGTTTAATATATGTTTATACTTTTATTAGATTATTTATAAAAATAAAATATATTTTAATTAACACATTATCAATGGTTTTAATACGATTTAAATTTTAATAAATTTTTTAGTTCAAAATATTATAAATAATTTATATAAATCGCATGGGTGAAGAAAACTAATTATGTATATATGGTTGTGGAAGCATGATGAGACTACTCATTGGCGACGCTCACATTAAATATATGTATATATTATGGCGAAGCTTACATTGATTCTATATATTATTGAATTGACGAAACTCACATTGAAATTAGTGGTGCATAATATGTTGGTGATATTGAAAATATATGTCACTACTGAAATTAGCATCATATTTTAGGAAGCATGATTAAAAGAAAAAAAAAAGCAAAGGATAAGAGTCCATCAAATTACTATGATATGTTTTTATATTTGTGAACAATAAGCATTGTATAATTATATAAGTAATTATTGATATATATCTCGAGTTTTATAAGAATAAATATTACACTCATATTTCATCGCTAAATATCTTTCAATCTTTTCAGAAATGTTTTGATGAAGATATAATAATACAGACAATTTTCTCTAAGCTTCGCAAGGATATATCTTATGAGACATACTTTAATGAGATAAATATTACTTGCCAAATTAGCAAAGCCTCTCCAAAATACAAAGCTAAAAGAAGTTATAAATTCCCACCTTCAATGATATACATATTCCTTTATCTTGATATATTTAATTTTTTTTTTATTCTTTTCAATTAATTATTGGTGTCATTTATTATTGTCATTGCCATCAACTTTCTGATCCATGATTCGAATTCTACATTTTGGTGAGCTTCACTTTCCCTTAAAGAGAGGAGAATGATTTCCAACAGATAATGACATAAAATCTATACAGATTCTTTTAATCATAAGTAAAATCACTTTATGACCTTCCCTTTAATTAGGTGGGACAATTATTACACATATATTTATCCTCATTCCCATCACATTCACATCACCTTTCATAACCTTTCATCTTTCACCACCATTGTCTCTTCATTCTTTAAAGGTGAACCACCCATTAAACTAGCTCTCTACTAACTTGTTAACAAATATTATTTGAATGAATTAACTTACTAAAATTTTCACAAACTAGAATGAGTGAAGCATTTATCAATCTGAATCCATTTTTTTTAATTTTATTCCGAATGTATTTTTAACGTTCATTAAATATTCTTTTTCAAATTATATAAGGCAAATATTGAATATATAAATGAATACCAAATTCTATATTACAAAACTAAGGAAAATATTTTATTCCAAAGCTGAATCTAATCAATGAAAACCTCTAAGAGATAGAAACATTCAAATGAAGAAATTAACTCAAGAAAAAGCTAATAGTATCAAATTCATTCTCTTTGATAATTGTCTTTTCTGAGTCTTAATCACATAAGATCAACAACAAATCAAAACTTCAAATAGGGAACATAAAAATTGAAGAATTAACTCAAAATTTTGGACATTGCAGAACCAGTAAAGCACAGAATTTGTCTACTACACAAACAACGAAGCTCAACAAGTCGATTTAAATAAGGTAACAAAAAAATTAAAATGGGAAAGAACTTTTAGCTTCTCAAATTCTCAACAATCTTGGAGAGTGCTGAGTATGTTCCAAAAGCTGATGAAACTACTCCCACTGTAATAACCATAATACAAAGTGTTCTCTACACACACAAAAAAATAATAATAATGATAATTAATTTACTATTACAAAAAGGCTGCATTACAAAAATATAGAATGCAGAAAGATAATTTTCAGATGAAGGTAAAAGGAATTTAGTTAAATTCGATTTTGAGTGTTGAACACGAGTATGTATTAAGTATAATTATAACTTGTTTAATTTTTTTTTTTTTTTATGTTTTTGAAAGATCATATCCAAATATCCGTTGGCCACCAATACTAATGAATATAAATAGCCAAAGCAACTGTAAAAATGTTATGTATATGTTACAGATTGAAATTCAATATTTATCGAATATCAATTTAAAAGAAAGTAGATAAATCTCCAAGGCTTTTATATATGTACGATCGTACCTGAATACGAGTTACTTTACCCCTCAAGATGCTTAAATAACAAGCAGGAGGAAGTATTAAGGTCTGCCATGGAAGAAATCATCAAAAATTCATTAGTCTTCTGTTCTCTGTCAACTGGACTTATTAGAGATTGTTAATATATTTTGAACACAAGTGTTTGATACATATTTTAAGAAAAAATTTTAAAAAAAATGCAAATATCGTAATCGAGTAACATGTAAAGGAGATGGAAGAGGTTCCATGATTATGGCAGAAGGTAAACTTACCACAAGCATTGTGAGCAAAGATCCGATCAATGACATTACCAATCCTGCAGACAAGTGAGAAAACTTTTCAATACGAATACATAATACTAATTGGATAATCTAAAAATATTTTTTTAAAGCATATAATATAACTTCATGGCCAATTTCAGTAAATATTAGCTAGTGATTCAACTTTTAATATTTTTTTAAATCATGTTCTGTTATAACAGCTATTCAAATGTTGGGTAAACGAGTGAACAATGAATAGGAGAGGCTTACCAAAGAATGGGATGGTGAGACCAACAATCAAGGTCGAGATCACAAGCGATGTTCTAATTATGATTGCATAGATATGAGACTTAAGATGGGTTGATGGAATCAACTCTTCAAGACTCATTGCCACTGGTGACATTGTTAGTGCATACGTTTGGTCTAAATTAAGGCAAAACATTATGAAACCGCAGTTGATAACAAATAACTGTCTTAAAAGAGAAAGACCATGAAACTTTTGACTAAAAGTAGAAAATATCTCGATGGAAATTTACCCATGAACCCTTAAAAAGATAATATGTAGGTTCGTGTTTAATGCTTGTATCAAAGAGTACCTATATCCAACAATCACCCTGAATCTATATCCAACTAAAATAGATAGAGTAAGAAAAGGATATTTGGTAAATGGGTTGACTACCTGCAAAAAGGTAAAAATGATGAACTGTAAGTAATATTATATAATGGAAAAAGTAAATTTGTTCATGAAACCGAAAAATAATTAAAAGTATTTTGAATGTATGAATATATAAAATTTATAAAACATTGCTTATTAATGTCAATTTATATAAATAACCACTTATGATAAAAATTATATAAAACTCGATATAGAAATACAATCCATACATATATTATTTCATGGGAATTTTTGTATTTATAACTTTACATATAAGCAAGTCTTATAGACCTTTTAAGTATCCTCTTTATGCAAGATATTATGTAATTTTTTTAGTGTATTCGTTTGATATCCATATCCAATACAAATTTAAGCAAAAGTATAGAGAAGGGATTCTCTAAATACTCTCTAAGCATCGATGGAAATTTGAGATGGTGCAAATCTACAAATCAATATAAATAAAGAACAAATTGTGAAGAAAATATGATAAAGATGAACATACCGTAGTCCACACTGCAATCTTGGAAGCAATGAGATCTTTAGGCATATTAAGAGTGAACTGTGATTCCGTTGCTTCTCCAAACATCGTGTAGCCCATAACTGCAGTTCCAGCGTACAACAATGAACATATTGCGAAACTGCAACCGAATAAACAAACCAAAGATCGATGAAGATTAGGACACTTATGTTACTTGAGTTTGGGAGTACGAGTATGCATCTCTATGCAGGAATATAAGTCAAAAACGAGTATCAGATATTGAATTGTTATTTAATAATATACATCTCTTAAATTGAATTTATAAAAATATACTTTTCAAATTTTAAATAGTAATTCCTGCAAGCTTGTATAAAGGGTAAAGAAAAGCCATTGCATGACTGTGGACAGTCTCCCCGTTGCACATATTTAGAGGAATATACCCTTATACTCATTGCAATACGTGTTAAAAACAAGAGAACTGATTAAGGAGCTTGATTTTACCAGGCAATAAGGACGGAAGGGAATTTATTAGGGTTTGCCATTGAAGTATAGATGTTGGGAAAAACAGCATGTCCTGAATAGCAGTAACCATAAAGTCCAACAGCAACAGGAAGAGTAGCAATGTTTAAGGTTGTCCCTTTGTTATGGAACCCAACTTGGTCAATCAAACCAACCCAAAATAAGCAAAGTACTGCCAAGATTGATGCCACCACACCGCCAGCTGAAAAACACATAGAATACACTTAGACAACCTCAAACCATGTCACAAAATGTTATTCAACCAAGATTGAACTATATTATTCGGCTACGAGTGTGTCAAATACATTACGGGGTATTTTCAGTTGTTATAAGTTTTTCCTACAATAGAGGCTCCTTGGAGGAGAAAAAAAACCGAGAACCAATTCAAACCTAGAGTCCAATTTGGTTTCAATTAGGTTTTTATTCGATTGTCTTGGTTCAGGTAATTGTCAAATAAATCCAGGTTTCAATTTAGAAGTTAAAAAACTGCGACTACCCCCCAAAAAAACCATATATGCATCAAACTCAACAAATTCAAGGAAAAAAAATATAAGAGCAAAGTATAAATGAATTCAAGTACAAATTTTCAGTTTGTGAACATTATGGATCAATCAGTGTCTTACCAGAAATATAACTAAGAACACTGAGGTCTCTGAGCCAAACAGTGGGGAGCACAGCAAGGGTTGCCATCAAAGCAAACAGACGTTGCGGGCTCAACACCAATCCACCTAAACTAACGTATGCATTTGGGAATAAAGATGCCAAGTTATCACCCTCTAAAATTATATACTCAACACAGCAAGCCTGCACATAAAATATGTTTTAAAAAATCTTTAGGACGTTATGCTACTCGGACTTAAATGAGAGTGTCCATATGGCTATGTACAACAGGAGTATTCTGAAATATTTTTTAAAGCTGTTCAATGTATTTGAAGGGTCATTATAGGGTTATATCCCCATGCATTTCTATGTTAGAACATATATTGAATACAGGTTTCAAATACAAGAACTTTATAAAACAGATAAAGAAGTGTAACGTATGTACCATATGAGTCATGTTAAATACATATCTAAATTCAACACTATCATCCAAATCCGAATAATGTAAATGCTATATCGATGAACAGGTGATTTAGAGCAAGAAGTTAAAGCAACAGGAACAAAAAGCCAAAATGTAGGACCCCTGTCGGAAACTTGGTCTATATTTCTAATGTCCCCAGTGTTACCAAACAACTATGGGATTAATCGACAAAAATACAAGCAATATTGATTTTTCCAGAAAAGACAGCGGTACTTACATATAACTCCACGTATAAAATTATCTGCACCGTTAAAAAAAAAGTCGACATCAGTACTGATCATTTAGTTTTTTTGTAAAGTAGTGTTTACTTTAAAAACACATTAACAAAGAAATAGACTTCAACATTTTTTTTCCTTTTATACATTTGAGAGTTACAGCAAAGGAAGAGATAAGACTTACAGAGAGGGCGATTCTACCATAAGTACCAAAAGCAGCTTGACCAATATCAGGGTAAGTTTCAAGGCCAGGTTGACTATCAAGGCATTGGCGCAAGAGCAACCCAGTGTAGAATGAAAGCAGTGCAAATGTGAATAATATTATAAGCCCTAACCATCCTCCTTCTTTAGCTGCATATGGGGTTGATAGGATCCCCACTCCACATAGTACATTAATCCCTGCATTTAACCCCCCCCCCAAAAAAAAAAATAATAATAATAAGCAATGCTATTTTATTTTATTTTATTTGGATTGAATTTTCTTAATGTACATTTTCATTGAGTTTAAACCAATTTTTGTTGTCCAAACATATAAATTTATGGGGTTTTGTACATGGAATTATAAGTTATAATGTTAGTAGGGGTTAGGGTGTAATTGAGCAGAAGTAGAGTTGAAATTAGATTTTTAAAATTAAACATGATTAGAGATAAAACAATATTGTTTTAGCTGTAAATTTAATTAATAAAAAATAATTTAATTCTTATACACAACTTAAAGTTTGCTTATTTGTGGTTTAGCTCAAATTCATTAAAAGTATCATAAAAGTCTCCATATTAAGAGTTAGATTGTATTTTATTATCTCTAATAAAAATGAACAAATTAACTTTAGTACGTTAGATTAAAGAACAAATTGGTTCTTTTGTTAAAATTGCAATCCATTTTTACTGTTAAAATTTGATCCCTAAACATCAACATGAGGTACAAATGGCACGTTACATGTCACTGCTTGGTTTTTTTTGTTAGTCACCTTAATTTTTAATAGTATAAAAGGATAAAATTTTGAATAAAAAGGACCAATTAACTCTTGCATCTAATGTATAGGAATTAATTTATTAATATTTTAAATAGAGAGGCAAAATATAATTTGACTTCTAATACAATAATCTCCATAGTACTTTGCACTCAAAATCAAGAGCCCCTTTGGATAGACATTTACCTCTAGTGCGGTGCTACAGTATCACTATAATATCAAGTATTATCGACACCACTGTTTTAATACTAACGAAGATAAATATACCTCCCATCCAAAGGATCCCTAAATTAAAATTGAAAATTTTAAATATTATTTGAAACTAATATATATATATAATATTTTAAAAAAAAACCTCAATTATGCTTGAAAACTGGGAATTACTTCAAGTTGATTTACTTTAAGCTAGGGTCAAAATCAATGTTTAAATTTACTTCAAGTTGATTTACTTTAAGCTAGGGTCAAAATCAATGTTTAAATTTATCATAACTCTATATTTAAAAAAAATAACTCCAAAAATAAAATAAATCTTGATTCACACAAACAAAAAATAAAATGCCAGATTTGAAGCAATTGATGGTGACAAAAGGCGACAGCTTAGTTTAGTTTGACTTGAAATGATGTGTTCACAGAATTAGCCTAACATGATTGGTTTTTGTGGTCCCTCTTCATAAAAAAATCTAAACTTGTAACTATCCTGAGATGGCAAGTGGCATTTTAATAGGTTATATTTTGGAAAAAGAAATTACAACTAATATATAATACTTTGATTTTTTAAAAAAAAATCAAATTGAAGTTATTTGAATATAATTCTTAATCAAAATAAATAAAAAGTTTCAGATTAAAGAAATTTGGGCTCATCGTTTTATTTTAATTTTCAGAAATATATATAACATTTTAAAATCATGAATAGAAAACTTGGGGAGAAATGAGCAAAGAGTTAAAAAGTAAAAAACTAACCATTTAGAACAGCTTGACCGTTAGAGCAATGTTGAGGGAGTGATATTTCATGCGAGACTTTGGATGATGTCTTATCATCTAATCTTACGGATTGTCTCCTCGACGGGATCGGAGGTAGCAAGGCGTGAGAGCTTCGCCTATGAGGTTCTATTTGATCATCGACGGTTGGCAATAATGGCTTCGTCGCAGAAGATAACGTTTCTGGAGTGTGTCGTCTGGTTAAGGACGATGAAAGATATGAACTGCTTAGTCTTGAAAGTGTTGGAGTGCCTAAGAACCCGATGCTCGGCGATGGTACACTGCTATATAAATCAATGGATTGCCTGCAAAGCCACCATCACTAGCCTTCAGCACTGTACACTAGTTGTTTGAAGAAATGCCTCAAAGAAGTAACTCTACAGGGATACTATACTTTAAAAAGTAACCTTTTTTCCAATCATAAAAAGTAACGATTATTATTAAAAGTGGTTTTATTTTTATATTTTGTATGAATTTCATAAAAAATAATTTAAATTTAAAACAACCCCACCTTTTATCATTTCAATTAAAATCTAATTCAATATTTATATAATTTTTTATGAATATATTTTACATGTTTTATTCATTCACATCATAAGTGTCATAATCTAACAACATTATGTGCCATCCGATTTTAAATATATTGCAGTTATCATATCGTAATTTTACTAACCTGCTATATGTATAAATATCATTATAATTTTTTAACATATAAACTAAAATTAAATTTAAATTTAACTAAAGTTAGCATGAATTTGAACTAAATATTATATTATCAACATTAATAATTCGAGAAAAAATAATATATTAAGGCCCATAAAGGATATATGTTACCACATCAACAGGGCATACAATTCAATAATTGCAACTGGATTTGAAGGTCACCACAGTCACCTTTGATCTAATCTCAATCATGATTTTAGTACATTCTTTTCATTTCTAAAGGTTTCAATATATACAAGTCACGTCATAATTAACCAATACATAATAACAAGGGGCAGTAGTACGTCACTCCTATTGGTGGACATTATAGTATGGATAATGATCCAGCCCAATATGCATTAAATAATATAAGATATTTAAATATTTCTTTTCATTTACAAAATTGGAAAAATAATTATCAAAGGAAGAAGTTTTAAAATTTTTAATATTTGAAGTGGATTAAAATGTATTTTTTATTTAACTAACTTTATAAAATCTTAAATTAAACTATTATTTTATTTTATTTCATTTAATTAGGGGGATAAATGATTTCTGGACTTTCCTCAAATACATTTAACAAAAGAAAAACGAAGTAAAAAAAATCATAAAGGAGGAGAAATGACCTGTAACTTTGAGGCCATGAAGTGTTGTAGGAACCGGGTTTATTTTGCTGTTGATTTTCGGCGGAAGAATCTGACTCATCAGATTCATTTCCATCAACTTCTTCACCATTTTCATCTGGGATAAAAACCTTTTCTTCATCTTCTTCATCGCTCTCGATGTAAAAACTATGATCCGACACTGAATTCTTCATTTTACTCCCAATTAACTGCAAAAATCTGAGAAATTTCAGAAGAAATTGGATTCAAATATATATGAAATAAAAGGAGAATAATCCGATTTTGCTTACCTTAAATTCAACTATACAAGTATTCAATTGTTTTTTTTTGTGAATTAATTGATTTGGAACGATTATTTCACCTGCAAAAATTTTGAATGACTAGAAATGTGAGGTAATTTGTATGGATTTGTGTTTTTTTAAATTTAAATGAAAGAAAACTAATAATGAAAATGGCAGTAAAAATGGATTGGAAAAGGAAAAAAAAAAGAATAAAATTGGAGAAGAAAGAAAAGTCGGCTAAAAAAAAAAAAGAACTTCTGATTTCCATTTTTGCCTTCACCTCAGATTCACACAGCAACCAAACAGAAACCGTAAACCAGAAAAAAGAAAACAAATTCTTTTAAAAAAACGCCCAACTCTAAGTAAAGAACGAAAAAACAGAAATCAGACTTTTCCCTAGAATTTTCTCAGCAACACCAAACGGAAACCATTTTCAAAACAACCAAAAACCTATATTTATAGATTCAAACAACAAACTGCAACTGCAATGTTCTTTATAAGAATAAAATTTCAGTGAATATAATCTGAAATAGTAAACCTTTTTCTGAACATCTGAAACAGAAACTAAACTGAATTTTTTTTGACCCGAAGATCTGTAATGCAGAAAAGCAATAACACCGAAAGACTGCTAGAAACAGAGAGAAAAGTGGTAGAAATAGAGAGAAACGTTGATGTGCTGGGATTTGCTTGAATTCGTTTCTTTCAAATATATAAAAAAGAAATAATAGACTGTAAAGCCTTTTTTTTTTGTTTTTTTTTTTTGGGGGGGCTAATATATAAAGCCTGTTATTTTTTCACTTTAAATTTTCCTTTTTGGTCAATGTTTTTCCTTAAAATTTAAGCTTGAATTATTTACATGAGCATTGAGCAGTCGTGAAGATAGAAACCTTAATAATTTATTATTTATTTACAAAACAATGCAAAGCTGTAAATGTCTGTCCAATAATTTTTCCTGCTAGAACTTGGTGCCACTAACCAGCTGACAAATCCTTCAAAACCCAATCATTCATATGTTTATACATATAGATTTTGATGTATAATTGTATTCAAATTAAATTTATATAGTTTTCTTAAATCATATCATACTCTATATATTTAAACATGTTCATTAGTCAGGTCAAGTCTCGCATAAAAAGTAAGAAGATTTAAATAAAATTATAGGCTCAAAAAATAGATTAAGGCAAAAAGATAAATGCCTGTTTAGAAAATAAGTCAAGTCTTGAGTAATACTTTTTTAGCTTTGGGCTCGACCCTACCTGGCCCGACCTAAATATGAAAAAAATTTGATGCTTTTCCTTGCTGTCTTTTTTTTTTCTTTACTTTTTCTTGTTATTTTTTCACTATTATGTTGGTATTATTTTGTTATTATTGTTTGGATATTGTATAACTCTTGTTTTATTGTTAATTTTGTTACTATTTTAGAGATATTTGCTTATTAAATTGCATTTATCTTAGTATTATTTAAGTATACATATATATTTATTTTTAATTTGTTGGGAAATATTTATTTTATTTTTTTAATATTTTTTATGTGTTATATTTAAAAAATTATATAATAAAATTAATATAGGTGGGTCGGGTCAGACTTGAGTTTTAACATTTTCTTTGGGCTAAGCTTGGGTAAAATATTAAGCCTATTTTTTGGATCGGTCCCGGCCCATGGACACCTTTATCTATATTATAAATGTTGACAATTGAATTTAGATTTAAAATTTTAATTTTAATTGAATTAATTTTAAATTTAGTTGAGATTTAATTATAATCTAAAATAAAATAATTTTGCATTATCTTCTTCATCCATTGCTTCTGATTAATAGTTAAGTGTTCCGAAATTATTGGCTATAAATAATAAATTATTCTGTTAATCTCAAGTAGAATTTGGGGTTTCTTAGAAACACTGAAAAATTTAATATGACATAAATTTCACTATTCATTTAAGTGGTTCATAAAAAATTTCCTTGCATATTGTATGAAAACAGGACGCATTATTAAATGCGAAAATAAGATAATAAAAATAATGCCATATATTTGCTTGCAAAATATCATAAAATGTTATGTCCTTTAATTAATATTTTTAATTTAAGTAATAATGTGGACCCCAAAAAATTGTAAGCAATAATGTTTAATTATATTTTTAATTTTAAATTTTTACTTGATGGAGTTTTAGTTCGATTGGTATGAAAATTATTATCAATGCAGAAGGACATAGGTTTGAGTACGCTGAAATATATTATTCTCTTATTTATGAGTTGAAGAGGCTATAATATTAAAATAATTAAAGTGGTAAAAATTAGATTTTTGACAATAATATTAAAGTAAATAAAGTGGTAGAATAATATTGAAAATTAAAATTTTCACCCAAGATTAAGTTATATGTTCCATTTATGAACACCATAACCCAAATGATGACATCTAAATTAATTAATACTATTAAAATAATGATGGACAACTTCTTATACATTGTATTATAATATAGGTTTTACACTAAAAATTTATCTTAATCTCATGTGTATATAGAATCTAAAGATTCAGAATCTAAAAAGCTGACAAAATGTTAATTTGTTAATTTAATAGCTCCTAGTGGACAAAAATGTAGCCATTTTAACTCTACACTTAGCTCATTATTAAATCTTGCATGGGACAAAATATAATAATCTATTTTTATACTTTTTCAAAATATTAATTTCCTTATTAATTCATTATGACTATAATTTCATCTTTAGGTACATCTCTAATTCTCATATTTATGCCATCTTTATGTTTAATTATTTCACGTTGCGTCAAATCAAAAAAAATTGACTTAAAATTTTTGAATTATAAATTAAAAAAGAACAGTGAATTAATTTCAGGAAAAAAAATATTCCATTTTCCAAATCTCATTAATATTCTTGTCTCCCTTTGCGTTGTTGGTTTTCCACTTCTCAAATTTATGTCCATGTCCATGTGCTTCTACTTCTCCTTTTACAAAACGATAAAACTAGCCAAATTATTTGAAAATTCAAATTAATTATATCCATATCAATATCACTTAATTTTTTCTTAATACATAATTAATAATATATTTATAATTAATTCAAACATAACCCATTTTATATATGAAATCTTATATTAAAATGTAATTTTAACTTTTTTTATAAATAATTTTAACTTGTTAGCCAAATATTTTAGACTGATTAACTCTAAAATTTAAAGCAAAATTGACTTATTCAATTAAAGATCAATCGATCACGATTTTGATCTGACCACTCTTACAATTTGGTAGAAAAGAACAAAAAAAAAATCTAATAATTGATTATGCACAGCAAGATATACTATTTTATAATTCAATCATTCTTTTCCTCTCTTTTTTTTTTTTTTTCATTTTCTCTCACATGAGGCATAAATTTTAGCATATGCTTTGCTATATACCAAGCATAAATTTCAAACTTTTTTTACCTCAAGAGCTTTAAAATTATTTCACCATTAAAATAAAAGAAGTGTGTATATAAATTTATACCAACTTGACCAATTGGTACAAGTTATAAAAGTATAGACAAGATTTGAACCATACATGGCCCCTACATCAATAATCTAAAATCAGATTTAAGATTTATAAATTTAATATAATTAACAGGAAAAAAAGTTGTTTGCGTATAATGTACATCACCACAGATCCAAACTAGGTTCAAGGGACAAAAAAAATGTTTTTTTTTTTATCCATTTAATGGAATTCCAACATTCTGCACATGGACTGTGTTGTGATTTGTCAGTTGAATGGATAAGAATGCTTGTCTAAAATCGACTGGAAAATCATGCATTTATTAAATTCTATCGTAATAATATTTTATAAAAATATTTATATAAAAACAGGAAAAGATTAAAAATCCTCATACTTATATTATTTATAATAATATTTTATAAAAATTTCGTTTTGTTCATAATTTAATTTTTTAATTTAAATATCTTATATATTTCTTATTTATTAGTTCCAAATAATACTTTTTATTATTTATTGTAATATTAATTCTAACGGTAATAATTAATTATATTTTTACAACTGTAATTATAATTGTACTACATGCCCTTGTAAGCTCTTAAAATAATTGGTTTTGATCACTTCCTAATCCTGAATAAATTTCTTTACAATTCAGATTGGATCCGTTAACAACTGGATCTGTTTAGTTTATTTAAATTTGAACACGTTTTTATTGTTTTAGAAATATTAAAATATTAAATAATATTATTTATTCTACTTTTTATTTAAATTATATAATTAAATTTGAATAAAAATATATTTTTTATTTAGTAGACCATAATTTGAATGAAATTAGTTAAAATTAAAATAGTTATATCCAAATCATAGTGGTTGGTTCTGTTCGTATTATCCGATGCACACGGTTTCAATGTTAAAGTGGAACAAGCAATACTCTTTTCTACACAGGTAAAAATTTTAATTTGTATCGCATTAACGAGAATATGTACACCGGTCGGTGCATGAATAAAATTAAAAATATAAAACTTTTAACTGTTTACTGTTATATTAAAAACTTAATTGGAATGTATTGACTCATAAAAAAATATTACTTTAAGTAAAGTTTAACATTTTATTTTTATAGGATATACTTTCACATTTAAAATATAAAAATTAAAATAGAATAAAAACACTTACATGATTATCGGGGAAAAAATACTCACTATCTTTTAGCTTCTTTTAGCTTCTTTTATCGAAAAAAAGTCATCACCCTTCGGTTTCTTTTTTCTTCTTAATTTTGAATTTATTGAAAATAAATTTTTATTTGTGAAATTTATTGATGAATATTTTATATTTAAAATCTAATCAATATCATTTATTTGATATTTGTAAAAAAAATTACAACATAAAACTTTGGTTTCTATTAGTTTAGAAATTGATCAAACTTAAATGTGTTTCTTCTTTACCGAAGCAAAAGGTGAAACATTTTTCTTTTGCTCTCTTTAACTAATTTGTTATGCCCATCACAATCACACCTTTGTTATATTTAGGATATTTTAACATAGGGTGATATTAGTTTGATTTAGTTGGCTTTTTTTAAATTTTAAATCATTTATTATAATTTAGTTTGATTTGATTCTCGATGTTTTTATATTATTTTTTTATTTTTAGATTTATTTTAATTAAATGGGATTTATTCTTATGATTTTAAATATTAATAAGAAAAGTTTTAAAATCTTTTTCATAAATATTCTAAAAGTAATAATTTTTAAGTAAATAAAAATAATCAATAACTTTTATATGGTATTTAAAAAAATTATATAAAATTTTAAGTTATTTATACTATTTTAAATATAAAATATTTAGTTTATATCATAAATATTAAAATTAATTATAAATTAAATAAAATATAATTCAATTTGAACTTTAAATAATTACAATTTTTTAATTTACATTCCATAAATTGTTTAAATAGATCAGTTCAATAATTTTTAAGTTTTTCATTTTTTTTTCTCAGCTTTCCTTATAATCCATTCACAACTTTTTAGTTGATGAACACAACTGTAGGTCAGTGTTAATGTCAATTTTTTAAGTTTTCATGTAACACCTCAAAAATTTAAGTTTACCCTTTAATCTTGTGTTTAAGTCATTATATGTGCAAACAAGAATTATTTTTTCTAATATATCTGTTTACCGCCCATCTAGTGGTGTTTGAATTAAATTTGAACTCTAGGAAATTTGTTTAGACGAGGACCAATTAGTGGGGTGGGTAGTTAGTTTTTATTTTAATCTATTTTCTTTTTGAAAAAAAAATTCCAAAATAATTCCCCAAAAGACTGCCTACAACTGCTGTCATTTTTTTTTTCCTCTTTTCCTATTTTCTTTAATTTTCACAACCGTTTCTTTCTTTTGGTTGGCATCATTTTGATTTCTTCTTTTCTGCTACTTGGTTGTTTATTAATCACATTTTTTCTCTGTTTTAATTCTCTTTCTTGTTGCCATCTTTTTGCCACTTTTTTTCTTTGACAATCCATTCCTTAGTTCTGTGTTGTTCGTGCGTGGAGAGTTTCGACGTGATAAGTGAAGTTCCTCTTTGACATTGTTCATTCTTTGTGTAAGTGCGTGGTTCTTGGTTCGTGTGAGTTTTTGGATGATGATTTAGTTAACCGTTTTGGTGTAGGTGTTATTATTATTATTTTTTTTGGAAATATTGTTTCCAATCAGAATCTTGAGACGAATACTCCTCCAACAACTTAGTTTTGTTGGGTGTTGCAGGTTCTTCAACTGGGGTAAGTGCCTAAATATTTTTGAGGGTCGAATGTTGGCATTTGTAAATGGAATTTTGATTAGGTTGTGTGTATTGATGCTAAATAGCCTATTTTAAATACTAATTTTAGGGTCTAAAACATTCATGCTTAAATCTACATCGGTAATTGCCCAGGTGTATGATTCAATCTCGTAAAAATAGTAAACAACAGGAAGTCGAAAACCCCCACTATCGACATCAGCTATGTTCCAGGCTGTGTAGACCACAGGGTCTGGGCTAATTGAGTCGTGTGGGTCACATGGACGTTTAGGCCCATCTCTTAAAAATTTTCCTTAGTTCTGTATTACTGTGTGATTCGTATTTAGCTACTCCGTAGAACTCATACTAAACAAATAAGACTCGAAAATATGACATCTGATAATATATTAATGTAAGTAATATGGACTTGGTTTGTGAAATATGTTGACATGATCCGTATTCTGATTATTCTGATAGCATGATTTGATGTGAAAAGTATACATGACATAAGCATATTTAATTTCTATTAGTATGTGCATGTGCATTGGGGTGTAATATGATGTGATGGAGGAAATGATTGGCAATTTAATTATCTGCCTTATCTGGTGGTGTCTTGGTGCCTCAACTATATACATCAGATTCTGGCGGTTTACCGCATATTACTATCTAGCAACTTGGCTACACTACTTTTGAAAAGTAACATACGTTCACTGACTAGTGTGTGACGTTGGATGGGTACTTGATACCCTATTTGGTGTGTAGGGATTGACAGAGATGGTGTGTAGCAGATGGAGGTAGGATCTAATTTTGCATCTAAATATGTATCTGTATTAGTTTATGAAAATGTATTTGATTCTGGATATGAGCATGAATATGAAATACTATCTGTTAATTTATATGCATTTGATTTGTTGTTTGAGATATGTTGCAGACTGAGCTCTTGAGCGCACTTTTTGTAAGTTTTCCTCTCATATAACTAGCAAACTTAGGACAGATCGGAGTAGCAGGAGCTTGTTTTAAATTGTTGTTTCCTTAATTCTGTTAAGTTTAAGAATTATTTTAAACTAGACCGTTTTATTTGGACTTTTTTAGGACTATTATTTGTTTTGGAATTTATTCTTCATGTGAATTGCTTTATCGTATGTTGAATTTTTTATTTCAAATTGCTATGCACTAAATTTTCAAAACCAAGTTATGATTTTCAAAATTCTGCTGCACAATTAAGTGTCTTATAAGTGTTTTTCTGGAATTAAAATGAATTAACCAAATAAGTATTTTTCCCTAAAAACTAGAAATGTCGTTTTCAAGTATTGTTTTAAAAAATGATTTTTAATTTTAAATTTATGGTTTTCAAACAAATGTAGGTAATTCCTCTAGGCCGAGTATGGGGTGTGTTACAAAGATATCTTCTAAACGAAGAATAAATATGGCTTATCGTAAATTCTAAATCCACTTTAGGGCTAGTCTAGAGGATGTCTCGATACCCATTTGATGCTCTAACACTTAAGGAAGTTCCTTCTTATGAAAGGCATCTCAGTTAGGAGTGCCTTCTATTGAATTTAGAAGTCGAGTGAAATCATTAACCTAAATAGGGATTGAAGCTTACATATAATGGAGGAAAACAATTTTGCGGATATTTATCAAACATTCCAACTTAGGGTTTAAAATATTAGTTAGGTATTATATTTTAGGGTTAAGGTGTAGGTTTAGTCTTTTAGGTAGATAGAAGAAAAATAAATTAAGGGTCTACGACTTACTCAATGCATAACGCTGGTTGTCATATCTCGAAAATTGAGTTAGAAGAAATTAGGTTAATGAAACCTAGAGTGGTCATGTTTTGATTTTTAAGTTAAGATTGTAAAATTATGTTAAGTGAATTGATTTGGTTCAATGGCTAAGTGTTGTGTTTATGTGTGTGTGATTTTGAGTTCGAATTATTTTCCTTGCATTTTTGTTAATTTTTGTCTTAACCCCTATCTTTGATCATCTGGCATAAATAATAGTTTCGCCCAATTGTTAACAAGAATGAGCCTATTGGTTTAGTAGTAAGGTTTCAGTTTACTTTTTGGTTTTATGTTCGAATCCTATGGTGTGCAAAAGAGGAGTTATTTTTGTTTCTCTTTGCTGTGCTATCCAAGCTGTCAGAATTTCAGTTAAAGTCAATTTGAAGAAAAAAGTGATAGGTGGTAAGAGAATGAGATTTAGTGGGATTTAATTTTTTAAATTATCTCCAAAAATTTCCCGAAAATTTGTTGTCCAGTTTCTTCACTAATTCACGTTCTTTTTTTCTCTTTCTTTCTTTTTTCTTCTCTTCCTGTTCTTTCTTTCTTTTTTCTCACTTTTTTGTTTCTAAAAATTCTGTTAGTTAAGGAAATTTATTCTCATATTCTATATTGTTTTCCTTTCTGTCATTTCACGTTTCCCCTTTTCCCATTTACCTACTTTTAGGTTTTGTGAAAATTACTGCTAAAGAAGAACTCTTTGTTCCTTACTTTGTTAATTTCCTTTTTGAAGCTTTAATTTGTTGTAAACCTGCCACCTTGTTGTTATTAGCGTTGGTATGAGATTCAGTGGTTGATTTGTCGTTGGGTAAGTTTTCTTGTATGCTTTTGTAAACTCTATTTTGGTGTATTCTTCATGAGATAATGATTGATTTTGGAATAAGGGATCTTTTCAGTGTTTAATTGATTCATGTATTGTTATGAAGAATTGGTGAGATGCACGATGTCCTTCCAGAGGTTTCGGAAGATTATTTGGTACTGCCGCTATGGTTTGAGTAAGTAAGCGAGTTCCATAAGGTTGATTTTCTGGTTTGCTAACATTTTATGTTGGTGGTTGAGGAATTGGTGAGACGCACGATGTCCTTCCAGAGGTTTAGGAAGATGATTTGGTACTACCGCTATGGTTTTGGGTAAGTAAGCGAATTCTATAAGGCCGATTTAGTGACTTTAACTTTGTGAATCATTGTTAAAATGTTGGTTTTAATTGATGTTTTAGGTTCTAGAATACTCGTTGGTGGATCGACATTGAAAATTGATCAAGTGTGTAACGAAAAATCCAAAAAATAGTGAACGGCGTAAAGCCGAAAAGCATTCTATCGACGTCACACAACTGTGTGCCAGGCCATGTGGTTGGCCGTGTGACCCACACGAAAGTATGTGCCCATTTTCTAAAAACTTCTACCTAGGCTTGTTTGACTTTGAAATTCATAATTAGACCTTCCATAGGGTCCGTTTGGCTTAATAAGATTTGAAATATGACATTTATTGATATGTTCCTATACGTGAAATAGGTAACATATGTAAAAAAAAAAATACATGTATGATTTGTGTTCTGTTAATCCTGAAAGCATGATTACCTGTGAAAAGCATGCATGACATCTGTTTATGGACTATACGTGTTAGTTTATTTATGCATGTGCATTGGGGTGAGTTTGATATATATTGGAGGAAATGTATTCTAACAGTATTACTGCAATTTTGGCGGTTAAACCATAATATCTGTTTGGCAGCTCAGTTGCACCTTTATGAGTGGCATACCACCCTGACCCGGTGAGATTAAATGGAAGGACTCTTGTAATCGTGATTGGTGTGACTTATTGGATAGAGTTGGCATGTAGAGGATGGGGGTAGGATCTGTGATTGAATCTATATCGAAAATCTGAATATACATTTGTTTCTATTTCTGAATATGTATCTATATCCGATTATGAAATACATCTGATTCTGTAATATGAGATAATGAGTGAATTTGGAATAAGGTTTTTTTTTAGTGTTTAATTGATTTGTGTATTGTTAGGAGGAATTGGTGAGACACATGACATCTTTCCGGAGATTTAGGAAGATTATTTGGTACTGTTGCTGTGGTTTTAGGTAAGTAAGCGAGTTTCGTAAGGCTGATTTTTTGGTTTGCTAACACTTTATATTGGCGGTTGAAGCCTATTTAGTGACTTTAACTTTGTGAATCGTTGTTAAAAGGTTGGTTTTAATTGATGTTTCAGGTTCTAGAATACTTGTTGGTGAATCGACATCGAAAATTAATCAGGCGTGTAACAAAAAACCCCAAAAACAACGAATGACGTAAAGCCAAAAAGTATTCTATTGATGTCACACGATCGTGTGTCAGGCCGTGTGGCAGATTGTGTGGGTCACAGGACTGTGTGGTAAGTTGTGTGGCAAACCGTATAGGTTACATGTCCGTGTGGTAGGTCGTATGGCAGGTTATGTAGGTCACACAACCATGTGGTTGGCCTTGTAGGTTACACGATTGTGTGATAGGCCGTGTGGCAGATTGTATGGGTCACAGGACTGTGTGGTAAGTTGTGTGGCAAACCGTATAGGTTACATGTCCGTGTGGTAGGTCGTATGGCAGGTTATGTAGGTCACACAACCATGTGGTTGGCCTTGTAGGTTACACGATTGTGTGATAGGCCGTGTGTGTGAATCTGAATATGCATTTGTTTCTGAATCTGAATATGTATCTGTATCCGATTATGAAATACATTTTATTCTGTATATGAGAATATGTTTGAATCTGAATCTGAAAGTGTATCTGTTTATTTATGTATATCTAATTTGTTGCTTGGGATGTGTTACGCACTGGGCTTATAGCTCACCCGTTTGTTTAATACATTTCAAGTAACCTTCAGACTTAGGACCGAACGGCGTGCGGGAGCTCGGATTGATTTCTCACCTAAGTTGGTTTGATTATTTTTAATTAATTAAGTTTTCTGGAATTTTGATTTTTGAACTAAGTTTTCGTATTTGGTTTGTTTTTGGGTTTTTGTTTTGATCGTTGGTTTTTTTTGGTATTTTAACATGAAACTTTAAAATCATACGAGTTACCAAATTTAGAATCTGGTTTCTAAAATTAAAAATCTGAAATTTTCGTTGCGAAACTAAATAAGTCATTAAGTGATTTCATTGTAAGATAAGTGTCTCGAATATAAGATTTGACTAAAATATGTAAGAGTTTTTGCCACACCTATGCTTTCGAAACACACATTGAAAACAAAAGTTTTTACTTAAACGATATCAAACTAAGAGTTTTATGTGAAATAAATAAATTTTGTGCGCAATTTCGAAAATAACATGCAAGTAATTTGCCAAAAATTAATATCTTTAAATTATGTGATTACTAAAGTTAGAGAGCAATTTTTAAAAGTTTCTGTTATTTTATAAGTAAATGTTTAAGAGATTGTGTTGTGAAATATATAGATGTTGTTAAACTTGTGATTTTCTTGAAACTTGTATAAAGTTATAGCTAAATTAAGATTTTAAATCATATGATTTCTAAGCTAGATTTTAAATTAATTTTCATTCAGGTTGATGTAACTTTTCTAAATTCAGCCATAACATTTAGGCTGAGTTTAGGGTATTAGTATGATTTAGGGGTTAAGAGAAATAAGTGGGGACTTTTTGGCCAAAGACAAACAGTATTTTCCCGATTGTCTAATATTAGGGTTTAGGGAAATGGGTATTGATTTAGAAACATGTTCAGTTTGAGTTAAGACATCATATTGTTTGCATGGATGATCGTAGTGAAGCAAAAATGATATCACTGCTTTATGTTTACTGCCTGAACCATCAAGAGCCACTTGGGGATTTTTCATTTCTTGGTAAGTCACGCAGGAGGATTCTGTGATGGTTAATAAAATTTTTTAATTTATTAATTACTCTATGGTATATTCTATAAATTTTTAAACTTGATAGAAAAGTAAACAAAATAGATTAATTATTGTTTAAAAAACAAAAGACCTCGACATCAATAAGCATCAAAATGCAAATGCAATAAAATAGCATATTGTCAAAATAAAAAACAATATTCCCCACTCAAAATATAATTTATGACCTGATTGTGTGAACGAATTTTAACTTTTATGTACAGAAAATTTTGGCAAGATAGTGACTTAATTAGGTGCTTATATACATATAAGCAAAATATTGTTATTTATTAAAATTCAATTCAAAACCACTTGTAATAGTTTTCTTTCTCAAATTATTATTTTATTAAACAATCTTACGACTTGTATAATGGAGTTTAGCGTAGTCAATCAATTTGCAAGCATATGACTAATTTGACCCAAAAATTTATGTAATTTTATGCCTATGTAATGTACACTAATTTTCCAGTATATATTTTAGTCTGCCAATAAATGATTATACTATTCATTTACTGTTATTTCTTAATTTACTTAATTTATTGTTTTAAATATTGAACATTTTATAATTTATTTATTCATTTATGAAAAATAATATTAATAGACACTAGGTCGGAGCAGTCTAGATGAATTGCGTGGTTAATTGACTTTCAAAAAGAAATGAAAATTTTCTTTCTTGTAGAAGCTCAAATTGCCGGGCCCGATTATATCAAAACCCAATCAAACCTCTAAATCCACTAAAACCCTTAACCCATGACCCATTTATATCTACCCAAACCCATTACAAAACCCAAATATTAAAACCCAATTCAAAAGCCCATTAAGCCCTCCCAAAAAAAAACCTAACCTAAAAAAAAAAGAAAAACCTAACCCCCCCCAAAAAAACCAAGAAACCCTAGCCACCTAGCCACTTTCCCACTTGCCCCATTTTTCCTCCCATTTTTGATATCCATTGTCTACCACCACCACCTACAAAATAGAAAAAGAAATAATAGAAAATCATATAAAAAATGGCTATAAAAAGCCATTCAAAAATCATGTAAAAAAAAAGAAAGGAGGAGGATTTTTACAAAGATTGAAAAAAAAAACACAAAAATCTCTTCAAATTTTGAACACAAAAGAAACATCAATAAAAAGGTTGCATCTTTTTCTTTTTTCCTCTTCTTCGAATCTTTTTTCTTTTTCTTTGTGTTGTTTTTTCTTTCTTTATATATACATATATTGTTAAAAAATTTTACCTTTTCCGCCACTGTGTGTGTGGTCATGATATTTGACGACGAGGCGACGACCGACGATCAACCGTGACCGCCCCTTGGCCGGATTTCCTTTCCCCCTCCCTCTCTCTTCTTTCCCCTTCTTTTTTAGGTATTTTATAAATATTATGTATATATTTTTAATGCCATTAGTTATATATTTCTTATGTATATATTCTTAAATACTATTATATACATATATATATATATATATTAAATACCATATTGTGTATATATTATTATTACAAATTATTACTATTGCTAGTATTATTATAACTATTATTATATTAGTATATATTTTATGTACATATGTATATATATATTTGTACATATCATTATTTTATATTATTATTGTAAATTTTTATGTATATATTTTTATATATCGTTTCCTAATATTTTCTTTTATTGTAGATATTATTATTATTATTATTACATACTTTTATTATATGCATATATATATATATATATGTAGTTTTATGTACATGTTATTATTTTATATTATTATTACCAAATATATCATTTTTCCTATTTTATTATTAGCACATGATTTGTTTTATTTTGTAAATATCATTATTATTGTTATTCTAATATTCTAGTATTCTATGTTAATATTTTTCATTAATGATATCATTTTTTTTTTCGTCCTTTATCTATTTTTAATTTCTCACTTTAGGAATATTTTTCTCATGTTTTAATTAATTTCAAAAATAAGGCAATGTACCGATTTAATATTAAGCCATCGATTTCATCGCTATCTTGGGTGAAATTCATTAAACTTGTGTTAAAAAACGAGACACCCTTTCTAAAAAAATCAAAACTAAAATTCTCATTTTTCAATCGGATCACGATTAAATATTATATTAAACTCGTATTTTTGAAAATCAAGTCAACAAATGTTTATGAGATACCAATTTTGGGCGTCGCGAGGTGCTAATACCTTCCTCGCAGAATCGACTCGAACCCCAATTTTTCTCTCGACTTTCACGAGACCTAAATTGCCTTCTTTTTGTTTTAAAATAATTTTATTAGGTGTCCGATCACACCTATAAAAAGGATCGGTGGCGACTCCTTTGTTAATAAAATCGAAAGTTGGTTTTCAAATGTTTAATAAATCGCCACAATTAGCGACCAAGCGAAACTAAATTTTTTTACGTCACACAATTGGCGACTCCATCGGGACGCTTTTGAGAGTCGAGTCGAATTAAACTCGCGTTGTCAAAATTTTCAAAGTTCCTTGTTCAAATTAACATTTAGTCGTGATCCTCAAATTTTTTGTTTTAAAAAAAATCATGCATTTGCATCGTGTTGTATATATTCTAACTTGTTTTATCCGGTTGTTTTTCAGCTTTAAATTTTTGTGATTTTAGTTTTGGTTTAGTTTTTTAAATAAAACGTAAAGGTTTGCAAGTTTCTCCCCACACACCATGCACGTGCATTTTTGTTGCATAACATGAGCTCTATACCCGGGCTCCGTCCCTGTTAAGTGAAAGTAAACGCTACGCCTTCGTGAGTTAACTCGTTCCTCCGCACAGGCTAGTGAATACTTTCAGGTTACATATGACTTATGCTTTCGTGAGTTAACTTGTCCCTCCGCATAGGCATAAGTAAATGTAATCCCTCGAATTGATCTCGTAAGCCTATGATGGGCCATGACCGAGGCTCTGTACTAATCTTAGTAGATGACAGTGCAGACAATTCGAGTACCCATCTAGAACCAAAACCGCATATAGTGAACCATACGAGCCATCCAACTAGAGCCATGCCGAACCTCCGCTCGTTTAGTAGTCACCGAAATAAGTACACGGGAAAAGCACATCTTACCTTCTATTTGTTTTACATTTGTGCTTTCTAAGCAAGGGAATCGAGTCCACTGGACCAAGTAGCTTAATTTGTTAGATTTTCCACAGTTTTTCTCTGTTTATATGTGTTGCGCTAACCAAGGTCATTTGTCTGTATTTCTATTTTTCATCATGCATCGAAGGCATCTTGTTAGGAACGTGTTGATTAGAGATTGGTCGCCAAAAATGGGTTTCTAATGGAGGAGTCAATTATACGAGTGACCGAAACGTTGTGTAATAGACTCCTTTGATTAAGGAAATGCCTAAATAGGGGCTATCTTGAAATTAACACCAAATTTTTGCATATTCATTCATGACTGACATTCATGCATTCATTCATGCATCCATTCATTCATTGCATATCCCATACTGTCACGAGGTTAAAACGCACAATTCTCGGTTGCAATACCATAAGATCGGAACCACGCTCATTCAGATAGAACGCTACCGACAAACTAGAGTAATGGAGGCCGAATTCAATGAAAGGATTGAAAGGATGGAGAGAATTCAAAAGGAATTACAAGAGCAGTTGGCTAGGTCACAGCAAGAGACGAGAGACTTAATGGTGAGATCACGAGAAGAATCGCTCGAACAGAATGATCAAATGGCCAAGATGATGGAGACGATGACAACTTTGGTCAAAAGAAAAGGACCCGTGCAGAACCCCGATGTTATGGAACCTCAGTCAAGAATTCACCACGATCAGGATCCACTCTATCCCCGGGGATTCACTCCACCACCCGCATTATACAACACAAAGAGGGTATACTCAAGGGGAACTCACAGTCTTGGAACAACGACCTATGCCACCTGCTCCACCCACTAATTTGGGGCAAGGAATATTCGTGTCAAACCCAGGGGCAAGCCCTGCTGATCCATTAGTTCCAGATCTGGACGACCCAGCAGAGGTAGCCAAGTTGAAATTGGATAATCATGATGCAAAATATAGAAGTCTAGAGGAAAGACTCAAAGCAATAGAAGGCACTGAAGTCTTCTCCGCACTAGGTGCCAAGGAACTCAGTTTGGTACCTGATCTAATTTTGCCTCCGAAGTTCAAAGTGCCTGATTTTGAGAAGTATCTTGGGACAAGGTGCCCAAAAGCACATCTCATTATGTTTTGTCGAAAAATGACCGGTTATGTCAATGAGGATAAACTACTCATACATTGCTTTCAAGATAGTCTAACAGGGTCAGCTCTTCGGTGGTACAATCAACTTAGTAGAGAAAAGATTCGATCCTGGAAGGACTTGGCGTCAGCATTTTGCGAGCAGTACAAGCATGTATCAGATATGGTGCCAGACCGGATGACCTTGAAAATGATGGAAAAAAAGCCATCAGAGACTTTTAGACAGTATGCGCAGAGATAGAGAGACGTCTCAGCTCAAGTGGAACCCCCACTAACAAAAACAGAGATAACCGTTCTCTTTATCAATACTTTAAAGGCACCGTTTTATGACAAATTAGTGGGAAGTGTCACGAAGGATTTCACGGATATTGTAATATCCGGTGAACTCATAGAGAATGCCGTCAAGAGCGGTAGAATGGAAGGATCAGAAGGCTCAAGAAAAGCAGCACCCGTAAGGAAGAAAGAGCCAGAAGCCCACATGGTGGGAACTGGGAGTCGTTACATTCCCAATTCGTATCCTAACCAACCCCGACCTTGAAATTACCCACCCCCGAATTTCCATTATCCTCCTCAAACCCCTTACTACCAAACACCGCCTCTTTACTCTTCCTACCCTGTATACGCCACGAATAACCAAAGACCCGTCACCACATTCCCACAAAACACGGTACCCGCTCAAAGCCAGCCCAGAAATGAACCAAGACCAGCAAGGCCCAATTCCGAGAGACATCAATTCAACCCTATTCTTGTGTCGTACGGGGAACTGTACCCAAAACTTCTGGAGAAGCAATTAATATCTCCCCATTACATGGCACCCCTTAAACCTCCATACCCGAAATGGTACGATCCAAATGCTAGTTGTGCATACCATGCCGGGAACCAGGGGCACTCTACGAAAAACTGCCTGGCCTTCAAAAGGAGAGTTCAAGGACTTATCGATGCGGGTATTCTGCGATTTGATGGCACTGGCGGTACATCCGGGAACCCATTCCCAAACCACGCCAAAAGGAATGTGAGCGCAGTAGGAGAGGAGGACAAACGACAAAGTAGAAGACGGGTTTCTAAAATAAGAACACCTCTGCAGAAAATCTGGGAGGTACTAGTTGAAAAGGGTTCGCTTTGTCATCTTAACAGAGTATTCGAGGGAAGGAATACAAAAGATCCAAGTTTTTGCCAATTCCATAGTATTGAGGGGCACGACATTCAATCCTGCAAAGAGTTCAGGAGATTACTGCAAAATATGATGGACAATAAGGAGATTGAGATTTTTTATAAAGGCGAAGAGGCCAATGAGAAAGAAGTATGTACCTCCGACAATCAATCATCAAGTTGTCCATATAGCGCTGACCGACCGTTAATAATTTATTATGACGCGAAGAAGGAACCAGTGAAACCAAAAGTGATAATCGAGGTACCATCTCCTTTCCCCAATAAGGACAATAAAGCAGTACCATGGAAATATGACGTTAATATCGTCACACCTGAGGATGAAAAACCCAAAGCCATGACTGGAAGCGTTGAGGAAGTAGATCATTTCACTCGTAGCGGAAGATGTTATTCAAAAGAGGTCAAATCAGTAAAGAACAGTGACTTGAAACAGAAAAGAAAAGCACCGATGCATGTGACTGAAGATGAGTATGAAACTGTGCCTGAACAAGAAGCTAAAAAGCCTGTGGACGAGGAAGAAGCACAGAAATTTTTAAAATTTATCAAGCACAGTGAGTACAACGTGGTAGAACAATTGAGTAAACAGCCAGCGCGAATCTCAGTATTATCTTTGCTGTTGAATTCAGAACCACACTAGAACGCTCTGCTGAAAGTGTTAAATCAAGCTTATGTGGCAAACAATGTATCCGTTGAAAAACTGGATAGGTTGGTGAACAACTTGAATGCGGATAATTTTATTTCTTTTAATGATGATGAAATACCACTCAATGGTAGAGGCTCAGTGAAAGCATTGCATATCACAACCCGTTGTAAGGGCTATATAATACCGAATGTGCTCATCGACAATGGATCGGCACTCAATGTCATGCCTTTAGCCACACTTTCCAGGATTCCGATAGATTTGTCCTATCTAAAGCCTTGCCATTCTACAGTAAGGGCATTCGATGGAACAAGACGAGAAGTTATGGGAAATTGAGATCCCTTTAGAAGTGGGTCCCTACATATACGATGTTGAGTTTCAAGTCATGGACATTACACCATCATACAATTGTCTCTTGGGAAGACCTTGGATTCATTCTGCTGGAGCGATCCCATCATACCTTCATCAAAAGGTGAAATTCATCATGGATGGCTGTTTGGTCACTGTCGAGGAAGAAGAAGACATTGTAGCATCTATTTCTGCCGACGCACCATATATTGAAGTGAGTAAAGATGCTATGGAATGTTCCTTCCGATCTCTTGAATTTGTCAATGCCACATTTGTCACTGAGGGAAACAGAATTCCCGAGCCAAAACTGTCGAGAAATACCAAGATGGGTGTCAAGTTGACTGTAGGAAAGGGAGCCCGAGCAAAGAAAGGTTTGGGAAGGTACCTGCAAGGAATAGTCAGGGCCCTAAAGCCAGTACACCATAAGGCCCGATACGGTTTGGGGTTCCAACCGGACATGCGTCAAAGAAGAAAACAGTGGAAGAAGGATCAGGAGGGAAGGATCGCGAGAACTTTGAGCCGAGAAATAGAATGGGAGCCCATAACGTACCCTCCTTTGTCAAAAACATTTACATCTACAGGAATGATATACCCCAGACAGAATAATATACAAAGCACGCTGCTATTAATTGAAAGGGGTCTTCAGAATGTCAGTATAAATGTCATTGACAAAGAAGCTAACGCAAGTAAAGACGTCTTAAGGATACGCCCTTGTCCCCTGGGTTTCAAGTTAAACAATTGGACTGCCGAGGATCTTCTTGTAGTTTATAAATCTTCAGAGTAATGCTCAAACGTTAACATTCTGTTATGTCCTTAGATATAATAGAATGCTTTTGTAAGAGCCTGCATTCGCTCTTTATCATTCAAATGAATATCAATGAAGATGCATTTCTTCATAATCTTTCACATTATCACTAATTTCATATTCATTTTCTCATGTCATAGCCAATCTTTACATTTGCCTCATCCCATGCCATAACATTTCGTTTGTTAGTTTCAATAGTTGGATGCTCCTCTATAGTTCCCTTTTCCATTCAACTTTTAAGTGCTCGGATATCAACAGCATGAACAAACCCGTTACGAGTCCTGAAATCGATTTTGAGAAGGCTGTTTGTTTAGGAGAATTTGAAGCCGAAGAAAACGCTGAAGACTATGTCTCGTCTCCTGATTTGCTAAGAATGGTGGAACAAGAGGATGGACAGATTTTGCCTCATCAAGAATCTGTTGAAACAATAAATCTGGGAACCAAGAAAGGAGGCAAGAAGTGAAGATTGGGACTTCTATTTCGGGGGCACAGGGCATAATTTGATTGCTTTGTTCGCGAATACAAAGATGTATTCGCATGGTCATATCAGGACATGCCAGGATTGGATGAAGATGTAGCGGTCCATAAGCTCCCATTAAAGCCAGAATGCAAGCCTATTCAACAAAAGCTAAGACGGATGAGGCCTGAGATGTTGTTGAAGATAAAAGAAGAAGTCAAGAAGCAATTTGATGCTGGCTTCCTACAAGCCTCCAAATATCCAGAATGGGTGGCTAACATAGTTCCGGTACCAAAGAAAGACGAAAAAGTACGAATGTGCATGGATTATCGTGACCTGAATCGAGCAAGTCTTAAAGATAATTTTCCCTTACCACACATTGATACGTTGGTGGATAACACGGTAAAACATTCATTGTTTTCCTTCATGGATGGATTCTCGGGGTACAATCAGATCAAAATAGCCCCGGAAGATATGGAGAAAACTACCTTCATAACGATGTGGGGAACATTCTGCTACAAGGTGATGCCTTTTGGGTTAAAGAATGTAGGGGCAACATATCAGAGGGCTATGGTGACGTTATTCCATGATATGATGCATAAAGAAATAGAGGTCTATGTCGACGATATGATTGCTAAATCCCGAGGGGAAGAAGAGCATGTAGTGAACCTGAAGAAGTTGTTTGACAGACTGAGAAAGTTCCAGCTAAAGCTCAATCCGGCCAAATGTACGTTTGGAGCTACCTCGGGGAAGTTGCTAGGCTTCATTGTCAGTGAAAGAGGTATTGAGGTTGATCTAGATAAAGTAAAAGCCATTCAAGAGTTACCACCTCCACGCACGCAAAAGGAAGTTAGAGGATTTTTAGAGAGATTAAACTGCATCTCCCAATTCATCGCTCAACTTACCAACCAATGCGACCCAATCTTTCGGCTTCTTCGAAAACATAACCTTGGAGAATGGAATGAGGAATGCCAGGTGGCCTTTGATAAAATAAAGCAATATTTGTCTAGTCTTCCAATGCTAGTACCACCAACTCCGGAAAGGCCATTGATATTGTATTTAACTGTGTTTGAAAATTCAATGGGTTGCGTATTGGGGCAACACAACGAGTCAGGAAAGAAAGAAAAGGTGATCTACTACCTCAGTAAAAAATTCACTGAATATGAGGCGAAATATTCGTCCATTGAGAAATATTGTTGCGCTCTGGTTTGGGTAGCTCAGAGACTCAGACAATATATGTTGTACCACACGACATGGCTAATTTCAAAGCTGGACCCAATAAAATACATAATGGAATCGCCGGCACTATCAGGAAGAATGGCACGATGGCAGATCCTCCTTTCGGAATATAACATTGCCTATTTAAGTCAGAAGTCGATAAAAGGGAGCGCAATAGCTGATTTCTTAGCAACTCGAACGACAAAGGAATATGAGCCTTTAAGATTCGATTTCCCAGACGAAGACTTAATGTGCATCACAGAAATAGAGTCCGAGTCATCAAAAGAGAAGTCATGGAAGATGTGCTTTGATGGTGCGTCAAATGCTTTAGGGCATGGAATTGGAGCAATCCTGGTATCACCAGACGGGAGTCATTATCCATTCACTACAAGACTGAACTTCTTCTATACCAATAATATCGCAGAATATGAGGCTTGTATCATGGGGCTTCGTGCAGCTATCGAATGAAACATCGAGATCTTGGAGGTGTACGGGGACTCAGCCCTAGTGATTTACCAAATCCGTGGAGAGTGGGATGTGAGGGACTCAAAATTGATTAAGTACAGCGGTTTAGTGGCTGGATTGATCAAGGAATTCAAAGAAATAACTTTTCATTACTTCCCACGAGAAGAGAATCAACTGGCTGATGCCCTGGCCACTTTGGCTTCAATGTTCAAAGCAAGTAAAGAAGTAAAAATAATGCCCCTCAAAATGAGCATATACGAGGTCCCTGCATACTGTTGTAGCATTGAGAAAGAGGCAGGCAGACGGTTATGGTTCCATGACATCTTAGAATATATCAAGAATCAAAACTATCCTGAACAAGCGAATGAGAACGACAAAAGAACAATCAGAAGAATGGCAATGGATTTGTTTTTATGGGATATCTCAGATAAAGAGGAAAGGATCAAGTACTTTTGAGATGCGTGGATGATGTCGAAGCCAAAAGATACTTGAAGATGTCCATGAAGGAATCATGGGACACATGCCAATGGTTTCAGTATGGCCAGAAAGATTATGAGACTCGGTTACTACTGGTTGACAATGGAAACCGATCGTATTAGTTTTGCCGAAAATGCCACAAATGTCAAATCTATGGCGATAAAATTCATGTAGCCCTTCGCCCCTTCACGCCATGACTTCTCCGTGGCCTTTTTCTATGTGGGGCATGGATGTTATAGGCCAATTTCTCCAAAAGCATCAAATGGACATTGATTCATTTTGTGGTTATCGATTACTTCACAAAATGGATAGAAGCCGCTTGCTTGCCAATGTGACGAGGATCTGCAGTTTGTAAGTTTTTGAAAAAGAAATCATTTGCGGTATGGTTTGCTCGAAAGAATCATTTCAGATAATGCCATGAATCGAACAATAAAATGATGAAAGAAGAAAAGAGCGGCCCAAATAAAGCATCATAATTCCTCGCCTATCGCCCAAAGATGAACGGGCTATTGAAGCAGCTAACAAGAACATTAAGAGGATCATTGGGAAAATGACTGAGACATATAAAGATTGGCACGAGAAACTTCCATTTGCTCTGTTGCATATCGCACATCGATGCGAACATCTACGGGAGCAACTCCTTTCTCTCTAGTCTATGGAATGGAAGCTGTGCTACCTATCGAGGTTAAGATCCCTTCTCTGCGAGTATTGATGGAATCAAAGTTAGAAGAAGCAGAATGGGTTCGAGCTCGATATGATCAGTTGAACCTCATTGAAGAAAAATGTCTAAGGGCAATTTGTCACGGGCAAATGTACCAAAAGAGAATGATCGCAACCCATGACAAGAAGGTACGACCAAGAGAATTCCATTAAGGAGAACTCGTGCTGAGAAAGATTCTCCCAATACAAAAAGACCTGCGAGGAAAATGGGCACCAAATTGGGAAGGACCATACGTTGTAAAAAAGGCATTCTCAGGCGGAGCTTTGATCCTTACCGAGATGGATGGGAAGGAGCTACCGAATCCAGTGAACTCAGATGCAGTGAAAAAATATTATGCTTGAGATGAAAACCCGAAAAGGGCATCTAAAAAAAAAAAAGGGATCAGAGCGAAAACCCGAAAAGGGCGCTTTGGTTAAACATAAAAGATTAGGATGAAATCCCGAGAGGGCGTCCTACTGAAACAAACCTGGCGGTCGAACGATAGGTCAAGCAAGAAGGCTACAAGATTCAAGCATTTCGAAAGCTCAAATCTTCTACGCAAGAAGCGCTCGAAAAGATTTTTGATTGAGGAACGAGGAAGAGTTCATGTGTTGAATATCTAGAGCACTTGTATCCGTTGAATACGATCATTTCTTTCTTTTTGACATTTTTTGCTCTCATTGTTTAACTTGCTTTGTTTGCCACATTTGAAATAGATGAATATGAAATATCATTTTTGTCCCTATCTGACCTTTTTCATGCATCTCATTATTTACATGATAAATGGTGAAATGACATACTCTAAACAAAAGAAATGTTAAGCATTACCTGGATGAAAATTTGATAAGCACAAGAGTCTCAAAGTAAGAACAAAGTTCAATCGGGGGCAAAAGAGTGATATCTGAGAAACGTCGAAGCTTGAAGACAGGTATAAGGCTTGAAGAGAAAGTCGAGAATTAAAGAAATGAACACAGATCCTCAGCAATCGTGGCTAAATGGATATCCGACAAACATGCTTAAGGAGCACTGCATAATCATGTAAGCATAAAAGCATTTAAGACAAACATGTGAATATCATGATAACATCATACATGGCATATACAGGTACTCCAGCAGAGCAAGAAATCTTGAATGAGAGTCGACCGAATCAAAGGAAAAGATACCGAGTTCTACCAAAGGATGTGTTTTGGTATTTTGATGTTTTAATTCATGCTTTTCAAGGAAATCAACTCATATTGTAAGAGATGAGTTGAGCCTCAAGACACGTTGAGGTATTTTTAATTTTGTTTTCAAAATCAACTCATATTATGAGAAGTGAGTTGAGCCTCGGGCACGCCGAGGTATTTTAGTTGACTCATATTGCGAGAGGTGAGTTAAGCCTTTTAATTTTGTTTTCAAAATCAACTCATATTGCTAGAGGTGAGTTGAGCCTCGGGCACGCTTGAGGTATTTTCAATTTTGTATTTTAATTTCAATTTATATTGCGAGAGGTGAGTTGAGCCTCAGTCACGCCGAGGTATTTTCAATTTGCTTTCAATTTACGTTGTTCAAGAATCGACTTATATTTGAGAGGTGGGTTGAACCTTTAATTTCTACTTTTTCAAAATCACTCATATTGCAGAGGTGAGTTGAGCCTCGTGTCACGCCGAGGTATTTTCAATTTCTGCTTTCAATTTACGTTGTTCAAGAATCAACTCATATTGCGAGAAGTGGGTTGAACCTTTTAATTTTTACTTTTTCAAAATCAGCTCATATTGCGAAAGGTGAGTTGAGCCTCAGGACACGCTGAGGTAATTTCAATTTCTGTTTTCAAAATCAACTCATATTGCGAGAAGTGAGTTGAGCCTCGGGGCAAGCTGAGGTACTTTTAGTTTTAAATTGACTCATGTTGCGAGAGGTGAGTTAAGCCTTTTAATTTCTATTTTTCAAAAAAATCAACTCATATTGCGAGAGGTGAGTTGAGCCTCGGGACACGCTGAGGTAATTTCAATTTGCTTTCAAAATCAACTCATATTGAGAAGTGAGTTGAGCCTCGGGGCAAGCTGAGGTACTTTTAGTTTTAAATTGACTCATGTTGCGAGAGGTGAGTTAAGCCTTTTAATTTCTATTTTTCAAAAAAATCAACTCATATTGCGAGAGGTGAGTTGAGCCTCGGGACACGCTGAGGTAATTTCAATTTCTGTTTTCAAAAATCAACTCATATTGCGAGAGGTGAGTTGAGCCTCGGGTCACACGCTGAGGTGTTTTCAACTTCTGTTTTTCAAAAAAATCAACTCATATTGCGAAAGGTGAGTTGAGCCTCAAGACACGCTGAGGTAATTTCAATTTCTGTTGTCAAAAAAATCAACTCATATTGCGAGAAATGAGTTGAGCCTCAAGACATGCTGAGGTATTTTCAATTTCAGTTTTTCAAAAAAATCAATTCATATTGTGAGAAATGAGTTGAGCCTCAAGACATGCTGAGATATTTTCAATTTCTGTTTTTCAAAAAAAAATCAACTCATATTGCGAGAGGTGAGTTGAGCCTCAGGACACGCTGAGGTAATTTCAATTTCTGTTGTCAAAAAAATCAACTCGTATTGCGAGTGGCGAGTTGAGCCTCAGGTCACACGTCAAGGTATTTTCAATTTCCGTTTTTCAATTTCTGCCTTTCAAAAAAAAAAATCGACTCATATTGCGAGAGGTGAGTTGAGCCTTGGATCACGCGCTGAGCTATTTTTAATTTCTGTCTTTCAAAAAAATCAACTCATATTGCGAGAGGTGAGTTGAGCCTCAGATCACACGCCGAGGTATTTTCAATTTTCGTTTTTCAATTTCTGCCTTTCAAAAAAATCGACTCATATTGCGAGAGGTGAGTTGAGCCTTGGCTCACGCGCTGAGCTATTTTCAATTTCTGTTTTTAATGTCTGTTTTTAGAGAGTCAATTCATATTGCGAAAAATGAGTTGAGCTCAGGATCACATGCCGAGCAGAGAATAAAGATTGAAGCTGATTGAAGACGTCAGATTCTGTCTCCTTAAAGTTGCAGTGGAGTTGATCGAGGCATCGATCTTGCCTTTCAAGTCGCAGAAGAAAAGACCACAAACCTTATCTCACTCAAGCGATAGAAGAGAAGATTGAAGTTGTAGATCTCACCTTTCTGAAGTTACAGTAAAATAGATCGAACCTATAAATTTCATATCCTTGAAGTTACATTGGAATAGATTGAAGCTACAAGGCGTATATCATAAGATGCAGTGGAGTGAACCAAAGCTACAAGATGCGGTGGACTGAAAAGGGACTAACTAAACAAGAAGAGTTCTAAAATAAGTCAAGACCTAGCAAGACCGGGCAAACTTGGTCTTCCTTGAAAGTCTTTGCTCTATTCTTGTTGCACGACAATGAGCAAAGAGGGGCAGCTGTAGAAGCCCAAATTGCCCGGGCCCGATTTCATCAAAACCCAACCAAACCTCTAAACCCATTAAAACCCTTAACCCATGACCCATTTACATCTACCCAAACCCATTACAAAACCCAAATATTAAATCCAATTCAAAAGCCCATTAAGCCCCCCCAAAAAAACCTAACCAAAAAAAAAAAAAAGAAAAAGAAAAACCTAACCCAAAAAAAAAAAGAAAAAAGAAAAACCTAACCAAAAAAATAAAAATAAAAAAACCTAGCCACCTAATCACTTTCCCACTTGCCCCATTTTTCCTCCCATTGTCTACCACCACAACCTACAAAATAGAAAAAAAAAATAATAGAAAATCATGTAAAAGATGGCTATAAAAAGCCATTCAAAAATCATGTAAAAAAGGGGGGGGATTTTACAAAGATTGAAAAAAAAAACACAAAAATCTCTTCAAATTTTGAACACAAAAGAAACATCAATAAAAAGGTTGCATCTTTTTCTTTTTTCCTCTTCTTCGAATCTTTTTTTCTTTTTTGTGTTGTTTTTTTTCTTTCTTTATATATACATATATTGTTAAAAAATTTTACCTTTTCCGCCACCGCCACGGTGACCGCCCCTTGACCGGATTTCCTTTCCCCTCCCTTCTCTTCTTTCCCTTCTTTTTTAGGTATTTTATATATATTATGTATATATTTTTTATGCCATTAGTTATATATTTCTTATGTATATATTCTTAAATACTATTATATACATATATATATATATATTTTAAATACCATATTGTGTATATATTATTATTACAAATTATTACTATTGCTAGTATTATTATAACTATTATTATATTAGTGTATATTTTATGTATATATATATATATATATATATATATTTTGCACATATCATTATTTTATATTATTGTTGTAAATTTTTATGTATATATTTTTTATGTACGTTTCTTAATATTTTCTTTTATTGTAGATATTATTATTATTATTATTATTATTATTATTACATACTTTTATTATATGCATATATATATATGTATTTTTATGTACATATTATTATTTTATATTATTATTACCAAATATATCATTTTTCCTATTTTATTATTAGTACATGATTTGTTTTTATTTTGTAAATATCATTATTATTGTTATTCTAATATTCTAGTATTCCATGTTAATATTTTTCATTAATGATATCATTTTTTTTGCGTCCTTTATCTATTTTTAATTTCTCACTTTAGGAATATTTTTTCTCATGTTTTAATTAATTTCAAAAATAAGGCAATGTACCGATTTAATATTAAGCCATCGATTTCATTGCTATGTTGGGTGAAATTCGTCGGCTTGTGTTAAAAAACGGGACACCCTTTCTAAAAAAAAAATCGAAAATTCAATCGGATCACGATTAAATATTATATTGAACTCGTATTTTGAAAATCAAGTCAACACATGTTTATGAGATACCAATTTTGGGCGTCGCGAGGTGCTAATACCTTCCTCACAGAATCGACTCGAACCCCAAATTTTCTCTGGACTTTCACGTAGACCTAAATTTGGCCTTCCTTTTGTTTTAAAATAATTTTATTAGGTGTCCGATCACACCTATAAAAAAGGATCGGTGGCGACTCCCTTTGCTAATAAAATCGAAAGTTGGTTTTCAAATTTTTAATAAATTGATCAAGCAAAACTAAAATTTTTTTTACGTCGCTACAATATATATATGTATTTTATGTACATATTATTATTTTATATTATTATTACCAAATATATCATTTTTCCTATTTTATAATTAGTACATGATTTGTTTTTATTTTGTAAATATCATTATTATTGTCATTCTAATATTCTAGTATTCCATGTTAATATTTTTCATTAATTATATCATTTTTTCGTCCTTTATCTATTTTAATTTCTCACTATAGGAATATTTTTCTCATGTTTTAATTAATTTCAAAAATAAGGCAATGTACCGATTTAATATTAAGCCATCGATTTCATCGCTATGTTGGGTGAAATTCATCGGCTTGTGTTAAAAAACGGGACACCCTTTCTAAAAAAAAAATCGAAAATTCAATCGGATCACGATTAAATATTATATTGAACTCGTATTTTTGAAAATCAAGTCAACACATGTTTATGAGATACCAATTTTGGGCGTCGCGAGGGTGCTAATACCTTCCTCACAGAATCGACTCGAACCCCAAATTTTCTCTGGACTTTCACATAGACCTAAATTTGGCCTTCCTTTTGTTTTAAAATAATTTTATTAGGTGTCCGATCACACCTATAAAAAAGGATCGGTGGCGACTCTCTTTGCTAATAAAATCGAAAGTTGGTTTTCAAATGTTTAATAAATCGCCACAATTAGCGACCAAGCAAAACAAAAATTTTTTTTTACGCCGCTACATTTCTCTCCACTAAAACTCCAAAAATCCTTTTACTTTTTTCTTTCAATATAAGATAGATGATAAATCTTTACAGATTTTCAAAGTTCAATCCATTAATATTTAAAAATTAGGATTTTAGTTTTATTTGTAATAAAATAACATTTTATGCGTTTTATCAATCAAATGATTTTCAGATATTTTATTTATACCATATTTTTAACATCTTAATTGATTAAAAAAATTTAAAAGTTAGTTATTACAAATTCTTAAAGAAATTAGGATTAATTATTTTATAACATTGAGTTTCTTAAATATTGATTAAATATGAATATTATTATTTAAAAATTTTGTGTTTGGCTTGATCTTATTGGTAAGGATTTCGAAAGAACAGCTATGGAATTGCTCCAAGACGATAGACGGAACACACTGTTTTTAGAAGTAGGTCATTTTGTCAAAAAGTATTTCTAATATAGATGATGAGTCTGTTCCAGGGAAAAGCCAACAAGGTAACAAATATGGATCATTATCATGCGCAATTATTTTATAGCATTATACGTACACAACTTCTACACTCTAACACTAGTTTTAATGTAGTAAATACTAGTTTGATGTTATGTGTATCTTTCTTATGCTCCAACGTCGTTTTTGCATCTTTCAACCATTAGAAGTTAATTCGTTTTGGTTAAATTTATCTCTCCAATTTTTTTTTTTTTCCCAATTGAAGCCTTTGTGCTTGATAATCAATTGGAGGCATACATTATTGACATGCCATTAAATAAAGAGTTCTCAAATCTGAAAGAGATAAGAATCAAATTATTTAAGAATAAAAATAAAAAAATTCAAAGAATATATAATATTCTTTTGTATATCCCATTGAAAACACATGCATATTAGACTATCATGTCAACCCATTCCATCCAACTACCAACCTCACTTTCTTTTAAATCATGTTTCAGGTTTAATTAATTTATTAAATTCACTTATTTAAATAATTCAACTTTTATTTAAACAAATATAACCAACATGTAAGTAAATGCTGTACTACTCTATTTAAAATTATATAAAACCAACAATTTGAAATTTTAAAACAATAAACAATATTTTGTTACAATAATAAACTTTCGATACAAAATTTAATAAAGCATCAATCAAGATATTAGGAAGGGTGACTCTTTCTCTTTCTGAAAATAAAATATCAGAAAAGTTACAAATGTATAATTTGGGGTCATAATATTATTATATAACTTTTGTACGTTAATCTTAAATTCTAATCAGTTCATCATCAATTAAAAATTAATTACTAAAGTATCTACACATATTTGACTCATTTAATAACCCTTAATCAAATTAGGTAACCTTTTATTTGGACTAACATTTCATGATAGTAAATAATAACATATGATTTTCTTATTATATACATGCAATGTCCATATTATCCAACATTTTTATCATATACATGTATATATATACTACATTTACCGGTAGGCTTAATAGGATAATAGATTAATATGGTATTTATAAAGAAATATATAATTAATATGTTATTTTTCTACAATTCACATTTTAAAAAAACTAAATTAATTAAAATTATTATTTTTAAATATAATAATGAAATATTATTAACTACTAAATATTAGTAAAATTTTGATAGCCTATGGCATCTCATATTGATGTAACCATTAAACAAAATTTTGCTTTTAATATATCTACAATAACGATTTTTTAACTCTAGTTGAAAATGTCACATCTTTTAACTATTTAAAAATTTTCATTTTTAAAATATATATAAAATATATTTATCATCTTGAGGATTGAAAATCCAATACTTAGCTAAGAAAAGAGGAAATTTTCTAGTTTTCTCAAACAATTTTAAATTTGACATTAATATGATTAATTTGGCAAATTTTTCCCATTTAAAAAACTTTTGGCTAATAGATAAAAATAAGTACCCTATTTTTCTTTTCTGATTACATTAATAAGTTGAAGTTAATATAGATATTTTAGTTTTATATTTGTTGGTGGAATAAGGATTGAAAAGGTTGGAGAGATGATTCATCTGATGGATTGAGAGATATAAAAGATGCTTTGAAAATTGGAAGAGTTATAGGCTCCGAGAGAGAGATGAGAATAGAGTGGTTCTCTTGCTTTGATTGAACTTTAAAGAAGCATTTCAAGAGAGCGTTCGTAGATTACATATCCTTTCTTAATTGGTGAGTTGTTGTGAAGTCATATAGTTGAGCTACATGCCCATAAGGTATGTAAATAGATTGACATGCTAGTCCAACTTGATGTTGTCTTGCTTTCTAGTGAGGTGTAGCATTGGCGAGGTAGTCTGACGAAATATGTCTTAACAATATTAATTATGAATAAAATTTATAATTTTGTTCCAATCATTTATAATTTCTAAAACTTGAAAACTTGTCAATGAAGTATCGTGATTGTTGTTAAAAGCCAAGGCTCTGGTGCTTTCAGTACTTAATTTCGAGTCCCACAATTTGCAATTACTATATATGGGTTTCTCCAATTCTATCATGCAAAATTGTCATGTGTGTTATATTTCAATTCTTTATCTATTTGTACTTTATGTTAATTTGATTATATTTTGTAGTTTTTGTATATATATTTGTAATTTTATTATATTATGATTATATTATATTCATACTTATAATCTCTCTAAAAGATATAAAAAATATTTTATAAAATTACTAATTTAGAGAAAGAATCGAACCACGATGATTGTTTCAAAAAGAAATTAAATTTATGTGATGAATGTGAACAAGATATAAATCCAAATTTTATTCATTATCGTATTCATTTGTGAGGAAGAAATTATGTTTGTGTAGGGACGCATTTCAAATAATTCATAGCAAATGTTTTGTGTTTTTTAAATTTTGTTCAAGTGTGCCATAATGTTGCTTTATATAAATAAAAGGAAAAAAGAAAAAGAAATATTGTATGCTTATTCACAAATTACACTGCATGATCTTGACACCTCATGTAACATCTTAAACCCGGCCTAGACGTTATGGCTGAATCTGGCGATGTCACATGGTAGTGTTTTTCGAAAATGTGGGTTATCGTCAAAAACCTCTTTTCTATATAACCTCTTTACAATATTTTATGTTAACTCTAGGACGTGTCATTCATTTTCAACACATTATTCATTACCACAAAGTTATACTCTTTCAAAACGTTATTATTTTCAAAACATCACTTATTACGGAAACTTTTTAAAACAGTTGCGTATTTGAGTGAATTTCGTTAAAACGTTTGATTCTTCTTGAAAACTAGATTATCCCTATTACTAGCAGTTACAAATCAAGCAATGAAAATCTCAAATAATCCATGAAAATCCAAATAGGCCATTATTACAGTAAATACCCCAAAATAAAATTAAAATTATAAATAATTACTAATATAAAATGAAATGAGTCATGTGGCCACCGTTGAGTCCTCCATCGCACGGATCCGCCTATGTCTGGGGATTATCTATACAGATAAAATAGATGAGTAAGTTTACGGAAACTCAGTGCGTAATCCCATATAAAGCAAACAGACATAATGTAATCACAGTCTGGGCCTAAGCCCTTTTCAGTATCGGTGACAATATCGGTTTGGGCTTTAGCTCATCTCAGCATAGTAGCAATCATGTGTTTGGCCTTGGCCATTACAGTAACAATAATCAGTACAATAACAGTTATACAATATACAGGTCCTACTTAGCCAGCCTCTACACTCCATCTCCGTCCATCCCTACACTTCATGTGGGGATATAATCAACCCACCCATCCCTACACTCCAAAAAGTACCGAATACGACACTAGACGATAGTTTGCAGCTGAGCTACCAGTAAATTAGGCCTGAGGCCTTTCAATACACTTCCTTCGATCAAAATAAGCCCTCAACCCAATACAATGCATTATACAAATATGATATGCTACAACATAATATCATGCATGTATCTAGGGTATACAGAATCAAATCAGTGAAACATTATCATGCTTATTCATATCAGTCATACAGTCATTTCAATCAATTAGGGGTCTAAGTAATCTTACCGACCTTACAATAGGTCTACATTCGACTCGGGCGACCCGTGCAACCTTAGCAGTCAAACAGTGAAAATGGGCCCACAAGACCTTGTAATTTGCCCATGTGGGCCCACACGGCCGTGTGGCCCACAAGGCCCAAAATGGCCTTAGTCGTGTCGATCACACGGCCTGGCCTAATAATCTCACACGCTCGTGTGGAGCCCACACAGCCCAATTTAGTTTGGCCCATAAATCCCACATGGCCTGCCTCGTAGACCACACGTCCATGTCCGATTACACGGCTTACCACACGGGCGACCGCATGCCAGTGTGGCGTCGAATTTCATGTTTTTTAGCTTTTCACTGATTTCCATTCCTAGAGTCGTATTTATACAGCTTTTAAGGATTCGCAGCAGAATCACTTCCGAGACCAATAATACCTAAAATTGATCGTTTCAACTTAATCGTTAATCTCAACTCATGATTAGCAACAACACAAAGCCGAATATACTACTAATTCAATCACTCGATACCTACCTTGAAACCCTGAACGAGTATCCTAAAACTCCACAGAAGAGGGACCTCGTTCCAAACGACAAGGCAATAGTAACCTCCAATCAACGTTTTAATTAGGCACAATTCAAGGCCTAACGAAGTTAAAGTTAATAAAAGAATCAGTGCTATTAACAAAAATTGAACCAAGATACAACAAGCTATTCGACTTTCAGTAATTTCAGCCTTACCATTGACGGAAAATGATAATTCCTCAGAGCTAAAGTTTCGACTAGCCGCCCTTAAACCTTGATTGACTCCTAAACATAAATCGAAACCTTAGTAACCGATCGGTTAGATAACTATAACGAAACACATCATAAACTTACCGAAAATGCAAAAGAAAAAAGCTGTTGGTACAGGAAAACAACACCAGGTTGAAAGGAAAAGAAGAAGAAACAAAAATAGCAGCAAGTAAGATGACAATTTGATAGCAAAAAAAGAGGTTTGGGGAAGAAAATGGCAGCAAAGTGGAGAGGGAAGAAGAACAGTTATGACTCAGCTTAGGGAGAAAAGAAAATGATGAGAATAGGATTCACAAGATTTCAGCATTAGGTGAAGGTTTGAGAAGAACCGCACGACAACAATTGAAAAAGAAAAAGAAAAAAAGATGAATGTAGAAAATTCGGCAGAGAGAAAAACCCCAAAGGCAGAAAAGGAAAACTGTCAGAAAATTAGGGGAATGAGGAAAGGTAACTGAATTTGCCACTATCAGTTTTAGTTCTATCCAACCTCTTCCACCCATATTTTACTCCCCAAATCTCTCCAACATAATCCCCTCAACCACCGAATTAAAACCTCCACTCAAACTCTTCAGAATTTCGGTCAAACGCAACTCTTCCACGACTAAAAAATAAAAATAAATCCCCTTTGAATGCGCAGAGATTCGAACCCCATACATTTAGCCACTTAACACTCCACTTAACCACTAGACTAGCAGACTCATTCTAACATATTTTACCAGCATTTATTTATAAGCCTATTGATTGGAGATAGGGGTTTATTCAATTGAAAACAAAAAAAAATTTCCAAGATAAGGCTTGAATTTAAGAGCTCTCAAACACTTCCTAGGACACTTAACTACTAAAACAAACATATATTTATGTCACAAACATACGAAAATAAATTATAAAGGATTTTTAGGGCGTTACAACTTGACCTCCCTTAAAGAAAATTTCAGCCTCGAAATTTTACCTGATTAGAATAGATGAGGATACTACTGTCGCATCGCATCCTCAGGCTCTCATGTGACCTCCTTAGAGTTATGATTACGCCAAAGAACCTTAACCAGTAGGATGGATTTTCTTTTTAGAACCTTTATATCTCGCTCCAATATCTGGATTGGCTCCTCCTCAAAGGTCAGATCTGGCCTAACCTCGATCTCTTCAACCAGAACAATATGCATAGGATCAGAGAAGTAGCGCCTCAACATAGAGACGTGGAACACGTCGTGAATCCGATCTAACTCTAGAGGTAACTCCAATTGGTAGGCAACCGGTCCCACACGTTTCAGTATGCGATAAGGCCAAATAAACTTAGGGCTCAACTTGCCCTTAGGTCCAAACCTTAGTACCTTCTTCCATGGCGGGACCTTGAGGAAAACGAAGTCCCCCACAGAATACTCAATCTCTCAACGCTTCAAATCTGCATAGGACTTTTGTCTGTCTGATGCCGCTTTCAGTCGGTCCCGAATCAGTCAAACTTTTTCCTCAGTATCAAAAACTAGTTCAGGGCCTAGAACATACCGCTTACCCAACTTAGTCTAACATGAAAGTGTGCGACACCTACGACCATATAATGCCTCGTAAGGTGCTATCTGAATGCTAGACTGATAGCTATTGTTATAAGCAAACTCTGCTAGTGGCAGGTTAATGTAAGCACACCTGGGGCATCCTCGATTTCAAATCAAGATCTAATCAAGCTTCCAAAAGCCCCATGACTCGAGCTTGAACCAAGCAAATTTAAGACGCTTTATCAGCCTTGGTGTTGCGTATTTGGGATGATAACAAGGTCCATGACGTTAGAGGAGCTAAGGACAACTCTTTGAAAACTCCATGCACTCTTTTTCAATCCGATCTCAGCTCCTCTCCAGCTCCCCATGCACCATTCAGCTCCAATCAGCTCACTTGAGCTCATTTCAGCTTGTTTGAGCTTGATTTTAGCTCGTTTCAGCCCATTTATTTTTTCATTCCAATAAACTAAGTTTTAACTTTGTTTTTAATTAAGTTTACTACAGCTCATGCCGAATTCCCTAGCTCAACTTAGCTCACTAAGTGTTTTTGAATTATTTGAGCTAGCCGAATTAAATATGCTAGTTGACTTTAAATTAATGTGCCCGAATTTAGTTAGTGTCATTAAGTTGTTTAGTTGTTGTTTAAATTATGATTATATGAATAGTTGTGTTTTATTTAATTATGTTATTTAATTATATAGGTTCAGCCGAATATTGAGGTTCATTAATGGCAAGGTGCATGTACGAGAATGTTCATTGAATGGGAAGATACATGCATGGTTCGGTTCAATGTTTGGTGGACTTATATTCATGTACAAGGAGGATTAATTGCATGCTATAGATATTAAATGATACATCTCCCTTGGACGGCACACATGCATGAATGGAGGTCAATTAATGCAAGTTCATGTACGGCTAGGTTCAAGCTCCCTTCCAAGTTCTATGTATAGCCGAATGAATGTGGGAGGACTCTTGGGGTTTCTAAGCACCTATTCGGCCAAGAGACACCTCTTGGAAGCTTCATGCACCCCATGGTCGAACCTAGACAATCCATTTAGCTTCCAAAGGCTCATATTCATTCAAGTGATTAAAGCTCAGACATGAAGCTGTTCAAAAACATCTCCATCAGCCGAATCAATACTAGTTAATTAATGTTTTCATTCTAGAACATTCTAGTTGATTCATGACCGAATTTGATTAGTCTTTAAGCTAGCTACTTGTCCATTCGGCTACTACAAGATAGCCTATAAATAGTTTGTTTATTTCATTGTAAAAGGACTTTTTGCCAATTTGTTAATGAACATTGTTCTTGTGAGGTTGCTTCCTCTCATATCTAGTACAAGTTTCGAAAGACTTATCTAGTCTGTGCTAGTGGCATCAATCGACCTTGTTTGAACTTATCACCAATCTTGGTGTGGCGTTCACCTATCCCTCTATCCATCTTTCCACCTTAACAATATAGGAACTGGGGTGACACTTTTTAGTGTTGAATCATTCCTGACGTTAAGCTCGTTTTCCATCCCCATCCTTTGAGTTTCTTTCTTGTTATCACCAAACCGAGCCAACTATCCAACACCCACCTTTGCTACCCATAGCCGAACCTATTACTAAACTTACCCTTCTTTGAAACCTTTCGCTTATCCAAACCTATCTTTTCATTCCTATTTCTAATATTCGAGGCACAAACGACTCTCTCGTCTACGATCGGGCAACTAAGTGAATTCGACTCAACCACCCCGGCCGGATCACATCACAGGTAATCCTCTCAACTGCCTCAAAAGTCAATGACATAGCTCCTCAACATATCCTCTAGTATCAAAATCACCCTCTTAGATTGACCCTCTGTTTGAGGATGGAACGCAGTATTGAAGTTCAACCTTGTACCCAGAGCTTCATGTAACTTTTTCCAGAACCAAGACATAAAGCGAGGATCTTTATCAGATATTATTGAAACCGATACCCCATGCAGTCTCACTATCTTAGACACATATAACTTAGCTAGTTTCTGCAAAAAGTAGTCAGGGCGAACATGTATGAAATGAGTGAACTTGGTCAATCAATCTACGATGACCCAAACAGAATCCTTCTTAGTGGGTGTGAAGGGTTACCCACAAACGAAGTCCATAGTCGCTCGTTCCCACTTCCAAAGTGGAATCTTAACTGGCTGCAACAATCTCGAAGGTAACTGATGCTCAGCCTTAACCTGCTGGCTTGTCAGACACTTAGCCACAAATTCAGTAACCTCTCGTTTAAGACCTGACCACCAGTATAACTCACGAAGGTCGCGGTACATCTTATTTCTGCCAGGATGCATAGCATAGGGGCTACTATGTGCTTCTTGCAGTATGGACTACCTCAAATCAGTATCCTTTGGAACACAAATTCTCCCACGAAAATAGAGCACCCCTTCGCTATTCAGTCCAAAATCCACATTATCACCACTCTCAACCTATCGGAATCGAAGACTCAGTGACTTATCTTCCATCTATTTACCCTTAATCTGCTCAATCCACGTTGGTTTAACCTGAAGTTCGGCCAACAGACTACCATCCTCAAATAAACTGAGATGAGCAAACATCGCCATCAGATCAGTCATAGCCATATGGCTCAATGCATTGGCCACCACATTGGCCTTACCAAGATGGTATTCAATAGTACAGTCGTAGTCCTTAGGCAGCTCAACCCATCTACGCTGCCTAAGATTTAGCTCATTCTGATATTAATTTGATTATATTTTGTAGTTGTTCGGATATATATTTATAATTTTATTATATTGTGATTATATTATATTATATTTATACTTATAATCTCTCTAAAAATATATAAAGAAATATTTTTACAATTACTAATTTAGAAAAAGAATCTAAACCTAGGATGATTGTTTCAAAAAAGAAATTAAATTTATGTGATGAATATGAGGAAGATATAAATCCAAATTTTATTCATTATCGTATTCATTTGTGAGGAAGAAATTATGTGTGTGTAGGGACGCATTTCAAATAATTCATAGCAAATGTTTTGTATTTTTTAAATTTTGTTCAATTGTGCTATAATGTTGCTTTATATAAATAAAAGGAAAAAAGAAAAAGAAATATTGTATGCTTATTCACAAATCACACTGCATGATCTTGACACCTCATTCACATGTCTATTATTATTTCCTAAATATGATTTTCTTCAAAAGTTATATTATTAAATTTCATAAAATAAATTATGTTTGAGCCAAAACATTTTTGTGATTTCATGCTCTTCTCTTTCTTTTCCCTTTTTTTTTTTTTAATTTTCCTGCTAAATCTTTTGTTAAGTTTTTAGATTTCACTAATAATTTATGAGGTAATTTGTTTAGTTATCTTTTTACAAGAAATTTTAAAAATTAATGTGTTTTTTAATATTTTATTATACGACATTTTTCTATATTTTAATTTTATTTATGAAGTTTAAAAATTCTTATTAAATAATTTTTATATTAGTTTATTAGAAATTCTTTTTTAATAAGGTTTGTTAGAATTTTTTGAAGTGATTTATTAGGAATTTTTTTGAAATTGGGTTATTAAAATGCACGTGTAAGTTTCGGGTTTTTTTCCTTTGTAAAAACAAAGACATTTCATTATTTCATAAAAGAACAAAATGTGAAACACAAGGGATCGACTTTCACGTAAGTGACAAGCAAAACATTAGATTAATGATCACAAAGAAGATAGAAACATTGAAATATAAAATAAAAATAATATTACATGAATATTAACTCAAAATTTCTTAAAATCTTTCTTACAATATTATTACTGTATGAGCATATTTGAAATATGAAAATTGAAGAAAAAATTTAACAAGTTCTCATTAATAATATTCTCTTCTCACAATTTTAATTGTGAATTATTTATTTTAAATACTATTAAGTTATACTTCTCACAATTTTAAAATATTACGACTTCAAGTGCATCTTGTGAACTCCCGCATCATATATCTAAGACCTTGAAAAATATAAATCCGATCAAATATGAATAAATTTTTTTTTTAATAAATTTCTTGGCACATAAATGTTAAAACACTTGGAATGGCTGAGTGGCCAAAGATAATGAATAAGGTAAAGGTATTGGGTTTGAATCCTTCTTCTCGAAATCTTCATATTAGGGTGTATTTGATAAATTGAATATTTAAAAACTAAATTTTATAAGTGTTGAATTTATATTAAAAATTATTTGGTAAATTAGTAAATACAAATACGGAATATAAGTATATTGTTTGATAAAATAAACATTAATCTCAAAAGATTACTTATTTTTAAATTTTAATCTTATTAATATAATATTTTATATTATTTTAAATAATTTTGAATAAAACATACACACTAGAAAATTTGAATATATCATTTTAAAAAATTATTTTAATTTTTAATAAAATAAATAACATAATATTTTTAGTAATTATTTTCCTATTTATCATATTCAATATTTTAATATATATATATTAAATACATTTTTAATAATTTATTTAGATAAAATTTAAAATATATATTTCAATCAAAATTTAAGCCTATCATCATTATCATCGTGAGTCCAACCATGAAATCCTAATATTTTGAATAAAGAAAACACAGCCTACCAAAATAGTTTACTCCACCCAAAGCAAACATGGTGCAGACAGAAAGTGACTGCGAAACTAATTCTTTTTAGTTTTCTAAGGCATCAATGGTGGAAAAAAGCTAAGATGTGAAAGCAAAAGCTACCTACAGTTACATAGATTCCAATAATGTTTCAAATGGAATCTTTGATGCAAGATTGAATCTTCCTACAAATCTCTCATGTTTATCCACTTGTAAATCACCATGATTTATTATATTCAAGATTCTACTCTCATGTTTTCTTCATATGTTTTTTTAATCTACAAGTATCTAAACGCATAGGTATCTTTACCATGAAAAGCTGGTGTCATTGGGATTATTATTTTCTTGACTAAAGCTATTGAAATCAACTATACATTTGGTAAATTTGCCAGTTCAACAGAGACTGCTATCATAATTTTTTTTACCATAGGTTAGGATTAGGTTAAGAGAGAGGAAAGAAAAGGAAGAGAAAAAAAAAACCTTCTTATTTCGATAGAATTTTTTATTTAAGCAAGGGAAAATAATAATCTGTTTTATAGTAGTGTTTGGTACAACGGAAATTAGTTACTTTTTTAAAAGTATAATTAGTTAAAAATAATTTTAATCGTTTGATATGTCAAATTTTATTTATTCTACTTGTAATCTAACTTCCCTTAAATTTTCTAATTGAAAAGTTAAAAAATATTAAAATAAGATTAACCCTTTTTATATTGATTTAAGATATTAATATATTAATAAACTTAAAAAAAATAAAGTTATTGCCTCCTTCCTCCTACTTAACAAAGTAAGGTTTTTTCTCCTGATTTTATTTTTTCCCAACTACAAATTGGATTTATCACTTGTATTTATATGAAATTTTATTTATTTTGTAGAATATGGATAGAATTGTTCCATTTAATATTTGCAGGAATTGTAGCTTATACAGTCTATAATTTTATATTTTTATGATTTAATTATTTGTAATTTTGCTTAGAGCAATATTTGGAATCAACTTTTTTTATATTCCTATAGGTTAGCTTTTAGCTAAAATCAAATGTGGTTTCAAGTCTTTTTTTTTCATTTATTCTAAAATAAGTTTTATATATTCATAATTTTATATATGTATTAATATATTTAGAAAATATATGCAAGATAAAATTTAAAATAATTTTACTTTAAATTAAAATTATAAATTTAAAAATAATTTAAGAATTAATGATTAAATTTTATTATTAAATATTTAATTCAAATATTTTTAAGAATGAAGTTTATTATAAAAATTAAATACATGAATATTACATTTTATTTAATAAGGGTAAATTTGTAAATTACCATTACATTTCTAGGAAAGTATTTAGTGAAACAAAAGTAACAATGTAACTTTCTTAAGATTTTAATCAATATTTTTAATGTATATCAAAATTGTAAAGTAATTTTCCTAGTGATCATATTCTCAGCAATCACAGTCTATTGAAATCATAATATAGGAATACACCAAATGCTACCTACGTTTGAATTGAATAAAAACAAGAGAAAGGAAAAAAAAGTAAGGGAGTTAAATATCCTTCACTTTCCTTTTATTTTTATTTTTGGTGATAAAAACTAACAGAAAATTTCATTAATTTAATCCAATCTAGAGGAATGTCCTCGACTAAATGAAATCTCTCATTTTTGTTAAAAGTCAACTTAGCAATACGATTTGCTTCAGCATTTTCTTCATGGGGAATATGTTCAAACTTCCAACGACCAATATTTATCAAGAGTTGTTGAATGCGCCTGATAAGCGCAAAAGAAAAATTTCTGAAAAGGAGTCATCAATAGTCTTAAGCGCTTCTTGGCTATCTAATATGATCACCACTCCATCATAGTTTTAACTCTGTATAATCATCATTCCGTCAAAAACACCCAATAATTTAGCGTTGAAGACTGAATAGTGCCCCCAAGCTCCTGTTAAACCCAAGTCAACCCCCATGTTGATCTCTTAGTACACCTCCAGAAGCGGCCATTTCAGAATTCAACTTCACAACACCGTCAGAATTAAGATAAATCCAATAACCTTCTTCATTAGCAAACATTTTAGTATTTTGTCTCAAGGGATGAGAAGCCTTGAGGGAAGAGTTCCATTGTAAGGTCCACTGTACGATTCTTTAATAATATCATCAACACTCCATTGATCTGCTTGAAAAATGAATAGATTCTTGTTCTTCCAAATACGCCACAGAACTATGCCAAAGAAACACCGCCATTCCACTCCCTTTAAAGAGAAGTTGTAACAATTTCCCAAATTGGATTCCATCTAATCTTGAAGCTTACCTGAGAAGAAGCTGTCTTGTTTTTCCACTGGTATGAGCTTAGACCATATTTCTTTTGCAGTGAAACAATCCCTACCTCAATTTCGAGAAAAGCTGGGGAAAGAAAAGTGATTTTTCCTTTAAGATGCAAAATATCATTTTTATCCTATTAACTCTACATAAATTATTTTATATGAAGGATATAATTAAGAAAAATTATTATAAATGATCATTTCCTTAACTTTCCATCAGGGATTTAAATTGCGGTTGCGGTCACGTTTTCGGTCGCGTTGCATTTATCGCAGTTGCGGATATAACGGAAGCTATTATGTCATCAATGGTATCATGGTCGTGAATTTTTTTAAAATTCACACAACTTATTGTAAAACATAATAATTTTAATTTTAATTATAAAAAGTCACTTTTAATGATTTTTAAAGTATTTTCTAATACTTATTAGAAGGTTAAAAGAATATTAAACTTGAGTAATACAGTTAACATAATCTGACTCAAAAAGCTAGGAATCTAACAATTTAATATCAGTAAAAAATTTAGAACTTGTTGTTAATGTGAAACACATTCCGAGATATTTATCATGACATTGTAATTTTTAAAAATGAAAACAATGATACAAGAGGATATGATAATAAAAATATTTTTATTATTTATATATATTTTATGTTAAAATACTCTATGTAAATGAAAATATTGATTTTTTAATTTATAATTGAAATTAATTTTTTAAAATTTAAAATTCATTGATTATATTGAAACAGGGCCAAAACAAAGTTCAAGCCAACACAATAAAAGGCCTAAGCAAAATCAGAAAAACAAAAGTCCAAGAACAAACCCAATCACAGAGCAGAATGCTAAACAAATACCACAACAGGCCTAAGGAACAAAACAAGTAAAACAAAAACAAGCCCAAACACGAAGTAAAAACAAAAGTAGCCCAATTCCACTAACCAGCCTTTATTTTCTTCCCTATTTACCCATTTTTTCACTTCTCATTTACCGTTCTTACCTTTGCTCTGTATTTCCTTCTCTGCAGATTTTTTTTTTTTTTTCGTTATTGTAAAATAACGGGAATAGCGGCCCGTTACCGCCACAATTGGCCGTTACCCGTTAAATTGCGGCCGCGATCCACCGCTATTGGTGTGATTCCGCTTCACACCGTTATTTTCAACAATATCGGTTTCAGACGGTGCCGCTACCGCTATATAACGGCCGCTATACCGGTAGCGGACCGCTATTTAAATCCCTGCTTTCCATAAAAAATCATTCACTTTCCTTTGCTTTATGAATTTTAACTATCCAAAACATACATCATTTTATTTCTTTAATTATCCCTTCTTTTCCTTTCCTTGCCTTTCTTTTCCTTTCCTTTCCTTTCTTTTATAATAATTATTTACCCTAATATATGGTTACTTGGGGAAATTTTGAAAAACACAAGTAAAAAAAAAAAGTAAATTAAAAAAAAAAAACATCCAACTATGTTTTTAATTCTATTTTGGTCACTAAATTTTATTTTATTTTTCTATTTAGCCACTTAACTTTTCAAAATCAAATATTTTAACCACTCTCTCATTTGTTGCCATTAGGCCTTTTTTATTAGCCTAATAACAAATTTAGCCCTCAAATATTTTATACATTCTATCAATTTGATCCTTAATTTAAAAGTTCTACAAATTAAGACCTTAATGTTTACAAAAATTATCATTTTTAGCTCTAAATCTAAAAAGTTCAACAAATTTAACCTTCAACATTTTTAAAATTTGTCAATTTAATTCTAAATCAAAAGTTTTTAAAAAATAAAAATATTTAAAATAATTCATATGAGAGAGAAACTCATAAAATCCTCTTCATGTTGAAAACTTCAAGGACCCAAATTGAATTCTGGGTTTTCGATGCCACCAGTAAGTCGTTGCAAAAGACAAATCCAGTTATTCTCCATGTAGAACTTAGTCATCATCATCAACAAAGACTTATAATAATAAGAAAGAATAAAGAGTAGCGCTGATTTTAGATGTGTTAGAATTGTGAGATGAAGAGATGGATGAACATATGAGAGGGAATACTACTGTTTATGTATCGATTCAACTTTTTTTTACAGTTTTCACTTCAGGAAATAAATCATATATGATTTTTTACTCTGTTTTTTTTGAAATTTTAGAATTAGAACTAAATTAATAAATTTTATAAACAATGAGGATTAAATTTATTTAGTTTTTAAGATTTAGGGTCAAATTGATAAAATGTGTAAATATTAAAGTACTAAATAAAAATTTTCCACATCAGCTTTTTATTTAACCACAAATAAATGGAAGATGACTAAAATATTTGATTTTGGAAATTTGAGTAATTAAATTGAAAAATTAATAATTGAGTAATCAAAATAGAACTAAAGGCATAGTTGAGTGATTATTTTGTAATTTACTTAAAAATTAAGAGATGTAAATTTTTTCAAATTTTAATAATTTATCTCATGAAAAGTTATAATTATAAAACTTTTATAATAAATCTTTTCATTTTCTTATAAAATGTTATTATTTTTATTATTAATTTTAACAATCCAAATAAAATATTTTCTAATCTTTCCTTGCTTTAACCTTTCAATCTTTTAGTTTACCCTATATTTGATAAATATTATTAAGAGAAAAGAACCTTATAAAAAAGAAAGGATATATTTATTTTTTATTTGGATAATTAAAATTAATAAAGGAAGGAATTTTAATATTTTTATTTGAATAAATTATGGAAAGAAAAATATTTATTTTGTGTAAAAATTTTAATTTATCCTTTTCATAAATAATAGATAATAATAAAATTAAATTAAAAATTATTAAAATACTAATATCATTAAAGTGTTAACATTTTTCTTATTTAAAACAAGTTGATTTCATCAAATTAAAATAATCAAAGCATTTTATTTCAATATATAAAAACATATTTTATGGATGAAATTAATCTGGACTGCACAATCCATGTGATTATATATATATATATTTATGGTTTGGGCCTTGAGGGATTGGTGTTGCTGATAGTTGATTCAATTGTCTTGGATAAAGGGCCCTGATCCATAAAATTTAAAGGATAAATATTAAAATTAGGTATGAACTTTGATTTAATGTGTAATTTGATACATGAATTTTAATTTGGTGTATTTATACATATAAAACTTTTATTATAGTTCAAATATATATAAAACTTTAATTTTGATTCAATCAAGTACATTTAAAGAAATAAATATATCAATTTATTATTATAATGATTTCGGGTGCATTATACAAACATAAAATGATGCAATATCAACAATAGTGTTAATAATTTGTAAAGATTGGATCAAATAACAATGTAATGCCCCAAAACTCTAATTTCTGATTTGTTAAATTTTATAATAAACAAGTATTTGTTTTAATGGTTAAGTGCATTGATTGCGTGTTTGAGGTCTTAGGTTTAAGTTGTACTTTTTGCAAAAATTCAATTATTTTTGTTCTTAGACCTATTTTTGTTCGCTGGGTTTAAATATTATTTTCGGTCAATTTGTGTTAGGATGAGTCCGTTGGTTCAATGATAAGGTGTTAGCTTAATCTTTAATCCTGTGTTTAAGTCTCTATGTGAGAAAAATTGGCATTATTTTTATTAGTCCTTGAAGGTCGAATTGAATTAAAATTCTTGAAAAAGATGATAAGTTATCAAGGGGTTAATTGGTTAAGGTTTTGTTTTACTTTAAATTAATAATAGTATAATTATATTAAAGATTTTTTTTTATTTCAAAAATCTGCTCCTATTTCTCACGTTTTTCCCCACGTATCCCCATTTTGTTTTTCTTCAGGTTCTGTTTCTATTTTTTCTTTCCCTTTTGTTTGTTTTTTCGTTTCTTGCTATCTTCTTCAATTTTTCTTGATTCTTGTTTCATTGCTCCCAACTGCGTTCTAGCGTTTTGGTGTGGGACATCATCTTCTACTCTCTTTTACGATTTTATTTTTCCGGGTATTCGTAAGTAAGTGTTTTTCTGTAGATTTTTGTAAGGGCTTTTGATTAATGGCTTAATTATTCTTTTGGAGCATGAGCTAACCTCGTGAATCTTTCGTTCTTAGGCGTTAATTAAGAAGGCCAGAATTTTCCTTCTACAATTTAGTGGTGCTAGGACTGCCGTGTCTGTTCGGGTAAGTGGTTGAGCATTAGAAGGCTTAACTTCGGTTTATTAAGGTGTAATACCACCGGTTGTGATTGGATGAATTATTGGATATTGGTGATTCAATGCTAAAATAGATCATTTGTATGATTTTTTTTATGTACTGAAAATCTCGTAGTTGATTACTTATCAAAATTGGATCAGGTGTGTAACAAAAACTTAAAAAAACAGTGAATCACGAAAGTCAAAAATTTGAACTGTCGACTCCACATAGCTGTGTGTTGGATCGTGTGTCTTACATAGTCTGAGCCAATTGGACCATGTGAACCCAAAATTTAAAAATTTTTCCTAAGATCGTAAACGTCGTTCGGATCGAATGTAAGCCTTCTGTAAGGTCATATGTTATAAATTAGGCTATAAAATATGATCTCTATTAATATGTTAGCATAAAACTTAATATAAATACGTGTAAAGTAAGTGTAATTAATATGTAGTGTGATACAATATGTATGATTTGTTAAACAATTTGTCTGATCTATTATTCATCAAGCATGATTTGTATCTGTTATATGAACATGTATGATATATAAATTTTGACATATGTTATTTTTGTATGTGCATTGGGGTTAGGGGTGAGCAAAATCCAATTCGATTAGAAAACTTGATAAAAAAATTCAAATTTTGAATTAAATAGTTCGAGTTATTTGAGTTAATTGAGTTATTCGGATCAACTCAAATAAAAAAAAATCAAGTTTTTCGGTTTAACTCGAATATGAATTACACAATTCGTATTATCTAAAAATCCGGATAAAAAAAAGGCAAAATCACGTCGTTTTGATAAATGTTTACCTATTAAATTAAAAGGAAAAATTATTATATTGTTTATGTAGTTAAATAATTTTGTATTTAATCTACTAGTTAAATAATTGGTCCATGTAAATGCAACATTGAGTATAAATAATAGGATTCGTTAACTCAATTTGACTTGACTCAAAATTTTTTGACTCGATTTGATTCAATTTGAAAAAATTCAAATTAAATTCGGTTGCTAAAATAGGATTCTTCAACTCAACTAACTTGAAATTTTTTGACTTGATTCGATTCGACTCAATCGAATACTGACCTCTAATTGGAGTGTGATATGTGTTATGGAGGAAGTGTGGGCAGTATAATTACTTGCCAATTTTGGTGGCTTAACCATGTGTATATCTGTATTTGGCGATAATTCGTCTATTGATCTAGCAATTAAGCTGCAAATATTTTGAAAAGTGACATGCTAACACTAAGTGGTGTGTAGGGCTGGATGTGTATTTAATACCCTATATGGTGTGTAGCAGATGGGGGTAGGAATATAAATCTACATCTGATATGTTCTGACATTGTTTCTGTATTTGAGATATGTTTGAAAATATTTCTGTTGATTTTATGATATTTTACACACTAAATTTCGAAACTCATTCTCTGTTTGTCTGTTACTTTTAGGTAATCGCCAGACTTAAAACGGGTCGGTGTGACGGGAGCTCAGTTTTACAATTTAATTTAGTATTAATTAAAAAAAGTTGATTTATTCCGTTTTGATAATTTTTGGACTATTTTAGAGGTTGAATTTTATTTTTATCTTTTGTCTTAAATTACTTCGACATAATTTCTGTGATACTCACTAGATTTGCAAAATTATGATTTTTTTTTCAAAAACAAATCACATTTTTCAAAAACAAGTTAAATTAAGAATTTCGAGGTTTTATCAAATTGGTTAAGAAAGAAATTTTTGCTAATAATCTAAATTTTTACTCAGTAAGAATTAGTGTCCACCTTATAAATCAAATAGTTTTGGGGCTTCCAAATGTTTTACAGTAAAATTTTTGGATCTGGTCATAACATCTAGATCAAGTTTTGGATGTTATAAAAAAATTCATATATAAAATTACATAAAATCAAAATTTATGTATATAATTAAATGTTAAACTAAAATTTATTTATAATTTTAATATTTATCGAATGAAAGTTTTAGTTATTGAAACAAATTAATTGAGCTCTATTATTGTTGGGTAGAATTCAAAATTTGAGGCTAAGGAATAAAATCAATCCGAGTGTTGTAATGATTGGTTTGTTGGTTATAAGTTTAATGATTTAATGCATTTTATTTTAATATATAATTTATTTATTTTGTATTCACTTAAATTCAAACTTAATTGAAAATAATTAAATTTAAAATTCAACATGAGATGAGTTATATTTTGAAAGTAAATAAACGAACTTAAAAGTTCATATTTATCTCTTAACGTGCTTAGGTAATTTGAGCTATTGAGCATTTAATGCTTAATCTTCGTAAACAATTTTATTATTTAATGGGTAAACTATACAATTAATCACCTAGTTATTAACATATTTCTGTTTTGGTTATTAAATTATAAAAAATTCAATTTCATCACTAACGTAATCATTCAATTCTGTTTTGGTCACCCTGTTAAATTATTAATGAAAATGTTGCGGTCTTCTATAATTTTCAATAGTTACATATCTGATTAAATTAGTCTTGATTCTAAATTATTCAATAAATTTAATTTTTCATATTTATAAATTCTATTAAATTAACTCTACATGTTTACCATTAGAGGGTTGTACAAGGATTTCAACATCAATGGTGTTCTAAATGTGGAAGCCAAACGAACCTTAGTTCATTATCTTTTGGAAGGATAATACGAGAAGGGAGATGGAGAGATGGAGGTGGGCATGGTTAATAGAATGGTTTATTAAGGTGGAACCATGGTCAAGTTTATTTTTTATGTCAGGAAGACGAACTTGGCTCGTGGTATTACAAGCTTGGAACCAATTTATTTTCAAGAGAACTGCACGAGTATGAGAGGAAGTAGTCTGCTATGGTGCTGATATATTGAAAATGAATGATTTTAGTCATGGGTGCAATTTGATAATCACCGATAAACTGAAACTTGTTAAGGAAACAATCATTGTCGAGTGTGGAGATGAAAACTTTCCGATCCATGTATGGGAGTCAATGTGGGAGTTGAGTTGAGTTTTTATATAACTCATATATTATAAAACATTAAAAAAATAGATAAATTTTTGAATAATAATAATCTATTGAGTTTATTGAGGAAAAGAGAGGGTTACAAAATAAATTTAAAGTCCTTAGAAATAGAATCTTGAAAGATCGAAAAGTAATAGCATTCAAGAACAAAAGAAAAATTATAGAAAAATAAATTTACCATCCCCTCTTTTCAGCAAAACTTGAGCTGAATCGGCACTAATCTCCCTGGCTAGCATCATAAAACGTTAAAAAAAACAAGAAATAAAAAGAGGAAAACTGATTAAAGATGATTCCCCAAAAACTTCACATGTACAACTAATCATCAAGGTGGGTCCATAAATTGACGATCGGTTGCAGCACAATTCAAGGCTAGTGACGGCGCATCTTCCACCCAGAAAGCCTCCCCTTGCCTAAGCATCCTCTCTGATGCCATTGCATGTGCAGTTTGGTTACCATTTCTTGCGATAAACTCAAATCGGCAAGAAATGAAGTTTTTTAAGAATCTCTTCGCATAACAAGTAAACAAGTTTATCTCCAATAAGTTAGTTTCTTGCGAGTTTAATTTCAAAGTAATTGATAATAGCAAACTGTAGCTCGTGCACCACCGCTAAAGCCTCCGTCACAAAGGCGGAACAAATATAGTAGTTCTTTCTCCATCAAGAGCCTAAAATCACTCCTAAGCATGATTGTTTGTTTCTAAGAGCAAAGCTTACATTTACATTAACTTTTGATATACGATGATATCGGTGGAGACTGATAAATTATTATTTTTCTTTGAATGCTATCATTTTTAATACAATTAACAAACAAATTGTTTTATTTCACCATAGATATATAAAATAATAATTAAAAAAGAATTAATGCTGATATGTTTTCAAGATTAAATTTAAATAAAAATATTGTAAATTCAAATTAAATCGAATCAATTTAAAATTTAGAAGAAAAAATGTCAAAACCCGACCCATACGGACTAGGGCAGGCAAACCATCCGGCCCATGTCTAGTCGCAAGGTGCATCAATATGATGTATTTCTAAGGATCACGTCAGGGGTGCAAGCAAGGGCCATATCCCTTAAAATAGGAAAAATTTCCTTTTGGCCCCACTAAATTTCATAAAGTTTAAGTTTGTACTAGTTACTTAAAGAATAATAAATCATGATTTAGTCCCTAAAAATAGTAAAATTATAAGTTAATATAATGATAAAATTATATTTTAAATCTCATAAAATTTATAATTTAACTTTAACCCTTTCTTCCCATATATTTCTAAATATATTCATTTTTTCGTAATCAAGATATTCAATATTAACAATAATAATTAATCTTTTTACTATGTGTTCTATGAAAAGATAAACAATTAACTATAAAATATATTTTATTTTTATGAACAAAAATCAAATTCTCAACTAGATAAAATAAGCAGCCACCACATTATACCTTATTATTTATGTATTTTGGAATACATAAACCGTACTGTAAAATGACACAGGACGCTCTAGACAGGGCCAAGTGTGTACAGTAGACATAAACACAAATTTATCTCACCACCAACCCAAATCAACTGGCCACGTCAACACAAAGATTCGTAATCTGTGAATATCCAACAAATTGCCACCTCAATCTACACGTCTTATGATCCTGGCCTCTTTAATTTTTAAGATTTTAGGGGTAGTCGTTGAGATCTTGGCATGTTGCCCCAGTAACCCACAAATCTTTCACTTTTTCTATTCTCTCAATATTTTTCAGACACGTGGCCTAAGATTAAGGCAGATAGGATAAAGAAGCTGCCCTAATTGGGTAAGCTACTTCTCCCACGTGGGTCAATCAAAACTATCCACGTATAAGACTTTGAAATGGTTGACTTTTCTTTTCTTTTTGTTTTGCCAGGTTGATTATATTTATATTTCCTCAAGTGCACGTCTAAGTAGTGCATGATATTATTCAATAAAATAAAATAAAATTGCATGATATCTAAGGTCATGGGACAATGTTTGACTTATTCATTTTCTTTTCTCTTTTTTTCTTCCCTCTAAATTTCGTAAAAGACAACGAAAATTGAATTAATGTTTTAAATCTCTCTAAAAATTAATGTTGGATTGAAAAATTCTTTCTAAAAAAATTAATGCTTTAATCTATAACCCCAATTAACCTTTTTCATTTTACAAATAACTTTAAAAATTGTTAAGTGTCTTTTTCTTTTAATTTTTTTAATATTTTATTATACTATTACAGGATGTTTGTTAACACCCCAACACTGTTTGTGGAGTCTAAAAACTCCCATATATACAATGTCTTTTTCTTTCATTATTCCATAAGTTACCTTGACTAAATTTATTTATTTTTTAGTTAAGAATAATTTCGTTTAAAATATATTTAAAACATTAACAAAATGACTTTAAAAACCTAAGGGGCAAGAGCCAAGTAAGAATTGCTAATGGGGCACAAGGTGTTTTTAAATTTGGGATAATCTTAATCATTAAAATTTAAGAAAAGCAAAACAAATTAAATGTTCAATTTGTTTATTTTTACTCAATTAATATTTAGATACTATTTATACATATGTATTGTAATTATTAAACTTTATTTTATCAAATTAATATTTAGATACTACTTTGTATTAGTTTACCAAATTAAACTAAAAATGTTACTAAATTTATCATTAAAAAATTATAAATCCTATAAAAGAAATCAACTTTGAAAAACTTTTGGGTGCCAAACACTAATTTTTCCTTTTTTAAACACTAATTCTAATATTAAAATAAAAAAGTTTAAAATTCAAAGGGCCTAAATTTTTTTTACAAAATTTAGGGACTGATGGACTGCCAATCCCCCTAGATTCGCCTCTGCTAAGGGGTCAAGCCATATATGCTTTTGACTTTTTCCTTTTTTTGTCAATAGGATCTAATTCATGAATACTTTTAAATACATCTTCTAAATATATGGGTTAGTATTTGGTATGCTGGTAGTATACTTTTTTATTCCACAAACAATATTAAAAAATTAACTTGTATCCCTTTTTTTATATATTTATATAATAATATTTTACTATATTCTTATAAAACACTTATCATCATCACCACCAAAACCTTACTTACTAGGCTTAAAAACTTTTACGGGAAATACAGTAAATAATTTTTTACTCAATATAATTACCTTGAAATAAAAATCCAAAAAAGAGTTTATACAAAATTGTTTCCTTTATATAAGGTTTTCTTATTGCAATTCGATATGGAAGGTTGGTTCCTCATATACGCAGCACATTTCAAGTAAACTCAATATATAATATCAATATAATTTTTTTTTTTAAAAAAGAGAGACAAAAAGAAATAAAGGCTAAGGGCTTATATGCATTAACGGTGTTAAACAAAACCGATAATGTCATCTCATTACTAGGTTTTAGGAGTAAATATAAAAGCCTCCTTATTTAATGGGGTGATATCATGATTTACTCATATTATATAAATTTATGAACAATGACGGTATAAGGAGTCAAACAGTTCTCAATTGGTTAACAAATCTATGGTAAAAATATATACATGGAGGATAAACTGTAAAACCAAAGGAATAAATGCAATGGAAGAGTGGTTGACTTTTGACTTTCAAACCTTAAGAAGATATCGATTTATGAAATGCACGAGCTTCATCACTTTGCATCGTTCAAAAGCAAAAACTCCCCCATTGTCCACCGCACCAAGTTGTACCCTATAAGTCTATGACCCAGCTAGCAAATATGTTTTGAGTCGGTCCCAATACCCTATTTAAAGCCACCCCCTCTCACTCCCCTTTCAAAACTATCTTCAATACCAACGATGTCTACTACCACTCTTTTCTTCATGTTTTTGCTCTACTTCTCCCTTCTTTTATCTCCCCCGTCTCGGATGATTGGACCGAGTTCTGGGACAATCGTTGCGGATGCCATGAGGCCGTTGGCGTCCAAGGCTCAAGACCTGGTCATGTTCAAGCCGGAAACCAGTACGAAACATGGTTTCCATAAACAAGACGTGAAGGGTTGCTTGCCTAAAGGGTTTCATCGTACGTCCGCGCCTAGCCGGTACATAAACGATCATACTTTTGGTTCGACAATGTGTTCGACGACCTCGGATGTCTCGACCAAGCCATGAGAAGGTTGATGAATTTAGATCGAAGATGAAGAATATAAGCTTTGTTTGTGTTATATATACAGTTTCCTTCAAAGTAGATATATGAAGATATATAATGAAGAAATTAATGCAGATGTAAGTAGATATATATAATGAATATTTGATGAATTATATGATAAGGAATTTAAAAACGAAGTTCCTTTTGATTTTATTTTTCTCCTTTGCTAATCTAGAGATGTCATGACTTTATTTAGAATACTCTAGTTGTTTTGAATTTCTATTTTCACTATTCTTTCAACTTACATTAATCAAAATTTATATATAAAACCCTTGAAAGTCATTTATATAGATAAAATTGTATGAAAAATCACTATACTTTTGACAAATTTATTCTCTATATTACAATTTTGAAATATGTATATGTATTTTCAATCCTAAAGACAATTTTCCCATTATTTTATACAAGTTTTCTTTTCTTTTGTAATGTACAAAAAAATTGTCCACCTACAAAAAAATGTGAGAGTATATATATTGTCGAAACCATTTTTACTTTGAAAAATAGAGATCGACTTTAAAACGAAAATGGAGTCACCACCAATCCTTTTTGTTTAGGTGTGATCGGGTCACCCTGTGGTTGATCATTTTAATAAAACATTTTGGTTTATTAAAACAACGTTTTTGGCCTACGAAAAACTAGAAGACGGATTCGGGAGTCGGTTACGTGTGAGGAAGGAGTAGCACCCTCGCAATGCCCAAAATCGGTACCGTATTGATCGATTAATGTCCTAATGTTGAAAATTTGAAAAGATTTTAAAATACAATCTTTAAAACGTTTGGATAACTTGAATCGGATGTTGAGATTCTCTCGCTTAGAAGGAATAAAACATTACGTCCAGCACGACTGGATACAATATTTTGAACCCTCGACACAAGATCATCTCAGGATTTCCAAAACACATGCACTTAAAACTTTTTTTTTAAAAGAGGATATTTGACTATTCAGCCCAAACGGTAAATCGAAACCCAGCACGATTGGGCATGATTTATCGAATTTCCAAATATGAAACATTGCCTCATTTTAATTTGAGAAAACATGGACGAAACTTCAAAAGGATATTCTGTATTTTAGTCGAATGGAAAATTGAAGCCCAGCATGATTGGGCACGACTCCCCAAACTTCCAAGCACGAAATATTGCCTCGTTTTATTTTAAGAAAACGTGGATGAAAATTTCAAAAAAGGATATTCCATATTTTAGTCGAACGAAAAAAATGAAACCCAGCACAATTGGGCACGATCTCTCAAACTCCCCAAATACGAAATACTGCCTCATTTTAATTTTTTTAAAAAAAATGGACGAAATTTTCAAAGGATATTCCGTATTTTAGTCGAATGAAAAGAACGAAACCCAGCACGATTGGGCACGATCTCTCAAACTCCCCAAATACGAGATATTTCCTTATGTTGAGAGGGTTCTTTTGAAACACGAGTGGTTATAAAAGCAGTGGAGCTCATTTATACGATTTATTTAAAAATAGGAAAAAAATGAAATAAACAATTTGAAACAAACAATAAATATCATAGCTCACCGTCGACTATAGTACAAAGGTACAAATAGAAAAATTAAAATGCATAAAAACAACAATAGACAAACAGGCATTATAGAAATATTAATGCCTAAATATAAAATTTAATATAAATGAATTTCAAAACAAATATTATGAGTTGAAATTTAACATAAATGCTGTACAAAATAATTTACAACTAAAATTAGCAAAATGTGACATCAATTATGTACATAAAAATTGCAACTTATGCTCAGGCCAAATTTTAAAACAAATAATATACATACCGGACAATATAAATAAACTATTTGTATCATTACATAAAAATATGCTAACGAATATATATGAATTACAATCTTTATAATATAAAAAAATGCTTGTTAACAACTTATAATGCACATAAAGTAGAAACTTAATGAGTATAAAATATAAAAATAATGAATCATAGTGTTTTTTTAAAATATATATATATATATATGTAGTAAAATAAGATTTTAGAAGAAATAAATTGTATATAAGAAAATTTAAAATAAACAAATTATAAAATAAAACAATTTTTTTAGAACGTAAAATATTAAAATAGATAATAACAAATAAAAAAAAAGAGTAAAAGAATTTAAAAACTAAGAAAGAACTCTATTGGAACAAAAACAAAATCTAGAGGATAGTTTTAAACAAATCAAATTATTAAAACAAAATCCTGGACTTGAATTAGATAAGCACTAACAAGTAGGAACTAAAAATGCAAATTCCCCAAGTCCCAAAACGCTGCATCTAAACGCAGACTAAACTGGAATGACATGCAAATTTTAGGGATAAATTTAAAGAATCCAAGAAAGCATAAGTAAGGCCCAATTGATCACTATCGCAAAGGGGGGGACTTAACACATAAATTACCCATTTTGGGTCAACGTAGGGCCCAAAGACCAAATGGTGCTGTTTTAAACGTATTTGTAAAAGCTAAAAAGAAAGAAACCCCCGCCCAAAATAGCAGCCTTGCAGATTATCTTCAAGAAAATTCAAAACCCCCTTTTAGACTCACCCTCTGCTACGGATTCGCCTCTGCTTTGAGATGCTGCGCACGAGGGTCATTGGCGCTTCTGCGCCTCCACCTCTGACGCCGAACCACGGGGTAAGGCCAAGTAAGTCTCTTCTTCCCCGATTTTGATGTAAAAACAGTTTGCAAGGAAAAGAAAGCAAGAAAAACGAAAAGAAAAAGAAATACTAAATGGAAAAGAATAAAGAACAACCTTCTAGGCCTTCAATCTGATTTTTTATTGATATCAATTACTCTTGTACGTTCTGCTATTTGTGTATATCCAAAATCGGGAAAAAAAAGATCCTTTTACATTTGATTCAATTTGGCTTTTATAGCCAATTTTTCAACCTCTTTTGCTTGTTTGCAGGTACGTGCTAGGTGTGGACTCTGATGTGGAGGTGGAGTGGTGTACGGTGCGGAGAGTCGTGTGATGTGCGGTGCCTGGGGACTGCCTCGGTTGCAAATGATGGCTCCTAGAGTTTTTTTTTTGCAATCTGTTTGTGTTTTTGGACTGTTTGGGCCATGTTTGTAAATGGGTACTTAGGTTTAGGTCTGCTTAGCTTCTAGTGGTTTGGGCCGGGCAAATTTTGGGCCCTACAGCTGCCCCTCTTTGCTCATTGTCGTATAGCGATAACGAAGCAAAGACTTCAAAAGGGAACAAAATTGCCTGGACCTGTCGAGTCTTGGTGCCCCTCTTCTTCAAGTAGCAACTTTCAAAAGATAATGTTTATAACTTCGACCTGCTCCATTGCAACTTCAGGGAGATAAGGTTGGTAGCTAAAATTTGCTCCATAGCCGATACATGGAGATAAGATCTGTAACTTTTCAGTCTACTTCCTGCAACTTCAGGAAGATAAGACTAGTAGCTGAGATCTGCTCCATAGCTGATACATGGAGATAAGATTTGTAATTTTCAGTCTGGTTCCTGCAACTTCAAGAAGATAAGATTTGCTATCTTCAGTCTGCTCCACTGTAACTTCAGAGAGATAAGACTTGCTATCTTCAGTCTGCTCCACTGCAACTTCAGGGAGATAAGGCTTGCTATCTTCAGTCTGCTCCACTGCAACTTCAAGGAGATAAGGCTGGTGGTTGAAAGCTGCTCTATAGCCGATACATGGAGATAAGACCCGCCACTTTTGATCTGCTCCATAGCCGATACATGGAGATAAGATCTGTAATTTCGGTCTGCTTCCTGCAACTTCAGGAAGATAAGACTTGCTATTTTCAGTCTGCTCTACTGCAACTTCAGAGAGATAAGACTTGTCATTTTCGATCTGCTCTATAGCCGATACATGGAGATAAGATCTGTAAATTTTCAGTCTGCTTCCTGCAACTTCAGGAAGATAAGACTAGTGGCTAAAATCTGCTCCATAGCCGATACATAGAGATAAGACTCGCCATTTCTGATCTGCTCCATAGCCGATACATGGAGATAAGATCTATAACTTTTAGTCTACTTCCTGCAACTTCAGGAAGATAAGACTTGCTATTTTCAGTCTGCTCCACTGCAACTTCAGAGAGATAAGACTCGTCATTTTCGATCTACTCCATAGTCGATACATGGAGATAAGATCTGTAAATTTTCAGTCTGCTTCCTGCAACTTCAAGAAGATAAGACTTGCTATCTTCAGTCTACTCCACTGCAACTTTAGGGAGATAAGACTTGTCATTTTCGATCTGCTCTATAGCCGGTATATGAAGATAAGATCTGTAACTTTTTGGTCTGCTTCCTGCAACTTCAGGAAGATAAGACCTGTATCTCCAACCTGCTCTCTGCAACTTCAGGGAGATAAGGCTGGTGGCTTAAATCTACTCCATAGCCGATACATGGAGATAAGACCCGCCATTTTTTATCCGCTCCATAGTCGATACATGGAGATAAGATCTGACTTCACCAATGCTACTACACTGTCCTTTGGAACATGTCTTGTAGATTCGATTTTCTATATCTATACTTATGCCAAATAACTAGGATGCTATGATCGAAATAATCCAAATGCTCCTACCTAGATGTGATGCTTATGTCAAATAATTAGGATGCTATGATCAAGACGAATCAAATGCTCCTAACTAGATGTAGTATGAATGATATTGGTATGAAAGCTGAATGTCATGAGAAATGTCTTCTTTTCTTTTTTCCTTAAGGTTTAAGCTGTTATTGCTCATCGTTTGCTCTTGATGTATTTCCTCTCGTTTAACTGACACATATCTGAAGCAGTTGTCTTCACTTAAGCTTTTTACCTCTCAAGTAACTCTGACCCTTAGGTTTGGTGGGTTTTGAATAATTGACCTGTTTCGGGTTCTTGCACTACTTAGAAACTTCTAGAGTAATATGCAGAACCTCTTTTGTGAAAATGTTATTAGTCCATTAACCAAATATTTCAACAAAAAATGCTTGAAGTAGGTTATCATAATGGATAAGATGAAACTTTATTGAGAGTGAAACTCGAGGTAAAATGTTAATCAAGACAACAAATTTTACTAAGGTACAAAAGATATATGAGATGGAAAATAGGTGCCCCAGATATAGCAGCGTGAGCTCCTCTATTCAGACTGTTCGAAAACCCTTGGAGGCCAGATGTGTGTTTAGGAGGCCCAAGATATTTCGTTGATGCTTTCAAGATGTAATGCTCCACCTTCTTGTTAATTCTAGTAGAACAAGGTCGCAACATGCCTCATCCTTGCTCACAATTTGAGCTGCCATTTTTCGGGTTTTCAACTCAAAACCCTTTTGGTCTCAAGGCACATTTTGCGGGTTTTCGCCTTGGCCTCTTCTTTTTCAAGCGTAGTACTTCTTAACCGAATCTAAGTTTATTGAGTTGGGGAAGCTTTTGCCGTCCATTTCTACTAATATCAGTGCCCCTCCAGAAAATGTCTTTTTCACTACATAAGGTCTTTCCCAGTTTGACATCCATTTCCCTCTGAAATCCTTTTGCATAGGGAGAATATTTTTCAACACCAAGTCCCCTTTCTAGAATACTCTCGGGCGAACATTCTTGTTGTAAGCTCGCATCATGCGCTTCTGGTACATTTGGCCATGACGAATAGCCCTCAGCCTCTTTTCTTCAATCAAGTTCAGCTGATCATACCGGGATTGGACCCATTTTGCTTCATCTAGTTTCAATTCAGATAAAACTCGGAGAAAAGGAATCTCGACTTCAATAGGCAAAACTGCCTCCATCCATAAACCAATGAGAAAGGTGTTGCCCAGGTAGAAGTTCTGATCGACGTTCGATAAGCATAGAGAGAAAATGGTAACTTTTCATGCCAATCTTTGTAAGTCTCAGCCATTTTCCCCACGATTTTTTTTATATTTTTATTAGCCGCCTCAACTGCCCCATTCATTTTCGGGCAATTTGTTAATGAGTTTTGGTGCTTAATTTTGAATTGACTGCAGACCTCCATTATCACGCTGTTATTCAAATTTAACGCGTTGTCAGATATAATCCTCTCTGGTATGCCATATCGACATATAATTTCCTTTTTTAAGAACTTGCTTACTGCTGACTTCGTGACGCTGGCGTATGAAGCAGCCTCCACCCACTTGGTGAAATAATCAATAGCCACAAAGATAAAACGATGTCCATTAAAAGCCTTCGGTGAAATCGGCCAAATGACGTCCATGCCCCACATTGAGAAAGGCCATGGGGAAGTCATGACATAAAGAGGAAAAGGAGGCACATGGATCTTGTCACCATAAAATTGACACTTATGACATTTCTTGGCATAGTTAACGCAATCTATTTCCATTGCAGACCAGTAATACCCGAATCTCATGATTTGCCTGGCCATTGTAAACCCATTGGCATGCGTTCCGCAGACACCTTCATGGACTTCTTCCAGGATTTTCTTTGCTTCAACAGCATTAACACATCTTAGCAGCACTTGGTCCTTTCTTCTTTTGTACAATATTTCACCGTCTGAGACATAGTCACCTGCCAACCTCCTCAATGTTCTTTTATCATTTTCGGTTGTCTGATCAGGATATACACAATTTTTCACATATTGAAGAATATCTTGATACCAAGGATGATCATCCCTCTCCTCCTCCTCATCAATACTATATCAATGAGCTAGAGCATCACAAATACCCATCTGGATCGGCTTCATATCCTCTTGTTTATTCACTCTAAACATGGAAGCTAACGTAGCCAGGGCATCAGTCATCTGATTTTCATCACGTGGTAGATAGTAGAAAGTGATATCATCAAACACCTTAATTAAGTCCAAAACCAGTTCTCGGTAATTGATCAACTTTGAGTCTCTTGTTTCCCATTCACCCTTGAGCTGATAGATCACTAGTGCGGAATCCCCAAACACCTCCAACACCTTGATTTTGCTTTCTACGGCTGCACGGATGCCCATGATACATGCTTCGTACTCTGCCATATTATTTGTGCAATCAAAATCCAATCTGCAACAAAACGGATAGTGATCTCCATTTGGGGATATCAAGACTGCCCCAATTCCATTACCAATAGATTTGATGCTCCGTCAAAATTTAGTTTGCGGGGGCGATCTTCTGGAGTGTCTTCTTGAGTGACTGCCACATAAATTAGATCTTCATTGGGAAAATCAAAGTTTAAGGGCTCGTAATCTTTTAAAGCTCTACTGGCTAGGAAATCCGCTATTACACTTCATTTTACAGCCTTCTGGTTCATATAAACTATGTCGAACTCAGAAAGCAGAATTTGCCATCGGGCCATCCTTCCATTCAGAGCGGCTGACTCCATCATGTACTTAAGAGGATCTAATTTCGAGATTAACCAAGTCGTATGGTACAACATGTACTGCCTCAATCTTCGAGTTGTCCAAATCAAAGCACAACATAGTTTCTCAATTGGCGGATACCTTATCTCACACTTAGTGAATTTCTTACTGAGGTAGTATATCGCCTTTTCTTTCTTTCCAGTCTCATCGTGTTGGCCCAGTACACATCCCATTGAGTGGTCAAATACTGTCAAATACAATATTAATAGTCTACCCAGGTTGGGTGGTGTCAACACTGGAGGATTGGAAAAATATTGTTTAACTCTATCAAATGTCTCCTGGCACTCTTCATCCCAAACACCTGGGTTATGTTTCTTGAGAAGATGAAATATGGGATCGCATTTTTCAGTTTGTTGCGAAATAAATCAGGCAATGTAATTTAATCTTCCCAGAAAACCTCAAACTTCCTTTTGAGTGCGTGGCGGGGGCAATTGTTGTATAGCCTTGACTTTTTCGGGGTCAACCTCGATTCCTTTTTCACTGACGACGAAACCGAGAAGCTTTCCTGATCTAGCCCCGAAAGTACATTTTGTCGGATTGAGTTTTAGCTGGAACTTTCTCAGCCTCAAGAACAATTTCCTCAAAACCTGTATGTGCTCTTCCTCAGTTCGAGATTTTGCAATCATATTGTTGACATAAACCTCAATCTCCTTATGCATCATGTCGTAAAACAAGGTCACCATAACTCTTTGATACGTTGCTCCCGCATTTTTTAACCCGAATAGCATCACCTTATAGCAAAATATTCCCCACAAGGTTATGAATGTGGTCTTTTCCATGTCTGCGGGATGCATCTTTATCTGATTGTATCCAGAAAAACCATCCATGAAAGAGAATAACGAGTAACCCGCCGTATTATCCACCAGCATGTCGATATGGGGCAACGGGAAATTGTCCTTTGGGCTAGCCTTGTTTAAGTCTCTGTAATCCACACACATTCGCATTTTTTCATCCTCCTTTGGGACAGAGACAACATTAGCAACCCATTCCGAGTAATTCACAACTTGCAAAAACCCAGCGTCGAATTACTTCCTGACCTCTTCCCTTATTTTTGCTGCAACATCGGGTCTCATCCTTCGAAGTTTCTGTTGAACAGGCTTGTATTCTTCTTTTATGGGGACTCGATATACTACAATGTCGGTGCTTAACCCAGGCATGTCTTGATACGACCACGCGAAGACATCTTTGAACTCTTGTAGCAATTTAATGAGGTCTCGCCTTACTTCCTCAGTTATGTAAGTTCCGATTTTCACTTCTTTCTTCTCTTCCAAAATCACATTCTCGGTCGTCTCTTTATAGGGTAGAATTTATTTCTCTTCCCGTTCTACCATCCTTAACAAATCCAGAGATAACCCACATTCTTCGTCATCTTCAAAATCTTGAGATCCCTCTAAACATATATCTGGCTCGAAAAGAGATTCTGAGTCCGTAACGGTGTTGCTCGTGACGTCGATATCTGGAGACCTATTATAACATGAAAAAAATATCCAGAGAATGAATTTAAGGATGGCTTATTTGTATGGCATTATTATGAATATAATGAGAATATGAAAAAAGATTTGCCCAGAATGAAACACAAAAGATGCATTTTTTATTGAAAACAAAGGTGTTCGAACATGAGCCTATTTCACAAAATATTTATATTATTTCTAGGCTTAAAACAATAAGTGTGTTCTGAATATTACTCTGTGTTAGCTCTAAGAACTACAGGAATTTCCTCTGCAGTCCAGTTATTCAGGACACTTCCCAGCTCATTAGGGCGGATGCTTGATAAGTTTCCTTCCATCGTCCTCTCCTCCAATATGACGTTAATGCTTAAACTTCCCATCAGCTCTTCAACTATCTCTTCTCTTGTCCTCTTTGACTTGAGATGAATAATTCCTCTTAACACAAATGTATTGGATATATGGGGGAAGGTCATTGGCTCCCATTTAACCTCTGCCCTACTCAATCGTGCCCTTCGTCTCTCATGTTTCCTCACTAGCTCTCCCTTTTTCTGTTCGGCGTCCGGCCTATGTTCTAAGCCAAAACAATCCTATTTTTCAACCAAAATCTGTACTTTAACTCGTCCGTGGAGGTATTTTTCGAGCCCCCTTCCGGGCAATGCTCATTTTCCTACCATCAATTGTAAGCTCATCTTTGTAGCTTCAGATAACTCTAGATTTGGAATCTTGCCTCCTTTAATGATGAAAGTTGCGTTCACATTCAATTGCTTCATCATCGCTCTCAATGTATGGCGTATCACTAGCGACAGATGCGATAATGTCTTTCTCTACGTTTACGGTTATTAGCCGACCCTCCATTACTAGCTTTAGCCTCTGGTGCAATGATGATGGTATTGCTCCTGCTGAATGAATCCAAGGCCTCCCCAATAAACAATTATAAGAAGGCCTGATGTCCATCACGAGAAAGTCTACCTCATACGTGTTAGGTCCGATCAGAAGAGGAATCTCAATCTTACCCATTACTTTCCTCTCGGTGCCATCGAACGCTCTCACTATGTTCTGACACGTCTTTATATGAGAGCTATCTATGGGTAACCTGCTCAATGTAGATAGGGGCAAGACATTTAGCGCCGATCCATTGTCAATCAATACCTTCGGTAGTGTATACCCTTTGCATCGGGTAGTGATGTGCAGAGCCTTGGTGGACCCCATGCCACCTGGCTGTATTTTATCATCGCTGAAAGAAATAAAGTTATCAGCACTAATATTGTTGACGAGTCGATCCAGTTTTTTCACCGAGATGTCTTCAGCAACATAGGTTTCATTCAACACCTTCATCAACGCATTACGGTGTGCCTCCGAATTTTGAAGCAAAGTTAGTATCGAGGTGCGAGTTGGCTGTTTGTGCAACTGGTCCACAACACTATACTCACTGTGTTTCAGAAACTTCAAAATTTTTTTAGCTTCATCTGCTGTTACTGGCTTATTAACCAGTGGTTTTGTTATCCCCTCCCCTCGTTTCGACATCAAAGACTTCTCCTTTACAGGCTCAACTTCCGTATCTGGTATGCTGGCCAACCTTCCCTTTCCTGGCAATGTCACATTACAATTATAACTCTAAGGCACCCTTTTGTTATCCTTGTAAGGAAAAGCTGCCAGTTTCTGAATCACCACTTTTGGCGTCATTTTTACTCCAGCTTCATTTGTTCTCGGTCGTGAAATGATCACCACTGGGTGATTGACTTTACAGACCTTCTTTATTAGCCCCTCCTCTAAGGTGCGCACATGTTTCTCCTTAGCGAACTCGAAAAACTCCATCTCCTTGTTGTCCATTAAACCCTGAACTAAGACCCTGAATTCATTACATGTTTCTATCTCATGGTCTTCCTTACCGTGAAACTCACAATAGTTTCCCACTTCTCGAGACTTGCTCCCAAAGTCTTGTATGATTAGACCTCTTTCTACCATCTTCTTTAGAACCTCCCTCATCGAGGTTCTCACCTCCGCTATATCCAACCTAACTCTTCTTCCCATATTTTCGTCTACCGCGTTTACCTCATTAACAGTATGATTGGGTAATGGGTTTCCTACGCTAGGCACCTCATCAAACTTGACAACACCCACGTTAATGAGCCTTTCGACCATTCTTTTAAATGAGGTGCAATTCTCGATCGAGTGTCCTGTAACACCCGCATGATATTCACATTGGGCACTTGCATCATACCACTTGGGATAAGGGGCTGCAACGATTTTAAATAGAACAGGGATACAACATGTGCATCAAATAGATTTTTGTACAACTCCCGGTACGTTATTAGAATAGGAGTAAACTGGGGATTCTCCGTATTCCGCTTTATATTGGGTTCCTGTCTTGATGAATCTTGCTGGCCCATGACTGTCGTCCTTAGTTGATTAACTATGATTGGTTTTACATGACCCATGCTTACATTGCCGACGTCATTTTCTCTCTTTTTCGGGGCTAACCTTCTGGTGCTCTCCCCAGCCTCTACTTTCCACTCCTTATCGCATTCTCAATCATTTCACCAGACATCACTATGTCTGTGAAACTCTTTGTCGCGCCTCCCAGCATGTGATTGATAAAAGGTGCCTTCAAAGTATTAATGAAAAGCATGGTCGTCTCCTTTTCCACGAGCGGCGGTTGAACTTGTGTAGCGACTTCCCTCTACCTTTGAGCATACTGTCTGAAACTCTCATTTGACTTTTTCTCCATGTTCTGTAGCGTGACCCGATCGGGCGCTATGTCTGTCACATAGCCATACTGCTTCATGAAGGCCTGTGCTAGGACTCTCCACAATTTAATTTGGGTACGACTCAGCTGATTGTACCATTTGGCTGCAACCCCACTCAGACTATCCTGGAAACAGTGAACGAGTAACTGATCATTATTGATATGACCAATCATCCTCTGACAAAACATCGTGATGTGGGCCTCAGGGCAGTTGGTTCCATTATATTTCTCAAACTCTGGCATTTTAAACTTCAGAGGGAGCACTAGGTTCGGAACCAAACTCAACTCTTTAGCATCCATACCGCATTGATAATCTGCATTTTCCAGCGCCTTGAATTTCTCTTCCAGCCATTTGTATCGGACTTCCAACTGCTCTGGAGTTCTCCTTTTGCCTTCCCTACCTCTGCCATCTCATCAAAGTCGGGGACCGAAGGATTTACCCGATCGTCCTCAGGTTTAGAACACGAGCCCGTCGGGAAATTCATTGGTGCAGAAATACCTACCGACATCGGGTTTGACATTAACAGACACCCTTTGAGGTGGTACTGGGGTATGCACTAGGGTGAAACCTGGAGGGTAAGTAAGGATCTCGCTATCACCATCTGGGTTGACTATAGGGCTCTTCCATTTTCCTGGCCCTCCGAGCAACAACTGAGTTAGCTGATTCATCATGTCCTTCTGCGACTTTTGCATCTGATCTTTCATATCCTGCTGAATCTTGGCCAGTTGCTCTTGCATCTGTGCTTGCAGCCGTTCTTGCATTTCACTCTGCATTTGTTCCAATTTTTCTAGCCTTTGATCCATAGCTTTAGTTTTTTTGCACGTGTAGTATTAATGTTCCAGGGTAACTATAATATAATTTTAAATTAATTAAGAGTTTTTTTGAAACTTAATGCACGTGATGCGATGAAATGCAAATGTATGAAACGAATGCAAAACTAAAAGGGTGTCGATTTTGATCCAATTCCATTTAGAAACGTTCTTAGAAAATAAAATCCTTTACATAAAATAGACTATATATACGAATTTGCCCTAATGCTCAAAGTTTTAACTTTCTCAAGAAGGCAAGCCAACTCACGACCCCAGTCCGACTCTAACTCATACTTCACACTTAGTACATCAGCCTGAACCACTGAAGTCTGTAAATAATCAGCCACTGATCGAATCTGTGCCACGGCTTCACTCATGATATTGCCTTTAGTTCAATGCCCAAGTTATGACCATGACTCTGACGCAACACCCTTTCCAATTCCGCTACCCGAGCTGCTAATATTTGCCTCTCATCTTGGCCTTCGATCAAACTCTTCCTCAAGGTGCTTTCCCATGCTCGAGCATCGTGGAACCTCTTCTCCCACTGATCAGCTCTGGCTTTTTCTTCTTGAACTTCTCGTCGCCACTGCTCCGATGTCTTTCCCAATCCAGCTGTTCTCATTGACATATGTAGCTTTTTGTAATTAGCCTTCAAACTGTCCAAGTCCTCTTCGGCCTTTCTCTTTCCCTTTCTTAACTTCTCGGTCTCGAGCTTCTGAACATCGACATCTAACCTCAAATGCACCTTTTCTTCTTCCAACTGCTCTATCTTCTTCCTTAACTCCAAATTTATCTTATCGAAGTCTTGCTTGATGATCTCTAGCTCGGAAGGAATTATTTGTAGGTATTCATCCATCGATTTGACGTCTCCTAACATTGGCTGAGGGATATTATCATTGGTTCTTCTGTGCAACCACCCCTCATATTCCGGGGTTGTCATCGAACCTACCGCCAACCTCTTCATCTGACGTGTCTATCTCCAGGCATCGACAATCTGTCAGATTCTCTTCGTATAATGGCTCCCCCTATACGAGAACTCACTCTGAGCTAACCCATGCGTTATCGGTACAAACTGTCTCGATCTATATTGCCTCAACACGAGCAATGGGGCATATCCAATAGCTCTCCAAATTCCAGGCAGAGGTACCCAATCAAAACTACCACACCGATAGAGGATCTCATCAAGAACTAACCAAGGAGTTTTCCACTCGACGCCTTCTTCCTGGAGATTTCGAAGGAGCGCGATCCAATTCTCCTCTGATATATCGTCTCTCTTGGGCATGGCTATTATCTCCTTTAGTGGGGAATAATTCTCGGAGAAAACCCGATAAGAAACTTTATCCACCTTCCAAAAATGGCTATGGAACCATATTGACAATAACTGCGCGCACCCTATAAATCTGCCTTCGCCTGCCTTCCGACATGCACTCAAGGACCTAAATGTCTCAGCTAGAATTACCGGCACCGGTGTGGCTTCTTTGCCAAGCCGATCAAATAAATCGGCTATTGCTTCGTCTACATGCCTTAGAGCCTTTGGGAAAATTACCAAACCATAGATACTCAAGGCAAAGATGTCCACCCTTTTCTTCATGTCTGGCTGTGCTACGATCAGATTCCTCAAACACACTCAGGGAATACATTTACCCTCACATTTTTGCTGTATTCGGGCAGTAACCCACTGTTAACTCATTCCGGTGATGCTCATCAATTTCTTTACAAAAGGTTGGGCATTAGCAGCCCTAAAATACACTCTATCGATTTGAACATTTGGACAATGAAGCAAAGCTGTATACTCCTCCATAGTAGGCATCAAGTCCACCTTCCTAAAAGTGAAATAACTATACGCAGGATTCCAAAATTGAGTTATGGCCCAGAACAATTTCTTATCTACCTTAATGTCAAGCAGGTAAGGTAGGTCGCCGAAATTTTGGTAAAACAGTTGCTTAGTCTCATCGCCCCAACTGTCCTATATATCCTTCAATTCTTGGAACTCATTCTGTGTCACACTGATCCGGGTGAAATCCCATATCTGATGTATACCCTTCAGCCAGGCTATCCCCTTTCTCAATTTGCATCTTCTCTGACCATATATGGACAGCCGCATTATCTTCTACTTTATCAAGGAATTCGTTCTCCATAGCAAGCTTTCTAACTTAGTAATTGAATAAGAATCGACACCTCCCTAAAGATGGAATGATATGCAATCAAAACACAACGAGTTAGTACCAGATAATAAAATCCAAAACAAATAGAGAATAATTAAACAGTTATATGGGTACCACTAAAAGTTCAACATAGCTATATCTAAGGTAGATCCCTAGGGTTCACTATATGTGGCTCAGTTCTAAAGAAAAGAGTACCCGAACCAGCAGATTCCTCAACCCTCACCTATTATAGGCTCATACGGATCGAGTTCGGTTCAAGGGAATACATTTCCCTATGGCCATGCGGAGGTGAAAACCTCACGAAGACATAGGTACGAATGTATCCCGGAAGCAGTCCACTAGCCCATGCGGAGGTGAAAACCTCACGAAGGCATAGTTTCTCGCTCCCACCTAAAGGGTGTGACCACGACGGTCATGCAATATGTAATGCAAAGGGACTTGAACCAAAATGAATGCAGTAAAAAGATTGTATACTAAAAATCAAATTTTAAATTTTCGACAGAAGGATAGAAAATAATCGATTTTACGGCTTGACTCTCTTATAGTCCCCAGTGGAGTCGCCAAGCTATCAAAACCATTTTTACTTTGAAAAATAGAGATCGACTTTAAAATGAAAATGGAGTCGCCACCAATCCTTTTTGTTTAAGTGTGATCGGGTCACCCTGTGTTGATCATTTTAATAAAACATTTTGGTTTATTAAAACAATGTTTTTGGTCTACGAAAAACTAGAAGACTGATTCGGGAGTCGGTTATGGGTGAGGAAGGATTAGCACCCTCGCAACGCCCAAAATCGGTACCGTATTGATCGATCAATGTCCTAATGTTGAAAATTTGAAAATATTTTAAAATACAATCTTTAAAACGTTTGGATAACTTGAATCGGATGTTGAGATTCTTTCGCTTAGAAGGAATAAAACATTACGTCCAGCACGACTGGATACAATATTTTGAACCCTCGACGCTAGATCATCTCAGGATTTCCAAAACACATGCACTTAAAACTTTTTTTTTGAAAGAGGATATTTGACTATTCGGCCCAAACGGTAAATCGAAACCCAGCACGATTGGGCACGATTTATCGAATTTCCAAATACGAAACATTGCCTCATTTTAATTTGAGAAAACATGGACGAAACTTCAAAAGGATATTTTGTATTTTAGTCGAATGGAAAATTGAAGCCCAGCACGATTGGGCACGACTCCCCAAACTTCCAAGCACGAAATATTGCCTCGTTTTATTTTAAGAAAACGTGGATGAAAATTTCAAAAAAGGATATTCCATATTTTAATCGAACGAAAAAAACGAAACCCAGCACGATTGGGCACGATCTCTCAAACTCCCCAAATACGAAATATTGCCCCATTTTAATTTTTTTAAAAAAAATGGACGAAATTTCCAAAGGATATTCCGTATTTTAGTCGAATGAAAAGAACGAAACCTAGCCCGATTGGGCACGATCTCTCAAACTCCCTAAATACGAGATATTTCCTTATGTTGAGAGGGTTCTTTTGAAACAGGAGTGGTTATAAAAGCAGTGGAGCTCATTTATACGATTTATTTAAGAATAGGAAAAAAATGAAATAAACAATTTGAAACAAACAATAAATATCATAGCTCACCGTTCATTGACTGTAGTACAAAGGTACAAATATAAAAAGTAAAATGCATAAAAACAACAATAGGCAAACAGGCAATATAGAAATATTAATGCCTAAATATAAAATTTAATATAAATGAATTTCAAAACAAATATTATGAGTTGAAATTTAACATAAATGCTGTACAAAATAATTTACAACTAAAATTAGCAAAAATGTGACATCAATTATGTATATAAAAATTGCAACTTATGCTCAAAGCCAAATTTAAAAACAAATAATATACATACCGGACAATATAAATAAACTATTTGTATCATTACATAAAAATATGCTAACGAATATATATGAATTACAATCTTTATAATATAAAAAATGCTTGTTAACAACTTATAATGCACATAAAGTAGAAACTTAATGAGTATAAAATATAAAAATAATGAATCATAGTGTTTTTTTAATATATATATATATGTAGTAAAATAAGATTTTTAGAAGAAATATATTGTATATAAGAAAATTTAAAATAAACAAATTACAAAATAAAACAATTTTTTAGAACGTAAAATATTAAAATAGATAAAAAATAAAAAAAGAGTAAAAGAATTTAAAAAACTAAGAAAGAACTCCATTGGAACAAAAACAAAATCTAGAGGATAGTTTTAAACAAATCAAATTATTAAAACAAAATCCAGGACTTGAACTAGATAAGCACTAACAAGCAGGAACTAAAAATGCAAATTCCCCAAGTCCCAAAACGCTGCATCTAAACGCGGACTAAACTGGAATGACACGCAAGTTTTAGGGATAAATTTAAAGAATCCAAGAAAGCATAAGCAAGGCCCAATTGATCACTATTGCAAAAGGGGGGACTTAACACATAAATTACCCATTTTGGGTCAAACGTGTGGGCCCAGCACCAAATGGTGCTGTTTTAAACGTATTTGTAAAAGCTAAAAAGAAAGAAACCCCCTCCCAAATAGCAGCCTTGCAGATTATCTTTAAGAAAATTCAAAACCCCCTTTTAGACTCACCCTCTGCTAGGGATTCGCCTCTACTTTGAGATGCTGCATACGAGAGTCATCGGTGCTTCTGTGCCTCCACGGGGTAAGGCCAAGTAAGTCTCTTCTTCCCCTATTTTGATGTAAAAACAGTTTGCAAGGAAAAGAAAGCAAGAAAAACAAAAAGAAAAAGAAATACGAAATTGAAAAGAATAAAGAACAACCTTCTAGGCCTTCAATCTGATTTTTTATTGATATCAATTACTCTTGCATGGTCTGCTATTTGTGTATATCTAAAAATTAGGAAAAAAAAGATCCTTTTACATTTGATTCAATTTGGCTTTTATAGCCAATTTTTCAACCTCTGTTGCTTGTTTGCAGGTACGTGCTAGGTGTGGACTCTGATGTGGAGGTGGAGTGGTGCACGGTGCGGAGAGTCGCGTGACGTGCGGTGCCTGGGGACTGCCTCGGTTGCAAATGATGGCTCCTAGAGTTTTTTTTGCAATCTGGTTGTGTTTTTGGGCTGTTTGGCCCATGTTTGTAAATGGGTACTTAGGTTTAGGTCTGCTTAGCTTCTAGTGGTTTGGGCCGGGCAAATTTTGGGCCCTACTGTAATGGCCTAAATTCAAAATTATCGGAACAGTGATTTCGTAACCACAAATCCGATTTAAAGAGAAATTTATTTCAATATTTTTGCATGAAAATTGTATGAAAATATTGATAAAAAATTTTACTAATTTGGTGATTAGATAGAAAAAGAAATTATTGAAGAAATTGGGTAAAAACAATGATCGAGACCTCTATCTCGTAAAACCGAGTCAAAAATAATTTTATAAATATTTATGAAACGTTATTAATGTGGTATTAAAATTTCGTTAGGAAATTTTAATGTTTGGGTAGTCAATTAAATGAAAAGGACTAAATTGTAATAGATGTAAAAGTTGCTAGAATGATTAAATAGCTTAAAAGTCTAATGAGAAAGGATTTAAAAGGCAATTAGACCCAAAAGTTATTTCGGCTGGACGGCAAGGGTATGAAATCAGCTGAAAAATTGATAAATAAAACTAGGACTAAATAGGAAATATCTAGATTTCTCTTCATTTCTCTTCAATTCCAACAGCTAAAAACGCCATAGGAGGGTTCTCTAAGCTGGTATTTCATAATTTTTTGCACCAAATCCGGAAGATTCAAATACGAAGCTAGATCGAGGAAAGGAAAAAGTTCGGGATTAGTAGATTTTTATTGTTTACAAACAAGTATCAAGGTAAGTTCGTGTAACTTGAATTATATTCTTAAATGCTTGAGATTGTATGTTTTTGATGTGAATATGATTTGAGTGCTCATTGTATGAAAATTAATGAAACATTGATATATTTGATAAAACGGGAAGAAATCCTGGTTGAATGAAAGGAAAATTCGATGGATCTCTGAAAAGGAATTGACGGTAAAAAGGATCTAGCTCGGAGGGTGATCCTATCCTGATATAGCATGGATTTAACCAGGACGGGTAATCCGAATTAGGGTCTGAATTTAGCCTGGACTGGTAATTCAGATCCAAGCTCATTAGAGTAATTGTCGTTGCGAGGATTTAGCACGGGTGGTAATCCCGACAATACTCTATGAGTTTATATTAGAGGATTTAGCTCGATGGTAATCCCATTGCAAGGTTGAGGTTCGAGGGAGTGTGCTATCTAAAATGGAAATGTGCACACATGAATATGAATTGACGGACCCGGAATTGTACACTAAAAGTGTACCTCTAAAAATCCATCGAAATTCTGATAAATTCAACGGGATAAATATGGAAAATAATAAGGGAATGAAAATCATGGTATTGATGAGTACATCAATCATGGTATATATTATTGGTACATGGAAATTATTGTACTAACTTGAATGTTGAGTTTGTGCATATTAGGGTAATAATGCATTGAATGGATATATGGATGTTTATTGTATTGTATTGAAAATATTAGGTAAGTATAATTCTTGTTACATGAGCTTACTAAGCACGAAGTACTTACCCCGTTTCCTTTTTCCCTGTTTTGTAGTGCTAAGAGCTCGGAGGTCAGATTTGGTCGGAGACACATCACACTGTCAACCTCAGGATTTCAGTATATAAAGAAACTTTATTTTGAAAATCAATGGCATGCATAAGCTAACAAAGTAAATGTTAACGTGAAATTAATGTAAAGTTAGCCATTAGTATGGTTAACAAACCTGGTTTTAGATATGTGATGACGTTATCTTATAAATATGCATGAATTTATCTTGAAAATATGTTGAATTGATTTGGTTGATGTGGATTGGTCTCGATTTAATATTGCAGGGAAGGTTAGATATTTATAAAAGGCTATATTGAATGTAAAAAAAAAAATTAATTCATAAACTTCGGTAATGCCTCGTACCCTGTTCCGGCAATGAATACGGGTAGGGGTATTACATTTATTGGTATCAGAGCTACGGTTTAGCCGGTTCTAGGACCGATGTAGCAAATACGGGATTAGCTATACATGCCATTTAAATTCTTATTGATAGTGTGATATCTCCTGACCATTTAAAATATGTTTTTCTTATAGTAATGTCATCCGACCGAGCTCAATCTGAGGAAGCTGAGAGTCATGCTCCGGCTTCAGTACAAAGAGAAGAAACTAGTAGTAGAAGGCCCGAGGCAGAGGGTCGAGGGGAGGAGGCAAAAATAGCCTTCTTTCAAATAATGAATGAATGGTTTAATCAATATTTAAGAACTAACCCTGTAGTGCAGCAAGTTTAAGCTCCCCCTCCTACTCCTTCACCGGTTCCCGAGATCCCACAGGTTGCAGGTACTGAATCTGTCAGAAAAGGAAAAGCTCCAGTAGATAAAATTCGAAAATATGGAAGCCGAAGAATTTTGAGCAGCAGTTGATGATGATTTTGAACGGGCTGAATTCTTGTTAGAAAACACTACTCGGGTTCTGGAAGAATTATCTTGTACACCAAAAGAATGTCTGAAATGTGCCGTCTCAGTGCTAAAAGACACAGGTTACCATTGGTGGAATACTAAAGCTTCAGTTGTTCCGAAAGAAGAAATTACATGGGAATTCTTTTAGACCGAGTTTAGAAAAAAATATATCAGCCAGAGGTTTCTCGATCAGAAAAGAAAAGAATTTCTTGAGTTGAAACAGGGTAACAGATCAGTATGTGAATATGAAAGAGAATTTGTTCGATTGAGTAAATATACTCGAGAATTGGTACAATTAAAAGCTGAAATGTGCAAACGATTCGAAGAAGGGTTAAATAAAGACATTAAACTACTGATCGGAATTCTTGAAATTCGAGAGTTTGCTACATTGGCGAGAGAGCTTATAAAGCGTAAGAATTAAGCAAAGAAAAAAGCAGTGAGAGGAAGCTCAATTTTTAGTAAAAGACCGATGGGAAAATCCCGGTTTACGCTTCAAAGAAATTGAAGAAATGTCTGGATCGTTCTACTTCACCATTGGGTATTCGGGCAGAGAGCGAGGTTCTCAACGCACTAATCCAAAACCTTCTACTCCATCAGTGACCAGTGTTGGTAGTGTTGGCACTCCTAAGCCGAGATGTCAGTACCGTAATAAAGCTCATTTTGGTGAATGTCGATTAAAGAGCGGGGCTTGTTACCGATGTGGTTCTTTTGACCATTTCCTCAAAGATTGTCCAGAAAGAGGTGAAAAAGAAGCTGAACAGATATCGAAGCCGAGTAATCCAGTTTCGAGAGGTAGACCACCTCGACCATCTGGTAATGTCAGTGGTAGCCGATGAGCTACGAAAGATATTACAGGCAGGTCTGAAGCACGAGCACCTGCTAGGACATATGCCATTCATGCCAGAGAAGATACCTCAGCACATGATATTATTACTGGTACATTTTTTTTACTTGATACTGATATTACTGCATTAATTGATCTTGGTTCTACGTATTCATATATCTGTGTTAAACTTGCAATTGTTAAAAATTTACCTGTTGAACCTACTGAATTTGTGGTTAAAGTCTCGAACCCCTAGGCCAGTCTGTGTTGGTGGATAAAATTTGTAAAAATTGTCTACTGATGGTAAAAGGTTATTGTTTCCCGGCTGATTTGATGTTACTGCCATTTGATGAATTTGACGTGATATTGGGCATGGATTGGTTAACCCAGCATGATGCGGTAGTAAATGGTAGAAAAAATATATTGTGCTAAAATGTCAGAATGATGAGTTGCTCCGGGTTAAATCTGATCAGACAGAGGCGTTATCTGATGTGATTTCAGTAATGGCAGCACAAAGGTATGTCAAAAAAAGGTATGATGCTTACTTGGCTTATGTACTCGACACCAAGGTATCTCGAGTCAAAGATCTGAGCGATTCTAGTGGTATGTGAATTTTCCGATGTGTTTCGGAGGATTACCGGGATTGCCACCGAAGAGAAGTGGAATTTTCTATAGATTTAATTAGGGAACTACTCCGATCTCCATAGCTCCATATCGTATGGCTCCTCTGAAATTAAATGAGTTAAAGACACAGTTGCAAGAACTTGTTAATGTGGGTTTTGTCTCGACCGAGTCATTCACCTTGGGGTGCTCGGTTACATTTGTAAAAAAAAAGATGGGTCTTTGAGATTGTGTATCGACTAGGTAGATTAATAAAGTAACCATAAAGAATAAGTACCGTTACCTGAATTGATGATTTATTTGATCAGTTGAAAGGTGCTACTGTGTTTTCAAAGATTGATCTTCGATCGGGTTATTATCAGTTACGGGTAAAGGAGTCAGATGTGCCAAAAACAGCCTTTAGAACTAGGTACGGGCATTATGAGTTTCTAGTTATGCCGTTTGGGCTAACTAATACACCTGCAGTATTCATGGATTTGATGAACCGGATATTCAGACCGTACTTAGACAGATTTGTAGTAGTATTCATTGATGATGTTTTGGTTTATTCTCGGGATGAAGAAGAACATGCAGAACATTTGAGAATTGTGTTGCAAATTTTGCGAGAGAAGCAGTTATATGCTAAATTCAATAAATGTGAATTTTGGCTTCGAGAAGTGGGTTTTCTAGGACATATTGTATCTGCCGAAGGCATCAGGGTAGATCCAAGTAAAATCTCAGCTATTGTCAATTGGAATCCACCGAAGAATGTATCTGAAGTTAGAAGTTTCTTGGGTTTAGCTGGTTATTATCGGAGATTTGTACAGGGATTCTCTATGATAGCTTCTCCAATGACTCGATTATTGCGAGAAAGATGTAAAGTTCGAGTGGGTGATGAATGTCAACAAAGTTTCAACCGATTGAAAGACCTATTAACGAAAGCACTGTATTAGTGCAAACTGAACCGGTAAGGAATTTGTTATTTACTGGTGATGCCTCATTCAATGGTTTAGGTTGTGTTTTGATGCAAGAAGGTAAAGTAATAGCCTATGCTTCAAGACAACTTAAACCACATGAAAGAAATTACCCAATACATGATCTTGAATTAGTTGCTATTGTATTTATGTTGAAGATATGGCGGCATTACTTGTACAAGGAGAAATGTCATATTTATCTTGATCATAAAAGCTTGAAATATTTGATGACACGAAAGATTTGAATTTGAGGCAGTAGCGGTGGCTTGAGGCGATAAAGGACTATGATTTGATTATTGATTACCATCCGGTAAGGCTAATGTTGTAGGTGATGCTTTGAGTCGAAATCTCTGTTTGCTTTACGAGCTATGAATACTCGGTTATCATTGGTGATGATGGTTCAATCTAGCGAAATTAAGAGCTAAACCGACATTTTACAGCAAATATGTGAAGCTCGGAAGAATGATGAGAAGTTACAAGTTAAGCGGGCATAGTGTGAGTCGATAATGATTACGAATTTGATTGGTTCGATGGTTGTTTATTATTCGAGGTAGGGTATGTGTACCTCGAATTGAGCTCATCTGAAGATTCTACGAGGCTCACAACAAGATTTATGTCTGTACATCCGGGAGTAATAAAATGTATAATGATCTGAAAAAGATTTCTTGGTGGTCGGAATGAAACGTGATATCTCGAGTTTGTATTAAGGTGTTTAATATGTCGACAAGTTAAAGTTGAACATCGGTACCTTGGGGTTACTTGAGCCAATTACTATACCGGAATGGAAATGGGAAAGAATCACTATGGATTTTGTATCGGGGTTACCTTTGTCTCCAAGGAAAAAAGATGTTATTTGGGTGATTGTTGACCGATTGACAAAGTCAGCTCACTTTATTCCGGTACGTATGGATTATTCTTTAGATAAACTAGTTGAACTGTACATATCTGAGATTGTCAGGCTACATGGAGTGCCTGTCTCCATTATATCAGATAGAGATCCCCAATTTACGTCTCGTTTCTGGGACAAATTGCAAGAAGCCTTGGGTACTCTGTTATATTTCAGCACTGCATTTCATCCTCAGACAGATGGTCAATCTAAGTGTGTAATTCAAGTATTGGAAGATATGCTCCGATATTGTATACTAGAGATTGAAGGTAATTGGGAGAGGTATCTACCTTTGATTGAATTTGCTTACAATAACAGTTATCAGTCCAGTATTAAAATGGCTCCTTATGAAGCTTTGTATGGTAGAAAATATAGAACACCGTTATATTGGACAGAGCTTAGTGAAAGGAAGATACATGGGATTGATTTGATTCGGGAAACAGAAGAAAAAGTAAAGGTTATTCGAGATAGTCTAAAAGCAGCTTCCGATCGTCAAAAATCATATGCCGACCTTAAACGAAAAGAGATTGAATTTCAAGTCGGTGACAAGGTATTCCTGAAAATGTCTCCTTGGAAGAAAGTCTTCCGATTTGGTCGAAAGGGTAAACTGAGTCCAAGATTTATCGGGCCATATGAAATCATAGAAAGAATTGGACCGGTCGCTTATCGATTGGCATTATCACCGAAACTTGATAGAATCCATAATATTTTTCATGTATCTATGTTACGACGATATCGATCAGATCCTTCCCATGTTATTTCTCCGATAGAAGTGGAGATTCAACTAGATATGACTTACAGTGAAGAACCGGTCAAGATATTGGCACGAGAGACAAAAGAGCTTAGAAATAAAAAGATAAATTTGGTGAAAGTATTGTGGCAAAAGCACGGGATTGAGGAAGCGACATGGGAACCGGAGGAGGCAATGAGGAAACAATACCCAAATCTCTTTACTGGTAAGATTTTCGAGGACGAAAATCCTTAAAGGGGGGAGTTGTAATGGCCTAAATTCAAAATTATCGGAACAGTGGTTTCGTAACCACAAATCCGATTTAAAGAGAAATTTATTTCAATATTTTTGCATGAAATTTGATATGATAGGAAAATCATATGAAAATATTGATAGAAAAATTTTACCGATTTAGTGATTAGATAGAAAAAGAAATTATTGAAGAAATTGGGTAAAAACAAGGTATCGAGACCTCTATCTCGTAAAATCGAGTCAAAAATAATTTTATAAATATTTATGAAATGTTATTAATGTGGTATTAAAATTTCGTTAGGAAATTTTAATGTTTGGGTAGTCAATTAAATGAAAAGGACTAAATTGTAATAGGTGTAAAAGTTACTAAAATGATTAAATAGCTTAAAAGTCTAATGAGAAAGGATTTAAAAGGCAATTAGACCCAAAAGTTATTTCGGCTAGACGGCAAGGGTATGAAATCAGCAGAAAAATTGATAAATTAAGGGTAGAATTGGAATATTGCAAAATTAACTAAATAAAACTAGGATTAAATAGGAAATATCTAGATTTCTCTTCATTTCTCTTCAATTCCAGCAGCTAAAAATGCCATAGGAGGGTTCTCTAAGCTGGTATTTCATAATTTTTTGCACCAAATCCGGAAGATTCAAATACGAAGCTAGATCGAGGAAAGGAAAAAGTTCAGGATTAGTAGATTTTTATTGTTTACAAACAAGTATCAAGGTAAGTTCGTGTAACTTGAATTATATTCTTAAATGCTTGAGATTGTATGTTTTTGATGTGAATATGATTTGAGTGCTCATTGTATGAAAATTAATGAAACATTGATATATTTGATAAAATGGGAAGAAATCCCGGTTGAATGAAAGGAAAATTCGATGGTTCTTTGAAAAGGAATTGACGGTAAAAAGGATCTAGCCCGGACGGGTGATCCTATCCTGATATAGCCCTCCTGAAGAATATGTGTAAAATGGATTTAGCCGGATGGGTAATCCGAATTAGGGTCTGAATTTAGCTTTGGTGGTAATTTAGATCCAAGCTCATTAGAGTAATTGTCGTTGAGGATTTAGCTTTGGGTGGTAATCCCGACAATACTCTATGAGTTTTAAGGTTCATGAGTGTGCTCTCTGAAATGGAAATGTGCACACATGAATATGAATTGACGGACCGAATTGTACACTAAAAGTGTACCTCTAAAATCCATCGAAATTCTGATAAATTCAACTGAATAAATATGGAAAATAATAAGGAATGAAAATCATGGTATTGATGAGTACATCAATCATGGTATATATTATTGGTACATGGAAATTATTGTACTAACTTGATTGTTGAGTTTGTGCATATTAGGGTAATAATGCATTGAATGGATATATGAATGTTTATTGTATTGTATTGAAAATATTAGGTAAGTATAATTCTTGTTACATGAGCTTACTAAGCACGAAGTGCTTACTCCATTTCCTTTTTCCTGTTTTGTAGTGTTAAGAGCTCGGAGGTCGGATTTGGTGGAGACACATCACCTTTGTCAACCTCGTGGATTTCGGTATATAAAGAAACTTTATTTTGGAAATCAATGGCATGTATAAGCTAACAAAGTAAATGTTAACGTGAAATGAATGTAAAGTTAGCCATTAGTATGGTTAACAAACCTGTAATGACGTTATCTTATAAATATGCATGAATTTATCTTGAAAATATGTTGAATTGATTTGGTTGATGTGGATTGGTCTCGATTTAATATTGCAGAGAAGGTTAGATATTTATAAAGGGGCTATATTGAATGTAAAAAAAAAAGTTAATTCGTAAACTTCGGTAATGCCTCGTACCCTATTCCGACAATGAATACGGGTAGGGGTATTACACCTACATATATGTCATGTCATTGCATTCATAAAAAATAAACCATATCAAATTATTTGATAGAATTAATGGAAAAAGTTTGAACTAATGAGTGAAAATACACATTCCAAAATAGAAAAACTAGAAATGACCAAATTATAATAGAGAAACTAAATTTGTTAAAACTAAATAGTACAAGGACTTTATGTAGAAATTGACCAAATATGTATTGGTACATATTACAAATTGGGGAGGGGATGTTCGAACTCTAGTGTTAGAATATAACACCAAAAAACTTAACCATTAATTACTTCCTTATACTATTGGATATATATATATATACACACATAAATTGAATAGAGCTAGGTACTAGGTCCGGGATGAAAATATTTCCAATTCAGCTCAAAAGTGCTGCAATTAATCAATAAAATATGTCATTGAATTATAACATTAAATAAATATTTTTAATATTTCAAAAAAAAGATTTTAATATTTTGAAACTTTTCCAACAATAAATATGTTGTCCCTGGGTTTGGTGTTGAACAGAAGTATTTTAAGATGAAATAAAAAGTTAGGATATTATATATAGATGGTAATAAGTCTTCTACTGAAAACCAAAAATAAAAAGAAAATGTTTATGCTTCAATAGATTTAATACTTCGATTACTTTTGTATTTATATTTTTCGATTCATATAATCATATTTAATGTATTATATATTATCATATTTTCTATTTTTATTATTTTTCATGCCAATATTTTAATTAAATTTTCAACAAAAGATAAATAAGACTTTCACTGCATTTTGCATTGAGGTATACTTAAGGGGCCGGCACAGGTCAGCCCTATATACTTAGAAATTTCACTTTTTCAATTTTTATAAATTATAAAAATTTAAGTTAGTATATAATAAAATTATAGTTTAATTTCTTGAAATAATAAAATTTAAATTTAAATTTTTAAAAATATATATAAAATATAGACTATTAAAATGTTAAAATTACATTTTAACTTGTACACAAATACAAAACTAAAAAGTTAAAAAGAAAGTATTTAAAAGATGATTTTATATTTGATATATCGTGGGTGTATAAATTTGTACACTATTAGTGAATAGAGATGATTATTGGCCAGGTTAAGTTTGGGCCTACCTATACAATATTAATACATTTTATGGCTATCCAAGTTAAGTCTTATCTTAAATATAGGTCTTAAATTTTGTCAAACCTCTTTAAATTTGTAAATGACTAACTCAATTCCACTCTAAGTTTACTCAAATTATTTTTATAAAAAAATACTATAAAAATAATAGATTAGGAAGAAGAAAAACTCCTCTAAAGAACTTTTCCACCTATTTATATATAGCCTTAGACAAGTGTTATTTGATTTCAGAGTTTTCCTTAATAGTCTACCGATTCTGAGAGTCAATGACGAAGCCAAAGGGTGCAGGTAAGGGCCCTAGCTCCCCCTAAAATGGAAATGTTTTCATTTAGTCCCTTTTATAATTTATAAAATTTTAAATTAGTAATTATAAAATTATATTTTGCCCCTAAAAATAATAAAAATTAATTTAATCCTTTAAAAATTATAAAGATATAGTCTATTGAAATGGTAAAATTGTATTTTTACTATCGTAAAAATATACAACTTAATTTCGTCTCCCTAAAATATATTTTTTTGGCTCTGCACTACTAAGAGTAAAATTAATGAAAATAAAAAATAAAAAATATCAGATCATTCTACCAAGTTGATTCCTAACCAAAATATTTACAACTTAACTAGCATAGTAACTCAAACAAACATGGCGTTCAATACCCTTGGCGTTGTCTCCATCATTATTGTCCCTTTACAATCACCAAAATTTTCCTTTTTGCATAATAACGCATTCTGATATAAGTCTCTACTTTCAACCCTGACCACTACTATACGCCCATTCCATACGTCAAATGAGACAATTGGGCAAATAACACTTCGCCAAATAGATTATTTTATGACTACCTGCCAAAAACCTAGAACTAGCTAAAACTGGGATATTACATTATTAATCTGGAATCAATAATTTATAGGCTTCTCTCGAAGCCACTATGTTCAATTTTTTTAGTCCATTTAACATATGTCTATGTTCATTTAATGTGAAGATTATACTTACAAGCACCATACCTACAAGATTATGCACAATAACAATATATGTCTATATCATTACAAATGTAAAATCAAAGAAGTTAAACATGCATTATTCAAGTTTTATGTCCATTAATCAAAACCTTTTCAAAAGTAGCAATTAACTCAATTACCCACTAATGAAGATTAGACAATAGCAAACATTAAACATGAATAACACTTGAATGAATTAATCTCACATTGCAACATGCATCCTTAGCAAAGTACCAATAATCTCATATTAGAGTTCCATAATTATTCTAGCTAATGAACATTTTGCCCATAATTGTTAAATTAACAACAATTAAATAGAACTCAACCATGGTTCAAAATAGCAAAGAAATGAAATAGAAAGCAAAGAGAAAAATGAAGAGATATTGAGCCAAATAAGGGGGTTTTCCTCAAGTCTAGAGCTGATCATGGGCCAGGCCGGGCCGGGCCAAGTCCAGACAAAATTTTAAGTCCGTCTACTAGGCCTGGGCCCGGCCCGACCCGAAATATGGGCCTAAAAATTTGTCCAAGCCCGGCCCGAAATAAAATTGCTAAGCCCGAGCTCGACTCGGCCCGACCCATATTAAATTTTTTTTCTTATTTCATTAAATAAAAAATTTAAAAAATAATAAATCAAATATATTTAAAAACATAAAAACAAATATTAAAACAAATAAAAATGATACTAAAACAATTATTAAAACAATACACAAATTGACAATATAATAAAAAATAGTTATATTAAAAATTTAAAATAATTAAAAATAAAATAAAATATATATTAATATATAATTCGGGCTGGGTCGGGCCGGGCCAAAAAACTCTTACTCGAGGCCCAGCCCGTTTTCTAAATGGGCCTCATTTTTTTGCCCAAGCCCATTTTTCGGGCCTATATTTTTACCCAAACCCTCTCATTTTTCGGGCAGGCCTTCGGGCCCGGCCCGGCCCATGATCAGCTCTACTCAAGTCTTCCTTCTCACTTTCTTCCTCTTCTTATCTTCTTCTTTTCTGGCTTGCTTTCTTTTGAAAATTGATGTTCACTTTTGTACCAGGTGACTCCCCTATTATATTTTTTGAAAATGGGGTATTTATATCCCCAAAAGATTGTAGGCTAGGTCAACTCCTTTTCCTAATCCACTTTTGTTCTCTTAGGAGTGTTTAGGCCTTTACATTTTTTGCATAGCCCATTCTTTTTAATTCTTAGATATCAACAGCACTTGATTAAGAGAGGGGGTTAAGCCCAAAAGCTGATATGGCATTTTTTAAATATGAAGTCTCATATTTGTTTCTATCAAACTCGATGTTGTGGTTTTGCTGCAGCATTGAGGCTTCAATTGGTGAAATTTAGTATATTCTTTTCTCCACATTTCCAATGTTCTACTAGCTACCTTCAAGGATAAAAATTCACATTTTCAATATCTCATTTGGTAGAAATTCATTATTAAAATAAAAAGTTCAAAAATTAGCTACTTAATATAAACATAATTAAAATAACTACAAAAACACTTTAAACCACTCTTATCTTGATTGAAATATAAGCTTAAAAATAATAAAATAACTCTATATCCTAGAGTTATCACATTTCTAGCAAAAATAGTGAAGAGTCTTACTACAAGAATAAAATGAATGGATGATCAAATCGCTTTCATTGTAATACCCCCAACCCGTATTCATTGCCGGAATAGGGTACGAGGTATTACCGGAGTTTACGATTTTTTTATTCAATATAGCCCCTTTATAAATATCTAAACTTCCCTGCAATATTAAATCGAGACCAATCCACATCAACCAAACCAATTCAACATATTTTCAAGATAAATTCATGCATATTTATAAGATAACGTCATCACATACCCAAAACCAGGTTTATTAACCATACTAATGGCTAACTTTACATTCATTTCACGTTAACATTTACTTTATTAGCTTATACATGCCATTGATTTCCAAAATAAAGTTTCTTTATATACCGAAATCCTGAGGTTGATAGTGTGATGTGTCTCCGACTAAATCTGACCTCTGAGCTCTTAACACTACAAAACAGGGGAAAAGGAAACAGTGTAAGCACTTTGTGCTTAGTAAGCTCATGTAACAAGAATTATACTTACCTAATATTTTCAATACAATACAATAAACATTCATAATTTCATTCAATGCATTATTACCCTAACATGCACAAACTCAACATTCAAGTTAGTACAATAATTTCCATGTACCAATAATATATACTATGATTGATGAGCTCATCAATACCATGATTTCCATTTCCTTATATATATATATATATATATATATATATATATATATATATTTTCATATTTATCCCCTTGAATTTCTTGGAATTTTTGATGGATTTTTAGAGGTACACTTTTAATGTACATTTCTGGGTCCGTCAATTCATATTCATGTGCGCACATTTCCATTTCAGAGAGCACACTCCTGCGAACCTCATCCTTACGCGGGATTACCAGTCCAGGCTAAATCCTCTGTAATATAAACTCATAGAGTATTGTCGGGATTACCAGTCCGGGCTAAATCCTCGCAGCGACAATTACTCTAATGAGCTTGGATCTGAATTACAGTCAAGCTAAATTCAGACCTAATTCGGATTACCCATCCGGCTAAATCCATTTTCCACATATTCTTGGAGGGCTATATCAGATAGGATCACCCGTCCTGCTAGATCCTTTTACCGTCAATTCCTTTTCAAAGATCCATCGAAATTTCCTTTCATTCAATCGATTTCTTCCCTTTTTATCAAATATATCAATGTTTCATAAATTTTCATACAATGAACTTTCAAATCATATTCACATCAATAACATACATTTCAAGCATTTAAGAATATAATTCAAGTTACACGAACTTACCTTGATACTTGTTCGTGTACAAAAATCTACTAATCCTGAACTTTTTCCTTTCCTCGATCTAGCTTCGTATTTAAATCTTCTGGATCTAAATAAATAAATTTAATTATCAATTTAATACGTTTCATGTTCATATGCAATAATTTCTATAATTTCATTATTATTATTATTTATAGTTTATTCAAAGCTGTTTATTTGAGTCATAGTAACTAAATTATTTATAACTAGAGCTACAGAACTCCAAATTAAGATCCGTTAATTTTTCCTAAAACTAGACTCATATATCTTCTTACCATAAAGTTTTCAGAATTTTTGGTTTAGCCCTAAAACTAATGAATTTAATAGTAAGACCTAGTTGTAAAAGTCTTAGAAACACAAAAATTACAAGAAAAAGGTAAGGATTAACTCACTTGTTATAAAAATTATGGAATACCAGCTTAGAGAACCCTCCTATTGCGGTTTTAGCTGCTGGAATTGAAGAGAAATGAAGAGAAATCTAGATATTTCCTATTTAGTCCTAGCTTTTTTTAGTTAATTTTACAATATTCCAATTTTGCCCTTAATTTATCAATTTTCTTGCTGATTTCATGCCCTTGCCGTCCAGCCCAAATAAATTTTGGGTCTAATTGCCTTTTAAATCCTCTCTCATTAGACACTTAAGCTACTTAATCATCCCATCCACTTTTACACCTTTTACAATTTAGTCCTTATTTAATTAACTATCCAAACATTAAAATTTCCTAACGAAATTTTAATACCACATTACTAACATTTCGTAAATATTTATAAAATTATTTATTACTCGGTTTTATGAGATAGAGGTCCCGATACCTTATTTTACCCAATTTCTTCAATAATTTCTTTTTCTAACTAACCACAACATCGGTAAAATTTTTTTATCAATATTTTCATACGATTTACCTATCATATCAATTTTCATGCAAAAATATTGAAATAAATTTCTCTTTAAATTGGATTTGTGGTTACGAAACCACTGTTCTGATAACCTTGAATTTAGGCTATTACATTTATGATGGCTCAAATTGATCATCTAGGTGGAAGCAACCAAACTTCTTCCAATGACACTCAACACCAAACCTTTCAAGAAGTTGGTGAAATCAAAGTTGTTGAATAAAGACTTATCAACTCAAGGATTTTATCAAAGATCAAGTTGAAACTGTTGCTCCGCATTGATATACATATTCAAAGCCATACATTTAGTGGATTTTATCATTTGAAGATGCTTGAAAATTATCAACCTCCAAAATTCCAACAGTTTAATGGTAAAGAAAATCTACGTCAACATGTTGTTCACTTCGTGGAAACCTGTAATAGTGTCTATATTGATGAATATCTCATAGTTAACAATTTGTTCGATCAATAAAAGAAAATGTCTTCGGTTGGTACACTAATCTTAAGCCTAGAATGGTTGACAGGTAAGAATAACTTGAACGACAATTTCTCAATCGATTCTATAACACTCGTCGCATTGTCACCTTGATTGAGCTCACAAGCTCAAAATAGAGGAAACATGAGCCAGTCATTGATTACACCTATCATTAGAGGAATCAAAGTCTACAATGCAAAAAGAAATTATCATAATACTTTGCCATTGAAATGTGCATACAAGGCATGATTTGGGGCTTGCGCTATATTCTCTAAGGCATCAAACCGAAGTCCTTTGAAGAATTAGCTACTCAAGCTTACGACATAAAGTTAAATATGATAAATGCTAAAATCAAGAAGCACTTGAGCAAGTAGTTCACAGAGGGGGGAATTTTAACTAATAATGAAGTTGTCGATCAATCCATGGCTATAATGTGAAGCTTATTTAAGCTCAATTTGGAAGTACAACAAGAGTCAGATTGAAGGAGAGATAAGAAAAAAAAAGTATCATTTCCTTATGCTGATGTTCCAAACATGCTCGAAGAACTTTTAATAACTAAGTGAATTGATTTCCAAGAAAGAAAAGACTTGAAGAAGGCGATCGAGTAATTGATCCCAACTATTGCGAATACCACTGATTGATTAGTCATCCTCTCAAGAAGTTCTCTATGCTGAAAGACAAAATTATGCAACTCCACTAAGAAAGGAAAATCGAGTTTGAAAAAAAGGTATCATCATCAAACTTGATAACAACCTGTTGTAGGCCAATTTTGACCTCATGCATAAAACCCACACCCATTTTAAACCCATTTAACCCATTACATTAAAACCCAATACAATTACCCCAAAAACTAAAAGCCCAATCAACCAAACCCAGCAACACCTAACCCTAGCCCAAACAACACAAAACAAAAAAAAGAAAAGAAAAATCAGAATTTTCAAACCCTAGGTGCGTCGCACCTAGGGCCTTCTCCCTCAACCACCCTCTGCCACCACCACTATGGCCACCATCTCTTTTCACCTGCAAAAAATAAAAAAAGACGTGACAGCAATAATAAAAATTTCTTGTAAAATGGCTATATAAAAGCCTAGAAATCGATTTGTAAAAAAAAAAAAAGGATTTTTGGAAATAAAATTTTTTTTATAGTAAGCATTGAATATAAAAAAAAAAAGATAGATTCAAATATCAAACAGAAATCTCCATAACAAATTCGGAGAAGAATATCTACAAAGAAAAGGTTGCCTTTTTTCTTTTTATCTTATTTTCTTTTTTTTTCCAAGCTATTCATAAACGCATATATATTTTCTCCATTTTTCCTAAAAAAAAATCAGTAGAATATAAAGAATAAAAAATATATATATACCTTTTTGAAATTTTCACGGTGGCCGGCGACGGACGGCAGCAGAGGTGCGATGGCCCACCTGGCCGAATTCTAGGTTTACCCAGAAGAGAGGGGAGAGCCTTCAAACTTTTTTTTTAAAAAAACATTATAAAAATGAAAATTTTAGAAAAAAATTGAATTTTATAAGCTTCATGAAACGACGCCATTTTGGACTTGAACCCCAGTGCCAAAACGACGTCGTTTTATCCCTTTGCCTATGTACCGACCCGATTCGACCCGACCAGCCTCAGGATCCGCGTGTTGTCAAAAGAAGAGCTAATTGCGCTTTTAGCCGCTCCACTTTTTATCGCTTTGATATTAGATTTTTTCATTATTTATAATTTAGCCCTGTAATTTATTTTGCTCTGCAATTTGGTCCCCCGTGCTGCGCTGCGTTTTGAGGGGAAGGAATAATTTCTGTTTTGGTCCTTCCAGATTACGCGTGTGTTGCATTTTGATCCTTTTCCCTTTTTTTCTTTTAAATTTGCCCTAAAACTCTGTTTTTAGTTCAATTTTAGTCATTTCTTGTTTATTTTCGTTTCTTTATTAAATATTATTATTTCTAATATTATTAATATTATCACTATTATTATTATTATTATTATTATTATTATTATTATTATTATTATTATTATTATTATTATTATTATTATATTAGTGTATATTTTTTATTGTATATGTATATGTATATATATTTATATATAGTATTATTTTTTATTACTTTATTTTAATATTTTTATTATATTTGCTTTTTGTATTTCAATATTATTACTATTATCATTATTATTATTAATATTAGTGTATATTTTTATTATATATGTATGTATACGTATATATATTTATACATAGTACTATTTTAATTACTTTATTTTAAAGTTATTATTATATTATATTTGCTTTTTTTTGTATTTCATTATTATTGCTAGTTTTATTATCATTATCATCATTATTAACATATACATACACATGTGAATCTTTCATGTACATATTAGTATTTTCTATTACTATTACAAATATATTATTTCTTTGATTATATTATTAGAACATTATTTTTATTATAATTTCTTTATTGTAAGTATTATTGTATTTTTATTCTAATATTGTATTTTAATATTTTTCATTAATTGTATCGTTGTTTGCATTATTTACAAATTTCTATTGCAAATGATATTATTTTTTTAATTTCAATAAATAAGGTAACATATCGATTTCAACACTAAGTCGCTGATTTCATCGCTACGTTGGGTGGATATCATTGGCTCATGTTAAAAACGAGATGTCCTTCTAAAAAACCAAAAATTTCAAATTCTCGTATTTCAATTGGATCGCGATTAAATAATAAATTAAACTTGTATTTTTTAGAATTAAGACAACGCGTGTTTAACAATATACCAATTTTGGGTGTCGCGAGGGTGCTAATACCTTCCTCATGCGTAACCGACTCCCGAATCCTGTTTTTCTTTAGATTTTCGCGTAGACCCAAATTCGGCCTTCATTTTTGTTCAAAAAATAAATTTTCTTTAAAAAAAAAGAGAGGATTTATTAGGTGTCTGATCACACCTACAAAAAAGATCAGTGGCGACTCCTTTTCTCTTTAAAATCGAAATTCTGTTCTCAAATTTTCAAATAATCGCCTCAACTAGCGACCAAAGCGAAATTTTTACGTTGCAACAGCTGGCGACTCCACTGGGGACCTCTTTTTTTTAGAGTGGAGTCTAGAATTAAACGCGTGTTGTCAAAATTTTCAAAATTCCTTGTCAAATTAATATTTAGTCGTGATCATTAAATTTTGTTTTTGAAAAGTCATATATTTGCATCATGTCGTAAATATTCTTCTAACTTGTTTTGTCTTGTTGTTTTTCAGCTCTAAGTTTGTATGGTTTTAGTTTTTTAGTTTAGTTTTTAAATAAAACGTAAAGGTTTGTGAGTTTCTCCCCACACACCGTGCACTTGCATTTTTGCAAAACATGAGCTCTCTACCCGGGTTCCGTCCGCTTAAATGGAAGTAAACGCTATGCCTTCGTGAGTTAACTCGTCCCTCCGCACAGGCTAGTGAATACTTCCGGGTTACATACGATTTATGCTTCCGTGAGTTAACTTGTCCCTCCCCATAGGCATAAGTAAATGTAATCCCTCGAATTAAACTCATGAGCTTGTGATGGGCTACGACCGAGGCTTCGTACTAGTCTTAGTAGACGATAGTACGAACAATTCGAGTACCTATCTAAGACCGAAACCGCATATAGTGAACCATACGAGCAACTTATTTAGAGCCATGCCGAACTTCTGTCCGTTAATAGTCACCAAAATAAGTACACAGGAGAAACGCCTCTTACCTTTCATTTCTTTTACATTTATACTTTGCAAAGGAATCCGGTCTATTGGACCGGGTAACCTAATTTGTTAGATTCTCCATAGTTTTTTCTCTGTTCATATTTATTGTGATTACTAACCAAGGTTGTTTATTTTTATTTTTATGTTTCATCATGCATCATAGGCATCTTGATTAGGAAGGTGTTGATTAGAGATTGGTTGCCAAAAACGGGTTTCTAATGGAGGAGTCAATTACGCAAGTAACCGAGAAAAATGTCGTGGTTCGAGACTGGTTTTTGAAAACTCAGAAAGCGAAAGGGGACAGTTTAACGGAAGGATGTATCTCCAATCTTCCCAAGCAAGTAACTTCAAATGCTCGTCAGAATAACCTAAAGGATTTGACTCAAATTTGGAAACAGTGGGATTCAGACACTAGGGGCATCTTCACCGAAAACTACGGGGATATAGCACACTTGATTGCCGTCAACATAGACGAACAACTGATTCAAGCAATGGTTCGATTCTGGAATCCAGCTTACTAGTGTTTCACTTTCAATCAGGAAGATATGACTCCGACCATAGAAGAGTATGCTGCCTTGTTTCGCATTGACAATGTACAATTCAGCAAGATATATGTGAAAGTGTAACGTCTCCTAACCCTATACCGTCGCCAGAACAGGGTTACGAGACATTACCAGTCAGTACAGTCCAATTCTGGTCATTAATTAAAATAAATATTCATACTCATCCTAGTTTTAAGATGTCGTCCCTTTAATGGGCCCTCGTGGTCCAATATGAACAGTAAATTCAATTCGGGACTAATTTAGAATCACTACGAATTTTTAGTAAATTTCAAAAATTCATATTATATACTGTTGCCAACCATAATTTACTCATTTCATCAATACTTCTACAACCTAAATGACTTTCATAAAACATCCTAGGTATATGCCATTACCAATACTCAACATACTTTACCTCATTGAATTCGGGATCGGCCTGGGATGTTGATTCAACGGTCTAGCCTTAACTTAACCTACGCACGAAAACAAACCGTACGCTGAGTATACACTCAGTGGTATTTCTATAATCTGAACACTTAAACAATTATAAAACATATTAATTTATATATATTGAACTATTCAAACTCAATGAGAATTCAAACATTCACTTTCCAACCAATGTTTTAGTCTACTTTAAATTTCAAATCATTATTATTTTTCAATAGCAATTAATCAATCAGTAATGTTCATTAACACTCAGAATAATTATTTATTCAAGAATGATCGATTATTCGGTAACAATCAATTGTTCAATAATAACCAGTTATTCAGTATCGATCAATTGATCGGTTATCCAGTAACAGTCAATTATTCAGTAAAATAAGATATTCAGTAACTATAAAGTTATTCAGTAGCAGTCATTCATTCAGTGACAATCAGTTATTCAGTAATGATCAATTATTCAGTAATATTCAATTATTCAAGAATACTAATATCCAAGAGAATCAATTATCGATAATATCAATTATTCAAGAATAATCGGTTATTTTATATCTTTGTTTACCCTATTAACATGACTCGGACTCGACGGATACGAATCCAACCAACACACCAAGACGGCACATAGTGCCTCATCGGCAAGCCGAGCAATAATAATAACGAGAGCGATGACGGTACACGAGTACCTCATCGGAACAAATCCGAACAAGAATGAAGAATAAGAATATTCAACACAAAAGTGTTGAATCGGTAATAACGATAATAATATTCGACACACAAAGTGCCGAATCGATGTGATAATAGTAACTATATTCGACACACACGGTCAATCGGTAACAATAGCAGTAACAATATTCGACACACAAAGTGCCGAATTGGTAACAGTAACAGTAACCATATTCGACATATTCGACACACAAAGTGTCGAATCGGTAACAGTAGCAGTAACAATATTCGACACACAAAGTGCCGAATCGAATGATAGCGATGCGGTAATAATAAATTAGCACATAAGTGCCTAAAATACGGCACATAAAGTGCCCGATCGGTAAAGTCGATAAATCCCGTACTCTTCCAATCCTATGGCATGCCAATTATATCTGACTAGCCCGACAAGTTAATAGGAAATTTAATTCTTATTCTAATTTTACTTAATATTCATATTTACCCTTATTAACAAGACTCAGACTTTGGCGGATATACGGATTCCAACCAAACACACCAGTATGGCACTTAGTGCCTGAACACTTCCAAATCCTATGGCATGCCAACTATATCCGACTCAGTCCAACTAGTTAATAGGGTATTTATTTCAAATTCGCTTTCAATTCAATCACAATTTCTCATATTTCAATATCCAACCAATACACATTTTAATTAATCATAATTCCATTCCATTCAATTCAATTCAATTCAATTCAATTCAAATTCACTTTTCCACTTTCTAATCAGTATACAATTCAATACCAATATGTATTTCAGATATTCACATATAATCATACTTCGGTTCAATTCCAACCACTTTTCAATCTATACACAATTCACATGTTTACACATATTCATAATTTATTTTATTTTTATTCAATTCATATTTATTTATTTATTTATTGTCCAATCAAATTTAAAATCACTAATTCCTTTTGAATCAATATACATTTCAAATAATCACATTCAATTCAATTTGGTTCAATTCCATATCATCCAATCAAAGCCATTCCAATATTAACTTCTCATGTATTTTTATTTGTTTCACTTTTCCAATCAATTTACATTTTAATTTCAATTTCAATAACAATTCACATATATTCATAAATCAATTCAATATAATCAATATTCAATCCAATTCATATAATCATCTCAAAACACCTACTACATATATATATTAAATAATAAATCCAACAATTTAAGTATTAAGTTCGGATTATAAAAATACAAACCGTAATTTTTGAGCTAACTCCCGTTGACTTTGTCTTGTCCTTTCTTAGCTGAGATTTCCGGTACCACATTGACTACGAAATTAATACAATTCATAATCATTAATACATTACTAATTTATATCTTCAGTTACAGAATTCTAAATTAAGATCCGCTAATTTCTCCTGAAACTAGACTCACAAATATTCTTACCATAAAATTTTTAGAATTTTTCGTTTAGCCATTAAATACAGTTTATTCTTTAAATTCACCCCTATTCTGCTGTCTGATAGTTTCGATCCTTCTTCACTAAAAATTAATTATCTCAAAGTACAGAACTCGGATAATATTTCTGTTGATTTCTACTGAAAATAGACTCATTAGGGATTCTAAACATATGACTTTAAGCCTCTAATTATTTTTATTCAATTTTTGGTGATTTTCCAAAGTCAGAATAGGGGAACTCAAATTCATTCTGACCTTGTCTAACAAAACTCATTATATCTCATAATTTACAATTCAATTGCTTACACCGTTTCTTCTATAAGAAATTAGACTCAATAAGTTTTAATTAAATATTTTATTCATTCTCTAATTCAATTTATACAATTTTTTGTGATTTTTCAAACTTAAACTACTGCTGCTGTCCCAAACAGTCATAATACAAAATGTTGATTTTCTACTTTAATTTCAATTTAATCCTAACTAAATTCACTTACTTTTCTATCTTAATTCATACTTTATTTCTACTCAATTTTAACCAAACTTAGACATAATTATCTATTTTTCATCATAAAACCATAATTTTGAAATTCTTTCAGTTTAGTCCTTAAAGTATAAAACTTATGAATCACTTTACAATTCAATCCTTATTTCATTTCTAACTTGAATTTCTATCAATTTAGCCCTTAATTCATCTTTTTGTTCAACTTAATCAACACATAAAAATTTATTAACTTCCTAACTTTTGATATAATTCATGTAGTACTCTTTTCTAGAATTCCCTAAACATCAAAATTGCAAGAAAAGGGAACAAATTGACTTACCTAGTAAGGCTTAAGGCTTCAAAACCCCCAATTTTCCTTTTATTTTTCTTTCTGTTTCGTCTCCTTCTCTGTTTCTTTTTCCTTCTCTGTTTCTTTTTCTTTCTCTCTTTTCTTTTGTTTTACTTTATATATATATATATATATATATATAATATAATAACAATAATAATAATGACTTTATTAAATATCTACTTAATATCAAATATTTATTTTACACTTGGGCACACATATATTATTACATTTGTATTTCATCCTCACCATACACTTATAATTTTACATTTATTTATCATATAAATATATTATAATATAATTATTTATATAATAAATATCTTTCACTAAATAATAAATATCCATTTAATGTCAAATACATATATTACAAATGTATGTATTTTTTATTAATACATTTGTACCAAATCATTACCATACACTTGTCTTTATTTAATCTATTCATCATATAATATCAATTTAATAATAATGAATACATTAATTATTTACTTAAATAATAAGTAAATACATACATGTATTACAAATGTATGTATAATACTTATTACACATGTATTTTATTTTTGCCATACACTTGGCACTCCTTTGGCTTATTTACTTATTTAGTCCTTTCAATTTCTTTATCCTATAATTAAACTTTCACACTTCATTCAATTTAATCTTTTTTATCTAATTATCCTTTATTTAAGCTAATTTGCTTCATTAAACTTTAATTAATCACTCTTTTAACTTCGTAAATATTTTTAATAAATATTTAAAGATCTATTTTTCAAAAACGGAGATCCGGAAATGCACTTTTTCGATAACTGTAAAAATTCAGGTCATTACAGAAAGAGCCCAAACCAATGACCTTCAAGAAAAAGTTAGTGAGGTTGAAGGGAATGACTGATATGTGGGCTGAAAAACAAATAAAGAAAAAGAACGAAGTTAGTTGTGTTCTGTGGTTTTCTCTACGAGACTTAGTTCAAAACCATCCAGATATTGTGAAGAGGATGGATATGTTTGCTTTGGCCATTTATGGATTAATTGTCTTCCCAAAGGTTCTCGGGCATGTAGAAGTTGCGGTAGTGGATTTCTTCGAAAGATTAAAGCAAGGGATCAACCCCGTCCCGACTATCTTGGCGAAGACTTTTAGATCTCTAAGTTGTTGTAGGAGGAAAGGGGAATGATGTTTTGTCGGATGCGCGCAGTTACTTAATGTCTGGATTCTAAGCCATTTCTGGAAAGTGGAGCGCACACTTTTCCACATGTTTTCAAGAACATTTGCCCCATTGAAAGCTTGCCTTGAGAAAGAGTGGCCAAAGGATGTCACCGAATAGCATTGGGTTTCAGTTTTTCAGAACCTTCGCACCGAAGATATAACCTAGAGAGCACCATGGATCTGTCCTTCAGTTCTATTATACAAATGTGGAAGCCAAGAATAGGTGCCTTTACTAGGATTATGGGGAGGAATGTGATACGCTTCGTTAATGGTTCAAAGGCAGTTTGCTTCACGACAGTTCATACCCGCTACCGGAGGATTGGCACAATTAGAGTTTGCCTTTACGGGTGAAGGCTACATGAAAAGAGTCCGAGATACTACAAAGTCTTGGAAGGAAATTCACCTAATGGAATTAGCCCTTTATGATAATACTATTACTCAGGATTATGACTTATGTAGAAAACGATGAGTGAATAGTCAACAAATCTCACCGACGAGTTACACTTTCCAGAATCCCTTCTCAGAAGAAATGCCATCTGAGCTGGAAGTAGCAAGACATGAATTTGAACGTGAAAAAGCTAAGCTGTTACGAGATATCAATTCTCTTCAAGAGGAAAACTACCAGTTAAAGATTGATGTTCAAATTGAAAAATCTAAAACCGGGAAGGCTCAAAAAGATGCTGAGATCGTAAGAAACAATTTAAGCGATCTTCATTTAGAAAATAAGAAATTAAGAAGCACTATAAAAATAGTGGGTTGGGCAAATCATCGGCAGAATGGAAGGAAGAATTAAGCAACATCAAAGGTGGGATGGAATTCTGGAAAAGGAAAGCAAAGAAAGAAGAGAAAAAAGCTGCGCGTGCTATGATAGAGTTAAGGAAGAAGAATGCTGAGTATGAAACTGTGTCTGCAGAATTTGTGACTAATCAGTCTGAAAGTTAAAAACTAAGAAAAAAATATGAGATTTAAAAAATACACTGCAAGCTCAACAGCAACAATTAGATAATCTCCTAAAAGCCCTGGAAGAAAAGAATAGTCAATACGACAGAGACACTCACGCCTACGAAAGAGCTCTCCAAGAAAAGGAAATGCAACTCGACTTTTTGATCAATGAAATTCGCAAGGCGGCTATGCAAGCCATGCAATCATCAGATGAAGCTGAAGCTCTCAATTACCAATTCCCTCCGAGTCAAAGATCAAACATATCAGAATTCTTAGAACGAGTGAAGAAACAATGCGATGTGGCTAGAAAATTTATGTAACTGTTGAATCAAAGATAGTGAAACGTTTTGTAATAGACTCTTTTGATTAATGAAATGCCTAAGTAGGGGCCATCTTGGAATCAACACCAAATTCTTGCACATTCATTCATGACTAACATTTATTCGTCATTCATCCATTCATCTATTCATTGCATGTACATATCACCATAATCATTCACTGAGACTAAAACCGTATAATCCGCAGTTGCGACACTCTAAGTCTGGAATCACGCCATTCTTATAGGACGCGCCGGAAAGCAAGAATTATGGAAGCCGAGTTCAATGAGAGAATTGAAAGGATGGAAAGGACCCAAAGAGAATTGCAAGAGCAGTTGACTAAGTCACAATAGGAAGCAAGAGATCTAATGTTAAGATCTCGAGAGCAATCGCTCGAACAAAAAGATCAGATGACCAAAATGATGGAGATGATGACAGCTTTGGTCAAAGGAAAGGGACCTATGCAAAGCCTTGACACTATGGAGCCTTAGTCGAGAGTTAATCATGATCAGGATCCGCTCTATCCCCCAGGATTCACTCCACCTCATGCACATGTAATGCAAAGAGAATGTCCTTAAGGAGGACCTGCAAGCTTGGAGAAATGACCCGTACCCCCTACTCATTTAGGGCAAGGTATATTCGTATCAAACCTAGGATCTAATCCTACTGATCCCAATATTCCAGATTTAGATGATCCGATAGAAATATTCAGGTTGAAAATGGATGATCGTGATGCCCAGGACAAGTATAGGAGCTTGAAAGAAAGGCTCAATGCGATAGAAGGTGCTGAAACCTTCTCTGCACTAAGTGCCAAAGAGCTTAGTTTGGTGCCCGATCTGGTTCTGCCTCCAAAATTTAAAGTGCCAGATTTTGAAAAATATGATGGAACGAAATGTCCAAAGACGCATCTCGTCATGTCCGGAAGATTACTAGTTACGTAAATAAAGATAAATTGCTAATACACTGTTTCCAAAATAGCTTGGTCGGATCGGCCCTTCGATGGTATAATCAACTTAGTAGAGAAAGGATCTGATCATGGAAAGACTTGGCGTCAGCATTTTGTGAACAATACAAGCATGTATCTGACATGGTGCCTGATCGGCTAACTCTGCAGATGATGGAAAAGAAGCCGACGGTGACTTTTAGGCAATACACGCAAAGGTGAAGGGATATCTCGGCTCAAGTAGAACCCCTATTGACTAAAACTGAAATAACGGTCCTCTTCATCAACACTTTGAAAGCACCGTTTTATGATAAGTTGGTAGGAAGTGCCACGAAAAACTTCGCAGATATTGTCATATCCAGGGAACTTATAGAAAATGCCATCAAAAGTGGAATGATGGAAGGCTCCGAAAGCTCGAAAAGGGCAGCACCCATAAAGAAAAAAGAAGCAGAAACCCATATGGTGGGAATTGGGAGCCACCACACTTCTAATCTTTACCCAACCCAACCACGACCTAGATATCACCCGCCTCCAAACTTCTATTATCCTCCCCAAAACCCTTACTACTAAGCACCTCCTCCTTACCCCGTCTACGCCACAGATAACCAAAGACCATTTGCCATGTTCCTACCAAATACCAGGCCTGCTCAAAACCAACCCAAAAATGAACAAAGACCGGTAAAACCCAATTCTGAAAAACCTCAATTCACCCCTATCCCTGTGTCATACGGAAAGCTGTACCCAAAACTTATGGAAAAGCAATTAATATCCCCACATTATATGGTACCCTTGAAGCCTTCATACCCAAAATGGTACGATCCTAATGCCAGTTGCATGTACCACGCCAGAAACCAGGGGTATTCTACAGAAAATTGTCTAGCCTTTAAAAGGAGGGTTCAAGGTCTTATCGATGCAGGTATTTTACGATTTGATGGTGCTATAAATACGATTGGAAATCTGCTCCCTAACTATACCAAAGGGAACATGAGCGCGGTGACAAAAGAAGACAGGTGGCGTACCAAAAGTTGTGTTCCTGAAATAAAGACGCCGCTGCGAAAGATTTGGGAGGTAATTGTTAAAAAGGGGCTGTTCTGTCACCACAACAGAATTTTCAAAGAAGGAAATACAAAAAGTCAGTGTTTTTGTGATTTTCATGGGATCGAAGGGCTTGACATCCAGTCTTGTGAAGAATTCATAAAACTACTTCAAGACATGATGGACAACAAAGAAGTCGAGATCTTTAACAAAATGAAAGAGGTCAATGAAAAAGAAGTATGCGCTTCTGATAATCAATCATCAGGTCTCCCTTATAGTGCCTATCGACCATTGGTGATTTATTACGATACAAAAAAAGAACAAGTGAAACCAAAAATGATAATTGAAGTACCATCTCCTTTCCCTTACAAAGACAACAAGTCAGTACCATGGAAATATGATGTCAACATTATCATACCTGAAAGTGAAAAATCCAAGGTTACAGCCGAAAATGTTAGCGAAGTAGGACACTTCACCAGCAGCGAGAGATGTTATTCTAAATCGGTCGAACCAATAAAGAAGACTAATGACTCAAAGCAGAAAGGAAATGTACCGATGCATGAGGCCGAGGTCGAACTTGAGACTCCATCAGAACAAGAAGTTAAAAGGCCTGTGGATGAAGAAGAAGCACATGAATTCTTGAAGTTCATCAAGCATAGTAAATATAACGTCGTGGAACAGTTAAGCAAACAACCGGCACAAATCTCAGTATTATCCCTACTGTTGAATTCAAAACCACATCGGAATGCTTTGCTGAAAGTGTTAAATCAAGCTTACGTGGCAAGCAATATATCTATCGAAAAACTTGATAGGTGGGTGAATAACCTGAACGCGGATAATTTTATTTCTTTCAGTGATGACGAAATACCACTAAATAGTAGGGGCTCCGTAAAAGCATTGCATATCACAACCCGTTGTAAGGATTATATAATACCAAAGGGTCAGCACTCAATGTCATGCCTTTGGCCACGCTTTCTAGAAGTCCAATTGATATATCTTATCTGAGGCCTTGTCAATCTACAGTAAGAGCATTCGATGGGACAAGACGAGAAGTCATGGGAAAAATTAAAATTCCTCTAGAAGTGGGCCCCTATATATATGACATCGAGTTTCAGGTCATAGACATCACGCCTTCATATAATTGCCTTTCAGGAAGACCTTGGATCCACTCTGTTGGGGCAGTTCCTTCATCTTTCCATCAAAAAGTGAAGTTTATCATGGATGGTCTTTTGGTCACTGTCGTGGGTGAGGAAGACATTGTCGCATCTATCTCTGCTGAGACGCCATACCTCGAAGCAAGCAAGGATGCAGTAGAATGTTCCTTCCGTTCCTTCGAATTCATCAATATTACGTTCGTTGCTGAAGGAAATAAGATTCCCATGCCTAAGCTGTCAAGGAATGCCTAGATAGGAATTAAGCTGACTGTGGGAAAGGGAGCCCGAGCGAAGAAAGGTTTGGGAAGATATCAGTAAGGGATAGTTAGAGCTCTAAAACTAGTGCCCCATAAGGCTCGATATGGTTTAGGGTTCCAGCCGGATATACAACAGAGAAGAAAACAGTTACATAAAGATCGAGAAAGACGGATTGTAATAGTCTTAAACTGAGAATTGGAATGGGAGCCCATAACGTACCCTCCTTTGTCAAAAACATTTACATCTGTAGGAATGATATACCCCAGGCAAGATAATCCATGAAGCACACTGTTATTAATTGAAAGGGGTCTTCAGAATGTCAGTATAAATGTCATTGACAAAGGAAATGGTATAATTAAAAATGTTTCAATGATACGCCATTGTCCTCCTAGATTCGTTTTGAACAATTGGACTGCTGTGGATCTCCTTGTAGTTTCTAAGTCTTCTCCAGAGTAATGTTTAATGTTAACACTCTTTTTTTTTTGTGTCCCTAAGTAATAGTAGGGATTCTTTTGTAAGAGCTTATGATTTGCTCTTTATTATTTAAATGAATATTAATGGAAATGCATTTTGTCATGATCTTTTCATTCTCATTAACTTCATAATTTTTCCCTCTTCTCATAGCCTGTCATTGCATATACCTCACATCATACCATTATGCTTGTTGGTTCCAATATTTTGATGCTCCTCTATAGCTTTCTTTTTCATTCAACTTTCAGATGCTCAAATATCAATAATATGAACAAACCCGTTACAAATCTTGAAATCGATTTCGATAAAGCTATTTGTTCAGGAGAGTTCAAAGCTGAGGAAAATGTTGAAGACTATATCTTGTCGCCTAACTTACTAAGAATGGTAGAACAAGAAGATAAACAGATTCTACCTCATCAAGAATCTGTTGAGATAGTAAACTTGAAAAATGAAGAAAAGAGGCAAGAAGTGAAGATTGAGACCTCCATTTCAGATAACACCAAACATGATTTGATCGCTTTGCTTCATGAGTACAAAGATGTATTTGCATGGTCGTATCAAGACATGCCAAGATTGGATGATGATGTAGTGGTCCATGGACTCCCACTGAAACCAGAATGCAAACCCATTCAACGAAAGCTAAGACGAATGAGACCTGAAATACTGTTAAAGATAAAAGAAGAAGTCAATAAACAATTCCATGTTGGCTTCCTACAAGTCTCCAAGTACCCACAATGGGTAGCTAACATAGTCCCAGTACCAAAGAAATACGGCAAGGTACGAATGTATATAGATTATCGTGATCTGAATCGAGCAAGTCCTAAAGATAATTTTCCTTTGCCACACATTGATACATTGGTGGATAACACAGCCAAACATTCATTATTTTCGTTCATGGATAGATTCTTGAGTTATAATCAGATAAAGATGGCTCTTGAGGATATGGAGAAAACTACTTTCGTAATGATGTGGGGAACATTTTGTTATAAGATGATACCGTTCGGATTAAAGAACGCTGGGGCAACATATCAGAGGGCCATGGTGATGCTGTTTCATGACATGATGCACAAAGAAATAGAAGTCTACATCGATGATATGATCGCCAAATCCAAGGGGGAAAGAGAGCATGTTGGGAACCTCAGGAAGTTGTTCGAAAGACTAAGAAAGATCCAGCTGAAGCTTAATCCAGCCAAGTGTACGTTTGGGGCTACCTCAGGAAAATTGCTAGGCTTTATCGTCAGCGAGAGAGGCATTGAAGTTGATCTAGATAAGATAAAAGCCGTACAAGAACTACCACTTCCGCGGATACAAAAAGAAGTCAGAGGATTTTTAGGGAGGTTGAACTACATCACTCGATTCATTGCTCAACTTACCAACCAGTATGACCTAATTTATTGACTTCTTCGAAAACATAATCTGGGAGAATGGAACGAGGAGTGCTAAGTGGCTTTTGAGAAGATAAAACAGTATTTGTCTAGTCCCCCAGTGCTAATACCGCCAACTTCAGGAAGATCGTTAATATTGTACCTGACTATTTTCGAATGGGGCAACATGATGAGTCAGGGAAAAGAGAAAATGCGATTTACTATCTTAGTAAAAAGTTCATAGAGTATGAGGCAAAGTACTCATCAATTGAAAAATTCTGTTGCGCTTTGGTTTGGGTAGTTCGGAGGCTCAGGCAATATATGTTGTATCATACGACATGGTTAATTTTGAAGCTAGACCCAATAAAGTATATGATGGAATCACCTGCATTCTCAGGAAGAATGGCACGATGGCAAATCCTACTATCATAGTACGACATCGTCTATGTAAGTCAAAAGTCGATAAAAGGGAGCGCAATAGCTGACTTCTTAGCAACTCGAACAAAGGAGGAATAAGAGTCATTGAGATTTAATTTCCCTGATGAAGACTTGATGTGCATTATGGGAAAAGAATGTGAGTCATCCAAAGAGAAGTCATGGAAGATGAGCTTTGATGGTGCATCGAATACATTAGGGCATGGGATTGGAGTAGTCTTAGTATCACCAGAAGGGAACCATTATCCGTTCACTGCCAGACTGAATTTCTTCTGTACCAATAACATAGCAGAATATGAAGCCTGTATCATGGGACTTCATGCAGCTATTGAACGAAACGTCAAAATCCTAGAGGTGTACGAGGATTCAGCGATGGTGATATACCAAATCCGTGGAGATTGGGAAGTGAAAGATTCAAAATTAGTTAAATACAGCAATCCAGTGGCAGGACTGATTAAAGAATTCAAAGAAATAACTTTTAATTACTTCCCACAAGAAGAAAACCAAATGGCGCCCTGGCCATTTTGGCTTCAATGTTCAAAGCGAACAGAGAAACAGAAATAATGTTTCTTCAAATGAGCATATATGAAGTCCCTGCACATTATTTCAGCATTGAAAAAGAGCCAGATGGACGACCATGGTTCCATGATATCTTAGAATATGTCAAGAATCAAAAGTATCCCGAACAAGCAAATGAGAAAGATAAAAGAACAATCAGAAGAATGGTAGTAGGATTTGTTTTTTATGGGGACATTCTATACAAAAGAGGAAAAGATCAAGTGTTTTTGAGATGCGTGGATGCTGTTGAAGCCAGAAAAATACTTGAAGATGTCCATGAGGGAATTTGTGGGACACATGCCAATGGTTTCACTATGGCCAGGAAGATTATGAGACTCGGTTAGTACTGGCTGACGATGGAAAGTGACTGCATTAGTTTTGCATGAAAATGCCACAAATGTCAAATTTATGGTGATAAAATTCATGTAGCCCCTTCGCCCTTCATTTCATGACTTCTCCGTGGCCTTTTTCTATGTGGGGCATGGATGTTATAGGGCCAATTTCCCCAAAAACTTCTAATGGACACCGATTCATTTTTGTAGTGATAGATTACTTCACGAAATGGATAGAAGCAACTTCATTTGCTAATGTGACGAAGATTGCAATTTGCAGGTTCTTAAAAAAAGAAATCATTTGTCGATATGGTTTGCCTAAAAGAATCATTTTAGATAACGCCTTGAATTTGAACAACAAGATGATGAAGGAAGTGTGTGAACCATTTCAAATAAAGCATCATAACTCATCACCCTATCGCCCGAAAATGAATGGAGCAGTTGAAGCGGCCAATAAGAATATTAAGAAGATTATTGGGAAAATGACCGAGACATATAAAGACTGGCATGAGAAGCTACCATTCGCTTTGTATGCATATCGCACATCTGTGTGGACATCTACGGGAGCAACTCCTTTCTCTCTGGTCTATGGAATGGAAGCTGTGCTACCCATTGAAGTTGAGATCCCTTCTCTACGAGTCTTAATGGAGTCGAAACTAGAGGAAGTAGAGTGGATTCGAGCTCGATATGACCAGTTAAACCTTATCAAAGAAAAACATTTGAAGGCAATCTGTCATGGACAGATGTACCAGAAAATAATGATCGCGGCCCATGACAAGAAAGTACGGCCAAGAGAATTCCACGAAGGAGAACTCATGCTGAGAAAAATTCTCCCAATACAAAAGGACTTCCGAGGAAAATGAGCACCAAATTGGGAAGGACCATATGTCGTAAAGAAGGCTTTCTCAAGTGGGGCTTTGATTCTCACTGAGATGGATGGGAAAGAGTTACCTAACCCAATGAACTCAGATGCTGTAAAGAAATATTATGCCTAAAAAAAAGGAACAAGGTGAAAACCCGCAAAGGGCGTATTGATAAACAAAAAGGATTAGGATGAAAACCTAAGAGGGCGTCCTAATGAAGCAAACCTGGGCTTAAAGAGCAAGGCGATTTGAACTGTGGGTCAAACGGCAAGGCTATAGTATTTAAAGCATCTCTGAAAGCTCGAAATCTTCTACGTAAGAAGCCATGTTCGAAAAGATTCTTGATTAAGTAACGTGGAAGAGATCATGCGTTGAATATCTAGAGCATTTGTATTTACTGAATGTGATCCCCTTTTCTTTATGACACTTTTTTTACTATCTTTGTTTAACTTTTACAAACCCCTTGGGTCATTACGTGCTTGTCAACAAAGTGTGTAAGAAAAGTCCCCTAGTATTTCGAGGTTCTTATTTTTCGGCGGACTTGATGCTTTTGTCGTTCGACGAATTCGACGTTATTCTTGGTTTGGATTGGTTGACCATGCCCGATGCGGTTGTAAATTGCAAAAGCAAGACTATCGATCTGAGGTGCCCGAATAACGAGATAATTCGGGTTGAGTCTACGGACTTAAAGGGGTTGCCACCGTAATATCGCAATGTTGGCCCGAAATATGTACGAAAAGGGTGCGAAGCGTACCTTGCGTATGTGCTCGATGACAAGGAGTCAGAAAAGAAACCCGAATCTGTGCCAGTGGTTTGTGAATACCCGGATGTTTTTCCTGAAGAATTGCCGGGTTTACCACCTGTTCGGGAATTAGAGTTTGGCATCGAATTGGTACCGGTACCACTCAATTTCGATAGCTCCGTATCGTATGGCACCAACGAATTAAAGGAGTTGAAAGCTCGATTGCAAGAATTGGTGGATAGAGGTTTTGCTCGTCCGAGTTTTTCACCTTGGGGTGCGCCAGTGTTGTTTGTGAAAAAGAAGGATGGAACCATGAGGCTGTGCATCGACTATCGTCAGCTTAATAAAGCGACGATAAAGAACAAATATCCGTTATCACAGATCGACGATTTGTTCGATCAAGCGAAGGAGCCTCGGTGTTCTCGAAAATAGATTTGAGATCGGGCTATTATCGCCATGAATTTGAGATTGGACGTACCCAAGACTGCCTTCAGAACAAGATATGGTCACTACGAGTTCCTAGTGATGCCGTTTGGGCTTACAAATGCCCTTGCGGTATTTATGGATTTGATGAATCGAATCTTCAGACCATGTTTGGATCGGTTCGTAGTCGTGTTCATTGATGACATCTTGGTCTATTCAAGAAATGAGACCGAACATCTTGAACACCGAGGTTAGTCTGCAAATTTTCTTGGATAAGCAATTATATGCTAAGTTCAGCAAGTGTGAGTTACGGTTAGAGAGGTTAGCTTTCGGGGCATGTGGTATCTGCATCGGGTATTCGAGTCGACCCGAATAAAATTTCAGCCATACTTAATTGGAAGCCTTCGAGAAATATTACTGAGGTTCGGAGCTTTTTGGGGCTTACCGGTTATTACCGACGATTTGTAAAAGGTTTCTCAACGATAGCCACGCCAATGACAAAGCTACTCCAAAAGGATGTTAAGTTCGAATGGACGGAGAAATGTCAGAAAAGTTTCGATCAACTGAAAACTTATTTGACTGAAGCCCCAATTCTAGTGCAACCCGAATCGGGCAAAGAGTTTGTCATTTATAGTGACGCATCCCTACTTGGGTTGGGTTGCGTATTGATGCAAGAAGGGCGAGTTGTGGCCTATGCGTCGAGACAATTAAAGCCACATGAGAAAAATTATCCGACCCATGATCTCGAATTGGCTGCCATCGTATTCGCCTTAAAGATATGGCGACATTACTTATTTGGTGAGAAGTGCCATGTGTATTCGGATCACAAAAGTCTCAAATATTTGATGACCCAAAGAGACTTAAATCTGCGACAAAGACATTGGCTCGAGTTGTTAAAAGATTATGAGCTCGTCATTGATTATCACCCGGGAAAGGCTAATGTGGTTGCGGATGCCTTAAGCCGGAAACCACTGTTTGTTTTACGAGCGATGAATGTACACTTGTCTATCTTACCCGACAATGTGTTAGTAGCCGAATTAAAGGCCAAACCATTGTTGGCTCATCAAATTCGGGAAGCTCAGAAAGTTGATGAGGAGTTGCTTGCAAAACGAGCTGAGTGTGTTCTGAACAAGGAATCGGATTTTCAAATTGATGATGACGATTGTTTGAGGTTCAGAAGTCATCTGTGTGTTCCAAAGAATTCGGAACTTATTTTGATAATTCTGAACGAAGCCCATTGTAGCCGAATGGCAATCCACCCGGGGAGTACGAAGATGTACAACGATTTGAAACGTCGACTTTGGTGGCATGGTATGAAACGAGACATCTCCGACTTTGTTTCGAGATGTTTAATATGTCAACAAGTGAAAGCGAAACATCAAGTGCCTTCAGGATTACTTCAGCCGATCACGATACCCGAGTGGAAATGGGATCGAGTCACAATGGACTTTGTACCCGGACTGCCATTGTCAGTGAGTAAGAAGGATGCGATTTGGGTCGTTGTAGATAGACTGACTAAGTCGGCTCACTTTATCCCCATACGTACGGATTTTTCAATGGACAAACTAGCCGAATTGTACGTTTCTCAGATTGTGAGATTACACGGGGTGCCTATTTCCATCGTGTCAGATAGAGATCCGAGATTTACCTCGCGATTTTGGAAGAAGTTGCAAGAAGCTTTGGGTACCAAGTTGCATTTCAGCACCACCTTTCACCCCCAAATCGATGGTCTATCCGAGCGGATAATTCAAATACTTGAGGATATATTGAGATGTTGCATCCTCGAGTTCAGTGGTTCATGGGAACGGTATTTGCCTTTGATTGAATTCGCTTACAACAATAGTTTTCAATCAAGTATTAGGATGGCACCTTACGAGGCTTTGTACGGTCGTAAATGCCGTACACCATTGTTTTGGTGAGCTTGGTGAAAGCAAAATTTTCGGGTGGATTTGATTAGAGATTTGAATGAAAGTGAAAGTAATCCGTGAAAGTCTGAAGATAGCCTCTGATCGTCAGAAGTCGTACGCGGATCTGAAACGTAAAGACATCGAGTATCAGGTGAGAGATAAAGTGTTTCTCAAGGATTCACCTTGGAAAAAGATACTCAGATTCGGCCGTAAGGGCAAGTTGAGCCCGAGGTTCATTGGGCCATATGAGATATCCGAGCGAGTCGGTCCAGTGGCATATCGTCTGATTTTGCCCCCTGAACTCGAAAAGATTCACGACATCTTTCATGTTTCGATGCTTCAACGCTATAGATCTGATCCATCGCACGTGATTAGTCCATCAGAGGTTGAAATTCAAGCCAATATGAGTTATGAGGAAGAACCGATTCGTATCCTGACACGTGAAGTGAAAGAGTTGCGAAATAAGCGGGTTCCGCTAGTGAAAGTGTTATGGCTCAAACACGGGATGGAAGAAGCTACTTGGGAAAACGAGATCTCTATGAAGGAGCGATACCCAACCCTATTTACCGGTAAGATTTTCGGGGACGAAAATTTCTTAAGTGGGGGAGAGTTGTGACATTAAAATTGACCCTAGCGGGAAGTGGTTTGGGACCGCTAAACTGAGTCACCGAAATGTTTGAATGTAAAATTTATTGTCTAGAATATGTAATTATGAATGTGTGAAAATTTCAAGTTCCGATTTAGCCGATTGCATGTGAATTCAGTTAGTAGGACTTGTGTGACACTTTTGAAAAGTGAAAGGCTAATCTATAAGGACCTAATAGTGCATGTAGTCAAAGGGGAGGACTTGCATGTCAAATTTCCCCCCCAAGATGTAGTGGCCGGCCATGACAAGGAATCATGGGCTAAACATGTCATGAAACATGTTTTGTTAGGCATTAGGGAGAAATGATAAACAAATAAGCATGGGTAATAAAGAAAGAAAAGAAAAAAATGTGAGTGTGAGTGTGAAACCCCATTGCCGTGTATTGTAGATGAAAAAAAGAAAAAAATTGTTTATCCAACCTTGCATTCTCTCTTGACCGAAAATACTAGAGGAAGGAAGAAATTTTGCTTTCACCGAGCTCAGTCCAAAACAATGGTGTACGGCATTTACGACCGTACAAAGCCTCGTAAGGTGCCATCCTAATACTTGATTGAAAACTATTGTTGTAAGCGAATTCAATCAAAGGCAAATACCGTTCCCATGAACCACTGAACTCGAGGATGCAACATCTCAACATATCCTCAAGTATTTGAATTATCCGCTCGGATTGACCATCGGTTTGGGGGTGAAAGGCGGTGCTGAAATGCAACTTGGTACCCAAAGCTTCTTGCAACTTCTTCCAAAATCGCGAGGTAAATCTCGGATCTCTATCCTACACGATGAAAATAGGCACCCCGTGTAATCTCACAATCTGAGAAACGTACAATTCGGCTAGTTTGTCCATTGAAAAATCCGTACGTACGGGGATAAAGTGAGCCGACTTAGTCAGTCTATCTACAACGACCCAAATCGCATCCTTCTTACTCACTGACAATGGCAGTCCGGATACAAAGTCCATTGTGACTCGATCCCATTTCCACTCGGGTATCGTGATCGGCTGAAGTAATCCTGAAGGCACTTGATGTTCCGCTTTCACTTGTTGACATATTAAACATCTCGAAACAAAGTCGGAGATGTCTCGTTTCATACCATGCCACCAAAGTCGACGTTTCAAATCGTTGTACATCTTCGTACTCCCCGGGTGGATTGCTATCCGGCTACAATGGGCTTCGTTCAGAATTATCGAAATAAGTTCCGAATTCTTTGGAACACACAGACGACTTCTGAACCTCAAACAATCGTCATCATCAATTTGAAACTCCGATTCCTTGTTCAGAACACACTCAGCTCGTTTTGCAAGCAACTCCTCATCAACTTTCTGAGCTTCCCGAATTTGATGAGCCAACAATGGTTTGGCCTTTAATTCGGCTACTAACACATTGTCGGGTAAGATAGACAAGTGTACATTCATCGCTCGTAAAGCAAACAGTGATTTCCGGCTTAAGGCATCCGCAACCACATTAGCCTTTCCCGGGTGATAATCAATGACGAGCTCATAATCTTTTAACAACTCGAGCCAACGTCTTTGTCGCAGATTTAAGTCTCTTTGGGTCATCAAATATTTGAGACTTTTGTGATCCGAATACACATGGCACTTCTCACCAAATAAGTAATGTCGCCATATCTTTAAGGCGAATACGATGGCAGCCAATTCGAGATCATGGGTCGGATAATTTTTCTTATGTGGCTTTAATTACTAGAGGAAGAAAGAAATTTTGCTTTCACCGAGCTCAGTCCAAAACAATGGTGTACGGCATTTACGACCGTACAAAGCCTCGTAAGGTGCCATCCTAATACTAGAGGATGGAAGAAATTTTGCTTCATGTTTGTTTTGGAAGAGGATTAGGGAGAGGTTGGCTAAACTTGCATCAAGATTAAGGTATGTTTGAGATTGTGCCATGAAATTCATGCATGTTTTTAGTTGCTAGCTTGATGTTCTTGGTATCCCATGGTTCAAATCTTTGCAATGTCATGGGAATGAAATTCGGCCAAAGTAAATGTGGTGTAAATGCCATTGCATGCTAAATATCAAGCTTGATAATGATACATGTGATAGGGGGGATTGAGGACTCTTAGATTTTCTTTTAGCATTTTCGAATGAGATGCTAAGTTCTTTGTTTAATCATGACCAAAATTATGGTGTTGTGATGTATTCGGCCATGGTACATCCATAAGTGTGATTTATGCTCATTGCATGGAAAGTAAGATTTGTGTTTTGAAATTTTGTTCGTGTTTAGTTACAATCAACTTGAGATTCGGCTCTAGCATATATATATGTATATATGTTGTACATGATGTATTGGTATGACATATATACTATTTCAAGGTGTATATTTGCTTGTGATGATGTTTCGATCATGAAGGAAATGATAGATGTGTATTGAGTTACATTATGGAATGCATTAGTTAGTAAAATGTATGCTGTTTTTTTTGGTGTGGTATAAAGTGTATAATTGGCCTCAACATGGACATGCATATTCGGCCACATGAGGGGAAATTGGTGTGCATGCACTCGGTTAGAGGCAAGCATATTGATGCCTATTCTTGGCTTAGAAAATTCGGCTAAGAGGAATATTAACTAATGTGTTGAGTTCGATTCATGATTTTGTACATATGCGACTTTGATGCCTAATGAGTATATATATATATTGGCTAGGCATCTTGAATTCCTCTTTCGATGCTCAAATGATAAAACCAATTTATTTGTTAAATTAAGCTCAAGAGCAAAGGGGAGTTAAATCCGATAAGGGGAAGGAAAAAGTCGTCGAATAGCCGTCGAAATCGTTCGACCACGTCCGATTTAAGTTCTTGAGTAATAGAGCTTAAATTCTGAAATGATTAGATCATGTTTAAAGCAAATTAAAATCATGCTCTTTGTGTGTGGCTATTGAGCCGAAATTGCAAGTGTAAAAAGTGCCTTGTGTTTGAGTTTTGCTATTGAAAATGAAATACGAATGTGTCATAATTTATTGATAATCGTGCTCGGTTATTCGAATGATGTCCGGGCTAAGTCCCGAAGGCTTTGTGCTAAGTGACTATATCCGGACTAGGATCCGAAGGCATTCGTGCGAGTTAATAAATCCGGGCTAATCCCGAAGGCTTTGTGCAAGTTACTAAACCCGGGTTAAGTCCCGAAGGTATTCGTGCAAATCGCTATAACCGGGCTTCGTCCCGAAGGCATTTGAGCGAGTCTTTATATCCGGTTAAATTCCGAAGGTACGTGATTCTAGAATAAGCAATCTTGCTGTAAAATTTCAGTTAATGCGCTTGAGAAAAATTCCAGCAATGAGGTATGTTCATATGAGCTTGAATCAGTTGATTCCCTTCGAATAATATTTGCTCAGTCGAGTAATGAGTTTCCGGTATGTGACTAAGGTGATCCCTTATGTATGATCATAGGGGTTGAAATGTGAAATGAGTATGATATTGAGAGTTTGTACATATGAAATTATCCGTTAGCTTTATGAATGCTGAGTTTTTGTTGTGCTGGAATTTCTTGCTCAAACTTACTAAGCATAAATTGCTTACTCTGTTTCCTCTGTTTCTCTGTCTTATAGATTTTGCTCGTTAGCTATCGGATTCGGGATCCTTGAAGTCGAAGTCATCCACACTATCAAAGCCTCCATTTTGGTATAATTTTGGTTGAACTTTGAAATGGCATGTATAGGACTACCCTCGGTTGTTTTCAAGTGTTTTTGTGATGTATATGTGTACGGCCATGCGAAAATGGTTCGTAAAAGTGGAGTACGGAATTAGACCATTTGTGGTTTGTAATTTATATGGTTTCATGATGATATTATGGATTGGAATGGGAGTGTTGGTTATTACATGATCAGCCATTGGAATGGCTAAATATGATCATAGGTGGACCTATGTATGACTAGACTATAGTTGGTCCATGGAAACTACAAAATAGGTACGGCCTACCTTAAAAACAGATGCTGCCAGTTGCAGCGATGTGGATGTGAAAAATCACCAAAATTTTTAGGAAGGGTATTAAATTGTGAATAAATTATGTAAACGAACCTTGACGAGTCTATTTTCATATGAAAGTAACGAAACGATCATATGAACAGTATATCGAGAGATATTAAAGTTCTCGTGAGACAGGGCCAGAACGGTTTCTGGGTCCCCTAACGCGACTTTGAAAATTTACTATAAATTATCCAGAAAGAATTAGAAGTCATGCCTTATATTTGAAGATTCCATTTTGAGTCTAGTTTCATTAGAAACAAACGACACCAGTATTAAAGCCCTGTACAGAGAGATATTCAAGTTGTAACACGCGAAGGTCAGCGTAGTCGACCCCTGTAACATGGGTGACTTTAACTAATAAACTGTACCAATTGGCCTGACCAAAAATTCTAGAAATAAATCCATGGATGGATATATGAGTCTAAATTCAGGGAAAATTTACGGAATCAGTTTCCGAGTTTTGAAACTCAAGATATGATTTTTAAGGCGACGGTGACGCATTTTTCCAGCCTGTCTGGAAATGCCAAATTGGTCGGTACTTTAAGAGGATTTGTCTCGTTAACCCCTCGTGTCCGACACCGGCGATGGTCTCGGGTTCGGGGTGTTACATTTTTGTTTGTTACCTTCGAAATAAATAAATGAGAGGTATCTTTTTTGTACCTACCTGACCATTTTCATGCATCTCATTGTATGGTTTATTTGAATAATAAATAGTAAAATGACATACTCTAAACAAAAGAAAGGTTGAGCATTACTCGGATGAGAATTCGATAAGTACGAGGCCTCAAAGTAAGGACAAAGTTCAACAGGGGGCAAAAGAGTGATATCTGAGAAACACAGATTACTCGTAAAGTTGGAGAATAAGTACAAAGCCTGAAGAGAAAGTCAAGAATCGAAGTAATGAATGCAGATCACCACAAAAATCGTGACGAAAAGAGATATGTGACAAACAAATCCAAGGCGCATAGCATAATCATGTAGGCATACAAGCATTTAAGACAAGCATGTGCATATCATGATAACATCATGCATGATGTATACAGGTACTCTAGCAGAGTGAGAGGTTTTGATGATATTTATACTGGATCAAGGAAAAAGACATCTGAAGTTCCATCAGATGATATGTTTTGGTATCCTGATATTTTTATTTCTGTTTTTCAAAACAATCAACTCATATTGCGAGAGGTGAGTTGAGCCTCGGGTCACGCACCGAGGTATTTTCAATTTCTATTTTTCAAAAAAATCAACTCATATTGCGAGAGGTGAGTTGACCCTTGGGCCACATACCGAGATATTTTCAATTTCTGTTTTCTAATTTCTGCTTTTCAAGAAAATCAACTCATATTGCGAGAGGTGAGTTGAGCCTCGGGTCACATGCTGAGGTATCTTTAATTCCTATTTTTCAAAAAATTAACTCATATTGCGAGAGGTGAGTTGAGCCTCGGGTCACACGCTGAGGTATTTTTAGTCTTTATTTTTCAAAAAAAAATCAACTCATATTGCGAGAGGTGAGTTGAGCCTCGGGTCACACGCTGAGGTATTTTTAGTCTCTGTTTTTCAAAAAAATCAACTCATATTGTGATAGGTGAGTTGAGCCTCGGGTCACACACTGATGTATTTTTAATTTTTTTTACTTTTTTTCAAAAATTAACTCATAATCCGAGAGATGAGTTGAACGTCAATTTGTATGCCGAGCTATTTTCGATGTTTGTTTTTATAAAGAATAATTATTAGAGCTAATCGAATATATAGATTTTGCTTCCCTGAAGTTGCAGTGAAGCAGGTTGAAATTACAAGTCTTATCTCCATGAAGTTGTAGTGGAACCCTGAAGTTGTAGTGGAGCGGACCGAAAGTATTAGACCTTATCTCCCTGAAGTTGCAGTGAAGCAGCGAAGTAGATCGAAGCTAAGAACCTCATACCCCTAAAGAAGCGAGCAAAGTGAAGCTACGAGTCATATCTTTGAAGTGGCGGAAATGTGGATCAAAGCTATAAGATGTGGTGGATTGGAACGAAGCTACCTAAAGAAGATGAGTGCCAAAGAAGTTAATACTCAATAAGACCGGGCAAAATTGGCCTTTTTTTATGTCTTGCTCTATTCCCGTTACACGATAATGAGCAAAGAGGGGCAGCTGTTGTAGGCCAATTTTGACCTCATGCATAAAACCCACACCCATTTTAAACCCATTTAACCCAATACATTAAAACCCAATACAATTACCCCAAAAACTAAAAGCCCAATCAGCCAAACCCAACAACACCTAATCCTAGCCCAAACAAATACAAAACAAAAAAAAGAAAAGAAAAATCAGAATTTTCAAACCCTAGGTGCGCCGCACCTAGGGCCTTCTGCCCTCAACCTCCCTCTACCACCACCACTGTGGCCACCATCCTTTTGCACCTGCAAAAAATAAAGAAAGAAGTGACAGCAATAATAAAAATTTCTTGTAAAATGGCTATATAAAAGCCTAGAAATCGGTTTGTAAAAAAAAAAAGATTTTTGGAAATAAAAACAAATTTATAGGAAGCATTGAATATAAAGAAAAAAGATAGATTCAAATATCAAACGGAAATCTCCATAACAAATTCGGAGAAGAAGCAAGATCTACAAAGAAAAGGTTGCCTTTTTTCTTTTTATCTTGTTTTCTTTTTTTCCAAGCTATTCATAAACGCATGTATATTTTCTCAATTTTTCCTCAAAAAAAATCAGTAGAATATAAAGAATAAAAAAAATATATATATATACCTTTTTGAAATTTTCGGCCACCGTGCGCGGTGGCCGGCGACGGACGACAACGGAGGTGCGGTGGCCCACCTAGCCGAATTTTGGGTTTACCCAGAGAGAGAGGGGAGAGCCTTCAAACTTTTTTTTTTTTAAAAAAACACCAAAAAATGAAAATTTTAGAAAAAAAATTGAATTTATAAGCTTCATGAAACGACGTCGTTTTGGACTTGAACCCCAGTGCCAAAACGACGTCGTTTTATCCCTTTGCCCATGCACCGACTCGATTCGACCCGACTCGCCTCAGGATCCGCGTGTTTTCAAAAGAGGGGCTAATTCCGCTTTTAGCCCCTCCGCTTTTTATCGCTTTGAAATTAGATTTTTTTCATTATTTATAATTTAGCCCTGTAATTTATTTTGCTCTGCAATTTGGTCCCCCGTGCTGCTCTGCGTTTTGAGGGGAAGTAGTAATTTTTGTTTTGGTCCTTTCAGATTACGCGCGTGTTGCATTTTGATCCTTTTCCCTTTATTTCTTTTAAATTTGCCCCAAAACTCTGTTTTTAGTTCAATTTTAGTCCTTTCTTGTTTATTTTATTTTCTTTATTAAATATTATTATTATTATTATTATTATTATTATTATTATTATTATTATTATTATTATTATTATTATTATTATCACTATTATTATTATTATTATTATTATTATTATTAGTGTATATTTTTATTGTATATGTATATGTATATATATTTATATATAGTATTATTTTTATTACTTTATTTTAATATTTTTATTATATTTGCTTTTTTGTATTTCATATTATTATTATTATTATTATTATTATTATTATTATTATTATTATTATTATTATTATTATTATTATTATATATTAATGTATATTTTGATTGTATATGTATATGTATATATATTTATATATAGTATTACTTTTATTACTTTTTTAATATTTTTATTATATTTGCTTCTTCTTTTTTGTATTTCAATATGATCACTATTATTATTATTATTATTATTATTATTATTATTATTATTATTATTATATATTAATGTATATTTTTATTGTATATGTATATGTATATATATTTATATATAGTATTATTTTTATTACTTTATTTTAATACTTTTATTATATTTGCTTTTTTGTATTTCAATATGATTACTATTATTATTATCATTATTATATATTAGAGTATATTTTTTATTATATATGTATATGTATATATATTTATATATAGTATTATTTTTATTACTTTGTTTTAATATTTTTATTATATTGGCTTTTGTATTTCAATATTATTACTATTATTATTATATATTAGTGTATACTTTTTCTTATATACGTATACGTATATGTATATTTATCTATAGTATTATTTTTTATTATTTTATTTTAATATTTTTATTATATTTGCTTTTTGTATTTCAATATTATTACTATTATCTAGAGGTGATCATGGGCCGAGCGGCCGGGTTCGGGCAGACCCAAATAAAATTTTAGGCCCGTCTACTAGGCTCGGGCCGGCCCGCCTGTAAATATGGGCCTAAAATTTTGCCCAAGCCTGGCCGAAATAAAATTACTAAGCCGAGCTCGGCCCGGCCCGGCCCATATTAATTTTTTTTCTTATTTCATTAAATAAAAAATTTAAAAATATAATAAATCAAATATATTTAAAATATTAAAATAAATATTAAAATAAATAAAATAATACTAAAACAATTTTAAAACAATACACAAATTAACAATATAATAAAAATAGTTATATTAAAATTTAAAATAATTAAAAATAAAATAAAAAATTATATATTAATATATAATTGGTCTGGGCAGGCCGGGCCCGGCCAAAAACTCTTACTCGAGGCCCGGCCCGCTTTTTAAACGGGCCTCGTTTTTGCCCAAGCCCATTTTTCGGCCTATATTTTTACCCAAACCCTCCCATTTTTTAGGCGGGCCTTGGCCGGGCAGCCAAACCCATGATCACTCTACTATTATCATTATTATTATTAATATTAGTGTATATTTTATTATATATGTATGTATACGTATATATATTTATACATAGTACTATTTTTAATTACTTTATTTTAACGTTATTATTATATTATATTTTCTTTTTTTGTATTTCATTATTATTGCTAGTTTTATTATCATTATCATTATTATTAACATATACATACACATGTGAATCTTTCATGTACATATTAGTATTTTCTATTATTATTACAAATATATTATTTCTTTGTTTATATTATTAGAACATTATTTTTATTATAATTTCTTTATTGTGAGTATTATTGTATTTTTATTCTAATATTGTATTTTAATATTTTTCATTAATTGTATCATTGTTTGCATTATTTATAAATTTTATTGCAAATGATATTATTATTTTTAATTTCAATAAATAAGGCAACGTATCGATTTCAACACTAAATCGCTGATTTCATTGCTATGTTAGGTGGATATCATTGGCTAGTGTTAAAAACGAGATGTCCTTCTAAAAAACTAAAAATTTCAAATTCTCGTATTTCAATTGGATCACGATTAAATATTAAATTAAACTTGTATTTTTGAGAATTAAGACAACGCGTGTTTAACAAGATACCAATTTTGGGCGTCGCGAGGGTGCTAATACCTTCCTCGTGCGTAACCGACTCCCGAACCCTATTTTTCTCTGGATTTTCGCGTAAACCCAAATTCGACCTTCATTTTTGTTCAAAAATAAATTTTCTTTTTAAAAAAAAAAAGAGGATTTATTAGGTGTCCGATCTCACCTAGAAAAAAGATTGGTGGTGACTCATTTTCTCTTTAAAACCTGAATTCTGTTCTCAAATTTTCAAATAATCACCTCAACTAGCGACCAAAGCAAAATTTTTACGTCGGAACACAACCATTATGATTTCTTAATAAAGCGTAGAGCCAAAAAATTTTCTTTTTCAATCCTATTACATTGGTTCCAAACGTAAGGAAGGTAGTGGATTCCATCCATTTTTACTATTGAGTTCTGACATGGTTAATAGAGTAATTATATAGTAAAATTTAATTTCACAATTTTGATAGTTTATATATTCATAAATTTTAAAGGATTAAATTAAATTTTTATCATTTGAGGGTAAATTATAATTTTATTATTATTAATTTAAAATTTTATAAATTATAAAAGGTTTAAATAGAAAATTTTCTATTTTAGGGTGTACCTCGTGCTAAAGTAACAATATTTAAAAATTAAAAAGTCCTAAAAGCAAATAAATTTTTATACTTATTTAACAATCGAAAGAATTTTTATATTTATTTACAATTTTAAAATAATTATTTTGTTTCATTTTTTTCTATTACATGGAAATCCACGTTTGCAATAAGGACAACTAAACGTGCCGCATCATATTCACCTTACTTTAGTCGCGACAGTAAACGGTTGGGTAGCATTTTTGTAAACACATGAAACATTAGTGGCATATTTGTAAGTTTCAAAAGGTTGATTGCAAACATTCATGTTAAAAAAAAATTAGTGGCATCTAGTGTAATTTTTTTATTTCAAAATGTTACTTAAATAAAATTTTTAAAAATAATTAATAATGTTAATAATTAAATTTGAATTTTAGAATTTAAAAATAAAGAATTAAATTTTAAAAATAAAAATATAGAAACTAATTCTAAATTTGTAAGGAGTGTATTACTTATAAAATATTTTTCCTTAAAAAAAGGAAAAAAAAACACACACACAGAGGAAAAAAGAAACCCAATTTAACATATTATTTATTATATGTTCCCGACAAACTTATGAAAATAATTATTCTCGGTTACCAACAAACTTGCCTGCTGAAAACCGTTAATCAAGCAATCAGAAGTTAACAATTATCAACAAATTAACACTTTATTTCTCCATCTTTCATCTTCTCCTTCAATTCTTACCTTCGAGTACCAGACATGGCGGGTGCCTCAGTTGGTGGAGCTTTTCTCTCGGCAGCTCTTCAGGTTCTGTTCGATAGAATGGCTTCTCAAGGATTCCTGGATTTCATTAGGGGAAAGAAACTGGAAAAGGGATTGGTGAAGAAACTGAAGCCAACGTTGATGTCTGTTAAGGCTGTGCTGGATGATGCTGAAGACAAACAGATTACCAATCCAAATGTCAAAGATTGGGTTTCTGAGCTTAAAGATTCTGTTTATGACGCAGAGGACCTGGTCGATGAAATTGCTACTGAAGCACTTCGAACCAGGTTGGAAGCTGAGGATGAAATTGCTTCAACGAAGGTAATTCGCGTTGTTTCGTCTTTCAATCCTTTCAGTAGAGGCATGGAATCTAAGCTAGAAGATGTTCTTGAGAGGTTAGAATCTCTAGTCAAGCAAAAAGAAATTCTGGGTTTGAAAGAATATTGTAGAGGGGAGAAGGCATTTCAGAGACCTCCTGCAACTTCTTTAGTGGATGAATCTGGTGTTTATGGTAGAGACAATGAAAAAGAAGCAATAATGAAGTTGTTGTGCTTAGAAAATGCTAACGGAAATCAGCTGGATGTGATACCTATAGTGGGCATGGGCGGGGTTGGTAAAACCACCCTAGCACAATTGGTCTACAATGACAAGAGAGTGGATGAATGGTTTGACATCAAAGCATGGGTGTGTGTTTCTGACGAATTTGATGCTTTCAGGGTAACCAAAACCATTCTTGAAGAGATCACTTCTATCTGTGATAGTAGTCAGAATCTAAATCAGCTTCAACTTAAACTAAAAGAGAAGCTGTTGGGAAAGAAGTTCCTATTTGTATTGGATGATGTTTGGAATGAGAAATATGTTGATTGGGAAGAGTTGAGAAGTCCTTTCTGTTTCGGGGGGAAAAACAGCAAGATTGTTGTAACTACTCGCAATGAAAGTGTAGCATCCATTATGAGGACAGTTCCACCTTATCATCTTAATATCTTATCCGATGAAGATTGCTGGGAGTTATTTGCAAAACATGCATTTGTTGATACAAGCCCGAGCATGCATCCAAATTTGACAGCAACCGGTGAAGCAATGGTCAAAAGATGCAGAGGCCTCCCCCTTGCAGCAAAAGCACTTGGAGGTCTTCTACGGTGTAACCTGGATGTTGATGAATGGAATAAAATATCAACCAGCAACCTGTGGGACATTACAGATGGTATCCTTCCTGCACTAAGGTTAAGTTATTATTATCTTCCTTCACATTTGAAGCGTTGCTTTGCATATTGTTCACTTTTTCCAAAAGACTATGAGTTCAAGAAAGAAGAACTCGTCCGATTGTGGATGGCTGAAGATCTTTTATTGAATTTCAAGTCAAAAGAAGAGATGGAAGAACAAGGTAAAGAGTACTTCAAAGATTTAGCATCAAGATCTTTTTTTCACCAGTTAAGCTTAGATAAATCTTGTTTTGTCATGCACGATCTAATTAGTGATTTAGCTAAATCTGTAGCTGGGGAGTTCTTCTGCAGATTGGAAGGTTGTGATAATTTATGTGAAATAAATCAGAAGGCACGTCATTTATCCAATGTCCAAGAAAATTATGATGTGAGAAAGAAATTTGAGACTTTACCTAAAGCCAAAGGGCTGCGCACATTCCTAAGCTTAAAGTCTTTGCCTTGGCATTCTTATGTTACCAACAAGGTAATGCATGATTTGTTGTCGAAATCAAGGTTGCGGGTACTTTCTTTGGCTAAATATTGTAATATCAATGAAATACCCAAAGAAATTAGTAAGTTGAAGCATCTGCGAAGTTTGGATCTGTCAGGATCTTCAATTAAAAGTGTGCCTAATTCTTTAAGTACGTTGTATAATCTGCAAATGTTAACTTTGTTTCGTTGTAGCAACCTTGTTGAACTGCCTAAAGATATGGGGAGATTGATCAACATGTATTATCTCAATATCAGGGGAACAATGTTAGCAAGGATGCCAAAAGGAATAGGCAAGTTGAAAGATCTTCGAACATTAACAAATTTTGTTTTAGGTGAGCAAAATGGTTCAAGCATCGAAGAGTTGGGAAAGCTCAAGCACCTACATGGACAACTTGCCATTTCAGGTCTAAAAAATGTTGCATGTGCTAGGGATGCCAAAAGTGTCAATTTGAAGGACAAGATGAATCTTAAGGAGCTGGAATTTATATGGAAGAAGCATACTTATGGTAGTGAAGTACTTGGACAATTTGAGGCTGATAAAGAAGTTCTTCAACAACTGGAGCCTCATACAAACTTGGAGCATCTTGTAATTGGTTTTTATAGAGGCACAAGATTTCCAGAATGGGTGGGACATTCTTCATTCTTAAATGTAGTATCTGTGCACTTAAGAGGTTGCAAATTTTGCCACTCCATGCCACCGCTTGGGCAATTATCATCATTGAAATCTCTCTCCATTTCTGAATTTAGTGCGGTAGTAAAAGTCGGTGATGAGTTCTATGGGAGTGATCATGCTTTGACTAAACCATTTGGTTCTCTTGAAAATCTGAGATTTGAGGATATGCCGGAGTGGGAAGAGTGGTTTTGTTTCAAAGTTGAAGCTTTCTGCCTTCTCCAAGAGCTTAGCATAATAGATTGTCCCAAGCTAACTAAGAATATACCGAAACACCTCCGGTCTTTAACGAAACTGGAGATTAGAAATTGCGAGAATCTTCAAAGCTTGCTTCCAAGGACAACAAGCATTCGCCAACTTAATTTACGGAGATGTGATGCACTGCGATTGGAGCCATTGCCTTGTGGGCTTCAAAAGTTGCAAATTCGAGATTTGAATATTGATGATTCCATGTTGGAGAAGATGGTGCAACACTGCAGTCATCTAAAAAAGTTAGCTATGTTGGATTGTTCTAAACTCAAAATCCTTCCTGAAGGTAAGCTACCTATCACTCTGAAAGAATTGAACATTGAAAGGTGTCCTGTCTTGGATTGTTCAAAGATCCTCTTGTATACAGCTCTTGAATCCTTGATGATAGAAGGCAAGTGTCATAAACTGGAGTCTTTCCCATTAGGATCAATGCCTATGCTAAATTATGTTTCTATTTGGGAATGTGAAGACTTGAAGTCAATCTGTGCATCAAATGGCTCTCACCAGCGTCTCTCACGTCTCAACTATCTGCATATCTACCATTGCACTAATTTTACATCTTTGGAAATTGAAGATGAATTATCTGCCACCAATTTGACCTCGCTTACACTTTGGCATTGCATGACTTTAAAGTCATTGCCTGAGCAAATGCGCTCCCTTTTCCCATCCCTTGAGCACCTGTCAATACGATATTGTCCAGAGATAGAGTCATTTCCAGAAGAGGGTTTATCCTCCAAATTAAAAACTATTGAAATCGGAAGAACTGACAAGCTAATTGCTAGCATGATGAGGAGAGCATGGGGTTTGCGAACACTCCCTTCACTTAGAGGTTTTGAACTCTCAGGTGCAGAATTAGAGATGGAGTCTTTTCCAGATGAACATATGTTGCCATCTTCTATAGCATCTCTCACCATCTCTGATCTTCCAGATCTAAAGTTTTTGGACAATAAGGCCTTTCAACACTTCACCTCTCTTTTTGAGTTGATTATCGACAGCTGTCCAAAGCTCCAATCCATGCCGGAAAAGAGTCTCCTTACCTCTCTTTCTTATTTGTCCATTAACAATTGCCCCTTGCTGAGAAAACGTTTCAAAAAGAAGAAAGGCAAAGATTGGCCCAAGGTTTCCCACATCCCTGTCATTCACAATCATGGAGAGCTCATCATATAGCAAGACTCAGAAGCTGTGTGTCATAAATGTATCCCTGTGCCATTATTAAAGCAGCCAAACTCAGGTACACCATTTTCTTTTCTTTTCACTACTTATTGTAGTGTTTTACTTAATTATTTTTCCTTTCAGAAATTCTTAACCGTTGAATACTGTATTCTCATCCTAGTTAACTTTTTTTGACTTTGTTATACTATTTGCTGTGAATTGCACGTGTTGTTTATTTTTACATTTCTTTTCTCCCACAAACACAGTTTTGTTGTCAGTATTGCAATAATTATCTTATTGTTGTAGTAATTTCATGATTTTGTTCCAGAATTTGATCAGTTCAGCTTCATGCTGTTAAAAAATTTTCCGCTTTACTATAATTACCTGATCAAGAGGTTCCCAATATCTAGTGGCAGCAGCTGTTGTGTTTTGATCTGCCTCCAAAAATGCACTGCTTTCTGTGAATAATTGTAATTCAAAGAGATCCTACAATAGCTTTTATCATCCGGCAAGTGTTACTAGGATGATCACGTCTTGTTGGCAGCCTCCAGGCGTTGATATGTTGATTTTTAATTCGGATGTCTTTTCCATTGGTAATCAGGGCATGCAGATTGTGGTGGGTTCTCACGAACCATGAGGGGGTTTTCTTTGCAGTGTTCTCGTACCCCTTTGGGATTTGCAATGCTGATGAAGCTGAAGTTGGGGCAATCAGGGCATCAAGGTTGATTGATGCTTAATTTTCCTGCAAATTGTTTTCTAGCCAGCCTGCACCCTTCGTTTGCAAATTTAATTCATGATTCCCCTGCAAATGAAGTTCCATTTACATGACAATGCAGGATCTCAAGTTTCAGTCCCAGAAGTACCTGCAAAAAAAATTTCAATGCTTCGAAGGTTTGGCATCAAGCTCTGTGTACTTGGTTTCGAAGAGGTGCAATGATGAAGTGGTTAAATTTCAACTTTACAAAGAATAAGGATTTCCGAGCAAAGGCTTACATTGTTCGTACACATTGATTGGGATTTATACTAATCCGAGCACTGTTCGTTTTTCTTGAAGTAATTATTTTTGACACTGGAATCCATTGTATATTGAGATGATAGGTTATGATCAAGCATTTGGATGGCAAAGAAAACAACTACTAACCATTGGTGTCTATGTGTTGCAATTGGATATTCCAATTTTGTATTTATATAAATTATGATATATTAATCATTTGTATCATATAAATATAATGGCATTCCGTACTCTTCTTTTCTTCAAGGTGTCATTTCATATGCTAGGTTTTAATTATTTTCATATCATTTCATCTTTTGTGGACACATTATAATTTTTGTGTAGTTTCCAATCAAGTTTCTGTTACAAAATATGATGAATTAATATATCGATCAATTTTTTTTGCTTTTACTTTCTTGACTTTGCTGCAAAATTCAAGCAAATTTGATGCTTTCTTTTTCATTAATTTATATATAAAAACAAAGTCAAATAAATTCATAGCTTTAACACCGAAAGCAAGTAAAGCACAATGGCTTACAACTATTAACTTTATTTCTCTTAATTTAAAGTGAAGTCGGGTTAACCCTGCTATTTCTTTTACTTTATATTCTCCACATTCATAAACTTCGAATAATGATATATAAATAGTATAGTAAATTTGAAAAGTAGTAAAAATTAATATGATTAGCGAAAATAATTCTCTCAAATGATAAAGTATTGTGTATTTTTAGGACCCTTACAAAGATTAAAGAGGTCCTGAAAAAGAAAGTAATGATATTTTATTTATGAACATTTTTATGTAATTTTTGATTAAAAGTTAAAATATATTGTATTCTTTTATCAGAACAAGTTTTTATACTCTTTATACATTTTGAAATTTATTCCAATATTTATATTTTCAAGAATTTAGTTTTTTATTTTTTGAATTTAAAATTTTAAGTTTAATACTTAATACCATTAAAATTCTTCTTCTAAGTTTGATAAGTTTGATGGTGTGATATCTTGAAATTTAAAAAAATCTACTCTATAATTATGTAATAAAAAAACATATTTAACAAAAATTTTCAGGATGTTAACATTTTTAAATTTACATTAACATTTTAATTAAAATTAACTAATAATATCATAAAAGTTGAGATTATGAAGAAAAAATTTTAAATATAAAGATTCATCTCAAATTTCATGTAAATTGGATCACAGGTCATTTTACAAGTCCCGTTTGCAGTGATGAAGTTCTTTCATCTTTATTGAAATTAAAGTATTTCAAGTTAAAGCATTCCCCCTCTCATCTTCATCTCATATTCTCACTCTTGCTCTCCTCTTTTCTATTTGCTTTCACTTTCACTTACTTTCTTCTGTTTCAAATCCTTCATCTCTGCAACTTTCTTCACTTTGAGTTTACGCACTTTCTTTTCCATTATTTGCAATTACTTCCTTTTCATCTTCCTTTAAACCTTTCTTTGCAAAAAAAAAAAAAAAATGGCTATGGTGGGTGAAGCTTTTCTCTCTGCTTCCATTGAGGTGCTGCTTGATAGGATTGTTTCTGGAGATGTTCTGAGGCTTATCAAAGGAAAGAAACTTGAACCTGTGCTGCTGAAGAAACTGAAGCCAACCTTGATGTCGGTGAAAGCAGTGTTGGATGATGCTGAAAATAAGCAGATTACCAACCCAAGTGTCAAAAGTTGGACTGATGAACTCAAAGATGCTGTTTATGATGCCGAGGACCTCCTGGACGAGATCTCTACTGAAGCTCTTCGGAACAAGATCGAACCCGAATATCGAACTACTGCTATGAAGAAGGTTAGTAGCTTTCTCTCTTCTTCCAATCCTTTCAAAGATGGGATGCAGTCCAAGTTGGAGGAGATCCTTGGGAGACTAGACTACCTACTCAACCAAAAACAGATTCTGGGTCTGAAAGAAAACTATAAAGGAGAAAAGGCATTTCAAAGAAGGCCTGCAACTTCTTTGGTTGACGAGTCTGATGTTTATGGCAGAGATGATGAAAAAGAAGAAATAATGAAGTTGTTGGATCCTCAAAATCTGTCTGAAAATCAGATAGCTGTGGTTCCCATTGTGGGTATGGGCGGGCTTGGCAAAACCACCCTTGCCCAATTGATCTACAACGACCCCAGAGTGGATAAATGGTTTGACCGCAAAGCATGGGTGTGTGTTTCAGAGGAATTTGATGCTTTCAATGTAACCAAAACCATTCTTGAAGAGATGAAATGTAGCTGTGATGGAAACCAGAACTTAAATCAGCTTCAACTTAAACTCAAAGAGCAGCTGTCGGGAAAGAAATATCTAATCATTTTGGATGATGTTTGGAACAAGAATTATGTTCATTGGAAAGAGCTTGCAAGTCCCTTCACTTCTGGGGCCAAGAATAGCAAGATTATTGTAACAACACGTGATGAAAACGTTGCAGCAATCATGAGGAACGTGATAAGAACTCAAAGAGAATACAATAGAGAAACGTAGAAGAGGGAAGAATTAAGAAGAGAAAATGAGAGAGAGAGAGAGAGAGAGAGAGAGATATCAAAGAAACTGCTCAATATTTTTCATAACCGTTTCCCACACACAATCTATGCTTTAAAAGAAGATAGCAGCTAAAGAGGACGTGGCACCAGCAGTTGTGCAAAATGCCCCGTTTCAATAAAACTATACGCACCGTTTCACTAAACAATCCAAACAGAAATTAACGTCGTTTTCCTAATCATTATTTTGCCCCATAACAAATACCGCCACCAAGAGAAAATCCTTGTCCTCAAGGATGGAATTGAGGAAACTTTGTCTGTAGCATGGACAGAGACTCCCATGTAGCGTCTTCTGGAAAAGAGTCGACCCATTCCACTAAGACCTCTGTCACTGCTTGATTACCCTTTTTTACAATCCTTCTGTCCACAATCCGCACAGGTTCCTTTTGCATGGCGCCATGATGATCATGTAAAGGTAGCTGAGTTTGAGCTGGCTTAGAACCGATATGTTTCTTCAATTGCGACACATGGAAGGTAGGGTGTATGCGAGAACCCGGAGGTAACTGTAGAGTGTAAGCTACAGCTCCTACTTTCTTGAGCACCGGAAAAGGTCCAAAATACTTGGGGGATAATTTCTGATTAAGCACCTTGCGCACTGTTTGCTGTCTGTAAGGTTGTAGGCGTAAGTACACGAGATCACCAACACTGAAACTCCTTTCTGAGCGATGCCTGTCAGCAAAATGCTTCATACGAGCACAAGCCCTCTTCAAATGGAAATGCAACAACTTCCTGGCAGCCTCCTTTGCCTGCAGACTGCGGTCTACTACAGCTACGAATAAGACCCCAGCTAAGTAAGGCATATGGGTGGGGGGTGGTTGGCTGTAAATTGCTTCATATGGAGTAAGTTGGATAGAAGAATGAAAAGAAGAATTGTACCACCATTCAGCAAGAGGAAGCCACTGAGACCACTGCGAGGGTGTTTCACCAGTCATACATCGTAAGTAATTTTCGAGGCACCTATTCAAGACCTCCGTCTGACCATCTGTTTGAGGGTGGTAGGCCGTGGACAATAAGAGTTTGGTTCCCACCTGTCGAAATAACTCCTGCCAGAAGGTGCTAACAAAAATTTTGTCCCTATCGGAGATGATGGCGTCGAGCATACCATGAAGCTTATAGACATTGTTGAGGAATTCTTGAGCCACTTCCTTTGCTGTATAGGGATGAGATAGAGCCACAAAATGTCCATATTTAGTCAGATGATCTACCACCACTAATATAGAATTTTTCCTGTTCGAATTCGGTAAGCCCTTAATAAAGTCTAAACTAATGACAAACCATGCTCGGTCGGGAACTGGTAACGGCTGTAAAAGTCCCGGATAAACTACTGTTTCACCCTTGCAGCGCTGACAAACTAGGCATTCTCGAATCCATTGTTTAACATTGGTGGTAAGACCTTTCCAATATAACAACCCAGTTAAACGCTTCCTAGTGGCATGTATTCTGAGTGTCCGCCTACAGCACTCGCATGGAAGTGCTTAAACAATTCATGTCGAAGCTGACAGTCCTTTCCAACAACAATTTTCCCTCGCCTGCGCAAAAAGCGGCCATCCCATGAAAATTTTTGGTGCTGAGTGCCTGAATGTTGAACCTCTTGTATTATTCTTTTAAGCTTATCATCAGCCTCATATGAACGTTGCACTTGAACTAACAAGTCCGAGATAACAGAACTCGTTGACAACTGAAAGAGTTGGCCCTGGTCTCGTTGAGGTTGTCTAGATAGTGCATCAGCGGCTCCATTATTAATTCCCATCCTGTATGAAACCTCAAAGTCGTAGCGCAGCATCTTAGCCATCCAACGTTGCTGAAAAGGAGTGACAGCCACTTGATTCGACAGAAATCGTAGACTCTGATGATCCGTACGTATCTTGAAATGTCGTCCTACCAAGTAAGCATGCCATTGTCTCACGGCTAACAAAACAGCCAACATTTCTTTCTCATAAATTGATAAAGCCTGGTGCCGAATTCCTAAGGCTTTACTGAAATATGCCACTGGTCTCCCTTGCTGTTGCAACACAGCTCCAACCCCCGTCGCACAAGCATCAGTATCAACAGTAAATTCGAGCTGGAAATTTGGAAGCACTAAAACCCTTGATAAGAACTCAAAGAGAATACAACAGAGAAACGTAGAAGAGGGAAGAATTAAGAAGAGAAAATGAGAGAGAGAGAGAGATCAAAGAAACTGCTCAATATTTTTCATAACCGTTTCCCACACACAATCTATGCTTTAAAAAAAGATAGCAGCTAAAAAGGACGTGGCACCAGCAGTTGTGCAAAACGCCCAGTTTCAATAAAACTATACGCACCGTTTCACTAAACAATCCAAACAGAAATTAACGTCGTTTTCCTAATCATTATCTTACCCCATAACAGAACGTTCCAACTTATCGTTTAGATGTGTTATCAGATGATGATTGTTGGAAGTTATTTGCAAAGCATGCATTTGATGGTTCAAGCCCCACCAAGCATCCAGATCTGATGGCAATCGGGGAAGCAATTGTTAAAAGATGTGGCGGTCTCCCTTTGGCTGCAAAAGCTCTTGGAGGCCTTCTGCGTTGCAAACCAGATGCTAATGAGTGGAAGAAAATTTTACATAGCAATTTTTGGGACATTCCAAATGATGCAACTAATATTCTTCCAGCGTTAACATTGAGTTACCATTATCTTCCTTCGCATTTGAAGCGATGTTTTGCTTATTGTTCAATTTTCCCTAAAGATTACGAATTTGAAAAGGAAGAACTTATTCAATTATGGATGGCTGAAGGTCTTTTAGAGCTTCCCAAAGACAATGGAGATCTGGAAGAACGGGGTACCGAGTACTTCAAAGATTTAAGATTGAGGTCATTCTTTCAACAATCTAAAGGAAAGAAATCTTGTTTTGTCATGCATGATCTAATTAGTGACTTGGCTAAATCTGTAACCGGAGAGTTCATTTGCAGATTGGAAGGTAGTGGCGGTGGTTCTTGTGTAATAACCGAAAGGACCCGTCATTTGTCTAATGTCCAAGAAGAATATGATGTGCGACAAAAATTTCAGAGTTTAGCTAAAGCAAAGGGTCTGCGTACTTTCTTAAATACAAAGCCAGTCTGGTACTGCTCATTTGTCAGTGATGTGCTAATGCATGATTTGATGGTGAAATCAAGCTTACGAGTGCTTTCATTGGCTGAGTATAGAAATATCAAGAATTTGCCAGAAGATATTGGTAATCTGAAGCATCTACGAAATTTGAATCTCTCAAGAACTAAAATTAAAAAGTTGCCAAACTCTTTGTGTACATTGTATAATTTGCAAGCATTAAAATTGCGTGGATGCAGGGACCTTGATGAGCTGCCGAGAGACATGGAGAGATTGATCAACATGCTATATCTTGATATCAAGGGAACAAAGTTAGCAAGGATGCCAGAAGAAATGGGTAGGTTGAAAGATCTTCAAATAGTAACAGATTTTGTTTTAGGCTGTCAAACTGGATCAAGAATTAATGAGTTGGGAAAACTCAAGCATTTACGTGGAAGACTTTCCATTTCAGGACTAAAAAATGTTGCAAGTGCCATGGATGCCAAAGATGCCAATTTGAAGGATAAGGTGGACCTTAAAAAGTTGAAGTTGAGATGGGGTAAAGATGATGATATTGATGGTGATTCAAGGCATGATAGAGAAGTACTTGAACAACTAAAGCCTCATACAAATTTAGAGCATCTTGTTATTCAAAGTTACAAAGGTACGAGATTTCCGGAATGGGTGGGGCATTCTTCCTTCTCAAATATAGTATCTTTGGGGTTACATGCTTGTAAATTTTGCATATCCTTACCGCCGCTTGGCCAATTATCATCTTTGAATTCTCTCTCCATTTCCGGTTTGAGTGGAGTGTTAATAGTTGGTGATGAGTTCTACGGGAATGGACAAGCTTCAACTAAACCATTTCAATCTCTTGAAATGCTAAGCTTTAAGAATATGGCCGAGTGGGAGGAATGGTATTGTTGGAGTGATGATGCTTTCCCTCTTCTACAAGAGCTATCCATTAGAGATTGTCCAAAACTAACTAAGTCTCTTCCCAAACACCTCCCTTGTTTGAAGAAACTGGAGATTGAAGATTGTGAGAAGCTTGGAGGCTTGCTTCCAACGGCACCAAGCATTTTGGAACTTGAGTTACAGAAATGCAAAGCATTGCAGTTGGAGCCATTGGCTTGTGGGCTTCGGGAGTTGGACATCGATTACTCGGATATGGATAATTCCGTATTGGAACAAATGTTGCAACGATGCACACTTCTTGAAAAGTTATGTTTGTCGGGTTGTTCAGAAATTAGATCCCTTCCTGAAGTTAGGGTGCCCATCACGCTGAAGCGATTTAGCATCTTTTCATGTGAAAACTTGGAATCTTTCCCATTAGGATCGTTGCCTATGGTAAAGCATGTTAATATTTGGGGATGTGAAGACTTGAAGTTTATCAGTGCAGCTTCAGAGGGCTCTCACCACCAGCATCTCCATTATTTGGATATACGGTTTTGCCAAAATTTGATATCTTTTCAAATTGAAGATGGATTATCTGTCACCAATTTGACCCGACTTTGGCTTTTTAGTTGCGGAAGTTTAAAGTCATTGCCAGAGCAAATGCAGTCCGTCTTTCTATCCCTGGAGGTTTTGGAAATAGATGATTGTCCAGAAATAGAGAGGGTTCCAAAAGAGGGTTTGCCCTCCAAATTAAAAGAAATTAGAATCTCATGGAGTGATAAACTAATTGAGAGCTTGATTAGGAAAAGGGAATGGAGTTTGCATACACTCCCTTCTCTTACATCTTTAAATATTTGGGATTCAGAAGTAGAAATGGAGTGTTTTCCAGATGAACATCTGCTTCCCTCTTCTCTTACATCTCTCGATATCTCTAGTCTTCGAAATCTAAAGAGTTTAGGGTATAAGGGGTTTCAACACCTCACCTCTCTTTGCAATTTGTCAATCTACAATTGTCCCAAGCTCCAATCCATGCCGCCAAACATGCTCCCTCCCTCTCTTTCTCGTTTGTGCATTAAAAATTGTCCTTCGCTGAAGGAACATTGTGAAAAGGATAAAGGTAAAGATTGGGCCAACATTTCCCACATCCCTGTCATTGTAATTGATGAACAAGTCATCATATAGAAGGGGCAGTGACTGAGAAAACAAATGTTCTGACGCAGGTATTTCCATTCATTTTTTACTTTCATGACAAATGTATTTTTATTTTTATTTTAAAAAGAATTAGATCTGCAAAATATGTTGAACTTAAGGAAACATGTTTTGATAGTCATCCAAATGAAGGCTTTTTGTTTGGACATTAATTGGATCATCTTAGAATCCAAAAGGTAATTAAGGTTATTATTATTATGGGGAAGTTGGGATCATAAATGTGGGTGATTGGATAATTTCCAATCGCAGCTTTGCGTGAATGAGCTTCAACTTGGTTGTAAAATGTAAAGGGATTTTTAGTTGAATCATTTTGGCTTTCAACTACTGCCCATGTTTACTCCCACCTTATTTTATTTCTCTTAAATGTTTTTGAACACACTCTTAACATACAGCAGGCTCAAATTTCTTCTGACAATCTTGTGTTAGCTACCATGATCCGCAATCATGCCATCAACCTCAAATTCCCCATATTCAGAAATAGAGATGGAGTGTTTTCCAGATGAACATCTGCTTCCCTCTTCACTTATATCTCTCAGGATCTCTGATCTTCCAAATCTAAAGAGTTTGAAGTATAAGGGGTTTCAACACCTCACCTCCTTTTGCAATTTGTATATCTCACTGCCCCAACCTCCACTCCATGCCGCCAAACATGTTCCCTCCCTCTCTTTCTCGTTTGTACATTAAGAGATGTCCATTGCTGAAGGAACGTCGTGAAAAGGAGAAAGGTAAAGACTGGCCCAATATTTCCCACCTCCCTTTATTTGAATTGACGGTCAACTCATTATATAGAAGGGGCAGTGACTGAGAAAACAAATGTCCTGCCGCAGGTATTCCATTCATTTTCATTGACCCTCATCCTTTCTTTTTCTTCACTAATTTATTTCTTGATTCCTTTACTTTCATTACAAAAGTACTTTTTCCTTTTTTTCTACAGACAGAAACTTAAGAAATGAATAAGTAGATGGAACTTGGGATCATAAATGTGGGTGATTTGTGGGTTAATTTCCATTTCCATCTTTCTGTAAATTGGAGTTCATGGATTCTGATTTGACTGCATTTTGAGGGACTATTTCGCGATATGCACAAGGTAAAAAGGTCGAGATTTTGCTCAGAATCATCATGGCCATAAAGATATGGATAGCTAGCTACCTGATTCAATTTGGTAATTTTCATGCAATACATTTTGTGTATGTCAATTAAAAGCACTTTTTCTTCACCATTTTTAAACATTTCTTGTTTTTGTCAACCTTGTATGCATTGCTAGGTGAGCTTGAACTTTGTATGGTTGGGATAATAAATATTGATGCTTCTCTCATTAGTTTCCATAATACAGAAACAGAGTCATTTGCGAAATGGCAGACCTGCAATCAATGATCTTCAATGGTTGTGCATTGTGTTCTTGAGCTGATAAAGAAGCTTTGAAATCAGTACATCAATGGTTCCTCGGATTTTCGAGCACTATAAAGGTCAATAACAACAAGAACTGCGGTTAGTTTCCAGGCTATCCAACAGAATGCATGAAAACAGATATTGAAATGCTTTTCTGATGCATATTGTTTTTCCTTTCAGCAATCTTGTGTTAGCTACTCTGATCCACAATCATGACAGGCATCAACCTCAAATTTCTTGGAATCTTCCTGAAGACTTTCTATCAATGCGTTTCTTGTAGTGTTCTAAGCTAAAAAGTTGAAGTCCTTTGTTTCAACTTTTATAATGGATTAGAAATTTTATCTGTCAATAATTGATTATCATATATCATAACATGATCTTCTCATTCACAATCACCTCTTTGTTAACTCCTAACATTATTCTCTTCTTTACGTGATATATGCTATTTAGTATGTTTTTCCTTTTGAATTCATATGGCATACAAAGGTTGAGTTGTGCATTTTTTCCCCCTTTACTCAAAAAATGCAAATTAGACCCTAAATTCATATGGTGCATTTTCTCTATAATCTAATGTATAAGGACTAATTTGCTCATTTTTTCAGTAGAGGAAACAAACTACAAAACTTAGATTTAGGTTGGGAGAGACTGATGAACTTGGTCTCAAAGCTTCAGGTCTTTTCTCTTTCAAATGCTTACATGTTCATACTACCTATATTACTTGGGCTCAAGTATGAAACTGTGAATACAGGTACGTGTCTGACACGGGTATGCTCTATTATTTTCCTCAGATTTTCATATATTTAGAGAATCATTGAAGGATCATATTCCCGTATTTGTGTACAGATATGCATCTAATGTTGGACATGGTTTCTTGAAGAACGGAAGCAACTTAGATTTGAGGTATATCTCATCACTTGCTTCCTGGTGATTGAAGACATCGATGCAAATTTCAGTGTATTAGTACTATTTATTTGAGTTCCGTATTGGATCTAACATGAAAGTTTGCTTCGTCTTGAAGGTTTTGCGCCATGAAAATGTCAACTGGTCTTCTGCTGGCTTCAGCAGGGGGTTGAATGTCTTTGTAACAAGTTGGTCGAATTTTTGGATTGTGAAAGCAACATGGAGGATGATCTTATATTGTTAACTCTTCACATCGGTTTATGATTCGAAGATTGTTCTTTTCAGAACTGTCCAAGGTCCATAACAATCACCATCCACCTTCAAAAGACCATGCCAGTGCCAAGCAAGTCTTTTTCGAACATTAAAGAGCTATTTTATTCGGGCTCAAATGTAATTGTCGGATATGAATACATGCCCAATCAAGAAAAAAGGTGGAAGAAAGTCCATTTCAAACACATTGTATTGCAGATTTTGAAACTGAATTGCTAATGTGATTGAATTTCAGATGTCTATTCTGGGTTCTTATTCCATACACACAATTTTGCTAGCAATTTCAGTCTCTGTTTAATTGTTAATTTCTTGTAAGCTTATGCCTAAATTAGTCTCCAAAAAGTAGTTGACATGGTTGGAGGTTTTAAGAACATACGAAACCATAACATACATCTACATCTCCAGACTGAAATGCCCAGTCTCGGATGTGGATTTGTTATATGTACTATATCAATATATTCAAGTTTGGGGTTTTTTCTTCATTTATTTGAAGAATATTGAAGAATATATTTATACGGATAAAAACAGCTGCTCTCCAACAGAAACAGACAAAAGAAAAGCCCAATCTGACAGCAGGAAAACAGTGCAATTCAATGTTGATTAATGTCTGCCCAATCTAACATAGGACCCCACGACCTCTAAAGCCTGTTTAAAATATCATTTCCTGAAAAATCCTGAAACAGGGTTTTAAATTTTATAGATTCACAAATAAAACAAACAATTCCTTTCTTGCAATGACTTCTCAATCATTCACCTTAAGCTTCTCTCCATCTCTTAAGACTCTGATAAATTCCAATTTTTCAGGAGACTGTTTACCTTGTTTCTCAGTATCCTTCTCGAAAAAAACCCCTTGTTCAAGCTTTGGGTTTTGTTTGAAGAGAAAAATATTGGGTTTTAATGAGAAAATTAATGGGTTTGGAGGGAACTTTGGGATCTTTAGTGCTTGGAGAGAAGAGGGGCAATTGGAGGAGTTGGATGATGCGCCATTGACAGTTGAATTACAGCAAATTTGCAGTGAGAGTCAGTTCGATAGAGTCATTGCAGAAGCTCAACAACTTGAGGAGTCTTTGATTATACTGTGGTATGTATATTTCTGGGTTGTTTATAATATGGTTTCTTGGGTTTGTTTTGATTTGGTACGAATTTGTCTACTTTTTGTTGTTTGTTGAATCGGAGAAAGTCAAATTTTCCCAGGAAAATGTCGATGCTTGAAAGTTTTTGTTGAGAATCTGATTTATTCATTAAATCAATTCTTATTCCCATTTAATGTGAGTATTTAGATAAATCTTTTCCCAACCCTTAAACTTCATCCGCCATATTTAAACTTATGGTATCTCCAGTTCCAAACATGGATTTTTCCCATTTAATGAGATTGATCAACATTATGTGGTTTGTTTACAAAGAACGTGAAGGGGAAATAACTAGATTGCTCCCACCCTTCATTCTTGAATTGCCCTGTGATCCTTAAAATACATAGAAGTACATTAAAAAGTTGAATATAGATGCATGCATACCTTTGTACAACTACACATACCCTTATTGGACACTTGCACTCCAATCCGTGTAATATAAAAAATAGATTAAAGTTGGAGATATTCTGCCATTCCTGTCCTGGTAACGTGGCTTAATGTAGATGAGACTGAAAAACAAGTAGAGCTTTTTGGTTGTTTGCTATTGATTCAAGTTGGCTGGAAAATTTTATTGCTATATTCAACCTTAAATTCTCATCTATGATGTTACTTACACCTAGATGAAGAATACGTTAACTTGGACTCAGTGTGAACGTTAGATACAGGTATATGTTCAACTTTCTTTATGCTTCAAGTTTTTTCCATGTATTTGAAGGATCCTTGTTGGCTCATATTCCTTACCAATATCCATAGGTGTCAAATATGGGTGTTCAAAACAGATAATTTAAGAAAGATAAAGAGTTGGAAGGTATTATTGTTTCAAAGCTTAATTGTTATTTTGAAAACTACCAATACAGAATGTTGAGTTGAATTAATGTACAAAAAGCTTCTCCTCTTTGCAGAATGCAGATCAACATATTTTAGCACTTGATTTTCTTAGTAATGTATCAAGTTTGATCGTAAAACAAAGTGATTTGAACTTGTAGGATGGCAAGCTGGTGCAGAAAGTGTATATATTTGAAACCAAAATTGGAAAAGTTGGCAGCTGATTACTATCCAAGGTCAGCTAAATTCCATTTTAAATCAGCAACACTATTAATCTGATCTATCGCAACGAACCTAGTGTAGCTTCCTTGTTTCTCAAATCATTTTGGTGTATGTTACTTGAACTCTATTTTTCATGAAATATCTTTGTCCAATGTACATTCAAACGTGGATATGGGGATATAGCTCTCCAAGGACATTCTAAAAACCCTCCAAATATGTGGAAAAACCTAGAAAAATGCTGAACATATCCATATAGGACATTTTATATCCGACACTTGCCCCCGAGTTTGAGTAACATAGATTCAGGTATAGTTACTATTCTGTTCCTGCACATGTATTTGGATGTATAATTATTAACTTACCTGTAAAAAGGAGTATACTTGTAGATTTTTGGCATAAGCTGATAAATACCTTGATCAACTTCATCCATCTCCTTGTTAAATTCAGTATCTTGTATAAGTATTTAAATCTCCCTGTTCTGCCTTTAATTTGAAGTTAGTTAGGGGAGCCGAATCTTTTCTGACCATTCATTTGGACCAGGGTCTCTCTCGCCTCATTTAGTGAAACAAGTTGCTTTCTAATTGTTCCAGAGAACTAGCAAACCAAAAAGTTCATTCTTAGTTTGCAACTAATTTGGAGGAATTCAGCATCTCATGATCTCATGATGTTCATTCACACGGCTTATTTCTTCTAATCCTTGTTACCACATATGATCGATGATGAAGTTGAGCAACAACTTATCCAGATTCATATAAATTAAGGGTTCAGATTGTGAGCCCTTGACTTGTTTAAGCACAGCTTTGCATTGCTTCCTTCATGTGGAACATCAGGCCATGAACTGATCCTTCTCCTTAGATAGTCCGCAAAAGCTTGCAATTAGTCCATCTTTCTGGCTTGTTGATTAATCCGGAGATGTCTTTCCCATTAAAGTACAAGGAGCAGAGTGGGAATCTCGTAGTGCCTAACTTTGAAGTTTAAACTTTTGATTTATGAATTTGTTGCATGCTGTTGCCTCTGAACTTTGCAGTATTTTCTAGGCTACTTAAATGCTTCAATTCATCAGTTCCTTTTTTTTTTTTTTTCAATTTTCCTTTTGTTTGTTGCTTCTACATCCCCAGATGATCCAATGGCTAAAAATTTATGCCGGAATTCTGCAATCTCATATGTATAAAAAATAGTCCTTATCATGTAGGTTTTGTTTCTTGTCTGAAGTTGTTCATGTATGAAATCGAACAAGCTAGCTTGGTGATTAAGGACGTTAATCTCCTTTTGAATGGTTCTTGCAGATTGCGATTTTACTGTGTAGATGTCAATACTGTTCCGCACAACCTTGTTGCTCGGGCCGGAGTCACTGTAAGTGTCACATAACTCTGACATCTGTCAGCTCAATAATTATGTTTTGAACTGTCTGTTGTCAATACAACTATGTTTTCTGTAGTTAAAACACCGAAAAATCACTCAAATCTTTGGCGTAATGTAACAATACAAAAAAGCAATTGCCTGTAATCTTGAAAGTCACAGTTGCCAAACTTGTTCTTCAATCCTTTGGGTAGAATAGCATTAGATTCTAAAGTCATGTATCCTACAACCTCTATTACTCTGACTTCATTTTTTCCTTTGAAATGCTCGTCTCATTTCTGGATATAGATATGGGATATGATTCTCCAAGGACCCCTAAAATACATGGAAAAACTTAGAAGAAACTGCACACACCTATATAATACATACATGTACCCAACATTCACACCCAAGTCCGAATGATATAGCCTACAACCGTTTTTATATGAGCTCTTAAACAGAGATAGAAAAGCATCTAACATTTGAAAACTCATGTTACGAAGACAGCGATCATACCCTTGAATGTTCATGGCATTTTCTTGTTTCAACACTTACCCACTATGAGTTCAAAGGATCTCTTCTAATACATGCATGATTTGTTTTATTAACAAAAATTATGAAATTATGATTAGACTGAACTGATTACTCCTTTATGCATGTTTCGATTCATCAACAACTCTGCAGAAAATGCCAACGATACAGGTTAGTATCAATTCCTTAATAAATCAAAATTTCTACCTTGATTTCTATGTTATCAAAAAACCCGTGTCCAGCACATATATGGATACAGGTACGAGGATATGACCTACAAAAGCCCTCCAAATACATAAAAAACTCGAAACAAAAATTGAACATACTTATCTCAGATATATGCATCTGACATTGCACCCGAATTCAGGTCACATTTATTTTCCTAGAGATCCGCCTTGGCACTTTAGCAAAGTAACATTCAGCTGAACTTTAAGATAGTTTGATTTGCTTGCAGTCTTGAATACATTGGTTTTTAATCTAATAATGGTGTTTATTACAGTTATGGAGAGATAGCAAGAAACAGGCTGAGGTGATTGGTGGCCACAAAGCATATTTGGTTGTTAATGAAGTACGCCAAATGATCGAAAACGAATGTACCGCATGAGTGATAGCACTCCTTTTTAAAGAAAAATTGAGTGTACGTTACATACCTTATCTGGTACTCATTTCTGAATCCGAGTAACATAGGAAAAATTTTGATCATATACTTCAATTTATTTCTCTTTTAATGTCTTCAAATATAATGCCATGAATTGCTTGTGATTATAAGGATGCCATGAATTCCTCAGAGACTTAAAATCTGCAGATTCGCCTTTGAAACTTTTTGTTCTAGCAAAAGCAGTATACAGGTTTACATTGTGTTTTGTTTTTGTACTAGTACGTAACGATATCAATGTGTTCTGTTGTAATATTTTTGGTTTATCAATGTGGATAATATATATAAATGCTGATAGACTTCAATTACATGCATATAAATCGAATATAAATTTTAAAATTATTATTAATTAATTAAAAATATAATATTTTATCTCTAAATATAATTATGAAAAACAAAATTGTTTAAATAAAAAGATTAAAATTGTCTAAATATCAAATCTAGTATCAACCAAGATCAATATATATTGATACAGGCCTATATTGACCAAAAGAGAGACTAAACATTCCAAAACAATCGAAATGCACTAAAATTTTGATAGAAAAAGGACTTTAAATTAGTTGATAACGATTGAGGATTAGGATTAGGATTAAAGAGAAGCATGCTAAATGGGTACCAAAAGTTATGATACACGTGCTCAGAAAGTTAAAACCATAAATACGTAGTTATGAGCATCTTGTCATGTGGAATTTTAAGACAAAGAAATTAAAATCACAAATGGAAGATGGTATGGTATTTTTGTTTTATCAAAAGCACCGTACGGGGTTCCATTGTGCCGTACACATTGTCGAGAAAAATTTTAAACTCCCTACAAATGAAGGCCTAGTCATGTATTCATTGTCAATACCAAATTTACAATCTACATGTATGTAAGGTAGCTGATTATTTCGTTAATGATATATAATAAAGGCAATGGTAATGATGTATTTTTTTGGTTGAACATTACAATCATTTAAAACCTGGTTTAAAATCGATAAAAATCCTCATAAAATATAAACATTATCTTAACATAAATATGATACATTATTAAATGTACGGTGTTAATCGTATCCAAACATGACCCTGTCGTATTACTTACAAAATTTTCATTATATTAAACATTTCATGTTCAAGTCCAAAATACGTTAACATTCCTCAAATTCAAATACTAGTAAAAATAAATAAATGAATAAATAGAAAGAATCACGACAAACTTACAATCAGGATGCTATTAAACTACTAGCCTATCACCAATTTGAAAAATTAGAAAATAATGGAATAAATGAGTCTGGAAAGGTCATTTATAAATATATATATTTATATTGCATGTACAAGGAAAGAATTGAGGTACCTTTCTCCAAGGGAAACCAACTCTTTGAAAGAGACCAAAGATAAAAGGATCCTTTGAAAAGAGGTTTAGGGTTAAATTTATGGCCACCCAGATTAGCAGTTCTCCTAGCTTCAAAGCATCCACCATTTCTTCTTTTTCTTACTCTCTAACATCGGCAGTTCTGGATGTAAAAAAAGCAACATTTGTGTCAATACAAATATGCATCACAATTCAGTACAACATGATCTTTTCCAAAGATAAAGAACGAATTTGTAATTGGAAAATAAGTCCTATGTTATTTGGACCCAGATGAATCTTGGATACAAGTATTGGTACAAGTATGCTCACCTTTTTTGGAAGGTTTTCAATATATTTGGAGGCTTATGCCCAGCACTCAGGTTATAAATATGTCGGGCATAAGTCAGACATGGATATCTCAAAATATGAAGAGTCTGGATAACATTGCATAAGTCTATTTGGAGAAACAAAAAGCCCATGTTCGCTTCTCAAAGGAGTTGAATTATGTTGTTTTTTCTTTTTATACCAGATTCATGTTATGATGTTGACTCCAAGGATTCACCAAAATTATACAGATATTTTCAGGGTTATGTTTTCAGTTTTCATCTATATATTAAGTTTAAATTAAGAATAGCAACTGATTTTGAACAAATGTATGTTGCTGTGTTTACTGTTTACCTTCTTCAGGATAAATTGAATTGTAATGCACCTCAGCCCAGAAACTCAAGAAAATAACTGCAAAAAATCACAAATTATAAACAAGCAAAATTGAAGCAAGTATCAAATCAAGTACATGACATAAAAATATCCAGAAAAACCATATTAGAGAAATATAGCATTATGTAATTTAATTCGGCAAGGTGCAGAGTTCCATAACCAGCTAATCTCCATCTAATCTAATGGCAGAAATGTCTAAAAAACTACATGGTACTATGATTTCCAGCAACTGCAGAAAAGTCGAAAACATATTTTATACAAATTCAAGCCTGGGGAATGCAAATTGATGATCAATTTGGACCGTGATAACTGATATGAGAATGAAAGTCTTGCAAAACTCTAACCACATCAGAAGTCCATCCACTTCTCAATAATTGGGAAACATAAACTACATAAAATTAATTTTATGCAAAGATCAAGAGCATCCAAGAATTCAACAACCTACAACGTTCACAGGCTTAGAAAGTATGGGTATACTTTTCTTTTACACATCTGAATTTTGGCTTTTTTAGTTTTCTACTGCATAAAATTTTGTATGTGCATTAAACAAGAATTGCAACTTGAGTTCAGCTTTGAAATTTTAAAATCTAATGATATACCTGAACATCTTACCTATAAGTAATGTGATCAAATATTATTGCTACTTCTCCAATATTAGACCCAAGAAAAAGAAAAGGATATAAAGCATCAAGATCTTACTTCGTTCAGACTTTTGATCATGTGGAAGGATCTCAATGTAACATGTATCCTTGAATGATGTTAATACAAATATCTTTACGCCATACTGCAATTATACAGAAAGTTTACATTAGTTATCTATTAAACGGTCCAAATCAGAATAAGCAAAACATGCTATTGCAAAAATGATGCGAGATGTGAAATGTTAAGTCTTAATTTTATTTATATATATATATATATATCTGTAAGAATCACTCTTCATAGACACTTGTCAAGCATCCCATGCATGAACCTAACTATTTCACTTCATAATTAGTAAATGCCTTGGGAAAAAAAAAAAACCACTCAATCCTCCGTTATTTTCTAAAAAAGAACTTGAAATTGATTGATAAAAAAATATTATTACACTATGAGCTATATTATCACCCAATCCTAATAGCCTTAAAATCTAACAAATTGAAATGAGTTTCACATTGATTATAAAGTGTATGTCTAGCATGGGTATGTGTTGGACTCAAGTACGTTCATTTTTTTCCAAGATCCCATGTATTTGGAGAGTCCTTGGAGGACGGACAGGGCATTTCAAGAAAAATGAGAACTTAGAGCAGCATATCCACAAATTTGGGACCATTTCCATGTTTTTAGGCAATATGAACAAAACATTGCCCTCAGATAATTTTCCAACCATTGGAAAGCATAAAACTCATTATGGTAACAAAGTTCACCAGCACAGGTAAAGCTACATGTTAATACTTCTTTAAGAACCTAAACATGCATATATGGTAAGTATTTCATAAAAAATACTGTAAAAGGAAAATTCAGTTTCATATTCTAGCAAAGTTTAAGCCCAACAGTTGTACAAAAGTAACGGTCTACATTCAAACTCTTGCAGTTCAACAAACTGGGGTAAAGAATTAAAGTATAATCATGTTAGAAATTGAAGAGTTTGGTCATTGGCATACCAAATCTGCAGCTGCTTGCAATGTAACGTGATCACCCCATTCACCATTCCTGCTTCATCAATGTAAATAACTATAATAAGCATGAAAGTATTCATAGAAAGTTTTTTAATAATAAAATAGCACTGAAAGAAATTTTTTACTTGTTCATTTTCTTCAAATAGTCGCCATAAGCCATTGGAACATAACCCTCATACATCTCTGAATTCGATTTAAGCTAATGAAATCGACATATCATGAGGGAAAAAAAAAAGCATAAGACCAACAAATTGAACTATACACCAAAGAACAAAATTAGCTGGCTAAAGTGGAACTTATAAAAAGGCCAACCAACCTGGTAAACAACTTGCTGCCTCACAAACTTGTGGTCATCTTGAGAACGGTAAAGTTGATCTGATAAAGAGCGAAACTGGAACATGTAAAATAAGAGAAGTTAGTTAATGAACTGACAAAGAGGTATAATGAAAATTACAAGTGAGGCTCTGTGGCCAACAACTTCACTTTTGTAAAAGATCAGCATCAATCACAGAATTGAGATATAGGCCCTAAACAATGTATCACTATTTCATAACTAAAATTGGCAAAAGAGCATATCATTTCAATTGGGAATTACACACAAACCAAATGAAACCAAGAACTGTAAACTGATTCCTCTAGTTATACACTCGCATGCACACACACATATATGTTTCCATGTGTTCTAGTTTGTTAGATGTATGATCTAAATTCTCAGTAACTAACAACCAGAAGAACCACCATAGATATCGTCAAGGATTCAAAGAACATACAGAACTCTTCAACCTAGTAGAAAAGAATCAGAGGAAGACAAAAGAAAGTGATGTTTCCCCATTTTCATTATTTTAGAAGTCTGTACAAATTCAGGGTCAAACTGTTCCCATTTGAATACGTCCATTAACTTGTGAACAGTAAAGTGATTGCTAGAAGACATGATTTCCACCATCCTGAAATAATACTATGCAGACACTATAGAACTAGCATGAAGATTATAAACAGTAAAGTGTCTCAACACATTCATGGTATTAGCACAAAACTTTTTCAATAGTACCTTCATCCAATGTGTTTATGCCTAATTAGTGCGGCTTCCAACCAATGTGTTAGTATCTATATCTCACGAATTCAGAAGAGAAAATACTTGTGCATATGACGTATCTTTTTATTAGAGAAATAAAGTAAAAACCAACCTGACAGTTACCATCACCTTGAACCTTATTCTCAACCAGACCATACAACTGCAACCTGAATGATAAAATAATTAGTCCTAAATTTAAAATGCTACTAAAATCAAACATTCACAAGAAGGAAGAATAGAACCAAATAACATTACTGCAAAAGTATTTCTTTTGAGAAAAGGGAGAAGTGGAGATGCATTTTGGTAAAACAACTGAATGAGATAACAATTTGGCTAAAGATACCGTTGAAAAATGGTTGAGGAAAGGGAAAAAAGAGCAATTACTTTACCAAAATGGATCCCAATACAAGAGTTCAACTATTTTACAAATTTACAAGAAAAAACTCCTAAACAAGTAATTTATCACTGTACTTTGAAAAAGAAAAAAGGAATAAGGTGCAAGCCCCCCAAAAAAAAAAACCAGTGGAGAACTAGGGTGATAAGGTTAATTGCCACAAAATAACAGAATAAAAAAAATAGACCAAGATGCCATTAGCTATATAAAGGAAAATTTCAAGCCAAACCTATCAAGCAGCCTTTGATGATCAGATGTCTCTTCATCAACTGATGGTATTACTCCATTAATTTTAGGTACATGCTGCACAATGCAAATCACCAAGTTAGGAATGTCAATTCTTATCCAACTCATTGTTATTGGGTTAAAGGTCAAGAAATCACATCCATATGCACAAATAGAATTTTGCCTTTATTAGTTACATCCATATAAGGTAGTGGCAAACCTTGAAACACCTCAAGCAGTGCCAACTTACTAAACACTACTAATGCTAAATTAATGTGAAGAAAATATATCAAAGGAGTTAAATTCAGCATGTGATAAACAGAAATCTTTCCATTCCCAAAGTATTGTGTACCAAAAGCATAAACCAACTCAACTAAATTTCATGACATTCATCATAAAGTTTGGTAATAAATTCGCAAAACTGATCAATTAAATTAAACATGTTAAGCACATACTTTTTTTTCAATGCGGAGGGAGAAAAAGAAACATGGGCAAATCCTAACTAAAAACACAATGACTTCATCAAAATTATGATAAAGATAAAATCAACTAGATATTGAAAGCAAATTATGTGGCAAGTGATGCTGCCACTACCATGCAGTGGAACTTCAGTTAAAAAATAACAAGAAAATCCTTCAAATCCTAATAAATAACACAACTTTCCAAGACTCGTACTCACAGGAATAGCAACCATGTCATTCAACCTCTTCTCTACTTGACCATCAAGATCAGATGACTGATCTATTATATCAACACGCAACATATCTTCACCAAGAGAAATTTTGTCACCCATGCTGGAGGTGCCACTTTGTTCACATCTACTTAGGATAGAATCATCTAAATCGCACTTCCCCTGATTAACTTCATTTCCGTGTCCCTGGTTATGATCTATGGTTTTTTGGTCATCTTCATTATCTACACAATTCAACACTTTTACATTAATAAAAGCCAATATAATAATTAAGTCAGAATGGCAACTTCAGAAGTTCCACTACCAGGACTATGTTGCCTTCCTGTAAGGCCAACCCAATCTTGAGTAAGAATGGAATCTTGGTTAGGATTGTTAAATCCGGATGCCTCTGCAGCAGCAACTCGTGAAAGTTCCTCTTGAAGCGCATGTGCAATAACCGCATCATTCTCTACATTTACAAGTTCAGGTTCATGATAACCCTCTCTAATATACCCAGTTTGGCTACTGTCTTTTTCATACTGAGTAACACTTCCACTGGCACCAGAGTGGCTGAATACACAAACTTGTAGGTCTTGGAGACCCCATCGAACAACATCAGGATCTATATCACATGTAAGCATTATTAAAACCTATAAGAGAACAGCGTCCACTTTCCTAACTGAATTTGTATACTCCCCAAAAGAAATTCTGCAGACAATAACATAAAGTAAATTAATCATAATTAGCACATGATAATATAAACCATCCCAAATAATAATAACAATAACAATAATAACAATATGCAAAATGTCCAAAGAAACTAACTTAGTAATTTCTTAACATAGACTCGAGAAGCACAAATAACCTAAACCCAGAAAAAGCAATCATTGCGTGCAAGAACAAAAAACCCTAAAGAAATAAAAACACAAAACCAATTTCGGAACTCCAAACTCTAAATTCTTAAAAGGGAATCAATGAAAATTAATGTATACAATTAATCTTAATCTCAACATTTAATCTTTTTCATCATGTCTTTGTATTTGACTATTTTAATCTCATTCGAATAAGAATTGTGATGAATTACACTTTAATAATAATTAATGAATTCTTAAGTCCAGATTTATGTCTCCATTTCAATAGTATCACAATATAGAAATTACAATATAATCTAATTAATATATATAAATATATATTTTTACAAATAAGAGATTTTGGATTTAGATTCTTTTCATTTCTCACAGTCTCACTAATCATTCTTTTCCCCACATCTTTATACTACAAGTTCTACAATTAAAAGAGACAAATCAATTCCACCATATTTTCTAATATCCTTCTCAATCCGATTCTTTCACAGATTATTGAATTAAATACCATTAGTTTTGCCTACATATCTCTAAATATAGCATGCTTCAAAGGTTCCAAACTTCAATCTTTCTTTTCTCATTCCAAACAAAAACTCATTTAATGTTCTAGGTTTCTATCAAATTTACGAAAACTTCCAATATCGGAAACTTTAAGGGATAATTTTTAAAAAGAAGAAAGAAAAAAAAGGAACTGAACAATGAATGAACAAAGAATCAGAAAAAAAAATGGTGAAATTGGGGATTAAAAATAGAATCTTGAAATAAAAAACGAAATGAAATTTAATCTGAAAAAAAAGAAAAAGATAAGTAAATAATTAAAAAATACCTGAAATAAAATGATAGAAGCAAATGAAGAGAAACGTAAGCATGGAGGAGAAGCCGAAGCCAAAGTTAAGACCTTTTATACTTATCTTCTTTTGGAGCTTTACCGACCCGACATCGCTCCGACTTATTATTTTATTAACGATTTCTTTTTTAAAATAATTATTAATCAAGCAAACTCAAATCCCAAGTTAATATGTTGTAGACAGTAAATATAAATAAATTTAACAATGTAAATTTTGATATTACTCACTGTAGTACATATAAATTGAGGATTTTGTATTTTATTTTAATTTAATTATTTTTATTTTGTATTTTTGAATTTTAAATTTTAGTTTTAAATAAATTATATTTATTAAATTCATTAAAATAAATAGTCTTTATTAAATTCATTAAATTAAGTTACATTGTTTTTAAATTTTGATATAGTAAATTTATTATCACATATGTAATATCGTGTCATATCAACTTATTATTTATAAATATTACTCAAAAATAAAAATGGTAATAAAATTGACAACTGTTGTTTGCATTAAAATTAAAATATTGAAATTGAAAAATATAATGAGTAAAAATTATCCAATTGAAGAGTATGGAGTGAATTTATAACATTACATATAATATAGTAGTAATAGTAGAATTTAGTCAAATGGACTACTACCATTTGGTTAGAATTAAAAATTCAAAAGAGTATAGGGAATGAAATTAACCAATTCAAAAAAATACAAAAACTAAATTTGATCAAATTAAAGTATACGAACTAAATCCACAACTTATGCAAACTACATGGTCTAATAGCAGAATTCGACTATTTTGAAAAACAAAGATATCAGCTAACACAACAATTAAGAGGACATGGATTTGTGTGTGCTTAAACATATTTTTCTGCTTATGAGATTGTAAAAAATAGAACGTCAGTAATGACAATATATCGCAAAGAAAAAAGAAATAAAAATAAAGAACATACAGAATTTTACGTGGAAACCCTTTCGGGAAAAAACCACAGGCAAATGAGAAAAAAATTCATTATGTCGAATTCGAATGATTATAAGAGGAGTTTCGACTACATCTATTTATATGTTGAAAAAACCTAATTCTAATCAAAGTCAAATAGATTATGCTAATAAATGTTAAATATATTTTACTCATAAATACTAAATCTTCTAGAAAGAAAATATATTTTGTTTAACTTGACTTGCAATCAATCTCTTAGAATTTGGGTCACATAACTCTAACAATCTCTACCTTGACATGAATTCTCAATGAACAAGTTCTTCACCTCTTCCATAAAACCCCTTAGGGTTTAACTTCAACAATAAACACCAACCAAGTCTAAGCAATGCTCAAACTTAGTTATAGGAAGTGACTTAGTAATCATATCTACAAAATTTCATGAGTACTAATTTTTCTCACAACAATATCACCACGAGCAATAATATCACAAACAAAATGATATTGAACATCAATGTGTTTTGTTCTCTCATGAAACATTTGATCTTTTTTAAGGAAGATAGCACTCTGACTGTCACAAAATACTGTATTGATTTAAAGGTCTTCATTGAGTTCACTAAAGAGCCCCTTCAACCAAATGACTTCTTTACAAGCCTCAGTAATCGCAATGTATTTAGGACACCCAAAAATCTTTAAATCTGAATAGTTAGTAGGATTACCAGACCATACCTTTTGTGGAGTCTTTTTCTCAATAGTAACGGATAGAGACCGGTTGATCAAAAAACATGCAGTAGAGGTTGCTTCGGCCTAAAATGACTTTGGTAAGTTGGCATTTGACAACATACATCGAACATTCTCTATGATCGTTCTGTTCATTCGTTCTTTAATGCCTTTTTGTTATGGAGTATGATGAACTGTCAAGTGTCTCATGATCCCTTCTGACATGCACAGTTTATTAAACTCGTCAGAATAGAACTCTAAGCCATTGTCTGTGCAGAGGTAGTTTATTTATTTTCCCGTTTGTCTTTCAATCATAGTTTTCCAAGACTTAAATGCGAAAACACATCACTTTTCTGCTTCAAGAAGAATGCCCATACTTTTCTAGAAAAATCATTAATAAAAGATAGCATATAATTAGCTCCACCTCTCGAAAGCACTCTGGATGGGCCCCACAGATAACAATGAATATACTCCAATGTTCCCTTCGTGTTATAGATTCCTCTAGTGAATCTAACTCTCTTTTGCTTCCCAAAAACACAATGCTCACAGAACTTTAGTTTGCAAATTCCTTGCCCATCAAGAAGTCTTTTTTTGCTTAATTCTGTCATGCCATTCTCACTCATATGCCCTAGGCACATATGCCAAAGTTTAGTAATATCATCATCTGACGAGGAAGAGGAAGCGACAGCTACATCACTAGTAATAGAACCCTGCAAAACATATAACTTGGCAGTTTTTCTCTGCCCTTTCATCACAACAAGAGAACCTTTGGAAATCTTCAAAACCCCACTTTTAGCTATGTATCTGTACCCTTTTGAATCAAGAGTACTCAATGAAATTAAATTTATCTCCAATTGTTGAACATGTTGCATGTCACTAAGTGTTCTAACAACTCCATCAAACATCTTAACTTTAATCGTTCCAACACCTCTAATTTTACACGAAGCATTATTTCCCATCAAAACAACACATTCAGACACTATTTCATAAGTTGTAAACCAATCCCGATTAGGACTCATATGGAAGGTGCAGCCCTAATCAATGATCCACTCATCGCTCACTTTAGAATTGTTTATAGAAGCAACTAGAAGTTTACAATCGTTGTAGTCTTCTACAACATCAGTTTTACTAGATTTTTCTGGTTGTTTTCCCTTTTGATTCGCAGCCTCCCTTTTGATCTTGTTCTGTAACTTATAGCACTTAGATTTAATGTGCCCTTTTTTCTTGCAAAAGTTACAAGTTTTACCTCTGTTTGAAGACTTTGATTTACCTTTAAACTTACCGCAAGGATTTCGTTCTTGTGTCCTTCCACGATTATTATCAGCATTTCGATCTTGTCCCCCGTGAACAATGAGACCCTCTCCCTAAGAGTCGGGTTTAACTATAAAATGCTTCATCTTATCATACGAGGTTAAAGAATTATAAACCTTATCAACTATGAGAGACTCGCAGCTATATAAAATTGTGTCTCTAAAGGTTGAATAAGATAGAGGCAATGAACAAAGTAGAATCAACCCTAGATCTTCTTTATCATACTGAACCTCCATGGCCTCCAAGTTTGAAAGAATTTCTTTAAACACTGTTAAGTATTCGTGCACAAACGCACCTTCCTTCAAACGATGAGCATAAAGACGCTACTTCATATACAACTTGTTGGTTAGAGTTTTCGACATACATATTTGTTCTAACCTCATCCATAATGCAGCGGCGATCTTCTCCTTCATCACATCTTGCAAAATTTTATTAGACAAATGCTGATGTAATTGTGCTAACGCCTTTCAATCCTTACGCTTCTTCTCTTCATGCATTAATGTCGAAGGCATCTTATCTATCTCTTGCAGGGCATCCTTCAGATCCATTTGCGCAAGAACTACTTGCATCTTAATCTGCCACAACGTAAATCTGGTGTTGCAATCCAACAGCGGAATTTCATACTTCAAAGATATCATTACCGTAGTCGAGATGAACAACCCAGAAGCTCTGATACCACTTTGTAAAAAATAGAATGTCGGTAATGACAATATATCGCAAAAAAAAAGAGAAATAAAAATAAAGAACACACCAAATTTTACGTGGAAACCCTTTCGAGAAAAAAAACCACGAACAGAGGAGAATAAAATTTACTATGTCAAATTCGAATGATTACAGAAGGAGTTTCGACTACATCTATTTATAGGTTGAAAAAACCAAATTCTAATCAAATTCAAATATATTATGCTAATAAATGCTAAATATATTATACTCATAAATACTAAATCTTCTAGAAAGAAAATATTTTTGTTTAACTTGACTTGCAAGCAATCTCTTAAAATTTGAGTCATACAACTCTAACAAAGATTATAGATAAAAATAAACATTTATTAAAAATTAAGAAATACATTTTAATATTTTTCTTTTATTTTGATTTTTCGAGAAATCTATAGTTTAAAGTGAGTATCTTAATATAATAATGATACTACTGTATAGATATAATAATTGTTAATTGAATATTAGCTCAATTGATATATGTAGCAATTTAAAATTTTAAAGTGATGATTTGAGCTTGATTTAAGAATTTATTAAATAATCTAATAATTGTATAAAAAAACTTCTCTTTAAATTTTTTCATTATAAATTTTAAAATATTTAAGAAAAATAATTATTAAATATGTTTGAAGTGTTATTATTTGTTTGATCTAATAAGTTGGACTTGTTAGGGTCAAGCATTATGCAAATTTTTTAAATCAATCTAACTCAGATTGAACTTTTTAATTAATAATAAAATATTTTATTCCATTTTAAATTGATTTTTAATAGTATATTAAAATTAATATATAAATAAATTTTAATTTATTTTAATAGCAAAACCAACAATTACTAGATAATAGTTATATAGTTGTATACAAACATATCGGCAATCTAATAGGAGTAAATTTCAACATGACATTTTAAATTTGAATAATTTGATAGGTTTAATTAAAATTAAAATGAATATGAGCCATGATATTTTTTAAGTAAAATCCGATTCTTTTGGAATTATTATTTAATTAATAAATTTTTTATTTAAATTTAATCATAAGATATAATTATAAAATTTGGCTTAATGCACATTTTAGTCTATAAAACATATTGTTTTTTCACTTTGATCGTTAATGTTTTATTGTTAGTCCATTCAACATTTAAGAAAAAAGCTGGTTAGGATATCCGGTCTGTAATGAGTATCATCATTTGAAAAAAAAACCTAAAATCTCTTTAAAATATATATAAAAAACATAATTGTTTTAAATTTTTAAAAAATCAGAAAAATTATTAGAAATTGTAAAATATTATTAGAAATAGCAAAAATGTTATTGGATAATTAAAATTATTATTTAAATATTTTGAAAAAAATTATCTAAATTGATCATCTAAAAATCTACCAATTATTGAATTATAAAACAGTTATCATAGGTGGTATCCTTCAAAGAGATAATGATCTTATATTCAAGCTCTAGTAAATGTTGTTTGCAAAATTTTAAAACATTTTTAACTTTTAGTAATTTTTATATTTTATATTTTTTTTGTATTTTGATATTTTAAAGGATTTTTAGTTTTTGAGATGAAGGTGTCACAATGGTGTCATTATTTGCACATGCCAACATATGATTTGACTAAAATTTTAACATCCAAAGAATTGAATCAGGAATCCTTAATAACATTAAGGATTGAATTGAGCCTAAAAAAAGTTTAAGAACTAAAGTGATAAAAATGATATATTTCAGGTAGTAAATTTGTGCATTAAACCTAAAAGTTGTATAGTATTTTAATATATTTTAAATTGTAAAAAAAAAGAGAGGAGATTTTCAAACTTAAGAGATAAAATCTAAAATAATAAAATTGAGTAGACAAACCTAATCCAATCCGAAGGAAAACAATAAAAAAGAGAAGGTTGAAAACTAACAATACGTTAAATATTAGGAAATGGGTAAATAAAATGCAAAAAACAACATGCCATTGCCAACAACTTCCTACTTAATTATTGTCGTATTCCCTTCTTCAGAGAGAATTTTAAGGTATTTGTATTCCACCATTACATATAATATATAAAGAGAGAGGGTGTGTGTGCGTGTGGACGATTGTCAAGCGATAATGAAAATGGGTCCATGTCTTGTTTGCCATTTGCTTCCATATTGAATGTTGTTGTCAAGAGAAAGGAAACTTAGGAGTGAAGGTTGAAATTTCCCAAGCTACAAACAAATGCATTCCATACTTTTTTAACTTATCAGAGATGATGTATGCAAATCTAGGTGTGGACTCCTTACTGGCTTCACTATTGTTACAGGTCAAAATCAGGGAATTTTGTCCAAAATAAAAAAGAAAAGTCAAAATCAGACAATTTTGTCAAAAGAAAATCATATTGGAAAAAGTAATAGGGACTTCTAAACTTCAAATTTTGAAATTATTGTGGGAAACATTTTGTCTCAATTATAATACTAAATTTTATTTCGATATTGAGTAGAATGTTTTGTTTCAATTATAAATCCTACCAATTGATTTTGTTCGTATTGATCAAAATATAATATACCCACTAGTAAAAAGATAATTTTAAAATATATTATAATTTTAAATTAAATTTTTATTATTTATTTGTACAAAAATATTTTAAAAATTAATTTTTATTTTTTATTTTTGGGTTTGTGGATAGATTATTTGTATAGTTGAGATGATATTATTATTTAATTTATAGAATTTTTTTATTTGTTTAATGATGAATTGTATTTATCAAATTTATTAAATAATATTTTACATAATTGATGAATTTTATTATAATATATATATATATATATATAATGATATTTGTACTGATGCCACCAATATTTTTAAAATATTTTCTTTCCTTCAATCAAAATTTTAAAATGTCATGAATTTAATATTTGAGATTTATTTAATTTTATTATTTGATATTTGTAAATATTATATATATATATATATATATATATATATATAAAATTCTTCAAAAATAAGAATAAATTTGATATGGTGCATCAAAATAGACGGATATCAATACCAGTAGAAAAATAATTTAGCTATCAATACAATACTAACTATCTTCATCAGAATACCATTCAAACTTTTAACTATTTTCATTACAATACTAACTATCTTCATTTGAATACCATTCAAACTTTAACTATTTTCATCTGAATACCATTCAAACTTGAACAAAGTGAAATTATTTTATGTATCCTCCTTATCACATAATCCCTATCAATTGAAAATAAACATATCATATTGTGTTAGTCCAACTGTCCATATAATGTGAAAAAAAAAGATGGATGTGTTTATTTTTAATTGGTAGAGACCATAAATAATGCGATAAGGATGATTCATAAAATAATTTTTATTCAGTACACTTGTGGCTAAAAATAAAAACTCCAACACAAACTAGCATCAATTTAAAAAAAAAAAATTTGTCTAAAGCTCGATCCTCGGAAAGTAATTCGAAACACAAATTGTGTTTGCTACAATTTCAGAATTCTGGTGAAGAAAAAAGATTAGGCAAACATGGATCATACAACTAAGTTAGAAATGTACCATCTGGGGCATAAACTAAACATTATATTTCAGTCTCAGAATGATTTTAACATTTTTTTTTCTAGTTGGCCAATTCACACTATTGAATAACAGAAATGCAACCTAACAACTGACAACTGTTTCACTGCTTCATTGGACAGGCATTCATTCTCAGTAGGTTAATGGCCGGAGTGATCTGACAAGTGTTCGAGTTCAATATCGAGTTTCTATTCTTCAATGGTGTTTCCTCCTTCATCTAACTGTTTTTCTTGTTCTTGTTGCTCTGAAATGCACAATAGTTGACACCATTAAACCATTTAGTATACAACTATATATGAAAGCTAAAACAATGAAAAGACAAGTAAATAAACACCAAGTTTCCTTTTTTATATTCTTTTCATACAGTACAATCGCAATAAATGTAAGCTAATATTACTTGGACTTAGGTGTAAGTGGTGGACACAAGTAAGCATCCGACACAGATGTGTTCAATTTTTTCTAAGGTTTTACTTGAAATTGGAAAGTCATATCCCCATATCTATGTCAAATGTGTCCAAAATAAGTGTCAGCTAATATATGTAACAGAAATAGTTTAATTTGCTTACCCATAAGTTTGAAAATAGCCTTCTGTGTGCGCCTTTCAAGCTTATCGAGCTTCTTCTGCACATCCCTTCGAAGATCCCAGTTCGGTTTCTTGGGAGCAATGTTGACAAATGGATCCTACACCAATCCACGTTTAGAACAAGTAGAAAGGAAAGCAGTTTTCGGTTAAATGAGATATTGAAGATAAACAAGCACCTCTTTTTCTTCAGATGCTGGAGGTTCTGCTGCAACAGGGTCTTCAAATTTCGGCAGCACTGGGGGAGCAACCTTTCCCTCCTGAAGCTGTTTATCATGAGGTACATAATTTCGAAACTTCATACTGGGGTTACTGCAGAACAAAAAAATACAAGCAAGGCATACGTGTTAATGATCAAAATTATCAGTGAAATAACCACAGGCAAACATCCATCTAAACAGACATTGTGTATTTGTAATATTTTCAAATCACTAAGCTAGAAAAAAGATCCCGCCTTTCTTAGAATCCCGGGGGGTGAACCAAGGACTGTACCCCCTTTGCAGAATTTCTCATGAAGTGGAACAAATAGTAAGAAATAGGATCAGATTTATAACATCAAACCCCTCCAAAACCCCAACTTATTCAGTTTCTGCAAATTGAGAGCATAAGATGGAAAGGATAATTATCATAATATATTATCCTTTTCTTTTCATTTTTTATTATGACAGGGAATATGGAAAGGTGAAAGGATAGGGAACCTTTCAATCCAATGGTTAGGTTGCACAACATTCTTACCCATAAGCTATAATACTCGGACTTAGATGTAAGTGTTGGATATAAGAATGTTTCTAACATAGGTATGGTCAGAATTTTCTAAGTTTTTCCCTGTATTTGGAGGATTTTTGGAGGTCATACCTCCATATTCCACATCAAACACAAGTATAGGATATTGGTACTTCAAGAAAAATGAAGAGAGAGAGTAACATAGCCCATAAGTAAAATGTTTTCATGCATGACTTGGAAAAGGGTATAGCTTCATAGGAAAGAACAAGTTAAAGTCCCTCCATTCCTTCCCTATCCTTACCCGAACAAGCGCAGTGCAATCTTTTTCAGATAATCCAAATAAATGAAACCTTGGCTTCTTCTGTCCCCACTTCCCTACTGTTCCTCCTTTACATCTGCTTTATTTTCCCTTCTAATTCTCAACATTAGGTTAGGGCAATTCTAGTAGGTGTGTATTGACTATTAAATTCAAGAAAGTAATTTTCAGCAATTTTAACTTCATATTCATACTGACCATTCTTGCATTCTAAAACATCGATATTTCAAGAGAATGGAAATCTATTATGTACCAATTTCCATGCCCTAACACTATTTTAGCGCCAAATTGGGGGGAATGGGAATTGGCATGGCAAAGTCACGCTAGGCATACAAAAGACACAAGTTACACACGTTAATTTTTGAAAATTTCAGTTCAAGGGAAGCAAATAGACAACCATTGAAATATAAATTCTGCGAGTCATTTTCAAAAACCTAAAATTTATTTGGATGTATAGGAAGGTTGGAAACGGAAGAGAATCAAGGAAGAACAGTGCCCTTCTATTTCAAGAATGTTATTGGAAGGGAATGAATAAAAAGGGTTACCTGTCCCATTTAATACCTAAAAATCCTACATATGTCCAACTTACAAAAGTTGAGATTATTTGAAGGAATAGGATCATTGCCTTATTCACTTATTCTCCTTTTGACATAAATGACTGTGCTCGATTGCGAATGAAAGAAAAGCGGAAGGATAGGAAACTTTTCTCCAAAAGTTGAGTTAAACAACCTCATTCCTACTACCTTAGAATGGATGGTCACTGGATTAAAAAGTCCACTAATCCACATGCTACTTAACAAGCAAAGCCTCTTTATAAACAGACAAGATTACTGGTCTTTTCTACCAAAGGTCTATCTTACCTTCCTCTTTGCTTTTCTAGTTCTCAAAAGGACACCCAAAAGCAGCAGGCAGGCACTTAATATGGAAGTAATTTTTCACACCAAGTCCTATTTGGTGTTGTAAGCAAGTCAAGCAAGTGATCAATCAGAAACCCAGTATCTTAATACTTGAATTAAACAACTCTTAAGGCTCAAAGAAATATGAGAATCCAACATAATCAAGCCGAATGAAGTGGAAAAATCTCTTAAGGCTCGAGTTTCTAACATAATGTTTCTACTCAGCTTGAGCCTTTTAAAACCCTAGGTACATCAGTTAATTATAATTATGATTCATGCTATTTCTATACCCTTGGCGCAAAACAGCCAGATTTTTACAAGATAAACAGAACCCCATCATGAACCCAACTATTAAAACATAATCCATAAAAAAAAGAATGAAAAAATTTCTGGGTTGGAAATTAAACAAAAGATGTAAACTTCTACGAGTCATTCGTATACCCATAGTGCAAAACAGCCATATATCTTCACGAGATAAACAAAAGCCATTGTTAAACCAATAATTAAAACATAATTCATCTTAATTTTATGCTTAAAAAAGAAGAAAACAGAAAATTATAAAAATAAATAAAAGATGTAAGCTTTTGAACTTACTTTTCTTCATTAGTATCATCCGTTTGATTCTCAGAAGCTTGAGAAGAATCTTCATCTGGGGCATTCAACAGCTCCTGAGCTGCTTTAAGAGCTTTAAGCCTCTCTCGACGTGACGCAGCTGCTTGTTCTATCGATTCCTCTTCGGTAGCCATATCCGCTGGTTTGAGTTGAGGCGATTCAAGTCGAGTTGGGGTTTCTCTGTTTTAAATAGGATTTGCGTGATTTAAACTTCGGGCAAATTTTATTGGGCTTTTTTATACAAATCCGAATAGTAAAACCCAGTGTTTGAATCTGAATTTTCCTTTAGTTCAACATCTCCCAAGGTTTTTTTGTTTTGTTTTTAAATTGGATAAACTATACCCAACAGTCCTTAAATTTATTTAAAATTATATTTCAATCATCAAACTTTCAAATCTTACAAAATTATCACTAAAATTATCAGGTTGTTTTAAAATGATCACCAAATCGTTAGATGTGTCAATGGGTAGCATGTATTTGATGTGGCACGATAAATATGACACATATTTTCCACTTGTTTTATCACATAATTATATTATATTTATTATAGAGATAATATACTTTTTTGGTTCTTGAATTGGATAATTAGGTCCACTTAGGTATTTATATTTTTTTTTCACTTTGGGTACTTGAATTTGACAACTAGATCCATTTTGGTCCCTACATTTAAATTCCGTCAATATTTGATAATGTGACTAGTGTTTTTGGAACATAATTGGATTCATTGGCTAAATCGATTCAATCATGGTTTAGTAATTAGAACATTGCATGTGATACTCTAAAATTGCACTAAGTCATCACTAAAAAATTTATATATATATATATATATATTTTTTTTAATTTTCAAGTGATGATGTGTCACAATCTCATAGTGTCATATCATCAAATTTTTATATTTTTCAACCAAATGAATTTAGTTGTCAAATCAGGTGTCAAAATGGATAAAAAATTATAAGTATCAAAGTAGACCTAATTGCTAAATTCAGAGAAAAATAATATAAACCCTTTAATATATTATTTGTTTAAATTGATTATTGTATCTCATTAATTTTTATGTTTATTTATTTGTTAAAATATTTATATATTCATTTACCATTTCTTTTTCAATTAGTTCATTGAATTAAAAAGTCTTAACCTCATTAACCTTAACTTTTTCTTTTAATGAGGAATATAAAGGTTCATTTGTATACAGAGTTTAGGAAGTGTTAAATTGTGTTGATTACGTTTAGTTTTATGGTTTATTGAAGAATCTGCGTGTTGCTTTAAGGGTAAATCTGTTGAATCTTGGTTTTTTTTTTTTTTTTTTTTACTTTCGATTGGTTCAACAAAGGCTTTGATATTTACATGATAAATTTTAAGATATTTTTTGAGTTTGAGTTTTGTTGATATTTTGAATCAACAGATATGGAAATTTAAGGGAGATAGCTTTAATCCAGCAATCATGAAGAAAACTATTCATCTTCTTAAGATGTTTGTAAATCTTATTATATAGGGTCCAACCTCGAATTTGATCATTTTAATTATAATTATATTATAGAGATATAAAGAAAGCTAGAGATATACTGGAGATGTCTGGTAGAGAGAATAAAGTTTTTTTTTTTTTTGAAGCATGGCTTATTAAAGAAAGCTCGCAAGGAACAGAGAAATGGGAACTCTAAAAAAGTGCATTTTCCAAAATACCTTGAAATTTCTGTTTATTTATTGACATATGTGATTGATGGATTGTGTAGAAATGGAGATCCCAAGGAGATGGATGCTCCTCTTCTCAGCTCTTGGATCAGAATTCTGGTCCAAAGTATCAACAAGTTTAAAATGATATTATTATGTTTTGTGAAATGATGTTGAATTTGTAGGTATATTTGTCTATTTTGATTTTTTTTTTTAAATTTCATTTACAATTGTCTAACTAAAACATGGTTCTGTATCTGATATTTGAATAAACATTTGGTTTGTAATATATTGGATTATAATTTTTAATTTTTATTTTTGTAGTTTGTAAATCCATTTTGATTTTGGATCTTTTAGGATTTTTTATATATATTTGTTCATGTGCATAATATAAATATATATGACATTTGAATAAACATGTGAAACTACGGATATGATTTGTTTGATATGAAGATTTTATTTGAGTTGTAAAAATAATATAAAAATACACATTGGTCTATGATTATTATTATGTAAAACATATGATTATAGTGAAAAACAGTAGCATGACATGGTTGCTATCTGCTTAGTCGATACAAAACTATTACGTGGATCATGCATGTTCCATATTTGTCATTATGGTTTTTGCCATGTGAAATGTATTTTTCTTATGAAATGTTGCATGCCTTGTTATCACTTGTCGGCGTAGGGTTTAAATTAAAAATTTTGATATAATATTAATATTAAATAATATTTGAATATCACTTCTTTAATTAAGACACTTTATTTGAAGATAAAATGTTGGATGATTTTTACTATTATAATTAATCATGATAGATGTTGACGCAAGTCTCAATAAAGAAATAGTTAAAGAAAGAGAATATGATTGTGTAAAAGAGGTCGATTCACCAAATAAGTAGAGAGTTAAAGAAATACAAAAATAAGAAGGCTGAAGGCTAATAATAAGGACACAAGGTTGCTAGTGAGGAAGAAGATTTTTTTTTTCTTATCGTCTTGGATAGTATTTATAAGAGGTACCTCTTATTTGGTAGTGGTGATGTGACAAAATAGTTATCATCATGGAGTGAATGTGCATAGTGGGACACATTCTATTGTTTCATTTGAAGGAGTACAAGTTATATTCAGGTAAGTAAAGTGTTCACATTGATAAACAAGTAGCCAAACCATGATAAGCAATAAGCCTAATAAAAGGGGATGTTCCCTCTATCAACAAGTAATCTCACAACATGTGGTTAATTTAAGAGATTGAACAGTTAAGAACGGCTCAGTTAGTAAGAGGTGGAAAACCGTCTTCAAACATCTACCTGATGCCTTTTGGGAGTGTCACGTGTCCAACCCGAGTGAGGATGAATACCGGATAACTTATAGGAATGATATTGCTTAGTAACATATTAGCGTTTGAAATATGTGACAAGTTACATTTACCTGATCCACCGAATACCGGGAACTATTAGGCTTTTAAGAGGTGATGATGATGTTCTACTTATGGTAAATAGCATGCTGAGGGATAATTGCATCCACATTTATGTAGAGGAAAAACCTATATCCTAGAAACATACAAGCATGAAAATAGACATACAACCCTATAATGATCCTCAAATACATTAAAAAAATGAATAACCAATAAATGTTGGATGCAATGTGTCTATCCACCTTTGGATCACAACACAACCGTAGCCAACACTGTCCCGAACCCGATTAACTTATCTCAAGAAAACCTTTACAATGGTTTTTACCAAGACAGTAATTTACAGGTTTCAACGAAATTGAAACAACGACTTCTTAAGTCTTAACAAGTTGTCACAATCTTTGGCCACATCAAACACCCTTTATCCCCAGGTATTAGATCCAACAGCCTTCTTCTTAAGCTCTCTGTTTTCGACAATTCAAAATTGGTGTTTAGATTTGAACTCTTTAAATCCGGTTGGGGGCTCACCATTTCAGCTGATTCAACAATCCCATCCACCATTTCCAGAACTTCACTCATTTTGGGTCGCAATTTAGCTTGGCGTGTCAAGCATTTATTGGCCACTGCTGCAAGTTTATGAGCCGACTTGAGCGAATACTTGCCATCAAGCCTAGGGTCAATGATCAACCTGAACTTTTTTATATTGGAGATGTGTGGTCGCACCCATTCCAAGAGCTTTTCCTCACCTTTGGGACGGTTCCGATCCAACGGACGCCTACCGGTTATGAGTTCATAGAGGAAAACTCCATAGCTCCAAACATCACTTTTGATTGTAAGGCGTCCTGTTTGAATGTATTCAGGTGCTGCATATCCGATGGTTCCTACAACCTGCTCATAATAGAACACAAATTTATACATTCCATGGCATTTAAAGTATTGTAACAACCATACATACTAACAAAAGATTGCTTAGGGTGGATCAGCTCTTTCGAGAGAAGTCTTCGAAGTGTCGTCCACTAGGTAGCCGACCTGACCCCCAACAACTGAAGGAATTGTCCCCTGAGGAGGGTTTTTGTCCCCAGCCTCTGTAGAGAGCACTTATTAGGTGGTTGTACACTCACGTAGAGTCGAGGCGCCCCTCTCCATGAACCATACACAACTCTCCACAAAGGTTGGGGATAAAAACCCTCCTCGTGGGACAACACCTTTGCTTGTGGGTGATTCAGTCTGCTACCTAGCGGACAACACTTCAAAGACTTCTCCCGAAAGAGCTAACTTCCCCTCAACAAATATCATCTGTAACAACTTTTTTTCAGCCTCTTTCACGTATTTAGAGGATCATATCCTTATAGTCATATCTACAATATAGCAATCTAAAACAACAAAATATTATTTAAAATAATTTATAGCTACTTTAAACCTACCGCAGTTGAGACGTGGCTTAATCCATCTGAAGGCCCTAATCTGGCCAACCCAAAGTCTGAAAGCTTAGCATTCCATTGTTCATCCAACAGTATATTTGAAGACTTGAAATCTCTGAAGATAATCTATTGCAATCATATCTTAAAATACACTTCTTATTCATACATATAATGTGTAAAGAGATCAATTTACATCATATTACCCTAAAAGTACCTGAAAATCCATTCCTTCATGGAGGAAAGCTAAGCCTCGGGCAGCATCTCGGGCAATTTTCAACCTGGTTGCCCAAGAAAGAGTTGTTTGAAACCGAGCTGACAAATGATCCTGCACACTTCTGTTGGGCATATATTCATATATCAGTAGTCTCTGTATTCCTCTTTCATCATCCTCAGCACAGTAACCCACTAATTTCACCAGATTTTGGTGTTCAACTACCCCTAAAACATTTACTTCTGTCACCCATTCTTTGTGTCCCTATAAACAATAAGTCGAAACAATATACTCAGGATCAGGTGTGAGATTTCGGATATTGATATGTGCCCGAGATTTATATGTTCAATTTTTACCAAGTTTTTTAGTGTATTCGGAAGTTTTTGGAGGATCATATCCTCATATTCATATCAGAACATACTTCAAGCAATATGAGCAGCTAGAGAAATATAGAGTACTAGGTTAAAAGAAATCAAATTGTGAAGTTTCAGAAGTCATTTTTGTACCAACGATTTTAAAAAAATGCAGAAAGCTGACCTGAAACCCGCTTCTACTGAGCTGTTTAACAGCAATATCAATTTTCTTGTGGGAATCTTCAGAACTTCGGATTAGACCCCTATAAACAGCACCAAATCCACCTTCACCAATCATCAGGGATCGGCTGAAGTTCTTTGTTGCAGTCTTCAACTCCAAGAATGTGAACTCTCTCAGATTACTTCGTCTTTGAGACATAACAGCAAACGAGTTCTTGGTTGTGGATGAACCTGAGCTAAAATCCGAGACATTCTGGGAATTTGATTCAGACCCAGATCTTCTCACATCGTTATCTGTTGACATGGAAACAGGAGAGGTGGACTGAATTGAAATGGACTTCGTAGTTCTTGGTTCATCATTTTTCACTTTACTATTGAAATGAAAGCACTTCATTGCCGCAAAGAATCAAACAGCTTCACTGCATTTTAACAGGATCAACCAAAATTTATTTCAGATCAGATGAACTTCTTGGTGAAGCACATAAAGTAATCAATGCAAAATTACAATTTCCAGGAAATATTCAGAACATGAGACAAAACATCACGATGAACTCAAACGACAGTAAAGCTTAAAAGTCAAATATGATAGCAAAAATCCAATGTTCTTTGTCTGCATTTTGATATTTCCAGCAAAATTCAACCACCATGGCCTAAATCAAAAAAGAATTCATCTTTTACACGTAACAGTCAAAACCCATTTTCTAGAACAAGTAAATCTTGAAGAAAAAAGATGTAAGCTCTTACATCTGCTACTATGAAATTCAACATGTTGAACTTTGAAAGATCAAAGAACAATCTAAACCATTTTTGTCAGAAGGGAAACAAACAAACCTTTTACTAATGTTCTGCTTCAAACAGCCAAAAAAATAAAATCAATAACAAAATGCTATATTTTACAGGTTATGAAATTAAAGAAATATCAAGAATGCCAAAAAGGTAAATTGAAAAGGAATTGTAGCTCACCAACTAAGAACCCTCCAAAAAGAAGAGCTATAATAAAAACCAAATCAGATTATAGCATTATTCTGTGTAGGACTTCAAAAAGAGAGGAAAGTAGTTATTTAGAAGGTGGAAGGCTGGAAGCCATTAAGGCATTAATATAGCTTAAAGGCCATTGGCTTTAAATTGTTTATTACTTTATTTACACCATAAATTCATAGTGAAAAGCCAAAAAGACAAAACATAAGTCAAAATTTATGAAATCTATTGTTGTGTAAGCATAAGCTGTTTTGTTCAATCATTTTAATATGAGGAAAGTCAATGGATCATTGTTTACAACTTTTATGATTGTTTTGAATTTCCATAATTAATATGATTGTTTTCTCATATCCATGTCCATCATGACATTCTAGCCATTTTTTTATTGCTTTTGGAAGTTTTTAATTAATATAATTCAGTCATTTATAGCATGAAATAATTGTTATATAGGAGGTAAAAGTAATAGGAAAAGCCCTTGTATTTAGGAGTGGATTGCATTTTGATCCTTTTAGTGAAAAAATGAGAAAATTAATCTTATACATTTCAAAACATGCAAATTAACCCTTTCATTAACTTTTTTTCTATTAATTGATGATTTGACATTTTAATTTAAATGGTTAATTACTAATTTGTTCTTTGAACTATAGCTAAAATATCATTTTGATTTTTTTCTTAACAATAATTCTAGAAAATTGAAAAAAAGCTAAATCATTAAAATTTATTTGATGATGTGGTAGTGGTGGACCAATCAATAGTTGACATGTGTCAATTAATATTTTTTTTATTTTGTGTAATCTTCTATTTATTTGTTATTAAATTCTAGCCCAATGACATGTTCACACGTGGTAATATAATTTTTTAAAATAAAAATAATTTAAAGTCATTAAATTTTTTAAAAATAAAATAATTAAAATCTAAAAGTATTTTTCAATATTTTTAAAATCAGAAAATAAATTTCAAAACACCTCAATCTTCTTCTTGACATACTCACAAAATTCAAATCAGAAAGGTGAAAGAATGTGAAAAGATTAACAATGAATATTAAAAACCCAAATACTAGTTGAACAATGAGGAAGGTGAAGCAATACGATGTTGTTGTTGTTGGTTTTTTTTTGTTAATATTCCAGATTTGTAAATTGAAATATTTTTCTTTTTTCAAGATTTAATTATTTTTATAATGTACCTTTTTATTTTAAATATTTTTGCCCAGATTTGTAAAAATAAAATTTACTTTTTAGAATTATTGTTAATAGAATTTTTAAAAAATTAAAATGATATTTTAGTTATAGTTAAAGGACCAAATTAACAATTAATCATTTAAATTAACGTGACATGTCATCATTTAATAGATAAAAATTTATGGAGGGCTAATTGGCATATTTAGAAATATATAAGGGCTAATTTAATTATTTTTCAATAAAAGGATCAAAATGTAATCCACCCCTAAGTACAGGGGTTTCCCTGGTACTTTTGCCTTATAAAGAATGTAATGTGGTGAAGCTCGCTGGCAACATAAATAAATAATAGGGTTGAAAAAGAATGATAAAATAAAAAAATGATTGGAATTCGTATGGTTCAATTTAGTTTCTATTAAATATAATTTAATTTTAATTTAAATAATAATGAACTTATTTCTGCTTTTAATTTAATTTTTTATTCATAAGTTAAGATAATATTATTTAGTAGTCACTCAACTATTAATAAATATTTTTGTCCACTCAACTATGAAAAGTTATAAATTAATTATTCAATTATTTAATTTTGCATTTTTGTCACCAAATAGATTTTAAAATTAGCATAATAGCAACTTTAACTCTCAACATTTATATATCGTGTAAATTTAGTCTTAATTCTGGAAATTCCAACCCTTAACATTTACACATTCTTAACATTAACACATTGTGTGTGTGTTTTTTTTTTTTGCAATTTTGCTCTCTTTTTGTGATCTTTTCACTTAGAAAGCTAAAAAATAAATTTATGATCTAAATTTAATTGAAAATATATAATAAAAAAAGAAACACTTCAAAATTCAAGATTCTAAATTTCATCATTTCTCATTATTTTAAAATTAACCCTCAATGTCACAAAAAATTATAAAAAAGACCAAATTACATAATGTGTAAATGTTGATGGTTAATTTTTTAGAATCAAAACTAAATTAACATAATTTATAAATATTAAGGATTAAAATTACAATTATATACACCATTAAATATAATTTACCCTTATATTTTTTTATTTCATATCTAATTATGCGACGTGAATATTTAAAATAAAAGAAATAAAGATTCAACACCTTCAAAAATAAATAAATAAATAAAGATTGGACAAGATAGTTTATGCAGCAACCTGTCAATTATGCTTTAGACACAAAAAATTGTCTTAGATATAGTGAATAAATATATACAATATGATAATATCTTAACCATTTATTAATTTTAAAAATCATCTATATTTCTTAAATTTTCCATTTCATAATCCTTTTGAATTAGTACTTCAGTATTTTCTTTTTCCCAATTAAATATTTATTTTTAATATATTATACTTGTCAAATATTTATTAATTGTTTGATGTAAATATCAAATTAAATATTAAAATTAAACTCAACTCCAAAATATTATATTAACCCTTTATATATACTCATGTATTAGAGTAAAATGATATTTTTATAATGGACAGACAAAACTGTTAATATAAAATATGATATGTTGATTCGAATTATTGCAAGTTACCTTGTATTGTTGTATTAAACCCTACACAATTTCATACTTATTTGTTGATTAAATGTAGCAATTCGGATTAAGCTACAATCGTATGGTGAATATGCCCATCATTTATTAACATCTAATATATAATAATATATAATACTATAATATAAATATTAAAAAACACATATAAATTATCTTTGTTTTAAAAATTTAAAAAGGAAAAAAATTATTAGATATTAGATTTAAAATAATATGTTTAAAAAATTAATATGAGTGAGTTGAAAATGAAATTATGCAATATTTGAAATTCATATTCTAAGACAAGCCAAATTTATGCAATTATATATAAGTTTAACCCAAATCCAACTCATGAAAGCCTCTAGGCTCTAGTATTAATGCATTGATTTTTTGGAAAATGAAAAATTATAATTTAATATCAACCTATGGATGTGAATTACTGTATAATAAAAATGATTTTGTTTAAATTTAATAATTACGTATGAAGGAGGCATTGGCTTAATGATGATGTTAATATTTGAAAATATTGAGATCCTAAATTCAAGTCTCATAGTTGTTAAAAACTTTTCATATTTAATTTGGGTTTAAATCTCGCTATGGATAAGTGTTGTTTGGTAAAAAAGTATCTTCTATCTCTTTCAATTTTGATATTAAATAATTTTGTCTCTCTTAAAAGAAAAAAGAAAAGAAAAAGAAGAACAATTTAGTTTCTCTCAATTTTGAATTTGAGCAACTAAAATAATTAATCATAGCGTTCATTTCTTTCATCAATTTATCCTACAATGTTTATACATTTTGTCAAATTTGTCCCGATTCTAAAAATTTAACAAATTTAACCCTAAATATTTACACATTTTATCAATTTAGTTCTAACTGTAATTTTTTTATATCCATTGAAGGCTAAATTTATTGAATTGTTTTGAATCAAGACCAAAATAACAAATTATAAACGTTAAATGTTAAATTTTTATCATATCTATAAAAATAGGATAAATTGACAAAAAAGGTAAATTTATTATTAATTATCTTTAATTGCTCACTTTTAAAATTAACGGAACCAAATTTTTCACTTTTTAAAATCAATTTGCTCAATATTGAAATTAGGAGAGATTTTTTACCGTAATATTCAAATTTATTATAATTTAGACTTAGGTATATACCTTATTTTCAATATGGCTCAATAGTTTAGTTTTTTAAACAATTTAATTACAAGTTTTAATCATATCTGTTTTATTTTATACAATGTCTAAAATTACCTATAGCCACTCCCTCAACTCATAAACAAGAGAATAATACGCTTCAGTAGACTCGAACCCACGTCTTCCTATATTGACAACAATACCAATACCAATCGAACTGAAACTCGATCCGTTGCTCAATAATTTAGTTATTATTAAGAGAATATCTATACTCTTTTACTTTGATCCTAATTTGTAATGATAATGGTTTGATTATTGTTATAACTGTTCTTTTATTGTTGTTGTAAATTTTGAGAGATTTATTATTCGTGATTTTACATATAGTTATAATAAAATTTTATTTAAAAAATTCTAAAAATATAAGTACTACAACTAAATTTGAATTTTATTTTATCCATGAGTAGATTTGTTTAAAATAAATTTAATAAATGCGGCAAAACCAAATTTTGTTTTGTTTTCTGGTTATGAAGAAAATTTGCAATAAGATAAAATCAAATTGAAATTCTTTTTGGATGGTTCCAACTTTAAAAGTTGGCTTTTTTTTATAAAATTAACCAAAAAATTAATTAATTACATAAATAAATTTTTTATTAAACACGTAAATAATTTAAAATTTACGGTGAAAGTTGGTGGAGTCAAAGAGTTTGGCGCCACCAACATGCCACGTTAGCAATTAAGATAAAAAATTATTTTTTGGTGAAGCCATATAGAATGACGTCACCTGTATAAATATCGGAAAATATTATAATTTCTAAAAAATAGGAGACTTTAAAAAATTTTATTTTTAGTGGAGCTAAATAAGTTGGCGCCACCAGTTTCAAATATGATTTTTTTATGTTTTTAAAAATTTTAAATATATTAAAAATGTTAAGTATAATTAATTTTAAAATTTTAATATACTTAATATATATTTTTAATAGGTGAAGACAAAAAATTTCTTAATATATTTAAAATTTTAAAAATTTAAAAATAAATATATTAAAATTTAAATATGTTAAAAAATGTTGATTATAACCAATTTTAAAATTTTAATATACTTAATATATTTAAATATATTAAAATTTTGGACATAATAAAATTTTTTAAGTACAACCAATTTTAAAATTTTAATATATTTTTAATAAGTAAGGAAAAAAAACTTTCTTAATATATTTAAAATTCTAAAAGGAAAAAATCAAAAAGGGTGGGTAATTTGAAAACTGGTGGCGTCAATTTATTTGGCTATTGGTGGCGCCAATTTATTTAGCTCCACCAAAAAAAAAGAATTTTTTTAAAGTCTCTCTATTTTTTCAAAAATTGTAATATTTTCCTATTATTTATACATATGATATCATTTTACATGACTCTATTAAAAAATTAATTTTTATTCTAATTGCTGTCGTTGTAGGTTGTTGATGCCAAACTCTTTGGCTCTATTAACTTTTACTGTAGATTTTAAATCATCTACGAATTTAATTAAAAAATAAGTTATTTAAGAAATTAATTAATTATTTTAGGTTAGTTTTATAAAAAAGCCTCAAAAGTTTTAATCTACAAAAATCCACGTGTCTTCTGACAAATCTGACACTAATTTCAAATAAGAACACTTTCAATCGTGAAACCGTACCTCATTTGATAAAGACAACACTGCAAACCCAACAAATCATTTTAAACAAAAACACAGATTGCTTTCCCTTTTTTATCCTAACAACCGCCGTCAGCGCCACGGTCACAACCACCGCAAACAACCAATTCGCACCTTATAAGTTATAACCCACTAAAGTTCTTATGTAAAAACCCAAACTTTCCCTTTGAAAAACAATAATTTTTTTTTTGTGTTTTTGCTTCCTGATGTGCAGATCTAAAAAAAGCACAGATGTAATCCGACCAAGATCATCAAATTCAAAAGGACCATCTTTTTCACCTTCATCTCAAAAACCCAAAACCTCGAAATCTTCATCTTCTTTGTCTCAACCATCTTCCTCCACTTCCATATCCAACAATTCAGTCCTTTCTTCGGGCTACTTCGATAAGAATTCTTCATATTACAACTCATTTTCAACCCAAGCCTCCAAAAATCTCTCATCTATCAGAGATTCTCTCCCTGAAAATCCCCATATCTATGATTTCTCAGACATATGCTCGGCCACCAATAACTTCCGGTCGAACCGGTTTTCATCTTCTTCGGCTTCGTCTTCATGGCTTTGTAACCTTCAAGGTAAACAAGTTGTCATTTTCCAAAGGAAAATGAGACGTCCGATTGAGTTAGCTGACTTGGTTCACAAGTTATCAGTGATTTGTAGGAGCCACCATAGTAGCTTGATCAAGCTTTTGGGTGTTTCCTTATCAGGGAATTATGTTTATCTTGTCTATGAATATGTACATGGAGTTAACCTTAGGGATTGTTTGAGAAACCCCAAGAACCCAAGTTTTACTGTACTTTCTTCTTGGATTTCTCGTATGCAAATTGCTGCTGATATTGCTTCTGGATTGGATTATATTCACCATTGTTCAGGTCTTGAAACTAGCTTCACTCACAACCATATAAAGATCACAAGTATCATAGTAGCTGAAGGTTCATTAATGGCTAAAATTTGCCATTTTGGCACTGCTGAATTATGTGGGGAAGTGACAAAAGATGAGGAATCATCAAAAACTCTAGGAAGATCAAAGAGTAAAGTTATGAAAATTGAAGGAACAAGGGGTTACATGGCACCTGAGCTTCAATTCACTGGTTTAGTGACTCAGAAATGTGATGTTTATGCATTTGGGGTTGTGATTCTGGAGCTGTTGAGTGGAAAGGAAGCTTTGAAGTTCTTGGTTGATGAAGAAAGTGGAGGGTACCAAAGAGTGAGTGTTATAGACACTGCTAGGGAGGCTGCAGCCGGTGGCATTGCAGGGGTGAGGACTTGGATAGATAGGAGGTTGAAGGACTCTTTTCCTGTGGATGTAGCTGAGAAGATGGTGTTGGTGGCATTGGAATGTGTCGAGGAAGATCCAAAGAAAAGGCCTGATATGGACAAAGTTGCAGGGCAAGTTTCAAAGTTGTATTTGGACTCTAAGAATTGGGCTGATAATATTGGTTTGCCTACTGATATATCTGTCTCAATAGCTCCAAGGTAAATATTATACCTGATTTGAGTGTTAGATACGGATATGAACTATTCTTTTTCGAAATTTTCCTTATATGTGGAGTATACTTGGGGGAGCATATCTCCGTTTTATACTCATGTTCGAATATATGTCGGATATGATTGCTTTTAAAAAAATGATGGGCAGGATTATGTGGAAATCAGGCATAATTGATAGCTGCTTTTGGTTATTTGATGAGCAAATTTTTTGGGGTTTTTCCATTTGGTCAGTAAAGGGAGTTCTTGAAGTTATTTTTTTCCCCTTTACAGTTCTTGATTCCTTTCAACAATAGGTATTTGTATATGTTGTGAATATTGATACAGAAGTTTAAAGTTGGAGCTGTTTTTGGCAGAGATTTTGGTATATAATTGTTTCAAATTATATTCATTGTTGATTTTGTTTCAAAATTCACATCCGAGTTGATTATTTTTATACAGGGATAGTTGTTTGGAATTTGATGTATTATATTCGAAACTCTTTGGTATTTAAGATCTTTCTCAACTTGTGATCTTCAATGAAACTTCATACTAAAGACTCACTGTTTGTCTCATTGTCTTGTCCCGAAATTAATGGAGTGCAGACGGTTCTTAGGAATTGATCTAACATCACCAAGCCATTGTCCTTTTCTTTTTGGTTCAACTCAACATGCCATTGTCAATGTTGTCATTAATCTATTCGAAGAGTTTTCTGAATTTCAGTTGGCTGGTTTAAGACGTTCTCTCATTAATGCTTGACTGCTTTCAGACCTTATATACGGCGAAAAATACTATTGTCTGGCTCCTGCCATCACTGTCCCCTTTCAGACATTACTCTACACCCAGAATCTTCATTTTTCTATTGAACATGTTTGAATATATTTAATGATCCTTTAAATAAACGAAAAAAAAAACCTTCAAAAGTTTAAGTATATTGGATGCATATCTTATTCAACATTTACCTTAAATTTGAATAACATAAACACATGACAATTAGGGGTGAGTAAAATTCAATTTACCTCGAAAAAAATTTAAATTTCGAGTTATTCGAATTAATCAAGTTGTTAGAGTCAACTCGATTTTTTTTTTTTAAATTTCGAGTTTAAATTGAGTTTAATTTTTAAATTCGAATAACTCAAATAATTTAAATAAACCGAATATCAAATTATAATATTTTATATTTTTACCTCAGACTCTCAAACCTCTTTATTTTCCACCCAAAACTTTTACACTTTTACTCTCCTCTTATCCCCACCCCTCTTCTACCCCAAACTCATCCCCCAGGCTCCATTTTTTTTTTTAATATTTCTCCTCCAAAATTTTACTCCCCCATTTACTTTCCCCTAAAATTTTACTCCCCCAACCTCCAAAATTTTTTATTTTCTTCCTAAACTTTTATTCTTCACCCTTTACCTCCAAATCAAAAATTAAATCATCTAAAAAACTCCTAAAAGTAAATAGAAATAATTTTATTTATATCTACTATTTATATTATTAAATTAAATTTCACATTTTGTACTATTTATATTATTGAATTGTTTAATCATATTGAATCATTATAAATTTTTGTTAAAATTGAATGATTGATGATGTCATAAAATATTCGTGTTAAAATTTTATGTTGGCATTAATTTGATATTTTATCTTTAAAATAACTTTTATTAAAAATCACATTTTGTTACATTTAATATATATTTTATTTCAAAATACATAGTGACAAAAATCGAAGATAATTGAAGTAACTAAGTAAGCAAAGAAGCTAACCCGTATATAAAAGATTAATAAATAAATTATAAGGGAATGAAAGTTAATAACAAATTTGATTACGGTGGGTGACGCTAATTATAATGATCTAATTTTTTTTAATTTAACTTGAACAAATATATTCTATTCGATTCAAATTCTATCTCACTGGACTCGATTTGAGAAAAATTTCAAATCAAATTAGGATAATAAAATAGAATTTGTCAACTCGATTAATTTAAAATTTTTTCATTCGATTTAATCGAACACTCCCCCTTAATAAGAGCAATCCATGTCTTGTAGTAAATGAAAAGAATCATCTTTAGAAGTCTAAGTTGACTTGTTGAAAAATCAACTTTGTTAGTGCAGCAAGTCTAGCTCAGGACAGATATTTTTACATGTATTTAGATGGAGCAAAGGACATATAGGTTTAAGTACAGACATTGAGTTTAGATGGACAGTGCGTTTATCTATGATTAGTGTAAAAACAGCGGTGGCGGTAAAATTAGATAATATAACAATACTGTAGCATGAGATAAAAAGTAAACTAAACGCCCCGCACCGCACCGCCACCCCAAACCCACCCTTAGTTTAGTTATCATACTACATGAAGTACCGGATTATCCTTGAGTTGCGTTCATCCTATCATCACGGAAAGAAAATAAAAGTCCAAGAAAGTCCGAGTTAGATTGTAAGATTTGACATGTCTACAAATAAGAAATAAGGTAAATGGCCACTTCTTGTCATTGACATCTATCATATTGCTTAAGACTCGAAATGACAGAGTTTCCTGACTATAGATTAGTTGCATGAATTGAAGGTTGGTGGGGTGGATTTAGAACTAACAATGGGTAAGGTTACGCCGGGTTGAATGAAAAATTTTAAGTACCTTTTTAAGGTGGGGATGAGCAATCTAAGCTTAATTTAGATTAAAAATATTAAACTCGAGATAAATTTGATCCATTTCTATTAAATTTGTTTTAGATTATTATTTTATATAAAAATAAAATTTTAAAATATAATACATCAAATATATTAAAATATTAAAATAAATATTTTTAATAAATTGAAAATACATTAAAAAGTTTTGATTCTTAGATAACACTAAAATAGTTACAATTTAGCAAGCAAATGCTCTAAAATAGCCTCAAGTTAACACTAAAACAATGATTATGTTATGAATATCTTATTAAGTGGATGTTCATCAAAATCAAAATAAGTTTTGATATATTTTAAATTTTAATAGTCATTAGAAATAGATCTCTATTTTATTTATACTTCTTATGCCTATAAATAGAGACTTTGGAGAAACTTTGCAAATATTCTGTTGATCAATAAAATTCGCTCTCTCTTTTGCTTTCTCATTTTCTTTGCTCTTTATTCTCTGTCTTTTTATTTTATAACAAGTTATACAATATTTAAATAATAACAATAAAATAATAGTAGTATAATAGTGAAATGACAGTAAAACAACAATGAAATAGTATTAATAAAATAATTGATTCAGGCTAAGTCGGGCTTAGGCAAAAAAATCCTACTTGAGGCTTGGCTTGTTTAGTAAACAAATATTATTTTTTGTTCGAGTCTATTTTACAAACCTATATTTTGTCTAAACCTTTTTTACTTTTTTTTAGGGTCTTAGGACTGAGCAAATAGCTCACCTCACTATCAGATCAGATGAATTGTGGTTGAAGGATTCAACATTTATTGAACCCTAAGCGCTCAAAAGTCATGATCACATTTTCTTCCAACTGCAAGAATTTCTTATTAGTGATATGTGTATAAGTGATTTACTTTTATAAGTAGTGTGTAAAAATTATTTTATTTTTTAATTTTTAAAGTAGAGGATATCATTTGAATTGTAGGTCTGGCATAAAAATGATACCAATCGAACTAAAAATTAAGTAGTTCTCCTAATGTTTATTTAATTAATTTAATTATTTTAATTATTTGATTTAAATTAAAATAAATTTAAATTTTTTAGTAAGGGAGAGATTAGGTTTTAAATTCGGATTCAGCTTTAACAAATGACTTAATAATAATGCAAGCCCCTAGTATTTAAATTATTTGTCAATTAAATATGATATAATGACAAAGTAAACACATAAAGCTATAAATAGAGATAAAACTCAAACTTATATATGGATTTTGATTCAATATGCTATCTTGATCCTGTTGCTAAAATTTTTGAAAATTAAATAAGCATAAATTGCATGTATATAATTACATAGATTCAAAGTTTATATATACTATATTTCACAATAAATTAAAATTCATACGTAATTTTAAGATTTAATTCTTGTAAATATTAGTCAATTTTAAATTGGTAACATAATATATAATAATATATCATGGAAGGAAAGTTTCTCTCTTTTGGAAAATTAATTTTTAATGTCAAAAGCATTGTAAGCAATTTTATGTGTTTATTTTTAGTTTGTTTTAATGTGTTTTAATTACTATAATTATTGTAAAATAATCTTTTATTTAATTTTTAAACATAATTAAAAGTATATTAATTTATTTAACAATTCAAATATTATAATAATAAAAATATTCAAATTATAATTAAATGATTTCTATCATGGTCAATGTACAATATAATTTTACTTTATATAATTAGTACAAATCATTGGAAATAATAAAATTAAACATAAATAACATATATAATTACTTTCACAATTAAATCATTTGTACAAGTTATAACTTTTTTTTTATATTTTGTGTAATCAATTTTCTTCTTTTCTTAATAGTGAATAAATAAATCATAATGTCCAATTCAAAAAAGTAGTAACAAAATAATAAAAAAAAAAGACAAAAAGGGCAGTATCGCAAGAGTAGGATGACGACAACGATGGTTGATGATGGTGGTGGCATATCCTCGAATGGGGATAATTCTACCAAAAAAGTTCGATTCAAGGGGATGGATGTGGATATGAATAGAGAAGCGGTCAGCAATTCGAGTGGTGAAGTGGCTGTTGATCCCTCTTTAACTCCTGTATGTATTGGAAAGACAAAGTGGTGGGGAGTGGCTCTTCTGTTCGTGGACGAGACGAAGATCTAGAGTTTTTAGATGGTGATATTATGAAATCTACCGCCAATGGCTTACCGATGATCACTTTTTTTCCGAAAGGATTCAAAATATTTTGGTGTGAGAGATGGCGAACACTGTTGTAGTGAAGTTATTCGATAAGAATATGCCGTATATGCTTTTTCAAAATAGGATCACTAGTCTTTGGAAGCCCTCACAATAATTTAATCTCATGGACGTCGTAAATGGCTATCATCTGGTTAGATTTCAATGCCGAGATGATTATGAAATGGATCTTACTCAGGGGCCATGGATTGTCTTGGGGCATTATCTCACAGTTCAACTGTGGATGCCAGAGTTTAATCCACTCCAACTTTTCCCGAAAAACACTATAGTTTGGGTTCAACTTTCTAGTCTGTCGGGGCTTTTTTACAAACGGAAAATTCTGGAGTAAATCGGCAGGTTAATCAGCAAAGTTTTTATCACACACAAATTTATGATTTTTACTAAAAGTATTTCTACAAAAATTTTGTGCAGATAATATTATTAAATTTCTATCTATAGAAAATAGTAAATGCTAATATATAAAATTATTTCCTAATAATATGTCTCCATGCATTTCAAGAAAACATAATATTTTAGGAATAACAAATCTAACATTATTTATATAGATTGGTATATTTCTAGCCTTAAATCCTATTATGGTTTCGTTATCATCTATTTCTATGGCTCTAATTGAATTTTTCCTTGACATTTTTCTATATCTAATAAAGCATGTAAAGAATATGTTTTATATTCTCTAAATTGAAATGTAATTTCAATATACGTATAATATTTTCTTGGTTGAAAATTTGAAAATGTAATAACATCACTATTTCCAATTTTCATCTGTTGAATAATTGCTGAGGTTTGAATTTCTTCCATTCCAGTGTTTTTAGAATTTCTACTAGGTTCAGTTGGAAAAATAGGTATTTGAATCGTTTTCATTCCTATTGGTGTTGAACCTGTACTTATATTATCCTCGTCTTCCCCTGTTTGAGTATTTAAGGGTAAAACTAAATTATCATTTGTATTTGTTATAGCATTATTTTTAAAATATAATCTATCTCTTGACGTCATATATTATATAGTACTTACAGGTTTTGAAGCACTAGCACCACTTATGTAACACCTCAAAATCTAAGTATTTATTTATGTATGTTGTGTCACACAACAGTGTATCTGTTTCAGTAGTTAAGTGTTTTGGGCGTGTTTGAGAAGTTTTAGGTTCAAGCCTTGGCTTATGCAAAAATTTTGTTCTTTCTTGAATAGGCCCTATTTCTAGTCAATAGGCTTTTTAAATAAATATAGGGATTTCATAACAAAAAGGGATTGCTAGCCTAGTGGTAAGTGGTGTGTGGAGTGTGCCTTGGGGTCTAAGGTTTGAGGCTTGGCAATGCAAAAGGAATATTTTATTTTGCTACAAATGCTGTGGAAGTGTCCTAGGTTGACCGAAATTGAGGTGTTTGAAAAGTGTTTGAATGGGCGGTTGAGGAGATAATGGTGGAGTGATTTTAGGAGGATTATGTGGGATTTGAAGGTGGTAGAATTGTGCCAAAATTGGGTAGTAGGTACATAGAATTTCGGCTAAGTCAGCCTTCCCTCAAAATTTTTGGTTTTGGAAGCTCTTTCCCTTTTTGTAATTGGGACTTTTACTCCTGGGGTGCTGAAATTGTGCTAGAAACTTTGTTTTTCTCTTTTTCTCTTGTGTTGTGACTGAATATTGTTGACCACTCAGGTAGCGTTCACTTCAGGTATATCTCGGGTTACTCTTCTTTGTAGAGCCTCTTTGGATTGACTTCTCTTCTTCCCTACTCTTGTAGCAAATTACTCCTTCTCGTGTTTTCCTTTTTGCCCTTAACCGAATATCATTCTTCCTCTCTTATTCGGTTTTCATTAATCACCATTTCTTTTTGTTGATACAGTTGGCCGAATACTCCCCTCTCTGTCTCTTAGACCCTTCGACTGTTACTAACCGATTCTTATCATTCTCTTTTTGTTCGCTTACCGAATACCTCATTCTTCTTCTCTCCTCTTGTCATCCTTCCATCTTAATACTTTAACCGTTACTGCATATACCTCTCTCCAATTTGTTTTCGGGTTTTGCAAGTGTTTTCTGATAAATCAATAAGTACACATGACTCCCTCTTGTTTCTCTCCATCGGTATGATCTTTCGCCTAACATCTTCTTTCCTTTGCCGATTACTGCTAGGGGTGCGCCTTTTTCTGTGTACTTTCGACTTGTGTGGGTGAGGGTCGATTGTTCCTTTCTCTCAATCTGGACTCTGCGTTTTCGGTAAGTGACCTTTTGACGAGTTCAAAACTGTTCGTTTGTTTGTTGGTTGATAAGGCTTGGTTGGTATGCAGGTAGTCTCTAAGGCATAAGGATTAGGCTCTTGCAACGAAGTAAGTGGGCAAGTCTAAATCGACTGATCTAGGCAAGTGTTAGGTAATACTATGGATAAGGGCTTTGATTAAGATTCGTTCCAACTTGATTGTTAGGTTACTAATTGAAGCTTTTGTTGATATAGGTTGGAGTGCTCATGGTCTAGTTGCGCATTTTCACAATCAGGTATGTAATCACACTACTATAATCGTAACTCGACAAAAGCTGGAATAGGTAGTCGTCGACCCTACACGAGCGTGCGCTCGCTCATGTGATAATCTAAATATATAAACGTGGGCGTTTGATCGTAGAGACCACCATGAGCGATTTCATGGGCTTAGGCCTGTATTATGGGCCTTGGGCCCATTTTCACTGATTAACTGTTAAGGTTGCACGGGTTGCTCGATACGACTGTGGACCTACTGATGGGTCGGTAAGCATACCTAAACCTTAAAATTTATAAATGACTGTTATGCCACTATGAGGTAAATAACTATTATGCCCCTATGAGATGTATGACTGTATTGAGCATGCCATTTTATATATGTTGCATACATGCATGATATTATGATATGTTGCATGGGGATGGGTTATTATAATTGGAGGAAATGTACTGTACTGGTAGCTCTGCTGCAATTTCTGTTTAGTGCCGCAACCGGTACTATTTTTGGTGTGTAGGGATGGGTGGGTTAATTTTATCCCCACATGGTGTGTAGGGCTGGACGGAGTGGTTTGTAGAGGCTGGTTGGATAAGATTTTTTATTACATATCTGTACTATAACCACTATTGAATTGGGCTAAAGCCCACACTGATTTTGATACTGCCTAACTGAAATTAAACTGTTACTGAAATAGGCTTAGGCCCAGACTGTAAATGCCTACTGTATAACTAACTATTGTTAAGGGATTACACATTGAGTTTTCATAAACTCACCCTTCTGTTTTCTGCGCAGGTAATCATTATGTGGATCGGTGCTGCGAGGGACTTGAAGATGGCCACACAACCTTATTTGCTTCCATTTTTAACTTTTAAATTTATAAGTAATTTAATTTGGGTATTTGTTTTGTAATAAGGCCTCTTTATGTTTTTATTTTAATTTGAGATTTATTTACTTTAATTTATATCTGTTAGTAGTAGGCCATGGATTTCCATAAAAAGTGCTTTTCCAAAACACCACGTTTACACAACATGTTTGAAAGCTTCCACAACAAATATTGTTTTAAAGTGTAATAATTATCTAATATGATTAACGTTTTGCTAAAACAACTCGAGTTTTAACAATGAACAAGATATCCTAAAAATTTCGTTAAGATCACAAAAAGGTTTTAATATAGAATGGATTTTCAACGAAATTATGTTTTCGAAAAACACTTCAATGTGACATCGCAGATTTGGCCATAACGTCTAGGCTGGGTTTGGGGTGTTACAACTTATTCTATCTATCATCCAGTCTCTTGGTATTGATAGATCTTTTAAATGTAATAATTTTGGTTGAATTTCTGTAGTAAATTTATTAGGTTCGAAAAGTTCAATAATTTTATTATTTATTTCTTTAATTTCTACTTCTGCAGTATTAGTATATTCATTAATAGAAGTCCAACTTATTGCCAGATCTTCTGTTAAATCATTTATTTCAGAATTTTTTTCTGAATTCTTAAACATAAACACACTTCCATTAGAGGATCTGTAATAGATATAACATAATCTGATTTAATTTTAAAACTTATTACACCAGTATGTAAATTAGATTGAATACCTTCAATAAGTGATTTTATTGAATTTTCAAATCTTTTATCTAATAAAACTGCTATTATAGGTATATCATGACCTTTTCTAAATAAAGCTCTAATTGTTAATGTAACGCCCCAAAAATTCTAAGTACTTATTTTTGTATGGTTGTGTTACATAAACACATGTCTGTTTCAGTGGTTAAATGTTCTGGGAAGTGTCTGAGAAGTCTTAGGTTCAAGCCTTGGCCGGTGCAAAGTTTTGTTTTAAATGGATAAACCGCTGTCTCTAGTCAGTATGTTTTTAAATTAATGATGGTATTTTGTGTCAAAAAGGGCCTGCTGGTCTAGGGGATAGGTGGCGTGTTGTTGTTCCTCGAGGTCTGATGTTCGAATCCTACTTTGTGCAATGGATTTTATTTTACTGTGAGCAAGTGGAAGTGTTTTAGCTTAGCCGAAACTCTAAAGAGTTTGAAGGGGGTTCAAATTGGATGGTTGAGAGATTAGAGGAGAGATTTGAGAAGTAGATCAAAGGATTGGGGGAATAGTGGTGCCGAAATTGGATTCTCCTCAATCATTTAGCTTGTCTTTTGTTTGCCATTTTGCCGAATTAGGAGTCTCATTTTGGTGAAGAATCGGTCATAACTTACCTTTTTGCCTTTGGTGTCGAAATTTTACTTCTGTTTTCTTTTCTCTCTGCTTTTCGTTTTATTGTTTTCTCTCTTTTTGGGGCCGATTTGTGCTAAGGATCATTTGGGTTTTCCCGTTTTTGGTTTATTTTGATTTTTCTCTTCATTTCAAGCCTCGTACCTACCGATTCTTTTTGCTTCTCTCTCTCTCTCTCTCAAGCTTTGGTCGAATACGCTCTCTTCCCTCTCTCTCAATTCTTACCTATTTCACCTTGTTGTTGGCCAAATACTTCATATCTATTCTTTTGGCTTTTGGCAAGTTTCCGCTCTCCTTATCTTACTTTGTTAGGGTCTAATACCTTCTTTTCTTATAGCCGAACCTTACCTTATCTCCAAAAATCTCTCCCTCTCCTTCACTACCGAATCTCTTCCTCTCCTTATTGGTTATGTTCCTCTCGGTTTCTTGGGTGCTTGGCTTGCGTTCCAAGGTGTAGGCCGATTGCTTCCTTCTTCTATCTTTGGTTTTGCGGTTTCGGTAAGTGGTATGCGTTTGATTCAAGCTATTTGTTTGAGCATTATTGATTAATAAAATTTAGTTGAAATGCAGTTAATCACCAAGGAGTGTGTAATCAATATTTGTTAGCGGTTTAAGTGGGCCGAGCCACATTTGTTCTATTAAGGCAAGTGGTAATCTTTTTTTGGGATTAGTAATATAAGAGGGGTCGTGTTAACTCTATCGTGAAGGGTCTAATGGTGCGTTATGTTTGAATATAGGTTTGGAGTACTCGTGGATTATTTGTGTAGCTTTTGCAAACAAGGTGTGTACAAACGTAACCCCGACTATAGAAATTGACAAAAGCCGAAATGAGTGAATATTGACGCCATACGGGCGCACTCACGGCTGTGTAAGTGGGCCTTGTGATTAAACATGGGTGTATTGTCGACATGGCTGCCCGTGAGCGATTTCTTGGGCTAAGGCTGTGCTAGGCCATAATGGGACGAATTGGACCGCGTGGGCCCCACGGGCATGTAGGCCCCACACAAGTAAACTACACGGAAATGTGGAGGATATTGGGTCAGGCTGTGTATACACACAGCCAAGGCCATTATAGGTAGTGTGGGCCACAAGAGTGTGTGGGCCCACATGGGCCCGTAATATAAGTCGTGGGCCCATTTTCATTGTTTGACCGTTAAGGTTGCACGGGTCATCCGGGATGACTGTAGACCTACTAGGGTCGGTAAGTTTACCTAGACCCCTTAATTGATAAAATGACTGATATACCCCATTTGATAAAATGACTGTTATACCTTTATGTGGTAAAATGACTGTTATGCCCCTATGTGATGTATGATTGTGTTAAGCATGTCATTTTAGACGTATTGAGTACACGTATGATATTATGACATGACATGACATGATGCATGATGTATTGCATGGGGTTGGGTCTTATTATTTGTAGGAAGTGTACTGTACTGGCAGCTCTGCTACAAATACTGTTTAATGCCGCAACTGGTATTTGGAGTGTAGGGATGGGTGGGTTGATTATATTCCCACATGGAGTACAGGGTTGGACGGAGATGGAGTGTAGAGGCTGGTTGAGTAGGATATCTTGATTGCATATTGTACTGTTACTATCACTAAGATGGGCTCAGGCCCAAACTGATATAGATATTGTAATGGGCTAAGGCCCTAACTGAGATTGAACCATTGCTGAATTGGGCATAGGCCCAGACTGTATTTGCACTGTATAGTTGTTTGATATTGGACTACACACTGAGTTTTCATAAACTCACCCTTTTGCTTATCTGTGCAGGTATTCCCCAGGCTTAGGCAGATCGGTGCTGCGAGGGACTCAAAGGTGACCACACAACCGCAACTACTTTCATATTTGCTTTATTTTTATAAGTAATTTAGTTCTGGGTATTTTACTGTAACAAGGCCTTTGGATTTTTATTTTTAATTTGGGGATTTTTATATGTTTTGAATTATAACTGCTAGCAGTAGGAAAAGACGTGGGTTTTCAAAAAGATAAATATTTTCAAAAATACCATGAATATGCAACCTATTTTAAAAAGCTTCCGCAAGAAATAACGTATTAAAAGTTAAAGACATTTTAATGTGATAACTTTTTGTCAAATGACTCAAATTTTGAAAATAAATGACACGTCTTAAAACCATCTCAAAGATCACACAAAGAGGTTAAATAGAGAATGAGTTTTTCAATCGATATCACACTTTGCAAAAAAACACTTCATTGTGACATCGCCATATTCGGCCATAACGTCCAGGCCGGGTTTGGCGTGTTACAGTTATCATAATTATACCTAAATGTATATATCTAACTTGAGGATATTTCTTCCTAATTCTTTTAATTTTATCTTTAGTAAACAATGAAATTTCTATTAATCCACCTCTAGTATCTTTAGCGACTATATTGCCACTAATTTTTTCTATGTGTCTTTGACTCCGTATCTTGAATTTAGAAATTTTATATATTTCTTCTTTAGAAATATGATTTTTATTTATTTTTCTATCATTTCATCAGATAAGGCTTTTTCTTCTTTGATTAAATTTCCTAATTTTAATTACATTATTTAGATTTAGGAATTTCTTCTAATTGGTTTTAGAACTACTTCCTATATTAAACATAAATATATATTCTTCGTTGTCCGAATTAGAATCATTTCGATATTAATTCATATAATATTTTTCAGGATTTATTTCTTCTTCTAAACATATGTCTAAATCTTGTTCTTCAAGAGTTTTTATCATTTTCTTTGCATTTTTCCTTTATTAGGACAATTAGTTGCTATATGACCTTCTTCGTCACATATAAAACATTTACATATTTGTCTTTTAGATTTCTTAGAAGTTTTCTTCTAAATTTTTTTCTTTTTATTATTATAACCAATATATTTTTTTATTTTCTGGTTTCCATCAAACTAGTTTATATCTTCTATTTTTCTTTCTATTTTTTTATATGTTTTAGGACGTATTGATTTACATCCAAATTCCTACTCATTTTCTAAAATTTTAGTACAATGTTTATCACTTAATTTATTTTTAACTTTTTAAAAGCTTTAGTTTGTAAACAATGTAAAGTTATTATTTCTTTTGCAAAATTTATCCTATTACCTATAGAATCTAAATTTAATATATGACTCTATTTCCTTATACATATTTTTTATACTACGATACTTGGAGAATAAATATCGTAGTGTTCATTGTAAGTTTTTATCTTTAATTTACAGTTCAGTTAATTCGTGGTTATTTATCTTAAAACCCATACATCTGTTATTTTGTTTTACTTTTGCCTGTTTAAGTCTGAATGAGAGACTTTAGGCTTTTGTGTGTTAAGACATAATAACATAACAGACGGTCTTAGGTACCATAGATAAATAATATGGAAGAAACAAATTGTTTATATAAAGATAAAACATGCAATCATACTATGCATATAGACTCTAGGAATGAAAATAATATTTCGGCCCTTAGTAAAGGATTTAATAGTTTAATGGATATAACCTCTATATGTTTTAATAAATTATATAAGAAAGTTAGTAAAATTAAACAACAAGTTAACAATTTAGGAGAGGTAATCGAATTAGATTTAAATAACGAATCTAAAGAAGTATTATCCACTATAAATAATAAATTAGATCAGGTTCTTATTAACAAAAATATAGAACAAGAAATGGATATAAGTCCTTTATATTATGGTTGTCGAAACCATTTTTTTGAAAACGGGAATCGACGTTGTTTTAAAAAAGAAAATGGAGTTGCCACCGATCCTTTTTACTTAGGTGTGATCGGATCACCTAAAAATTTGGTTATTTTAATAAAATATTTCTATTTACTAAAACAACGATTTTGGTCTACGAAACTCGAGAGAACGGGTTCGGGAGTCGGTTACATGCGAGGAAGGATTAGCACCCTCGTCACGACCAAAATTGGTACCAAATTGATTAGTTAGTCTTAATGTCGAAAGTTGAAAATCGAGAACGAGTTTATAATACGATCCTTTTACTAATGTTGATTTTTAAAAACACTTGAATTAGAACAAAATGATTGCTAAAGATTTCCTCGTCTCGAGATATCAGAGTATCACATCCCGTAAGTTAGGACGCAATGCCATGAACTCTCGAGTGCAAGTTTGTCTTTAATTTTAATTGGAATCCCATGTATTTTAAAAACTCGAAAGGATATTTGGCTATTTAGAATCAATGAGAAAACCGAAACCCCGTAAGTTAGGGTACAATTCCTCGATGTTCCAAAACGCGACACATTGCCTTATTTTGAATTTTTTTTTTGTTTTTGAACCATAGCGAGTACGATATTTAAACGACGTGTGTTATTTTGTTTAGAATAGAATAAAACGGTCTATATTGGATAAGTACATGACCTTTGAAGTGACTTTAATGAAATGAGAATGAATGACGATATCGAACATGGCATAATAATTTACGAATAAATATTACAATAATGAATCACAAAAACATGAAAATACGAATAAAGAATTATAAAACACAATGACAATAATCACACAATATATATTATCTTTTTATACCAATTAATTGATTAAAGACAAATGAAGTAAAATTATATACGAAAAAAAACAATTTAAAGTAAACAAGATAAAAAGTTTAAAATAGATAACAAACGAAATAATTAAAATTTAAGACACATAATACAAAAGAATGGTTCAAAATAATAATATATGAAAAGATTTGACATAAATAAAATATATAACAATTTGAAATAAAATAATATGTAAAATAAATTAAAATAAATAATACACAAAGTAAATAAAATTAAGATCCTAACAAAAACTATAAAAGAGTTCAAAACAAATAATATATAAAGAGAAACTCCAAATAAATGACATGTATAAAAACCGTTTAAATAGAAAATATATGTATATAAATAATCCAAAATTATTAATATGTATAAAATTTATAATAAGAGGGCATATAAATAATTTTAAAATGAATAAGGTACAATAGTTTGAAAATAAATAATATATGTAAAATTTAAAATGAATAATAGTTTAAGTATATATATAATATGTACAACTTAAAACAAATAACAAATAGAAGATTTAAAATAAGCAATAGAATAGTTTAATAATATATAAAACTATAACAAACTAAATATAAAATTGTTTAGAATAAATAATGCGTATAAACATGAATAAATAAAACCGAAAAAATAAAAATAAAAATAAAAATAAAAAAGGATTAAAATCGAGCTAATTAGGGATTAAATTGGAACAAATGTTAAATTAAAAGCGAAAATTACAACAAAATAAGAACACGGGGTAAAAGGAACATTCACGCGAAGTTTGAGGACCAAACGGGCAAAAAAACCAATTCCTGGACATGTGTCCATGTTCCAACGCACCAGGACTGATTTGAAAAGTACAACAAATTTTGTGGCCAAATCTAAGAAAGTAAAAAAAAAAGAAAAAGACCAAATGGTAGCGCGCCACAAAGCGGAGGGACCCATTGCACAAATAACCCAAAAATCAAATAAAAACGCGGATCCCCTTTCAGTGCGGGTCGGGTCATGGGTCAGAGGCCCAAAACGACGTCGTTTTGGCCTCTGAACCCAATCACCAAAACGGCGCCGTTTATACAAGCTTATAAAAACCAGATTTTTTTTTACAATTTCATTTCTGCTGCTTTTTTAAGAAAAAAGGTTTTGGAACCTTCCTCTCTTCTCTCTGCTAGGGTTTCAACCCTAGCTTGGCGCCGTCGCCGGTCCGCCTTGCCTCCGTCACAGCCCACCGCGAACGGTGATTGTAGCCGCGCAAAAAAGGGGACTTTAAGTCCCGTTTAAAACGTTTGAAAACCAAGCTTCCTCAAACCCCAAAAAACGATAAAAAAAGGGCCCTTTTTTTTCTTTTGAAATCGACTACGACGACGGAGAGGAGAACTCCTATAGTCGACCACGGGGCGTTCGGGTAAGGTTCTCCTCCTTTTGTGTTCTTTTATTTAAAATCGATTTGGAATTGAAAGAAGAAATCGAAAAAAGAGAAAAAAACAGAGAAGAAAATAAAAAATCCACCTTTTTCTTTTATTTTTGCTCTTTTTATTAATATTGCGCGTAAAAAAAAAAAGGAAACCGATACAAAAATTGTAACGCCCCAATTTTCGGGAATTCTATGAATGTTGGCATAGGTTTAATTATGTTAGTGGGCCTCTAGAAGGCCCAAGCTTAAGATAGAACCCGGCAATTTTAGTTAATTTTTGTTCCATAAGAAAAAGGGGGTGAAATTATGAAATAGGACCTATGTGAAAATGTTTGAAAATGCTATAGGCTAAATTGAAGTGGCCAAATAAATAGGAGTGCAAAATAGAAGGATTTGCATGACAAACCTCCCATTTTACATGAAGTGGCCAGCCATCATGTTGTTGTAGACAATATGAGCACTTGATATCCATAATTCATGGTACAAATTGATAATGGGTTAGTTAAATGTTCCATGATAATGGATTAGGTAAATATTCCATGATAATGAGTTAGGTAAATGTTCCATGATAATGGTTTAGGTAAATGTTCCATGATGGGCATTTCATGTCTTTTGTATTAAAAAATTAAATGGATGAAATATGAAATTTTATTAAACGAAAAAGGGGTGAAAAGAACAAAGTTTTTTCCATCTTTGTTCATCATAGCCGAAAGTTAGAGAAGAGAAAGGAGAGGAGAAAGCTTTTGAATGTTTGGTCACTTGGGGAAGAAATTTGAAGGTAAGTTCATGGTAGTTTGCTTCTATCTTGATGTTCATGAGTTCTTCTTGATTCTACATTAACTCTTGAAGCATATTTTGGTTTTTAGTTGTGTTGTGAGCATTTGGTCATGAATTAAAATGAAGGAAATGGTTGTTGTTTCATGTTCTTTTGATGAAAAATGGAAGATAGGTGAAGTTGAGCCAAACAAATGAACATGCATGTGCCTTAGATGCTAAAGGGAAAAATCGGCTAACATGTTGTGCTTTAAAATGATGAAATGGAGATTATACTTAAGTAAAATCATAGATATGTGATGATTGATTGGTGATATACATGTTTAAATAACATGCATGCAAGTTATGTGTGAAAGAGTGAATTTGGTAATAAATCTGCTTGGGACAGCAGCAGTAACGTGACTTTGGAAAATCACCATAAATTGTGGAAGATGAATTAGAAGCTGAATAAATTATGTAATTAAAGCTTGTTGAGTCTAGTTTCAAATGAAATAAACGAGAACATATTTTGAATTCTGTACAATGAGAAATTTGATTCGTAATGAAGAGTGGTCAGATTAGTCAAACAGTGAAACATGGGAAACTTTAAGAAAAATCTGGTATTGATTGTCCATACCAAAAATTCTGAAAATTTTATGGATAGAAGATATATGAGTCTATTTTCATGTAAAATTAACGGCACTTGATTTGGAGTTTCGTAGCTCCAGTTATAAATGATTTAGTGACTGTTGCTTAGGAAGACAGCTTGCAGTGAAATTATGATTATGTGGTAAACATTGACAAAAATTTGTTAATGAGTTGCTTATTGATTTCTTATAAGCTTACTATGATCTGTAGGTGTGGTTGGCCGAATATTGTAAGGGGTTAATACGTAGTTTGTATTTGAATAGTTAGATTAACGTGTTAGTAATCCAATTGTAGGCGGTTCGTGTGTGGATCTCGTCAGCATATCGTCGCAAACAGGTGTGTAACTAACACCCTCTTTCTTAGTCTGGATCGGCAAAAGTCGAAAAGCCGAAATGCCGAAAATCGGTATTTTGTAGATTTGCGAGTGTGCGAATGCTCGTGAGGTAAATCGATTAATGTTTTTGGTAAGCTGCAAAATTTGGACCGCAAAGTGCATGATTTCTGTGCCCTCGATATTTTTGGGCTTAATGGGCCAAAATTGGAATGATAGGCCAACGGGCCCAATTCGGTAAGAACTCTCGGTACGTGATTCTTTAGTACGTGAAAAGTAGGAATATGCATGAAAAACCCAAAAATAGATAAATTACTGAAATACCTTTAAAAGTGAAAAATTTACAGTTTTACCCCTAGTAGATAAATTACCGAAATACCCTAGGTTAAATTGACCTAAATGCATGTTTGATTGTTGTTATTTATTGCATGCCATGTTGTTATTATCGATGCACGGATTGGGATATTGACGGAGGAAGTACTGAAAGTGGCTTGTCCACGTCTTGGAGGCTTTGCCTCAATTTTATCGTTAAGCTGAGCAAGTTAAGGCAAGCTGTGAAGTGTTGAAATTTGGGTGGGTTGAGCTATTCCCACATGGAGTGTAGGGCTGGTACGGTGGAGTGTAGTGGTTGGTGGGTTGAGTAGTCTCCCAAATGGGCTTGCATATGTTATTGATGTTGCATATATTTTGAAATGGGCCTATGGGCCATACTGTTATCTGAATAAGGGGCTAAGGCCCAGTTTATTGTAATCTGAAAAGGGCTCTGGTCCAGTACCACTATTACCTGAATGGGCTTAGGCCCAATAGGCTTGAGCTGACTGGGCTTTGAATGGGTTTTCCTTACACACTGAGTTTCCCCAAACTCACCCCTTTTATTTTCATCCACGCAGGAAATCCCCAACCATAGTAGGCTTGGAGTCGTGAGGGAATTTGAGTGGCCACCCGCTCGAAAGTTTGATTTTCTTCCGTGAACTGGACATCCTTTTATTTACGTTTGAAGTTTTGGGTTTTTAAATGTAATAAGGCCGCCTAATTATTTTTGATAGTTTTAATATGTATTACTAAGATAGGTATTACTTATTTTTAACTGTTGAAATTGGATAGCTTTAGGGTGCATTTTCAAAAACAGCAATTGATTTCAAAATAACATGACAACAAGTAAAGCTTCCGCAATGAAAGTATTTTCCAAAATTAATCACTTTTCCTAAAAATGACTTAATCAAATCGGTTTCCTAGAAATATCCATGACGTTAAGGTGTGGCAATGACGGTATGCATGTCTAGGATTGGATCCGAAGGAGCTTGGTACTTAGCGATCCGATGGACTCACCACCTCTTTTCCGGTTTCCTACCGGTGCATGACTTCCATTCACTTTAACCTATAATGAAATTATCTTTTAAAACACTAAGTAAGTTTTTCTGGATCAACAATATAAAATGTTTTGAACGCTTCGATGTGGCATGTCGGATCTGGTCATAACGTCTGGGCCGGGTTTGGGGTGTTACAAAAATGGCCATCATTGTTCTTATAGACTATTACAAAACTATTTTTTTTCTGTTTTTGTCGTTTTCTCTTTGTCTGCTTCTGTCTTGCGTGTTTGCTTCATTTTGCAGGTGTTAGAGGAGTGCCAGGCGGTGGCGTGTAGGCAACGATCGGCGGTAGGCATGCTGGCCTAGGTACGGCGCCTGGCTTAGGTAGCTTTAGGGTTTTTTTTTGTGTTTGTTTTTTATTTGGGCTGTGTACTTTGGGCTTGGGTTTTAGGTTTTTGGGCCTGCTGGGCCATTGTAAAAATGGACTTTTTATTATTTACTTTGGTTTCTGGTTTATGGGCTCCGGACAAAATTGGGCCTCTACAATGGTAATAGTAAAACTTTATCTGAGGAAGAAGACACTTCTTTAGAAGAATCATCTTCTACTAATAAAAGAAGTAAAAATCCTGAAAACAGAAAAGAAAATATACTCGTCAACAAAAATATGATTCCCATTCTTATAAAGAACTTATAGAACATTGGAAATTTAAATTTACTAAAAGTACAGATAAAAATGAAAGAGTAGAATATTTAAAATTAATAAAACAACTTCATGAAAAACATAAATACTTATTTACTTTATTTAACTATCATTAAATGTTAAATTATGATACTATAGACAATAATAGTTCTAGTAATTCTAATAATCAAGAAGATTTAAAGGTTACTAGTTATAAATCTGATGAAGAAAACACTTCAGCAGATGAGGAAGAAAATATAGAAATTCCAGAACCAATGGATACTGCAGAAACAGATCCTAATAAAAAAAGATTTTGAAAAAAATTGAAAATAGAACTAGAATTTTTGGTAAGCAAACTGAAAATATAGCTACTAATGAAATTAAAACTGAATATCCAGGAGAGTCATCTAGTCAACCTAGTCAACCAATACCACATAGGATTGATGATTTAAATAAAAGAAATGTGGCCCAAAGAGGAATATATTTAGACTTAACTAATAGTTCAATGTCAGAATATGAAAAAACTATAGATGATTGGGCACAATCAATGACAATTGTTGTAAACAACAACAATACTTGGTCAAAAGAAAAATTCTTAAATTATTTTGTTGGAATATTCCAAGGGGATGTTTTACAATTTTTAAGACGATGGGAGGAATCTGAAAAAGGAAAACAACAAAAAAGTTAGTTAATTAATCAGATAGGAACTCCTAAAGATCTTTTAAAATGATTCTTTTATTCTAAAAACAGAATTTTGTAACTATTTTGATAAAAAAGATCAGGATAGTATATCTAGTTATATTTTATCTAAGATTAAATTATGCGGTATTAGATATTTAGAAGAATTTTCTAAAAAATTTCTTCATGAATATCAAAAACTAAAAATGAAAATATAAAATTTTAAAAAACCAATATTTTCATAAATTACCACCACCATGGGGTGAAATTTGCATACAAAAATATGTAAATTATCTAGATAAACATAGCAAAAAGGCTGGAGTAGAACCAAAAATATAGATTCTATAGGTAATAGGATAAATTTTGCAAAAGAAAGAATAATTTTACATTGCTTACAAACTAAAGCTTCTAAACAAGTTAAAAATAAATTAAGTGATAAACATTGTACTAAAATTTTAGAAAATGAGTGGGAATTTGGATATAAATCATTACGTCCTAAAACTTATAAAAACATAAAAAGAAAAATAGAAGATATAAACTAGTTAGATGGAAACCAGGAAATAAAAAATATGCTGGTTATAATAATAAAATAAAAATTTGTTAGAAGAAAAACTTCTAAAAATATAAAAACAAATATGTAAATGTTTTATTTGTGACGAAGAAGGTCATGTATGTGACGAAGAAGGTCATATAGCAACAAATTGTCCTAATAAAGGAAAAATGCAAAGAAAATGATAAAAACTCTTGAAGAACAAGATTTAGAAATATTTTAGAAGAAGAAATAAATCTCAAGAAATATTATATGAATTAATATCGTAAAGCATTCGATTCGACAATGAAGAATATATATTTATTTGCAATATAGTAAATAGTTCTAAAACTAATTAGAAGAAATTCCTAAATCGAACAATAGGATATAAAATTAAGAAATTTAATCGGAGAAGAAAAAACTTTTCGATGAAATGATAGAAAAATAAATGAAAATCATATTTCTAAAGAAGAAATATATAAAATTTCTAAATTCAAGATATGGAGTCAAAGACACAGAAAAAAATTAGTGGCAATACAGTCGCTAAGGATACTAGAGATTCCATTGTTTACTAAAGATAAAATTAAAAGAATTAGGAAGAAATATCCTCAAGTTAGATATATACATTTAGGTATAATTATGATAACAATTAGAGCTTTATTTAGAAAAGGTCATGATATACCTATAACAGCAGTTTTATTAGATAAAAGATTTGAAAATCCAATAAAAGCACTTATTGGAGGTATTCAGTCTAATTTACATACCAATGTAATAGGTTTTAAAGTTAAACCAAATTACTTTATATCTATTACAGATCCTCTAATAGAAGAGTGTTTATGTTTAAGAATTCAGACAAAAAATTCTGAAATAAATGATTTAGTAGAAGATCTGGCAATAAGTTGGACTTTTATTAATGAATATACTAATACTACAGAAGTAGAAATTACAGAAATAAATAATAAAATTATTGAACTTTTTGAACCTAATAAATTTGCTACAGAAATTCAACCAAAATTGTTATTTTTAAAAGATCTATCAAATACCAAGAAACTGGATGATAGATAGAATAAGTGGGAATAGTGCTTCAAAACCTGTAAGTACTATAGAATATATGTCGTCAGGAGATAGATTATATTTTAAAAAAAATGCTATAACAAATACAAATGATAATTTAGTTTTACCCTCAAATACTCAAATAGAGGAAGATGAGAATAATATAAGTACAGGTTCTGTAACACCCCGTACCTGAGACCGTTGCCGGAGTCGAACACGAGGTGTTAACGGACTTAATTTATTTACTTACACAGTTCATTTTAAAATTTTCAGACAAGCTAACTGCATCATAGTCACTTTAAAAATTATATCTCGAGTTCCAAAACTTGAAAACCGATTCCGTAAATTTTTCCTGAAACTAGATTCATATATCCATCTACAAATTTTTTTCTAGAATTTTTGGTCTGGCCAATTAGTACAGTTTATTAGTTAAAGTCTCCCCTGTTTCGGGGTTCGACTACTCTGACCTCTATATATTACGAATTAGATATCTCCCTGTACAGAGCTTCAATGACTATGCTGTTTATCTTTAATAAAACTAGGCTCAATAACGAATCTGTACATATAAATCATGACTTATAATTATCTTTGTAAAATTTATGGTGAATTTCCAAAGTTATAACAGGGGATCCAGAAATTGTTTTGGCCCTGTTTCACAAAAATTTAAACATCTCACAAAATATAGCTCATATACCTATTTTGCTTCTTCCATATGAAAATAGACTCATCAAGCTTCGATTCCATATTTTATTCATTATTTAATTCCATTTCTGCTATTTTTAGTGATTTTTTTGACTCACTTCACTACTGCTGTCTGAAAAATGTTTTGTGGTAAATTTTACCTATTTCATGGTTTTCATGGATTAACTAGTAATTTGACATACATAGGACCAAATATGATCATAATTAGCCATTCCGATGGCTGATCATTTACCTAACATTTCCATACCACTCAATAACCATATCATAACACCATGCATATATACACAAAATGATTTTAATGCCATACTCAAATTATACGAGCCATTTTCGCATGGCTATACACACATACATTACCAAAAAGTATTTAATTAACAACAAAAGTCATCCCTATACATGCCATTATCAAAGTTCAACAAAAAAATATACCAAAAGGGCTTAGATAGTGTGGACGACTTCGACTTTGACACTCCCGAGTCCGATAGCTGATGAACAAAATCTATAAAACAGAGAATTAAAGCAAAAGATTAAGCACTTCGATGCTTAGTAAGTTTAAGTAATGAAATCATTTAAAAGAGTGGCATAATAATATCAAAGTTTATTTGTTTCATCCTTTGGCCGAATAGAAAATAACTAAGGTACTACTTTTATCATTCATATCACAAAGGTGAAAGCAATATATATATCCAACTAAATTCATTCTATAGTCGAATACGTTCATCTCACATTTCCGTGTCAATCTCATGCATATACACCTACATCTCACATTTGTGAAGTTGAACTCTAATTGAACTCATACATCATAATCAGATCATAAACGTTCAATGATTTTAAACAATGGTCTAAGCATCCCCACCAATTTCAAAGTCATAATTTAACATAATCATATTCTCAACGAGTAAATTACTTACCTAGTTATCTTCTTGTAAGTAGCACATTTGTTTAAAATTGTTTCAACATGTATTATATGATTTCTCGTGACGAATATTTACGAGTTTTCAACTCAATATTATGCCGTCACAAACGCCCTTCGGAACCAAGCCCGATTCTTAGCGCTGACTCAAAAAGCCCTTCGAGATCAAGCTCGGATTATGACATTGGCCCGAAGGCCCTTCAAAACTAGGTTCGGTTATGACACTGGCTCAAAAGCCCTTCGAGACCAAGCTCGGATTATGACACTGGCTCAAAAGCCCTTCGAGACCAAGCTCGAATTTAAACCCCAATTAACATTCACACATATATGTATATATATGTAATTGCTTTATCAAATCATAAGCTAAGTTCCATTACTTAAAGACTTACCTCAAGTATAATTTAGGGCAGTTACGGATAGACTACTCGACTGCTTTCTCCTTTCCTTTATCTGATTTTGATCCCCTTAGCTCTTGAGCTTCTCTTCATTAAAAAGGCCGAATACCCCCCTCTTTTTCTTCTTCTTGTACGGCTAAGAAGAACAAGGTGATACTTTGTTTTCTTCACCATTCCTTTTCTTATTTTAATTACTTTTCCTTTTTATTTATTTATGTTATAAAATATAAAGCTACTAACTAATAATTAATACATATTATATGTATATGATCCCATCATGGCCGGCCACTACTTATCATAAATGGAAATTTGACATGCAAACCCATCATTTTTATAACATGCATTAATAAGTCACTTCAACATTTGCCTAACACATTTCTAAATTTTCTCACATAAGTCCTATTTAATAATTTCGCATACAAATGACAAAATTGAAGCATAAAACTTTCACACATGCCTGTTTCACATACAATAAATACAAAATTTAATGGTTAATTATTTTTACGACTTGGTTTTGTGGTCCCGAAATCACTTTCCGACTAAGGTCAAATTAGGGCTGTCACAATTCTCCCCTACTTAAAAATTTTCGTCCCCGAAAATTCTTACCAGTGAATAAATTTGGGTATCGTTCTTTCATAGAGTTCTCAGTTTCCCAAGTAGATTCTTCAATCCCGTGTTTGAACCATAACACCTTTACTAAAGGAACCTTTTTGTTTCGTAATTCTTTCACCTCACGAGCTAGGACACGAATTGGTTCTTCTTCATAACTTACATCGGATTGAATTTCCACCTCCGATGGATTGATTATGTGCGAAGGATCGGATCTATAACGTCGAAGCATCGAAACATGAAAAACGTTGTGAATCTTTTCGAGTTCAAGGGGTAAAATCAATCTATATGCAACTGGACCAATTCGTTCGGATGTTTCATACGACCCAATGAACCTCAGACTCAATTTGCCCTTACGGCCAAATCTGAGTATCTTTTTCCAAGGTGAAACTTTAAGAAACACTTTGTCTCCTACCTGATACTCAATGTCTTTTCGTTTCAAATCCGCGTACGACTTCTGATGATCTGAAGCTGCCTTCAGACTTTCACGGATTATTTTTACTTTCTGTTCAGCATCTTTAATCAAATCAACTCCGAGAATTTTACTCTCACTAAGCTCGGTCCAAAACAATGGTGTACGGCATTTACGACCGTACAAAGCCTCATAAGGTGCCATCTTAATGCTTGATTGAAAACTATTGTTGTAAGCGAATTCAATCAAAGGTAAATACTGTTCCCACGAACCACCAAACTCAAGGATGCGACATCTCAACATATCTTCGAGTATCTGAATTATTTGTTCAGATTGACCATCAGTCTGAGGATGAAAAACGGTGCTAAAATGTAATTTGGTACCCAAAGCTTCTTGCAATTTCTTCCAAAACCGCGATGTGAACCTCGGATCTCTATCGGACACAATAGAAATGGGTACTCCATGTAACCTTACAATCTGAGATACATACATTTCAGCTAGCCTGTCAAGGGAATAATCCGTACTTACAGGAATAAAATGAGCCGACTTTGTCAGTCTATCAACAATAACCCAGATCGCATCTTTCTTACTTGATGACAATGGCAATCCAGACACAAAGTCCATTGTGACTCGATCCCACTTCCATTCGGGTATCATGATCCGCTGAAGTAATCCTGAAGGCACTTGATGTTCTGCTTTCACTTGTTGACATATCAAACACTTCGAAACGAAGTCGAAATGTCTCGCTTCATACCATGCCACCAAAGCGACGTCTCGTGTCGTTGTACATTTTCGTACTCCCCGGGTGAATTGACATACGGCTACAATGTGCTTCGTTCAGAATCATCGAAATAAGTTCTGAATTTCTTGGAACACACAATCGACTTCTGAACCTCAAACAATCATCATCATCTATTTGAAACTCTGACTCCATATTCAAAATACATTCAGCCCGTTTTGCAACCAATTCATCATCGACTTTCTGAGCTTCACGAATTTGATGAATCAACAATGGTTTAGCCTTTAATTCTGCTGCTAACACATTATCGGATAGAACAGACAAGTGTACATTCATCGCTCATAAAGCAAACAGTGATTTACGACTTAAAGCATCCGCAACTACATTAGCCTTTCCCAGGTGATAGTCAATGACAAGCTCATAATCTTTTAACAACTCAAGCCAATGTCTTTGTCGCAGATTCAAATCTCTTTGAGTCATCAAATATTTGAGACTTTTGTGATCCGAAAATACATGGCACTTCTCACCAAATAAGTAATGTCGCCATATTTTCAAAGCGAATACGATGACAGCTAATTCAAGATCATGGGTTGGATAATTTTTTTCATGCGGCTTCAATTGCTTCGACGCGTAAGCTACAGCTCGACCTTCTTGCATCAACACACAACCCAACCCAAGTAAGGATGCATCACTGTAAATGACAAACTCTTTACCAGATTCGGGCTGTACCAGTACCGGAGCTTCAGTCAAATAAGTTTTCAATAGATCAAAACTCTTCTGACATTCTTCTGACCACTCAAACTTAACATCTTTCTGGAGTAGTTTCGTCATTGGGGTGGCTATCATCGAGAAACCCTTTACAAAGCGTCTGTAGTAACCGGCATGTCCCAAAAAGCTCCGGACTTCAGTAATATTCCTTGGGGGCTTCCAATCAAGTATGGCTAATATTTTTCCCGGATCAACTCTAATACCCGATGCAGATACCACGTGTCCCAAAAAGCTAACTTCTTTCAACCAGAACTCACATTTACTGAATTTATCATACAACTGCTTATCCCGTAAAATCTGTAACACTAATCTCAGGTGCTCAGCATGTTCGGTTTCATCTCTCGAATAGACCAGAATGTCATCGATAAACACAACTACAAACCGATCCAAATATAGTCTGAAGATCCGATTCATCAAATCCATGAATACCGCAGGGGCATTAGTGAGCCCAAACGGCATCACTAAGAACTCATAGTGACCGTATCTCGTTCTAAAAGCAGCTTTGGGTATATCTGAGTCTCTAACTCGCAACTGATAATAACCCGATCTCAAATCTATCTTCGAAAATACAAAGGCTCCTTTCAGTTGATTGAACAAATCATCAATACGCGATAACGGATATTTATTCTTTATTGTCACTTTATTCAACTGACGATAGTCGATGCACAGTCTCATGGTTCCGTCCTTCTTTTTCATAAACAAAACTGGTGCGTCCCAAGGTGAGAAACTCGGTCGAGTGAAACCTCTATCCGTCAATTCTTGCAACTGAGCTTTCAATTCCTTTAACTCGGTTGGTGCCATACGATACGGAGCTATCGAAATCGGTGTAGTCCCAGGTACAAGCTCAATACCAAACTCTACCTCCCGAACAGGTGGTAAACCCGGTAATTCTTCGGGAAAAACATCCGGATATTCACAAACCACCCAAGCATGATTCAGCTTCTTTTCTAACTCTTTGTCATCAAGTACATACGCAATGTATGCTTCACACCCCTTTCTTACATATTTCTGAGCCAACATCGATGATATTACAGCTGGCAACCCATTCAAGTCAGTAGACTCAACTCGGATTATCTCGTTATTTACACACCTCAAATCAATGGTTTTTCTTTTGCAATTTACAATTGCATCATGTCTGATCAACCAATCCATACCGAGGATAACATCAAATTCATCAAACGGTAAAAGCATCAAATCAGCCGGAAAATAGGAACCTCGAATTACTAGGGACATTTCTTACACACTTTGTCAACAAGTACATAACGACCCAAGGATTCGATACTCGAATTACGAACTCGAGAGACTCACAGTAAAGTCTTCTTGGATGCTAAAGTCTCACATACATATGAATGAGTAGAACCAGGGTCAATCAATGCAATCACATTAGTATCAAAGAGAGTGAAAGTACCAGTAATAACATCTGACGAGGAAGCATCCTCTCGTGCACGTATAGCATAAGCTCTAGCAGGTGCACGAGCCTCAGATCTGGTTGTAGCATCTCTAGATCCTCTCTGACCGCCACTAGGATTTCCCGTATTTCTAGATGGTCTACCTCGAGCAGTAGTAGCACCCGGTTTCCCACTCTGATTTACATCCTGTTCAGACAATCTCGGGCAATCTTTAGTAAAGTGGTCAGCTGATCCACACTTATAACAGGAGCGGGCATGGAATCTACAACTCCCCGAATGCCATTTACCACAATATTGGCACTCTGTCCTGTCCCGACGATCATTTCCAACACTGGCAACCGAAGTGACTCGCGTACTCACAGGAGGTCGATCGCGATCTCGTCTGGAAAAACCCGAAGTGTCTTTAGATCGGCCTAAATCATCTCTAAATTTCTTCGATGATGTTGAAAGGGCTTCCCAAGATCTCTTCTGAAACTCCTTTGCTCCCATATCGCCTTTTCTTTTCTCCTCATCGAGCTCTTGACTTTGCAAGCTCGCTCGACAAGTACTACAAATTCTCTGATTTCTAAAATGCCAACATACAGTTTTATATCTTCGTTCAGTCCATCTTCGAAATGTTTACACATTACAGCTTCTGAAGAAATGCATTCTCGAAGGTACCGACTAAGCCTCACAAACTTTCGTTCATAATCAGTAACCAACATGGAACCTTATTTAAGTTTAAGAAATTCTTTCTGTTTTTGATCAATGAATCTCTGGCTGATATACTTTTTTCGAAACTCGGTTTGGAAAAACTCTCAAGTTACTCGCTCTCTGGGTACAACAGAAATCAACGTATTCCACCAATAGTAGGCAGAATCACGTAGCAAGGAGATAGTACACTTTAGGCATTCATCGGGTGTGCAAGATAGTTCATCAAGTACCCGAATAGTGTTGTCCAACCAAAATTCAGCTTGCTCGGCATCATCACTGTCTGTAGCTTTAAATTCAGTAGCCCCGTGTTTTCGTATTCTGTCAACTGGGGGCTTATTTAACCTCATCTGGTCAGTTATCAGAGGTATCGCAGGTGCAGGGGTTGTATTAGTCGGGAGTGGGGGTTGTGGAACAGCCGTATTAGTTCGAATATATTGATTGAACCAATCATTCATCACGCTATAAAAAGCCTATCTAGCTTCATCGTTCTGATTACTAGCAATAGGTTGAGAGTCCACTGGCGCTGTCCCTTGCGCAGGAGCAGGCGCTACACTCTCAACATCATCAGCTACCGCTCGGTCAGGATCGGGATCCATTACTATAAGTAAACACATTTTTAACTGTCAGAAATCACCACACTATCAAATAAACACATAATGGCATGTATAGCTAGACCCGAACGTATTACGGTAGTCCTAGAATCGACTAAACTGTAGCTCTGATACCAATAAAATTGTAACACCCCGTACCCGAGACCGTTTCCGGAGTCGAACACGAGGTGTTAACGGACTTAATTCATTTACTTACACAGTTCATTTTAAAATTTCCAGACAAGCTGGCTAACTGCATCACAGTCACTTTAAAAATCATATCTCGAGTTCCAAAACTCGAAAACTGATTCCGTAAATTTTTCCTGAAACTAGACTCATATATCCATCTACAAATTGTTTTCTAAAATTTTTGATAGGGCCAATTAGTACAGTTTATTAGTTAAAGTCTCCCTTATTTCGGGGTTCAACTACTCTGACCTCTGTGTATTACGAATTAGATATCTCCTTGTACAGAGCTTCAATGACTATGATGTTTGTCTTTAATAAAACTAGACTCAATAACGAATCTGTACATATAAATCATGACTTATAATTATCTTTGTAAAATTTATGGTGAATTTCCAAAGTTATAACAGGGGATCCAGAAATTGTTCTGGCCCTATTTCACAAAAATTTAAACATCTCACAAAATATAGCTCATATACCTGTTTTGCTTCTTCCATATGAAAATAGACTCATCAAGCTTCGATTCCATATTTTATTCATTATTTAATTCCATTTCTGCTATTTTTAGTGATTTTTTTGACTCACTTCACTACTGCTGTCTGAAAAATGTTTTGTGGTAAATTTTACCTATTTCATGGTTTTCATGGATTAACTAGTAATTTGACATACATAGGACCAAATACGATCATAATTAGCCATTCCAATGGCTGATCATTTACCTAACTTTTCCATACCACTCAATAACCATATCATAAGACCATGCATATATACACAAAATGATTTTAATGCCATACTCAAATTATACGAGCCATTTTCGCATGGCTATACACACATACATTACCAAAACGTATTTAATTAACAACAAAAGTCATCCCTATACATGCCATTATCAAAGTTCAACAAAAAAATATACCAAAAGGGCTTAGATAGTGTGGACGACTTCGACTTTGACACTCCCGAGTCCGATAGCTGATGAACAAAATCTATAAAACAGAGAATTAAAGCAAAAGATTAAGCACTTCGATGCTTAGTAAGTTTAAGTAATGAAATCATTTAAAAGAGTGGCATAATAATATCAAAGTTTATTTGTTTCATCCTTTGGCCGAATAGAAAATAACTAAGGTACTACTTTTATCATTCATATCATAAAGATGAAAGCAATATATATATCCAACTAAATTCATTCTATAGTCGAATATGTTCATCTCACATTTCCGTGTCAATCTCATGCATATACACCTACATCTCACATTTGTGAAGTTGAACTCTCTAATTCGGAACTCATACATCATAATCAGATCATAAACGTTCGAATGATTTTAAACAATGGTCTAAGCATCCCCACCAATTTCAAAGTCATAATTTAACATAATCATATTCTCAACGAGAGTAAATTACTTACCTAGTTATCTTACTGTAAGTAGCACATTTGTTTAAAATTGTTTCAACATGTATTATATGATTTCTTGTACGAATATTTACGAGTTTTCAACTCAATATTATGCCGTCACAGACGCCCTTCGGAACCAAGCCCGATTCTTAGCGCTGACTCAAAAAGCCCTTCGAGACCAAGCTCGGATTATGACATTGGCCCGAAGGCCCTTCGAAACTAGGTTCGGTTATGACACTGGCTCAAAAGCCCTTCGAGACCAAGCTCGGATTATGACACTGGCTCAAAAGCTCTTCGAGACCAAGCTCGGATTTAAACCCCAATTAACATTCACACATATATGTATATATATGTAATTGCTTTATCAAATCATAAGCTAAGTTCCATTACTTAAAGGCTTACCTCGAGTATAATTTGGGGCAGTTACGGATAGACTACTCGACTGCTTTCTCCTTTCCTTTATCTAATTTTGATCCCCTTAGCTCTTGAGCTTCTCTTAATTAAAAAGGCCGAATGCCCCCCTCTTTTTCTTCTTCTTGTACGGCTAAGAAGAACAAGGTGATACTTTGTTTTCTTCACCATTCCTTTTCTTATTTTAATTACTTTTCCTTTTTATTTATTTATGTTATAAAATATAAAGCTACTAACTAATAATTAATACATATTATATGTATATGATCCCATCATGGCCGGCCACTACTTATCATAAATGGAAATTTGACATGCAAACCCATCATTTTTATAACATGCATTAATAAGTCACTTCAACATTTGCCTAACACATTTCTAAATTTTCTCACATAAGTTCTATTTAATAATTTCGCATACAAATGACAAAATTGAAGCGTGAAACTTTCCCACATGCCTGTTTCACATACAATAAACACAAAATTTAATGGTTAATTATTTTTACGACTCGGTTTTGTGGTCCCGAAACCACTTTCCAACTAAGGTCAAATTAGGGCTGTCACAGGTTCAACACCAATAGGAATGAAAACGGTTCAAATACCTATTTTTTCAACTGAACCTAGTAGAAATTCTAGAAACACTAGAATGGAAGAAATTCAAACCTCAACAATTATTCAACAGACGAAAATTAGAAATAGTGATGTTATTACATTTTCAAATTTTCAACCAAGAAAATATTATACGTATATTGAAATTACATTTCAATTTAGAGAATATAAAACATATTCTTTGCATGCTTTATTAGATGCCGGAGCTACCACCAATAGTTGTAGAAAAAATGCCATTCCTGTAGAAAAATAGGAACCAATGAAAAATCCAATTAGAGCTGTAAGAATAGATGATAATGAAACCATAATAGGATTTAAGGCTAGAAATATACCAATCTACATAAATAATGTTAGATTTGTTATTCCTGAAATATTATGTTTTCCTGAAATGCACGGAGACATATTATTAGGAAATAATTTTATATATCAGCATTTACCATTTTCTATAGATAGAAATTTAATAATATTATCTCAGAGAAAAACTTCTATAGAAGTACCTTTAGTAGAAAATCATAAATTTGTGTGTGATAAAAACTTTACACCACCAAGAAAAGAACAGATTAAACAACTAGAAACAGATCATTGGTTGTTTAAAATTCTAGAAGATAATTTTAGTGAAGAACCATTAAAATTATGGCAGAATAGTCCTAAATACTGTGAAATAAAATTGGAAAGTCCCAATAAAATCATTAGAGTAAAACTTATGATCTATACTAAACAGGATATAGATGAATTTAATATACAAATTAAAGAATTATTAGAAAAAGGATTAATAAAAAGACTAATAGTCCACATTCTAGTCCTACTTTTATGGTAAGAAACCATGATGAAATAAAAAGAGGAAAAACTAGGATGGTAATTAATTATAAAAGATTAAGTCAAAATATTATTTTTGATGGATATTTTATTCCAAGAAAGGATGTTTTAATTAATCAAGCTAAACAAGCAAAATATTTTAGTAAATTTGATTGTAAATCGAGATTTTGGCAAATAATGCTAACCGATGAATCTAAAGCTTTAAAAGCTTTTAATGCACCTAATGGTCATTATCAATGAAGAGTATTGCCATTTGGATTATGTAATGCGCCTCAAATCTTTCAAAGATAGATGTATTCTATATTTAGTAAGTATAAAAATTCGTGTAGTTTATATAGATGATATTTTAGTATTTTTAGATACATTAGAAAAACATAGAAAACATTTAAATATCATTTCTCAAGAATTCATAAAACATGGAATAATCTTGAGTCCTAAGAAAATAGAATTAAAAAATAAAAATAGAATTTTAGGATTAAATTTATCGATAAATGGTCTTAAACTACAAGATCATATTATTATAAAAATAAAAGAATTTCTGAAAATATTAAAGATCAAAAACAATTTCAACAATTTTTAGGAATAGTTAATTATGGAAGAAACTTCTTTCCTAACTTATCTAAAAAAGCAAAAGAGTTATATGAAAAATTAAAAAGGATAAACCTTTTAAGCGCCTAAAAAGATTCGAAATTATAAAAAATATAAAATCGAAATAAATCATACTCCAAAGGTTTATTTACCAAAACAAGGTGATAAATTAATTTTAGAAATAGATACATCACAAAATTATTGGGGTGTATTTTAAAAACTAAAATAGTTAAAAATGAAGAATTAATATGTGGATATAGTTCGTAAATTTAAACCAAATGAAATTAATTATATATGGAAAAGAATTGTTAGCTATTAAAAAAGCAATAAAAACTTTTCTTATATATTTGGCATCTGAAAACTTTATTATAAAAACTGAGAATCAAACAGTTAAACAATTTCTTACTAATAAAAGTTTAGAAATTGTACTTAGGCGATTTAGATGGTATAATGAAAAATGTACTTTTAATTTTGAAGTTTTATATGTTAAAGGCACTGATAATGCTCTTGCTGATTATCTTAGCAGACCCTATGGATAGAGGTAAAAAACCTCTAGAACAAGTAGGAGAATAGACTACTGTTCATAAAAAACCCAACAAAGGAAAGACAATAAATCCTAATCAAGGATTTGTTACAACATCTCCACAAGCATCATTTTATCCTAATCAGGGATATTATGTTCCTTATCCACTGGTAAGACAACCAGTTAGATCTCAATTATCTTTTACACCAAGAACGGTAAGCCAATACCCTTGGTTTCAATATGCAAATTCGGCATTTCAAGCCAGTTATTCCGAAATTATAAAAGGAGCAGAAAATTTGTTGAAACAACAACAAATTCCAGAAATAAAAGATTTTTATAATCCAGGATTATCACCAGAATTATATAATTTTATAAATGAATTATGGAAAACCCATATTTCTGAATAAAGAGTTAATTTCAGAAGAGCTCTTACAAAATTCTCACAATTTTAGTTGAAAAACAACTAAAGAAAATGAAGCTCATGATTTATTATTAAAATCTATTTTATATAGATATTTTAATGAGCTTGAATTAGAATATATAGATATTAAGGAGATAAACAATTTTCTTGATATATTTCAATATTTTATCAATAAAGGGACAAATAGTCCCATTATAAATAAAATGTTTAGATTGTGTCTATATAATAAAGCTAGAAAAATATTACTAGCAGATATTTTTTCAAAAATAAAAGAATTATTTGCAACCAGAAAATTCAATTTAAAAATACTTTTTCGAATACTTTTGACAAGCATATGTTTTACAAATGATATAGATGAAAATTTTCCTACTATTAAATTTAGACTTGATCATGAACCATTTGATATAAAAAGTATTAAATGGGGTTTTGTCAAAGAAATAGTAGTTCAAAATTTTTCTTTTAATTTATTAAAAGATTTTCTTGTAATTATTAAATCTATATTATCACAAATAGTAAAACAAGATGATTTTTCTACTATTTTTATATTCAAATCGTAGTCTTATTGGTATTGTTGAAAAAGAAAGATTTTATCAGGCATATCAAATTTGGATTATTCAAAGAATGATGGAAAACCCCTATTTATCAGCTGTCAAAGAAGATAAATAACACTCGAGAAATAATATTGACAAGTGTTATAATAATTTTACTTATTATTAGACCCAAGCAGGGATTGATTTAATGTCAACAGCTCAACATGTTAATTGACATCAGACTTATAGACTGATGACTGATGGGAGAATAGCAGATGAAACTAGAAATATCCAGAATAATAGAGACGAAGAATCCATACAACTATTAAAAAAGATAGCTGATATGGAAATTGATGATTTCCCACCAGAAATAATAGAGGAAATCAAAAATACGTGGTAGAATTGGAACTCGCCAAAACTTTCACCAGATTCATTACATCTAAATGAAATAGAGTTGATGAATCTAGATAATATCCAAGAAGGATAAGCCAAAACAAGCCAAGTCACGTGGAGAAACAATGTCCAAGAAATAGACAAAAAGAAGATAACTTGAAGAAAAAGGCATCAAAAAAGGTTGCAACGTGGAAGAAAAATGATGTGACAAGACTATGCAACAGACAAATGATGTATGCAACGTGGAAGCAACTATGTTGATGACAAGACAGGATCCTTATCAGAAACACTGTGCGGGATTGAAGAAAAATTAAATAGAGTTTAGAAATTTTGCTATAAAAAGGAATGTATAAAGCCTAAACAAGGCATCGATATCAAAATCCATAATAGTCTTAGAAACTTTTATTTTTAGCCTCTCCTTGTAATCTTTCTTTTGTAAACTTTCCTTTTGTAATAATATAATCCTTTTTCTTCTGCATCCTTATTCACTGTAATTGGTATCAGAGGCCCCCAGAGTAACGATACTTGGAGAATAAATATCGTAGTATTCATTGGAAGTTTTTATCTTTAATTTACAATTCAATTAATTCTGTGGTTATTTATCTTAAAACCCATACATCTATTATTTTGTCTTACTTTTGTCTGTTGAAGTTTGAGTGAGAGACGTTAGACTTATGTGTGTTAAGACATAATAACATAATAGACGATCTTAGGTACCATAGATAAATAACATGGAAGAAATAGATTGTTTATATAAAGATTGTTAGAATTAAGTGACCCAAATTCTTATTTAAATAAAATACGATGGAAAATAAAATAAAAGTAAAATCCATATAGAACTAGACTTCTTTTATTTTATTTTAGAATAAGGTTTTAAACCTTATTAAACTCCATCTATTTTATATTGATTAGGATAAGGTGTTTCAATCCTACTAGAATATGGCTTTGCAAGCCTATAAATAGACATAGTCTATTCCTCTTGTATTTGAGTAAAAATTTTTCGACATAGTGAATTTTCTTCTCCTCTGCCGTGGTTTTTTTCCGAAAGGGTTTCCACGTAAAATTTATGTGTTCTTTATTTTATTTATTTTATTCTATTTTATTTTTCACAAATTGGTATCGAGCTTAGGGTTATTCATCTCGATCACGGTAATGGCGTCTTTGAAGTATGAAATTCATTGTTGGATCGCAACACCGATTTGCGTTGTGGCGATTAAGATGCAAGCGGTTCTTGCACAGATGGATCTAGAGGATGCCCCTGCTAGGATAGATAAGATGCCTTCGACATTAACAGATGAAGAGAAGAAGCGTAAGGATCGAAAGGCATTAACACAATTACATCGCATTTGTCCAACGAAATTTTGCAGGATGTGATGAAAGAGAAAACTGCCGCTGCATTATGGAAGAGGCTAGAACAAATATGTATGTCGAAAACTCTAACAAGCAAGTTGCATATGAAGCAGCGTCTTTATGCTCATCGTTTGGAGGAAGGTGCGTCAGACACGAACACTTAACAGTGTTTAAAGAAATTCTCTCAAACTTGGAGGCCATGGAGGTTCAGTATGATAAGAAAGATCTAGGGTTGATTCTACTTTGTTCGTTGCCCCCGTCTTATTCAACCTTTAGAGACACGATTTTATATAGCCGCGAGTCTCTCACAGTTGATGAGGTTTATGATTCTTTAACCTCGTATGATAAGATGAAGCATCTTGTGGTTAAACCCAACTCTCGGGAGAGGGTCTCATTGTTCGTGGGAGACAAGACCGAATATTGATGATGATCGTGGTAGAACACAGAACGGAATCCTCGTAGTAAATCTAAGGGTAGATCGAAATCTTCAAACAGAGGTAAAACTTGCAACTTCGCAAGAAGAAAGGGCACATTAAATCTGAGTGCTATAAGCTACAAAATAAGATTAAAAGGAGGTGCGAATCAAAAGGGAAAACAACCGGAAAATTTGGTGAAGTGATGTTGTAGAAGACTACGGCGATGGTGAACTTCTAGTTGCTTCATCAATGATTCTAAAGTAAGCGAGGAGTGGATACTTGATTCAGTCTGCACCTTCCACATGAGTCCCAATCGGGATTGGTTTACAACTTATGAAACGAAGATCTGAAGGTGTTGTTTTGATGGGAAATAATGCTTCATGTAAAATCGCAGTGTTGGAACAATTAAAGTTAAGATGTTTGATGGAGTTGTCGAACACTTAGTGACGCGGCATGTTCCGAATTGAAAAGAAATTTAATTTCGTTGAGTACTCTTGATTCAAAAGGGTGCAGATACACGGTGAAAGTGGGGTTTTAAAGATTTCAAAGGGTCCCTTGTTGTGATGAAAGGGCAAAGAAAGATTGCCAAGTTATATGTTTTCTGTGGTTCTATCATTATCGGTGATGCAATTGCCGCTTCCTCTTCCTTGTCGATGATGATATTACTAAACTTTGGCATATGCGCCTAGGGCATATGAGTGAGAATGGCATGGCGTAATTAAGCAAAAGAGGACTTCTTAATGGGCAAGGAATTTGCAAACTGAATTTCGTGTGAGCCTTGTGTTTTGGGAAGCAAAGAGAGTTCGATTCACTAGAGGAATCCATAACACGAAGGAAACGTTGGAGTATATCCATTCGATCCGTGGGGCCGCCCAGAGTGCCTTCGAGAGGTGGAGCTAATTATATGCTAACCTTTATTGATGATTTTTCCGAAAAGTTTGGGCGTTCTTCCGAAGCGTAAAAGCGATGTGTTTTCCACATTTAAGTCTTGGAAAATTATGATTGAAAAACGACGGAAAAGCAGATAAAATACCTCCGCATGCACAATGGCTTAGAGTTCGCTCGATGAGTTTAATAGATTGTGCAAGTCGAAGGGATCATGAGACACTTGACGATTCGTCATACTCCACAAACAAAAGCGGCGTTGCGTAAGCGAATGAACGAACGATCATGGAGAAGGTTCGATGTATGTTGTCAAATGCCAACTTACAAGTCATTTTGGGCGTAGCGACCTCTCATCGCATGTTTTTGATCAACCGATCTCCATCCGTTGCCATTGAGAAAAAGACTCCACAAGAGGTATGGTCCGTAATCCCGCTAATTATTCGATTTAAAGATTTTTGGGTGTCCGCGTATGCTCATGTTGATAATGGAAAATTGGAACCGAGATCCATTAAATGCGTTTTCTTGGTTATAAAGTGGTGTAAAAGGCTATAAGTTATGGTGTCTGAAAATAGAAAAGTTGTGATTAGCAGAGATGTTGTTTTTGATGAAACCGCTATGCTACCTAACTTATCTCTTAAAGACTCTTCCAATAAAGAAAACCAAAAGCGGTGGAGCATCGATTAATACGTAATCAACTCCTCAAGCCAAGATACAAAATTGAGAATAGAGTTGCTTCTTCACCGCAATACTCTATCGCCAAAAACAGGACAAGAAGAGAAATTAAACCTCCAAAGAAGTATGCCGAGGTTGATCTAGTTGCTTATGCTTTAAATGTGGTGAAGATATAGATGCGAATCAAGAGCCATTTAATTATTCGAGGCGATTAGCTGTGAAGACTCGAAAAGTGGATGTTTGCTATGCAAGAGGAGATGGAATCACTCCACAAAAATGTAACATGGGATCTTGTAAAACTTCCTAAAGGTAAAAAGGCATTCGTTGTAAATGGGTGTTTAAAAGAAAGAAGGGACTCAGGAGTTGAAGAACCCGGATATAAAGCAAGGCTTGTTGCAAAGGGTTACATCAAATTCCGTGAGTAGACTTCACAGATGTGTTCTCTCCGGTTGTTAAGCATAGTTCGATTCGAGCTTTGCTTGGTATTGTGGCCATGCATGATTTGGAGCTTGAGCGGTTAGATGTAAAACCGCATTTTGCATGGAGAACTTGAGGAAGATATTTACATGCAACAACGAGAGGGTTTTATAGTCTCGAAAAAAGAGGACTATGTTTGCTTGCTGAAAAAGTCCCTTTACGGTTTGAAACGATCACCAAGACAAGGGTACAAGAGGTTTGATTCCTTTATGACTTATCATGATTTCAAAAGAAGTAGTTTTGACAGTTGTGTCTACTTTAAGAAAAAAGTGATGGTTCTTTTGTGTATCTACTTCTTTATGTTGATGACATGTTGATAGCAAAGAAAAGATAAAAGAGAGATAAGAAAGGTTAAAGCCCAACTAAGTGAAGAATTTGAGATGAAAGATTTAGGGCCAGCAAAGAAGATACTTGGTATGGAGATTCTCGAGATAGAAAAGCAAGTAAATTGTACCTAAGTCGGAAGGGTACATTGAGAAAGTTCTTTTTGAGTTCAATATGCAGAGTGCTAAGCCTGTTAGTACTCCTTTAGCGACCCATTTCGACTTTCATCGGCCTTATCTCCTCAATCGATAATGAGATTGAGTACATGTCACATGTTCCATACTCTAGTGCAAGAGGATCTCTTATGTATGCTATGGTTTGTTCACGCCCGATTTATCATATGCGATCGGTCAGATTAGCGATACATGGCGAATCTGGTAAAGAACACCGGAAAGCGATTCAATGGATTTTAAGATACTTACGAGGCACTACTAATGTTTGCTTACAGTTTGGAAGAACTAAAGATGGAGTTATAGGGTATGTTGATGCTGATTTTTTGGAGACCTTGATAGAAGAAGATCTCTCACTGAGTTAAGTCTTTACAATCGGAGGTTGTGCAATTAGTTGGAAAGCCACTTTGCAAACTACATCGCTTTGTCTACCACCAAGTTGAGTACATGGCGATTCTTGAGGCTTGTAAAGAAGCTATTTGGTTGAAGGACTATTTAGTGAACTCAATGAAGACCTTCAAATCAGCACGAGATTTTGTGACAATCAGAGTGCCATCTTTCTTACAAAAGATCAAATGTTTCATGAGAGAACAAAACACATTGATATTCGGTATCATTTTGTTCGTGATATTATTGCTCGTGGTGATATTGTTGTGAGCAAAATTAGCACTCATGAAAATCCTGCAGATATGATGACTAAGTCACTTCCTATAACCAAGTTTGAGCATTGCTTAGACTTGGTTGGTGTTCATTGTTGAAGTTAAACCCTTAAGGGTTTTTGGAAGAGGTGAAGAACTTGTTTATTGAAAGTTCGCGATGAAGAACTTGTTCATTGAGAATTTGTGTCAAGGTGGAGATTGTTAGAATTAAGTGACCCAAATTCTTATTTAAATAAAATACGATGGAAAATAAAATAAAAGTAAAATCCATATAGAACTAGACTTCTTTTATTTTATTTTAGAATAAGGTTTTAAACCTTATTAAACTCCATCTATTTTATATTGATTAGGATAAGGTGTTTCAATCCTACTAGAATATGGCTTTGCAAGCCTATAAATAGACATAGTCTATTCCTCTTGTATTTGAGTAAAAATTTTTCGACATAGTGAATTTTCTTCTCCTCTGCCCGTGGTTTTTTTCCCGAAAGGGTTTCCACGTAAAATTTATGTGTTCTTTATTTTTATTTATTTTATTCTATTTTATTTTTCACAAAGATAAAACATGCAATCAAACTATGCATATAGAATCTAGGAATGAAAATAATATTTCGGCCCTTAGTAAAGGATTTAATAGTTTAATGGATATAACCTTTATATATTTTAATAAATTATATAATAAAGTTAATAAAATTGAACAATAAGTTAATAATTTAGGAGAGGTAACTGAATTAGATTTGAACAACGAATCTAAAGAAGTATTATCTACTATAAATAATAAATTAGATCAGTTCTTATTAACAAAAATATAGAACAAGAAATGGATTTAGGTCCTTTATATTATGGTAATAGTAAAACTTTATATGAGGAAGAAGACATTTCTTCGTAAGAATCATCTCCTACTAATAAAAAAGTGAAAATCCTGAAAATGGAAAACAAAATATATTCGTCAACAAAATATGATTTCCAATCTTAAAAAGAACTTATAGAACATTGGAAATTTAAATTTACTAAAAGTATAGATAAAAATGAAAGAGTAGAATATTTAAAATTAATAGAACAACTTGATGAAAAACATAAAGACTTATTTACTTTATTTAACTATCATTATATGTTAAATTACGATACTACAGACAATAGTAGTTCTAGTAATTCTGATAATCAAGAAGATTTAAAGGTTACTAGTTATAAATCTGATGAAGAAAACACTTCAACAGAGATGAGGAAGAAAATATAGAAATTCCAGAACCAATGGATACTGAAGAAACAGATCCTAATGGAAAAAGAAAAATGGAGTCAGATATTCAAAACGATGATTATCTGAGAGCTTTAAATAAAAATTTTGAAAAAATTGAAAATACAACTAGAATTTTTGGTAATCAAACCGATAATATAGCTACTAATGAAATTAAAACTGAATATCCAGGAGAGTCATCTAATCAACCTAGTCAACCTATACCACATACGATTGATGATTTAAATAAAAAAAATGTGGCCCAAGGAGGAATATATTTAGACTTAACTAATATTTCAATATCAGAATAAGAAAAAACTATAGATGATTGGGCACTGTCAATGACAATTGTTGTAAACAACAACAATTCTTTGTCAAAAGAAAAATTCTTAAACTATTTTGTTGGAAAATTCCAAGGGGATGTTTTATAATTTTTAGGACGATGGGAGAAATCTGAAAAAGGAAAACAACAAAAAAGTCAATTAATTAATTAGATAGGAACTCCTAAAGATCTTTTAAAAGGATTAACTTTTATTCTAAAAGTAGAATTTTGTGGCTATTTTGATAAAAAAAAAAGATCAAGATAGTATATCTAGTTATATATTATCTAAGATTAAATTATGCGATATTAGATATTTAGAAGAATTTTCTAAAAATTTCTTTATAAATATCAAAAACTAGAAAATAAAATATATAATTTTGGAAAAACCAATATTTTCATAAATTACCACCACTATGGGATGAAATTTGCATACAAAAATATGTAAATTATCTAGATAAACATAGCAAAAAAGCTGGAGTAGAACCAGAAAATATAGATTCTATGGGTAATAGGATAAATTTTGCAAAAGAAAGAATAACTTTACATTGCTTATAAGCTAAAGCTTCTAAACAAGTTAAAATAAATTAAGTTTATAAGCTTAATTATTTATTAAGACTTATAAACTTAATAATTATCTTTAAATCATCTGTTAATTATGTTTTATAATAAAATATAACTTTATTATAAAGACCGACAATCGAGCAATTAAACAATTTCTTACTAATAAAAGTTTAGAAACTGTACCTAGGAGAATTAGATGGTATAATGAAATATGCACTTTTAGTTTTGAAGTTTTATAGATAAAAGGCACTGATAATACTCTTGCTGATTATCTTAGCAGGCCCTATGAATAGAGGTAAAAAATCTCTAGAACAAGTAGAAGAATGGACTACTGTTGATAAAAAAACCTAACAAAGGGACGACAATAAATCCTAATCAAGGATTTGTTACAATATCTCCACAAGCATCATTTTATCCTAATCAGAGATATTATGTTCCTTATCCCCTGGTAAGACAACCAGTTAGATCTCAATTATCTTTTACACCAAGAACGGTAAGCCAATACCCCTGGTCTCAATATCCAAATTCGGCATTTCAAGCCAGTTATTCTGAAATTATAAAAGGAGCAGAAAATTTATTGAAAAAACAACAAATTTTAGAAATAAAAGATTTTTAATCCAGGATTATCATCAGAATTATATAATTTTATAAATGAAATATGGAAAACTCATATTTCGAACAAAGAGTTAATTTCGAAGAGCTCTTACAAAATTCTCACAATTTTTAGTTGAAAAACAACTAAAGAAAATGAAGCTCATGATTTATTATTAAAATCTATTTTATATAGAAACTTTAATGAGCTTGAATTAGAATATATAGATATTAAGGAGATAAACAATCTTCTTGATATATTTCAATATTTTATTAATAAAGGGACAAATAGTCCTATTATAAATGAAATGTTTAGATCGTGTCTATATAATAAAGCTAGAAAAATATTACCAGCAAATATTTTTCAAAAATAAAAGAATTGTTAGCAACCAGAAAATTCAATTTAAAAATACTTTTTCGAATACTTTTTACAAGCATATGTTTTTACAAATGATATAGATGAAAATTTTCCTACTATTAAATTTAGACTTGATCATGAACCATTTGGTATAAAAAGTATTGAATGGGGTTTTGTCAAAGAAATAGTAGTCCAAAATTTTTCTTTTAATTTATTAAAAGATTTTCCTGCAATTATTAAATCTATATTATCACAAATAGTAAAACACGATGATTTTTCCTACTATTTTTATATTCAAATAAGTAGCTTTATTGGTATTGCTGAAAAAGAAAGATTTTATCAGCCATATCAAATTTGGATTATTCAAAGCATGATAGGAAGCCCCCATTTATCAGCTATCAAAGAACATAAAGAAATGTAATAACTTGAAGAAAAATGCATCAGAAAAGGTTGCAACGTGGAAGAAAAATGATGTGACAAGACTATGCAACAGAGAAATGATGTATGCAACGTAGAAGCAACCATGTTGATGACAAGACAGGATCTTTATCAGAAATACTGTGCGGGATTGAAGAAAAATTGAATAGAGTTGAGAAATTTTATTATAAAAAGGAATGTATGAAGCCTAAACAAGGCATCGATATCAAAATCCAAAATAGTCTCGGAAAAAGAAGGATTATATTATTACAAAAGGAAAGTTTACAAAAGAAAGATTACGATGAGAGGCTAAACGTAAAAGTTTCTAAGACTATTTTGGATTTTGATATAGATGCCTTGTTTAGGCTTTATACATTCCTTTTTATAGCAAAATTTCTAAACTCTATTTAATTTTTCTTCAATCCCGCACAGTGTTTCTTATAAGGATCTTGTCTTGTCATCAACATGGTTGCTTCCACATTGCATACATCATTTGTCTATTGCATAGTCTTTTCACATCATTTTTCTTCCACGTTGCAACCTTTTCTGATGCTTTTTTCTTCAAGTTATCTTCTTTTTGTCCATTAGTGTTTCTTGGACATTGTTTCTCCACGTGTCTTGGCCTGTTTTGGCTTATCCTTCTTCGATATTATCTAGATTCATCAACTCTATTTCATCTAGATGTAATGAATCTGGTGAAAGTTTTGGCGAGTTCCAATTCTCCTACGTATTTCTGATTTCCTCTATTATTTCTAGTGGGAAATCATCAATTTCCATATTAACTATTTTTTTAACAATTGTATGGATTCTTTGTGTCTATTATTCTAGATATTTCAGTTTCATCTGCTACAATTATTCTCCCATTAGTCATCAGTCTATAAGTCTAATGTCGAATAACATGTTGAGCTGTTGACATTAAATCAATCCCTGCTTGTGTTTGATAATAATTAAAATTATTATAACACTTGTCAATATTTTTTGTCAAGTGTTCTTTATCTTTTTTGACAGCTGATAAAGGGGGGTTTCCCATCATTTTTTGAATAATCCAAATTTAATATGGCTGTTTCTTTTTTAGCAATACCAATAAGGCTACTTATTTGAATATAAAAATAGTAGAAAAATCATTGTGTTTTACTATTTGTAATAATATAGATTTAATAATTGCAGGAAAATCTTTTAATAAATGAAAAGAAAAATTTTGAACTACTATTTCTTTGACAAAACCCCATTCAATACTTTTTATATCAAATGATTCATGATCAAGTCTAAATTTAATAGTAGGAAAATTTTCATCTATATCATTTGTAAAAACATATGCTTGTAAAGAGTATTCTAAAAATTTGTTTTTAAATTGAATTTTCTCGTTGCAAATAATTCTTTTTATTTTTGAAAAAATATCTGCTGGTAATATTTTTCTTGCTTTATTATATTGACACAATCTAAACATTTCATTTATAATAGGACTATTTGTCCCTTTATTGATAAAATATTAAAATATATCAAGAAGATTGTTTATCTCCTTAATATCTATATATTCTAATTCACCTCCTTAAAATCTCTATATAATCTCTATATAAAATAGATTTTAATAATAAATCATGAGCTTCATTTTCTTTAGTTGTTTTTTCAACTAAAAATTGTGAGAATTTTGTAAGAGCTCTTCTGAAATTAACTTTTTGTTTAGAAATATAGGTTTTCCATATTTCATTTATAAAATTATATAATTCTGGTGATAATCTTGGATTATAAAAATATTTTATTTCTGGAATTTGTTGTTGTTTCAACAAATTTTCCGCTCCTTTTATAATTTTAGAATAACTGGCTTGAAATGCCGAATTTGGATCTTGAAACCAAGGGTATTGGCTTACGGTTCTTGGTGTAAAAGATAATTGAGATCTAACTGGTTGTCTTACTAGTGGATAAGGAACATAATATCCCTGATTAGGATAAAATGATGCTTGTGGAGATATTGTAACAAATCCTTGATTAGGATTTATTTTCTTCCCTTTGTTGGGTTTTTCATGAACATTAGTCCATTCTCCTACTTGTTCTAGAGGCTTTATGGGTTCGTGTACTCAAGTCGAAGTATCATATGGCAGAAGATTTGCCAAATTGTATTGGCCGAGATAGAAATTCTTTTCTTTGGATGTTTCTATCCAAGTTTTGACCTTTATTACGAGAAAATTTAAATCTGGTCTGTTGGTAATGGTAGTAATATCGGCTTTTAGGGGATAATTGGATTCCTTGTGTAGGACCATTGTTTAAGCATATCTCAACTATTTTTAATCTTGCTTCTAACTAATACCTTAATGAAATGGTCTTAGAGGATGGGCATTAGAACCTTGATCTACTATGAGTTTGTCTTTCTGACGATATGATTCAATGTATTATGGCTGTAAACGGCCCAATTTGCCCAAGCCCAAAACCTAACAAAAAAACCAAGAATAAAATAATAATCAAACAATCCAAATATTAAAATTACAAGCCCAAAAAATAATAAACTCAAAGCCCAGAAAAAAACCTAAGGGGCCTAAATGGCCCAAAACTGTAAACATTTTCAGGAAAAAAAAACCCTAGCCCCTAACCCTTGCGCCGCTGCCTCCACGTGCTGAGTCAGTGCACTCGCCGCCCGAGGTGGCATCTCTTGCACCAAAATGGTAGATTTCCTCCTCCTTTGACTAGCTAAGGCCTGCAAACAAGAGCAAAAAAAAAAGGAAACAGAACAGGAAAGAACAAAACCAGGAACAGTAAAAAACAGTGGCAATCAAAAGCAATAAAATATATTGTATTTGTCTGGCTATAAAAGCCAAGAAAGGATCAATGTAATTTTTACAGATTGGATTGAATAAAAAAAACTCAATGTTGAAAAAGGTGATTTTTTTAATTTTTTTATGAATTTATTTATAAGTAAAATATAAAAAAGGGAAAAAGGGTTAAAACGTACCCGCTTCTTCGCATCTCGCCACCATCGGAGGTTTCTTCCGTTCGCGAAAGCCATGAAGACCCTTTAGGTTTTCATCCAAGCTTTGTAAGGGGGCACGCAAGAAGTCGAAGGGCGGAGGAGGGGGTCAACCGAATTCTTTTCTTTTTTAGGTTTGGGGTCAGTCGAATTCTTTTCTTTTTTAGGTTTTCGCCTGTAAATCTAAACCTAGGTTTAAAAAAAGGGATAAAATGGGGCAAATTTTGAAATTTTCCAGCCACCGTGTACAGCGGCGCCATCCCCGATGATTGGCGGCGACCATTATGTCCAGTGGCCATTGCCATGGCCATGGTCGGAACTTGGAGAGGGGAAAAGAGTTTGAGAGAGTTTTGTTGTTGTTGTTGTTTTTTTTTTTTTTTGAGAAAGCTAAAAGGGAATGAATTTTTTTAAAAAAAATTGACTTTTATAGGCCCATTAAACAACGTCGTTTAGGGCTGGCCATAATAGCCCTAAAACGACGTCGTTTTGCCCCTAAGATTCGTGCGTCGACCCGACTCGCTCAGAGGATCCGCGCTTTTTGGATGAATGGATTATTTGCCCTTTTAGTCCTTTTGCTTTTTCGGCCTGCTTCAATTTGATACCTTTCTTTTTTTTTTAAAAAATTTTACCATTAAATTTGTTTTTATTTTGGTCCTCCGACCCTTTGACCTCTTGGAACGGCGCATTTAGGGGTGTCAGGAAATAATTTCCCATTTGATCCCTGTTCTTTTTTGCACGTACGATTTTGGTCCCTTATTTTTTATTATTTACATTTTGACCCCTTTTATTATTTATTTATTTCAATTTGTCATTTGATTTCATTTGAATTATAATTAATCCCTTTTATTTTAATTCTTTATTTCATTCATTTATTTATTTACTTGTTTATTCATTATTTCTTGCATTTTATTCATTTATTTGTTTATTTATTTATTTATTCGCATATCATTCATTTATTTATTTACCTTTTATTTTATCCTGGTGTTCATTTATTTATTATTCCTTCATTTTTAATTTTTAGCTTTCTTTCATTAATTATTTATTTTATTTGTGCCTTTATTATTATTATTATTATTATTTTATTATTTATTCATCTATCTATTTATTACCTTTTTATAGATATATATTTTAAAAAATTAGATTATTTATGTTTTAGTACATATATTCTTCTTCTTATTATTATTACTATTATTATTCATTGTTATTATCATTATTTATGTACTTTATTACAAATTATACTTCTAATTCATTTATATTTTAATTTGGTCCTTTTCTTTTGATATTTCTTAACTAGTCTCCTCAATATTTATTTATGTATCTATTTATTTATTCCTTACTCTTATTATATTTAAAATTTGATATTTATTTTTGTGCATTTTTTGTCATTATTATTATTGTTATCATTGTTATTATTTATTTTATCATTCATTTTATTTTTTGATTGTTAATATTGGTATTAAATTGATATCGTTATATATGATTATTGCCATTATATGTACTAGGAATGGCTTATTAGTATATTTATGTTGTTGTCATTCATTAATGTAACATTTTATTCGTATATCATTAATTCTTACCCAAATATGCAAAAAAAAAAAATTAAATAAGACAGTGTTTCGTATTTGGGAAATTCAAGAAAACGTACCCTAACTTACAGGGTTTCGATTTCCTCGTTGAACCTAAATAACTGAATATCCTTTTAAAATTAAAACACATAAGATTTCAAATAAAAATAAAAGCTAGCTTATTCTCAAAGGGTCAAGATGTCGTGTCCTAACTTACGGGATGTGACACTTTGTTATTTTGAGACGAGAGGGTCTTTAACGTTTGTTTCATTCAAGCAAATTTTAATTAACATTAATATAAAGAGGGATCGTATTTTAAATTCTTTTAGAGTTTTCAACTTTCGACATTAAGACATTAATTAATCGGTTAGGTTCCGATTTTGGGCGTTACGAGGGTGCTAATCCTTCCTCGTATGTAACCGACTCCCGAACCCTTTTTTTAGATTTTTGTATACCGAAAAATATTATTTTAATAAATTAAACCTTTTATTAAAAAGACCAAATTTCGAGGTGATCCGATCACACCTCATATAAAAAGAATTGTTGGCGACTCCCATTTTCATTTTCGTTTTTCAAAATAAAAGTCGGCTTTCAAAAAAATGGTTTCAACAATGGCCATCTCTCCCCCACATCCTTCTGAAGGTCCTGATAAAATCTCGTGGTGCCACACTTCGACAGGAGCTTTCTCTATCCAAAGTGCATACAAGATGCTGAAGGAGGGTGCTTGGAATTCTAGAGATGAAAAATGGAAATGTGTGTAGAAACTTCCAAGTTCACAAAGAATTTGGTTCTTTATCTGGATCATCCTAAAGCAACGCCTCCTCTCCAATGTGGAAAGAGTAAAACGAGGCTTAGCGGTTGATCTTTCTTGTCCTATTTGTGGTTATGAATAGGAAGATGCTTTGCATATTTTGAGAGCCTGCACAATGGCTAAAGACGTCTGGAACCAGGTCACTACAAGTGATTACCTAACGAATTTCTTCTATAATAATTTACACAATTAGATTCTTTCTAATGTGCAAGATAATACTAAGATCAATGAAGGAGGAGCTAGTTGGCGTACCTTTTTGGAATGTTTACTTGGAGCATATGGAAGAATCACAAATTTTTTATTTTTCAAGGAAAATGTTGGAGCCCAAGTGAGATTGTCAAAATTTCGTATAGTTGGACAATACAGTTCTTTTCGGTCTCCAGTTTTGATATGATTAAGTGTCACGACCTATTCTATAGAGAACGGTTAACTGGAAAGCGGCTCTTTCTCAACACTGACGGTGTAGTGCAATTGGGATCTAGAAATGCAACTTTTGGGGGAGTATTCGTGATGAAAATGGAGGTTGGATCTCTGAGTACAACCGATATCTTGGAAAGTGCTCGATTTTCGATATTAAACTTTGGGGAGTTTTGGAAGGGCTTAAGCTAAGCCAAAGCCGGGGTCATGATAAGATTATAATCCAATCTGACAGCTTGGAGGTTGTTAAAGCAATCCAAGGAAACATCTCCACCACTTCGAATTTGGCTTTTGTTAGATGAATTCAAAATATTTTGTTACAAGAAGAACAATGGATCTTGCATTGTATACCTATAGAACAAAATCAAGTTATAGATTACTTAGCTAAACTAGCTGTGGTTAAAAAAAAGAAGATTTACAGATTTTCGATCTTCCTCCTACGATGGTTTTAGATCTTAAATCTGATAAGTCAAAGGGTATTTTTCTCTTCATAATATTCTCATGTAATTAGTTAGAAATGTTATTTTTATCACCAAAAAAACAATCAATCATAATAGTTAATAGATAATACATAATTAATATAATTACAGGATATTTATTTTAGATTATATAAATATATTATTTATAAATATTTGGGTAAACTATAAAATAACCATTTTTGTTTACTTTAAGTTGCATTTTAGTCACTAAGTCGGTAATTGTCGTTAATGGTGTAATGTTAAGTTGACATAATATGTTAAATAATCATTTCAAATAAAAATTTTAGGTTAAATTATACAATTGGTCCCCATATTTTTTCATTTTGAGCAATTTAATTTTTTTCTTTTATGTTTTTTAACTTTCTTTTTTTCTATTTCTTTTGCTTTTCCCTCTATTTTCCTCCCTTCTCATCTCTTTTAATGTAACTTTCTATGTTTTCCATTTGTTAAAACTTTTTTATATTTATGAAAAAGGAAAAAGTGAAAGTTGAAATCAAAATAAGTGAAAGTTGAAATCAAAATAAAACTTGCTTCGCATATTCTCACCCCATAATTACAAATCCTCATCGTCTATCATCGCTTTAATTAATTAATTTGGATCTTTCAATGACCTAGTGCATAAGCTCACCTCACTCGAAGACCTCGCCAGTCGTGACTTATGGCAATCCACCCTCAACAAAGTTTCCCGAGCTCGTTCCTTTAACCTCCTAACCAACCTCCACAACGATCTTATCTATTTACCTACAACATTCTCACCCTCTTGAAACTACATTATTTCACAGATTCTTCAAACGAGCTCTGCACTCTCAATAACTAAAACGACCACCGTACGAAACTTACCCTCAACTTTACCCAAACTAGTTTGGTTCCATGCTCTCTTTCTATCTTCTGTTCATCCATGCTCGACTTCCTATCAAGCTTGCTTGGGAATATCCAAGAATGTTTAGATCAATTTTATTCGTAAAAAAATAAAAGAAAGGAAAGGAATAACCTACACGATTTTGTAAAGTTTGGAAAATACAGAAAAACTACGTTAAAAGAAATGGAAAATGGTGCATAAGGAGAAGAGAATGAAAAAAAAAAAGGAAAAAAAGAAGAAGGAAAGTTCAAAGAACATAAAAAAAAATTAAATTACTCAAAATGATAAAAATACAGGGAACAATTGTATAATTTAACCTAAATTTTTCATTTGGAATGATGATTTAACATACCACGTTAGCTTGTCATTACACCATTAATGACAACGTTCAGTGACTAAAATGTTACAACACGATAACGCAAATGACTAAAACGTAACGTTTTAAATATAAGTGATTATTTTGATAATTTACCCTAAATTTTTATATATGAAATATAAAATCCTTATTATATAAATAATTAGAAAATTTACTCAAGATTAGAGTGATATATTTTTTCTTTTCATTTTTAGTTAACAGAAATATAATGATTTAAATATAATTTAATTATATATAAAATTAAAGTTGTATGATTTATTGTTATATAAATTCATTTAATAAAATCCACCAAAATTCTTATTAATAAAATGATAAATTCTATAAAACTTATAAATAATATTAATTAAATTAATATTTTCTTGCCTCTTACAACAGTATTCCGGAAGGAAGTTAGAACACAATCAAGCATTGGTGTAAGTTTAGAAAGACCTTTGAAATAATCTTAAAAATTGTATAGCGAAGGCTGATGATGGGCCCGTAATATGAGAGTGACACGGGTTCTGTTGATCTCTCTTGGAATACTTCTCTTGTTGAGATAGTCCCTCGCATAATTAAACCACTTTTATCTTCTTCTTTTTTCAGCCCATCTTAACAAATAGAATCTGCAATTTCATCCATCTAATTTTTCTAATTTATAATTTCAAACAATAATAATATATTTCCAATACAAAATCTTTCTATCTATCTCTGGACAATATTTCAATTCTTGGCAACAAAAGTAGAAAATAACATTACTATTTTAATGTTAAATTATGTTATTAGTCTTTGACCTTTGTTAAAGTTGCTAATTTAATTTATGTACTTTAATTTAGTTATTTTAGTTCATCTACTTGTCAAATTTTAAAATTTTAATCTTCGTGAAATAATAATCATTAAATTTATTAAATTCTATTATTTCTAAAATTTGATGAGCTAAATATATTAATATATGTATAATGTTATTTCAACTTGTTATTTTCACGTATTATTTTCTAAAAATTTTAATGGATTAATGACGGTTATCTGCATCAAGATTAAAATTTTAATTTTTGAAAAATGTAAAGTTGTTGAGACCTACAAAAACAAAACCTACTTGAAATAGATGAATTAATAGAAAGCGACAAGTAAAGTTGTATTCACAAAGATTGGTAATAATTTTATTTATTAAGCTTAAAAAGAAAAGTAAATTTGGAGGAGGGTTATAAGATTGAAAACTAAATTAAAAACTAAACTTAATTTCAAAGCTTTAAAGGAAAAAATAATAATTAAAGGTTTTGGAAAAATAAATGGGAAAAACTTTAAACAAAAGTAAATTATTCATTAAAACTAAGTAATCAATTTCTCTGTACTTATTCGGTAACCAAGAGGCAATTTATTTGAAGTTACTTCTCTAACTAATAAATTACCTCGTAACAACACCTTAGATTTAACTTAAAGACAACATTAAGAACTAAAAAGACCTAATTTGAACCAACAAACTCACCTCAACATGGTTCATTTAAGCTAGACCACACATCCATATCACATAATTGTAAACTACGACATAAACGAGTTATACAATTTGTCACTAATATTAGAATGAATTAAACATTTATAGCTTTAATTATTCTAATTGACAAGTCAATTATTCCAAGCTATCAAATATTAACTAGATATTCAATAAACGTGAGCAATTATAATTAAAACAGAAAATGTATGAATACCAAATAACAAAGAAGAATTAAAGTGCAAATTAAGTCTCACAAATCTATTGAATTAAATTTCGATTAACTTTCAACTAAAAAAGAGGGTTTAGAAAATTAAGAATGGCTATGTCTCATCCCTCCATGTCTTAATTTAATAATATCTATTTATAGGACAAAAATAATATATGAGAAAAAAATACAAAAGTACCCTTAATTAAATATGCAGAATTTTTTTATGTTTCTTAACAATTTTGCGACAAACTTCCAAGTCATTTTTATACACATTCCTAATATTTTTTAGGGGCTGAAGCCTTTAAATAACTTTAGCTAGACCTTTTAACTCTCTTTGAATTTGTAAATTATGAGCCCAAAATAGAGTTTTATAGCTTTAAGTTATATCTAAAATATTGAAGCTACACTTGTGTTGAAAGTTCAATCTATAAAAATTTGTTAAAATAAACTTTAACCTCACTTTTCTCTCATTAGTCATTAAATCAAATATAAAAATAATTATGAGGAAAAATATCACAAATAATTGAGAAATTACGCACTTGTAAAAAATATAAAGACTTAAAATGATCCAATTAAAGAATATAAACCGAATCCATAATAAATGCAGATATTATATGATTGATAATTGAATTTAATTTAACAAATTTAATTGTTACTATTTTAGCCAAGACTAAATTTTCCAAATTCAAAAAGTATAAAAAAATCAAATTAAAGTACATGAAATAAATCTATAATTTTCTCAAAATAGAAGAAATAATAATTGAATTTAATCATATATTAATAAATTGTATATATCTTTACTAACTTAATGCTTAGCGAAATTGCTAGCACGATAAAGATATCAACTCAATTGAAAAATTAAAAATCATTTCATATAAAACAATAACAAATTTTTATATTTTTTATATTAAATCTATGAATTTAAAACAAATGATAAAACTTAAATCTAATACATCAAAATCACTTAAGCCTCAAATTTGAAATTTCAACCATATATGATTCAATTTATATATATATATACATATTTTATAAATATATTTCAAACATAATTTTTTACCTGATGTTCCATAATCTGCTGAATTTGGCAGAAACTCAATTAGAAAAACAACAACAAATAAACCAAAATCATAAAAGAAAAAAAAAAATATATATATATATATATATAATGTAGAGTTAAATAAATAACTCAATTCATAAAGGAAAGAAAAATTTTACCCAAGAAATCTACAAATATATAAATACACCGTGTCCAAATTCCGAACTCGGTTCCTCAGGTTCAAACCATTCATTTGGCTTCTGTCGGCTAAGGATGTCTCACTTTCGGCGGCTTCTTTCTCTTCTTGCTCGAAATCAACCTCAAGCCTCTCTTTTCAAAGGTAATTTTTTTTCTCTCTCTACTTTTTTCTTAATCTTCCTCTGTTTCTATTACTCAGGTTTTCTTTATACGACCTGAAACTCTGACGCGGGACTTCGCAATTTGTGGTTTCTTTGGTTTCGTTTCAGCTTTTTCAATTATTAGAAAATTTGGGTTTTTATTTTTTTTTTGGAATAAACTGATAGGCCCTTATCATAAACTTTGGGTTTTTCTTGCCTTGCATTTTTGAGCATGTTTTGAAACGAAAGGAAGTGAAATAGAAAATATTGATACTATGTTTCTAAAACAGTATGATATGACGGCTCACAGCTATATTATTCGAATTCGGGTGTGAATGTTGGGTAAGTTTTCCCATTTATTTAGATAGGGATCCTCAGCGGGTCATATATTTCAAGAAAGATGAACTGTTGGAGCAGGTTGTAGTATTCCTGTAGCTAGCTGATTATTTTGATGTTAAGTGTATTAGAATCCATTATTGCTATGCTTGTGAAAATTTGTTGTATTCTTAGGATATCTGTAGGAATCATGTCTTGTAATATAATAGCATAGCTGGATAGACAAATTGAATGTTTTAATAGTTTAATACCAGGAAATTGTGAACACGAGCGAGATTCTAATGAATCTATGTTTGGTTTATGAAAAATAGAAATTTATGCAAATGTGAAAGCCTTCGTTGTCAAGGAAATAGTTTGAATATATTTAGTAGTTCTGAATTGTATGAATGCAGATATTGTACTTCGGCTCATCTCTACAGCTTGGGGCTTAAATAGTTCCGCATTATTAGTTTCCTTCATAGTTTTTAGCTTGTTGCCTAGTCTTGTTAATAGAATCCTTATCCAAAAAAGAAGAAGAAGCAGAAATCTGTTATTTAGAAATTTTTGCCGGGACTTCCATTCAAAGATCGAAATGTTGAGGGTTTTGGTGAAAACTAGCTGTTACAGGGGTTAAGGTTTAGTTTGTCAATGTTAGAATTTTCGTGTCCGTTTTGAGACAGTAATAACTATTTTAGTGAAATGGGTTGATGTTTTCTTCGAAAGTATGTTTTCTAGTTGAATTAAAGGGGTTAACTTTCCGTAGTTTTTTCTAACCTAGGCATGTAGCAGATTCTTTTGAGGACATGCCAACTGATAATTGAAACAAGTTTATGATTTAGTAGTGGTTGTCATGTTTGAAATCTTCTGATCACCAAGACTTTAGGCCTTATTTTCTTTTGTCGTTAGATATGGCAAAAAGGTTACACACGTTAGATATGGCAAAAAGGTTACACACATTGACCATAGCCTATAACCTTTGATATTCTTATTCTTATCTTTTTGTACCCATGTTCGACACTCATGCTGACAAATCCATGGAATCTCCAAATACTTAGAAATCTTGGAAGAAATTAACATATCCATTTCGGACATGGGTGTTCAACACTCACACACTAGTCTGAGTAACATTGGCTTATAACCCCTTCCCTTCCCACTTTCGCCCACAATATATGAAAAGGAAAATATTGGAATAGAAATTTGAGCTCATTTATATATATATGTACATGCATGTATCACTTCGATTCTCATGCAAACATCGAATGTCTGTAAAATTTCAGAGTTGGTTAGATTTCACTCGATGGTTGCCGAGTAGCAACTTACATGACTTTTCCATTTTTGTAATAATGAACTCAGCACAAGATCATTGCATTAATAGTTAGACATGCTTTGGTCATGGTATCATTGCAATCTATGTTACTCAAACTTAGGTGTGTCAGATATGGATACAATTGACTGTTTTCTACTTTTTCCTTATATTTAGAGGGTATTTGGAGGGTCCTATCTCCATATTCTTGTCTGAAAATGTGTTGTCCATAGGTACTTTAAGAAAAATATTGAGTCGGAGCAACATAGATTGCAATTCCGTTTGCTTTTCTATTTATGAATGTTAACTCTTTGCTTGCAGAACCTCTTTCACCAGCCATCTCTTCTGCAAGTGTATCCTTCAACAGTAGATATGACTTTTATAGAAGATGGCTCCAAACTCAACCTGATCCTTCCGGCCTGGCTATTGACAACACCGAAAACCAAGAAGCCGACAGTTTAAAGCCTGCTTCTTGCTCAGCTAATGTACCTTCGGAGACAAACGATTCTGCCATGAAGCATACTGCTATATCTAACTTGAAAACATCTGCAAGGCACGATCTTGCCATGATATTCACGTGCAAAGTCTGTGAAACGCGATCAGTTAAGACAGCTTGCCGTGAATCATACGAGAAAGGTGTGGTTGTGGTGAGATGTGGAGGATGTAATAATTTACATCTGATTGCAGACCGGCTCGGTTGGTTCGGTGAACCAGGAAGCATAGAAGAGTATCTAGCTGCTCGTGGGGAGGAAGTGAAGAGAGGCTCAGTTGAAACCCTGAATCTCACTCTTGAAGATTTAGCTGGAAAGGGAGCCCTTTAACTGAAATTTCGTGGCTCTTGTAAACAAACATAGTTCATATATAAATGGTTAGATTTTCCTTTTTGGTGTTTATCAATTTAAATAATTGATTTTAGATGAGATTTTGATTTTTTTTAATGAGGTGTGATTTATTTTCATGAATATGTTTATTTATTATTTATTTATAATAACAATGAATTTGAAAAAGAGTTTAAATTTTGGTTAAAATCGAATTAACCGATTGAAGTGATCTAATTCGGTTAATTGGTCGGTTAACCGATTTAGTTTGGTCGAAGGTCAGTTAAAGATTTTTTTAAAATTTTGGTTAACGGTTAATTCGGTTCGAAATTGGATAATTAATTGAATTTAATAAATAATATTATATATTGTATGTGTTAGGTTATTACTAATTCTGTTAATTTGGGTAAATGAACACTATGGATTTATTTATTTTTGATATGTTTTATGCTTGTTTAAATAAAAAACATACAAATTTGTTAATTCGGTTAACCGATGAAATTAATCGAAATATTTCAGTTAGGTTAATATTTTTTGAAAAAATTAATTCGGTTAACGATTAAAGAATTAAAAGTTTGGTTAATTTGATTAATACTAGTTCGGACTGATTAATCGTTTAAATATCCCTAATTATAATTGATTAATTTATCTTTAATTATGTACCTAATTCTATTAAATGATAAATTTTTCGAGTTTGAGTCGACAGTAATAATTAGCATTATATCAATATCGACCATATTGATTGATACATACTCTTTCAAATTTATCTTGATAAATATATCTTATTTAAAATAACAACGTGTTTGAAATTTATGTCAATATCAACCTTTATTGGTACTATTGACATAGGATTTTGATATTTTAATTCAATTATTAATTTCTTTTATCTTATATTTTTATTCTATTATAATTACACTAAAAATAAAATATAATCATTAAATTAACTTATTTAACCTGATTAATAATTTTAAATTTTTATTTACAAATAAAAATAAAAATAATTATATTTAATGAGATCTATTGCATATATATAAAAATATATTTTATTAAAATAACTAGAAATTAAATTATATACATATGAAAATATTTAAAAATATCAATAAATTCAAATTGTTATATTAAAAAGTTGATATGAATACATTAGCAGAATAAAATGATTCCCTCACGATATGATGTTGACTATGTCAATTAAATGTCAGATTTCATCTCATCCAAAAAGGAAAAAAAAAGAATTTTATTAAGTTCCAAATTGAGTTTTACATTTTAAATAATTATGTGACATGAGTTAAAAAGTGCTAAAAATAACAACAATTATATTTGAATTTAAAAGGGTGTTGCCAACCAAAGGGCAACACCTTTTCTCCAAGCCACTTTTTACCTTTTTTTTTTAATTTTTAAATATATTTTATATTTTTAGTTTTATATTTATATTTTTTAGTTTTATAGTTTTATTTTATTTAATAAAAATATTTAAATTTTTTATTTTCATTAATTTTATAAAATTTTAATATTTAATAATTATAAATTTTAAATATTTAGAATAATGACCAAATTGATAAATTTGACATAAAAAATATTAAGGTAAACTACTTAAATAGTCACTCAAAAATTTTAGCTAATTCAAATTTTTGTCATAAAATATTTTTTGTTAATTTTGTCACTCCCTTTAGATGAATTTTAATTCTAGTCCCTCCAACATTAAACATTGTATTTGGTCACCAAATAGAATACCGATATAGCTTTCTTTTAATTGGTATAATAACAAATTGAACCCTAATATTTTACACATCCTATCAAGTTTATTTTATTTGTAAAAAAATCAGTATTATTTACCTTCAATGTTTGCACATAACCAACTCGACCATTACTCTAAATATTCAAAATTTATAATTATAAAATATTAAAAAAGATAAAATATAAAATTAAAAAATAAAACAACTCAACCATTTTTTAAATATATATTAAAAGTTTTGGTGACCAAAACAAAAATTCGCTAAAAACTTGAGTGATTGTTTAAGTAATTTACACTAATATTTTTATGTCAATTTTACCAAAAATTATCAAGTCATTATTCTAAATATTAAGAAAATTATAATTATAAAATGTTAAAAAAATTAAAATAATGAAATTTAAACAACAGAACCTTTTTTATTAAATAAATAAAAACTATAAAATATAAATATAAAAATAATAAAATATAAAATTTATTTTAAAAAGTATATAATTAAATTAAAAAGAGTAAAACAACTTAAAAGGGTGCCTTGGGACACCCTTTTAAATTCAAATATTATTATTTTATTTATTTTATTAAAATATCATTTTTATAAATAGTATCACTTATGACACCGTTTTTACTGTTCAAAATAATTCATTCTTATAAATAATCTGTTTTTCTTTTATCAATTTTCATAATTATTCTAAAAATGTAAAAACTTTAATTAATATTTTAAAAATAAAATTAAATTAAATACATATATGGCACTTTTCTAATCCTCATACCCCTGCGGCTACCAGCAATATATCACATATTATATATTTTTAATTTGTTACTTTTTCAGATATAATCGAATTTGAACACTCCTGATTCGAACAGCCGGTCTGTGGTTTAACGTGCTGGTCCGGTCCAGAAAAATTGGTAGGCGAAGTGAGCGACGGTGATTGTCTATTCAATCCAAGTTTTCTCTGTTTCAATACAAAGCACCTCATTTACGATTTTTAACTACTTAGACCAGATTGAAGGGGGAAAAGAAAGAATAGTCAAAAATGGCGAAAGCTGTAGCTTGGCATGCTTCATTTACTTCATATTCTTCTTCATCATCATCGTCTCCATTTCCAAGAAATCCCATGGTACCAGTTGGTTTTTCTCTTTCACTTTCACCCAGAATTCATACTTTATCTTCAGCTTTTCCTTCACTTTCCATCAAACCAAAAAGGCCCAACAGCTCTTTTGAAGGTAATTCCATACCTTTTTTTTTTCTTCGTTCCTGGATTGATTGTATCTTTCTTGGGTCTTACTCTTATTTGTCAGGAAAAAGGATTAATGTGTGTTTGAAGTTCTTGTTAGTTTATTCACTATTTTGTTTACTGTAATGAATTTTTGGGTTTTAAACTTTTAATTTATAAGTATTGAAATTGTTAGGTGAAATTTTTTTAATAAATTAGTGACGGTGCAAGAAAAGAAATATGCTAGTTTTAATGGATGACTGAAGAAAATTACTGGAAATTGAAAATTGTGATAGCACTCCCCCACGTTTTTTTTCCTTCCTGTTTCAGGCCCAGTAGTATACTCATTCAGCAATTATGCCATGTTATACGGATTTGGGTATGAGTCTAGAGTTATCCAACATATATTACCTTCTGAAATTCTTTCACATATTTGGATTCTTAGGGGCTCATATCCTCGAGTTCATGTCTAAGTTGGGAGCAGCATAGATAGAAAGTGAAAGTTCGTTCTTGCTGGAATAATTTTGGTATCAGATTCAAGCATGTGCTCTAGATTGGTATCTTCAATTTTGTTCTAAGTTTTTCACTTATTTGGAGGATCCTTTGAGGGTAATAATCCTGTGCTCATGTTAGAAATGTGTCAAGACACGAGTAATTCAAAAAAGTGAAGAGTTGGAGCAATATAGATAGAAAGTGAAAGTTAGTTCTTGCTGGAATAATTTTGGTGATGAAGTTTTTGTAGCTAGAAGGCTTTTCTTTTCTGAAATTTTATAGGAGGTAATAAGATGACATAGTTGAGCTTAGTGTTTTCGAGAATTGTGTTCAATGGAGTAGTGCTTCAGGCTTATGTTACTCCGACTCTTCATTTTCATGAAGTATCAATGCATAACACATATTCTGACATGGTTATGAGCTCAGATCCTCCAAATATGTGGAAAAACTTAGAAAAAATTGAGCATACCAATGTCAGACATATACCTGTATCCAACACACACTCCCCTTGAGTCTGAGAAACATAGTTTTAGGCCATCAGGGCATATTCTTTCTATGAAACCTAGTTTATGGCTGCTGAAGGATTCATCTCTATACTTTTGTGGCAGTGAGATCTGTGGCTGCTCCTGCAGAAGATATTGCCGGGTTTGACGAAATGGTTTCTGGGACAGAACGTAAGTATTACATGCTAGGCGGCAAGGGAGGTGTAGGGAAAACAAGTTGTGCTGCTTCACTAGCAGTTAAATTCGCAAATAATGGACACCACACTCTGGTGGTTTCTACTGATCCAGCTCATTCCTTGAGTGATTCTTTTGCGCAGGTTTAACCCACTCCCTCAATTTTTTTATTCTGATGCTTTTGTTCCTGCAATTATCTTCGTTTGAGCTCGGTCTATGTGTTTATCTTCAATTTAGGATTTGACCGGAGGGATGCTAGTACCGGTTGAAGGACCTGACTTTCCATTGTTTGCTCTGGAGGTATGCAGAATAAACTTCCTAATCAAGTGTCCGTTAATTTTCTTTAGGACATTCTTTTGCATTTGTTGTACATAATCCTTGAGTTATGTATTTTGTAGGAGATAACCATCTGCAAGTTATTGTTTTGATGGGTTTTTATTGCCTTGTATGCTTGGTAGTTTGTATGTTAAATTTATAGCTTTGTCACAGATAAACCCAGACAACGCTAGGGAAGAGTTTCGAGATGCAACTAAGAACAACGGTGGAACCGGGGTCAAAGAATTCATGGATGGCATGGGCCTTGGGATGCTTGTAGAACAGGTGAAGCTTTATTTATAAATTTGTTCTGTGTAGTGCCATGGATGACCTCACTGCTTAAGTTTTGTCCTAATCCTTTCCTTAAGCCGCCTTTCTTGAGTCTTGAGGTCTTGGCTTGTTTATTCCTTTTAGTTTTCCGGTTTTATAAATTTATGATTTCTGCTTCTGATGTTTCTTCTATCTGTGGAAGTTAGGAGAGCTGAAATTGGGAGAGCTACTTGACACTCCACCTCCCGGTTTAGATGAAGCTATTGCTATTTCAAAGGTAACATTATGTTCCCTGCTTATTTCCTTGTTTTATCTCAGCTTTTGTATCTTAGGCTGTATACTGATTGCAGAAGCTTTTGCTAGGTGATGCAATTTCTTGAATCACCGCAATATAACATGTTTACTCGAATAGTTTTTGACACTGCACCAACGGTGAGTGATGAGTTTCTTCCTATTTTGTGGCACTTCACATTCGAAATCAACCCAATGAGCTCTAAATGATGGGGAGTTCTTTTCAGGGACATACATTGCGACTTTTGTCATTGCCGGACTTCTTGGATGCATCAATAGGCAAGATTTTAAAGGTGAGAATGCCAACAGACTCAAGTGCGAGTGTCTGATACAAATGTGTTTAACATGAGTATAAAAAATGACAGACAAGTAACATCTTCCTTGTAAAAGAAATGAGCTTATCGTATTTTTTTGCTTCATTCTTATCATACTTAGAGATGCTTTTCAATTTAAGATAGATGATGTTTCATGTGATTGTGACACACAGATGGCATGTCTAACAAATTTTGCATGTGAAGCTAAATTACTGGTCTTGGACGTGAATGTTGAATCTGAGTGTATATCTGACATGGGTATATATTTATTTCTTTTTAAGTTTTTCCCATGTATTTAGAAGAGTCTTTAGAGGGTCATGTCTTCATACCCACGGCCTTGTATGTATTGGGCTTAGGTACTTTAAGAAAAATGTAGAGCTGTAGGCTCGTAACAACATAGATGTAAAGCCTTCCATTCCTCAAGACCTGTGAGGTTGAGTTGGTTGGCAATATAAGCAAATGGTTGTCCTTGTTTGACATAGTTGTACTTATAGATGCCTCATAAATCGAATCATCATGAATCAAATTGATCATTTATATGAATCCAGAACTAGCTTTATATTTGAGTATATATGTGTTGTGTGTTTTCTTATCTAGTTCTGAACGAACTAATTTCCTTCTACATTTTTTTTCCCTTCACTGTCATTACCATATACAGCTTAGACAGAAGATTGCTTCAGCCACCTCCGCCATAAAATCTGTTTTCGGCCAAGAAGAAACCAAACAGAATGCTGTAAGACTATAGATTAAGATTGGCATCTTGTTTGTTGGTTTGTTTTTTTTTTTTAATTAATTAATTTTATTTTGATACTATTTATCCATATATTATTCATGCAGGCTGACAAGTTGGAGCGATTGAGGGAGAGGATGGTAAAAGTGAGAGACCTTTTCCGTGATGCGGATTCTACAGAGTTTGTAATCGTCACAATCCCAACGGTATTGCCATTTACAATTGTATTTCAGTATTCCATTATTTAGCATTGTTTACATAGGCCTTTCCTTCCATTATACATAAGGATGGCAAAAGCTCAATCTGCCTAATGGATTTTTCATTGATCCTTTCCGAATAGAGAGGGCCTCCTTTTTTCCTTTTTTTTTTTTTTTGAAAAGCAAGGGTGTGGTGGAATGGAGTTGTTTTGGTAAATGCTTGTTATATTTCACACTTTGCCTTTTGAAATTACTCTTACCCCTTTAAAATATTCTGCATTTCTTCTTACATTTTACATTTTTAGTATAAATATTAGATTTATAAACTAAAATAATATATATTACAACATTTTATCTACATACCAAGTACTTTTTTTTTTTTTGGGTTCAATCATCTGCATACCAAGTATGTTAAACAATTTTATATATCAAAAGTTACATTCATGAATAAACTGTAAGTTAATTTTTTACAAGATTAAGTAAAATAATTAATTAAAACTGAGGTAGGGCATAGTGGAGCTGCTTCAGTTGTAACTGATATTCATGGAGATAAAGTTTTCCAACATTCATGCAAGCGTGAGTCTGATGTAGATAATTCAACCCTTGCCACATCCCACTCCACTCCATTGTGGTTATGGTGATTGTTCATTGCAATTAAGTTGCTTACATTTATGTACTTTTGCTTAGGTGATGGCAGTTAGTGAGTCGTCGAGGTTAAGTGCCTCCTTGAAGAAGGAAAATGTTCCTGTGAAGAGACTTATTGTTAATCAGATTCTTCCTCCATCTGTCTCTGACTGCAAGTTTTGTGCAGTGAAAAGGAAGGTATTCATCTTTTACTTTCATAGGAAGGTTATAAGTAGAGTTGGCAAAATAAGCAGAATTCATCGGATTTTAAGCTGACCCTATGTTAAAAGGATGATTATTTTTTTCAAAATCAGGTTTGGGTTTCAGTTGGGTTTCTATTTGACTTGACCTTATAGTGACAGGTTTTCTTTTGAATATCGGTTTCGGGTTGTATTATTATTATTAAAAGTTTTGGGATTGGAGTGGGTGTGGTTTAGTCTTTTAAATAAAACTTTGTCCTGACCTGGTATATTTACTAAAATACCTCTCTTTAAATTTTGTGACTAATTTTATATGTTTTAGTTAGGGTTTTTTTATTTAAATTTTTTTTATGATACTTGTTCATATGGGGTTGATTTAGTCTTGGAATTGGGGCTGGGGTGATAATGTTAAATAAAATCTGGTTCTGGACAAGTTTCGGGTACATATATGTAGAGGTCAGGTTGGGGTAAGCAAAATAACGCGCTGTCTGCCTTGTTGCAAACCTGAAAATTTATAAGCCTTCATTAGTATTGTGACAGGGGTGACCGATGTTCTATAAATTATTGAATGCTAGAACTGGGAATATTAGCATCGGCATCCTTCATTTTGGCTTACTATTCCCTCAAATTACTCATTGTTGGTCAAATATTTCAGGATCAGATGCGTGCTCTTGATGTGATCCAGAGTGATCCAGAGCTATCGAGCTTGAAGTTGATCCAGTCACCCTTAGTTGACATGGAGATTAGAGGTGTTCCAGCACTTAAATTTATGGGTGACATTGTTTGGAAATAAGCCATCATAAAGGTAATCCTCTCTTCTGAACTTCCTTTTATCAATGCAAAAACTGTTGAAGAAATTTTAAAATATATATTAGTTTTATTATTAAAATTTCTTATAGTAGCCTTGTTAAAAATGAACATATCTGAGCTGGACTCGTATCCGTATCCAATACTAGGATCGGAATCAGAGTAACATAGCTGTTGTGCAATCTGATAGTTATGGCAGGTTCATTTAAAAAACGAATGTAGGTCTGGAAATTTGGGGCAGCCATGAAAATGAGATAAGCAGCATTGAAGAAGCTTGGGATTTTGGATAACGGAAGTGTCACAGCTCACACGCTTGAAGTTGGATCATGTAAAAGGAAAACCTTCAACTTTTGTACAACCCCAGATTATATGTGTATGTATACATATATTCAATTTTTGGTAAGTTTCTATATGAAAGCAATGATTTAAGAGGCATAATCTTGTTGATTATTGATTGAGGATACATATGTGGATCTAAAACTCAATTCTTTTATTATTATTATGCAACTCGGATAGGAGAAAATGTTGATGTTGTGATCTGAAAGTACCGAAATGTATAGAAATATTATATACATATGTAAAATCTAGACCATATAAAGTAAAAGATGTTACGCATTTGAATTCATGTGTTTTAAATTGTTTTAACAACAAACTCGATTAGCATATAACCACATAGTGAATAACATAATACATTACCTGGTTCTTTTAAACCCTTTTGGTTTCATAAAATCTTTCAAGTTTTTAAACTGAAAATGATAAAATAGGAGGGCCTGTTTTGACATTTTAAAAGGACTTAAATAGGTAGATTGGATTCTTATCTATAGATATATAAAGAAGGTAAACTAAAAAATAGTTATTTTTATATTTTAGTCACTTATGCTTGAAATGATATGTTTTATTCGCGTTATCGTTTTGTTATAAAGTGGTCACTCTACCGTTAAACTCTGTTAGCTCCCTAACGGTAGTCCTACGTGGCAGTTCAAATGAGTTTTAAACGTCAATTTGAATGTCTTACGTGGTAGTACAAATTAGATTTATTTAATTAAAAATTTATTTTCAACTCAACAACTAGACATCCAAGTTGTTATGTGATCATTCTGTAGCAAAACGATAATATAAGTGACTAAAGCGTAACATTTTAAATATAAATGACTAAAATATAATTTGAGGTAAATAAAAATAATTATTTTTATAGTTTACTCTAGAAAGAATAATTTTGATGATATTGACATCTAAAGACTTTTTTCCCATCAATTTAGTCCGCTCCATGCCCCAGTCGATTTTATCATTACAAAAATCTGACATGGCAATCATTTAAACAAACACCAAACTCTACAACTATTTGGTATTGAGATTTGAGCGGCAACAAGGCAATGACAAATTGTGATTTTAATTTCTCAAAGAGGTTTGTAAACAATATTTTTTTTTTATTTGGGATAAAATTTAAAATTATATATTAATTTTGGTCTAATATGCAATGTTATACATGAACTTTGATCTTATATAATTTTATATATGAAATGACTTGATTCAATTTTCACATGCAACTAACATTGTTATCAATATACCATTACTTTACATTTACATATTGTATGCCTAAATAATTATACTTATCCAATGTAAAAATAAATTGCTGGTATTATTTTTTAGATGTGTACGATTGAATCAAAATCAAAGTTTCATATATATAATTGCATCCAATTAAAGTTCAAAATTTCATGTATATAATTGCACCCAATTAAAGTTCATGTAACAAATTGTACATTAAATTAAAATTAATATATAATTTTAATATTTATCCTTTTTATTTATCGTATGTGAATGATCAATGAATCTAGGTGGTGGTACATTTTTGTGAATATTATTTAAATTTTTATATATATTTTAAATGATTTATTTAGATATTTTTCTTTGATATTTTTATAGATGGAAAAATGGTAAAAATACTTTTCAATCCCTCCGAATTTTGAAATTGAGCAAATTGATCCTCTAAAAAATTGAAGTAATTTAATCTCTACCAATTTTGAAAGCAAGTAACTAAAGATAATTAATCATGATGTTAATGTCTTCTGTTAAATGTACATAAATTTGATTGGTATTATAGCAAATTTAATTTTGGTGTTTACATATTTTGTCATTTTGCCATTTATTCTAAAAATTTCAACAAATTTAGCAAATATCGAGGCTAAATATGTTGAATTAGGGGCAAATTGATAAAATATATAAACTTTGAGGTCTAAATTTGTTATTATTGTAACACCCCCTACCCGTACTCATTGCCGGAATAGGGTACGAGGCATTACCGAAGTTTACGATTTTTTTAAACCGAAACTCATCCAAATCAACCAAACCAATTCAACATATTTTCAAGATAAATTCATGCATATTTATAAGATAACGTCATCACATACCCAAAACCAGGTTTGTTAACCATACCAATGGCTAACTTTACATTCATTTCATAGAATCATTTACTTTATTAGCTTATACATGCCATTGATTTCCAAAATAAAGTTTCTTTATATACCAAAATCCTGAGGTTGATAGTGTGATGTGTCTCCGACCCAATCCGACCTCCGAGCTCTTAACACTACAAAATAGGAGAAAAGGAAACAGGGTAAGCACTTTGTGCTTAGTAAGCTCATGTAATAAGAATTATACTTACCTAATATTTTCAATACAATACAATAAACATTCATATATCCATTCAATGCATTATTACCCTAATATGCACAAACTCAACATTCAAGTTAGTACAATAATTTCCATGTACCAATAATATATACTATGATTGATGAGCTCGTCAATACCATGATTTTCATTTCCTTATATATAAATTTTTTCATATTTATCTTGTTGAATTTCTTGGAATTTTTGATGGATTTTTCAGAGGTACACTTTTAGTGTACAATTCCAGGTCCGTCAAATCATATTCATGTGCGACATTTCCATTTCAGAGAGCACACTCATGAACCTCAACCTTGCAATGGATTACCAGTCGAGCTAAATCCTGCAGAACGACAATTACTCTAATGAGCTTGGATCTGAATTACCAGTCAAAGCTAAATTGAACCTAATTCAATTACCCGTCCGGCTAAATCTATTTTACACATATTCTTCTTGGAGGGCTATATCAGATAGGATCATCCGTCTGTGCTAGATCCTTTTCACCGTCAATTCCTTCTCAGAGATCCATCGAATTTTCCTTCCATTCAACCGGGATTTTTTCCCATTTTTATCAAATATATCAATGTTTCATCAATTTTCATATAATGAACATTCAAATCATATTCACATCAATAACATACATTTCAAGCATTTAAGAATATAATTCAAGTTACACGAGCTTACCTTGATACTTGTTCATGTACAAAAATCTACTAATCCTGAACTTTTTCCTTTCCTCGATCTAGCTTCGTATTTGAATCTTCTGGATCTAAATAAATAAATTTAATTATCAATTTAATACATTTCATGTTCATATGCAACAATTTCTATAATTTCATTATTATTATTTATAGTTTATTCAAAGCTGTCTATTTGAGTCATAGTCACTAAATTATTTATAACTCGAGCTACGGAACTCCAAATTAAGATCCATTAATTTTCCATGAAACTAGACTCATATATATTCTTACCATAAAATTTTAAGAATTTTTGGTTTAGCCAATAAGAACATTTTATTCTTTAAAGTCACCCCTGTTCTGCTGTCTGACAGTTCTGACCCTTCTTCACTAAAAATTAATTATCTCTTCATACAGGATTCAAATGGCGTTCTTGTTTATTTATATTAAAAATAGACTCATTCATAATTCTATACATATAAATTTAAGCCCATAATTATTTTTATTCAATTTTTTATGATTTTTCAAAATCAGAATAGGGGAACCCGAATTCATTCTAACCTTGTCTCACAAAATTCATTATATCTCATGATTTACAAATCCATTTCTTACACCATTTCTTCTATGTGAAACTAGACTCAATAATATTTAATTTCATATTTTGTTCATCTTCTAATTCGATTTCTAAAATTTATGGTGATTTTTCAAAGTTAGTCTACTGCTGCTGTCTAATATTGTTTTAGTGCAAGCTGTTTATTACCATTTTCCCCTAATCTTTTAATAAATAATAATTTCGTCCCTACTCAATTAGCCTCTTAATTGAGCTTATTTTTCTCAATTAACACTTTATTCTATCACCTTAAACTAGTTTACAACCTTTAGGAATCATAATTTCAGCAATAGACTTTAATTCCAAACATTTTCACAATTAGGTCCTAAAAATCAATTTCTATTGAAATTACCTAATAAAATCATCTAATAAACAAATTAAAGCTTTAATTTCATGCTATTTCATCATAAAATTACAGTATTCAACCATGGTGACTTTGAATTTTATCCATGAAATAAAAAACAAATGAATTTAATAGTAGGACCTAGTTGTAAAAGTCTTAGAAACACAAAAATTACAAGAAAAAGGTAAGGATTAACTCACTTGGTGCAAAAATTATGGAATACAAGCTTAAAGAGCCCTCCTATGGCGTTTTTAGCTGCTGGAATTGAAGAGAAATGAAGAGAAATCTAGATATTTCCTATTTAGTCCTAGCTTTATTTAGTTAATTTTGCAATATTCTAATTTTACCCTTAACTTATCAATTTTCCTGCTGATTTCATGCCCTTTCCGTCCAGCCCAAATAATTTTTGGGTCTAATTCCTTTTAAATCCTCTCTCATTAGACACTTAAGCTATTTAATCATCCTATCCACTTTTACACCTTTTACAATTTAGTCCTTTTCATTTAATTAACTACCCAAACATTAAAATTTTTCTAACGAAATTTTAATACCACATTACTAACAATTCATAAATATTTATAAAATTATTTTCGATTTGGTTTTATGAGATCGAGGTCTCGATACGTTATTTTTACCCAATTTCTTCAATAATTTCCTTTTCTAACTAACCACTAAATTGGTAAAATTTTTCTATCAATATTTTCATACGATTTTCCTATCATATCAATTTCCATGCAAAAATATTGAAATAAATTTCTCTTTAAATCGGATTTGTGGCTACGAAACCACTGTTCCGATAACCTTGAATTTAGGCCATTACAATTATACCCATCAAACTTTAAGCAAATTGACAGAAAACATTAACTTGTGATTAATTATCTTAGTTGTTCACTTTCAAAATTGATAAAGATTATATTATTTCGATTTAAAAAAATCAATTTACTCAATTTTGAAATTAAAAAAACTAAAAAAAAAATTCTTTTTACCCAAAAATCTACATTTAGCACTTTTTAAATCCAGCCTAGATGCAAAATCTAAACATTCTTATAGAAAAACAAACAAACCTAAAATTTCAGATTTTCCATTAACAAAAGAAAATAAAAACCTCTCGATTGAAAACAAATGTTAAACTCCATAAATATTGATTGTTGAGTAAATAAGATATAACAAATTGTGTATTCTATTTACATTTAGCTCCTAATATTTATCTTAGTTCGATCTTTGTTAAGAAGAGTAAAGTTAGAAAATTTTTTAGGGTCAAAATTAAATTTTATATTTTTACGATAGTAAAAATATAATTTTACTATTTTAATAATTTTAATCGATTAAATCAAATTTTTATAATTTTAGAGCCAAAATATAATTTTATTATTATTAAGTTAAAATTTTATAAATTATAAAAAAACTAAATAAAAATCTTAAATGAAAGCGAAATTAACTATGATAATTTAACCTACTCATGATTCATTTCAATTTCAATTAGAGTTAGTAATTTGTAGTAATTGATTTCATTACTATAAATCACAAATATAACTTCAATTAACAATTTTTGAATAGAAGCCGACAATGATTTTTTAAAAAAGAATATTCAGCTTAACTGAATTTATTGTTTATTTAAATTGAAAAATGTAAAAACAATTTTTATTTTAAACAGTGATATATAAGTTTTAGGCCTAACCCCAATCAGATATATTTTCAATGTCCACTTGTTATTTGGGAATAATAGTTTCCTAAAACAACCATAAAATATTATAAACTATTTTTAAAAAAAAGGGTAAATTATCAAAATAAACACTTTTGTTTGCCTTAGGTTACATTTTAGTCACTTATGTTTGAAATGTTACGTTTTAGTCATTTACGTTATCTTTTTGTTACGAAATGGTCACTCTGCTATTAAGATATATTACCTCCCAAATGGAGGTTCGACGTGACAGTTAAAATGAGTTTTAAATGCCAACGTAGATGTCAGCAAAGATGAGAAGAGTTAATTTTTTTATGAAAATAGAATACAAAATCTTGCCCTAAAATCCAATTTTCTCCAGTTTAAAAAGAAGCAACGGTTGAAATTTTTTTTCAACCATCAAAGAAGAGAAGTGCAGAACGATAAAGAAGTAGAAGAAGAAGAAATGGATGCACCAAACTCTAAACTTGCTTGCTATTGTGGTTGTTCACAATACACAAGTAAACAAAGATAAATCATATCCTTTTTGTATGCTACGTATACATAAAAACATGAAAAGATGGACCATCTTTTTTCAAAAAAAAAAAAAACCATAATATCTTAACTCAAAATTGAGGTAAAGAACCAAAAAACTCATTATTTACTGTAATCTATGCTTAGACCCTCCATGGAATCGATATTTTATTCTTTCATTTTGAATAAAAAAATCCAACAGATTGATGGAACACTCAATTTGATTTCTACTATTTTGATGCAACAAAGATGACTATGAAAATGAATGGTTTTTTCAGTAAAAATGGAAACAAAAACTAAAAGAAAAAGGAGATCAATGGTTCTTTTTTTTTTTCCAATTCAAGGATTAATTTGATGCATTGGGTTTTGATTATTTTGGGAAACTAAATTAACATTTTCCTGTAATTAATTAAAAAATCAATTAATTTACTTGGCTAGATATCCACGTTGGAATTTAAAATAAATTTTAACTGGCATGTCGGACTACCGTTTGGGAGGTAACAGATCTATCTTAACGGTAGAGTGACAATTTCGTAACAAAATAATAACGTAAGTGACGAAAACGTAAAATTTCATACATAAATAACTAAAATGTAACCTAAAGCAAACAAAAGTAACTATTATGATAATATACCCTTTTAAAAATTGATTGAAAGTTTACAATAATATCCATAACATTCACAACCACTATAAATATTACGGACTGAAACTTCATTACGGCTGCAGTTTATATCAGCCTGCCCTAACCCAATTTCTGCGTGTAAAGACTTGGAACTATTCAAATCAAACAAGCTTTTCTTCATCATATATATATATATATATATATATATATATATATATCCGATGACTGTTTAATTCAATCTGAAAAAAAGGAAAAGAAAAGTTACGTGTGAAGAAAAGCTTAATATCCACCAACTTTCATGCATATCTTTTATCGGTCGACAGGTTATTCATACTTCATTTTTTAAAATATTTTTGTATCGTGTTTTAATTATGTCTACAATTATTGGATCTACGTAACTAAATACAGTATGAATCCAATGAAGATATATGAATTCAAACTTTTAACAAAAGTCCCCTCAAAAGTCAATAATGGCAAACAAGTTAAAAGATTTAGATACCTCAATCCTCATCTATAAATACCAACAATTATATATCCATCCTCCATTCAAATATCATAAACAAACCAAAAGCAGAAAAGATTGTGCATCAAATACTGAAAGGAAGAGAAAAAGATGGCCTCTGATGAATGCCAAGGTATTTAACAATGGAATGTTTCTTATGATTTAAATAACAGCAATAACTTGATGTTACCGGTTGTTATTTTACGGTAACTACTTATATCACAATCAATTGTGATAACATCTTCTAATCCAATGCGATAAAAAAGTACTTACTAACAACTAACACAAAATCTTGTGTATGTAGGGAAAAGTTCGTGGCCGGAGTTGTTAGGAACCAATGGGGAGACGGCGGAGGCAACAATAGAGAGGGAGAATGTTAATGTGAATGCTCAGATAATATCGGATCAAGCAGTTGTTCTCCCAGTTGTTAATTGCACTAGGGTTTGGGTTAGGGTTAATACTGATGGGATTGTAGCGACGTAAAAAAAAAAATTAAAAATTTTGGAGGGGTCGCTAATTGTGGCGATTTAGTTAAAGTTTAAAAAACTGAAGTTTGATTTTGAAGTAAACAGGGAGTCGCCACCGATCCTTTTTATAGATGTGATCGGACACCTAATAGATCTATTTTTTAAAACAAAAAAAGGCAGAGTTTGGGTCTACGTCGAAATCCAGAGAAAAAGTAGGGCTCGGGAGTCGGTTACGCACGAGGAAGGTATTAGCACTCTCGCGACGCCCAAAATTGGTATCTCATAAACATGTGTTGTCTTGATTTTCAAAAATGCAAGTTCAATATAAGATTTAATCGCGATCCAATTGAAAAGACAAGAAATTTTAGTTTTTTGGTTTTTGTGAAGGACATACCGTTTTAACACGAGTCAATTGATGTTCACCCAACATAGCGGTGAAATTCGATGACTTAATGTTAAAATCGGTACGTAGCCTTATTTATTAAAATTAATTAAAACATGGGAAAAAATATTTATAAAACAAGAGTTTAAAATAAATCAACGAAGCAAACAATAACATTATTAATGAAAAATGTTAACATGAGACACTAGAGCATTAGAAAAACAATAACAATGATATTTACAAAAGAAATAAAAATAAAGACAAATCATGAACAAATACAAAATACACTTAGTAATAATAATATAAGATAATATGTACATAAGGTAACATAAAAATATATACAACTAATGATATGAGAGATACATATATAATGTAAAGTTAAAAATAATGTGCATAAGATAGTTAAAAATAATATATATACATGTATTTATAAGATAAAATGTAAAATGTAATATAGCTTGAAAAATATATATGACGATATGAAGATATAATATTAAAAGATACATTATACGTAATGTATATACACAATGAAAACATATATATATTATAGTACTAAAATATTTACATAGTATATACACATTGGGAATAATAATAAAAACTTATTACGATACTACATAAATATATACCTATATATATATACTAGAGATATATACATATATACATAAAACATATACTAAGATTGACAACAATAGTGATAAAGATAAAAATATATACATAAAATAGTAATAATATATATATAACTAATAAAAATAAAAATAAAGAAACATGTATGATATGTATATAAACCTATATGATATATATATTTATATTAGAAATGATAATAAAAAGGACTATCCGTGACGCGATATAGATACGTACATATATATAAATATATATAATGGTATTAGAAATATATATAGTAATGTTAGAAATATACATATAATAGTTCAAAAGATATATAACTAACAATATTAAAACATATACATAATAATACACATAAAATATTAAAAGCATATATATATATATAATACATATGAAAGAATATATACATGTATAATATAATATTAAAATATTTACATAATATATGCATGTTAAAATAACTAATAATAATATTTCCCAAGTACATAAATATATTAAGTACATATACATACATACATGTACGTAATAAAATATATACTACCACATATACAAAATATAACAAAGATAATAAAAATATAAAGATTATAATGAATAATAATAAACAACAGAAAATGAAAAAATAAATAATTTGAAAGTAAAGCATTAATCTAACAAAGAGGACTCAATCGAATTAAAAAAACAAAGTTTGGGGCTAATTTAAAAGAAAATAAGGGAGGGGAGGACTTTTTAGAATACGCGTGAAACTATGGAGGACCAGATAGGAAATTTTCCCAAATCTTTAAAACACACCGCATTAAACGGGACTAAATTGAAAACAAACTATAGAACACGAGATAAATTCTAAAATAAAAACAACAGAGAAGGACCTATTTGAACACGGGCAAAACTAAGGGGAATTAAAAACGCAATATTTCCCACTTTCCAAAACGCTGCGCAATAAGAGGGGTCAAATTGCAAAGTGAAACAAATTATGGGGCCAAATTGAAAATGAGAAAACTTGATTGTAAAACCCCAGAAAAGCGGAAGGGCTGGAAGTGCAATTAGCCCTTCCGTTAGAAAACACGCGGATCCTAGGTCGGGTTGGGTCGGATCGGGTCGGACTATGGTGAAACGACGTCATTTTGGGGTTAAATGGCAGCCCCCAAAACGACGTCGTTTTAGGGGGCTATAAAAGGCCCAAATCCTTTAAAAAAATTTCATTTGTGCTGATAAGAAGAAAAAAAAGGAGGGAGAGAAGGGAGGGAGCGATTTCCGGTAGCAATGCCGGTCACCGGTCGGTCATCGGACCACCTTCCGTCGCCGGCGCCGGCCATTGTGTACGGTGGCCGGAAAAGGTAAAATTTCAAATTTTTTTCTCCTTTTTTATTTCGCTTGTTTATCTTATTATTTTTGTTATATTCTTATATGTATGTGCGATAAAATGGGTTTTAAAACGAAAATAAAATAATAATAAAAAGAAATAACCTTTAGTTTTTCTTAGCTTCTGATTCTTTGATCTTGGTATCCGATTTGCTTGTATGCTATGCTTGTGTTTGAATACTGATTAGACTGTTGTTATGAGATTGAATCTTGTCTTATTTTGTGTTTTTGAAACTGCCAATCGAAAAAAAAGAACCCTTTTACATTTTGTTTCATGGCTTTTATAGCTTGTTTTCACTGTTTGTTTTTTTTTTTTTTCTAAATTTGCTATTTGCGTGCTTCCTTTCATCTTGCAGGGGATGGGCACGGTGGAGCAGGTGGCCGATGCTGGTGTCAGAGGGCAGGTGGGGGTAGGTTTGGCGCAAATGGGAATAGGGGTTAAGGTTGTTGGGTGTTTTTCTGATTTGAGTCTTGGGTTGTTTTGGGCTAGGTCGGTTTAGGTTAGTGGGTGTGGGTTAGTATTGGGCTGAGGGTAGGTTTGGGTAGTGGGTTTAGGTTTTGTAAAATGGGTTAAGGGATTTGTTTAAGGTGTAATGGGTTGGTTGTTTTGTATCTGGGCCAAAATTGGCCTGTAACAGGGATCGTAACCTAAGTTCCGATAGTTGGTTAAAAATAAATCTAATAATTCATGTTGTGTTTTAGTTATTCTTTTTTTATATTGTATTTGTATGGTGCAATATTGTCAAAAACTGTAAAAGGGCTTTTACTTGACTAACAAGTCATTAGTTTGTTATTATAGTTTGTCAAATTAGTTTTAAATAAGTTAAGGGGATTACAAATCTCAATTTAAATAAAATAAAGCCCAAAAGTAATTGTATCTGTTTAATTATATTTATGTAATTTATTTTAACTTTGGTATGCTTCTCAACTCTCTCAATGCTTTTAAATTTTCAAATAATTTTATTTGGTTATATATATTCAATGAAAATATAGAGATTTAGTAAAAGTAAATTTTGTTTTAGGTAAGCCTTCTATATTTTTATTGCATCAAAATTAATTCTTAATCTTTAATTTGTATTTAAATATACTTTTTCATTTTTCGACATTTTAATTTATTTACAAATAAACATTTCTTTTAAAGTGAAAATTTATTCATTATTCTATGAATAAGATTATATAATTCGAGAGAAAAAAAAAACAAACACTCATCATCGCGGTGAATGACAAGTTCCATCAACACGACAAAGGCCTTAGCCCCCAACATTAATAAAACATAACAGCATGTTGACAATTGACTTTGTCATAACTTAAGCACAACATATTTGAAGTGATTGCAAACACGATCACAATAAGGAAACTGGTCTCAAATGATCTAAAGTGACGGACATAATCGACAAGAGAATCGAGCATCCATTAAACTGGAGAAGACAATGACAAAACTATATCTAAAATCACTTGTAAAAGCAAGACTAAAAAATTTGTACAAGACAAGACAAAAACTTCTAGAAGTGAAAACTTATTAAACATTGAGAAAACTTAAATAACACGGGTCCAAATCAAATCTTGAAATGATTTATCATTCTGAAATACTTCCAAAACAAAAACAAAAATAAATTAAGATATCAACAAAAAGCCATAGTTTAAGTATTTAAGGCCAACTCATTTTCTAAGAGGAACAATTGGTGGTTGATGAAAATTCAGTTACAACTTGTGAAGTTAACAAAAATATTCACAAAAAAATGTTTGGAAACTGAAAAGAAAAAATGCACATCGAGAAAAAGAGAAATTTTTAGCGGTGCGAATATTACAAGAAATTAAACTATTGATACTTTTTGAAAGGTAAAAATTCTCTAAGTCAATAATAATTGACAGAAATGCAATCCTTCTTTTACGAGAATTTTGAAGTTAACATCTATATTATTTTATTAAACAAAAATAAGGTTAACATCTATATAATTTTAAGAAATGTAATCTCATTTTTTTAAACATTTTGAAACGTTATAAAATAAAAATAATATTTTTATTAAACAAAAATAAGGTAACTTTTTCCCCACATCTTTGTGAACCATTTCAAAATTTGGAATACCTGTTTAAATTTTTTCATGTGAATTTCAAAATATTTAATTTTGTTAAATGCATGTGTTACTATTGTAGATATATATATATATATTTATCTTTTTGAAAAATTAATAAAATGTTCACAATTATAAATATAATTTTTAAAAATTAAAATTTATCCCAATATACTTTATTTTTAAACGAAAATTATCCCAAATAATTTTAAACAGAAATTGAAAAATGTAGGATTGTAGTTCAATAATTAAAATTACAAGTTGGAGAGCTAAAGTAAAAAGGGCTTTGAATTTTCTTAAAGTAAAAAGTTCCTATTTTTCCATTTGCATTTAAGTTAAAATCAATATTTTACAATCTAAGAAAATAAAAAATATTTAATTATAGATTTAATAATTCTTTGAAATCTTGCAACAAATTTAAATATTTTAAAATCTATTTTTACGAATACTAAAATATAATATTTAAAAACTGAAATTCTGATTTTGAAACAATTCAAATGTAAATATATTTTCCTATCTTTAAAATTTATATTCTTTTAATTATTAAATACAATAAATAAACTTTTTAAAATGTATTGTATTTATTAAAAATTATATATTTAAATAAAATTTGGAAATCTTTTAAACAAATACTGTTTAAAACTAATAATAAACATAATTGATATTTGTTTAAAAACACAATTTAACTTTAAAAATATATATGAAATTTAAATTATTTAAACACGTGTTAATTTTTTTATAAATACTAATAGATAATTTAATAGTGTTTAAAAATAGAAATAAAAATTAAATACTAGTTAAAACTGCTTGCCAACAATTTTTAATATATTGTAAAAAATTCACTATAATGTTTGTTTAACATATTGTTAAAATACTATTTATGTTAAACTAGTATTTAAACAATATAAAATAAACGAATATTAGCAAACTATTACAATATTGAATCCACTTAATTAATTAATTAATTAATTTCAAATCCAATTTCTAATAAAAATATATTAAATCCAGTTAGATATTAATATTTTAAGGTAAACCATAAAATAGTCACTTTTGTTTGCCTCAGATTACATTTTAATCACTTATGTTTGAAATGTTACGTTTTAGTCACTTACGTTATCATTTTGTTACGAAGTAGTCATTCTGCCATTAAGTTCCGTTACCTCCCTAGCGACAATTCTACGTGATAGTCCAAATGTGTTTTAAATGTCAACTTAGATGTCCAACTAGGATGAGAATAGTTTTTTCAATCAAAATGGAAAAGAAAACTAAAAGAAAAAGGAGACGAACAATTTTTCTTTTCCAGTTCAAGGTATAAATAATTTAAAATTTTTAATTAATTAATTTTTTTTAATTGAAAACCTATTCTCATCCCAGTTGGATATCCAAGTTGGCATTTAAACCCCATTTGGATTGCCATGTATGATTGTTGTTAGGGAGGTAACGAAGCTTAACGGCAGAGTGATCACTTTGTAACAAAATGATAACGTAAGTGACTAAAAATAACATTTCAAACATAATGACTAAAATGTAACCTGAAGCAAACAAAAGTGATTATTTTTATGGTTTACCTATTAAAAAACTATATAAATATCTTTATATCAATCTTAACATTTCTATTAATTCTTTTTATCAAGACTATTCTTAGTTCATTCTTTTTATCAAGAAAACCTTATAGATTTTGTGAGTTCCCTAACACCAAATAAAACCCTATCTAGAAAATCCACAATCTTCTTTTTCTCAATTTCATCTGTGCTTAGGCATCAAGACTGAAAATCTCAATTTGACCTCCGTGGGAAAGCTAAGTGCCCCTATTTAGTAATGCGCCCTTTTTTTACGTGTACATATAGTACAGCTGAGGTGAGCCACTAGGGAGAGGTTCAAGAAAAGCAGAGGCCAGCCTAAAACACCAATTTCACCTCCAAACAATGGCTTAACTGTTAAAAGCCTAGTACCCCTTGCCTACGATGTGTTCAATGTAAGGGTTACATTAATTAACAATCTCAAGAAACTCTTGAAGGTGGTGAAAGTTCATTCTTGCGAGTATATTTTTTCCCTTTTCTTTATTATTACAAATCATTTTTTTATTATAAAATAAATTTCGATTGCTAAAAGGAAATTGTAATATAATAGTTTATAACTTGTGTTGTGTTTGTTTTACAAAAAACAATGTAAAGTATAATATATAAAATAAACTAAAAAATAATCTTACCCGTTAATGTAGAATTTCTCCCAGCAAGTTGCTTATACGATCATACATTGTTGGAAGCTAACCAAGAAGCTGTTCTTGGTTTTTACACAATTACCCTTATTTTTCCTTAATTTACAAGTTTTTGAAAAAACTAGTTTGTATCCTCTAGACATGCTACCTTCAGAATGTCGACGTTGGAGGGATCTATTACGAAGCCCTCCTGCACACTCAAGGTTACAAACAAATGATAATGTATTCTTCCTTTTTTTTAAAAAAGTTTTAGTCGTAAAATATTAGTCTCTTATTTATATTTGGTTTGTTTTTACAGGTGTTTACATGTGCAAAATGGCTAGTGCTAACGAATATGATCCAGTAAGCTATCCTTAAATATAAATTATCGAAAATATTTGGTACTTGTTTTTTTTTTTATCAATATTCTTATAGGCAGCTTGTTAGAGTACATCACTTGTGTAAAATGAGTTTGTTAAGCTGTTAGTAAGCTGTTACTCATTCAGTTAGTCGCAATTGTTTTTTAGTAATTGTGTATAAATACATTTGTTAAATAGTAGTAAAGATTCAAGCAATAATCAGTCACATTCATTCTCATTTTACTAGTTGTAATTCTATATACTTATATGGTATCTTTCGCCTAGGTCCTGGAGCCTTATTCTTTCTGCGCATTCATGGCTAACTCCACCGAATCCATATATGCTAATAATTGTAATCCCTCTACCGTTCCACCAAGGTGTGATCTAGCCAACTCTATCAACTCTGACTCTGGTAAGGCTCGGTTAATCCAGTGCTTTCCTAGACATCATATAGTAAAGCTTGATGAGGGAAACTTCATTCAATGGCAACAACACATAAAGCTTATTGTCGAAGGATACGAGCTTATTGGATTTATTGAGAAAACTTTACCTACTCCACCACGTTTTGTGCCATCTCCAGAAGGTCAACTGGTGCTGAATCTAGAGGCTTCGTTGTTTCATCAACAAGACAAATTGCTTGCGTCATGGTTATTGTCCATGATTAGTGGTTCTCTTATTTCTTGTTTCACAAATGCGAAAACTTCTTGCGATGTGTGGAATACTGCGAATCGCTTGTTCGCTGCTATGATTGGAGCCAAATTGTCTCGCATCAATCATGAATTGCATTTGATTAAAAAAAGTAATCTTACTATTAAAGAATATCTTTTTAAAATTCAGAATACCTGTACTGTGAATGAAGCTTCAGGGCATTGGATCTCAGAGGCTAAGAAGGTTGAGATTGTTTTTGCAGGGTTATCGCTAGAGTATGATGTCGTTCTCACCCTTGCGTCTTTCTCATCGAAGCCCCTTCCCATACAAAAATTACTAGATGTACTGTTAGAGTATGAAAGTCAACAACAACGAGTGGTGCAGGAGACGTCGTATCAGGTTAATCTGGTAGAAATGAATCCTCCTTCGGTGGTGATAGACTTATTGCACGGTGGTCACTCTTCGGCTTGTGGCCGTGGGAGAGGTTTCAAAGCTTGCGTTCAATGTTAGATTTGTGGTTGGTTTGGTCACTTGGCATAACGCTTTTACTATCGTTTTAACAGGGAGTATGACGACCCCTCTTAGTCGTTGGTATTTTAGGCTTTGCCTGCATGGGCTGTGGGTGTGACAGATGGACGAGGGCCGCACGATTTGGCTATTTCTGGTGCTTCGATTCAGCGCAATGTTACAGTGCATGGTGGGTTTTTCCCTCACCCAAACATGCCAGGCCAATTTGGTGCTTCTCCGACGGCGGCTCCGACTTGGTTTTCTCATGGCCGATGGTGGGGTTTGAGGCAGCAGAAGCAGCTGTTCCTAATGGTGACAACATTAAGGTTTTTCTCAATAATTTCCCTAATGGTCCTTATGTTGGTGTTGGACCAAATGCGCCCCACTTGGGCCTTAATAGGCCGAACGGTGATGGTCAAAGCATTGGGTCCAATGATAATTTTGTGAGTTTTGAGAGCCTGAATGGTGATTAGGTGTTGGGCCAACTATAAACAACATGGGCATTAATAGGCTGAACAGTGGGCCAGTAGTCCCATAGCTAGCGAAGCCTAGGGCATGTGTCCATCATGGGCCAAATACTGGGGTTAGGGGCTTGGTTTTGAATTTTGTTTTTGAATCTTCATCATGTGTTGGGCTTCCACGGGTCCCTGGTGCGCCTAGGTCGAAATTCTCGAATCACACTGGGTTAAATGTACATACAACTCAGTATGGGTCCAATTTTAATAGCACTGGGTCAAATGTGAAGTATGGGTCCAATTTTGATAACGTCGATTCTTATGTCCCTATGCTTGTAGGAAATTTGTCTTGGTATTCTAAGTCGGGAGTTACACATCATGTCTATAAGGAGACCTCTATTCTGAATGAATCCATATCATATTTAGGTACAACTCATCTTTTAATAGGTGATGGGACGCATGCAAAAATTAAATGTGTCGGGCATTTTACATTGGCTACAAATAATAAGCAGCTTCATTTGTCTAATATTTTATATGTGCCAAATGTACGTAAAAACTTGTTGTCTATTTCACAGTTTGCTAGAGAAAATAATGTCTTCTTTGAATTTCACTTATTTCATTGTCTGGTTAAGGATATTTAGACTTGGGGCATTTTTTTTGCGAGGCCACACTTGTGATAGGCTTTGTCAGTTTTCACCAGTTGCTCTTGTCAGTGGCAGTGTTTTTTCGTCTATTCATAATACTGGACTTTAGTCGAGCTTCGCCAGCTGTGATGTGTTTGAACTTTGGTATCGTCAACTTGGTCATCCCTCTGCCCGTATAGTTCATTCGGTTTTAGATAAATGTCATATTATTTCAAATAAAGGTTCTCTTGATCATATTTGTACTGCTAGTCAAAAAGGAAAATCTCATAAGTTTCCATTTTCGAAGTCTATTACTTAATATACTTACTCTTTTAATTTGGCTGTGTCCAATTTATGGGGACCCACGTCTATTGCATGTGGTAGTAATTAGTACTACATCTCGTTTTTTGATATGTTTAGTCGCTTTACTTGGTTATTTCTCATTCAGCGAAAGCCTTAGGCCATTAATTATTTTACTCAATTTTAGAAGATGGTTAAAATTCAATTTCGAAAAGACATTAAACAATTTCAAAGTGATTAGGGTGGCAAGTTTTGGGCGTTCACGTTAGTACTAGCACAGTATGGTATTGTTCATGGGGTCTCGTGCCCACATACATCGGAGCAGAATGGTGTGGCCGAATGAAAACATATTGCTGAAATGGGTTTTACACTTCTTGCTTAGGCAAATATGCTTATAAAATTTTGGGGTTATGGTTTTACTTGTGCTGTGCATTTAATAAATAGACTACCCACCTCAGTCTTAAAAGATAAGTCTCCGTACATGATCCTCTACGGCAATGACCCAACTTATAATCATTTGTGTGTTTTTGGATTTTGTTTTCCTTATCTTCAGCCTTTTCATCATTTGTGTGTTTTTGGATTTTGTTTTCCTTATCTTCAGCCTTTTCATAATCATAAGCTGAGGTTTCGATCTCAACCATACACGTTTTTAGGACACAGTCCTCAGCATAAAGGGTATCAATGTCTTACATCGTATGGTAAGGTTATTATTTCTCGACACGTTGTATTTGATTAACGTTAGTTTTTGTATCTCGAAAATTCTGTGGTTCCTCACGAGTCCAGTGGGTATATCTCCATGTATGTTCCTATTTTGAAGTCTCTGATTGATAGGCTGGCTGAGTTCCCAAGTCCTGTTCTTCTGTCCCATGACTCGTCGTATCTAGCGACCACAGTAGAAGATTTAGATTGTTATAGTAACACTGATTCTCGTGCTATAATAGAACTAACTAATTAACCGATTGATTTGGGTGTCGTAGGTTGTAGTCAAGGCACTATGTCTACTATGTTGGAGGATTCCAGTCATACCACTCCATCTCTTTTTTCCATACCTCCACCTATGGGTAATACACATCACATGGTTACACGATCCAAAACATGTGTTTTTAAACCCAAAGCTCTATTTGTTGAAGTTGTTGAACATGAGCCACGCACGATTGATGAAACCTTTGCTCATGAAGAATAATGATTAGCAGTACAAGCTGAGTTTGATGCATTGATTAAAATTGTACTTGGGATGTAACGCCCCAATTTTTGGGAATCCTATGAATGTTAGCATAGGTTTAATTATGTTAGTGGGCCTCTAAAAAGCCCAAGCTTAAGATAGAACCCGGTAATTTTAGTTAATTTTTGTTCCATAAGAAAAAGGGAGTGAAATTATGAAATAGGACTTATGTGAAAATGTTTGAAAATGCTATAGGCTAAATTGAAGTGGCCAAATAAATAGGAGTGCAAAATAGGAGGATTTGCATGACAAACCTCCCATTTTACATGAAGTGGCTAGCCATCATGTTGTTGTAGACAATATGAGTACTTGATATCCATAATTTATGATACAAATTGATACAAATTGATAATAGGTTAGGTAAATGTTCCATGATAATGGGTTAGGTAAATGTTTCATGATAATGGATTAGGTAAATATTACATGATAATGGATTAGGTAAATGTTTCATGATAATGGTTTAGGTAAATGTTTCATGATAAGAAATTCATGTCTTTTGTATTAAAGAATTAAATGGATGAAATATGAAGTTTTATTAAAAGAAAAAGGGGTGAAAAGAACAAAGTTTTGTCCATCTTTGTTCATCCTAGCCTAAAGTTAGAGAAGAGAAAGGAGAGGAGAAAGCTCTTAAATGTTCGGTCACTTGGGGAAGAAAATTGAAGGTAAGTTCATGGTAGTTTGCTTCTATCTTGATGTTCATGAGTTCTTCTTGATTCTATCTTAACTCTTGAAGCATATTTTGATTTTTAGTTGTGTTGTGAGCATTTAGTCATGAATTAAAATGAAGGAAATGGTTGTTGTTTGATGTTCTTTTGATGAAAAATGGAAGATAGGTGAAGTTGAGCCAAACAAATGAGCATGCATGTGCCTTAGATGCTAAAGGGAAAAATCGGCTAACATGTTGTGCTTTAAAATGATGAAATGGAGATTATGCTTAAGTAAAAATCATAGATATGTGATGATTGATTGGTGATATACATGTTTAAATAACATGCATGCAAGATAGGTGTATGAAAGAGTGATTTGGTAATAAATCTGCTTGGGACAGCAGCAGTAACGTGACTTTGGAAAATCACCATAAATTGTGGGAGATGAATTAGAAGCTGAATAAATTATGTAATTAAAGCTTATTGAGTCTAGTTTCTAATGAAATAAACAAGAACATATTTTGAATTCTGTACAATGAGAAATTTGATTCGTAATGAAGAGTGGTCAGATTAGTCAAACAGTGAAACATGGGAAACTTTGAGAAAAATCTGGTATTGATTGGATAAACTAAAATTCTGAAAATTTTATGGATAGAAGATATATGAGTCTATTTTCAGGAAAATTAACGGAACTTGATTTGGAGTTTCGTAGCTCCAGTTATAAATGATTTAGTGACTGTTGCTCAGGAAGACAGCTTGCAGTGAAATTATGATTATGTGGTAAACATTGACAAAAATTTGTTAATGGGTTGCTTATTGATTTCTTATAAGCTTACTATGATCTGTAGGTGTGGTTGGCCGAATATTGTAAGGGATTAATACGTAGTTCGTATTTGAATAGTTAGATTAACGTGTTAGTAATCCAATTGTAGGCGGTTCGTGTGTGGATCTCGTCAGCATATCGTCGCAAACAGGTGTGTAACTAACACCCTCTTTCTTAGTCTAGATCGGCAAAAGCCGAAATGCCGAAATGCCGAAAATCGGTATTTTGTAGATTTTGAGAAAACGAATGCTCGTGAGGTAAATCGATTAATGTTTTTGGTAAGCTGCAATGTTTGGACTGCAAAGTGCATGATTTCTGTGCCCTCGATATTTTTGGGCTTAATAGGCCAAAATTGGAATGATGAGCCAACGGGCCCAATTCGGTAAGAACCCTCGGTACGTGATTCTGTTAGTACGTGAAAAATAGGAATATGCATGAAAAACCCTAAAAGCAGTTAACTTACTATAATACCCCTATGTATGGAAAATTACTGTTATACCCCTAGGTGCAAAATTACCGAAATACCCCTAGGGTTAAATTGACCTAAATGCATGTTTGACTGTTGTTATTTCTGCATGCCATGTTGTTATTATCGATGCATGGGACTGGGATATTGATGGAGGAAGTCTGAAAGTGGCTTGTCCACGTCTTGGAGGCTTTGCCTCAATTTATCGATAATCGAGAGCAGCAAGGTCAAGAATCTGTGGAGTGTTAAATTTGGGTGGGTTGAGCTATTCCCCACATGGAGTGTATGGCTGGTACGGGTGGAGTGTAGTGGTTGGTGGGTTGAGTAGTCTCCCCAAATGGGCTTGCATATGTTTATTGATGTTGCATGTATTTTGAAATGGGCCTATGGGCCATACTGTTATCTGAATAAGGGGCTAAGGCCCAGTTTATTGTAATCTAAAAATGGCTCTGGCCCAGTACCACTATTACCTGAATAGGCTTAGGCCCAATAGGCTTGAGCTGACTTGGGCTTTGAATGGGTTTTCCTTACACACTGAGTTTCCCCAAACTCACCTCTTTTATTTTCATCCACGTAGGAAATCCCCAACCATAGTGGGCTTGGAGCTGTGAGGGAATTCGGAGTGGCCACCCGTTCTGAAAGTTTGATTTTCTTCTGGTGAACTGGACATCCTTTTAATTACGTTTGAAGTTTTGGGTTTTTAAATGTAATAGGGCCGCTTATTTATTTTTGATGGTTTTTAATATGTATTACTAAGATAGGTAATACTTATTTTAACTGTTGAAATTGGATAGCTTTAGAGCGCGTTTTCAAAAACAACAGTTGATTTCAAAATAACACGACAACAAGCAAAGCTTCCGCAATGAAAGTATTTTCCAAAATTAATCACTTTTCCCAAAAAAATGACTTAATCGAATCGGTTTCCTAAAAATATCCATGACGTTAAGGTGTGGCAATGGCGGTATGCATGTCTAGGATTGGATCCGAAGGGAGCTTGGTACTTAAGCAGTCCGATGGACTCACCACCTCTTTTCCGGTTTCCTACGGTGCATGACTTCCATTCACTTTAACCCTTAATGAATTAATCTTTTGAACATCAAGTACGATTTTCTGGACTTAGAATGGAAAATTTTTTTTTAACGTTTTTGATGTGGCATGCTGGATCCGGCCATAACTTCTAGGCCGGGTTTGGGGTGCTACATGGGAGTTAGTTCATTTGTCACCGGGAAGAAAGACAATTGGTTGTAAATGGTTATTCAAAGTAAAAAATAATTCTGATGGTACCGTGGCTTGCTGTAAAGGTCGATTAGTGGAAAAGGTTGCTCTCAGGTGCCAAGGTGTGATTTTGAACAGACATTTAGTCCAGTTGTTAAACCCGCTACCATTCAGACTATTTTGTTTGTTGCTGTGTCCAAGAATTGGCAGTTGCATCAGGTTGATGTTAACAATGCGTTTCTAAATGGTGATCTTACTGAAGAAATGTACATGCAACAACCTCTTAGATATGTACAACATGGTGTGAATGTAGAATCTTTTGTGTGTCGATTGATGAAAGCATTGTATGGGCTACGTCGGGCTCCTTGAGCATGGTTCGATAAATTGAAACATTTTCTTCTCTCGTTGGGTTTTGTTCTCTCAAAATTTGATGCTTTACTGTTTGTTCGGGTTACTGATGAGTCGAGTATATATGCATTAGTGTATGTGGACGACGTCGTCATTATGGGAGACGTATCTGAGAGTATTAATGTATTTGTCAAACAGTTACACATTAAGTTTTCTTTTAAAGACATGAGAGCTCTTCATTATTTTTTGGGAATCGAGATCACTCGGTTGGCGACTGGGAGTCTTTATCTCTGTCAATGAAAGTATATTTTTAATTTCCTTGACAGATGTTATTTAGCAAATGCGAAGTTTGTACACACTCCCATGGTTAGTTCTTCTATGTTATCTAAGAATGAATGAGTTCTACTTGACTATCCTACTGAGTATAGGAGTATTCCTGGTGTAACACCCCTGCCGGAGTTGGGTTACGGAGCGTTACCGAAGTTTATAAATTAATTTTCAAACATTTCATTTCATCTAGCATTCATATTAGAAACAAATCAAAATCATACATATTGTCCCTTAAACGAGCCCTCGAGGCCCAAATTGCACATTAGAAACAAATAGTGACTAAATCAAAAACTCAGAAATTTTTTCGAAAATAGGCCATTTTACAAGCCATATTTCTCACCCAATTCTATGTCAATCTATACATGCCATTATAACTAAAATCAAAACATTTGAAAGTACCGATAGAATCGATGGGTAGTGTGATACAACTCCGACAAGCTTCCAACCTAATTGAGCTTCCGATAATCTGAAAAGTAAAGGAAAACAAATACATAAGCAATGAATGCTTAGTAAGCTCGTATAACTTTAATCATAATAATTCTTTTCAAATATGAAATTTAAACATATCAATAATAATTTAATATCGATACCACAATACTCATGAAGTTATATTTAACAACTCATTAAGTGAATAAATCTACAGCATCACTTATACATATAATTCCTAGCATAGTAAGATAGTGAATAAATCTACAGTATCACTTATACATATAATTCCTAGCATAGTAAGATTTTAAACAACTTTAACTCTTCCAAAATTTCTTTATTTTCATTTGCATATCTTTATTTTCCACACTCATTCCATATGCATTACACACCGATCATAAGTATATGATTCAACCATAGCTACAAGCTAATGCATTTAAACATGGACCCTTTTTTTTTGAATTAATCACATGATAACTCATTTCATAAGAAATTGCATAACTTAAACCTTACCACTCTTTCATGAGCATAAACATATTTTCATTTGAGTACTTACTATTTTAATGCATCTTATAATTAAACATATTACCATTCAACCAGTAATTTGGCACTTGCCTATGCATCAAACAAAAACACTTGTTAGTGTACTTGAACATATTTCATATAATTTCAACATCAATAACCTTATTATCTCAACATGTCACACTTGAATTTATTACTCGTCTCAACTTACATAATTTTCGTGTTTCAACATATCAAGATATTGATATATATATATATTCATCTCATGATACATATCATCTTTTACTGTTTCTTCATATTCATATATCATCCAAGACAATTCGCGATTCGAAGAACAACTTATGGATATGAGTACAATCGTTTTCAGAAGTCCGAAGGCTAAATTGAAGCACATAAGTGCTAAATAAAAACCCGTAAGGGTTGAAAAGAAGCTCATAAGAGCTGAACAGAAGCCCATAAGGGTTAAACAGAAACTCATGTGAGTTAAAAAGAAGTTCGTGAGAGCTAAACGGAAAGTAAACACGAAAGTTTGCAACAAATGCTAAACCTCGGTTTACTTTGGTAATTTGCCGTCAATTCATCCTTTGCATTTACCGTCAATTCATCTTTTGCCATAGAACCATTGTACTCAATCCCACATTCCACTCGTTTTGAACATTCAATTCAATTTCATAATTTAACAATATTCCATTTTTCAACAACATGCTATATACATAATAATTTAACAATATTCTATTTTTCAACACTATACTAAATACATAATATCATTCATCATTTCAATATAATTATTAAACTTAAACCATACGAACTTACCTGAATTAAATTGTAATAATTGCAGGAGTTCAGAGACTATTCCGCTATTTTTTCTTTTTCACGAGTATCAACGGAATCTTGATCTAAAATATAAAGTTACTCATTCATTAGCATATATTTCAGTTCCAATTCATTTCACAATTTATACCCTTCAATTTTTTGAATTTACACAATTTCCCCAGCTTCTACAACTTTTACAATTTAGTCCTTTAACTAGTTAAACTATCAAATCAACCAATTTACATTATGGTTTTGGAAGAAACTGCAAGATACATTAGGTACGAAATTACATTTCAGCACCACTTTCCATCCGCAAATAGATGGTCAGTTTGAACGAATCATTCAGATACTTGAGGATATGTTGAGATGTTGCATTCTCGAGTTTGAAGGTACGTGGGAACGATACTTACCTCTAATTGAATTTGTGTACAATAATAGCTATCAATCGAGTATCAAAATGACACCTTACGAGGCTTTGTACGGTTGTAAATGTTATACACCATTGTATTGGACTGAGCTCAGCGAAAATAAGATACACGGGGTCGATTTGATTAGAGAGACTGAACAGAAAGTAAAAGTGATCCGCGAAAGTCTGAAAACAGCGTCAGATCGTCAGAAATCATATGCGGACTTAAAATGAAAAGATATAGAGTTTCAGATCGGGGACAAAGTATTTCTAAAAGTCTCGTCGTGGAAGAAAATACTCAGATTCGGTCGTAAAGGCAAATTGAGTCTAAGATTTATTGGGCCGTATGAGATTATTGAGGGTATCGGGTCGGTTGCGTATAGACTGTTTTTGTCACCTGAGTTAAAAAAGATCCATAATGTATTTCATGTTTCGATGCTTCAACGGTATAGATCCGACCCTTCACATGTGATTAATCCGTCAGAGGTTGAGATTAAGTCAGATATGACATATGAGGAAGAACTGATTCGTATTCCGGCTCGCGAAGTTAAAGAATTGCGAAATAAGAAAATTCCGTTAGTGAAAGTACTATGGCATAAATACGGAGTTGAAGAGGCAACGTGGGAGCCTAGGATGCAATGAAAGAACGTTATCTGAACTTATTCACCGGTAAGATTTTCGGGGACGAAAATCCCTAAGAGGGGAGAGTTGTAACAGCCCGATTTAGACCCTATTCGGAATGATGGTTTCGGAACCACGAATCTGAGTCAAAAAAATATTTAAAAAATTATTTTCTATGTTTATTATGTGTGAATTTATATTTGTGAAATTTTCGTGTTTTAATTTTGTCGTTTGAGTGCTCGATTAAATAAAAGGGCTTAATCACGTAAAATTAAAATTCGATAGTTTAATGTGTAAGGGCCAAATTGTTGTTGTCTTTATAATATGAAACATTTATAATGCAATTAGGCCATAATTATAAGTGATGGAAAGTTGTGGACAACCATATTAAAGATATCATATTAATTTGTAAATGTTATAATTGTAAAATGAATATTAAGTTATGTTATTATAAAACATTAAAAAATTAAAAGCCATAAGTGTTCATATTCTTTGCATGGCCGAATATAAAAGAAAAGAAAAAAAGAAATAAGGGTTCTATAGGTTCGGCCATTGTTGGAGCTTAATCAAGGTATGTAACTAGCTCGATTTTTGATAATTTTTACGTTTTTGATATTGTTGCTATGTTATCTATCAAGCCCACGTCTCAATTTTTGAATTTGATGATGATTTTGTATTTTGCCATTTTTGAAAGCTTGTGATTTTTTTTATTTGATGATGGAAAATAAAAGAAATGTTTTAGATTAACATGTTTTGTATTGGAATTTTTGATGATTTTGAGTAATTAGGACTATATTGAAAAAATAATAAATTGAGGGACTAAAATGTGAAATAAATGAAATGTATGGATTTTTATGAACACATGGAACATTCGACCTAAGCATGGTATATGCAAATTTTGTATGTTTGGTGTTTTGTGCAATTTGGACTAAATTGTAAAAAGTATAAAATGTCAGGGGTAAAATTGTAATTTACCCATTTATGTGTTTTTAGACCAAAATGAGTGAAAATATGTTTGGATGAGTTTAATTTAAATATGTTTAGATCAAGAACCAAAGAAATCGGATTTGGATCGGGAAAAAACTAAAGTTGTCGATTAGCCGTCCTGTTCTGATTTTCATCGCCCGAGGTAAGTTTATAAGCAAATAAATGTTTCTTATTTTAAATAAATATGAGTTTTATATGTTGAAATGAAATATGTGAAAATATATGTGTTAGCCAAATGTAAATAAGCTTGGGAGCTATGTTTACGAATTCGTTTCGACTGAGTTACGACGTCTAAAAGACCTGTGTGAACCTTAGGAATAGCTAGGATACATATGTCATGACATAGGATTCAGATATGTGATGTGCGAGTAAAACCATGGCATCGATATATGTGTGCGATTAAGACCACGTTTAATACGTTGGAACCGATATGTGATTCCGATATATGTGTGCGAGTAAGACCCTGTCTGGGACAGTGGCATTGATATGTGATTACATGTAAGACCATGTCTAGGACATTGGCATTGCATGATATATGTGATTATCTGAGTGTCATATCCAATTCTGAATGGTTCAACGGGCAACAATAAGTTGTGATGGAATGTGTAAAAAGAGTAAAGGTGATCAGGTATGTAATAACCTATTTCTTATTTGAAATAAGGTAAGTTGGTTACTTTATTTGTGTTGCAAATAAGGTATGTGTGTATATATATATATATATATATATGAAATGTGTATTCGGCTAAAGGTTTATACAGTGATATTATAATGGTGATTTATATGCAAACATAAATAAGTAATTACATTCGGTCTTATGAATATGTGAATATGAATCTATGTATATTATATCATACAATGGTACCATGGTTTTGAAATTTAATGATACTTGAATAATAGATATTCGGCCAAGGTAAAATTGTATATGGAAGTATATGTTATATGAATTTTTGAGCTTGAATATAAATGTAATCATGATGGTGTAAACTAGTTTGATTAAATTGAGTTGATATTGATATTTAGTTATTTATTTGCTTATGACTTACTAAGCTTTAATAGCTTACTGTGTGTTATGTTTGCCTCTGTCTTATAGATTCGAGATCTAGTTACGAGCTCGGGGATCGTCAGCGAAGCTTATCACACTATCGACTGTTTTGGTACATTATAAGTTGAATTTTGAACTTATGGCATGTATAGGCTAGATTATAGTTTGAAATGCTGGATTTTTGGTTTATGTATATATATAAGCCATGCGAAAATGGCTTGTTTATTTTGTTAGAATCGGTTTCAAGGTTTGAACAACCTATGAGTATGTTTGGTTGTGGTTTTAATGTTTTGGTCAATATGTGTTTATATATGTGAATCATGGTTGATATGTTCTAATGGTGAGGAGGTTATGCCAAAGTATATGTGTATGGTATATTTGGTTTAAAGTGAAATTATGGTTATATGTTTTTGTTGAGCGAATTACATGATCAAAAAGTGGGATATACGTATTAGGTAAATGATTATGATTTGAATTGTTGAAATTAAGTAAGGAAAATACTTGATTGATGATTCGGCATTTGTACATATAAATATATTTATGCACGTGATGTATTTGTATGATATATATATATATACTATCTAAGGGTATATATATATATATACATAATGGTGTTTGGTTATGTGTTTTAATAATGGAGTAAAAGATAGATGTTATTGAGTTATAAAATGTAATGCATTAGTTAGTAATATGTATGCCATATATATATTTCGATTGTGGCTTAGAATTTTCTTATTTGGAATATATGATTTGTATTATGAATTAGTTTAAATTAATAAATTTAATTCAAGGATTATATGTATATCATGTTTGTTATAGGATTCGGTAAAATGGGTAAAGTTAAGTATAATGTATATTCGGCTATAGTAAACAATTATTTTGTAAGTGTTTTATTGGCATATATATTATGTGATGGATTAGTTTATTATTTTTGTGAATGTATATATATATATATATTTGATAATTGAAATTTTGACCATCTGTTTAGTAAAAGAAATGTTAAGTTAATGCTTATATTTGGATAGTCATGAGTAAAATAAATGTATTCACCAATGGTATGAGCACATGTACTGAATTACGTATGAGTTAATTATATATGATATCTAGCATCAAATGTGGTGTACTATGAGTTATATTTTGTTTTTATTTAATGATTCATATTGGTATGATAAAATGTGTATTATTTATATATAGTATTAAAGTTATATTTGGCAATATAGTAATGTTTGACTCTATTAAGTTGTGTAGGGATTGGTAATGCCTCGTAACCCTAATCCAACGACGGATACGAGTTAAGGGTGTTACATTTTATTGGTATCAGAGCTACAGTTTAGTCAATTCTAGGACTAACATAGCGCACGTGAGTCTATCTATACATGCCATATTGATTACTACGATAGTGTGATGATTCATGACAATTAAAATGTGTTTTCGTATAGTAAATTGATCCCGATCGAGCCGTAGCAGATGACGTGAAAAGTAATGCATCCGCTCCCGCACAAGGCGCAGTGCAATCTGATACTAGACCTATTACAAGTAGCCACGAGGGAGAGGCTAAACAAGCCTTCTTCCAAACGATGAATGACTGGTTTACTCAGTATATCCGGACTAATCTGGCTGCACAACAACCTCTACCCTTGACTAATCCTTCTCTGATACCTGCTATACCTCAAGTAATTGATTCGTTGAGATTGCATAAGCCCCCTGTTGATAAAATTAGAAAACACGGGGCTGAAAAATTTATAGCTACTGATGATGATGATGCTGATCGAGCAAAATTTTGGCTTGATAATACTATCTGCGTGTTTGATGAGCTATCTTGTACCCCTGATGAGTGTTTAAAATGTGCCATATTTTTGCTACGAGACACCGCATATCATTTGTGGAATACACTAGTATCGGTGGTTTCGAAAGAACGGGTGACCTGGCACTTCTTTCAGACTGAGTTCCATAAGAAACAATCATTTTCTTGTATCTTGGAATTCATGATCTCAAATTCCAAAACCAACTTATCAAATGCATCTTGTGACACATAAAAATGACAAGAATTTAGTTCATTGAGTTAGAAGATACATTGGGCTCTTTTAAGAGCCGTGAAGTAAAGGTTGCCAAAGACTTCACCATTAGAATCCTCATCATTGAAAGTATCACTCTCACTCCAAGTGACTACTATGGCCTTCATTGTAACACCCCGAATTTGGGCCTAGAAGTATTGGGCCTTGAATGCGGGTCCGTAAGGAGGTTGTATATAGGTATTTAATTGTGCAATGAAATAACACAATTAAATGTCTGCTTTTGTGGTTAATGGCCTTGAGAAGTGTTAGAGAAATCTTGGGTTCAAACTTGGGCTTTAGCAAAAATTTTTGTATTAAGTGAAAAAAAAAAACTGGATGTAAATAAATGACACAAGGAAGCTTGTAGTCTAGTGGTTGTGGCGTCATTAAGGTTGTATGGGAGCCTGGGTTCAAGCCTTGGCTCTTGCAATTTATTTTGGTTTTTTTTAAGGGAACCTGGACTTTGGCCTTTAGACCTTATAATTAATTGGGGATAAAATATGACACAAAAAGCCTTGTGGCTTAGTGGCAAGTAGCGTGTGGAGCATCGAGGGAGGCATGGGTTGAATCCCATGGCAAGCAAGGAGCATTTATTTTGCTAACGAGGCGGCAATAGTTGGTGTTGAATTTAAACTCGATGTTCGAGGATCCCACATCGGAAGCTAACATAAGAGTGGTTCTTGGTGGCTTTAAATAGAGGAACCATGAGAAGAGTAAAGGTACCTTTTCTTGGCTGATCCCTTTCGCTGTATGGCGTGCTCGTTTGGGTTGGGCGTCGACTAAGAGTGCTCGGAGCGTGGATTAACTCCAGTCTCCTATCAGGTGTGTATTTTCTCGCTACTCTAGCTGTAGGATTGCTACTTCGGGCTGCGATGGGCCGAAATGGGTCATGTGGGCCTAATGGGCCTACGGGCCCAATTGGATAAGTTGTTTGATTGTGTAGTAAATATTGGACTAGACTAGGTGAATCTCATATTTGTGGCTAGATTTGGGCTAAAAGGGCCACACGAGCGTGTGGGCCCATTTGGGCCGAGTATAGGCTTTAGGCCCATTCGTATTATTATCCCTGTTTAGAATACTTTAGTTTACCAAATTACTAAAATACCCTTAATTTGTAGAATTACCATTTTACCCTCGATTTATAGAATTACCGTTTCACTCTCGATTTACAAAATTACCATTTTACCCTCGATTTATAGAATTACCATTTTACCCTCGAATTACAGAATTACCGTTTTACCCTCGATTTACAAAATTACCATTTTACCCTCAATTTACAAAATTACCGTTTTACCCTCAATTGTGAAATTACTGAAATACCCCTGTAGGATAGGATTACCAAAATGCCCCTAGTTTGTAAAATTACCAAAATACCCCTAGTTTGTAAAATTACCGAAATACCACTGGTTTGTGAAATTACCGAAATACCCTCAATTTGTAAAATTACCAAAATACCCCTGATTTACAAAATTACAGAAATACCTTTGACTTTTTAAAAATTATAAAAATATCATTGGTTTACAAAATTACTGAAATACCCTTGGTTTGTAGATTTACCAAAGCACCCTTGTAGGATGAAATGACTAAAATACCCCTAATAGGTAAAAAGATAGTAAAGCCCTGTAGGGTAAAGTGACCGTAATACCCTTGTATGGTAAAATGACGAATATGCCCTTATGTTCAGTATGGTGATGTGCTTAGGATTTACATATATTGATATTGGGTTAGTTAAGTTTGAGTGACAGGTGGTGGTTATTGTAGGTGATTGATTATGGAAACATTTCAACTTCAACCCATAACGGTGTGTACTAACCTCGTAGTAGCTTAGATTAATATCTGGCGAGAAGCGAAATGCTAAAATACTGGGTATTTGGGAACTTGTAATGTTGCGTGTGGGTATAGATGCGATAATACGATAAGATCGGTGTTTGGATCGATGGAACGGGTAAGAACTCAATTTTGTGCACGATGGTAAGTTGGGCCTCAATGGGCAGGAATTGGGCCAAATGGGCTTTTGGGCCCATTTGGGTAAAATTGATAGAAAATGGAATTTGGAAATGTTGCATGTTAACACGGTTAATACTGTTGTAAAATTTGGATTAAGCAGGCTTAGTGGGCTAAATCAGCATTCGTAAGGCCCATTAGGGGTTTTGGGCCCAAAAGCCCGAATTTGATAAAGTGGGTTAAAGATCATTGTTTAAACACTCGGAAATATTGATAATTGTTAATGAACATGGAAAACCCTGATATTTGGTAAAATTACGAAATTACCCTTATAATATGAAAAATAACTGTTTTGCCCTTGTGGGCAAGTGACTGACTTGGACTGTGTGGTTGATGGATTTGATTGTAAATATATGTTGGTGATATGAATGACTTGACTATGATTGTTTGATTCAAATATGGGCATGACATTCTGCATACATGACATGTTGCATGGGTTGGGTTTTATAAATGGAGGAAGTGCTAAAAGGGCTATGCCCCAGTTTACCGAAAAGGGCTTTGCCCCAGTTTATCAAAAAGGGCTTTGCCCCAGTTATTAAAAGAGGCTAGGCCCCAGTTATATGATAAAGCAGCTATGCTACCAGTGGAGAGTTTGGTTGGGTGGGTGGAGTTATTCCCCACATGGTGTGTTGGTTGGTACGAGTGGAGAGTAGCGGATGGTGGGTTGAGTAGTCTCCCCAAATGGGCTTGCATGCATTCATTGATATTACACGTGATATTGAAATGGGCCTATGGCCCATACCGCTTGCAGTAAAGGCTTCGGCCAGTTATATGATTTATGAAAAGGCTTCGGCCCAGTTATATGATTTATGAAAAGGCTTCGGCCCAGTGATATGATTTATGAAAAGGCTTCGGTCCAGTGATATGATTTATGGAAAGGCTTCAGCCCAGTATATGTCAAGACTAAATAGGGCTTTGGCCTAGATTGTATTGATACCATGTTATTTACTGTTCGTTTGTTATTGGGGTTACACACTAAGTTTTCGTAAACTCACCCCGTTTCTAACTGTGCAGGTAATTCCTAAGCTTAGATGGTTTGGAGCTGCGAGGGACTCGGAGATGGCCACACTACTGTTTCTGTTTCTTTTAATTGCAATAAGTAGCCGATTTATTTCTTTATAAGTTTTATCTTATTAATATTATTATTTGGTTTTGGGTTGTAATAATGCCATTTTAATTATTTTTCTGGGATTATTTTATCTTATACCCTATATTTTTCTGATAACAATATGAGTTAGACCTAAGGCGCGTTTCCAAAATGATAATTGTTTTCAAAATAACGCAACGATACAATTAATCGGTTTATCAAAAATATCTACTTAAATGAATTCCAACTCGTTTTTCTCAAAACCTAACCTAGCACCAAAGTGTGGCAATGGTTGTGGGCATGTCTAGGATTGGATCCAATCAAAAGCTTGGTACTTAACCAGCCTTCTAGGCTCACCTCCTCTGTTTCGGATACCTACCTAGTGCACAGCTTCCATTCACTTTATTAACTTAGCAAAGACTATCTTTTAGAACACTAAGAAGGACGTTGAAAGAGGCATGGGTTTTCTTAAAAACTTTAATGTGACAGTCGGATCCGGCCATAATGTCTGGGCCAGATTTGGGGTGTTACATTTAGTGGTATCAGAGCCAGGTTACAAAACTCGACTGGGGTATGGGTAGCAGAAAATTATTGTTGTTTTTTTTTCTTTTTCCGAAATTAAGGTTTGAAAAGGGTTTTTCTAAAAATTTTGTTTTGAAATTTATCAACAAAACTTGACTTTTTTCTGGAAAGATGTTATTGGAAGTGTGGCACACCGAGTCTCCGGCACCAAATCTGTAAGTTCTCTAACTCTTTTACTGTTATAGATTGAAATGCTATATTGAGAAACCACTATAGATAGTAGCACTATACTGGAACTTTCTAGTTAGAGTAAACTGTAACGCTTGAATTTAGATTTAGTATTTATTTGGTGTGTGTTTTGGAAATGTAGAAATTAGTTGCATGTGAAATCTATCCGCTCCGATGGACAAATGTTTTGGGTGTATGTTAGTATTATTAGTATCGAGTCTTGCAATGAAGTGTGGTGGTGTAGTCTGAGAGTGGAAAATTTCGAGGACGAAATTTCTTTAAGGGGGTAGAATTGTAACACCCCGAATTTGGGCCTAGAAGTATTGGGCCTTGAATGCGGGTCCGTAAGGAGGTTGTATATAGGTATTTAATTGTGCAATGAAATAACACAATTAAATATCTGCTTTGGTGGTTAATGGCCCTGAGAAGTGTTAGAGAAATCTTGGGTTCAAACTTGGGCTTTAGCAAAACTTTTGGTATTAAGTGAAAAAAAAAACCTGGATGCTTGGATAAGGGTTTTTAAATTATTGTGTTAAATAAATGACACAAGAAAGCTTGTAGTCTAGTGGTTGTGGCGTCATTAAGGTTGTATGGGAGCCTGGGTTCAAGCCTTGACTCTTGTAATTTATTTTGGTTTTTTTTAAGGGAACCTGGACTTTGGCCTTTAGACCTTATAATTAATTGGGGATAAAATATGACACAAAAAGCCTTGTGGCTTAGTGGCAAGTAGCGTGTGGAGCATCTGAGGGGAGGCATGGGTTCGAATCCCATGGCAAGTTTTGCTAACAGGGGGCGGCAATAGTTGGTGTTGAATTTAAACTCTGATGTTCGAGGGATCCCACATCGGGAAGCTAACATAAGAGTGGTTGCGAAGCTGGCTTTAAATAGAGGGAACCATGAGAAGAGTAAAGGTACCTTTTCTTGGTGATCCCTTCATTTGTATAAGCGTGCTCGTTTGGGTTGGGCGTCGGCTAAGAGTGCTCGGAGCGTGGATTAACTCCAGTCTCCTATCAGGTGTGTATTTTCTCGCTACTTTAGCTGTAGGATGGCTACTTCGGGCCGCGATGGGCCGAAATGGGTCATGTGGGCCTAATTGGCCTACGGGCTCAATTGGATAAGTTGTTTGATTGTGTAGTAAATATTGGACTAGGCTAGGTGAATCTTATATTTGTGGCTAGATTTGGGCAAAAAAGGCCACACGAGCATGTAGGCCCATTTGGGCCGAGAATAGGCTTTAGGCCCATTCGTATTATTATCCTTGTTTAGAATACTTTAGTTTACCAAATTACTGAAATGCCCTTGATTTGTAGAATTACCATTTTACCCTCGATTTATAATGTAATGCCTCTACTGGAATAGAGTTACAGAGCATTACCGGAGTTACCGATTCATTTATCAGATATTTCATTAATCCGATATATTTTCTTTTCCACGTTCAAGTCTCGTATTCAAGTCATCCGGATCTTTATAAAGAAATTTGATCGTCGTTTTCATTTATTTCATGTTATAATACATTCAACTAATGCTCTAAACAAAATTATCATTTTACCCCTAAACTTTTAATTAATGACGATTTCATCCTTAGGTTAAAATAAAATAAAATTATTGCAATTTAATTCTTATTTTCAGCCGTTATTCTCACACAAATTGATAACAACCTATGAATTCTATAAAATGTCAGAATTTTCCATAATTTCAACACTTTTCAATTTAATCCTTAAAACATGTTTTTCCACGATCTTGAGCTAAATTAATAATTTCATTCAATTTTGTAATTTAAATAATAAAATAATCCATTTCATGCAAATTAGTCATTTCTAACATTTTTTTTACAAAATTACCCATAAAATTTTACTTTTATTCAATTTAGTCCATGAGCCTAAAACATACAAATTAGCCATGCTAGCTGAATATTCATACATATTTTCCTCCTCCTCCTCTCCATTCCACATCCTTAATTTATATAACATGCAACAAGTAACATTATCAATAATTTCACTATTTACTTATGTATATTCAAAACTATCCATTTGCGTCATAGTCACTAAATTATTTATATCTTAAGCTACAGAACTTGAAATTAAGATCCAATAATTTTTCCTAAAACTAGACTTACTTATCTTATTACCATAAAATTTTCAGAATTTTTGGTTTAGCCAATAAGTACAGTTTATTCTTTAAATTTACCCCTGTTCTGCTGTCCAACAGTTCCGACCCTTCTTCACTAAGAATTAATTATCACATCGTATGAGATTCGGATGATGTTCTCGCTTATTTCTATTGAAAATAGACTCTTTAAGAATTTTAAACATATAAATTTAATCCCTTAATTATTTTTATCTAAATTTTGATGATTTTCCAAAGTCAGAACAGAGGAACCCGAAATCATTCTGATATTGTCTCACAAAACTTATTATATCTCATAATTTACAATTCCATTGCTTACACTGTTTCTTCTATAAGAAACTAGACTCAATAAGCTTTAATTTCATATTTTATTCATCCTCTAATTAGATTTATAAAATTTTTGGAGATTTTTCAAAGTTAGACTATTACTACTGTCCAAAACTGTTTTAGTGCAAAATGTTGATTTTCATTTTGCCCCAAATTTCACAGTTCATACAATTCAGTCCTTACTTAATTAACCCCTCAATTAAACTAATTTTCTCAATTAATACTTTTCCTAGATACTATAAGTTTTTTCATAACTATTGAAATTCAGAATTTCCACATAAAACTCTAACTTCAAACTCTTTTACAATTTAGGTCCCAAACATTCACTTTCTATTCAATTCTTTCAATAAAATCAGCATATAAACAATTTAAAGCTCTAATTCTATATCAAATCATCATATACTTCCAGAACATATTCATAGAAACTTTCAATTTCTTTCATAGAATCAAGAACTAATGAATTCAACAAATGGACCTAGTTGTAAAAGTCACAAAAACACAAAAATTTCAAGAAATAATCAAGAATTGAACTTACTTGCAGTAAAAATATGAAAAACCAGCTTAAGGGAACTCTTCCATGGTGTTTTTTCTGATGAGAATGCAGAAAAATAAAGAGAAATCTAGATAATTCCACTTTAGTCCTAGCTTTATTAAGTAAATTTTGCAAATTTCCAATTTTGCCCTTATTTTCTTGGTGATTTCATGCTCTTTCCGTCCAGCCCAAATAGGCCTTGGGTCTATTTTCCTTTTAAACCCTCTTTCTTTTATCATTTAAGCTATTTAATCATTTCCTACAATTTTGCATTTGATACAATTTAGTCCTTTTTGTTCAATTAGCTATCAAGACTTTAAAATTTCTTGTGAAACTTTAATACTAACTTATTAACACTCCATAAATATTTTTATAAATATTTATGGCTCGATTAAAATTCCTGAGGTCTCGATACCTCGTTTTCAATTCTAATTATTTTAATATATATATTTTTTGTACATTTCACTATTTCAAAATTTTTCCTAACTTCACATTTAACTTATACTCACTAAATTAATAATATTTCCTACTCATTTGTCGGATTTATTGATCTCGAATCACTGTTCCGACACCACTGAAAATTAGGCTGTTACATATAGAATTACCGTTTCACCCTCGATTTACAAAATTATCGTTTTACCCTTGATTTATAGAATTACCATTTTACCCTCGAATTACAGAATTACCGTTTTACCCTCGATTTACAAAATTACCATTTTACCCTCAGTTTACAAAATTATCGTTTTACCCTCGATTGTGAAATTATTGAAATACCCCTGTAGGATAGAATTACCAAAATACCCCTAGTTTGTAAAATTACCAAAATACCCCTAGTTTGTAAAATTACCGAAATACCACTGGTTTGTGAAATTACCGAAATACCCTCAATTTGTAAAATTACTAAAATACCCCTGATTTACAAAATTACAGAAATACCCTTGACTTTCTAAAAATTATAAAAATACCATTGGTTTACAAAATTACTGAAATACCCTTGGTTTGTAGATTTACCAAAACACCCTTGTAGGATGAAATGACTAAAATACCCTAATAGGTAAAAAGACCAGTAAAGCCCTGTAGGGTAAAGTGACCGTAATACCCTTGTATGGTAAAATGACGAATATGCCCTTATGTTCCGTATGACTGATGTGCTTAGGATTTACATATATTGATATTGGGTTAGTTAAGTTTGAGTGACAGGTGGTGGTTATCGTAGGTGATTGATTATGGAAACTTTTCAACTTCAACCCATAACAGGTGTGTACTAACCATCGTAGTAGCTTAGATTAATATCTGCTGAGAAGCCGAAATGCTAAAATATCGGCATTTCGGGAACTCGTAATGTTGCGTGTGGGTATAGATGCGATAATACGATAAGATCGGTGTTTGGATCGATGGAACGGGTAAGAACTCAATTTTGTGCATGATGGTGAGTTGGGCCTCAATGGGCAGGAATTGGGCCAAATGGGCTTTTGGGCCTATTCGGGTAAAATTGATAGAAAATGGAATTTGGAAAAGTTGCATGTTAACACGGTTAGTACTGTTGTAAAATTTGGATTAAGCAGGCTTAGTGGGCTAAATCAGCATTCGTATGGCCCATTAGGGGTTTTGGGCCCAAAAGCCCGAATTTGATAAAGTGGGTTAAAGATCATTGTTTAAACACTCGAAAATATTGATAATTGTTAATGAACATGGAAAACCATGATATTTGGTAAAATTACGAAATTACCCTTATAATATGAAAAATGATTGTTTTGCCCTTGTGGGCAAGTGACTGACTTGGACTGTGTGGTTGATGGATTTGATTGTAAATATATGTTGGTGATATGAATGACTTGACTGTGATTGTTTGATTCAAATATGGGCATGACATTCTGCATACATGACATGTTGCATGGGTTGGGTTTTATAAATGGAGGAGGTGCTAAAAGGGTTATGCCCCAGTTTACCGAAAAGGGCTTTGCCCTAGTTTATCAAAAAGGGCTTTGCCCCAGTTAGTAAAAGAGGCTAGGCCTCCAGTTATATGATCATGACTATCTTTGCCGATTGGAGAGTTTGGTTGGGTGGGTTGAGTTATTCCCCACATGGTGTGTTGGTTGGTACGGGTGGAGAGTAGCGGATGGTGGGCTGAGTAGTCTCCCCAAATGGGCTTGCATTCATTCATTGATATTACATGTGATATTGAAATGGGCCTATGGGCCATACCGCTTACAGTAAAGGCTTCAGCCAGTGATATGATTTATGGAAAGGCTTCGGCCCAGTATATGTCAAGACTAAATAGGGTTTTGGCCCAGATTGTACTGCTACCGTGTTATTTACTGTTCGTTTGTTATTGGGGTTACACACTAAGTTTTCGTAAACTCACCCCGTTTCTAATTGTGCAGGTAATCCCTAAGCTTAGATGGTTTGGAGCTGCGAGGGACTCGGAAATGGCCACACTACTGTTTCTATTTCTTTTAATTGCAATAAGTAGCCGATTTATTTCTTTATAAGTTTTATCTTATTAATATTATTATTTGGTTTTGGGTTGTAATAAGGCCATTTTAATTATTTTCTAGGATTATTTTATCTTATACCCTATATTTTTCTGATAATAATATGAGTTAGACCTAGGGCGCGCTTCCAAAATGATAATTGTTTTCAAAATAACGCAACGATACAATTAATCGGTTTATCAAAAATATCTACTTAAATGAATTCCAACTCATTTTTCTCAAAACCTAACCCAGCACCAAAGTGTGGCAATGGTTGTGGGCATGTCTAGGATTGGATCCAATCAAGAGCTTGGTACTTAAGCAGCCTTCTAGGATCACCTCCTCTGTTTCGGATACCTACCTGGTGCACAGCTTCCATTCACTTTATTAACTTAGCAAAGACTATCTTTTAAAACACTAAGAAGGACGTTGAAAGAGGCATGGGTTTTCTTAAAAACTTCAATGTGACACGTCGGATCCGGCCATAACTTCTGGGCCGGGTTTGGGGTGTTACATTCATCTTGGTTTTTTTCTTTATCATTGGACAATTATGTTTGGTATGACCCAACTTTTTACAAATGTAGTACACAACTTTGTTACTCTTTCCCTTTTGAAGCCTTTTGTCATGTTTCGTCTTAGTGAACTTATTGAATTTCTTGACTATCATCATCATCATAGATGGAGGATTTCAAAGCAACACTTACATTTTTTTATTTTTGTTTTCCATTCTTTAACTTCTTCTCATAGTTAAAAGTAGATAAATCAAACTTTGATTCCTTGATTAGGCTAGTTCGTGGTGGCGAACTTATCCTAAACTTCCATTGCACTTTGACATTGGGATTCTCAATTGTACTTATTTGGATCCAATACATAAAAGAGTGTGTATGACCTTTGCATTAAGTAAAACCTTCTTCTTGCCATTTGCATCCTAATCATCTTTATCCTTGGGCACTTCCAAATCACCATTAAGGATTATTTTTCAAGCAAAATAATCATTTGCTTAAATGAAGAGCTTCATAATTGTCTTTTAATAATAGTAGATCTGACCATTGAAAAATGGAGGTCTCACAATAGATTGACGTTCTCCCTAGCTTGTTTAGCCCATCAAAAACTATTTTGAAAACAATATTTGGGTGGTTAAAAATCTTTTCTCCTCATGATAAAACTTTTGAAGGAACCAATTGTTAAGATAAAAGATACCAAAAGGAGAGGGTGAATTGACATATAAAAAAAATCTCAAAAAAAGATGGGAGAAATTTAAAATAACTTCACACAATGGTCTATAGTGATTTAATCTTAATTGCTAACCTCCACTATCATACTCCCACTTGCAGAGGATTTTTCCAATTCACTATTTTGAATGATTACCTTTCAAGGACAATGTATAACCTTTATAATCCCTATTTTTTTCTTACTCATGATAAGATAGATACCTCTTCTACGTAGTTTTAAAGGATAAACTAAAACTTATTTAATTTTTATGAGTTTAGCTCTCTAAAAGATGGAATAAAAGTAATACAAAGATCTAATAATAAAAGCTCTCACAAATATATGTACAAGAGAATGAAGAACTAACGTTTATTCACTTGATTTGTTACTTAGATGTTCATCTCTTATCCCTTGTAGTGTTCTTGAGTTTTTTATATATCAAGAAATTGATTTGTAGCTATTTTTAGTTGTTAGGGACACAATATAGCCATTGTAATGTGAAAATTCTTATTGTAAATATGTCTTGCAACTTGTATTATCAATACCACTAAAGGGAGTATCGATACTTTTGAGAAATATAGAGGTTAGTAACCATTAGAAACACTATGGTTTCAATACCATGAAACAATATATCAATATTTTTGGGTCAAGTATCGGTACCTTAACAATAGGTATCAATACTTTAACCCTTTAGAATTACTTATGGCTACTAGCTTCCCAAGGTATTGGTACTTTAGTGATGAGTATCGATTCTCAATCATTGAATTGCTTTAAAATAATCTTAAAACACTTTAAATTAACTTTAGATAATCTCAAAAACATGTAGAACATGTGAGTATTTTTAAAGTCTTGAAAATGTTTAATAAGATTTTCAATGAGATTTTCATTAAATGATTTAGGAATAAATATGTAAAATTTATCTTAAATATTATTTCATTACAAGCTTGATAAATTAAAACTAGCATTTTTATATTCATTATAATATCAATTATATGTTTTAATTTCATAATTATACTTTCAGTGAAACATTACAAAATTTAAAAATATTTTAAAAATTAAATAAATGTAATTTAATTATACATATTATTAAATGTGTATCACATAAGTAAAAAAAATACTAATATATATATGATAAATCCAAATTTTACATATTTATATAAATTTCTATATAATTAATATTTATTTAGCATCTGTAATATTTAAAATTGAGCAAATAAAAATAATTAAGGATAATATTAACTATTTCCATTGATAAATACATATATTCATGTTGTGAGTTACATAATATTTTAATTATTTTTTATATCATATTCAGATTAATCAGTATCGTGTAATTTTATTGCTTCTAATATTGTTAGAACCAATAAAATAACTCTTAATACTTTAGTAAGTCAATTACATATCTCAATTTAAATAAAATAAATTTCAAAATTATACACCTATTTAAATATATTTATGTAATTTGCATTTTGTTTTTAAGTTGGGCATGCTTCTCAACTTTCTCCTCTACACTTTAAACTTGTAAATCTCTAGACCATCATTGGTGTATAAATTTCTAACTGATAAGCTATCACTTTAAATATAATGAAATGTTGGTTTAGATAGTGGTCGTGATAGAAAAAAATTCTATAAAAAACATTCCTATTTTTTCTATATCTTGGTTGACTCTTAAGTTTTTTTTTTTAATTTATTTCAAATAAAAACATTATATATTTAAAATTGTAATGATTATATTTTAATAATACTTAAAATATAAATTATATATTTAAATTAAATTTTACAAATAATTAATATAAAATAATAAATATAAATTCTTGATACTCAATAATTAGAATCATGATCTAATTCAAAGTACATACTACTATATAATTCCTCAACAAATTTGATTAAATATCAACCATATAATACACTTAATTCAACGAATTAAAAGTTGTGGAGGGAAAAATTTGTTGACGAATAAAAAAGACTTTTAGAGCCTCAATCTAGTTGCTGCAATGTCCAGAGGAAGAGGTGAGGAAGATGACGACATTGAAGACGAAGAGTACGAAGATGAGGACCAATTTTTGGACGATGAGGATTACGACAAGGACGAAGACGTAGGGAGAGGCCGTGGCACTTCAAGTAAGAAGCGGCGGAGATCTGTTTTCATCGATGACGTGGCAGAGGAGGACGATGAGGACGACGAAGAGGATGACGATGAGCTTTATGGCGGTTGTGGGAAAAAGAATAGCAAGGCTCCTCGTGTTGCCTCTCAGTTTTTTGATCTTGAAGCTCAAGTCGATAGCGATGAGGAAGAGGAAGAAGATGAGGGAGAGGACGATTTCATAGTTGAGACTGGAGCTGATCTACCAGAAGAAGACGCTGGTAGAAGGATGCACCGTCACTCATTACTAGTCCGGGAGGACGAACAAGAAGATATTGAAGCTCTTGAGAGAAGCATTCATGCTAGGTATGCAAGATCAAGTCACACAGAATATGATGAGGAGACAACTGACGTGGAGCAGCAAGCACTTTTGCCTTCAGTAAGAGATCCAAAGCTGTGGATGGTGAAATGTGCGAGTTGTCGTGAACGAGAAACTGCAGCTTGCCTCATGCAGAAATACATTGATAAAGGATCTGAACTACAAATCAGGTCTGTGATTGCCCTTGATCACCTTAAAAATTATATTTATGTCGAAGCAGACAAGGAAGCCCATGTGAGAGAGGCTGTCAAAGGTCTGTGTACCCTATTTGCAGCAAAGATTATGCTTGTTCCAATAAGAGAAATGACTGATGTTTTATCAGCGGAAAGCAAAGCGGTTCATCTTTCTAGAGATACCTGGGTCAGAATGAAGGTTGGGACATACAAGGGGGATCTTGCTCAAGTGGTTGATGTGGATAATGTGCGGCAGAGAGTCACTGTGAAATTGATTCCTAGGATTGACTTACAGGCACTTGCTAATAAATTGGAAGGAAGAGAAGTTGCAAAGAAGAAAGCTTTCGTCCCTCCTCCTCGTTTTATGAATGTTGATGAAGCTAGGGCTCTTCATATTCGTGTAGAGCGCAAACGAAATTCGATCACTGGTGATTACTTTGAGAATATTGGAGGCATGTTGTTTAAAGATGGGTTCTTATACAAAACGGTGTCGATGAAGTCAATTAGTGCTCAGGACATAAAAACAACGTTTGATGAACTCGAAAAGTTTCGGTCACCTAGCAATAATGGAGAAGGTGAAATCGTTGGTTTATCAACTTTGTTTGCAAACAGAAAGAAAACCCATTTCATGAAGGGTGATGCAGTGATTGTTGTCAAGGGGATCTGAAAAATTTAAAGGGATGGGTTGAAAAGGTTGAGGAAGAGAATGTCCATATTAGACCAGAAATGAAAGGCCTTCCTAAAACTCTTGCTGTTAACGACAAAGAGTTGTGTAAGTCCTTTGAGCCCGGGAATCACGTGAAGGTTGTTTCTGGGACGAAGGAAGGTGCAACCGGTATGGTTGTCAAGGTTGAGTAGCATGTTCTCATCATTTTATCTGAGACAACCAAAGAACATATCCGTGTTTTTGCTGATGATGTTGTTGAGAGCTCTGAAGTAGCTACTGGTGTTACAAAAATTGGAGACTATGAGCTTCATGACCTTGTGCTATTAGATAACAATAGCTTTGGAGTAATTATACGTGTAGAAAGTGAAGCATTTCAGGTTCTTCAGGGTGTTCCAGAGCGGCCAGAGGCTTCTCTTGTCAAATTGAGGGAAATCAAATGCAAGCTTCACAAAAAATTTAATTTGCAAGACAGATATAGGAATCCTGTTTCTGTGAAAGACGTAGTTAGGATCCTTGAGGGTCCTTGTAAAGGGAAACAAGGTCCTGTAGAGCACATATACAAGGGAGTTGTGTTCGTGTATGATCGACATCACCTTGAGAATGCTGGGTTTATATGTGTTAAAGCTGATTCTTGTTGTATAGTGGGAGGATCACGTTCCAATGGGAACAGAAATGGTGATTCTTTCTCAAGATTTAGTAGCTTCAAGACTCCACCACGTGTACCACCATCACCAAGGAGATTTGCTAGGGGAGATCCTCCATTTGATTCCGGCGGGAGACACGGAGGGGGAAGAGGAGGGCATGATGCTTTGATCGGTACTACTGTGAAAATTCGACAGGGTCCTTTTAAGGGTTACCGTGGACGTGTTGTAGATATTAAAGGTCAATCAGTTATGAGTTGAGTTGCAGTCTCAAATGAAGATTGCTACAATTGATCGCAATTTTATATCTGATAATGTGGTTATTTCAACACCCACTCGTGATACATCTCAATATGTTATGGGAAGTGAAACACCTATGCACCCTTCACGAACTCCTTTACATCCATACATGACTCCTATGAGAGATCCTGGAGCAACACCATTCCATGATGGCATGAGAACACCTATGCGTGACAGGGCATGGAATCCTTATGCACCAATGAGTCCACCCAGGATAATTGGGAAGAAGGAAATCCTGCCTCTTGGGGAACTAGTCCGCAGTATCAGCCAAGAAGTCCTCCTTCAAGGGCATATGGAGCACCTACTCCTTGTTCAGGTCGGGCTAGTACTCCTGGTGGTAATTACAGTAAAATAAACGGAACCAATCACTCAGGCCAACAGAAACAATAAAATAAACCGAACAATCTGATTTTTAACTTAATTAATTACTAACTAATGCCAACTTTAATGTTTTAATAATCTCTTGTAATTTCTGGGGTGTTTTCTGCAAAACTCAAGGCAGTAGGAACTTTTCTAATAAAAATTTATTTATAAGTTGAGTTGTCTACTGTTATCCTTGAATAATAAGTTGTTAAATTCGGGTTAACAACTATATTAATATTGATGTAAAATAAAATTATAATATTTTATTTTATTTTTAAATTGTAGAAAGGATCAGCTGCTCAGCCCCAATTCGGACATAGCTGATTAACACTGAAATAAACTTACTACTTTTTAATTTATTCACAAATAAGCCAACCATTGGAACCCTTAATTAATGTGAAGGACAATTTTCAATGATATTCATACATGAAAGCCTATTTTATATTGTCACTTTCTATATATTTCTTTTAATTTAATGAAAAAAGAAAAAGTTTTCTTTTTCTAATTTTATGTTATATTTATACCATTATTAAAAATATATTTTATTTTTCAGTATTACTTGTCTCCTTAACATGCTCCTAAAAGTGTTTAATTTTATAGTGCATTATATATATTTTTAAATAAAGAAAGTGATTTGAAATAATATAATAAATTATTTGTTTGCCTCGAATGTTATTTGTTTGCATATCTTGAGTTTATTATATTACTTTCTTTTGTCCTTTAGAGATGAGTCTACTTGATTTGTTCTCGTATGATTTTGCTGCATATGTTATTCATTTGCATATCTTAAGTTTAATGTTGATTTGTTTTTCGTTGCACTAGCATAGCAGTTGCACTTTTGATGTATATTAATGATGATTCTTTTCATTTGCACTAGCATAGCGGTTGCACTTTTGATGTATACTAATGATGATTCTTTTCATACTTACGCAATTTGTTGCATATGTTGTTATTCATTTCCATTTCTCGATTTTAATGTTGACATATTCTTCATTGCAATAGAATAGTGGTTGCACTTTTGATGTATACTAGTGATGATTCTTTCCGGTTCTTACACAATTTGTTGCATTTATGGTTATTCGTTTGTATATCTTGAGTTTAATGTCGATACGTTCTTCATTGTATTAGCTTAGCGATTGCACTTCAATATATACTAATGATGATTCTTTATAGTTCTTACGCAATTTTCTGCATATATTGTTATTTGTTTGCATATCTCGAGTTTAATGTTGATATGTTCTTCAATGCACTAGCATAGCATAGTAAGCTTTCTGATTAATGACACTTCGTTTAGGCCTGTTATTTCGACTATCATGCTCTTTTTCGGGACCGGGGGACGGGTAAACAAGAGTGAATTCGATGGAGTTTTATAGGTTTTTAAATGAGTGATATGGCTAGTTGATTGTTGATGGTAGCTTCAAGTTACGGAAGAATGGATCTAAGTCTTCTGTAGTTTCCTTTCCTAGACTCGTACTACATACGTATGCATTTTTTCTTCTTTGGTTCAGGTAAAGAAAAAGAAGGCTTCACATGCTTTGTACTATATACGTGCATTACATTGATGTTGAAGTGCAAATGCTTTGCATTTCGAGGAGAGTGAAGGAGTCCAATCCTCAATTTCCATGAACTACTCCGCCGCCCATGCCTACTTTTAACTTTTTGCTACAATTTGAGACCCTCTATCAACTTTATCACCAGCCTCATCCTCCATTTATATTACAAGTATATTATATTTGCACAATTGAAAATGTTTTTTTCTTTCTTTTTAGGTTTTACAAATTTATATTTGTTTTAAAAGTTGAAAGTTTTGGTTAAAAAGTTTAAGAATCAAATTAATAAAATTTATAAATGTGAATGGTTAAATTTATTAAAATTTTAAAATTAGAATCAAGTTGATAAAAATATGTAAGTATTAAAGACTAAATGTGTTATTATACTAATTAAAAAATACTTTCATTTCCAATTTAATAACGAGTAACTAGAACAGAATAAATACAAACTTTAGGACTAATATTGAAATTATTTAAGATTAAGTAAGAAAAATAGTAACATTGGCATAATTAACGAATACAAAGTTAATGGGAAAAAATGTAACCCAAAAGAACCCTAATAAATTAGATTAAAAAATAAAGCCCAAAGCTGATTTGGATATGTCTTATAATGAACTTTTGTTATTTGATTTTCATTATCCTGAGCAACTCCATAAGCTTGAGATCAACAATGCTATTGATATAATTCTCTAATAAAATATCGAGTAATTACATCATTAGTCACTAAATTACTAAATTAAGAGTAGGTTTTTTATTTGATCACATAATTTCTTTTGACAAGTTAATTAATAACAAAAAAAGAGGTTATACATCCAAATAAATGTGAAGGAATGTAGTAGTAAGTATTCCTGATTTTATGTTACTCAAACTCGGGTGCAAGTGTTAGATATAGAAAGTGTGTTATATAGATGTTTTCATGGTTTTTTTCTGAGTTTTTCTAAGTATTTAGAATATCTTTAGAAAGTTACTGAAGAAATATATCCCTATATCCATATTCGAATAAAATAAAGAGTTCAAGTAATATAGATCGAAAAACAACAAAAAAGTTACCCTAGGTTCATTGTGATAGATCGGATTAGTAGTGTGGAAGATTTAAAAAGAAACTTTGCATCCCTGGATAGTAATCAGCTACCAACTTTTCAAATTTGGGTTTCAAATATATACACTTCATCTCAACACTCAGTTTTGCTAGTTTTTAAAATAACAACTAAGCTTTGCAACAATAATATCATCATCCTACTTTCTATTATTTCCACTCTTCAGTTTCTTAAAAGGTCCATATTTGATACTCATGTCTCATACACATATATATAATATGACCCAACAAAATAAAAACTATAACCTTAATTACCTTAGGATGGTCAAATTAATGTCCAAAGAAAAAACCTTCATTTGGATGATAATCATGCATCAACTACAACTTGCAACCACATAGATGGTATGCTATCAAAACAAGTTTCCTTAAGTTTAACATAGATCTAATTCTATTTTAAAAAACAGAAAAGAAAAAATACATTTGTCATGAAAGTAAAAAATGAATGGAAATACCTGCGTCAGAACATTTGTTTTCTCAGTCACTGCCCCTTCTATATGATGACTTGTTCATCAATTACAATGACAGGGATGTGGGAAATGTTGGCCCAATCTTTACCTTTATCCTTTTCATAATGTTCCTTCAGCAAAGGACATTCTCGAATGCACAAATGAGAAAGAGAGGGAGGGAGCTTGTTTGGCGGCATGGATTGGAGCTTGGGACAATTACAGATAGACAAATAAGAAAGAGAGTGAGGAAGCATGTTTGGGGGCATGGATTGGAGCTCAGGACAATTACAGATAGACAAATAAGAAAGAGAGTGTGGAAGCATGCTTGGAGGCATGGATTGGAGGTTGGGACAGTCAAGGATATGCAACTGGAAAAAAGAGGTGAGGTGTCGAAACCCCTTATACTCCAAACTCTTTAGATTTGGAAGACCAAAGATCCCGAGAGATGTAAGAGAAGAGGAATGCAGATGTTCATCTGGAAAACACTCCATCTCTACTTCTAAATATGAGATCTCAAGAAATGTAAGAGAAGGGAGTGTATGCAAACGCCATTCCCTTTTCCTAATCAAGCTCTCAATTAGTTTATCACCCCCTGAGATTGTGATTTGTTTTAATTTGGAGGGTAAACCCTCTTTGGGAACCCACTCTATTTCTGGACAACTAGTTATTCTTAAATCCTCAAGGGATGGAAAGACAGAGTGCATTTGCTCTGGCAATGACTTTAAACTTCGACAATAAACAAGCCAAAGTCGGGTTAAATTGGTGACAGATAATCCATCTTCAATTTGAAAAGATAATCAAATTTTGGCATGACTGTATACAATCAAATTTTGGCATGACTGTATACTTAAAGATTGAGACATGCTAGATGCTGGTGGTGAGAGCCCTCTAATGCAGCACTAATAAACTTCAAGTCTCACATTCTAAAATATCAACATCCTCTACCATAGGAAACGATCCTAATGAGAAAGATTCCGGTCCATAACATTTACTACCCTCTATTGTCAAGGACTCAAGGGATGTATACAAGAAGATATTGGAATAATCCAAGTTTTCACATAAATAGAACTCTAATCGCTTCAACGTGATGGGCACCCTATCTTCAGGAAGGGATCTAATTTCTGAACAACATGACAAACATAACTTTTCAAGAAGTGTGCATCATTGCAACTTTTGTTCCAATATGGAATCATCCATATTCGAATCTCTAATGTCCAACTCCCGAAGCCCGCAAGTCAATGGCTCCAACTGCAATACATCGCACTTTTGTAACTCAGGTTCCAAAATGCTTGGTGCCGTTGGAAGCAAGCCTCCAAGCTTCTCACACTCTATAATCTTCAGTTTCTTTAAACAAGGGAGGTGTTTGGGAAGAGACTTAGTTAGTTTTGGACAATCTCTAATGCATAGCTCTTGTAGAAGAGGCAAAGCTTCATCACTCCAACAATACCATTCCTCCCACTCGGCCATATTCTTAAAGCTTAGTGTCGTAACCATTTTTTTGGTAAAACGAGTATCGACTTGGATTTTGATAATGAAAATGAATAGAGGAGTCGCCACCGATCCTTTTTAACGAGGTGTGATCGGGTCACCTTGTAAAAGTGGTTGTTTTTAATAAATAGTTTAATTTATTTAAACAACAATTTTGGTCTACGCAAATCAAGGAAACAGGTTCGGGAGTTGGTTACGCACGAGGAAGGATTAGCACCCTCGATACGCCCAAAATTGGTACCTAGTTGATTAATTAGTGTCTTAGTGTCGAGAATTGAAAACTTGGAAGACCTTTGAAATACGATCCCTTTTTTATAAAAAAGTTCAAGTGTTAAAGACCTTCTCGTCTCAAAATATGAAATGTCACATCCAGTGAGTTAGGACACGGCATTTTGAATTTTTGAGAGCGAGCTTGCTTTTTATATAAAACTTACGTATTTTAATTTGTTAGAAGGGTATTCGGTTATTTAGAGTAAACGAGAAAAATCGAAACCCAGTAAGTTAGGGTACGTTTTCTCGAGTTCTCAAACACCGAATATTGCCTTTGTTTTAAAACAAATTCATATTTCGAGGTGACGAAATGTCATACCCGGTAAGTTAGGGCACAACACTTCGTATCTCCGAGAATGAGCATTTTCAAAACTCGTATAGCAATTTAAAAGAGTATTCCGTTATTTAGATTAAATGAGAAAAGTCGAAACCCAGTAAGTTAGGGCACGATTATCTCGAATTACCAAATACAGAATATCACTTTTATGAAAGAATTATTTTAAAGCATTGAGTAAAAACATAATGTGATTCATAGTAATATATAAAAGCAGATCATGATATTAATAATAACGTGTAATAATGAATGACAATAACAAGCAATTATAAAAGATGATATAAAAGCAAGGTTAGTAATATGTAAATATAGACTAATGCGTGAGGGAAGTGAAATGGTCGAATACATAAGCAAATAGATAAATAAATAAATAATGGAAAAATGAAATGACAATTATGGCGATGATAACGATATAAAAGTATATACATATGTGTATTAAGGTACATACGTAGTAATGAGAAATATATAAAGGAAATATATATATATAATAATAGTACAATATTAAAAGATACATATGTATAGTATATATAAAATGTATACGTAATAAAATTACATAGTATATATATGTTAGTAATAATAATTATGATGATACAAATAATGAATGATTTAAGGTTTGAAAGAATTTACAAAGGTATAAATAAATAGGTGACGAAACGATAATAATGAGAATAATGATATATAAGTGGCATAAATACGCTAAAATACGTATATATATATATTTTAAATTAGTTAGTATAAAAACAATAGCATATAGGTAATTACATATAAAAAGTTATAGTAATAAAAGTAATAATGCAATAATGATAACAGTGAGAGGTATAATAATAATTATAGTAAAAATGCAAAAATAATGATAATAATAATAATAACATTACATAAATATATGGAAAATAAATATATGATAAAATCAAATGTATATACATAACATATACATGTAATACAAAATAAAATATACACATAATATATTAAAACATATACATGACATACATAATATACATGATAGAACATAATATGATATTTACAATATATAAAAATTATAACAAAATGGTATACATGATATAATATTAATTTACATAGGCATAATATGAAGTATAATATATAAATATATATTAAAAGTATGTATATATGACACAAATGTATTAACAAAACAATAATATCAAAGCTAATAATAACAATAATATATAAATGTATACGTATATATATTAAAGATATATAATAAATATTAATAATATAGAGGTAAAATGGATATAACAAAATGTACATAATAGAATATTTGAATATGTATACATAAAACACATATTAGGAACAATAATAATATATAAAACAACTATAAGAATATATATAATATGTATATATATAGTATTAATTTAAAAGGGCTAAATAATAATAAAATATGCTAAAATAATAATACAAGAATGGTACAATAGAATAATGAATAATATTAAAATAAAAAATAATATAGAAAGTGTATTAAATAGGAGAAAGGGACTAAATTTGAAACAAATATTAAGTTTTGGGGCCGATTTAAAAAACTAATAAAGAGAAGGGACTAATTTGAAAGCGCAAATAACATACGAGGTCCAAAAGGGAAATTTACCCGAGCCCTTGAAACGGTGTCATTGAAGGAGGACCAACTTGCAAAATGCGATAAACCTCGGGGCTAATTTAAAAGAATTGAAAACTTGATTGCAAAACATATAAAAAGCGGAAGGACCGGGCATGCAATTAGCCCCTAAGAGCAAAAACACGCGGATCCTAGGGTAAGACGGGTCGGGTCTTCGAGTCGCGCCTAAATGGCTGGTTTCGGATTTAAAAGGGTAGGGCAAAAGCAGTGCGTTTTTGGCCTATATAAACTAATTATTTTTTTTATTTCATTTCCTTTCTCCTCTTCTAAAAAAAACTTCTAACCCTCTCTTCTCTCTCTGCAGGTACCAGAATCCAGCGGGGAGCGGGCCGGTCGCCGTCGTGTCATCCGCCGTGCCGGCCATCGCTCCGGCCATCGTACACGGTGGCCAGAAAACCCGTAGGTAGATTTTTCTCCCCTTTTTTATATATTTTTTATTTATTTAATATGTGTGTTGTTTTATTAAAAATGAGGATAATATATGTAAATAAATTCGAAAAGAAAAATGGAAAATAGACCTTAGATTTTGTTGTTTTCGGTTCTCCGGTCTCTGATATGGGGCTATTCCCTGCTCTTGATGTTGTTAAAGTCTCTGTTTTTACTGGAAATGGAATGTTGTTTGCTTTTTATTTTCACAAAAAATGTCGAAGACCAATGGTTTTTGATTTTGCTTTATATAGCCATTACAAATCCCTTTTTTTATATTACAATGTCTTTTCTTTGCAGGAAAATGGGCGGTGGAGCAGAGGCCATTTGCGCTGTCGACGTGACTGGGGCGGTGGGAGTCAGAGGCAGTGGAGGCCAGTGGTTTAGGGTTTCAGATTCTAAAACCCTAAACTTAGGGCTAGTTAGGTTTGGGCTTCTATTTAGGGGTTAGTGGGTTTTAGGTAGGTTATTTGTTTTGGGTAGGTTATTTGTTTTGGGCTCAAAATTGGGCTTGTACACTTAGCATTTCAAGAGATTGAAATAGTTTAGTTGAAGCATGTCCATTCCCGTAGAACTCATCACCAACTATGAACACTCCACTCAAACCGGACATGGAGAGAGATTTCAAAGATGATAATTGGCCAAGCGGTGGTAAGGATATACAAAATTTACAATCATGTAACCCCAAAGATACTATATTTGAGAAGGAAGAATGCCCCACCCATTCCGGAAATCTCGTACCTTTGTAACTTTGAATAACAAGATGCTCCAAATTTGTATGAAGCTCTAGTTGTTCAAGTACTTCTCTATCATGCCTTGAATCACCATCAATATCATTATCTTTGCCCCATCTTAACTTCAACTTTTTAAGGTCCACCTTGTCCTTCAAATTGGCATCTTTGGCATCCATGGCACTTGCAACATTTTTTAGTCCTGAAATGGAAAGTCTTCCACGTAAATGCTTGAGTTTTCCCAACTCATTAATTCTTGATCCAGCTTGAAAGCCTAAAACAAAATCTGTTACTATTTGAAGATCTTTCAACCTACCCATTCCTTCTGGCATCCTTGCTAACTTTGTTCCCTTGATATCAAGATATAGCATGTTCATCAATCTCCCCATGTCTCTCGGCAACTCAACAAGGTATTTGCATCCCCACAATTTTAATGCTTGCATATTATACAATGCACACAAAGAGTTTGGCAACCTTTTGATTGATGTTTTTGAGAGATTCAAATTTCGTAAATGCTTCAAATTACCAATATCTTCCGGTAACTCTTTAATATTTCCATAATTAGCCAACGAAAGCACTCGTAAGTTTGATTTCACCATCAAATCATGCATTAGCACATCACTGACATATAATGGCCACCAGAATGACTTTGTATTTAAGAAAGTACGCAAACCCTTTGCTTTAGCTAAGCTTTGAAATTTTTGCCGCACATCATATCGTTCTTGGACATTGGACATATGACGGGTCTTTTCAGTTATTACACAAGAACCACCACCACTACCTTCCAATCTGCTAATGAACTCTCCGGTTACAGATTTAGCCAAGTCACTAATTAGATCATGCATGATAAAACAAGATTTCTTTCCTTTAGATTGTTGAAAGAATGACCTCAATCTTAAATCTTTGAAGTACTCGTTACCCCGTTCTTCCAGATCTCCATTGTCTTTGGGAAGCTCTAAAAGACCTTCAGCAATCCATAATTGAATAAGTTCTTCCTTTTCAAATTCGTAATCTTTAGGGAAAATTGAACAATAAGCGAAACATCGCTTCAAATGGGAAGGAAGATAATGGTAACTCAATGTTAACGCTGGAAGAATATTAGTTGCATCATTTGGAATGTCCCAAAAATTGCTATGTAAAATTTTGTTCCACTCATCAGCATCTGGTTCGCAACGCAGAAGACTTCCAAGAGCTTTTGCAGCCAAAGGGAGACCGCCACATCTTTTAACAATTGCTTCCCCGATTGCCATCAGATCTGGATGCTTGGCGGGGCTTAAACCATCAAAAGCATGCTTTGCAAATAACTTCCAACAATTATCATCTGATAACACATCTAAATGATAAGTTGGAACGTTCCTCATGATTGCTGCAACGTTTCATCACGTGTTGTTACAATAATCTTGCTATTCTTGGCCCCAGAAGTGAAGGGACTTGCAAGCTCTTTCCAATGAAAATAATTCTTGTTCCAAATATCATCCAAAATGATTAGATATTTCTTTCTCGACAGCTGCTCTTTGAGTTTAAGTTGAAGCTGATTTAACTTCTGGTTTCCATCACAGCTACATTTCATCTCTTCAAGAATGGTTTTGGTTACCTTGAAAGCATCAAATTCCTCTGAAACACACACCCATGCTTTGCGGTCACCTATTATCCACTCTGGGGTCGTTATAGATCAATTGGGCTAAAGTGGTTTTGCCAAGTCTGCCCATACCCACAATGGGAATCACATCTATTTGGTTTTCAGACAGATTTTGAGGATCCAACAACTTCAATATTTCTTCTTTTTCATCATCTCTATCACAAACATCATACTCGTCCACCAAGGAAGTTGCAGGCGTTATTTGAAATGCCTTTTCTCCTTTATAGTTTTCTTTAAGACCCAGAATCTGTTTTTGGTTGGGTAGGTAGTCTAGTCTCCCAAGGATCTCCTCCAGCTTGGACTGCATCCCATCTTTGAAAGGATTGAAAGAAGAGAAAAAGCTACTAACCTGCTTCATAGCAGTGGTTTGATTTTCGGATTCGATCTTGTTCCGAAGAGCTTCAGTAGAGATCTCGTCCAGGAGGTCCTCGGCATCATAAACAGCATCTTTGAGCTCATCAGTCCAACTTTTGACATTTGGGTTGGTAATCTGCTTATTTTCAGCATCATCCAACACTGCTTTCACCGACATCAAGGTTGGCTTCAGTTTCTTCAGCAGCACAGCTTCAAGTTTCTTTCCTTGGATAAGCCTCAGACCATCTCCAGAAACAATCCTATCAAGCAGCACCTCAATGGAAGCAGAGAGAAAAGCTTCACCCACCATAGCCATGTTTTTTTTTCCTTTTTGTTTTGCAAAGAAAGGTTTAAAGGAAGTAACTGCAAACAATGGAGAAGAAGAGTGAAGAAAGTTGCAGAGAGAAGGATATGAAACAGAAGTAAGTGAAAGTGAAAGCGAAAGCAAATAGAAAAGAGGAGAACAAGAGTGAAAATATGAGTTGAAGATGAAAAGGGGAAGGCTTTAACTTGAAATACATTAATTTCAATAAAGATGAAAGAACTTCATCACTGCTAACGGGACTTGTAAAATCACCTGTGATCCAATTAAATAAATAAATCATGTACCTTAAATTTCTTTAAATAACATAATAAAAACACTTATTTTTCTATAGCCATAATTGTTTGTTTACAGATAATTTTAGGGGCAATTTACTAATAAAAGTCCTTTTTTTCGTTATTTATTGAAATGGTCTGATTTTTTTATTATTTATAAGAAAGGACTATTTTCCTCAAAAACGCGTCCACATCAGCGCAAAATCAATGTCCACGTGGCAAAATGCACCCCTCGAGGAGCGTTTTAGCCCGTGTTTAAATTTTCAAAAAAGGTTATTTTTTTAAGTAATATAAAAATAGACTAATTTTCTTGAAATTTTACAAAAATAAACCTTAAAAAAGGCTCAAAGTGATAACATCACTTTTTTTATAGTGTCACCAATTAATATGAAAACAAAACTTACAAAGCAAATCTTTATATAGACTCAAAATCTCAATTCACTTGTTTTCTTAAGCAATATGGGATATGAGATATGTGTATATATAGACTCATGAATAGATTTGCAGCTTGTTCCTAAACAATGTGTGATTCCTTCATCTTTTAACTAACAACATGAGACTAAATGTTACACTATATTTTATAATTCTTTTACAAAACAATTTCTATTTTATTTATATTTTGTTAACATTTTCTCATATTATAAAATTATCTTTTGAGATATTTATTCTTGTTGCATTTTAGAATTGTTAACATATACAAAAGAACTATTAAAAAGAGAACAAATTGCACATATGAAATTTGTACATGCAATAATTTTCTATTCAAGTTTAAATGTTCGAAGTTAATATCAATGCAATTCTAATTTTTAAAATAATTTTCCATTATTTAAATTTAGAAGTTTTACTTTTAATTTTTACTTTTATTTCTTATTTTATATTATGAATGTTTGATTAATAAATAAATGGTGAGTATTTGGCACTCAAATAGTATTTTTTGTAATTTTAAAAATTGATATATCTTTTTAAATATTTACTTAATTTTAATATTTTACTATACTAATTAATTTTTTTAATTCTAATTTTAATTTAATTTTCATCACCTAATAAATGCTGATAAATTTATTTCAGATATATTTTGACTAGATAGCAGTACAGGAAAACAGACTTTTAGCGGCGCTTTTAGGCGCCACTAAAACTTTTAGCGGCGCTTTCTAAAACGCTGTAAAAAACGCAGCTATATGTAACGCGACAAAAATTTGTGGCGTTTATTGGAAAAAAACGCCACTAAAGGTCAAGGCTTTTAGCGGCGTTTGTGGGAAAAGCGCCGCTAAAGGTAAAGGCTTTTTAGCGGCGTTTGTGGGACAAGCGCCGCTAAAGGTAAAGGCTTTTTAGTGGCGTTTGTGGGAAAAGGCCGCTAAAGGTCGAGGCTTTTAGCGGCGTTTGTGGGAAAAGCGCCGCTAAAGGTCGAGGCTTTTTAGCGGCGTTTGTGGTAAAAGCGCCGCTAAACGTCAAGGCTTTTAGCAACGCTTTTTTTACAAACGCCGCTAAATTTGGCAGATTTGTAATATTTTTTTTCACCAATATCCAGCCCTTCCTGCATTAAAATCCAACCAAATACAACAAATATAATATAAAATGCAGCCAAAAACAGCAAATTTAACATAAAAAATACAACCAAAAATATTAATTCTAAATGATACTTCAAATTTAACTAAAGATATATGATATAATTAATAATAAAGTATAATTTAAAATATTTTTACAATAATGTTAAACGTGACAAAACTTAAAAACATTCTTACAATAAGAAAACTAATGTCTAAGACGGCGGCTTTTGCGATTGTTGAAACATATGCATAATCTCTTTGAAGTCAGAATGGAGGTTATCGTACTTTTTGCTCTATTCTCGCTACCATCGCTCGTGCCTCTGCCTCTCTTCTTTGCTGCTGCCTCCTCTCTCTGCCTCTGCTCTAAGTTGTTCTGGAGTTCTTCATATTTTCGTTGAACCTCGGTAATTTGCTCAACCGTGTTCGCTTGCATCCGAGCTATCCGGTCTCTTAACCTCTCGAACTTGACTTGAGCTTGACTTAGGAAGGCATGTATTCTTGGGAGCGGATCCAAAATATTGGGTCGGGTAACACCAAATCCTTGAAATCGAACCCGAACGTACCTTTCAGACCCAAAACTTCAAATGATAATTACATTATCAATGTTCTCAAGATTAACAGAACTATCACTCAAGCAATCGCTTCATATTCAACCTTCTTCTCCTTTAGTTTCTCCTAAAAATCAATTAAAGAGTTAGAAACGAAATATATAATAAAAAGAAATGCAACATAACTTAACATTTTTTAAAACTACTAATGATGAATTGAATTAAACAATTATAATTAAAGATTATAAATATTTAGAATAAATCAAATATTATTAAGTGAATATACCATAATTTCTCCATCTTCAGATGTCATAGGAGATCCATCTTTCTTCCTATGCGTAATCTCAAAAAGCTGAAGGCGTCCAACTTTTTGTCCGGATTTGACTTCCTACAATATAGTAGTAAGAATATTATTTAATAATAGAAAGTTATTAATATTTGAAAGAATTAATAAATTCATAATACCTCGGCCTCAGATACAGAAGCAAAACTTCTCGACCCTGCCGTGTGCGTGAATTTTTATTTTTGCCTGCTGCTTGTTCCAACTCGCTCACGGTCCTACATAATAAAATTATTATTATGTATATAGTAAACACTATATATAAGAGTTTGGAAATACGCAATACCTCTCCTTTCTTTGAATTCCAAAATCTAACCGCATCTTCTCATTGATACCTCAGCATTCCTGGCGGAACATTTCTCAGTTTTTCCTCGAGGCTTATGTCTTTCTTAAAATATTGTTTCTTTAAAGTGCTTTTATTGTCTCTCCATCTTTTACCTAATGCCTTCTTGATATAATCATCGGAGACTTCTAAAGCAAATCTCTCCTAAAAAACATAAGTTTAGAATGTAAATATAAATGAAACTTAAACCAAAGTATTATAAATTGCATTCACATTTTGTTACCTTAATATTAGCGAGAGCACGATTTTTGTTGCTATCGGGCATGTGATGCCATGATTCGTAGTTGATGGGCAACATATTTGCATTTCGTGCTAAAATGCCCAAATAGCCTGCTAAAAGTCGAGCTTCAGATCCAACAGTGACCATGAGTATTTCTACTTACTTTAACACGCTCAACAGGATCTAAGTCGATAAATCTCTAAGTAGCGTCGTCCTCGAACTCTGCGTCCCACCACTTTCAAATGAAAAATGATATACTATTATTATAGTAAAATTGACAAATAATTCAATAATAAAAGTGAACACATGTAAAATGAACATAATATTACTTTGAAATTCTTCAGCTCATCAAGTGTCTCGGCACATTCAAGATCCAACAACTGTCTCATTGTTCACTATTTCTTTCTTCCGAATTTAGAGTATTCGGACAATACTTAAATCTCGTACTCTTCTTCTACGCATTTTTCCTGCAATACACATAAAATAATTAAATTTTTAGTAACAAATTACAACAATAGTAGTACATATAAAATAGTTAAATTATATAACATGACAAAGATTAAAATTATAATATTACATATAATTAAAAAATTGTAAAATCTTACTACATCATTATTCGTAAATATCTTCATCCACAACATGTCGAACCCATTAACGTTGTGTATTAGTACTAGGGATATTTTCATCTAAGTTTTGTTCTGGAAAAGGTAATGTTTCTGATCTTTCGACGATGTCATCTCTACTTCCATTACCCATGTCAAACAAGTCTCTAGGGTGTTCGAGTACAACATACCAACCCTCATCGTTGGATCTTTCGAATAAAAACTTGTTTCACTTGAGAGGAAAATACATATGGCTCGTCCATCAATTGTTGTCCAGTGTGAATCAAGCGAGAGAAATTCACCATTGTAAACCCAAATTGATCTTTTTAATTCCTCGGCGGTATTAACATCGCCCAATCACACCGAAATAAGATAACTTTCCATCCGCCATAGTAATCCAACTCAATAATGTCGGTAAGAAGTCCGTAATACTCCACATTACCCTCAACCGGATTACTATCCTTAGCACTAGCATAACTTGTAATTGAAGAATTAACAACAACTCCACAATTTTGACTTCTCCTCATTCTCTCGCGATACTTTGTATGAAATCTGTATCCATTGATGAGGAAGGCACTATATCTTTTTATTACTCTGTTCGGACCTTGGGAAAGCCATTTAACTTCATCATTGACATCCTTCCCACTCCAAACCTATTGAATCGAAAGTAAATTAAATAATTAAAAATGTATTATGTAAAAACATTCTTATTTGATTAACTAAATTTCGCAATTATATGTAACTTATTAACTTTAGTTACATACCGTTTCACTTAACCATTTATGAAAAGATTCTGTGAATAACTTATTAATCTCTCGATGTTGTAATCTTGAGGCGTGCACGAGATCTCAAAATTTGTTTGTACTCACTATATTAAAACAAGTTTAATTGGTTAGAAGATAAACAAATCAAAACGCAGCGAATATGTAAGACAATTTTATAACTTACTTGCATAGCGGTTCAATTGAATCGTGGTTAAAAAGTACATATCGATGTGCTGTATCCACGATATATCATCTAATTCTACAATTTCAACTTTGCCGATTGGTTCTCCATAACTTTGAAATAAATAAGTTTCGCCAAGTCATTGTCATTGAGCCCACATTTCTACTTAGTCTATTCAATCGTGTTTGACATCTTCTAAATATCTAGAATGAAGGTCATGCACTCTTACGCCAAGTAGCCTTCAACAATTGATCCTTCGGATAACGCTTATTGCGACAATATGACTTCAATTTGCTTAGGAACCTAAACACGATATACAATATTTATCAAAAGCTGTAACTAAATGTATAGAGGTGAATGAATGAATACTTGAGAAATAAATTAGCACCTTTCTATAGGATACATCCATCGATAAAAAATCGGTCCACTAAGGATTGCTTCGTGAGGGAGATGGATTACCAAGTACACCATAATAGTGAATAAGGAAGGTGGAAAGATCTTCTCTAAATTGCATAAAGTCAAAGCCGCTCGATCCTGTACTTTCTCAAGTTCTTCGACATTCAAAACTTTGCCACAGATAGCTTTCATTATATTGGATAGTTCAATTATACAGACGTTACATTTTTGACATACAAAGACCTTTGTAAAGCAATTGGGAGTAAATCTTGCATCAAGATGTGGTAATCATGTGATTTTAATGAATATAATCTTCTATCTTTGAAACTCACACATCGAGATATATTTGACGACACGCATCGGGACCTTTATATCCTTCAACACCATGCGAAAACTTCTTTCTCTTTCTTTGACATTGAAAAATAGAAGACGGCAACCGATATTTCCCATTCGGAAGTACTTGAGGATGAAGATCACGCCTGATTCTCATGTCAACTAAATCAAGTCGGCTCAAGATTGTCTTTTGATTTTCCATCGACATTTAAAATTGTTCCAATTATGTTCTCGCAGACATTCTTCTCAATATGCATGACATCAAGATTGTGGCGTAAAATGTTGTGCTCCCAATAAGGCAACTCAAAAAATACTCCTTTTCTTCCACAACTCCGCCTCATTAGGATCATCCTCTTCGTCGATTCATCATCGATTCATCCTCGATCTTCTCCTTGTTTGCGTGATAGGTGGTTGATTCATCTTCCGTAACTAAAGTTGATATCTTTTAACATAAACAAGATTTCAGATCCAACGGTGCCTTTCAGAGCTCCTCTGTACTCTTGATGCCGTCAAATAGAGTCCTCTGAAATCTAAATTTATGATTTTCATCTAACCACCGACGATGGCCCATGTAAGAGAACTTCTTCCCATTATACAACCACTTGAACAAGTTTGCAAAGACAACAAGGACAGCATAACGTCCTTTAGTACTCCAACCCGATAAATTAGCATAAGCGAGAAATCATTAATTGCCCATAATAAAGCCGCACGTAAATTAAAGTTCTCCTTTCTCAATACATCATATGTCTCAACACCGACCATAATTGTTTTAACTCTTCAATAAGTGGCTGCAAATAGATGTCAATATCATTTCGGACCTTTCTCTCGAGGATAATCATTGATAAAATAAATGAAGATTGCTTCATGCAAATCCATGGAGGCAAATTGTAAGGAACAAGCACTACAAAGGCCAAGTAATGCACGAAGTACTCATGATTTTAAATGGATTAAAGCCATCATTTGCTAGCCCAAGCCTCACATTCGAGGATCTCTTGCAAAGCTTGGAAATTTCTTGTCAAATGATTTCCAAGCTAAAGAATCCGTAGGATGTCTTAATAATCCATCATCGGTCCGTTGATCATTATGCCACGTCATAGATTCACTGTCTTTGAGGACATGAAAAGCCTTTGAAGTCTTGGTATCGGGAAAATATCGCAAGACCTTAGCGGCTTCTTTCTTAATCGTTCCCCACCTTCATCCGTATTCACATCTTCGCTTTTACTATTCATCCAACGAGACTTACCATAAACATGACAAGATTGTTGGTTTTTGATCACCCCAGTACAACATGCGATCATTTGGGCAACTATGAATTTTATCGTACCCAAGGCCCAAATCTTTTATTAGTCTCTTCATGTCTTGACAAGGCGGGAATTTTGCAAGCGGAAACATCTCTCTTAGAAACTCTAGCAGCATTGTAAAAGAGCTTCTGTCCACCCTCCCAAACATTTTAAATGAAATAGACGAATGCGAAGGACAATTTGAATATTTTGATCCTCGTAAAGTTCTTCATTCATTTCATTAAGTAAATTGTAGAACTTAGCCGCTTCTTCATTTGGCTCCTCATTAGGTGCACTTGTTCCCGTTTCGCAAAAAACATTTCCACCAATATTACAATCCTCAGATATAATAAAGTCAGGTGGAAACGATTGCTCACCATGACTAGCATATTAAATGCATCCCGCAACATATCTTCCATGTCATCTTGTCTAACATCTTGATGGTAATCATGTCGGATAAGTCGGATTAATCGTTGAAGAAGTTCCACTAGATGTACACTCTCCATGGAAAATCCATTTTTATACCCCGAATAAAGCCATCAACAATTAGATGTTCGTGAACAACTTCACGAAAATGCCAGTAGATGTTGCCACACTTCTTACACGGGCAAAGAATCATATTCTCTTGGCTTGCATTTTGAAATGCAAAATTTAGAAAAGTTTGTACTCTATTTTGATAGGCATTGCTTACCCTTGACAATTTCATCCAACTCCTATCCATTTTGTAGTTCTTGAAATCTAAAGTTGACAACATATTACAGTTACTTAAATGTTCTCAATTGATTTAAATCATATCATTATACTAAATATCAAGTCTCTAATGGGTATAAACTAATTTAGGCAAGTTGCAGGATTTTCGACTATAGATTTATGTATTATGTAAGTTAAGTAAATTTTGTAAACTAGTTATGTATGATATGATATATATTTAAGTATTATGTAAGTTATGTAATTTATGATATGATATATATTTATGTAAATTATATATTTATCTAAGTTATATAAGTTATGTAAGTTATGTAAATTATGATATAAAATATATTTAAGTATTATGTAAGTTATGTAAGTTATATATTTATCTAAGTTATATAAGTTATGTATGTTATATAAGTTATGTAAGTTATATATGTTATATAAGTTATGTAAATTATGATATCAAATATATTTATGTATTATGTAAGTTTTTATTTCACGATGTGGAAAATCACATGGATAATACATATCAAATATCAAGTATCTACAGGTAAGTAGCGGGATTAAATAATATTTAATTAAATAATATTTATAAAAATTATTTTAATTAAATAATATACATGTCGTTCGTTTTTATTTGACAAATCACATGTGCAGTTAAAATAGTCCACACTTAATTTAATTTATGTTTTACAAGTCATCTTTTCTTAAGTACATATTAAAGCACTGTGTGGACATCCGTATTTAGCTTAAAAGCTATGATTTAGTTTGAATAAAAAGTTTAACTTAAATGGTAAAACGGACGATAATATTTGTAATAAAACGGAGAATAATATTTGTAATAAAAGCAGACGAGAATATTTCAATAATAATTTAAATTTAAGTTAAAACTATATAAAATATTTTATTAAATATTTGTATATTAGATGGGACATATTAAATTGAAACATTTGAATTTTTAAGATTTATCATACGTGGCGTTGTTACACCTAGGAGGATCCATTATATCTTGCACTCGATATAAGGCAACCCGTCGGGTTTCGACCTATATACTTTGAATCTTTAAAATATTTAAAATAAGGTTGGAGAGAAGGTCACTATTGTTGTAAGTTTTGATAAAAAGTAGTTATAACTTTTAAAGAAATTTAAAAATATTAAATATTAAAATAAAACATTATTAATATAAAAATAGTAATTTGAATATAATAATATCGTAAAAGAATCGTAGTTTAATTTTTATAAGTAAATTGGAAATAAATTAAGGTTATATAAATATTCAATAGTAAATGAGCTCGATAGAACTTTTTCAAGTCTTTTGAATTTTTAAGATTCATCATACGTGGCGTTGTTACACCTAGGAGGATCCATTATATCTTGCATTTCGATATAAGGCAACCCGTCGAGTTTCAACCTATATACTTTGAATCTTTAAAATATTTAAAATAAGGTTGAGAGAAAGTCACTATTGTTGTAATTTTAATGGACAAGCAAGCTACGGTAATAAAATTAATTCATACCTATTCATACTTAAGTTGAATCAAATAATAATTAAGTTGAACCAAATATTTAAAATTAATTTGGAAACAAAATAGTTCTACTCCAAACAGAACTAGCAATTAAATCTTTACAAAATCGCAACCCCAAAATATTAATTTTTCCAAAATCATCATGATAAAACTATTATTGATTAGAATTTTGAAATAAAACGTACCTTAATAATTTCAACAACTGGTCTACTCCACTCTCACCAAAGAAACAGAGGTGGAGTCAACAAAGCAATATTTGTTAAGTAATTTAAAGTGAAAATGCATAGAAATAAGGAAAAAATTTAGCAACGAAACCTGTACCTAAAACAGATGTCAATGGTCGTGGTGTATTTAGTTGCCCCAAATATTAATTCAGGTGCTCGATAGTACCTAGAACAGATGTAAGATTATAAGAGTAGCACCAAATATATTTCAGTTTAAGCAAATATAAAAACTTTATCTATATCATTACCAAGGAATTAAAGTATATGTACCATATTTAGTATACAATATAATTTTACTTCATAAAATAGTTGGTCATAAAATGTGCTTCATTCTTATTAGTAGAGATTAAAAACTTAACCATATGATTAATGAATAAAATGAGCAACCACCACACTATACTTCATATTATTCTTTTTGATATCCGTATATACTCGATTCAACTACCACTCCCGTGAAAATGCCTTTGCAATTGTACAAACATTAATTGAAATTTTGCAAAATAAAACATTCCAGTTGTTTGTGCACAAATTGAAACATGAGATTCTTTTTGATAATTTACTCGAGCAAATTACTATTAGGCACATATATAAAATACGACACAGATAATCTTTCGACTAAAACCCAAGATATAGCTATTCAAATGAAGAAGAAGAAGCTGGCTGAAGATAATCTTTTAGTACAATGACCAAATTGATTCAGACTTCCTCTATTGAAGTGTTGTCATCAACATCTATATCATTCTCCACACCTTTCTCACCCAGTTTGAAGCGGTTGGCAAATCTGTAAAATAGATTAAAAAGCAAAAGCAACTATTACTTATAAACATAAAAAGCAAAAAGCAATTCTATAATTGTACAGGACATTCCTCTTACACAAATCATCCTTTACATATTAAGTAATTTATATCTGTCCTTTTAATGGTGAGAATGTACATAGATTATATACAATTATAGATTTAATGTACATAGATTTAATGGTGAGAATAGACTAATAAGGAAGACTCACAGGAGATTCCTCTTACACAAATCATCCTTTTCAAGGAAAATGTATTACATGCATGATTTTCTTGGCTTCAAAAACGAGTGTGAAATTGTTGTTATATTCTGATGTTAAAAGAAATACAGACAATTTCAATTTTAATTAGGTCTAGGATGGTAACCATGTCCACTTCTAGAATATCTTATTTTATTCACAAGAAAAGGGTGATGTAAGAAGTTTTTACAATTTCTTTCTTTTTTTTAATTATTCATAGCTTTATTTTCCAAGTCATTAGATTTACTTTTGCATTCATTTTAATAAATTTTCTGGCTGCTCTTGTCATACTATTCAATATACAATATAATTAATGGCTAAAAAATATATACAATATCATTTTACTTTCATATTATCAATACCAAGCAATATTATTTAAAATAATAAATGAGTACCAATAAAAGTTCCTAATCATTACTAAAAATCTATACAAGTTATAAAACTTAATATATTATAAATTAAACTCTTCGCTATTCAATTTTATTTTTTCTTAATAAGGAATAAATTATTCATAGATAAGGTATAACTATAGTATATTTGTAAAATTATATATATAAAATTAATAATAATGATGAAGATGATGTTGCATTTAATTGAGAACCACTAAAATTTCTAAGTTGCCCATGAACAAACACCATAACTTGCAGTACAAATGGACAAAAAAGGAGATAATACGTCCCAACTATGACATCCAAGTCAACAAACATGCTCCACATGAAACACCCAACTATATCTCACCCTATCACAAACCAATCTCAAATTTAAAACACCTACAAAACATACAAATGCACTTCACACATCTGAAAAGGAATTTGGGTTTTAGATTACCATAAATTATAGTGGTGAATGAATTTGAAAATCAAATATTTATGAGTCTTAATTAATTATTGTATAGTGGGTGCATTTCATTCTCAAAAATTAAAATAACTGATGGTAACATCTTCTTGTCAATACTCAAGCATTAAATTTAGAAGCCTTTGCAAAAAAAATCAATCAATTATCGATATATATACACACATTTATTTAATCATATTGGATATGCACAGTCTAGAGATACAAAACTTTCCACTATGGGATATAACTTCAATTTCCATGTACTCTATAGAAGGATGAGAAGAAGGGATGGGGAATAAGACAGATATGTCTTTCCATAAGTGCACTTGCAACCTATCAATTTACATGCTAAGCTGTAGGGCGCTTTTAAGATTATCTTGTTTTTCTGCAGCAAGGAATACAATGACCTATACCAACATTTCCATAGATAAATCAAAATTTTCAAATATTTTAGAAATAATCCGTACCAAAAGCGAGGCTTAAGGGTTCCTTTAGGAATAAACCATGAATGTTGTCCCCGATCAATAGCGAGAGATGACATATTCAACCTATCATGGCTTTAGAAGCAAAGTATTGATGCCTCCAACATTGGCCATGAGATATTCGAGAAAGCATCAAGATATTTCTCAACATTAATTCCATATCTTCTGAAATAAGCAAGTATAACAATTGTACATCATCATGATATGATGTAGAACGACTTCACATACATAAACGGGGAATGTATGAAACACAAAACCTGAACCCTCAACTCCCAAAATTTAACAATTGAAATAGAAACACAAAATCCTAAAACTTAAACTCTATGAACATCGAAATTAAAACTCCAAAATTTAAAACTTAATTTTTAAATCTACTTTCACAAAAAGAAGAATAAAATATCCAAATTATTCCAATCATGATTGAGGTTATTAATAATGATAACTTAATATACATCAATATAACAACAATCAGTAATCACAAGATTGAAAAAACAGTAACATCACATTGTAGTCACAAAGATGACATTCATTATCCATTTTCAAAGAGACTAAATTAAACTAAATAAAGTGTCCATATAAGTAGTAACAATACCTATAGGACTCGAAATTCCAATGGCAGCGGCGGAGAGAAGAGGCAGACACAGACGAAGACGCAGTTAGGGTTCAAAAATCAAAAATTTTGATTTGGGGTTATGGGAAAACTACTGATAGCAGAGCAAATCAAAGGGACTTCGGGGAAAACGATTTGAGGATATCTCTTTGGGGGAAATTATAGGGGATTTCTGAAATTAGGGCTTGAAAGTAATGGGAAATTTTAAGGGAAATTTGAAACAGACGAAGTAAAAAGAAAAGTAGTCGGGGTAAACTGAACTGGGGAAAAGTAAAGGGAAATTGGGGTTCCAAAAAACGACGCCGTTTTCAATCTATTAATAAATATTTGTGGCATTTTTATAGAAAGCGCCACTATTAACAATGTACTAACGATGCCGTTTTGCAATCTGTTAATAGATTTTGTGGCGTTTCTAGAGAAAATGCCAGCATTTCACACCTTTTGTGGCATTTATTAAAGTGCCACTAATAAAAGACAACGAAATGACGACGTTTTGAAATCACTTTAAATGTTTTGTGGCGCTTTTATATAAAGCGCCACTAATAACAAGGTAATAACGATGCCGTTTTGCAATCTGTTGACAGATTTTTGTGGCATTTTTGGATAAAACGCCAGTAATTCTCACCTTTTGCGGCGTTTATAGAAGCGCCATTAATAACAAGGGTGTAGACGATGTCGTTTTACATTCTTTTAATAGATGTTTTGTGGCGTTGTTTAGAAAGCGCCACTAATAACTAAGCTTCAAAACGACATAGTTTAAACTATTAATACATATTGGCGGCGTTTTTTGCTAAAACGCCACTAATTATGACAATAATTTTTCCTCTCTTTTTTTCTCTTTTATTATTATTATTATTATTATTATTTCCTATTAATACATGGTTAAATTTTAATTTGGTCTCTCTAATATATTTAAATTTTAGATTTATTTGCATATACTTTAATTTTTAATATCATTTAGTCTATATATTTTATAATATTATTAATTAATCTAAACAGTTAATGTTATTGACTTTTTAATAAAACATTACATGGTAATATATAATTTGAATATTTAGAGAATAGAGATTGAAATGTGGTTTCTATTTTTATATGTTTGTGTCGTTCTTTTACATTAATATCTATATATATCAATATATATATCCATATATATATATTATTTATTCTTATAGGTTAATTTAAGATTTATATAGTATTTAAGTGTTTAAGGGTTTGTTGTCTATAGTTTAAGGTTTTATGGTTTTAGATTTAGGGTTTATAGTTTTAAGTTTTATAATTTAGGGTCTAGTGATATTAGGTTTATAGTTTTATGATTTAGGAATCTATATTTAAGGGCTTAAGGGTTTAGTGTCTATAGTTTAGGGTTTTATGGTTTTGGATTGAAGATTTAATGTTTAGGGTTTAAGGTTTATAATTTAGGGTTTATGACTAGAGATTTAGGGTTTGAGATGTAAAAGGGTTATTGATTTTAGGGGTTAGGGGTTAATTAAGGTTTAGAGAAAGCCATAACATTGATTTTAACATCTTCATAATTTAATTAAATGAAAACTTCTAAGTTTATTTATCAAAGTGTAACTTTTCATAATTAAGTAACTAAAATGAAATTAACTTTCCCATAGTTAATTCATATTGTGTATTTAATCTTTTAGTGGCGTTTTCTAAAAAATGCCGCTAATGCAATTGGTTGTTAAGAAAACAATGTTGTTCTCTTTAATCTTTTAGCGGCGCTTACGTAAAAATGCCGCTATAGGTCGGTTTATAGCGGCGCTTCTCTAAAAACGCCAATAATGCTCGATCTTTAGCGGCGTTTTTTGAGAAGCGCCGCTAATGAACTGAAGCTTACATAATACGACGTCATTCACATTAATCTTTTGTGGCGTTTTTAATAAAGAGCCGCTAAGAAACGCCGCTAATACTCTATCTATTCGATTTTTAGTGGCGTTTTCTATTCAAACGCCGCTAAAAACGCCGCTAAAACCCTATTTCGGTGTAGTGTAGATAATCTATTTAAACATAGTATATAATTATGTTAAATAAGTTTTTTTTATAGAAATATATAATATACATAAAATATAATAATTATTTTTCATATTTTTATATCTACATTAAATTACATTAGTAGTCACTTAACTAGGGGTGAGCATTCGATCGAATCGAATCGAATCGAATCAAAAATTTTCGAGTTAATCGAGTTTTCGAATATTATTTTATCATCCTAACTTAATTTGAAATTTTCTTGAATCGAGTCAAGTGAGATGAAATTCGAATCGAATCGAATCGAATATATTTGTTCGAATTAAATTTTATAAAATAATTTTGGGTCCTTGTAACCACTGTCACCCATCGTAATAAAATTTTTCCACCTTAATCAAAATTTTTATTAACTTTCATCACCTCATAATTTATTTATTAATCTTTTATATACGGGTTAGCTTCTTTGTTTACTTAGTTGTTTCAATTATCTTCAAATTCTTGTCACTATGTATTTTGGAATTAAAAATATATTAAATGTAAAATGTGATTTTTTAATAAAAGTTATTTTAAAGATAAAATGTGAAATTGATACTAATATAAAATTTTAACATGAATATTTAATGGCATAATTAATAATTCAATTTTAATATAAATATTCAATAGGACTAAACAATTCAATCATATAAATAATATAAAATGTGAAATTTAATTTAATAATATAAATAATAGATATAAATAAAATTATTACTATTTATTTTAGTGATTTTTTGGATAATTTTGATTTTTATTTGAGAGTGAAAGGTGAGAAGTAAAAGTTTAGGGAGAATATAAAAGTTTTGGGAATAAAAGTTTGAAGGAAGTAAATAGGGGAGTAAAATTTTGGAGGAAAATATTAAAAAAAATTGGGGGTGGATTTGGGGTAGATGGGAGGTGGGATGGGAAGGAAGTAAAAATTTTAGGGGAAAGTGGGAGGAATAAAATTTTAGGGAAAATAAAAAGTTTTGAGGGTTTTGGGAGTAAAATTTTGAAAAAAGTAAATGAGAGAGTAAAATTTTGGTGGGAAATGGATTTTGGGTAGATTGGGGGTTGGGATGGAAGGGAGTAAAAGTTTTGGGGAAAGTGGGAAGGAGTAAAAGTTTTGAGGAAAAGTAAAAGGTTTTGGAGTTTGGGGTAAAATGTAAAATATTATAGTTTGATATTCGAATTATTCGAATTATTCGAGTTATTCGAGTTATTCGAATTTGAAAACTCAACTCGATTCGAACTCGAAATTCGAAAAAAAATTCGAGTTGACTCGAATAACTCGAATAACTCGAATAACTCGATTCGTTTAACTCGAAATTCGAATTTTTTTTCGATTTTTTCGAGTCGAATCGAGTTTTGTTCACCCCTACACTTAACTATGATTTTTTAGCTATCGAATTATAAAAACTTACAAAATGATAACTCAACTATTAGTAATTTTTTAAATATTTATTTTTTAATATTTTACCATACTCATTTTATATTTTATAATTTTTTACTTATAGAGTTTAAAATTTTTATTTATAATATAACAAATGTTAACTTTTTGTAAAAAAATTTAAACTCAAAGTAAAAAAATATAAAATATAGTGTATCTTTTAATCTCACGTTGTTAGTTAAAAGATGAAGAAATCTCACATTGTTTAGGAACAAGCTGCAAACATATTCATGAGTCTATATATACACATATCTCATATCCCACATTGTTTAAGAAAACAAGATAAATGAGACTTTCAATCTATATAAAGATTTGCTTTGAAGTTTTGTTTTCGTATTAATTGGTAACACCTTAAAAAAAAATAATGTTATACCTTAAAAAAAAGTGGTGTTATCACTTTGAGCCTTTTTTAAGGTTTATTCTTGTAAATTTCAAATAATTTGGTCTATTTTTATTTTACTTAAAAAAAATTACCTTTTTTGAAAATTTAAACACGGGCTAAAACGCACCACTGGGGGAGCGTTTTGTCCACGTGGACATTGACTTTGTGCTGACGTGGATGTGCTTTTGGGGAAAATGGTCCTTTCCCATAAATAATAAAAAAAGTTGGACCATTTCGGTAAATAACAAAAAAAAGCTTTTATTAGTAAATTGTCCTAATTTTAGGCTAAATTAGGCTAAAGGACATTTTTTTTAATTAATTAGAACTTTGTGATGGTTTTAAAATTAAGTAGGAAAATAGGTTAATTTTAAGGGATAAATGAAAAGTACATCCAGTTGGGCAAATTTTCTATATATATGTTAGGAAAATGCGGCTAGTTGAACGTGCTTTTCTTCTACGGTCAAAAAGCAACATTTTTTTAAGCATTGCCTCACCAACGTTAAAAGAAATTAAAATTTCAACAATAAGTTTTTTTACCCTATAAATACTCCTAAATTTCATTTTTTTTAATTCACATCTTTCTCTCAACTCTCCTAATCTTTCTCAACTCTCTTAAATTCTATCAAGTCTCTCAACTCTCTCATTTTGATTGTATTCGATATTTTTATTAATTATCTCGTATTGTATTTGTTTAAAAATTGATTTTTCACAAATGGATGTCTCTCTAATCCGCTTCGACAACAAGTATATGTTTGCCGCCCAAGCAGTAATGGTAAGACGAAAATTTAAATTTCATTAATTTCAGTATTGTTAATTTTTTTTAATTTGAAATTGTTTTCATTTTGTAAAAAAGCATATGATTGTATTCTGGATGGTTTCATCCATAATATGAGAAAGTTTGCGATTCTTGAAATTCATTTAGGCTTAACTAGGTTTTTAAGTGGTTTTTTTGTTATTTAGGGAAACAAACTGCTTTTGGAGAGAGTGTTAAGTTGTATTTTCTGACTTTTTAATATAATTAATTTCTTTAATTAGATGGTTAAATGTTAATAATTTTATCCTTTAAGTCTTAGGTTCGATTCCTCTTCCACTCACATTTATATTTTTTATTTCAGGTTCGGTTCCTCTCCCACTCACAACTTTTTAATTAATGTTTTTAACATTTAAGCTCATTTGATTAAATGGTTTTCCTCCTTTAAACACATATGTAATTTTTATTTCATGTTATTTTAATTTTTTTATTTTAATTAATAATTATATAGTTTTCAATTTTTATTTTTAATTCATATTTTAATTAATAACTATTTTATTCATAAAATCAAATAATAAATATGTAATTATATAATAAAATATATGTATTTGACATATATCATTATGTTAAAATATTCATTTATATATAATATAAACATCAACTAATTTTTTGATATATTTTTCTTTATATATAGTATTTACATGTTAAATATTTATTTTCTTCACCTATATTGTGGGTATAGTGATTTCTAATATTATAGAATGAAATAATTATTTCAAATATAATTATAATTTTTATATGTAAAATATTTCAAATATCATTATTTTTCATCTACATTGTGAGTATGATATTTTAAATATTTTTATATATGATATATTTTAATTAATTACTTCAAATATCATTATATTTATATGTGAAATATTTTAAATGCATATAAAAATATATATAATACTAAAATCTACTACACTCATTATATAGATTGAAAAATAAATATTACACATATAAAAATTATAGTTAATAAAATAATCATATTTTTAATAATTATTTAATTTTATAAATAAATGAATTATTAATTAAAAGGTGAATTAAAATATCCACCCAAGTTGCTTTGTATTTCGAGGAGAGTGAAGGAGTCCAATCCTCAATTTCCATGAACTATTCCTTCACCCACCGCTACTTTAACTTTACCACCAGCGCATATTCCATTTATATTACAAGTATGTTGATAGATGTGAAATTTCTCAGTTTTAAAATTGAAAATTTTATTTAGAGAGTTTGAGAATCAAATTAATAAAATTTGTAAATATGAAGGATTAAATTTATTAAATTATTTAAAATTAAGATCAAATTGATAAAATATGTAAGTATTGAAGACTAAATATGTTATTATATCAATTAGAAAAATAATTTATGTTACCAATTTAATAATAGGTGATCAAAGCAGAACGATTACAAACATTAAGACCAATAGTGAAATTATTTAAAATTAAATAACCAAAATAATAACAATGACATAGTTGAGTGATACAAAGTTAATGGGAAAAAAATGCAACCAAAAAAGAACCCCTAATAAATCAGATAAAAAAAATAAAGTCCAAAGCTGATTTGTATATGTAACTTTCGTTATTTGATTGTAGCACCCCAAACCCGGCCCAGAAGTTATGGCCAGATCCGGCATGCCACATAAAAAAAAACGTTAAAAATTTTTTTCCATTCTAAGTCCAGAAAATCGTACTTGATGTTCAAAAGATTAATTCATTAAGGGTTAAAGTGAATGGAAGCTGTGCACCAGGTAGGAAACCGGAAAAGAGGTGGTGAGTCTGTAGCACCCCAAACCCGGCCCAGAAGTTATGGCCAGATCCGACATGCCACATCAAAAATGTTAAAAAAAAAATTTCAATTCTAAGTCCAGAAAATCGTACTTGATGTTCAAAAGATTAATTCATTAAGGGTTAAGGTGAATGGAAGCTTTGCACCAGGTAGGAAACCGGAAAAGAGGTGGTGAGTCCATCGGACTGCTTAAGTACCAAGCTCCCTTCGGATCCAATCCTAGACATGCATACCGCCATTGCCACACCTTAACGTCCTGGATATTTCTAGGAAACTGATTCGATTAAGTCATTTTTAGGAAAAGTGATTAATTTTGGAAAATACTTTCATTGCGGAAGCTTTGCTTGTTGTCGTGTTATTTTGAAATCAATTGTTGTTTTTGAAAACGCGCCCTAAAGCCATCCAATTTCAACAGTTAAAATAAGTATTACCTATCTTAGTAATACATATTAAAAACCACCAAAAATAAATAAGCGGCCTTATTACATTTAAAAGCCCAAAACCTCAAACGTAATTAAAATGATGTTCAGTTCACCAGAAGAAAATCAAACTTTCAGAACGGGTGGCCACTCCGAATTCCCTCACGGCTCCAAGCCCACTATGGTTGGGGATTTCTGCGTGGATGAAAATAAAAGGGTGAGTTTGGGGAAACTCGTGTAAGGAAAACCCATTCAAAGCCTAAGTCGGCTCAAGCCTATTGGGCCTAAGCCCATTCAGTAATGATGGTCTTGGGCGAGCCCTTTCAGATTACAATAAACGGGCCTTAGCCCTTATTCAGATAATGATGGGGCCCATAGGCCCATTTCAAAATACATGCAACATCGGTAAACATATGCAAGCCCATTTGGGTAATAGTGGTACTGGGCGAGCCCTTTTCAGATTACAATAAACGGGCCTTAGCCCTTATTCAGATAATAAATTATGGCCCATAAGGCCATTTCAAAATACATGCAACATCAGTAAACATATGCAAGCCCATTTGGGTAATAGTGGTCTTGGGCGAGCCCTTTTCAGATTACAATAAAGCGGGCCTTAGCCCTTATTCAGATAATGTATGGCCCATAGGCCCATTTCAAAATACATGCAACATCAATAACATATGCAAGCCCATTTGGGAGACTACTCAACCCACCAACCACTACACTCCACCCGTACCAGCCATACACTCCATGTGGGGAATAGCTCAACCCACCCACCCAACACTCCACGATTTTGCAGCCTTCTTTGCTCGATTAACGATAAATTGAGGCAAAGCCTCCAGTACGTGGACAAGCCACTTTCAGTACTTCCTCCGTCAATATCCCAGTCCCATGCATCAGATAATAAGAACATGGCATGCAGTAAATAACAACAGTCAAACATGCATTTAGGTCAATTTAACCCTAGGGGTATTTCGATAATTTATCTACTAGGGGTAAAACTGTAAATTTTCCACTTTTAAAGGTATTTCAATAATTTATCTATTTTAGGGTTTTTCATGCATATTCCTACCTTTCACGTACTAACAGAATCACGTACCGAGGGTTCTTACCGAATTGGGCCCGTTGGCCCATCATTCCAATTTTGGCCCATTAAGCCCAAAAATATCGAGGGCACAGAAATCATGCACTTTGCAATCCAAACATTGCAGCTTACCAAAAACATTAATCGATTTACCTCACGAGCATTCGCACACTCGCAAATCTACAAAATACCGGTTTTCGGCATTTCGGCTTTTGCCGATCTAGACTAAGAAAGAGGGTGTTAGTTACACACCTGTTTGCGACGATATGCTGACGAGATCCACACACGAACCGCCTACAATTGGATTACTAACACGTTAATCTAACTATTCAAATACGAACTACGTATTAACCCCTTACAATATTCGACCAACCACACCTATAGATCATAGTAAGCTTATAAGAAAACAATAAGCAACTCATTAACAAATTTTTGTCAATGTTTACCACATAATCATAATTTCACTGCAAGATGTCTTCCTGAGCAACAGTCACTAAATCATTTATAAATGGAGCTATGAAACTCCAAATCAAGTTCTGTTAATTTTCCTTGAAAATAGACTCATATATCTTCTATCCATAAAATTTTCAGAATTTTTGGTTTAGCCAATCAATACCAGATTTTTCTCAAAGTTTCCCATGTTTCACTGTTTGACTAATCTGACCACTCTTCATTACGAATCAAATTTCTCATTGTACAGAATTCAAAATATGTTCTTGTTTATTCCATTTGAAACTAGACTCATTAAGCTTTAATTACATAATTTATTCAGCTACTAATTCTTCTCCCACAATTTATGGTGATTTTCCAAAGTCACATTACTGCTGCTGTCCCAAGCAGATTTATTACCAAATCACTCTTTCATACACCTATCTTGCATGCATGTTATTTAAACATGTATATCACCAATCAATCATCACATATCTATGATTTTTACTTAAGCATAATCTCTATTTCATCATTTTAAAGCACAACATGTTAGCCAATTTTTCCCTTTAGCATCTAAGGCACATGCATGCTCATTTGTTTGGCTCAACTTCACATATCTTCCATTTTTCATCAAAAGAACATGAAATAACAACCATTTCCTTCATTTTAATTCATGACCAAATGCTCACAACACAACTAAAAATCAAAATATGCTTCAAGAGTTAAGGTAGAATCAAGATGAACTCATGAACCTCAAAATAGAAGCAAGGTACCAAGAACTTACCTTCAAATTTCCTCCTCCTAATGACCGAATACTCAAGAGCTTTCTCCTCTCCTTTCTCTTCTCTAACTTTCAGCTATGATGAACAAAGATGGACAAAACTTTGTTCTTTTCACCCCTTTTTCTTTTAATAAAACTTCATATTTCATCCATTTAATTCTTTAATACAAAAGACATGATATTCTTATCATGAAACATTTACCTAACCCATTATCATGGAACATTTACCTAACCTATTATCATGAAACATTTACCTAACCTATTATCAATTTGTATCAATTTGTACCATAAATTATGGATATCAATTGTACATTTTGTCTACAACAACATGATGGTTGGCCACTTAATGTAAAATGGGAGGTTTGTCATGCAAATCCTCCTATTTTGCACTCCTATTTATTTGGCCACTTCAATTTAGCCTATAGCATTTTCAAACATTTTCACATAGGTCCTATTTCATCATTTCACCCCCTTTTTCTTATGGAACAAAAATTAACTAAAATTGTCGGGTTCTATCTTAAGCTTGGGCTTTCTAGAGGCCCACTAACATAATTAAACCTATGCCAACATTCACAGGATTCCCGAAAATTGGGGCGTTACAGAGTCCATCGGACTGCTTAAGTACCAAGCTCCCTTCGGATCCAATCCTAGACATGCATACCACTATTTCCACACCTTAACGTCATGGATATTTCTAGGAAACCGATTTGATTAAGTCATTTTTAGGAAAAGTGATTAATTTTGGAAAATACTTTCATTGCGGAAGCTTTGCTTGTTGTCGTGTTATTTTGAAATCAACTGTTGTTTTTGAAAACGCGCCCTAAAGCTATCCAATTTCAACATTTAAAATAAGTAATACCTATCTTAGTAATACATATTAAAACCATAAAAAATAATTAAGCGGGCTTATTACATTTAAAAGCCTAAAACTTCAAACATAAATAAAAGGATGTCCAGTTCACCAGAAGAAAATCAAACTTTCGAGCGGGTGGCCACTCAAATTCCCTCACGACTCCAAGCCCACTATGGTTGGGGATTACTGCGTGGATGAAAATAAAAGGGTGAGTTTGGGGAAACTCAGTGTAAATTAACCCAACCATAGCCTATATCAGCTCAAACCACGAAATAGAATAAGTTGGCCTTAGCCCGCAATGTAATTGAGAATAAAGCCCATAGGCCCATAGCAGAACAGAACAGATATTACATGTTTATGCAGAAACCCAACCATATCCAACCGTATACACCCCCGTACCAACCTTACACCGTGTGGGGAGACAACTCGACCCACCCAACCGCTATACACCACAGAATTTGCAGCATGGCTGCCAGAACAGATAATGTGACAGAGTCACCGGATCTGAATAATCGTGGCAGAGCCACCAGAACAGATATATGTGGCAGAGCCACCAGATTAGATATTTGTGGCATAGCCACCAGAACGTTTCCTCCATAATATAACCCATGTCCCCATGCAACAGATATATAATCATGGCATACATCATACAGAATCAAATCGTCATGCTTTTCAGTCAAAATTAACCCTAGGGGTATAACGATAATTTTGCACTTAGGGGTATAACAGTAATTTTCCATACATAGGGGTATTATAGTAATTTAGCTACTTTTAGGGTTTTCATGCATATCCTAACTATTTATGTACTATCAGAACACTTACCGCAAATACTTACTGAATTGGGCCTGTTGGCCCATGAACCCGATCTTTGACCCATTAAGCCCAAATTATCAAAATGTACGAAATCGCGCGTACTGCAGTTTATTACTTTAGATTACCAAATATACAAACCCAACTATCTTACGAGCATTCGCACACTCGCAAATTCCCAAAATACTGACTTTTCGGCATTTCGGCTTTTCGGCTTTTGCCAATCTAGTCTATGAGAGGGTGTCAGTTACACACCTGTTTGCGACGATATGCTGACGAGATCCATACACGAACTGCCTACAATTGGATTACTAACACGTTAATCTAACTATTCAAATACAAACTACGTATTAACCCCTTACAATATTCGGCCAACCACACCTACAGATCATAGTAAGCTTATAAGAAATCAATAAGTAACTCATTAACAAATTTTTGTCAATGTTTACCACATAATCATAATTTCACTGCAAGCTGTCTTCCTGAGCAACAGTCACTAAATCATTTATAACTGGAGCTACGAAACTCCAAATCAAGTTCCGTTAATTTTCCCTGAAAATAGACTCATATATCTTCTATCCATAAAATTTTTAGAATTTTTGGTCTGGCCAATCAATACCATATTTTTCTCAAAGTTTTGCATGTTTCACTGTTTGACTAATCTGACCACTCTTCATTACGAATCAAATTTCTCATTGTACAGAATTCAAAATATGTTCTCGTTTATTTCATTTGAAACTAGACTCAACAAGCTTTAATTACATAATTTATTCAGCTTCTAATTCATCTCCCACAATTTATGGTGATTTTCCAAAGTCACATTACTGCTGCTGTCCCAAGCAGATTTATTACCAAATTCACTCTTTCACACATAACTTGCATGCATGTTATTTAAACATGTATATCACCAATCAATCATCACATATCTATGATTTTACTTAAGTATAATCTCCATTTCATCATTTTAAAGCACAACATGTTAGCCGATTTTTCCCTTTAGCATCTAAGGCACATGCATGTTCATTTGTTTGGCTCAACTTCACCTATCTTCCATTTTTCATCAAAAGAACATGAAACAACAACCATTTCCTTCATTTTAATTCATGACCAAATGCTCACAATACAACCAAAAACCAAAATATGCTTCAAGAGTTAAGGTAGAATCAAGAAGAACTCATGAACCTCAAAATAGAAGCAAGTTACCAAGAACTTACCTTCAATTTTCCTCCTCCTAATGACCGAATACTCAAGAGCTTTCTCCTCTCCTTTCTCTCTTCTAACTTTCAGCTATGATGAACAAAAATAGACAAAACTTTGTTCTTTTCACCCCTTTTTCTTTTAATAAAACTTCATATTTCATCCATTTAATTCTTTAATACAAAAGACATGAAATTCTTATCATGAAACATTTACCTAACCCATTATCATGAAACATTTACCTAACCCATTATCATGGAACATTTACCTAACCTATTATCATGGAACATTTACCTAACCTATTATCAAATTGTATCAATTTGTACCATAAATTATGGATATCAAGTGTACATTTTGTCTACAACAACATGATGGCTGGCCACTTCATGTAAAATGGGAGGTTTGTCATGCAAGTCCTTCTATTTTGCACTCCTATTTATTTGGCCACTTCAATTTAGCCTATAGCATTTTCAAACATTTTCACATAAGTCCTATTTCATAATTTCACTTCCTTTTTCTTATGAAACAAAAATTAACTAAAATTACCGGGTTTTATCTTAAGCTTGGGCCTTCTAGAGGCCCACAAACATAATTAAACCTATGCCAACATTCACAGAATTCCCAAAAATTGGGGCGTTACAACTCTACCCCCCTTAAAGAAATTTCGGCCTCGAAATTTCCCTGATCCAAATAGTTGAGGGTATTGTTGACGCATAGTCTCTTCTGATTCCCAAACTCAGAAGTTTCCCCTTCCTTAACTTGTTGAAAACGAGCAACCAAAGACTCATCGTTCAACTGCTTTTTCCTTAATCGATCCACCAGGTTGGCCTCACTTGCAACTCACCAGCAGACTTCTATTATCATACTGAGACTCAAACGAGCAAACATTGCTCTCAGATCAGATACAGCTCTACGACTTAGAGCATCGGCTACCACATTAGCCTTGGTTGGGTGATACTCAATCGAACAGTCATAATCCTTAAGCAACTCAATCCATCTCCTTTGCCTAAGGTTCAGCTCCTTCTGAGTCAACAAATACTTAAGACTCTTATGGTCAGTGTATATAGTACACCTTTCTCCGTACAAGTAATGTCTCCAAATCTTAAGTGCAAATATCACTGCTGCCAACTCTAAATCATGAGTCAAATAGTTTCCCTCATGAGGCTTAAACTATCGTGATGCATATGCAACCACCTTACCCTCTTCCATTAACACGCAGCCCAAACCCACGTGTGATGCGTCACTGTACATAGTAAAATCATTCCCGGACTCTATTTGAATTAACACAGTGCTTGATCGAACTTTCTTCAACTTCTCAAAAGCCTCCTGCTGGGTCTCAGTCCATACAAACGGTACCCCTTTTCTTATGAGTTTTGTCAGAAGTGCTGCCATCACAGAAAAAAACCTTCCACAAACCTTCTGTAGTATCTTGCTAGTCCTAGAAAACTCCGTATTTCTGACACTGACCTAGGTGGCTTCCACTCCAAAATCGCTTCAATTTTTCGAGGGTCCACCTTAATCCCCTTAGCAGAGACCACATGTCCTAAGAAAGTTACCTCCCTCAACCAAAATTCACACTTGCTGAACTTCTCAAAGAGTGCATTCTCCCTTAATACTTACAGCACTATACGGAGATGCTCATCATGTTTCGTTTCAGTTTCAGGATATACCAGGATATCGTCAATAAAGACGACTACGAACTGATCCAAAAATGATTGGAACACACGATTCATCAGATCCATAAATGCCGCAGGAGCGTTTGTCAGTCCAAATGGCATAACCAGAAACTCGTAATGATCATACCGAGTCCTGAATGCTATCTTATGGATATCTACCTCCTTGACCTTAACTGATGATATCCAGATCGAAGGTCGATCTTGGAGAATACAGAAGCTCCTTTAAGTTGGTAGAACAGATCGTCAATCCTTGGCAGTGGATACTTATTCTTAATCGTCAGTTTGTTCAACTGGCGATAATCAATACACATCCGTATCGTACCATCCTTCTTTTTCACGAATAGCACTGGTGCTCCCCATGGAGACACGCTTGGCCTAATAAAGCCCCTATCCAACAACTCTTGAATTTGAGCATTTAACTCTACTAACTCCTTCGGTGCCATCCTATATGGTGCGATAGACACAGGCGCCATTCCAGGCAACAAGTCTATTCCAAACTCAACTTCTCAATTCGGAGGCAATCCTGGAAGCTCCTCCGGAAAAACAACTTGGAACTCCTTTACGGTCCTAACCTTATCCACTGTCAGTCCCTTCTCTTCCGACTGACTTACAAATACCAATTAGGCTTCACAACCTTTCCGAATCCACTTTTTGGCTCTTAATGCCGACACCACATTGGACAAATAATCCATTCTCTCACCTATCACCATAACCTCCTCATCCTTTGTAGTTCTTAACACCATTCATTTAGAAGCACAATCCAGAGTCGCCTTATGCTTAACAAGCCAATCCATTCCCAGAATGAGGTCAAACTCTCCGAACGGTAACTCCATCAGATCTCCAGGAAAAATCCTACCTTGAGTTTCTAAGGGTACATCCTTATAGAGTTTGTTTACCCTAACCGAGTTATCCAAAGGGACTTAGTACAGATACCCCACTCACAATCTCCTCAGAGTAGTCCAAGTTGTCCATAATCCGGTCTGTGGCCTCCAACCAATATCCCGCCACATTCGGGGCTATACCAGACACGCCCTTAAAGATCTCCGTTCCGTTAGTCCCGAAGTCATTCAGAAATAGATCCCTGAATTTCATTGCCCGAACTTGCTCCGGTAACCCTTTTCAGAACACGAAGCATTGCCTGTGACAGGGCATCATCCTCGGCGGCTCTATCATACGGCCCATTCTCATCTGTCGGTGGTGGTCGTGCTACTCTAGTGGGTATGTGTTCAGAAGACGAAGATCCAGCTTGAGTACTACCTCGGCCTCGACCACGGCCTTTCCCTGAGTAGCTCTCGTACTCATATCGATTTATCTTGATTACGAATTTTTATACATCAATTCAATATTCCAGTGTTTATTACAGATGTTTTATGAATCAGACAGTAATTTCAAAGTTTGTTTTCGCAGAATCGAAGTCTAGCTACAGTTTCAGTCTCTTATCAAATTTTTCTATGGTTTCAGTATCATCCTATCTAGAGTATCCTAGTAGGGTTTCAGTACAGACAGATAATTCAGAAAAATATTCAGAAGAGTTCAGAGTAATACTTACAGGCTTGGGCCGGAGATTCGGAATGCCACCTTCTAAAGATCTAAATTTTGAAAATCGCATTTTTCACAATCTTTATAAATTTTTTCGAAGATCTAAATTTTGTAAACCCATTCCACAGCCGAGTTGTTGTAACTAGGCTCTGATACCACTAAATGTAGCACCCCAAACCCGACCCAAAAGTTATGGCCAGATCCGGCATGCCACATCAAAAAAACGTTAAAAATTTTTTTCCATTCTAAGTCCAGAAAATCGTACTTGATGTTCAAAAGATTAATTCATTAAGGGTTAAAGTGAATGGAAGCTGTACACCAGGTAGGAAACCGGAAAAGAGGTGGTGAGTCCATCGGACCGCTAATACCAAGCTCCTTCGGATCCAATCCTAGACATGCATACCACCATTTCCACACCTTAACGTCATGGATATTTCTAGGAAACCGATTTGATTAAGTCATTTTAGGAAAAGTGATTAATTTTGGAAAATACTTTCATTCGGAAGCTTTGCTTGTTGTCGTATTATTTTGAAATCAACTGTTGTTTTTGAAAACGCGCCTAAAGCTATCCAATTTCAACATTTAAAATAAGTAATACCTATCTTAGTAATACATATTAAAACCATCAAAATAATTAAGGTGCTTATTACATTTAAAACCCAAAACTTCAAACGTAAATAAAAGGATGTCCAGTTCACGGAAGAAAATCAAACTAGAACGGTGGCCACTCCAATTCCCTCACACCCAAGCCCACTATGGTTGGGGATTACTGCGTGGATGGAAATAAAAGGGTGAGTTTGGGGAAACTCGTGTGTAAATTAACCCAACCATAGCCTATATCACTCAAACCACGAAATAGAATAAGTTGGCCTTAGCCCGAGCAATTGAGAATAAAGCCCATAGGCCCATAGCGAACGAGTAAGATATTACATGTTTATGCGAAACCCAACCATATCCAACCGTATACACCCCGTACCAACCTTACACCGTGTGGGGAGACAACTCGACCCACCCAACCGCTACACACCACGAATTTGCAGCATGGCTGCGAGCGAATAATGTGATAGAGTCACCAATCTGAGATAATCGTGGCGAGCCACCGTATCAGATATATGTGGCGAGCCACCAGATCGATATTTGTGGCCTAGCCACCGAACGCTTCCTCCATAATATAACCCATGTCCCCATGCAATGATATATAATCATGGCATACATCATACGAGAATCAAATCGTCATGCTTTTGGTCAAAATTAACCTTAGGGTATAACGGTAATTTTGCACTTAGGGTATAATGATAATTTTCCATACATAGGGTATTATAGTAATTTAGCTACTTTTAGGGTTTTCATGCATATCCTAACTATTTACGTACTATCAGAACACTTACCGCAAATACTTACTGAATTGGGCTCGTTGGCCCATGAACCCGATCTTTGACCCATTAAGCCAAAATTATCAAAATGTACGAAATCGCGCGTACTGCAGTTTATTACTTTAGATTACCAAATATACAAACCCAACTATCTTACGAGCATTCGCACACTCGCAAATTCCCAAAATACTGACTTTTCGGCATTTCAGCTTTTCGGCTTTTGCCAATCTAGTCTATGAGAGGGTGTCAGTTACACACCTGTTTGCGACGATATGCTGACGAGATCCACACACGAACCGCCTACAATTGGATTACTAACACGTTAATCTAACTATTCAAATACAAACTACGTATTAACCCCTTACAATATTCGGCCAACCACACCTACAGATCATAGTAAGCTTATAAGAAATCAATAAGCAACTCATTAACAAATTTTTGTCAATGTTTACCACATAATCATAATTTCACTGCAAGCTGTCTTCCTGAGCAACAGTCACTAAATCATTTATAACTGGAGCTACGAAACTCCAAATCAAGTTCCGTTAATTTTTCCTGAAAATAGACTCATATATCTTCTATCCATAAAATTTTCAGAATTTTTGGTTTGGCCAATCAATACCAGATTTTTCTCAAAGTTTTGCATGTTTCACTGTTTGACTAATCTGACCACTCTTCATTACGAATCAAATTTCTCATTGTAAAGAATTCAAAATATGTTCTCGTTTATTTCATTTGAAACTAGACTCAACAAGCTTTAATTACATAATTTATTCAGCTTCTAATTCATCTCCCACAATTTATGGTGATTTTCCAAAGTCACATTACTGCTGCTGTCCCAAGCAGATTTATTACCAAATTCACTCTTTCACACATAACTTGCATGCATGTTATTTAAACATGTATATCACCAATCAATCATCACATATCTATGATTTTACTTAAGTATAATCTCCATTTCATCATTTTAAAGCACAACATGTTAGCCGATTTTTCCCTTTAGCATCTAAGGCACATGCATGTTCATTTGTTTGGCTCAACTTCACCTATCTTCCATTTTTCATCAAAAGAACATGAAACAACAACCATTTCCTTCATTTTAATTCATGACCAAATGCTCACAATACAACCAAAACCAAAATATGCTTCAAGAGTTAAGGTAGAATCAAGAAGAACTCATGAACCTCAAAATAGAAGCAAGTTACCAAGAACTTACCTTCAATTTTCCTCCTCCTAATGACCGAATACTCAAGAGCTTTCTCCTCTCCTTTCTCTCTTCTAACTTTCAGCTATGATGAACAAAAATGGACAAAACTTTGTTCTTTTCACCCCTTTTTCTTTTAATAAAACTTCATATTTCATCCATTTAATTCTTTAATACAAAAGACATGAAATTCTTATCATGAAACATTTACTTAACCCATTATCATGAAACATTTACCTAACCCATTATCATGGAACATTTACCTAACCTATTATCATGGAACATTTACCTAACCTATTATCAAATTATATCAATTTGTACCATAAATTATGGATATCAAGTGTACATTTTGTCTACAACAACATGATGGCTGGCCACTTCATGTAAAATGGGAGGTTTGTCATGCAAGTCCTCCTATTTTGCACTCCTATTTATTTGGCCACTTCAATTTAGCCTATAGCATTTTCAAACATTTTCACATAAGTCCTATTTCATAATTTCACTTCCTTTTTCTTATGGAACAAAAATTAACTAAAATTACTGGGTTTTATCTTAAGCTTGGGCCTTCTAGAGGCCCACAAACATAATTAAACCTATGCCAACATTCACAGAATTCCCAAAAATTGGGGCGTTACATTGATTTTCATTATCCTGCAAAATTCCATAAACTTGTGATGAACGATGCTTTTGATATGATTCTCTAAAATATGTTGACTAATTACATTATTAATTATTAAATTATGAGTAAATTTTCGTTTTGATTACTTAATTTTTTTTTAACAAGTTAATTAATAACAAACAAGGGGTTATATATCCAAATACATGTGAAGGAATGTAGTAATAAATATACCCGAATCTATGTTACTCAACCTCGGGTGCAAGTGTTAGATATAGAATGTGTGCTAAATAGATATTTTTGTTATTAAGTGGATGCCCATCAAGATTAAGATAAGTTTTGATGTACTTTAAATTCTAGTAGTCATTTTATACTTCTTATGCCTATAAATAGAGACTTTAGAGAAGATTTGTAAATATCATCATTGATCAATAAAATATGCTCTCTTTTTCTCTCTCATTCTCTTTATTCTTTATTCTCTATTCTTTTATTTTATAACACGTTATTAGCACAATTTTTGTAACGCCCCAAAAATTTAAATTTTTGTTTTTGCATATGTGTGACACAACTGTGTTTCTGCTTTAGTAGTTAAGTGTTCTGGGTGTGTGTGTGAGGTCCCAAGATCAAGCCATGACTTGGGAAAATTTTGGTATTTTTATGAATAAAGTTCAATATTTGGTTGATAGGCTTTTAAATAAAAGATGGTAAGTAATTAATAGAATGGGTCTGCTGGTTTTGTGGTTAAAAGGAAGGTTGATCTGCTATAGGTCTTGTGTTCAAATCCTTGTGTGAGCAAGGATGTTATTTTTGCTCAATAGGCTGAAAGAGGTTTGGTCAAATAGGAATTCTGAGTATTGGAAATAATTAAGGGATTTAGAGGGGTTATCAGATGGATTTTATTTTTATATTTTTTTTCAAAATTTTCCCCAAAATTTTCTAACGTTTCATTCCCTCTATTCTCACTCTGTCGATCTTCCCTCTGTTTGTTGTCGAAATTGCTTTGCTTTTCCATCTTTTGTCGAATCCCCGCGCTTTATTAGTTCAAAACTTTTCGTGCGATAAACGGTAGGTTTGGTGGAACGATTCTTGTGTTGACTGATTAAATCGTGTGTTAACAGAACTCGTTTTGTGTTTAGGAGAGGATCAAAAGGCTAGGGGTTACTATTCGACACTTTAGTAGTGGGGACTCGTCGCTTCGTTCAAAGGTAAGTTTTGGCTGCCTAATTGGCTGAACAACCCCTTTGGGATCGGTTTAGTTTATCGATTTAAGCAGTTAATTTGGAGTCTTTTTGGATGAAAATAGGTTCTAGAGTGCTCGGGGATTATTTTAGCTTCAATTGAAACCAGGTGTGTACCCAGAAATGCAGAAAACGAGGTTTCGAAAAAAGCCAAAAACCTTACTATCGACGCCACACGGGTGTGTGGTTGCCCGTGTGGTAGGTCGTGTGGAGGGACACGGCCATGTGATTGACGAGCCAGGCCCTGCGTGCATGACATGGCCGTGTGATGGCCAGGTAGGCCGTGTGCGACACACGGGCTAGACTAAATAGGGCCGGGTGGGCCACACGCCCGTGTGGGCCCACATAGGTAGTCCCACGAGCGTGTGAGATTTTGGGCCAGGCCATATGATCTATAAGGTCGAGGCTAATTTGGGTCGTGTGGGCCACACGGGTAAGCCACATGGACGTGTGATTCCATTTTCACTGAAATGTTTGTTAAGGTTGCACGGATCGCCCAAGTCAACTGTGAACTTTCCGTTGGGTCAGTAAGCACTACTTAGACACTTATCTGTGTGAATTATGTATTGAGCATGTTATATATATATAAGCATATAAACTGAACTGTATCTGTAACGGATAGACCTGTGATAGCATGACATTTTATTGTATGTTTTATTGCATTGGGTTGGAATGATATTATTTGGAGGAAGTGTACTGAAAGGCTCCTTAGCCTAATATATTGGCAGCACAGTTGCAAACTACTGTTGTGCCGCATTTGGTACTATCTAGAGTGTAGGGATGGGTGGGTTGATTTAATCCCTACATGGTGTGTAGGGTTGGACGGAGATAGTGTGTAGAGGCTAGTGGGGTAGGACTATGATATTGAATACTGCATATATATGTTACTGACACTGTGAAGGGCTAAGGCTTTATGTATGATTGATACTGATACTGTAATGGGCTAAGGTCCAACTGCCACTGTTACTGAAAAATGGCTTAGGCCCAAGACTGTTTTAACTATGCACTGTGATTTGCTATTGTTGTTTTCTGTGGGATTACACACTGAGTTTACGTAAACTCACCCTTTTGTTTAAAAGTGCATAGATAATCCCCAGACCTAACGAATAGGTGCAGCGGAGGACTCGACGGTAGCCACACGTATTTTAATTGTTTTAAATTCAGTTTTGGTATTTATTTCTTAATTATTTTCTGGGTTATTTTTTTATGTAAATTGGACTTTTTGGACTGTTTGCTTTTAAACTTTGGGTTTTAGATGGTTTTTGTAGATTTGATAACTGCAAAAACTCAATGAACAAATGGTTTTCACTAAAACAAAGGGGTTTTTCTAATATGGACGGATTTACCTAATTAACTCGCTTTTTCATAAATTAAATGATTTCTAAAGCTTCCGCAATGAATTATGTTTTAAAACAATCGGCTAGATGAGTAAGCGATTCTTGGAATCAATAAGAGTAATAAACGAGCACAGTTTTATAGTAATAAAATAGTTTTCAAAATTTCATTCCATGTGACATTGCCAGATTCGGCTATAACATCTAGGCCGGGTTTTGGGTGTTTCAATTTTTTTCTCCATAAATCACAAAATTTTTTCCCTTTCACCAAGCCTTACTCCTTTCAAACAATAACCAATGCAATAGTCGTTCACTCAAATTTGCTACTCAAGCTGTTGTTGAATGCTTTCTAGAACTACTGTTATTTCAGTTTTCAAATGAGGCCTACGCATTATGGATAATCATTATGCAAAGAAATTTATATAATCCGTACGTGGTATGTTTTTCTCCTTTGTTGATTGATTTTTGGTAAAATTATTTTATGAAAAATATTATTACTTTAAGGTTTCTTTTGAACTAATACTTTTTTATTAAATTATAGTATGTATTTTATTTGGATGATTAAATTTTTTATGATTAAATTATTGTTATTAAATATGCTTGAAATTATTCTATTATATCTTTTAAATTAAATTTATAAATATTTGATTACAGACATCATAAGATTTTATAACATATATGTGGTATTGAAATTTGGTATAATGTGCACGAGATAATTTTCAAGCATCGTATACGAAAATTTTGATTTTTTATTAAATAATTTTTTTACTATTATATTATAAATGTTATTATGAAAATAAAGTTGTTAAAAATCTTAGGTATATTTTACTATTATTTATTTATTATATCATGTTTATTATAATTGGAGACTAATCATAACAACATGAATAGATAGATTTTGATTTGAAATCCACACATGTTTTGCGATGGTGATTATGAAATAAAGAATCAATGTAGGCATTTAGAAGTCTGTCCTATTAAATTTATTGCATTCCGTGAAGTGAATGCAAACATAAAGAAAATAAAAGATATAATCATGGACCGCTAAAAGTGAGAAAATAGTAATAAATAAGAGAACAATGAGAGTTCTCAAGATAACTCTTCAAAAGATAAAGATAACATATGTTATCAATGTGATATGAAAGATTATTGGCCACATATGTGGCGTATGCCCAAATATTTTGCTTTTGTTAATATTCTTTGAGGAAAAATATGAGAATGTAGTAATAAATTCTATCATTACAGATAGAAAATATTTATCTTATTTGATCTAAAAAAAATAAATATTATTTTAGTATTTGTTAGTACAGAATTAGTTGAAAGCCTCACAAGAGCTTATATATTAATATCTAAAAAGCACAAAATTTGTGATGGTTAATACATTAATTTTAAAATTATTCATTATAATGGATATCATATTGGGATTGTGAACGAAGAAAAAAAATCATATTTCATATTAATCAAAAGAGGATTGGGTTATTGATTTCTTGTTATAAATTGAATTGATCGTAACTATCTTTGTGATATTCTTTTGTCATCATCCCCGTTAAGGGGTTGAAAGCGAAATATTTGACTACGAAATATCTACATATGAGCAATAAAATATAATAGATCTATCTAAAGCTCGTTATTTTTAGTTGCACCTGAAGTTGCAATCTTTTTAAAACTGTGAGTATAACTCTACAATATTCAAATAAGTTCTTAACTAAAATTACGAGGAAAAATATTACTGATGAGAACTTTGCAAGAGAGAATTTATTCAACTTTTTATGGTTCAAATGTGCTCCTATGGTAGCAATATCGTTAAATTTTATTTTATTTTTACTTATGATTGAACAAAAGTTTTTAAACACCAAACCTAACCATTCACTAAAAAGAATGTAACAATATGTAATAAATTCAAAAGATATAATCTTTAACTTGGATGTAGTAAATTGGACTATAATAATAGTTACGAGGGATTGTGGAAATAAATTTTCTCACCACCAAAAGTGGAAAAATGAAGAAAGCAAGAAAAGAATAAGAATTTTCAAGAACTTTTTAAGAAGAGAGATAAATTATTTATGAAGAGTAATTGGTTATGCACCTATCGTACACTTGAAAAATAAGATCTACTCTCAAAGTTTGCTATTAATAGATTTTGATTGGATTCAAAATCTACTACTGAAGTTTAATTTGCTTACTTTTTATCATCAAGACTCAATGTAGAACAAAAAAAAGGGGTATGTCTTTAAATATTAAATCAACTTATTATATGATTTAAATATTTTGAGATGGTCTTCCTTTTTAAGTTTTGATTACAAGTGTTACATATTGTTTTAAGCATCTCATTTGTTCATGAAATTAAATATTAACTGATTTATTTATGTAGCTATAGTAGGTTTTATAATTAAATAATATATTTGATTAAAATATATCTAATATGCAAATTTATGTTAACAAACCAATAGATTTTATGGTTATTCAGATTTGATTTAGTTCAAAGAATTGTTAAAGATGGTAATGTATACGTTTTATATTATTCCATTTGTTAATTATTTAGAGAAATAATATGAGCAATTGTAAATGACAAGTTCTATGAGCTTGAATGATTGAATTTTGAATTAAATTTCTTGCATGTTTATGGTGATGGTTATAAAAAATTACTACTTTTTCATTATGTCATATTTTTATGTTTGAGATGTGACGTTTATTGATATATTTAGTATAGGCTTATTTATATATATGACCTAGGCAATTATTCTTGATAGTTAACTGATTATACAAAACTCTTATTAAAAGGGTTTTAAAAGTATTTTAAATTGAACTCAAGACTTCTCGCATCCGAAGCGAGAATCATACCACTAGACCAAATACCCTACATTTAAAGATTTTGACATATTCCTTGAAACGAATATTGCATATAATTATTTGAAAATTATATTTATTGACTTAGTGGCATAATAGACTTCACAGTGATTTAGACATTTCCAGTAGTAAATGTCACAATAATACTTATATGTGGATACAAAGTAAAAGGAATGATAGTAAATTATCAATTTGTTATAATTTAGTACAATTGAAACGCTTGTTAAAGTAAATCAGAATTTTACTGATACAAATGCATTTAGTACTTGGCGTCACTAGATAGACCATCCTGGATTATATATGATGTGAAAATTAATTGAGAATCCATATAGGCATTCATTAAAGAACCAAAAGATTTTTTAATTTAAAGAATTCTCATTTGTTGCTTGTTCTCAATGAAAATTAATTGTTAGAAACTCACTAGCTAAAGTTGAGATTTAGTGTCTTACATTTCTAAAATGAATATGGGCCTATTCATTTACCATGTGAATGGTTTTGATATTATATGATTTTGGTAGATGCATCTACAAAATAATCACGTATGTGCTATCAACTTGCAACCTGTAATTTACAAGATTGCTTATTTAAATAATTAAATTCAAATCATACAATTAAGACAATTCATCTTACTAATAGTGATGAGTTTATATCTTAGTCTTTTATTGATTGAGTTTGAAACACTTTTGTAAAAGTTTGTTATTTATGCGCATAATAATTTAGAGAAATTATTGATTGAACGCCTCTGATTAATGTCTAAATCATTACTTATGAGAACTAAACATAAGATTATATTGATTTACGTGTTGTACGCATCAAACCAATAAGTTATAAATACTGTCCATTGCAATTGGTTTTTGATCAGGCGCTAAATATTTCTCATCTTTGAATTTTTGTATGTGTGTATATGTTTCAATTGCTCCACCACAACGCACAAAGATGAGTAAATCCTCAAAGAAAGTTGGGAATATATATTAATTACAAGTCTTTTTGTATTATTAAATATTTTGAATGTATTGGATATTCAATTGTGTCATGATTTGTGATTATCATTTTGATTCGATTATTTTTCCGACATTAGGGGGAGAGAAATAATAATTCGTAATAAGTTAGGGGAGAGTAATTTGAATCAGAAATTCAACAAGGATAACTCATTACAAGTTAATTGTTAGATGTATTTACAAACTTAATGAGAATAACCAAGTGTTATATATCACCTAATATTTTAATTTGAATAAAAGCCTCAGTCGGACAATAAGTTAGAATAAATAATAAATTGATCAGTTCCAAGGATGAAAATTCTTCTAGATGGCCATATAGTGGAGGCGGGTACTCTAGAAGAGACCCAAGACATAACTATTAAGTAAAACTTTAGAAGTGATTCAGGTATCTGAAACTAAATTTTACAATAATGAAAATAAGAGATCTCGATCAGTTATGTTAATTTGAGAAAATGTGGAACCAAATAATAAAAGTGGTCGACAATGATTTTGCATGCGATATTATTATTGAAATACTGAAATAAAAAGAGGATCTTGAATAAATCTATTGAGAAATATAGATATCGAATAAATTGATCAAAATAGAAAGATGCAACTCAAGTACAATTAAATTCGTGGAGTTTTTGAACCAGTAGTCTAAATATCTAAAGGTATAAAGCCAGTAATTGTGCAAATGAAGTAGTTTTGCAAAAGCGGAATAAAAATATGAAGTTTTTCGCTAGGTCCTAACATTGATTATGAGAATATTAGATATATTATTTTGACAATTCATAAAAGATTTAACTTGCGTCTAATGGTTGTTGTTACAACCTTTTATGAATTCCACTATATAACAAAGTTTATATTAAAATTCTTAAAGGATTTAGGATGCTAGAAGCATATTGAAATTTTCAGGAAATTGCTCATTTATATAGATTAAAATAATTTGAGCATATATGGTAAATAGTAGTTGAAGGAGGATTATAAAATGATCTAAAATACCTATTTGTGTTTTTATAGTAGAACCATGATTAAAGTTTGCTATGATTATTATTGAAACTCCTGAAGAGATCAAATATATTTTCCCAAAATTTTCCCTCACCCATGACTTTCAAAAGAATGGTGATATAAATGCTTAGCAAATACATTCAAATAGTCATTTGAAAGACTAGTATTCAAGATTGAATACGTAGAATATGAGAAAGTATGTGATGTTTTCATGAGGGGGAGTAAATACGCTTTTTACTCTTTTTCCCTTAACCTAGGTTTTATCACATTGGGTTTTCCTGGTTTTAATGAGGTAGAATATTATGCATATTATAGATATGTGTACTCTTTTTCCTTCATTAGAATTTTTTTTCTACAAGGTTTTTATCTTAGTAAGGTTTTAACGAGGTACATTATCTACCAATAGACATCCAAGGAGGAGAGTTATGAATATCTTATTAAGTGAATGTCCATTAAGATCAAGATAAATTTTGATTTACTTTAAATTCTAATAGTGATTAGAAGTAGATTTTTACTTCATTTATACTTTTTATGCCTATAAATAGAGAGTTTGGAGAAGCTTTGTAAATATCTCCATTGATTAATAAAATATGCTCTCTTTTTACTCTCCCATTCTCTTTGTTCTTTATTCTTTATTCTTTATTCTTTTATTTTATAACAAATTTCAGTTTTATTTTTATTTTCTATGTATTTAGAGAATCTTTAGAAAGTCATTGAAGAGATATACCCTTATACCCATATTCAAATATACATCAAATACAAATATTTCAAGAAAAAATAAAGAATTAAAGTATTATAGATCAAAATGATTTTAGAAACAACAAAAAGGCTACCCTAGGTTCGTTGTGATAGATCAGATTAATAGTGTATTTAAAAAGAAAATTTGCTACCTTGGATAGTAATCAGCTACCAACATTTCAAATTTCAGTGTCAAACATATACTTTCTGCACCAGCTTGCCATCCTACAAGTTCAAGTTACTTTGTTTTATGATCAAACTTGAAAGATCAAAAGAAAATCGAGTACTAAAATGTTGAGCATTCTGCATAAGGATGAGCTTTATGTACATCAACTCATCTCAACACTCAGTTTTGCTAATTTTTAAAAATAACAATTAAATTTTATAATTATATTGTTTTGACTCTTTAATTTTTTTAAAATGTTCGTGTTTGACACTCATGTTTGATGTATATATATAAAATATGATTCAAAAAAAAACCTTCAAATAGATGCAAAAATTTTAAAAAGAAAAAAATAATAAAGTTAAACATACCTATATCAACCACATGCTCATAACTACCAACCACTCGAGCTTAAGTAACATATCCTTCATCTAAGTTTCAGCATAACAGACGCTGCACACTAGAAAAATAGAATCTCACGAATATACAATACTATCACTAAATAATTGAAATTTAATTTAGCAAAAACTTTTAACATAAGAATTATAGGGTCATAACTGAGAAAACCTTTATAAAATTTGATTTGACAATAAATTTCAAGATATGTAAATTAATAAACCTTAAAAAAACAACTTAAACTTTTAATAGTCTAGTAATATTGAAAAATATAAAAAAAAGTAAAATTGAAACACCTAGAAAGTTTTAATGAAATGCAATAATATCCCAAATTGTCACTTCCCAAACTTTTCATGTTCACAAACATAGTAAGAACATGTAAAAAATTATTATAAGAGGGAATGAGTTTACCTATTCAGTAAGTAACAAGCTTTTCCCTTGGTTGAGTTAAGCAAAAAAGAAAATATTTAGACCAAATATTTAGTAAAAAATACATAATTGTAAAATTTATGGGTAATTCATAATAAATAATTCAACGCATATTCTATGTCAAAATTGTAATAAAGACAAACTAATAATTTTTGAAATACAATCCACTTCTTTTTTATAGCTATGCTCATCCTTAACCCCAGTGACTGTTAGTACAAAACTCTAGTGAGGAAAATCTCGAACACACGAACGGAACTCGAATAGAAGAAGAAATAGGACAAGGCTCCAAGGCGTGTATCAAGCCACTATCTTTAAGGTTGTAACGCCCCAATTTTCGGGAATTCTGTGAATGTTGGCATAGGTTTAATTATGTTAGTGGGCCTCTAGAAAGCCCAAGCTTAAGATAGAACCCGACAATTTTAGTTAATTTTTGTTCCATAAGAAAAATGGGGTGAAATTATGAAATAGTACCTATGTGAAAATGTTTGAAAATGCTATAGGCTAAATTGAAGTGGCCAAATAAATAGGAGTGCAAAATAGGAGGATTTGCATGACAAACCTCCCATTTTACATGTAGTGGCTAGTCATCATGTTGTTGTAGACAAAATGTACACTTGATATCCATAATTTATGGTACAAATTGATACAAATTGATAATAGGTTAGGTAAATGTTTCATGATAATAGGTTAGGTAAATGTTCCATGATAATAGGTTAGGTAAATGTTCCATGATAATGGGTTAGGTAAATGTTTCATGATAATGGGTTAGGTAAATGTTTCATGATAAGAATATCATGTCTTTTGTATTAAAGAATTAAATGGATGAAATATGAAGTTTTATTAAAAGAAAAAGGGGTGAAAAGAACAAAGTTTTGTCCATCTTTGTTCATCATAGCTGAAAGTTAGAGAAGAGAAAGGAGAGGAGAAAGCTCTTGAGTATTCGGTCATTAGGAGGAGGAAAATTGAAGGTAAGTTCTTGGTACCTTGCTTCTATTTTGAGGTTCATGAGTTCTTTTTGATTCTACCTTAACTCTTGAAGTATATTTTGATTTTTAGTTGTGTTGTGAGCATTTGGTCATGAATTAAAATGAAGGAAATGGTTGTTGTTTCATGTTCTTTTGATGAAAAATGGAAGATATGTGAAGTTGAGCCAAACAAATGAGCATGCATGTGCCTTAGATGCTAAAGGGAAAAATCGGCTAACATGTTGTGCTTTGAAATGATGAAATGGAGATTATGCTTAAGTAAAATCATAGATATGTGATGATTGATTGGTGATATACATGTTTAAATAACAAGCATGCAAGTTAGGTGTGAAAGAGTAATTTGGTAATAAATCTGCTTGAGACAGCAGCAGTAACGTGACTTTGGAAAATCACCATAAATTGTGGGAGATGAATTAGAAGCTGCATAAATTATGTAATTAAAGCTTATTGAGTCTAGTTTCTAATGAAATAAACAAGAACATATTTTGAATTCTGTACAATGAGAAATTTGATTCGTAATGAAGAGTGGTCAGATTAGTCAAACAGTGAAACATGGGAAACTTTGAGAAAAATCTGGTATTGATTGGCTAAACCAAAAATTCTGAAATTTTATGGATAGAAGATATATGAGTCTATTTTCAAGGAAAATTAACGGAACTTGATTTGGAGTTTCAGTAGCTCCATTTGTAAATGATTTAGTGATTGTTGGTCGTGAAGACAACTTGCAAAGTGAAATTATGATTATGTGGTAAACATTGACAAAAATTTGTTAATGAGTTGCTTATTGTTTTCTTATAAGCTTACAATGATCTGTAGGTGTGGTTGGCCGAATATTGTAAGGGGTTAATACGTAGTTTGTATTTGAATAGTTAGATTAACGTGTTAGTAATCCAATTGTAGGCAGTTCGTGTGTGGATCTCAAATCAAGATATCGTCGCAAAGTGTGTGTAACTAACACCCTCTTTCTTAGTCTGGATCGGCAAAAGTCGAAAAGCCGAATTGCCAAAAAAATCGGTATTTTGTAGATTTGCGAGTGTGCGAATGCTCGTGAGGTAAATCGATTAATGTTTTTGGTAAGCTGCAAAATTTGGACTGCAAAGTGCATGATTTCTGTGCCCTCGATGTTTTTGGGCTTAATGGGCCAAAATTGGAATGATGGGCCAACGGGCCCAATTCGGTAAGAACCCTCGGTACATGATTCTGTTAGTACATGAAAAGTAGGAATATGCATGAAAAACCCTAAAATAGATAAATTACTAAAATACCTTTAAAAGTGGAAAATTTACAGTTTTACCCTTAGGAGATAAATTATCGAAATACCTCTAGGGTTAAATTGACCTAAATGCATGTTTGACTATTGTTATTTACTGCATGCCATGTTGTTATTATCTGATGCATGGGACTTGGATATTGACGGAGGAAGTACTGAAAGTGGCTTGTCCACGATCTTGGAGGCTTTGCCTCAATTTATGATAATCGAGCAGCAAGGCAAGAATGTGGAGTGTTAATGGGTGGGTTGAGCTATTCCCACATGGAGTGTATGGCTGGTACGGGTGGAGTGTAGTGGTTGGTGGGTTGAGTAGTCTCCCAAATGGGCTTGCATATGTTTCTTGATGTTGCATGTATTTTGAAATGGGCCTATGGGCCATCTTGTTATCTGAATAAGGGCTAAGGCCCAGTTTATTATAATCTGAAAAGGGCTCGCCCAATACCACTCATATTACTGAATGGGCTTAGGCCCAATAGGCTTGAGTGACTTAGGCTTTGAATGGGTTTTCCTTACACTTGAGTTTCCCCAAACTCACCCCTTTTATTTTCATCCACGCAGGAAATCCCCAACCATAGTGGGCTTGGAGCTGTGAGGGAATTCGGAGTGGCCACCCATTCTGAAAGTTTGATTTTCTTCTGGTGAACTGGACATCCTTTTAATTACGTTTGAGGTTTTAGGCTTTTAAATGTAATAAGGCCGCTTATTTATTTTTGATGGTTTTTAATATGTATTACTAAGATAGGTAATACTTATTTTAACTGTTGAAATTGGATAGCTTTAGGGCGCGTTTTCAAAAACAACAGTTGATTTCAAAATAACACGACAAGAAGCAAAGCTTCCGCAATGAAAGTATTTTCCAAAATTAATCACTTTTCCTAAAAATGACTTAATCAAATCGGTTTCCTAGAAATATCCATGACATTAAGGTGTGGCAATGGCAGTATGCATGTCTAGGATTGGATCCGAAGGGAGTTTGGTACTTAAGCAGTCCGGTGGACTCACCACCTCTTTTCCGGTTTCCTACCTGGTGCACAGCTTCCATTCACTTTAACCCTTAATGAATTAATCTTTTGAACATCAAGTACGATTTTCTAGACTTAGAATGGAAATTTTTTTTTTAACATTTTTGATGTGGCATGCCGGATCCGGCCATAACTTCTGGGCCGGGTTTGGGGTGCTACAAAGGTTATATTTGCCCCCACCTATCTTCTGTGTGCAAACGAGTTTCAAGAAAATTAACCTCGAGGATACAATGAAGCCAATGACTATTTGTGTTTTTCACTGATGAGAATAGCCCATACACACTGAGCAATGTCTGACAAGAAACTCAATTTCTATAAAGAATTTCTGCAGTAATACTTTATAGAATAATCTAATAATATTAGAATATAAAGGAAGGAAAGAAACAATATTAGAATTTGTTGGTATATTTCCAAATGAAATCTCATTTCTATTTATAGGAATTTTCATGTCTCTTCATAGAGACATCTTTCATTAATAGGTGTCTTTCGAATAATAATGTCTTTAAAATAAACACATAATTATTCATTTAATTATAACTATTCAAATAATATTATTTAAATAGTTATAATTCTTTTCGAAAATCAAATAATATAATCTTTTGATTAATTGCACCCATTCATTTATAGTTATTGGAACACTATAAATATTTGAAAATGTTCCAACAGTGACAAAGGTCAAAAACCACAAATAACCTCAACGGTAATTGATCTGAACAAAAGGCACAATTAACCTCCAGTCGCATTGGGTTGAAACAAAAACCAGTGGGTCAATACAAAAACCACAGATCACTGTAGTGGCAATGGATCAAAAACCACTATGCTAAACCTATGGTACGACTAAAATTAGTTTTTAAGCACAAAATACATATCGACATAACCAACATTTAACCCCATTGACAGGGTTGGAACACAACATCTTAAGAGCAAGTTTAAAATCAGAAAATTGAATCAACATAACGTCTCAAATATATATAAAACATACTTTGTAGACAATAACATAATTCAATACTATACTTTTTCAAAACATAACATTTATATATGTAGCAAAATATAATTTGAGTAGCATAAGTATACCAAAAGCACAGTTCGAGAACATATTTCTCTAAAAATAATCATACTAGCATGCTTAACCCAATTTTTATAAAACATGGAAAAAATATTATATATCACAAATATAATATAAAATATAGATTGCTGATTTTTGAGGAATTAAACACCACAAGAATGTTGAGTCACTTACCTGGTCTACTCAACCGACACTTCAATGACGGTTTTAAAAAATCTCATAGTAGTCTAAAATTTTAGAATGGAACTCAAAAATCAAAATCTGATCAATTAATTAGAGGCTTAAAAGTACTAATTTCTGTGGTGATCCTAAGACATTTTGGTTTTGTGGCAATCACCTAACAAACTAATACACAATTGTATAATTTAATTGAACTATCTTTTAAATCAAAAGTAAGTAAGTAAAAACAATTAAAAAATCAAAATTTTAGTATTCTCGTTTGGCTTACTTGAAGTCATTTGAACTCAAAATTTACTTAGTATTTTGGTAATGTAAAAACATGAATTTAAAGAATTAATTAAATACTAAAACTTAGAAACTTATTTCATCAAATTTCGTTACTAAAAGCCTTATTTTCAAGAGCCAAAATATAAGAATTTATCATAAATTAGCCATGTTGTGGGCCAATTTTGACCCAATTTTAAACCCATTTACAGCAACCCAATCCTAAAACCCTACTAAAACCCAAACAGACTCAGCCCAAGTCATTAGCCCAATTACCCCTTAAACTAAAACCCAATTGACCATTAAGTCAAACTAGGGTTTTAGAAAAGCTGAAACCCTAGCCACTTGCTCCACCGCCAAGGTCACCTCAGCACCGCCCATGTCAGCCACCGAACTCCAGCAAGTTGCACCTGCAAAAAAATTGAAACGGAAAGGACAGAAATTAGTAAAAAACCTAAGTACATGGCAATAAAAGCCAAATCGAAAATCAGTGTAAGGAGGATCAATTTTTTGATAAATACGAACACGAAAATATTCAAAATAGAGATTCAAACATCAAAAACATAGAGATTCCATACAAAAGGATCAAATCAGAGTATTAAAAGAGGTGGTTTATTTTATTTTTTTTCTTATTTTTGATTCTGTTCTTTTCTTCCCTTTTTTTCTTTTTTTTTTCTTTTCTTTCAAATCTATTACATATATATATTATTAAAAAGAAAAAAAACTAAAAAAATTACCTTTTTCGAAAATCCGACCACCGTGTACTGTGGCCGGCGACGGCAGCGACGGCGGCCGGTGCGACGGCAACGATAGCCTTCCTGGCCGGAACTGACCTAGTCTAGAGAGAAATTCTGTCTCCCTCTCTTTTTTTTTTCTTTCCCCTGCTGCAAAGTGATTTTTTTGAAAAAATTTGGCCTTTTATAGCCCCCCAAAACGACGTCGTTTTGGGGGCTGCCTTTTAACCCCAAAACGACGTCGTTTTGGCCTATACCTGACCCGATCCGACCCGCTCCAGGCCAGGATCCGCGTGTTTTTTAGCGGAAGGGCTAAGGGCATTTTTCGCATTTAGCCCTTCCGCTTTTTCAACCTTTTGCAATTAAGTTATTCTTTTTATTTTTAATTTGGCCCCGAAATTTGTCACGATTTTCAATTTAGTCCCCGCTGATGCGCTGCGTTTTGATGGGAAGGAATAATTACTGTTTCGGTCCCCCTATGTTTTGCGCACGTTCAAATAAACCCCTTTCTTTCATTCTATTTCGAAATTTGCCCCAAAACTTCATTTTTAATTCAATTTTGTAACGCCTCTAACCCGAATCCGTCACCGGAATAGAGTTACGGAGCATTACCGGAGTTACCGATTCATTTATCAGATATTTCATTAATCCAATATCTTTTCTTTTCCACGTTCAAGTCTCGTATTCGAGTCATCCGGATCTTCATAAAGAAATTTGATCATCGTTTTCATTTATTTCATGTTATAATACATTCAACTAATGCTATAAATAAAATGATCATTTTACCCCTAAACTTTTAATTAATGACGATTTCATCCTTAGGTTAAACTAAAATAAAATTCTTGCAATTTAATCCTTATTGTAACGACCAAATTTTCGGGAATTCTGTGAATGTTGGCAAAATTTCATGCTTTAATTTTGTCATTTGTGAGTGAAATTATGAAATAGGACCTATGTGAAAATGTTTGAAAATGCTATAGGATAAATTGAAGTGGCCAAATAAATAGGAGTGCAAAATAGGAGGATTTGCATGACAAACCTCCCATTTTACATGAAGTGGCCAGCCATCATGTTGTTGTAGACAATATGAGCACTTGATATCCATAATTCATGGTACAAATTGATAATGGGTTAGGTAAATGTTCCATGATAATGGATTAGGTAAATATTCCATGATAATGGGTTAGGTAAATGTTCCATGATAATGGGTTAGGTAAATGTTCCATGATGGGCATTTCATGTCTTTTGTATTAAAGAATTAAATGGATGAAATATGAAATTTTATTAAAAAAAAAAGGGGTGAAAAGAACAAAGTTTTGTTCGTCTTTGTTCATCATAGCCTAAAGTTAGAGAAGAGAAAGGAGAGGAGAAAGCTCTTGAATGTTCGGTCACTTGGGGAAGAAAATTGAAGGTAAGTTTTTGGTACCTTGCTTGTATTTTGAGGTTCATGAGTTCTTCTTGATTCTACCTTAACTCTTGAAGTATATTTTGGTTTTTAGTTGTGTTGTGAGCATTTAGTCATGAATTAAAATGAAGGAAATGGTTGCTGTTTCATGTTCTTTTGATGAAAAATGGAAGATAGGTGAAGTTGAGCCAAACAAATGAGCATGCATGTGCCTTAGATGTTAAAGGGAAAAATCAGCAAACATGTTGTGCTTTAAAATGATGAAATGGAGATTATACTTAAGTAAAATCATAGATATGTGATGATTGATTGCTGATATACATGTTTAAATAACATGCATGCAAGTTATGTGTGAAAGAGTGATTTGGTAATAAATCTGCTTGGGACAGCAGCAGTAACGTTACTTTGGAAAATCACCATAAATTGTGAGAGATGAGTTAGAAGGTGCATAAATTATTTAATTAAAGCTTAATAAGTCTAGTTTCAAATGAAATAAACGAGAACATATTTCGAATTCTGTACAATGAGAAATTTGATTCGTAATGAAGAGTGGTCAGATTAGTCAAACAGTGAAACATGGGAAACTTTAAGAAAAATATGGTATTGATTGGCCAAACCAAAAATTCTGAACATTTTATGGATAGAAGATATATGAGTCTATTTTCAGGAAAAATTAACGGCACTTGATTTGGAGTTTCGTAGCTCCATTTATAAATGATTTAGTGACTGTTGCTCAGGAAGACAGCTTGCAGTGAAATTATGATTATGTGGTAAACATTGACAAAAATTTGTTAATGAGTTGCTTATTGATTTCTTATAAGCTTACTATGATCTGTAGGTGTGGTTGGCCGAATATTGTAAGGGGTTAATACGTAGTTTGTATTTGAATAGTTAGATTAACGTGTTAGTAATCCAATTGTAGGCGGTTCGTGTGTGGATCTCGTCAGCATATCGTCGCAAACAGGTGTGTAACTAACACCCTCTTTCTTAGTCTAGATCGGCAAAAGCCGAAAAGTCGAAATGCCGAAAATCGGTATTTTGTAGATTTGCGAGTGTGCGAATGCTCGTGAGGTAAATCGATTAATTTTTTGGTAAGCTGCAATGTTTGGACTGCAAAGTGCATGATTTCTGTGCCCTCGATATTTTTGGGCTTAGTGGCCAAAATTGGAATGATGGGCCAACGGGCCCAATTCGATAAGAACCCTCGGTACGTGATTCTGTTAGTACGTGAAAAGTAGGAATATGCATGAAAAACCCTAAAATAGATAAATTACTGAAATACCTTTAAAATTGGAAAATTTATAGTTTTACCCCTAAGAGGTAAATTACCGAAATACCCCTAGGGTTAAATTGACCTAAATGCATGTTTGATGTTGTTATTTTGCATGCCATGTTGTTATTATCGATGCATGGGATGGGATATTGACGGAGGAAGTACTGAAAGTGGCTTGTCCACGTCTTGGAGGCTTTGCCTCAATTTTATGTTAATGAGCAAAGAAGGCAAGAATCTGTGGAGTGTTATTTGGGTGGTTGAGCTATTCCCCACATGGAGTGTATGGGTGGTACGGGTGGAGTGTAGTGGTTGGTGGGTTGAGTAGTCTCCCAAATGGGCTTGCATATGTTTTCTTGATGTTGCATGTATTTTGAAATGGGCCTATGGGCCATATTGTTATCTGAATAAGGGCTAAGGCCCGCTTTATTGTAATCTGAAAAGGGCTCGCCCGATACCACTTATACTGAATGGGCTTAGGCCCAATAGGCTTGAGTGACTTGGGCTTTGAATGGGTTTTCCTTACACACGAGTTTCCCCAAACTCACCCCTTTTATTTTCATCCACGCAGGAAATCCCCAACCATGGTGTTAATATGTGTTACTAAGATAAGTATTACTTATTTTAACTGTTGAAGTTGGAAAGCTTTAGGTCGCGTTTTCAAAAACAACAATTGATTTCAAAATAATACGACAACAAGCAAAGCTTCCGCAATGAAAGTATTTTCCAAAATTAATCACTTTTCCTAAAATGACTTAATCAAAATCGGTTTCCTAGAAATATCCATGACGTTAAGGTGTGGCAATGGCGGTATACATGTCTAGGATTGGATCCGAAGGAGCTTGGTACTTAGCAATCAGATGGACTCACCACCTATTTTCCGGTTTCCTACCGGTGCATGACTTCCATTCACTTTAACCTATAATGAAATTATCTTTTAAAACACTAAGTAAGTTTTTTCTAGATCAACAATATAAAATGTTTTGAACGCTTCGATGTGGCATGTCGGATCCGGTCATAAGTCTGGGCCGGGTTTGGGGTGTTACACTTATTTCCAGCCGTTATTCTCAAACAATTTGATAACAACCCATGAATTCTATAAAATATCATAATTTTCCATAACTTCAACACTTTTCAATTTAATCCTTAAAACATGTTTTTCCCTGATCTTGAGCTAAATTAATAATTTCATTCAATTTTGTAATTTTTAATAATAAAGTAATCCATTTCATGCAAATTGGTCATTTCTAACATTTTTTTCAAAATTACCCATAAAATTTTACTTTTATTCAATTTAGTCCATGAGCCTAAAACATGCAAATTAGCCATGCTAGCTGAATATTCATACATATTTTCCTCCTCCTCCTCTTCATTCCACATCCTTAATTTATATAACATGCAACAAGTAACATTATCAATAATTTCACTATTTACTTATATGTATATTTAAAACTATCCATTTGCATCATAGTCACTATATTATTTATATCTTAAGCTACAGAACTCGAAATTAAGATCCGCTAATTTTATCTGAAACTAGACTTACATATCCTATTACCATAAAATTTTAATAATTTTTGGTTTAGCCAATAAGTACAGTTTATTCTTTAAAGTTACCCTTGTTCTGCTGTCCAACAGTTCCGACCCTTCTTCACTAAGAATTAATTATCTCATCGTACGAGATTCGGATGATGTTTCTACTTATTTCTATTGAAAATAGACTCTTTAATAATTTTAAACATATAAATTTAATCCATTAATTATTTTTCTCCATTTTTTGATGATTTTCCAAAGTCAGAACAGGGGAACCCAAAATCATTCTGACATTGTCTTACAAAACTTATTATATCTCATGATTTACAATTCCATTGCTTACACCGATTCTTCTATAAGAAACTAGACTCAATAAGCTTTAATTTCATATTTTATTCATGCTCTAATTCAATTTCTAAAATTTTTGGTTATTTTTCGAAGTTAGACTATTGCTGCTGTCCAAAACTGTTTTAGTGCAAAATGTTAATTTTCATTTTGCCCCAAACTTCACAGTTCATACAATTCAGTCCTTACTTAATTAACCCCTCAATTAAACTAATTTTCTCAATTAATACTTTTCCTAGACATTATAAGTTATTTCGTAACTATTGAAATTCAGAATTTCCACATAAAACTCTAACTTCAAACTCTTTTACAATTTAGGTCCCAAACATTCACTTTCTATTCAATTCTTTCAATAAAATCAGCATATAAACAATTTAAAACTCTAATTCCATGTCAAATGATCATATACTTCCAGCACATATTCATATAAACATTCAATTTCTTTCATAGAACCAAGAACTAATGAATTCAACAAGTGGACCTAGTTGTAAAAGTCACAAAAACACAAAAAATTCAAGAAATAATCAAGAATTGAACTTACTTGCAGTAAAAATATGAAAAACCAGCTTAAGGGAACTCTTCCATGGTGTTTTTGCTGATGAGAATGCAGAAAAATAAAGAGAAATCTAGATAATTCCACTTTAGTCCTAGCTTTATTAAGTAAATTTTGCAATTTTCCGATTTTGCCCTTAATTCCCCTTATTTTCTTGCTGATTTCATGCTCTTGCCGTCCAGCCCAAATAGACCTTGGGTCTATTTGCCTTTTAAACCCTCTTTCTTTTATCATTTAAGCTATTTAATCATTTCCCACAATTTTGCATTTGATACAATTTAGTCCTTTTTGTTCAATTAGCTATCAGTACTTTAAAATTTCTTGACGAAACTTTAATACTAGCTTATTAACACTCCATTATAAATATTTATGGCTCAATTTAAAATTCCCGAGGTCTTGATACCTCGTTTTCGATTTTAATTATTTTAATATATATATTTTTAGAACACTATTCACTATTTTAAAATTTTTCCTAACTTCACATGTAACTTATACTCACTAAATTAATAATATTTCCCACTCATTTGTCGGATTTAGTGATCTCGAATCACTGTTCCGACACCACTAAAAATTAAGCTGTTATAAATTTTGTCCTTTTTTCACTTTTTCTCATTATTTTATCTTAATTTTAATATTATGTATACTATTATATTTTATTACTATTATTATTATATTTATTATTTATTTTATTTATTATTTATTAGCATTAGTATTATTTTTACTTAATACTTATATGTATATATATTATATAGTATTATTAATAGTTCTTTTGTTATTATTATTTTCTTAATATTATATTATGTATATATTCTTTTAATATATTAGATATATTTTAAATTCTATATTACGTATATATATACATTTTTACTATATTATGTATACATTCTTAAATATTATTAGTTATGTATTTTTATATTATCATATATATATATATATGTCTAAAGTTATATTACATATATACTTTAAATGCTATATCAAGTAATTATATGTTATGTACAGTTTTTCTTAAATATTATATTATATGTATTTAAATACTAATACTATGTATATATGTTTTCAATGTGTATATCTATATGTTTATGTATATATAGCGTTACTAATTTTCTTTTATTTTTTATTTCCCTGTACATATTGTCGTTTATATGTTCTTATTATTACTATATCTATTATTTATTAGTATTTTACTATTACTATTATTAGTATTATTTTTAATCAATACTTATATGTATATATTATGTTTTTAATACTATATTTTAATACCATATATATTGTGTATATTCTTAATACTATATATTGTATGTATTTTTAATAACTATATTATATGTATATATACTATGTACATATTTTTAATATTATTTTGTATTTTTAATATATATATTGTGTATATTTTTAATAGTATTTTAACATAACCATGCAATAATACGAAGTCCACATTTGCATAATATCAGCAAAGCAATCATATCATATTTCTCATTCATGATCTTATCATATTATTGTTATATTGAAGTCTCAAAGGGTTAAGTACGTACCTGTACAAAGTATCTGTTCCACAACACTTACCAACCAGTCACTTTCATCTCGAGAATTCTTCCATTTCACTAGAACTTTACCCGTTGAACACAATCGGAATATAATTCAGATGCAAGGATTTCATGCACGTAAGTGCCATACCCGCAGTTAGACAAACTCAATAGCCTGCGAAAATTTTGTAGCCAAGCTACCATGTAACCCGCCCATAAGTGAACTTGGACTCAACTCAACAAGTTCGGGTGTTCGCATCCATAAGTGAACTCAGATTAAACTTAATGAGCTCGGATGCCTAGTTACATCTCACGAACTCGGACTCAACTCAACGAGTTCGGAACTCAAATATCCTAGTGACATGTCACTTGTATCCTAATCTATTCTCAAGGTTCAAACGGCCTTTTTCTTCGATTACACATCTTTGCCGTCTTCCACGGAATGTCGAAACCAATACTCAGTAGCAATTCATATTTATCAAGTAGTAAACATAATTTGCATAATACTCAACAATAACCACAGCATAATATTTCATGATAATAATCATCATATCATATAAATATCATTAAATTACTTAAAATGAAAATTATATTACCATATTTACACATGAACTTACCTCGTATGCGAAAATGGTCATTTTTACCGTTGTCTACAACTTGGTATTTTGCCGATTTTAGCCCAAATTTCGATTTTCCTTACTCTATCATTTCAAATATAGCCTAATTAGGACTCATATTATTCAAATCAACCCAAAATCATATTTTTGAAAAATTATAATTTTGCCCCTAAACTTTCACATATTTACACTTTTGCCCCAAATCTCATAATTTAAACTTCACCCTATTTTCTTATGTTTTATGACATGCTGATCATTTTTCCCTTCTATAGCAATATTCAATTCTCACTCTAACATGTATTTATGAACATTATATATTTTTACCGATTATGTCATTTTAGTCATTTTTACATAAAATCACTTAGCAAAAGTTGTTTAACACAATCTCAAGTTTCATATTCTACCATAAAACATCAAAATTCATGCATATCATTCATGGGAAAATTTTTAAATATAAATACTAGCTCAAAATATGGGTAGAAATAGGTAAACCGAGCTACGAGAATTTTAAAAATGTAAAGAACATAAAAAACTTACTATTGAGCTTAGAAGTTGAAGAAACCCTAGCTATGGTAGCAAGTAAAATTTGGCAGCAACATGAAGAAGATGAATGAATTTTTTTACTTGATTTTTCCCATTTTAATTCATTAAAATCAAAATGACCAAAATACCCTTCCTTACTAAACTTTTAAAAATTTCATCCATGTCCAATTTTTGTCCAAAAACTTAGAAATTGGTCAAATTTCTATTTAAGGCCTCTTAATTAATATTCCAAAGCAATTTCATTCTAGAAACTTCTAGAATGCAAGTTTTGCAACTTATTCAATTTAGTCCCAAATTTCAAATTAAGCACTTTATGCATAGAATTTCTTCACGAAACTTTTACACAATCATGCAATCATATCATAGACCTCAAAATAATTATAAAATAATTATTTCTATCTCGGGTTTGTGGTCCTGAAACCACTATTCTGATTAGGCCGTAATTCGGGATATCACAACGCAATATTAAATTGACAAAAAATTCGAAAACCCAAACCCCCATTTTCCTTTAAAAAACACATGTTTTTCCAAGAGCACCAATGAATTTCCTTCTTCCCACGTCCCTTCTGCTACCAGGATTTAGCCACAATACCTTCCATTTCATCACATAATGATTTCGGTAATAAAAAGCATGCCATTGAGTATGTTGGTATAGCTTGTAAAACGGTTTTGATAAATACCTCTTTTCCACATTGAGACAAAAATATCATACTTCAATTATCGATGCGCTATTTTAATCTATCTTTCAAAGCTTGAAAAGATTCCTTTTTTTCTTCTACCAACTAAGCTCAGCAGCCCTAAATATCGTTCCAAATCGTTTGAGCTTCGAACTCCCAGCTGATTAATCACCAATTGTCTATCTTCTTCCGATGTGTTTTTACTAAAAAAGACAGCTGATTTTTCAAAATTAACATATTGGCCTGAACCATTTTTGTACTCCCATAGAATTTCCTTGATTACGCAAGCTCCCCTTTTGGTTGCCTCTTTGAACAAGATGCAGTCATCAACAAAAAGTAAATGAGACACCTTTGGGCCACTTCTACTGACCTTGACACCTTTTAATAGCCCTTCTCTAATTGCTAGTCTCATTAGGCATGATAGACCCTCTCCACAAATTAAGAATAAAAACGGGCTTACTAGATCGCCTTGCCTAAGTCCCCTTGTTGGATAAAAATTTTCTCCAACATTACCATTAACCATAGCCGAATAAGAGATAGTAGACATGCATTTCATAATAGAATCAATCCATTTTTGAGCAAATCCCATACGACTCATAATTTGCCTAACAAAATTTCATTCCACTCTATCATAAGCCTTACTCATGTCAACTTAACTGCCATAAATCCCTTATTCCCCAATCTCTTCTGTTTCAGCGAATGTAGAATTTCATAGGCTACTAGTACGTTATCTGATATAAGTCGCCCTGGCACAAAAGCACTCTGTGCTTCATCAACATATTTACCAATAACTCTTCTAAGTTTGTTCGCTATAGCCTTTGCCAAAATTTTATAAATAACATTGCGTAAGCTAATCGGTTGAAAATAAGACATATTAGAAGGGTTGGTGATTTTTGGGATAAGCATAATATGTGTTGTGTTAATTGAACTAACCTCCAAATCTCCATTCAAAAGGTGTAGACAAAAAGAAATGACATCATTCCCAATGATAGCCCAACATCTTTGATAAAATAGGGTTGGAAATCCGTCTTCCCCTGGTGCCTTTGTAGCTCCTATTTCAAACAAAGCCTCTCGAATTTCCTCTCTAGTATAAGGCGCTATAAGCTTTCTATCATCTTCTTCAGATATACAACGATCAATACCTGAAAATAAATGCTCAGTGAAAATCGTATTCCCTACCGTAAATAAATTCTGAAAATAAGCCCGTGCAATACCTTCCATTTCCCAAAAGTCTTCCGTTTCCCCTCCACTTTCATTCTGTAGCTTATTAATATAGTTTCTCCTCCGTCTTTATGTTGCTTGGCTATGAAAAAAAACCGTATTCCTATCACCGAATTTCAACCAGTTCAGTCGCACCCTTTGCTCCCAGTAATATTCATCCTTTTCAATCTCAAAGTTTAGCTGAATCTTTGTGTCAATTATCTCAGCCAAATTCTAAAAATAAGCCCGTGCAATACCCTCAATTTCCCAAAAGTTTCCGTTTCCCTTCCACTTTCATTCTGTAGCTTATTAATCTGGTTTCTCCTCCGTCTTTATGTTGCTTGGCTATGAAAAAAAGCTGTATTCCTATCACCGAATTTCAACCAGTTCAGTTGCGCCCTTTGCTCCCAGTAATATTCATCCTTTTCAATCTCAAAGTTTCGCTGAATCTTTGTGTCAATTATTTTAGCCAAATTTGTATCATCCCTTTCAGCTTCAACTAAATCTGATAATTTTGCAGTTAAAACCTCCTTTCTCCGTTTTCTACTCATTCATATTTGCCCAGCCCATTTTTTCAATCCCTTTCTTAGGAAATCCAACTTTTGCAATAAGTCTCCTTGTGCCAGTCCCCATATGTGTTTGACTTCATCAACAAAAGAGTCCTCTAAAGTCCACCAGGCTTTGAATTTAAAACTGTTACCTTTTCGTCTTTCAGCGTCTCTTTTTGTGACGACTAAGAAAGGACAGTGATCAGAGAAAGAGTGAACCATATGGTAAATTTTTGCATCAGGAAACATTAGCATCCATTTTGCATTGGCCACCATCGTTCTTGTATGTTTGTCTCTGGTAAATTTCCCCTCTCCCATGTAAACCACCTGCCAAAAAACCCCACATCATTCAATTAGCATTCTTCTAGTGTTCTTCGAAACGCTTCCATTCTTCTTTCATCTCTAGGTAGACCACCTTTTTTTTCGAACCTATACATAATTTCATTGAAGTCTCCACATACAAACCAACGATATCTTTAGCTTGATAAAGATTTTTCAAAACAACCCAGGAATCTTCTCTATCTTGAGCATTTGGGGTTCCATAAAAACTTGTAAATCGCCACTTGTCATTAATTTCAGCATCCTCCACTATCACATCAACATGTCTTATGGAAAAACTTTGAAGAGTGACATTTATATCATTTCTCTATGCTAAGCACAATCCTCCTCTGGTACATTCCAAACCAACTTCAATACTATGCACAAAACCACAACTCCGTCGAACTCGCTCCATCTATACTCTCGAAAGTTTAGTCTTCATAAAGAAGACTATTTGGGGATTATAGACCTTCAGCGTATGCCGAAGTCGTCAAATTGTCCGTGGTCTCCCCAAACCACGGACATTCCAGTTTAAGATTTTCATTGCACTCGGTTGGCTTGCCTTTTGGCAACCGCCGATGATAAAAGATTTTGTTCCCCTATTCTCCTATTTCTAGACAGTATCTTAGTGACTTCATCTGTTTCTGAAAAACTATCAAGTTCACCTCTAGATCTCTTCTTACCCTCCTCACCTATTAATGTTGTATCCTCTAAATCATGGTCCATCGTAGTGTGAATCTGATCTAACAGTACATATTTCCTTTGTTGCCCAGAACCTGATGAACCCCCTTCTAAACTGAAGCTGAGAACTGGATCCACAATCTTTACGCACCTTTTTTTATTACCCACCATCCACTGCCCACTCGCTACTTCTCTGGTATTTTCATCAAGTCTACCCCTTTCCCCATCCCCATCCTCACGTAACCATATATTGTTCATAGCTAGAGCTCTTCGAGACTGAGCTCATAAATATAGATCCCATCCTATTCAGCAACTTCCACTCCAAGTGTCATCTTTGCTTCACAAAAGGAATCTGTTAGAATTAAGTGACCCAAATTCTTATTTAAATAAAATACGATGGAAAATAAAATAAAAGTAAAATCCATATAGAACTAAACTTCTTTTATTTTATTTTAGAATAAGGTTTTAAACCTTATTAAACTCCATCTATTTTATATTGATTAGATAAGGTGTTTCAATCCTACTAGAATATGGCTTTGCAAGCCTATAAATAGACATAGTCTATTCCTCTTGTATTTGAGTAAAAATTTTTCGACATAGTGAATTTTCTTCTCCTCCTGCCGTGGTTTTTTTCCGAAAGGGTTTCCACGTAAAATTTATGTGTTCTTTATTTTTATTTATTTTATTCTATTTTATTTTTCACAAATTGGTATCGAGCTTAGGGTTATTCATCTCGATCACGGTAATGGCGTCTTTGAAGTATGAAATTCCTGTTGGACCGCAACACCGATTTGCGTTGTGGCAAATTAAGATGCAAGCGCTTCTTGCAGATGGATCTAGAGGATGCCCCTGCTAGAGATAGATAAGATGCCTTCGACATTAATGATGAAGAGAAGAAGCGTAAGGATCGAAAGGCATTAACACAATTACATCGCATTTGTCCAACGAAATTTTGCAGGATGTGATGAAAGAGAAAACTGCCATTGCATTATGGAAGAGGCTAGAACAAATATGTATGTCGAAAACTCTAACAAGCAAGTTGCATATGAAGCGGCGTCTTTATGCTCATCGTTTGGAGGAAGGTGCGTCAGACACGAACACTTAATGGTGTTTAAAGAAATTCTCTCAAACTTGGAGGCCATGGAGGTTCAATATGATAAGGAAGATCTAGGGTTGATTCTACTTTGTTCGTTGCCCCGTCTTATTCAACCTTTAGAGACACGATTTTATATAGCCGCGAGTCTCTCACGGTTGATGAGGTTTATGATTCTTTAACCTCGTATGATAAGATGAAGCATCTTGTGGTTAAACCCAACTCTCGTGGAGAGGGTCTCATTGTTCGTGGGAGACAAGACCGGAATGTTGATGATGATCGTGGTAGAACACGAGAACGGAATCCTCGTGGTAAATCTAAGGGTAGATCGAAATCTTCAAGCAGAGGTAAAACTTGCAACTTCGCAAGAAGAAAGGGCACATTAAATCTGAGTGCTATAAGCTACAAAATAAGATTAAAAGGAGGCTGCGAATCAAAAGGAAAACAACCGAAAAATTCGGTGAAGTCGATGTTGTAGAAGACTACAGCGATGGTGAACTTCTAGTTGCTTCATCAATGATTCTAAAGTAAGCGAGAGTGGATACTTGATTCAGCTGCACCTTCCACATGAGTCCCAATCGGGATTGGTTTACAACTTATGAAACAAGATCTGAAGGTGTTGTTTTGATGGGAAATAATGCTTCATGTAAAATCGCGGTGTTGGAACAATTAAAGTTAAGATGTTTGATGGAGTTGTCGAACACTTAGTGACGTGCGGCATGTTCCGAATTGAAAAGAAATTTAATTTCGTTGAGTACTCTTGATTCAAAAGGGCAGATACACAGTGAAAGTGGGGTTTTAAAGATTTCAAAGGGTCCTTGTTGTGATGAAAGGGCAAAGAAAGATTGCCAAGTTATATGTTTCTGAGGTTCTATCATTATGGTGATGCAATTGTCGCTTCCTCTTCCTTGTCGATGATGATATTACTAAACTTTGGCATATCGCCTAGGGCATATGAGTGAGAATGGCATGGCGTAATTAAGCAAAGAGGACTTCTTAATGGGCAAGGAATTTGCAAACCGAATTTCGTGAGCACCTTGTGTTTTGGGAAGCAAAAGAGAGTTCGATTCACTAGAGGAATCCATAACACGAAGGAAACGTTGGAGTATATCCATTCGATCGTGGGGCCGTCCGAGTGCCTTCGAGAGGTGGAGCTAATTATATGCTAACCTTTATTGATGATTTTTCCGAAAAGTTTGGGCGTTCTTCCCAAGCGAAAAGCGATGTGTTTTCCACATTTAAGTCTTGGAAAATTATGATTGAAAAGCAGACGGAAAAGCAGATAAAATACCTCTGCATGCACAATGGCTTAGAGTTCTGCTCGATGAGTTTAATAGATTGTGCAAGTCGGAAGGATCATGAGACACTTGACGATTCGTCATACTCCACAGACAAAAGCGGCGTTGCGAGCGAATGAACGAACGATCATGGAGAAGGTTCGATGTATGTTGTCAAATGCCAACTTACAAGTCATTTTGGGCGAAGCGACCTCTCGCATGTTTTTGATCAACCGATCTCCATCCGCTGCCATTGAGAAAAGACTCCACAAGAGGTATGGTCCGTAATCCCGCTAATTATTCGATTTAAAGATTTTTGGGTGTCCTGCGTATGCTCATGTTGATAATGGAAAATTGGAACCGAGATCCATTAAATGCGTTTTCTTGGTTATAAAGTGGTGTAAAAGGCTATAAGTTATGGTGTCTGAAAATAGAAAAGTTGTGATTAGCGAGAGATGTTGTTTTGATGAAACCGCTATGCTACCTAACTTATCTCTTAAAGACTCTTCCAATAAAGAAAACCAAAAGCGGTGGAGCATCGATTAATCCGTAATCAACTCCTCAAGCCATACAAAATTGAGAATAGAGTTGCTTCTTCACCGCAATACTCTATCGCCAAAAACAGGACAAGAAGAGAAATTAAACCTCCAAAGAAGTATGCCGAGGTTGATCTAGTTGCTTATGCTTTAAATGTGGCTAAAGATATAGATGCGAATCAAGAGCCATTTAATTATTCGAGGCGATTAGTCGTGAAGACTCGTAAAAGTGGATGTTTGCTATGCAAGAGGAGATGGAATCACTCCACAAAAAATGAACATGGGATCTTGTAAAACTTCCTAAAGGTAAAAAGGCATTCGTTGTAAATGGGTGTTTAAAAGAAAGAAGGGACTCTGGAGTTGAAGAACCCGGATATAAAGCAAGGCTTGTTGCAAAGGGTTCTGATCAAATTCCGAGTGGACTTCAGATGTGTTCTCTCCGGTTGTTAAGCATAGTTCGATTCGAGCTTTGCTTGGTATTGTGGCCATGCATGATTTGGAGCTTGAGCAGTTAGATGTAAAACGCATTTTTGCATGGAGAACTTGAGGAAGATATTTACATGCAACAACCAGAGGGTTTTATAGTCTCGAAAAAGAGGACTATGTTTGCTTTTTGAAAAAGTCCCTTTACGGTTTGAAACAATCACCAAGACAATTGGTACAAGAGGTTTGATTCCTTTATGACTTCTCATGATTTCAAAAGAAGTAGTTTTGACAGTTGTGTCTACTTTAAGAAAAATGTTGATGGTTCTTTTGTGTATCTACTTCTTCATGTTGATGACATGTTGATAGCGACAAAAGATAAAAGAGAGATAAGAAAGGTTAAAGCCCAACTAAGTGAAGAATTTGAGATGAAAGATTTAGGACCAGCAAAGAAGATACTTGGTATGGAGATTCTCGAGATAGAAAAGCAAGTAAATTGTACCTAAGTCGGAAGGGTACATTGAGAAAGTTCTTTGCGAGTTCAATATGCGAGTGCTAAGCTGTTAGTACTCCTTTAGCGCCCATTTCAGACTTTCATCGGCCTTATCTCCTCAATCGATAATGAGATTGAGTACATGTCACATGTTCCATACTCTAGTGCAGAGGATCTCTCATGTATGCTATGGTTTGTTCACGCCCGATTTATCATATGCGGTCGGTCAGCTTAGCGGATACATGGCGAATCTCGGTAAAGAACACCGGAAAGCGATTCGAGTGGATTTTAAGATACTTACGAGGCACTACTAATGTTTGCTTACGTTTGGAAGAACTAAAGATGGAGTTATAGGGTATGTTGATGCTGATTTTGCTGGAGACCTTGATAGAAGAAGATCTCTCACAAAGTTACGTCTTTACAATCGGAGGTTGTGCAATTAGTTGGAAAGCCACTTTGCAAACTACGATCGCTTTGTCTACCAATGAAGTTTGAGTACATGGCGATTCTTGAGGCTTGTAAAGAAGCTATTTGGTTGAAGGGACTATTTAGTGAACTCAATGAAGACCTTCAAATCAGCACGAGATTTTGTGACAATCAGTGCCATCTTTCTTACAAAAGATCAAATGTTTCATGAGAGAACAAAACACATTGATATTCGGTATCATTTTGTTCGTGATATTATTGCTCGTGGTGATATTGTTGTGAGCAAAATTAGCACTCATGAAAATCCTGCAGATATGATGACTAAGTCACTTCCTATAACCAAGTTTGAGCATTGCTTAGACTTGGTTGGTGTTCATTGTTGAAGTTAAACCCTTAAGGGGTTTTTGGAAGAGGTGAAGAACTTGTTTATTGAAAGTTCGCGATGAAGAACTTGTTCATTGAGAATTTGTGTCAAGGTGGAGATTGTTAGAATTAAGTGACCCAAATTCTTATTTAAATAAAATACGATGGAAAATAAAATAAAAGTAAAATCCATATAGAACTAAACTTCTTTTATTTTATTTTAGAATAAGGTTTTAAACCTTATTAAACTCCATCTATTTTATATTGATTAGGATAAGGTGTTTCAATCCTACTAGAATATGGCTTTGCAAGCCTATAAATAGACATAGTCTATTCCTCTTGTATTTGAGTAAAAATTTTTCGACATAGTGAATTTTCTTCTCCTCTGCCCGTGGTTTTTTTCCCGAAAGGGTTTCCACGTAAAATTTATGTGTTCTTTATTTTTATTTATTTTATTCTATTTTATTTTTCACAGAATCGCTATAGCCCAATCTTCCATAAAAGAAACAAAATAATGATAGTCTCTCATATTTAAAATTAACATATGACCGTTTCCCATAAAACAAGATCTGTTTCTTCCTTTTTAATGGCCACCTAACGTCAATTTGAACTCTAATTCTCATGAAATTTCTATTCTCCTTCCTCAAATTCAATCCATCATACTCCATAAAATCCCCTAAAAAATTCCCTATTTGCACTGCCAGATTCTCAAAAAATAGACCAACAGGGACATCATGTATTTGAACCAAAACAGAGTCTTTACTAAAGGCACTTGTAATGGATCCTCCCCCCAGTTCAGTTTATGAAGAAGCAGCAGATGATTATTAAAGGTCCAAGGAGGACCCTTAATAACCCTCTCCAAATCCATAGAATGGAAAAATTGGAACAAATACCTTTTCTCCCCCAGATCTCAGATCTGAACGCCCCAAACTGGATGCCACAGATTTGCCAAAGTACTCTTCATTACTGGAAAGTGAATGATATTGGAAGTCAAAAAATAGGCCACTAGTTGAAAAATCTCCTCCGTTCTTCCCCTATTTAGATCTGGTTGTATTTGAATAATTTCGTCTTCTTCTTCATTTATTGAAAGTTGAGCCAGTTTGTTCTCCATCATTGCAGGTGCAGATCTCAAACTTAGCTATCCTTCTTCAGACTATAAAAGGCAGACATACAAGAAGCACCGACAACAAACCACAAAAAGCTAAAAGAAAACAACAAGAAAACCTAAGACATTTGCCAGAGACGGTAGACAATAACGTGCTAGGGTAATAGACTTTTAAGAGTTCACTTTTCCTTGTTTAATTCTTAATTTCATACCTTAATTTCTGTAAAATACATATTTAACTTAAATACACTTCTTATAAATAAGTTTTTCTCCTATGAACTTTTTCATTCTTCATCTTTTTCATTCAATTATATAAAATCAATCAACCTTATAATCCGCTCCAAAAAAGTAATTTTATAATTGTTCTTCCCCAATATTATCAACACTAATATAAAGGTAATTTTATGGATTTTAATATTTTTAATTTATAAATTATTAATATAAAATTAAATATTATTTTATAGCATACAAATTTAAAAGTGATTCATGCAAATTATAGCATCCTAATGTTCTTAATTTCAAATATTTTTGCATCCCAATCCTCCCTTGAATTTAAACGGTGAAGGCCTTCATGAACGATAGAGAATAACATAATATGAAACCAAACTTATTTAATAATAGACACGGCGAGATTATCAATGTTGAAACTTTGGTTGTGTTTTCAAAGGATTTTAATTGGTTTTAAGTAAAAAAATTGTTGATCAAAATCGACTCCGTCAGTAGAGTAACAACGGCATCTTCTATAGAATAGAAGAAAATGAAATACAGAGTGCTTAGGATTCTACAAAAGCAAAAAAAAAAAAAAAAAAGACAAAATAATTTGTGTAATTTTTATTTTAATTATTTCTTATGTTTAAAAGATTTGATAGGAAGATTTCAATCATTTAAGGTACGTCGATTTTTTTTTCAAAATAATTTAAATAGATTAAATATTAGTATTTAACATTATGTTAATTAGATATCAAAATAATATAAATAATTCAAGGATATCAATATTGTTTATGTTTGTTATCATGTATATTTTGTTTTATGATTTGATGTATATATAGTTTAACATTTATTAAATTTTATTTAGAGAATATTATAAATAAATAAATATTTTGATTTACATTTTATAACAACTATTTTTTTCAACTAAATTATATTTTATCACTTATAATATATGCTTTATTTAAATTTTATTTAAATAATAATAATTTTATAAAACACAAGAATAACTTACCGATTTACCCAAAAAGGCCCGTTTCTAAACAAAATTACGAAAATGGGCCAATTAAAACATTATTTACAAAAAAAGGCCAGTTTAGCAAAATGTGCCTACGTGTCCGTGTTTAAGGAGGAAATTTCCAGCAAAGCGTACCCTTGGGGAGCGCTTTGGTGCCACATCAACAAATCGCTCCTACGTGGATGCGTTTTGTCGACGTGGCACCAAAGCGCCCCTAAGGGTGCGCTTTGCTCCGTGTTTTTTAATTTAAGGATATTTTCATGTTTAGTCCCTAGGGTTTTTTAGGGTTTTTAGGGTTAGAGTTTTGCTAAAATAAGTTAGGTTTAGTGGTTTTTTTAAAACATGTTAGGGTTTAAAGTTTTAGTAGATTTTAAAAATAAATCAGATTTAGTGTTATTTTATAAAAATTATTTAAATTAGCGTTTATGGTTTTTAAATAAATTAAGTAAATTAGAGTTTTAGGGTTTTGAATAAATAAAATTAGGGTTTTAAATAAATTAAACTAGGGTTTATGGTGTTTAAATAAATTAAATTAGGGTTCTAGGGTTTTAAATAAATTAAATTATGGTTTAGGGTTAAAATTAATTAAATTAGGGTTTAGTTATTTTAAAAATAACATTGTGTTTATTTTTTAACAAAATTGACTATTTTGACCCTAAAGAAATAATTTTGAGAATACACTTCTAACAAATAGTGTAAAAAAACTTCAAGAAGGATGTACTGTCAGCAAAATTATAAAAAAAAGCTCCCATGTGGACGTTCTTTTTCTACAGTAGTTCCTAAAAAAATAATTTTGAGAAGACGTTTCTGAATAAATAGTGTCAAAAACGCTTCAAGCAGGATACACTGTCAGCAAAATTTCTGAAAAAAGCTCCCACATGGACTCTCTTTTTCCACAGTAGCTCATGCTTGGCCTTAGGCTATAAAGGAGGCAAATATCATTCTCAGGTTGCATAAGTTACAACAAGAAAAATTAGAGAGGCTAAGCAGAATAGAAATTGAAAATGAGTGAACGTATTAGTGCTGCTATTTAATATGACAGTAAGGTCCGTGACACTGAGAATGGTGTTGTTTTTTTATTGGAGAACACGGTGTGAATGGTTTTTAACCAGAGTATAGATTTTACAGAATTTCGTAAAAAAATTAGTCGCAAAATCTTCGGAATGACTCCAAGTAGAGTTTCTTCTATTAAGTATCGATTTTTTGCTTTGATTGATCCCGTGACATATGATGCATTTGATATCAAAGGTGTTCGTAGCTTTGAGGCGGTGGTGCAGACTCATCCCACTAGTGGATCACCCTATCTTGAGTTATATGTTCAATTTTCTTTACCAAATGAAAAATTTGGGACTTCAACATCAATTGCTATTTGAGAGGAATACACGACCCCTAGCCGATACTCCGTTAGTGGGAGGTAGAACACGGAAACGCTCGTGCTTGGTGGTAGTATGGAAAATACAACTCCTACATAACACTCGGTTAGTGGATGAGACATGCACATTGATGGGTCGATGTTCGATGCTGGAAATATGTATTGGGAAATGACATCAACTTCTAGTGATTGGCAATCCACATCTGATTGGAGACGTTATGAAACATCCACAAGAAGGGATGAAGTACTCCCTACGACGTCTACCGGCGAGAGGACCTCGTATGTTGCAGATCATGGTAGGTTAGATGATGAGTTCGGTGTGGATCTACCTCGAGAGCCTAGCCCCAATGGTGCAAAAGTTGCATTATTTTCTGAACCAGATCTTGTTCTATCTGAACTTGAAGACGTTGAAGGGGGTTCAGATGAAGAAGAAGAAGACCCGCGATTTAGGGTGTACTCGCCTCCAGCCCACATGCATAATGTCAACATATCGACAGATGATACGTTGGAGTTTCCAGAGCTACCACACAGAACCCGTGACCATACAAGTTCGTCATTCGATTCGGGTGATTTGGAAGTTGGTAAGGAGTTTTCCAATAAGGATAGTTTTCTTGGTGCTTTGAAACAATATAGCATCAATCACGAGGTTAACTACAATGTGGTTAAATCCAAATATGGGAAGTTCGAGGCCAAGTGTGCAGTGCAAGACGGTACATATTCATGGAAAATCATGGCTTTTCTTAGGAAAAAGACAGGCTTGTGGGAGATAAAAAAAGACAAAGGTCCACATACTTGTGTTGTCCACAAACGCCCTCTTACCGCAAAGCTTGGATAGCTAAGCAAAAGGTGTTGGAAAATATGCATAGTGGGTGGGACGTTTCATATAATGAGGTTTGGCAGTGGCATCAGGTGCTCGAGAGGTACGTCCCAGGTTGCATAACAGACCTTGAAATGGTCCTTTCGTACTACAACGACTGATTGCTCCATGGATGCCAAGTGTTCAAACGTCTGTTCTGGAGCTTTAAGCAATGTCGGGATGCATTTGTGTACTGCAAGACATTGGTACAAATTGACGGTACATTTATGTATGGTAGATATACCCATCAGCTATTGCTAGCTGTGACACAAGATGGCGGTGGGAGAATCCTTTCAATTGCGTTTGCAATAACACCGGGGAGTCAGCTGATGACTAGGATTTCTTTCTATCTAGGTTAAGGAGGCATATATGCCCCCAACTTGATATCTACGTTATATCGGATCGGGGCACTAGAATACTAGTCACAATTGAGCTACATGGAAGCTTATGGGATTGCACAAACCATCAATATTGTTTAAGACACGTTGCGTCCAACTACTACGGGCAATATCAGTCTACCACTGAACGAAAGCAAGTGACCAATATGGATATTTAATCTTTATTAATATACTTTTGGTTGTAATATTCAATTTAATCTTAATGAAATATTGGTATTGGTATGTAATTTTCACTATCAACTTTTGTTGGCAAGGTACGAGATCAATAAGGACAGTTTTCATGAGATCTTGGGGATTTTACGTTCAGTTAATGATCAAGGCACAGACTACCTCTGTAACATACCTTTCGAATAGTGGACATAAGCATACGACAACGGCCTACGATATGGTCATATGACTACAAACCTGGCTAAATGCATAAATTCTATTTTAAAAGGAACGCGTCATCTGCCAATAACCTCGGTTGTGTGAGAGACATATTTTCATTTGGTGGCACTATTTCCAAAGTGAGCAGTGAGTTATAAAGGCCAAATGCAAAGAGGCCATGTATGGTCCTGGAAGGTATTGTAAGAAATTAACAAGACGAAGGCGCGGGCCAACACCATGTACACAGTGTGTCACAGTCACGACAACCTATGGTTTCGTGTCACGGAGTTTGATAGACTGAGCCAATGTATTATCGGCGAGCAATATCGTGTACACTTGATAAATATGACTTGCAACTGTAGGACGTTTGACGCACTTCGTTATCCATGCGCTCTTGCAATTGCAGCTTATTAGAATCTCTGTTTGGATCCCATGAGATATGTTGACGAAGTGTACAAAATGGAAAACATGTACAATGTGTGGAAACATGTATCCTCACTAGTCCAGATGAAAGTAAGTGGCTGTCTGTATTGCTTGCTCAGTTTAAGTTGTTATCGGATAGAGAATTGCATCGCAAACCAAAAGGTCAACCTTGCTCGAGTAGAATACGTAAAAATATGGATATCTGGGAAAGAACGAACCAATGAAATTTGTGTGGATGGTGTAGGAACCCAGGTCATACAATTCAATCATGTCCAAATCGGAATAGTTGGTAATTGCTGTAATGAAATGATATTATATTATTTCTATTCCGCCTTATTTAAAAGAACTTATATTTTATTAAAAATATAAAAATAATTTTCAATTAAAATATTAAAAACTTTTTTTTATTAAATGAAATAATATAGAAACAACGTCTACAAATATATTAAAAAAATTAATGTATATGCTGATCAGAATCAGTGCTACATGAGGGTGGATGACGATTACGCGCTAGATTCCTCATTGGTTGCTCCGGTGGAGGTTGTGGTTGCTCCGGTTGTTGGTGTTGGGAGGATATCCCACCTTGGTAGAATAAAGAATATGAAGGTGTTTGCATCACCCATAGCGGAGGTGTTTGAATCCCATAAGGCGATAGGGAATGGTAATGAGATGAGCTTTTCGACGGTGCCCCGTGCGATTCCTCTGGCGACGATGGCCTATAAATCATCGGTTGAGTCGTCGAAGTTATCGGAAAAGGAGATGCACCGGGCCATGCATTACAACCTAACATAGGACTGGGAAAAGGAAACATATAAGGGTTAGGATCCATATAAGGGCTAGGATACGCACCTGGCATAATCTGAAGGGGCTATGATGTGGGTGTTGTCGGTTGAGGTATTAGACCCGGTGATTGTGTGGGCGCTGTTGATGGGCCCGTACCATCATCCCTTCTCCTTAGATTTAAAGGACCCCGTCGTTCTTTTTCCACACGAATTTCCTAATACCTCTGCTCTTCCGACAGCAAATATGGCTTACCATGAATCCTAAACTATGGCATGTAATCCGGGGTACACGCTAACTCTGGGACGATGATCGGTTTGTGATCAGGTATATGATCATACCGATTTTCCCAAATTTTGATATATTCCGACCAGAATAACGACCAATTCGTATTCGTTAGCCGTAAGTTGATTTTGTGCTTCTCATCGAGCACCTCAAGTTCCTCAAGAATCAGTTGTTGGAATCTAAATTGTCGCAACACTCTATTTTTCTGGTGTAACGCCCCCACGCCCGAAACCATCACCGGAGTCAAGCTTGAGGTGTTACTAAACTTATCTTACCTTTTAAACAACTCTAAATCACTTATTTTAATTTTCGGAATAAACTGTTTTTCTGCGTCATGGTTACTTAAAAATTCATTTCTCGAGTTTCAAAACTCGAAATTAAGATCCGTAAATTTTTCATGAAACTAGACTCATATATATATCTACTAATTTTTTTCTAGAATTTTTGACTTAGCCAATTAGTACAGTTTATTAGTTAAAGTTTCCCCTGTTTCAAAACTCGACTGCACTGACCTCTTCTTACTACGAACCATTTTTCTTCCTGTAAAAAATTCATATGACTAAGTCGTTTGTTTCTATCAAAACTAGATTCAACAATCATTCTAACCATATAAATTATACCTTCTAATTAGTTTTGTACAATTTATGGTGAATTTCCAAAGTTGAAATAGGGGATCCAGAAATCGCTCTAACCCTATTTCACTAAAACTCAGATATATCATAAAATATAATACTTTTACCTGTTTTGCTTATTCCATAAGAAAATATACATAATAAGCTTTAATTTCATATATTATTCATCTTTAAACTATGTTTCTACAATTTTAGTGATTTTTCAAAGTTACATCATTTCATTACTTGAATATGTTTTAGGTTACTTTCACATTTTCATAATTTTCATGTGATAATCATCATTCAATCATACATATTAATAAACATGTATATCATCAGCTATTTTCTTAGCTAATCACTAGCAAGTATTTACACATCATTCATTATTCATATTATACCAAAAGTAGCTAAGTTTCTATACATGCCATACCCAAAACAAAACGTCTAGTTATACCGAGTTATTTCTTTGATAGCGTGATCGGCCTCCGACATTTCCTTCGATCCCGAGTGACTAGATAAGTACTATAAGAAGAAGAAAATAAAGAGATTAAGCACTAGGCTTAGTAAGCTTACAAGCAAATAAATCACAACATTCAACATAATGGATAATTATGCATAATATCATCTAACATCATAAATTTCTTTACTTCTCAATTTCTATCTTCTTCTTTATTCCCTTACCTTCTTTCTTACGACCTTTCCTTTTCATAAGTATAATCTACTTTTCCTTTGCTGTTAATTCACTGTAATTTAACTCGTATCCTGACCCGTTGAACCACTCGGAATACTAAGGATACTAGGGTCGTTCTGTCTATCAATATCTCGCCAATGCCATGTCTTTGACATGGACTTACATGAATTATTCTGTCTCCAATGCCATATATAATATGGACTTACATGGCTCAATCCTGTCTTCAAAGCCATATTTCTAATATGGACTTACATGGCTCATTTTGTTACTGTCTGTCAACCCTAATATCCTAACATTCCTAGGGTTCAACCGGGCTTTCTAACACTTTCTCTGTCACTTCACCTTAAATTCGACTTTAAATATTTTCATAACATAATATATAAATGCTGAAATTGACAATAATAATGTAAAATAAAAGAATATTGCATTTATTTACTGTAAACTTACCTTGATACAAAATGTGACTAAACCTTACAATTTAGTCCTTTACTTTTTCTTTTCCTCGTTCTTCTTTGGATTCTTGATCTATAATATAAAATATTTCTACTCATTAGCATTTATTTGATTTCTATTTCACTTCACAATTTATACTGTTCAAAATTCGAAATTACACTTTTACCCCAAAATTTACAGTTTTTACAATTTAGTCCCTGCTCAATTCACCCATCAATTGAACTAATTTTTTCTAAATTAACACTTTTATTTTATCATTATAAACTATTTCACAGCCTTTGATATTCTGAATTTCAACACCAACATCTAATTCACAATTTTGCTCACAATTAGGTCCTAAATACCATTTTCTATCAAAATGACTTAATAAAACAACCTTAATATGAAATTAGAACTTCAATTTCATAATAATTCATCATAAACTACCCTTACTCAGCCAAGGTAACTTCCAATTTCACCCACCAAATCAAAAACTAATGAATTAGATGATTGGACCTAATTGTAAAAGTCACAAAAATATAAAATTACTAAGAAATAGTAAAAATTGAACTTACATGGTGCAAAAATATGAAAAACCAGCATAGGAGACCTGCTACGGCGTTTCGGCTGAGAAAGATGAAGAAATGTCTAGATTTTCAATTACATCATTTTTTAACTATTAACTTTTATGCTAATTCCAATTTTGTCCCTTGTTCACATTGTTTTCTTGCTTATTTCATACCCAAACCGTCCAGCCATTAACCTTTGGGTCTAATTGCTCTTTAAATCCATCTTTTAAATACTTAAGCTATTTACTCACAATTTAACAAATTTTGAGCTATTTTCGATTTAGTCCTTTTAATTAATTAGCTATCCAAACATCAAAATTTTCTAACTGAAACTTTAATACTAACTCAATGACACTTCATAAATATTTATAAAAATATTTATAGCTCGATTTTAAATTCGAGGTCTCGATACCTCGTTTTTGACCCGTCGACCTAATAAATTATTTTAATTCACTAATTTCACCATTTCACAAATTCTTCTAAATTCTTACTTGACTCATAAATATTAAGTTACTATCTTGTTCAATCTTATTTGTCCGATTTAGTGATCTCAAATCACCATTTTGACACTGCTTGAAAATTAGGCGTTACATTCTACCTCGGATTTGTGGTTTCGCAACCTTTGTTCGTTTAGGCCCTATTTCGGGATGTTACATTTCTCCCCTTTAGGGATTTTCGTCCAAAATCTTACTGTGAAGAGATTTTGGTATCATTTTGTATAGCCTCTTGGGTTCCCATGTAGCCTCGTCTACCCCATGTCTATTCCATAGTATTTTCACAAGTGCAATACTTTTGTTCCTTGATTGCTTTACCTCTCGAGCTAGAATCTTTACCGGTTCTTCATAGTAAGTCATGTCTGGTTGAATCTCAACCTTTGTCTAAGAAATCACATGTGACGGATCTGAATGATAACGACGTAGCATAGACACATGAAATACATTTTGAATCTTCTCTAACTCAATCGGGAAAGCTAACCAATATGCTAATGGTCCGACTCTCTCAATCACTTCAAATGGTCCAATAAAACATGGACTTAGTTTGCCTTTCTTGCCAAATCTGAGAACTTTCTTCCACGGGGATACTTTCAAAAAAACTTTGTCACCAACTTGATATTCGATCTCTTTTCTTTTAAATCGCATATGACTTACGCACGTCTGAAGTCGCTTTTAAACAATTTATGATAACTTTCACTTTTCTTCATTTCTTTAACTAGATCAACCTCGTAAATCCGGCTTTCTTTAAGCTCTGTCCAATATAAAGGTGTGTGACATTTACGTCCATACAAAGCTTCATAAGGTGCCATCTTCAAACTCGACTGATAACTATTATTGTAGGCAAACTCTACTAATGGTAAATATTTTTCCCAACTGCCTTGAAATTCCAGTACACAACATCTAAGCATATCTTCAAGTACCTGAATAACTCTCTCTGACTAACCGTCGGTTTGAGGGTGGAAAGCTGTACTAAAACTCAACTTTGTGCCCAAAGCCTTCTGTAATTTCTTCCAAAACCGTGAAGTAAATCTTGGATCTCTGTCTAAAATGATCGATAATGGTACCCTGTGTAGTTTGACTATTTCGACATATACAACTCGGCCAACTTGTCAAGTGAATAATCCATCTGAATGGGATAAAATGAGCCGACTTCGTTAACTTATCAATCACAACCTATACTGCATCTTTCTTTCTCGGTGTAAACGGCAATCCTGTCACAAAATCCATAGTAACTCGATCCCATTTCCACTCAGGGACTAGCACAGGCTGCAATAAACCTGAAGGTACCTGATGTTCGGCCTTTACCTGCTGACAGATCAAACATCTAAAAACAAACTCTGAAATGTCCCTTTTCATTCCTACCCACCAGTACATTTTTTTTTTAAATCATTATACATCTTTATACTACCTGGATGAATAGACAAAGAACTACTATGTGCTTCCTGTAAAATCTTTCGAATAAGCTCATCATTCTTCGGTATGCATACCCTGTCTCGGAACATCAAACAACCGTCAGAACTGATCTGAAAATCTGACTCTACATCCGACTCAAGCTTGATCTCTTTTGGTTAACAACTCACTTTGTCATTTTTTTAGCTTCACAAATTTCTTCAAGAAACATCGGTTTAGCTCTCAACTCAGCTAAGATAAAACCATCATCTGATAAGGCTAGACTAGTGTTCAAAGCTCTTAATGCAAATAAAGATTTCCTACTCAAAGCATCAGCAACAACGTTTGCCTTACCTGGGTGATAATCGATCACTAGCTCATAATCTTTAATCAACTCTAACCATCTTCTTTGCCTCAAATTCAAATCTTTTTGAGTCATCAAATATTTCAAACTTTTGTGATCAGTGAATATGTGGCACTTCTCACCGTACAAATGATGTCTCCAAATCTTCAGCGTAAAAACAAAGGCAGCTAGCTCTAAATCATGTGTCGGATAGTTCTTCTCATGTGGCTTTAGTTGTCTAGAGGCATAAGCAATTACCTTCCTTCCTGCATAAGTACACAACCAAGTCCATTCATGGACGCATCATCATAAATCACAAACTCCTTTACGGTTCTAGTTGCACTAAAGCAGGAGCTTTAGTCAACAATGCTTTTAACTTGTCAAAACTCGTTGACACTTCTCGATCCATTCAAACTTGACATCCTTTCACAGCAATCTTGTCGGTGGGTAGCTATCATGGAAAATCCTCTACAAATCGCCTATAATATCCGGCAAGACCAAGAAAACTTCTAACTTTTGATACATTTCTAGGAGGCTTCCAATCAACAATGGCTGAAATCTTGCTCGGATCAACCTTAATACCTTCACGAAACAATATGTCCAAGAAAACCAACTTTCGTAACAGAACTCACTTTTGCTGAACTTGACATACAACCGATTATCTTTGAATCGTAAAGCGTTCTCAAATGCTCGCATGCTCGGTCTCATCATGAGAATAAATCAAGATATCATCAATAAACAAAACTACAAACTTATCCAAGTGCGGTCGAAAATTCGGTTCATTAAGTCCATGAAAATGGCAGGAGCATTAGTCAAGTCAAATAGCATCACAAGGAACTCATAATGACTATACCTAGTCCGGAAAGCGATCTTCAAGACATCGACTCTTTAACTCAACCGATAATATCCGGATCTCAAATCTATCTTGAAAACACAGTAGCTCCTTCAATTGATCAAACAGATCATCAATTCTAGGCAATGGATACTTGTTCTTTCTTGTTACCTTGTTAAGTTGCCGATAATTTAAGCGAATCTCATCGATCCGTCATATTACCTTGTTTCAATTCCAGAATTCCTTTCTCTTTCGGTCAATAAACCTCGTGATGTACTTTTACGAAATTCCTCTGAAAGAAATCCCAAGTGACCCTCTCCTTTGGTACAAGCGATACAAGTGTCTTCCACCAGTAGTAGGTGAGTCTCTAAGAAGTGATACTACACATTCCATACATTCCTCGGGTGTACAAGATAACTCATCAAAGACTCTGATAGTATTTTCTAACCAAAATTCTGCTCTTTCTGCATCATCATCTTTTGTTGCTTGGAACTCTTCTGCCCCTTGTTTCCTGATTCTATCAACTGGTGGCTTTTCTCTTATCACTGTACCTGTGATTGGGGGAGCTTGAGCTACACGGGTAGCCTGAGAATCATGAGGGGGTGGAGGCCTAACTGCCGGATTCATACGAACGAACTCGGCAAACAAATCATTCAAAGCTTGGAAGAGAGCTTCTCGAGTCACTCCTCCCTGATTAACTGTTACTGGCCTATTCTCAGATGGCGCTACCCCTTCTACGGGAGCAGGTGCATTACTTTCTACATCATCATCACCAGCTCACTCGGGATCCATTACAATAAAACAAAATATTTAAAAATCGTCAGGAGTCGTCACACTATCAAAATACAAGTATGACATGTATAGTTAGACTTTTTCTCACACTAGCTGTTCCGAGAACCAACTAAACTTGCTCTGATACCAATAAATGTAACACCCCCACGCCCGAAACCATCACCGGAGTCAAGCTTGAGGTGTTACTAAACTTATCTTACCTTTTAAACAACTCTAAATCACTTATTTTAATTTTCAGAATAAACTATTTTTCTGCGTCATGGTTACTTAAAAATTCATTTCTCGAGTTTCAAAACTCGAAATTAAGATCCGTAAATTTTTCATGAAACTAGACTCATATATATATCTACTAATTTTTTCTAGAATTTTGACTTAGCCAATTAGTACAGTTTATTAGTTAAAGTTTCCCTGTTTCAAAACTTGACTGCACTGACCTCTTCTTACTACGAACCATTTTTCTTCCTATAAAAATTCATATGACTAAGTCGTTTGTTTCTCTCAAAACTAGATTCAACAAGCATTCTAACCATATAAATTATACCTTCTAATTAGTTTTGTACAATTTATGGTGAATTTCAAAGTTGAAACAGGGGATCCAGAAATCGCTCGACCTGTTTCACTAAAACTCAGATATATCATAAAATATAATACTTTTACTGTTTTGCTTATTCCATAAGAAAATATACATAATAAGATTTAATTTCATATATAATCTTCAAACTATGTTTCTACAATTTTAGTGATTTTTCAAAGTTACATCATTTACATTACTTGAATCATTTTTAGGTTACTTTCACATTTTCATAATTTTCATGTGATAATCATCATTCAATCATACATATTAATAAACATGTATATCATCATCTATTTTCTTAGCTAATCACTAGCAAGTATTTACACATCATTCATTATTCATATTATACCAAAAGTAGCTAAGTTTCTATACATGCCATACCCAAAACAAAGCGTCTAGTTATACCGAGTTATTTCTTTGATAGTGTGATCGGCCTCCGACATTTCCTTCGATCCCGAGTGACTAGATAAGTACTATAAGAAGAAGAAAATAAAGAGATTAAGCACTAGGCTTAGTAAGCTTACAAGCAAATAAATCACAACATTCAACATAATGGATAATTATGCATAATATCATCTAACATCATAAATTTCTTTACTTCTCAATTTCTATCTTCTTCTTTATTCCCTTACCTTCTTTCTTACGACCTTTCCTTTTCATAAGTATAATCTACTTTTCCTTTGCTGTTAATTCAATGTAATTTAACTCGTATCCTGACCCGTTGAACCACTCGGAATACTAAGGATACTAGGGTCGCTTCTGTCTATCAATATCTCGCCAATGCCATGTCTTTGACATGGACTTACATGAATTATTCTGTCTCTAATGCCATATATAATATGGACTTACATGGCTCAATCTGTCTCCAAAGCCATATTTCTAATATGGACTTACATGGCTCATTTCATTACGTCTGTCAACCCTAATATCCTAACATTCCTAGGGTTCAACCGGGCTTTCTAACACTTTTCTCTGTCACTTCACCTTAAATTCGACTTTAAATATTTTCATAACATAATATATAAATGCTGGAAATTGACAATAATAATGTAAAATAAAATAATATTGCATTTATTTACTGTAAACTTACCTTGATACAAAATGTGACTAAACCTTACAATTTAGTCCTTTACTTTTCTTTTCCTCGTTCTTCTTTGGATTCTTGATCTATAATATAAAATATTTCTACTCATTAGCATTTATTTGATTTCTATTTCACTTCACAATTTATGCTGTTCAAAATTCGAAATTGCACTTTTACCCCAAAATTTACAGCTTTTACAATTTAGTCCTGCTCAATTCACCCATCAATTGAACTAATTTTTCTAAATTAACACTTTTATTTTATCATTATAAACTATTTCACAGCCTTTGATATTCTGAATTTCAACACCAACATCTAATTCACAATTTTGCTCACAATTAGGTCCTAAATACCATTTTCTATCAAAATGACTTAATAAAACAACCTTAATATGAAATTAGAACTTCAATTTCATAATAATTCATCATAAACTACCCTTACTCAGCGAAGGTAACTTCCAATTTCACCCACCAAATCAAAAACTAATGAATTAGATGATTGGACCTAATTGTAAAAGTCACAAAAACATAAAATTACTAAGAAATAGTAAAAATTGAACTTACATGGTGCAAAAATATGAAAAACCAGCATAGGAGACCTGCTACGGCGTTTACGGCTGAGAAAGATGAAGAAATGTCTAGATTTTCAATTACATCATTTTTTAACTATTAACTTTTATGCTAATTCCAATTTTGTCCCTTGTTCACATTGTTTTCTTGCTTATTTCATACCCAAACCGTCCAGCCATTAACCTTTGGGTCTAATTGCTCTTTAAATCCATCTTTTTAAATACTTAAGCTATTTACTCACAATTTAACAAATTTTGAGCTATTTTCAGTTTAGTCCTTTTTAATTAATTAGCTATCCAAACATCAAAATTTTCTAACGAAATTTTAATACTAACTCAATGACACTTCATAAATATTTATAAAAATATTTATAGCTCAATTTTTAAATTCGAGGTCTCGATACCTCGTTTTTGACCCGTCTGACCTAATAAATTATTTTAATTCACTAATTTCACCATTTCACAAATTCTTCTAAATTCTTACTTGACTCATAAATATTAAGTTACTATCTTGTTCAATCTTATTTGTCCGATTTAGTGATCTCAAATCACCATTTTTGATACCACTGAAAATTAGGCCGTTACATTCTACCTCGGATTTGTGGTTTCGCAACCACTGTTCCGTTTAGGCCCTATTTCGGGATGTTACATCTGGTGCATCTTGACAATAGAATAGTTGACCAATGAGACCTTAACATGCCAAATGTTTGGATTTTGAAAGAATTCTTTTGGAATTACTGCCCTTATTGCCGGATGCTCGTATGGTGTCCATTGAAACTATATGAACGGTATAAAAATATTAGTTATTAGTTATATTAATAACACTAAATACTAAATATGAAACAACTATTTTATGTATATATATATTATTCAATACTTACTTGTGCTTTCGACCGTTGGTCTAATAGAAGTCGTATATCTTCAAGAGCGGTAGGTATTCCATCATAACTCGCCAGATGGTTCCACCTAATTAAATAAATTTTAGCATACAATTTTATTTTAAATCTATGGAATAATTGTAAAATTAAATAAAAATTTTACCTCGTTATGAGTGAGAATGTATATGGGTGGTTCACTCGAGAACGTAAAAATAGAAAGTGAAACGGGCCCATGATTGTAGTGGTGATAGGCAACCTTCAATTTTAACTTATTTGGTGGCGTTGCCCCGCACATCTCCCGATACAATGTTGCCAATACTACAGACCCCTAACAAAGTTCTCCAACTGCTCTAAAATCAATGAGTTTCAGCAGCCACCTCATATATACGAGGTTTCGTGACAAGTCCGGCATCAGATAACCTCAAATCATCTCAAGGATGTATGCCCGAGCATATCGTATTCTTTCTAATTTAGTCGAATCATTCCCCGACTCCAGAAATGTGTTTCGTAACCAATCTATCTCGGTCCGACCTCTGAAAAAATTATCCGAAATCGCACCCAAAAGATCGTAGCATATGGCTCCCCAATCAGCAAATTGAACAGACCCGATGAGTGCGGTCCCATCCACCGGCAATCCTAATTGTAACTGGATGTCCTCCAAAGTGATAGTACACTCTCCGCATGGAAGATGAAATGTGTGCATCTCCGATCTCCACCTCTCTATTAATGCGCTGATGATTTCGTGTCCAACTTGCACCTCCGACCTATAGTGGCTGCTTGCCAAAAACCCGCTTCCCTCAAGTAATTTTCTATCAACGGTGATGGCGGACCAGACATGTTACGAATATAACATTGTAACACCAGATCTACAGACTGTTATAAAAATTATAAAATACAAATTAATTAAAATAACATAAATGAAAAAAATTAAATAATATTCAAAATTTAAAATAAACCGTTACCATTTTCATTTGTTCGACGGAGATATGTTTATGATCGAGATGAATTAATTCCCTGGCCATTGCTATCACGATCAAATATTTTTGAAATTATAAAAAAATAATATTAATTTAGAAAAAAATAAAGTAAATAACTAATTATAAAGAACGTTGAGAAATTTAATGAGAAATTTGAGAGCTTTAGGGAGAAATTGTAGAGATTTTTGGCTAAATTTTGAAGAAATTAAGTGTGAAATACAAGAAGGGGGTATTTATACTTTTTTTTTACTGTTAGACCCCCCAACGGTAAAAAAACGTTAAAAAAAATAGCCGTTGGTGCCAGCAAAGCGCGCCCCTGGGGAAGTGCTTTGTGCCACGTCAGCAAAAAGCATCCAGCATCCACGTAGGCGCGATTTGCTGACGTGGCATAAAGTGCTCCTTAGGGGCACGCTTTGCTATAAATTTTCTCCTTAAACGTGGCCACGTAGGCGCGTTTTGACAAAACTGGCCTTTTTTCGTAAATAATGTTTTAATTGGCCCATTTCGATAATTTTGTTTGGAAATGGGACTTTTTAGGTAAATGGGTCAAAATAACTTGTGCATTGTGAAAAAAAAGAAAATTAGTGCATATATATATATATATATATATATATATAATATAACAATGTACTTGACGCTCTCTCAATTTTCTTTCATTTAATTTTTATATTTATTTAATATTTTTAGAGTTATCAAATAGACGATTGTGTTTTTTAAGAAAATGATAGAATATATATATATATTTAAGTCTTTTAACTTGTAATTAGTTTAGTTGAAAAATTAAAATAAAATTAAAGAACTCATTATAAAAGTCTGTATATCTAATGACCCTCCAAAATGCTTCAAATAAATGAAAGAAAAAAACTTGAAAATATTCATATACATACAAATCCACCTCCGAAACTCACATTTCACTATGTTGTAATTTCATATGTTATTAAAAGCTCCAACCAAGTACAGTAATTTATGGAGACGAATTTAGGCAAAAGTTTCCAAGAAATTAACTATTAAATAGGGAAGGGATTGAAATTGTAACTAAACTTTTGTATGCAACAATAACCCACATTTGTATTCAATCACATCAGCATTTCAGTTTCAATTTCTGCATGGCCTTACATGGCGGTTGTTATTGACCTCTGATTGTTCCAACGAAAACGAAATTGTTGTTCAAATGTATGAAGAATGTAGGATCATCCTCCATCTTGCTTTCACAATCCAAAATTTCGACCAACTTGTTACAGACACATTCAACCTCTTGCTGATGCCAGTGGAATACCGGTTGAAATTTTCATGGTGGATAATCTTTAAAAAACCAACCTTCTACGTTAGTTTCAATAATGCACTCAAATCTGCAATCAAGTCTTGCAAGTAACAGCAAGCATGGCATACCTCAAATCTACATTACTTCAATTCATCATTTTCCTTTAAAGTATCTGTGTCCAACATCTGATGTATATCCAAATAAGTGTATGAGAATATGATCCTCCTAGGATTCTCGCAATACATGAAAATCTAAGAGAAAATTTGAGCATACCTGTGTCAGAAGCATTCCTGTATTCACACCAATATAGGTATTACGGTCATGTAAGCATTTAAAAGAGAAATTACCTATGTGATAAAGTTATTCATTCTCTTCCAACCTAAAAAGGAAAATTGCAGAAGTCAACCTTTCTATTATCCTTTAAATTCACAAGAAAAACATACTAAATATCAAAATTCACATGAAGTAGAGGATAATGTGAAGAGTTGGTTACCTTAAGATCATCCTTCAAAATTGTTCAGCATATGATTCAGGGTTGAACCATGAGGTTCTGCATGAACTAAATCTGCCATTGATATTCAAAAAAATCAACCAAGTCCCACGTCTTATTGATGGCAACAGCTCACATCCTTAATTTCCATGTTGCCTTCTCAATCCAAAGTTTCGACCAACATAAATAACCAGCAATAATGTAAGATGATCGAATTAAAGTCCAAAGAAAAAACCTTCATTTGGATGACAATCATGCATCAACTACAACTTGTAACCAGATAGAAGCAGGATGATGCTATACTATTAAAACAAGTTTCCATAAGTTAAACATATTTTGCAGATCTAATTCTATTTAAAAAAAAAAAAAAGAAGCAAAAATACATTTGCCATGAAAGTAAAAAATGAATGGGAATACCTGCGTCAGAACGTTTGTTTTCTCAGTCACTGCCCCTCCTATATGATGACTTGTTCATCAAGTTGGATGACAGGGATGTGGGAAATGTTGGGCCAATATTTACCTTTATCCTTTTCAAAATGTTCCTTCAGCAAAGGACATTCTCGAATGAACAAACGAGAAAGAGAGGGAGGGAGCATGTTTGGCGGCATGGATTGGAGCTTGGGACAATTGAAGATAAACAAACAAGAAAGAGAGGAAGGGAACATGTTTGGCGGCATGGTTTGGAGGTTGGGACAGCTGAAGATAGACAATTTGCAAAGAGAGGTGAGGTGTTGAAACCCCTTATACTCCAAACTCTTTAGATTTCGAAGATCGGAGATCTCGATAGATGTAAGAGAAGAGGGAAGCAGATGCTCATCTGGAAAACACTCCATCTCTGCTTCCGAATGTGAGATATAGAAAGATGTAAGAGAAGGGAGTTTATGCAAACTCCATTCCCTTTTCCTAATCAAGCTCTCAATTAATTTATCACTCCTTGATATTGTAAATTTTTTTAATTTGGAGGGCAAACCCTCGTTTGAAACCCTCTCTATTTCTGGACAATCAGTTATTGCTAAATCCTCAAGGGATGGAAAAACGGAGTGCATTTGCTCTGGCAATGATTTTAAACTTCTGCAACTGAAAAGCACAAGTTGGGTCAAATTGGTGACAGCTAATCCATCTTCAATTTGAAAAGATATCAAATTTTGGCAAAACCGTATATCCAAATAATTGAGATGCTGGTGGTGAGAGCCCTCTGAAGCAGCACTAATAAACTTCAAGTCTTCACATCCCTCAATATTAACATGCTTTACCATAGGAAGCGATCCTAATGGGAAAGATTCCAGTCCATGACATTTACGACTCTCTATGAGCAAGGATTCAAGGGATGTATACAAGAAGATATTGGAATAATCCAAGTTTTCACATGAATCGATTCTAAATCGCTTCAGCGTGATGGGCACCCTAACTTCAGGAAGGGATCTAATTTCTGAACAACGCCACAAACTTAAGTTTTCAATAAGCGTGCATCGTTGCAACATTTGTTCCAATACGGAATCATCCATATTCGAATCTCGAATGTCCAACTCCCGAAGCCCACAAGCCAATGGCTCTAACTGCAATGCTTTGCATTTCAGTAACACAAGTTCCAAAATGCTTGGTGCCGTTGGAAGCAAGCCTCCCAGCTTCTCACAATCTACAATCTTCAGTTTCTTTAAACAAGTGAGGCGTTTGGGAAGAGTCTTAGTTAGTTTTGGACAATCTCTAATGCACAGCTCTTGTAGAAGAGGGAAAGCTTCATCACTCCAACAACACCATTCCTCCCACTCTTTCATATTCTCAAAGCGTAGCATTTCAAGGGATACAAATGATTTAGTCGAAGCTTGCCCATACCCGTAGAACTCATCACCAACTATGATCACTCCACTCAACCCGGAAATGGAAAGAGATTTCAAAGATGATAATTGGCCAAGCGGCGGTAAGGATATGCAAAATTTACAATCATGTAACCCCAAAGATACTATATTTGAGAAGGAAGAATGCCCCACCCATTCCGAAAATATTATGTCTTTATAACTCCTAATAACAAGATGCTCCAATTTTGTATGAGGCTTTAATTGTTCAAGTACTTCTCTATCATGCCTTGAATCACCATCAATATCATTATCTTCACCCCATATCAACTCCAACTCTTTAAGATTCACCTTATCCTTCAAATTGGCATCTTTGGCATCTATGGCACTTGCAACATTTTTTAGTCCTGAAATGGAAAGTCTTCCACGTAGATGCTTGAGCTTTCCCAACTCATTAATTCTTGATCCAGTTTGACAGCCTAAAACAAAATCTGTTACTATTTGAAGATCTTTCAACCTACCCATTCCTTCTGGCATCCTTGTTAACTTTGTTCCCTTGATATCAAGATATAGCATGTTTATCAATCTCTCCATGTCTCTCGGCAACTCATAAAGGTAATAACATCCACGTAATTTTAATGCTTGCAAATTAGACAATGTACACAAAGAGTTTGGCAACCTTTTTATTGAAGTTCTTGAGAGATTCAAATTTCGTAGATGCTTCAAATTACCAATATCTTCGGGCAATTTGTTGATATTTCTATACCCAGCCAATGAAAGCACTCGTAAGCTTGATTTCACCATCAAATCATGCATTAGCACATCGCTGACATATAATGGCCACCAGCATGACTTTGTATTTAAGAAAGTACGCAAACCCTTTGCTTTCGCTAAACTCTGATATTTTTGTCGCACATCATATAGTTCTTGGACATTGGACATATGACGAGTCTTTTCAGTTATTACACAAGAACCACCACTCCCTTCCAATCTGCAGAAGGATTCTCCGGTGACAAATTTAGCCAAGTCACTAATTAGATCATGCATGACAAAACAAGATTTCTTTCCTTTGGATTGTTGAAAAAATGACCTCAATCTCAAATCTTTGAAGTACTCGTTACCCCGTTCTTCCAGATCTCCATTGTCTTTGGAATGCTCTAAAAGACCTTCAGCCATCCATAATTGAATAGGTTCTTCCTTTTCAAATTCGTAATCTTTAGGGAAAATTGAACAATAAGCAAAACATCGCTTTAAATGGGAAGGAAGATAATGGTAACTCAATGTTAACGCTGGAAGAATATTAGTTGCATCATTTGGAATGTCCCAAAAATTGCTATGTAAAATTTTGTTCCACTCATCAGCATCTGGTTTGCAACGCAGAAGACCTCCAAGAGCTTTTGCAGCCAAAGGGAGACCGCCACATCTTTTAACAATTGCTTCCCCGATTGCCATCAGATCTGGATGCTTGGCGGGGCTTGAACCATCAAATGCATGCTTTGCAAATAACTTCCAACAATCATCATCTGATAACACATCTAAATGATAAGTTGGAACGTTCCTCATGATTGCTGCAACATTTTCATCACGTGTTGTTACAATAATCTTGCTATTCTTGGCCCCAGAAGTGAAGGGACTTGCAAGCTCTTTCCAATGAAAATAATTCTTGTTCCAAACATCATCCAAAATGATTAGATATTTCTTTCCCGACAACTGCTTTTTGAGTTTACGTTGAAGCTGATTTAAGCTCTCACTTCCATCACTGCTACATTTGATCTCTTCAAGAATGGTTTTGGTTACCTTGAAAGCATCAAATTCCTCTGAAACACACACCCATGCTTTGCGGTCAAACCATTTATCTACCCTGGGGTCGTTGTAGATCAATTGGGCAAAGGTGGTTTTGCCAAGCCCGCCCATACCCACAATGGGAATCACATCTATCTGATTTTCAGACAGATTTTGAGGATCCAACAACTTCATTATTTCTTCTTTTTCATAATCTCTGCCACAAACATCAGACTCGTCCACCAAAGAAGTTGCAGGCGTTCTTTGAAATGCCTTTTCTCCTTTATAGTTTTCTTTCAGACCCAGAATCTGTTTTTGGTTGAGTAGGTAGTCTAGTCTCCCAAGGATCTCCTCCAGCTTGGACTGCATCCCATCTTTGAAAGGATTGAAAGAAGAGAAAAAGCTACTAACCTGCTTCATAGCAGTGGTTTGATATTCGGATTCGATCTTGTTCCGAAGAGCTTCAGTAGAGATCTCGTCCAGGAGGTCCTCGGCATCATAAACAGCATCTTTGAGCTCATCAGTCCAACTTTTGACACTTGGGTTGTTAATCTGCTTATTTTCAGCATCATCCAACACTGCTTTCACCGACATCAAGGTTGGCTTCAGTTTCTTCAGCAGCACAGGTTCAAGTTTCTTTCCTTTGATAAGCCTCAGAACATCTCCAGAAACAATCCTATCAAGCAGCACCTCGATGGAAGCAGAGAGAAAAGCTTCACCCACCAAAGCCATTTTTTTTTCTAGTAAAGAAAAGGTTTGAAAAAGGAAGTGAGATGCAGACCAAGGAAGAGAATAGCGCAAAGTGAAATGAAAGAGTTGAGGAGTTGCTTTAGAGAAGAAGAAGAAGAAGAAGAAGAAGAAGAAGAAGAATAGATAGAATAAGTTTAGAAATTGATTTAAATGAGCAACCATTAAAGTTGACCTGAATATTATTAAAATATCCATTAAAATGTATGCAGCATGTTCATCGGCCAACTTCATCAAAAATTGATTAATGCATGTTACAGCAATTGTTTTTGAGAATCGAGATGGTGCTTCACGTGCTTCACGAATTCTTTAACCAAAAGTCGAGATGATGGGAAGCGACTTGCAATTAAATTTTTATTTACTTCGATATTTTTTCAATAAGAAAATTTATTCATATATATATATATAACATTACAATTTAACCACAAAATTATTTTATGTTATTAAATATGGTTAATATTAATTATATTAAAATTTTAATACTTATCACATTGATTATTTAAAATATACATTATTATTTATATAAAAGTATCAATTCTAAAATTGCAATATATTTTTACAATTAAGTATTCAAACATATTGGTAATTTTAAATATTCAAACTTTAATTAATCTATTGAATTAAAATAGAAAATAGATTTTTCAATAGGAATTTTTACAAAATATTTGATTAGAAAATTGAGGTTACCAATAGAAATTTGAGTATCTTGTCTAAAGTATTTTGTTACAGGTTAACCGAAAGTTAACCATTTTCTTTTTATAAAATAATTTACTATTTTAAAAGCATCTTCCCAATAAAAAAACTTTTGTGAGTGATTTTATTTTTATATAAAAATTAATTAAAGTAAAATAATATTATTATATTAATAATAATTTTTTAAAAATATTTAAAAATAATAAAATATTATCATTTTCAATATTATTAAACATACATATTTAATTATTTATATTTAATAATATAATAAATTATTAATATAATAAATTATTTTAATAAATTACTTAATATTTTAATTTTATTTTAATAATAATTTTAAAAATAATAATTTTAAATTACATTCTTCATATATTATTGAAAAATATTCAATATTAATATTTTAATAATAAATATTTATTACAATTATAAATATATTAATAATAAATATTTTGTAGTATAAATGTTAAAATATGCCATAAGTCTATATACTCTTAAAAATTTTGAATTTAGTCCCTATACTTTTATTTCCTACTTTTTATATTTGAAAATCAAGTCCAATTGTTAGCATTGTTAATTTTTTTTGCCAATTTTGTTGATGTCACATTTTTAAATAAAAATACTTGGTATTCATGTAATTAAAAATGATGTTGTAATGAACATGTTATAATGATGTTATAAAAAGTATTTAGTTACAAAGTTGAGTTTCCAATAGGAGTTTGTGTATTTGGCTACAAAATTGTGTTTTCAATAGGAATTTGAGTAATAGTTATAGATTTTTGTAGTTCTTATCAAATGTTGTTATATAAATAAATATATTGTTGTCATAACTTAAATGGAGCGGTAGTTAAATTTCTTATTAGACACCTATTTGACTCGAGATTAAACTGTGTTACCCATCTCTTATATTGTATAAAGAATATATATTGTTATAATTAAGGAGATATTTTATTATTTATTATATAGTAGATTTTGAAATTGATAACATGGCATATTGACTAAGAAAAAATTATAAAAAGAAAGTATGAAGGTTTGATTTTATCGAAAAAAAAAAATCAAATTTGACAGTTATAAATGCAAAACCACACCATTAAACGATTAATCACCGAAATAGATCACACAAATATACTCAAAAACCCATCAAACGTTATACAACATTAAATCTCTCGATCAATATAGACAAAAATGAGCCAAGCTGGACTCAAGCAATCGAGTCACCACGAACTCAAGTAATAGGAAGAGAGATTTCAAATAAGGTAATTGCCCAAGCGGTGGTAAGGAGCAGCAAAACCTCCAAACCTCTAGTTTTGCTATCTTCTTCTTAAGTGTTGTTGTAATTCCACACATGCAAAGGGAATCCTTAAATTTCCACCCAAGTTGCTTTGTATTTCGAGGAGAGTGAAGGAGTCCAATCCTCAATTTCCATGAACTAATCCTTCACCCATGCCTACTTTAACTTTTTGCTACAATTTGAGACCCTCTATCAACTTTACCACCAGCCTCATCCTCAAAATATGTCATATTTGCATAATTGAAAAAGTTTTTTTTTTCTTTTTTGGGTTTTAAAAACTTGTAGATGTGAAATGTTTCTGTTTTAAGACTAAAAGTTTTGGTTAGGGAGTTTGAAAATTAAATTAATAGAATTTGTAAATGTGAAGGGTTAAATTTATTAAATTATTTAGAATTAGGATCAAATTGATAGAATATACAAGTATTGAAGATTAATGTATTATTATACCAGTTAGAAAAATGCTTTACGTTACCAATTTAATATTGCGTGACCAAAATAGAAACAAAGACAAACTTTAAGACCAATATTGAAATTATTTAAAATTAACCAAAATAAGAACATTGACATAGTTGAGTGATGAAAATAGAAACGACAAAAATGCAAACTACATACATAAAAAAAAACCAAAATAACCCTTAAGAAATCAGATTAAAAAAATAAAGCCCAAAGCTTATTAGGATATGGCTTATAATGAACCTTTGTTATTTGATTTTCATTATCCTGCACAACTACATAAGTTTGTGATCAACAATGCTATTGTCTCTAATAAAATATAAGATTTATCATTACTCACTAATTTATGAGTAAATTTTCGTTTTGATAACTTCTTTTGACAAGTTAATTAATAACAAAAAAGGGGGTTATACATCCAAATACATGTGAAGGAATGTAGTAGTAAGTATACCCTGTTAGATTTGTAAAATAAATCTGAATTAAAACTTAAACTGTAAATTCGGATCTATTATGTCAAATCATCAAGAATAAATCAAGAACAAAACTAAATGCAGAAGCGTAGCTGAATTCATCGATTTCTTGAAATCTACGAATCTTGGTGTTTTGATCTTCCAAATTAGTACACAACTAATCTAAAGAATGTAGCTCTCTCTTTCCTAAAGATGGGATATTAGAAAAGTTAGCTTGTTTGTAATTTGGGGACCTTAACTGAATTGTAACATCCTGATTTTCGGATTTTTCGCGATTCTTGATATTTTAAGTAAATTTCTAAAATTTGCTATGTGATTATGGAATTCATAATTTGGGTATGTAAATGGGCTTATGGAAGGCCCATGAGTTGGCCAAACTTAGGTAGAATTTTTAAATTTTGGACTTAGGAGTTAGGGGTTACGGCTAGGTGCCCTTATATTAAGTTGTGGGTAAAATGTATCACAAAAAGAGCTTTGGTAAAGTGGCAAGGGTGACGCCACTAAGCTCCTAAAAAGGTGGCGTGTGGAGCATAGAGGAAGACCTGGGTTCGATTCCCTGTGTTGGCAAATAAGAGTATTTATTTTTATGTGCAGGAAGGGTAAGTGTTGGAACCTAAGTGGATTCTGTAAGAGGAAAGTTGGATCAAGTCAAACGCATGGATTAAGGAGGGATAAGGGGAGAGATTTTAGGGATTTGAGAGAAGGATAGAGCTTAGCTGTTTGGAAGGGGTTAGAGAGGGGAATTCAGCAGAAGGGTATTAGGTTAGTAATTTCGGCATTAGGGTCATAGCTGTGCCGTTTTCTCCTTTGTTTTAGTTTTTTTTTCTCTTCTTTTTCTTCCCTAGCCGAATCTACCATCCTTCCTCTCATCTTTTCTCCCTTTTCTTTTTCAAAATCCAGCCTATTACTTTCCTCTACTCATTTATTATTTCTTTCTTTAATCTCTACTTCTGCCGAAATACCGCAAAAAAGCCGAAATCAGTGAAGATAGGTGGGTGCCGATTCTTTGTGGCCAGCAACCTTTTCTTTTCTTTTCAATTGTTGGCGTTCAATTCCTTTACCTTTTAGGCATCTGGATTCAAGAGGAGAGAGACTGTGGTAAGTGTTCAAACTCTAAACAATTCCTAGTGTAACTTTGGCCAAAAGCCGAAACCCCAAATTTAGGGAGATGGCCGAATATGGGTATAGACTTTATGGGGTCTTCTTTTAATATTTTTTTTTTTTTGGTTTGTTTATTGGAGGAGCAGCAAGGTGTAGTGTCGACTTGGAGTAGCTTGGATCACCGGAGTGGCTAGACTTAGTCATCAATCGCGACAAAGGTAAGATTCCTAAGGCCATTATGGATGGTGGCCGAATGTGTAAGTGATGATACTAGGAAGTTTTCGATTTGGTTTAATATTAACATGGTCTAATCTATAAGTGGTTGATTATAGGAGAAATCGTATAGGAGATCTCGTCAAGGAATATCGCAAAACAGGTGTGTAACGAACCCTTTTCATAGCTTAAAGCGATAAATGCGAAAAGCAAAATGCCAAATTACGGCATTTCGAGGACTTATGAGCAATGACGCTCACTAGTTAGTTAGAATCAATGAGATGATGATGGGAATAATGGAAGCAGTAAGGCGTGTTTTTGGCGTTCACGGTAAGTTAGGCCTCGAGGGTGAATTAGGGCCCAATAGGCTTTCGGGCCCATTTGGGTAAATTTGGTAGGAAATGGAAATCATTAAATTGCATGTTAAAGCCGTTATCTTGTTATGGATAAAGGCTAAATGGGCCTAGATGACAGAATTATCGTTTTACCCCCGATTTACATAATTACCGTTTTACCCCTAATTTACATAATTATCGTTTTACCCTCGACTTACAGAATTACCATTTTACCCTCGATTTACAGAATTACGGTTTTACCTCGATTTATAGAATTACTATTTTACCCTTGATTTCTGAATTACTATTTTACCTCGATTTACAAAATTACTAAAATACCCTTAGTTTGTAAAATTACCAAAATACCCCTAGTTTGTAAAATTATCAAAATACCCTTGGTTTGTGAAATTAGAAATACCCTCAATTTGTAAAATTACCAAAATACCCCTAATTTACAAAGTTCTGAAATACCTTGACTTTCTAAAACTATAGAAATACCATTGGTTAACAAAATTCTTGAAATACCCTTGGTTTGTAGATTTACCAAAACACCCTTGTAGGATGAAATGACTAAAATACCCTATTAGGTAAAAAACCGTAAAGCCCCCTGTGAGGGTAAAGTGGTAGTAATACCCTGTATGGTAAAATGGCGAATATGCCCTTATGTTCCGTATGGTGATGTGCTTAGGATTTACATATATTGATATTGGAATAGTTAAGTTTGAGTGGCGGTGGTGGTTATCGTAGGTGATTGATTATGGAAGCGTTTCAACTTCAACCCGTAACGGTGTGCACTAACCTTCGTAATAGCTTAGATTAATATTTCTGAAAAAAAGAAAGCTTCATATTTTAGTGATTAGGGAATTAATATTTAGATCTATTTTCTCGCACATTTAAGTTGGATTCTAGCGGATATGGGGTAGGAAGGTATTTGGAGCGTTCTTCAACGAGTAGATCTCTTGGTAAGTATTGAACCTTCTTTCCATTTGTATCTTGTGGTTTAAGAAAAGTGAAAACCCTACGTCGACTAAGGCTAAAGGGTTTTGGTGTTATTTGGTTTGTTGGTGCTAGTGAGGATTAAAGGCTACCGTCGAGAGTGTGTGAAAAGCTTGGATCATCGGATGACTAAATCTAGTCATCAACCCGGCAAAGTATGAACCAAGGGCCATTATGGATGGTGGCGAATGTGTAAGTGATGATAATAGGTAGTTTTCAATTTGGTTTAATATTAACATGGTCTAATCTATTAACGGTTGATTATAGGAGAAATTACATAGGAGATCTCGGCGAGGAAAATCATGTCGGTGTGTAACGAACCCTTTTCATAGCTTAAAGCGATAAAATCTTTGAAAAGCCAAAATCTAGAAATTACGGCATTTCGAGGACTTGTGAACAGCGAACACTCACTAGTTAGTTAGAATCGATGAGATGATGATTGGGAACAATGGAAGCGGTAAGGGCGTGATTTTGGCGTTCACGGTAGGTTGGGCCTCGAGGGGTGAATTAGGGCCCAATAGGCTTTCGGGCCCATTTGGGTAAATTTGGTAGAAAATGGAAATCTGTTAAATTGCATGATAAGGTATTAAAACCGTTATGGAATATAGGCTAAATGGGCCTAGATGATGAGAATCGGCTAAGTAGGACCCATTAGGGTTTTAGGCCCAATAACTCGATTTCGCTAAAATGGGCCGGGATCTTTGTTTGCACCTATGAATTGTTTGTAACCATTAATGGACAAGATTACCCTATAACATGAAAATGACCGTTTTGCCCTAGGTAAAAATGACCATTATACCCCTAGGGTTTATGTATGATTTTAATACATGGGATTTTGATAAACATGGTATGTATGATATGCACATGACATGTATGATATGCACATGATATGTATGATATGCACATGATGTAATCATAAATGCATTGGGTTGGGTTTTATATGAATGGAGGAAGTGAAAAGGGCTTATGCCCCGATTATTAAAAGGCTTATGCCCGATTATCAAAAGGGCTTATGCCCAGGTTATTAAAGAGCTTATGCCCGATTATTAAAAGGGCTTTTGCCCATTATTAAAGAAGCTAGGCCTCGGATATATGATCATGACTATCTTTGCCGGTGGAGAGATTATGGCGGGGTGGGTCGAGTTAATCCCCATGGTGTCTTTGGTTGGTATGGGTGGAAGTAGCGGAAGGTGGGTTGAGTAGTCTCCCCAAATGGGTTGCATTCTTTCATTGACATTACATGTGTTATAAAAATGGGCCTTTGGGCCTAGCGTTCTGATAAAGGCTTGACCCGATAATATGAAATATGGAAAGGCTTGACCCGGTGTTATGAAATATGAAATATGAAAAGGGCTATGGCCCGATACATATTGAGATTGGATGTGGGCTTAGGCCCAATGTATTATTATTTTGGGCTCTGAAAGGGCTTGTTACTGTGAGTTTCAAACTCACCCCTTTCCTTAACTGCGGTGAGCCTTGATGTGGGGACTTGGTAGGAGGGATTGAGTGGCCACGGTGATTGTCTTTGGACTTTTAAATAGCGTTGGTTTATTTTAAATTTCCTTTAAAAATTATTTATTTTTGGGTTATAATAAGGCCATTCTAACTTTCCTTTTATTTTTTTGGGATTATTTTAATTTTAATAACTTTAAAATTGGTTGATAATTATTCAAATGGGCTAGACTTAGGGCGTGTTTTCAAAGCGATAATTGTTTTTAAAATATCTCAACACCACGATTAATTGATTTATCAAAGGCGTCCTTAAACAAATTTAAACTCGGTATAACAAAGTGTGGCTATGGTTGTGGGCATGTCTAGGATTGGATCCAATCAAGAGCTTGGTATAGCGACCTTCATGGCTCACCTCCTCGCCTCGGATACCTACCTAGTGCCTAGCTTCCATACACTTTGTTAAACTCAACAAAATATATGGCTTTTAAAACACTAAAAGCGGGCGTGGGTTTTCAACTCCAATGTGTACGTCAGATTAAGCCATAACGTGCAGGTAGGGTTTGGGGTGTTACATTGGCCAAATCGGCGTGCCACATTGGAGTTAAAAATCCGTGTTTGTTTAGTTTTAGTTTTCATTTTTCATAACATCCGGCCAAGCCTTTTCATATTTCATATTACTAGGCCAAGCCTTTTATCAGAAACTAGATGGCCCATAGGCCCATTTCAATATCACATATAATGTCAATGAAAGAATGCAAGCCCAATTGGGAGACTACTCAACCCACCATCCGCTACTTCCACACCAATCAACCAACACACCATGGGATTAACTCACCCACCCCGCCATAATCTCTCACTCGCGGCAATTTCATTTTAGCCGATGATCATATAACCTGAGGCCTAGCCTCTTTAATAATCGGGCAAAAGCCCTTTATAATCTTGGGGATAAGCCTTTAATAACGGGTGTAAGCCCTTTTGATAATGGGGCATAAGCGGGGTGTAAGCCTCTTTTGATAATCGGGCATAAGCCTTAAATAATCGGGCATTAGCCCTTTTTCACTTCCTTCATTCATATAAAAACCCAACCCAATGCATTTATGATTACATCATGTGCATATCATACATATCATATGCATATCATACATGTCATGTGCATATCATACATACCATGTTTATCAAAATCCCATGTATTAAAATCATACACAAACCCTAGGGGTATAATGGTCATTTTTACCTAGGGGCAAACCGGTCATTTTCATGTTATAAGGGTAATCTTGTAATTTTACCAAAAATTAGGGTTCCCATGTTCATTAACGGTTACTAACAATTCATGGGTGCAAACAGTGATTCTATCCCATTTTTTAGCGAAATCGAGTTATTGGGCCTAAAACCTCTAATGGCCCTACTTAGCCGATTTTGTCATCTAGGCCTATTCAGCCTATATTCCATAACGATTTTATCAGTCTCTATGCGCAATTTAACAAGTTTCCATATTCTACCAATTTTACTCAAATGGGCCCGAATGCCCATCGCCCTCTCAAATTTCTCGAGGCCCAACTTACCGTGAATGCCAAAATCACGCCTTACCTTTTCCAACCTTCCCGATCATCATCTCAATGAATCTAACTCACTAATGAGCGTCATTGTTTCATAAGTCCTCGAAATGCCGTAGTTTTGGCATTTCGCTTTTCGCATTTATCGCTTTAAGTTATGAAAAGGGTTCGTTACACACATTGCTTATATATTCCTCGTCGAGATCTCCTATGTGATTTCTCCTATAATCAACCGTTAATAGATTAGACCATGTTAATATTAAACCAAATCGAAAACTACCTATTATCATCACTTACACATTCTACCACCATCCACAATGGCCCTTGGGTTCATACCTTTGTCAAGTTGATGACTAGATTTAGTCATCCGATGATCCAAGCTTTTCACACACTCCTCAATCAGTAGCCTTTAATCCTCACTAGCACCAACAAACCAAATAACACCAAAACCCTTTAGCCTTAGTTGACAGAGGGTTTTCACTTTTCTTAAACCACAAGATACAAATGGAAAGAAGGTTCAATACTTACCAAGAGATCTACGTTGAAGAACGCTCCAAATACCTTCCTACCCCATATCCGTTATGAATCCAACTTAAACGCATGAGAAAATAGATCTAAATATTAATTCCGAATCACTAAAATATGAAGCTTTACTTTTCAAAGAAATATTAATCTAAGCTATTACGAGGGTTAGTACACACCATTACGGGTTGAAGTTGAAACGCTTCCAAAATCAATCGCCTACGATAACCACCCACATTACTCAAACTTAACTAATCCAATATCAATATATGTAAATCCTAAGCACATCACCATACGGAACATAAGGGCATATTCGTCATTTTACCATACAGGGTATTATTACCATTTTACCCTATAGGGCTTTACAAATCACTTTACCCTAATAGGGGCATTTTAGTCATTTCATCCTACAAGGGTGCTTTGGTAAATCAACAAACCAAAGGTATTTCAAGAATTTTGTAAACCAATGGTATTTCTATAATTTTTAGAAAGTCAAGGGTATTTCAGAACTTTGTAAATTAGGGTATTTTGGTAATTTTACAAATTGAGGTATTTTGTAATTTCACAAACCAAGGGTATTTTGGTAATTTCACAAACTAGGGGTATTTTGGTAATTTTACAAACTAAGGGTATTTTAGTAATTTTGTAAATCGAGGGTAAAATAGTAATTCAGAAATCAAGGGTAAAACAAGAATTTATAAATCGACTCAGAAATGATAATTCAGAATCGAGGGTAAAACAAAGAATTTGTAAGTCGAAGGTAAAACGGGGGTAAAATGGTAATTCTATAAATCGGGGGTAAAATGGTAATTCTGTAAATCGGGGGTACTTTGGTAATTTTACAAGTTGAAGGTATTTCAGTAATTTTACAAATCGAGGGTATTTCAGTATTTTTACAAACTAAGCGTATTTCGGTAATTTTAGTAAACTAAAGTATTCTAAACAGGGATAACAATACGAATGGGCCTAAAGCCTATTCTCGGCCCAAATGGGCCCACACGCTCGTGTGGCCCTTTTAGCCTAAATCTAGCCACAAATATTAGATTCACCTAGCGTAGCCCAATATTTACTACACAATCAAACAACTTATCCAATTGGGCCCGTAGGCCCATTAGGCCCACATGACCCCTTTCGGCCCATCACGGCCCGAAGTAGCCATCCTACAGCTAGAGTAGTAAGAAATACACACCTGATAGGAGACTGGAGTTAATCAATGCTCCGAGCACTCTTAGCCAAGCCCAACCCAAACGAAAGCACGCCATACAAATGAAAGGGATCACCAAGAAAGGTACATTTACTCTCCTCATGGTTCCTCTATTTAAAGCCGACTTCACAACCACTCTTATATTAGCTTCGATGTGGGATCCTCCAACATTAGAGTTTAAATTTAACACCAACTCTTGCCGCCTCGTTAGCAAAATAAATGCTCTTTGCTTGCCATGGGATTCGAACCTATGCCTCCCCTTAAATGCTCCACACGCTACTTGCCACTAAGCCACAAGGCTTTTTGTGTCATATTTTATCCCCAATTAATTATAAGGTCTAAAGGCCAAAGTCCAGGTTCCCTTTAAAAAACCCAAAATAAATTGCAAGAGCCAAGGCTTGAACCCAGGCTCCAATATAACCTTAATGACGCCACAACCACTAGACTACAAGCTTCCTTGTGTCATTTATTTAACACAATAATTTGAAAACCCTCATCCAAGAATCCAGATTTCTTTCACTTAATACCAAAATTTTTGCTAAAGCCCAAGTTTGAATCCAAGATTTCTCCAACACTTCTCAAAGTCATTAACCACTAAAGCAAACATTTAATTGTTTCATTTCATTGCACAATTAAATACCTATATACAACCTCCTTACGGACCCCCACTCAAGGCCCAATACTTCTAGGCCCAAATTTGGGGTGTTATATTAACCCTAATATATATAACTTTGGCACATTAGCCCTAATTCCTAATTAGCCAATCATTAATTAGAAATTGAATAAAACTTATTTACTAGAGTATTCACACATATTTGACATATAATTTATTTTATAATTAAAGCCCAATAAGCCATAACCAAATTAGATCACTTTTAATTTGGGCTAACCTATTATGATAGTAAATAATAACATGTAATTACCCTTATTATATATGTGATGTCCATATTTTCAAACAATCTCCTAGTTGGACCATATATATATACTAATTACTCTATAATTACATGTCATTATATAACCTTATGAGCTCAAAATTTTACTATCATATTCAAAAGGTATTCCAAACATCTCGTCCATTAATTATGTTAACATAGAACCAAGGCAACTTTCATTATATATATTGTAACTATATCCATCCATGATCATGTATATTAAAACAACCAAATGACATAGATCAAGTATGGATGTGTAGCATGGAAATTACATGCAATATGATCTAAACATGTCTATTTCCAACTAGTCCTCCTCAAACCTTAGTGAGATCAAACCTTACCAAAACCAGAGTGTGAATAAACCAAATAAACTTTATTTCTACAGAAAATAAATTTAATATCCGTAAACTAAAATAATTGAAAATGTGTTTATAACATGCATTTAAAAGTACAAACTCCCACTAAAACCAAATAACCTTAAATGATATTACACCTATATGAGCAATGTGCTCATGAAAAATCTTGGGTGTAGTCCCTTAGTAAGTAGATCTGCAATCATGGAGTTTGTCCTAATATGCTTTTGTAACAGCCTAGTTTTAGCTAAATCGGAACAGTGGTTTCGGAACCAAAAATCTGAGGTTGGAAAATTATTTTAATATTATTTTATGTGTTTATAGCATGATAGCATGTATGTGTGAAAATATCGTGAGCTAATTTTATCGTTTAATAGCTCAATTTGAGAGAACAAAACTTAATTGTGTAAAATGCAAAAGTTGCATTCTAATTGATAAAGGTGTTTAATTGCTATGATTTATTAAATGAGAAGTCCTTATGTTGAAATTAGACCATTGATAGTGGAAATGGTCATAAATGGGCATGTATTAGGTAAATTTATAATGATTTCATTAAGGTTACTTTTGGTATTTGATTAATAAGGTAATTTATAATAAAACAAATCATAAAATTTGGGCATTCATCTTTTTTTGAACCGAAAATAGAGGACGAAGAAAGCCATTTAGGGTTTGTTACATTCGACAATTACAAGCTTTGATTGAGGTATGTTTTGAGCTCGGTTTTTGATAATTTCTATGTTTTTGTAATCGTTGCTTCATGTTCTAGCTAGCCCGTGCCTTAATTTTTGAATTTGTTCATGATTTTATGAGGAGCCATTGATGAATGCTTGAGCTCTTGAATGTTTTATGATGAAATATGAATATTTGCTAATACTTTTACAAGTTTTATATAGTAATTTTTGATGAAAATGCATATTAGGGATTAATTTGTGAAAAGAAAAAAATGTGTGGTTAAATGTGTGAAATAATGATAAATATGGGTTGCTAGGGGCTAAGGGTAATTCGGCCAAGCATGGAATATTGAGATTTTGTGTAATTTGTGTTTTTATGAAATAAGGACTAACTTGTAAGAAATATGAAAGTTTGGGGCCAAAGTGCAAATTTTCTTAAATATGTGTTTTTGGACTGAATTGAATGAGTCAATGAATAAATGAGTTAATTTTGAATACATATGTAATGCCCCAAATTTTTGATTTTCAGCTTTTGTGAGTATTGGGCTTGGAAGTGTCTAAATTTGTGATTCATGTTATTTTGGCTTAATTATATGTTGGGTTAAGTGATTATATGCTCTGGGGTGTGTTTGGGAGGTTCCAAGTTTAAGCGTTAACTTGGGATAAATTTTGAGTTTTATTTGAATAAATTCTGACTTGAGGTCAGCGGCTTATATGGAATTGTGGGTAAAACTTAACAGAATGGGCTTGCTGGTCTAGTGGTTAAATGGCAAGGGAATACGTTTAGGGTCAGGGGTTTGATCACGAGGTTTCGTGATAGGTTTTAAATATTTATAATTACTCGTTCTTGGACTAACTATTATCGCGATGTAAGCAAGTGTACCTATCGAACAGTAGTATAGTTTCAGCAAGACAGGATTGTCGAACCCAAAGGAACTAAATGTACTAGTAATGATTGTCTTTTTATTATCTAACCTAAGAATAAAGAGGTTTTGTTTTAATTAACTAATTATCTAAACTAAAAACTCACAAAGAAAAGAATTGGAGAATTGCTTTTGGGAAACTTGATTGAATGAAGACAATACCTAAGGAAAAATCCACCTAGACTTTACTTGTTATTCTGGCTCCAAACCGGACGATTTATTCATTCAACTTGTTCCGTAGAGATCCCTAAGTTATGTTATTATCCCTATTCAAGACTAATAACGTCTAATCCTTAGATTGAATAACCGAGACTTTTCTCTAATTAACACTCTAGGGTTGCATTAACTCGATCTATGGATCCTCTTATTAGGTTTCACTCTAATCCGGCAAAATCTTGTCACCCTATTTCTAGGTGCGCAATCAACTCCGCTTAATTATGACAAAAGTACTCTTAGCTATTCCTCCTCTGAATAAGAGCATGTCATGAATCAGTATCCTGGGATATCAAAATAAGAATTAAGAACACATAATTAAGAACAAGTTAAATATTTATCATACGATTCAAAAAATAATAACAAGATTCGTCTTAGGTTTCATTCCCCTTAGGTATTTAGGGGTTTAAGTTCATAACTAAATAAGAAAACATCTCAGAAGAATAAAGAATACACAACATAAAGAAAATCCAAAACTCCTGGGAAATTGAGGAGAGATCTTCAGTCTTGATGATGAATCCGGCTTCTGAGATGGATCAATCAGCTTCATTGGAGTAATTCCTTACTCCCTCTTCTCCCCCCCTTTTCTTCCTCCTCTAGGGTGTATTTATAGGCTTTGGAATGCCTAGAAGCCTTCAAAATTAGCCTTTTCCTTGGAGTAAATTATTGTAATAATAAGCATTAGTAATAAGTAAAATAGAAGTGAAAAGAGTAAACAAACACTAAGGGAGAGAGATTGAGTGTCAAAAACAAAGTTGAAGGCGGCGCACGGGAGTGGCAGGGGGCCGTGTAAAGTTGCAGCGGCTAGGGTTAGGTTTGTTTGAATGGGGAAGAAAGTGAATAGTGCAGGGTATTTATAGATTTTGGGGCACACGGCCATGGCACACGCCCGTGTCCTCCAATTTCAGCCCGTGTGATTCGTGAATTTCAAATTTGGGCGCGTCTAACATTTAGTACATGCCTGTATTCCTCGGGTGTGTGGGTTCACACGGCCGTGTTGCACGGCCATGTTTAGCTTCGTTCGCTTCTCTCACGCTCGTGTGTTCAAGCTCCACGCCTTTGTTAATTTAACAGGTTCGAGCACGGGTGTTAGACACGCTCGTGCAAGTTCCTTAGTTTCAACCACGGGTCCCACACGGGCATGTCGTACGCCCGTGTTGTTTTGGCAGGATCGACCACGGCCTTATCGCACGGCTGTGGCGTTTAATCGTAGCCCGTGTTGGGGAAATCTTTTGCCATGTTTTCACATGGCCTTAAGCACGCCCGTGTGCTTGGCCGTGTCTCTGTGGAAACACCTGTATTCAAGATTTCTATTAGTAAGTTAGGGGTTAAATACCAAAATTCTAAGAAATTAATATTGTTAGTGCTCGGGTTGCCTCCCGAGAAGCACTTATTTATAGCCTAAGCTCGACTTACCTCTCCGTTGTATGGTCATGGTGGTTCGAGAAGTTTATACTCCTCATTCCTACTATCAATCTCATCAAAATAAGGTTTTAAATGGGTGTTGTTTACTTTAAAAGTACCGAACCTGGGATGACTCACCTCCACCGTACCGAATGGAAAAATACTGAGTACCGTAAGATGGATTTCCTCATTCGGTGTGGTAGTGACAATGTGGGGATCTGTGGCATCTAGTAAGACTCTATCACCAACCTTAAGTTGATTTGGAGAGGTATCGGGCTCGTTTTAGCGTAGTTTTGGTTTATCGTGTGTTCTCGGTTTATGTGCTTGCCATTCGTCTAGCTCATCTATCCGTAGCCTTCGTTCTTCATGAATGTGTCCTCTATCATTTCTGGAACATGGCTCGTGAACTTCTTTAAAGCTCAATTTCTGCAAGGTCATATTGTCAGTTTTAGTAGATTGGTGTGGACCATTACCTTCAATGTTCGATGTGATGTTAGAATTACAAGCTTGAAGGGTGATCGTTTCATCTCCCACACGAAGTGTAAGCTCACCTGTGCTAACATCAATAATTGTTTTAGCAGTTGCTAAAAAGGGCCTCCTTAAAATCAAAGGGGTGTTATTATCCTCCTCTATGTCTAGAACAACAAAATCAACGAGAAATATGAACTTATCTACTTTCACTAGTACATCTTCAATAATACCCCTAGGAAATCTTATAGTTTTATCTGCCAATTGAATGTTCATGCTAGTTTGTTTAGGTTTCCCAAGACCTAGTTGCTTAAACATTTTGTAAGGCATGACGATAATACTAGCCCCTAAGTCAACTAATGCGTGATTTATATCTAAACTACCAATTAAGCAAGGAATTGTAAAACTCCCTGGATCTTTCAATTTGTGAGGTAGCTTATTCTGTAGAATAGCTGAGCAGACTGCGTTTAGCTCTACATGCGACACTTCGTCCAACTTCCGCTTATTTACTAAAAGCTTTTTTAAAAATTTCATTGCATTCGGCATCTGCGACACAGCTTCAATAAACGGTAAGTTAATATGTAATTTTTTTAAAAGTTCAAGGAATTTACCGAATTGTTCGTCTGAGTGATCTTTTCTTGTCGCGTTAGGATATGGGACACGAGGTTTATATTCTTCGTTCACTGTTTTGTTATGACTTACCTCACTTTTACCTTTGCTCACCACAGTTTCTTGCATCAATTCTGGCTCAGGCGCAATAAATCATTCCTTATCTTGAGTACTAATTGCGTTGAGGTGTTCCCTTGGGTTTGGTTCAGTATAACTTGGTAAGCTACCTTGTGGTCGTTCAGAGATTAGTTTGGATAGCTGGCCTATCTGAGTTTCGAGTCTTTGGATAAATGCTTGTTAATTTTTAAGTGCTGTCTCGATATTTTGGAAACAGATTTCTGACACTGATATGAATTTTTGAGAGTATCCCCTCAAGGTTCAGTTTCTTCTCTTGTTGATAAGGTGGCTGTTGAAAACCCTGAGGATTTTTTGGCTTTTGATTCCCTTTACCATCCCAGGAGAAATTTGGGTGGTTCCTCCAACCTACATTATAAGTATTACTGTATGGGTTGTTTTGAGATCTAAAGTTATTGTTACCCATATAGTTGACTTGTTCCTCTTCGGTTGTAGGATTGAAGGATTAATATTCTGTATGAACACCTCCCCCATTTGAGTCACACCTCATTACTGAATGTACCTACGTAGAACCGAGTAAACCATCAATCTTTTTATTGAGAAGTTCTACCTGATCTGACAGCATAGTAACTGAGTCGGCGTTATAAACGCCGGCTATTTTTGTTGGCTTAGTTCTCATGACTTTCCACTGATAATTATTCAGTGACATTTCTTCAATGAATTCATAAGCCTCTTCAGGTGTTTTGTTGTTGATGGTTCCTCCAGCAGCTGCGTCAATCATCTGTCTTGTCGAGGGATTCACACCATTGTAAAACGTTTGAACTTGCAGCCATAGAGGTAACCCATGGTGAGGGTACCTTCGCAATAGATCCTTATATCTCTCCTATGCATCGTAAAGTGTTTCTAAGTCCATCTGCACAAAAGAAGAGATATTATTACGTAACTTAGCCGTTTAAGCCTGCGAAAAATATTTTAGTAGAAATTTTTCGGTCATTTTTTCCCAAAGTAGTGATAGACCCTCGTGGTAACGAGTTTAACCACTGTTTAGCTTTGTTTCTCAGTGAAAAAGGGAATAACTAAAGGTGAATGACATCATCAGAAACGCCATTAATTTTGAAAGTGTCGCAAAACTCCAAAAAGTTCACCAAATGAGTGTTGGGATCCTCATCCTGCAAACCATCAAACTGAACAAACTGCAGTATCATCTGAATTGTGTTAGGTTTTAGTTCGAAATTATTCGCAGCAATAGCAGGTCTAACTATACTTGACTCAGTTCCTGTTAAAGAAGGTTTAGCATAATCATACATAGTACGTGGAACAGGATTTTAATTAGCTTCAATTGCAAGAGGTAGATGATTGCCTTGGTTTTCAGCCATCTCTTCGGTTGGGGGTTGAGTATCGTCTTCTTGCTCGTTCTCCGTATGTCTTAAGTTTCGCCTTATTTCTCTTTAGTTTCAACAAACTATGCGATCGATTTCTTCGTCAAACAGTAATGGTCTCGGTGGGTTTCTTCTAGTCATAAACTATGAAAACCTGTCAAGAGAAAGAAAAAAGAAGTTAATAAATAATAAAATTAAATTAAATTGCAAGAAAAATAAATGGCTAAAGTAATAAAAATTGAGTGCTCCTAACATTTTAGTTCTCCGGCAATGGCGCCAAAAACTTGATCGCGAGGTTTCGTGATAGGTTTTAAATATTTATAATTACTCGTTCTTGGACTAACTATTATCACGATGTAGGCAAGTGTACCATCGAACAGTAGTATAGTTTCAGCAAGACCGGATTGCCGAACCCAAAGGAACTAAAGGTACTAGTAATGACTGTCTTCTTATTATCTAGCCTAAGAATAAATAGGTTTTGTTTTAATTAACTAATTATCTAAACTAAGAACTCACAAAGAAAAGATTTGGGGAATTGCTTTTGGGAAACTCGATTGAATGAAGACAATACCTAAGGAAAAATCCACTTAGACTTTACTTGTTATTCTGGCTCCAAATCGGACGATTTAGTCATTCAACTTGTACCATAGAGATCCCTAAGTTATGTTATTATCCCTATTCAAGACTAATAATGTCTATTCCCTAGATTGAATAACCGAGACTTTTCTTTAATTAACACTCTAGGGTTGCATTAACTCGATCTATTGATCCCCTTATTAGGTTTCACCCTAATCCGGCAAAATCTTGTCACCCTATTTCTAGGTGCGCAATCATCTCCGCTTAATTATGACAAAAGTACTCTTAGACAGGGTCTATTCCTCCTCTAAATAAGAGCATGTCTTGAATCAGTATCCTGGGATATCAAAACAAGAATTAAGAACACATAATTAAGAACAAGTTAAATATTTATCATACGATTCAAAAAATAATAACAAGATTTGTCTTAGGTTTCATTCCCTTTAGGTATTTAGGGGTTTTAGTTCATAATTAAATAAGAAAACATCTCAGAAGAATAAAGAATACAAAACATAAAGAAAACCAAAACTCCTGAAGGGAAATTGAGGAGAGATCTTCAGTCTTGATGATGAATCCAGCTTCTGAGATGGATCAATCAGCTTCATTGGAGTAATTCCTTACTCACTCTTCTCCCCCATTTTCTTCCTCCTCTAGGGTGTATGTATAGGCTTTGGAATGCCTAGAAGCCCTCAAAATTAGCCTTTTTTGAATTAGACTCAACTTAGGCTCGGTAGGGACACGCCCGTGTGCGATTACTTTAGGCCGTGTTTGAGCCTATTAGAATGGCACGGGCGTGTGCTATACCCGTGTGAATCGTGCTTCAATTCTGCCAGATTGACACTGCTGTGTGGTCTGCCCGTGTGAAGAGGTCCAGGCCGTGTTGATTTCGTACTTTGGCCCATTTTTTCTGTTTTGGCCTGTTTCTCGTTCTTTTCGCTCTCCTATGCTCTCCTAAGTATAAAATATGAAATTAAAGCATTAGGAGCATCAAATTCACCAATTCTAATGAGAAATCATACATAAAATTCATTAAACATAGGGCCAAAATATGTATAAATTACGGTTTATCAGGGTTCGACTCCCTGTAGTGGCGATGTGATTATTTTTGCTGCAAGTCTCAATTAAGAGTTGGGCTTATCAGAAATTTGAGTTAGGGTTTTAAGGGAAATTATGGTTTATTCCCTTCTTTTTGGAAAAAGGCATTTTTTTGTTCTCTGCCGTCTTTTCTTTTGTTTTCCCCAAAAACCTAGTTGCCAAAATTATTTTCTTTCTTTTTCCTTCTTCGTTTTTCTTCTCATTCGAGTAGTTGTCGCATTTTGCTAGCGATTTCGTCAATTCGGTAAGTTTGGTTGTTAATAAAGTTAAGTGATTTCTATTGGAGGTTATTAAGAGCGATTTGTTTACTGTTTAGGAGATATTCAAGGTTTTGTGGATCGTTGATCGAGTTATTAGCAGCGAAAATCACCGTTCTTTGCCGAAGGTAAGTAGATCTTATGTTTCGAGATTTGTCCATTCTTATGTAAGTCGATTTAAGTGCCTGATTTGGGCTCGGTATTGTCAATATTAGGATTTGGAGTGCTCGTGGTTGGATTAGCAGTGAAAATGAACTAGGTGTGTACTTCGGTTACACAAAAAATGGTTTTAGTAAAAGTTGAAACCGAAACTGTCGATGCCACACAGGCGTGTAGATTGTCTGTGTGGAGGCCGTGTAGCTATACGCGGCCGTATAATCGATGAGCCAGGCTGTGCGCGTACCACACAGAGACCACAGACACGGGCGTGTGATGGCTTGTAGGCCGTGTGCGAGGCACAGGCTCAGGTAAATGGGCCATGTGGGCCACATGGGCGTGTGGTCCCACACGAGTGAACCATACTGGCGTGTGGGAATCTGGGCCAGGCCGTGTGATCAACATAGGCAAGGCCAATTTGGGTCGTGTGACCCACACGGGTAGGGCACATAGGCGTGTGAGTCCTATTTGTTTTGGAATATTCTGTAAGGTTGTACGGGTCGCCTAAGTTGACCGTGACTAATTGTAGGGGCAGTAAGCATTACTTAGACTCCATATTCTGAATGATTGATGAATTGTATGCTAAAGCATGATAATATAAGCATGTGTGTCTGTATGATTCTGTATATATGTTCTGCCATGATATTGATATGGTCCGTTATCTGCATATAAGCATGCCATGTTATTTATGACGTATTGCATTGGGTTGGGATTGCTATGAAGAGAAGGAAGTCTGAGAGGCGATTAGCTTGTTATCCTGGCGACTAAGTCACAGATATCCTTTATGTCTTGTTTACTGATACCATTTGGTGTGTAGAAATTTGGATGGGTCGATTTTATCCCCACATGGTGTGTTGGGCTGGACGGAGATAGTATGCAGGGTTGGTAAGCATGATTTCTGATATCTGATTTGTTATGCATGCGTTATCCGTAAGGCTAAGGCCAAATATCTGTAATATGTTATCTGTTTGTATGCATGCTGTTTGTGGGGATGTACACACTAAGTTTGTGAAAACTCACCCCTTTATTTATTTTATGTCAGGTAATCCTCAGCAGTAGATGGACCGGTGTGACGGAGGGGTCGATGGTGACCACTGTTAAACACTTATGGATTTTGAGTAACATTTATTACATCAGTTTTATTTTTATTTGTTTTGGGATTTATTTTTAGACTTGAACTACTTATTTTGGGTTTTGGGAGTTTAAACTATTAAGGTTATGGTTTTATTAAAAATGAATGACAATTTTGCTTCCGCATAAAAGAATTGTTTTCTGGTAGTAATTGGAATAAGGATTTCACGACTTAAGTAAAGATAATAAACTGCTCGATTTGTAATTTGCTAAGGTTTTCCAAAAGCACTTTCCTGTGATGTTGCCAGATCCGGCCATAACGTCTAGGCCGAGTTTGGGGTGTTACAACATATCGATCTTGAAAGAAAGAAATCAGATTCAGATCGGGGAAAATCGAAGGTTATTGAATAGTCGACCCGATACGTCAATCCCTAATATGAGGTAAGTTTATATACAAATAAATGTCTTTAAATTGAATTATACATTTTTAATTGTCATTGAATTGTTATAAATGTTGAACAAGTAATTACGAGCAAGAATCGACAGAGTTACGACATCTGAAAGTCCCGTACGAACCTTAGGAATAGTATAGGATACGAATGTCATGACATTAGGTTACCGAGATGTGATTACATGTAAGAACATGTTTGGGACATTGACATTGTATTGTGATTACGTGTAAGACCATGTCTGGGACATTGGCATCAATAATCGATTTTGTGTAAGACCCTATCTGGGATAGTGGCATCGATATGTGATAACATTTAAGAATATATTTGGGATATGGCATTATACAAGCTATATGTGATTGCCGAGTATCCTTAACGTTTTGGAACAGTTCAACGGGCAAAGTAAAGTCAAGAAAGAATGTGTGAATGAGTTAAGTGACTCAGGTACGCACGAGATTCATACGAGTATTGAAAAGGGAAGTATTTGATGAATTCAATTATGATATTGAATATGTGTACAATGAGAAATGTTTGTGAACTTGAATGTATATTTAGATGTGCTTATTCATATCTTGCTTAATTGATGGAAATGATATTGATTCATGAGATGATTTATTTGTATGTGGCTTACTAAGCTTTTAAAGCTTACTTTGTGTGATCTTTCCCCGTTTTATAGATAATCAAAGCTAGCTCGGACTCGGGGATCATCAGGAACATCGTCACACTATCAATCAACTTGTTGGTATTTTTGGATACTTTGTAAATATGGTATATGGCATGTATAGGCTAGTGAGTTGGTATTATATTTTGAGCTATGATTTTAGCCATGAGATTTGGCTTGCTAATGATGTAAATGTTGGTGTGTATTTGGCCATTTAAGTTGTCTTGAATTAAGTGTTTGATAAGTGAGATATGTGTTTTATAAGTTACCTTGTGTTTTGGCATTGTTTGCCATGGTTGTTGATATGGCTAAATGGTTGTTCATTTGGTTAGCTATTAATTGATATATTAATGCTTGAAGAATGATATATTTTGGTATGATTTATAGATGATGAATTGATGTGTTTAAGAAGTATGATTTAGTTGATGGAAAGGTGATAAAATGCATTTAGAAGTCTTAGAGTTTGATAATTATGGCATATTATTTTGGTGTATTATTGAGCATGGAATTGAGTAGTAGAAAGAATGGTTATACATGGCATAATATGTATTTGAAATAGCATGTTTTGGTTGCTTATATATGTATTGAAATGGCATGAAATGTCTTGTTGTAGGAAGGCTTGAGAAGGGTGAGAAATGTGGCTTAAAACAAGCCTATTTTCACTCCACACGGCTGAGCACATGGTTGTGTGGCTCGACCGTATGTGACACATGGCCTTGGTACACGGCCGTGTGTCCCTTGGGGTAGCCATTTGAATTAAGTTAGTATACCCTACAGGTTTGGCACAGCTTAGACACACGGGCGTTCTATTGGTCGTGTGTGACACACGGGCTGGCACTTGGGCATGTGGCTGGCCGTGTGATCCAAGTCAGTAACCTCTCTAGATTTCACACAGCCTGGCACACGAGCGTGTCCTCGGCCGTGTGATACAAGTCAGTATGTATGCCCTATTTTCACACGGCCTGTGAGATGGACGTGTCTGGTAACCGTGTGAGACACACAGCCTGTTCACACGGCGTGTGACCCTTAAGTGCATGAAAATTTTCCAAGTTTCCTAAAGTTTTCAAATGTTATCATTTTAGTCCCGAACCTCTTCTAAACATGTTTGAAAGCCTTATAGAATCTTATAAGGGACAATGTGAATGTATTAGACGGGTTTTATATATGAATGCATAAATGTATGTGTTATATATGTGAATGATGAGTATTGATCGGTAATGCCTCTTAACCCTGTTCTGGTATCGGATACAGGTTAGGGGTGTTACATTTATTGGTATCAGTGCTACAATTTAGTCAATTCTAGAACTAACGTAGCGTGTGAGAGTCTAACTATACATGCCATATATAAAAACTACGATAGTGTGATGATTCATGATAGTTAAAATGTGTTTTATATAGCAAATGGATCTCGAAAGAGCTGTAGCTGATGACGTAGAGAGTAATTCGCCTGCTCCTGCTCAAAGGACAGCGTATCCGTATCTAGTAGTCACGAGGGAGAGGCTAAACAAGCCTTCTTTCATATGATGAACGAGTGGTTCGCAGAATTTGTTCGAATGAATCCAGCTGCTCAACAACCTGCACCCTCACCTATTCCTCAATAAGTCCCAGTTGTGCCACAAGTAATAGATCCGATTCGATTGAGTAAGCCGCCTGTTGATAAGATTTGAAAACACGGGGCTGAGGAGTTTTGGGTTGCCGTTAATAATGATGCTGAGAGAGCTGAGTTTTGGCTCAAGAACACGATACAAGTATTCAATGAATTATCTTGCACTCTTGATGAATGTATCAAATGTGTCGTATTTTTGCTGAGGGATAATGCGTACCATTGGTGGAAAACGTTAATATCTGTAGCTCCAAGAGAACGGGTTACCTGGGAGTTCTTCCAATCTGAATTCAGAAAGAAGTACATAAGTCAGTGATTTCTTGATCAGAAGCATAATGAGTTTCTAGAGTTAAAACAAGGTCAGATGACTGTTACTGAGTATGAAAGAGAATTCGTACGATTAAGCAAGTATGCCCGAAAATATGTTCCCACTAAAGAAATCATGTGCAAACGATTTGTAGATGGATTGAATGAAGATATAAAACTGTTAGTCGGGATTCTTGAATTAAAAGAATTTTTTGTTCTAGTTGAAAGGGCTTGTAAAGCAGATGATCTCAGTAAAGAAAAGAGAAAAGCAAACCCAGAAGCTAGAGACTCAAGAAAGAGATCAATGAGTAAGCCGTATCAATCTTCATCGAAGAAATTCTGAGACTTGTTTAATTATTCTAATGCATCAGGGGGATATTCAAATAGAGATCGTGAAAAGCAACCTGTGAGTTCTAAAGCTCAAGCTACACCTATTGCTAGTGCTGGCAGTGTGAGACAAAATCGACCTGAATGTAGACATTGTGGAAAATGACATTTCGGTGATTTTAGATTGAAGGAACGGACTTGTTTTAAATGTGGGTTGTTAGATCATTTTATCAAAGAATTTCCAAAATTAGCTGAAAAAGATAATGCTCAGAGTACAAAGTCGAGTAACACTACTGTAACACCCCCTAACCTCAAACCGTCGCCGGAATGAGGTTATGAAGCATTACCAGACATATCAGACAACTTACGAATAATTTACAATTAATATAACTTTCATAGTATAATATAATAATTAAGTCCCTATCTTGAACTCTCGAAGTTCAAACACGTATTAAAAGTAGAACGGGACTTGTTCGAGTATTCCAAATTTTTTTTATAAAAATTTTTAAAGATTTCGCTTATTTTTACCTAAACCTCCGCAAATTCAAACCAAAATCACCAACACCAATGTTTCACATTCATATAACTAATATTTATATCATTAACGTAATTTTAACTTAATAACTATCATAGCATCATTCAAAATTGATTATAAACTTCATTCATTTAACAACTTAATGTTCATGTATCAAAATATCATGTACTTTCCTTACCATTTCATTTAACCATCTAAATCTTATAATTCATCCTTCACTACTCAAAGTAATATACATATTCAAGTGACTAAACAACACCTATGTACATGCCACCTTTACCCAAAAGAAAATATACATCACCAAGTTTGTGTTGAGTCGGGATTGTTCTGGATGCTGAGGGACACTTGACTTCTACTAACCTGCGCACGGAAACAACCGTACGCTGAGTATGGATATACTCAGTGGTATTACTATAAATCAAGACTATTTAACATTAATAAATTACAAACATCAACCATAAATTTTATAATTATTTAAACTACTTTTATATATAATTATTTTACTTAATAAATCTTAAATTCATAATTCATTTTTCTCATACTAACTCAATTCATAATTTAGTTCATATATTCTTTCTCATATTTTTCAATAGTGCTAAACAAATAATCCCATTTTCAAAATTTCATTTCAATTATTTACACTATTAACAAAGCTCGGACTATGACAGATACGCGGATTTCCACCCAAAACACACCGAATGTCCAACCCAAACACACCTGAATATTTTAAATCCTCCATAACACACCAAGAAGGCATTAAGTGCCTCTTCAGATAAATCAAGTATATAATAATGAAACATCTTCTCTACGAACTACAATCTCCTCATCACATCACAAATCCAATGGCATGCCATTTGTATCAAATCTAGTCCGACAAGTTAATAGGGTATTATTTTACTTTTTCTAATTTCAATTTAATTTACACAAAAATTTTCAATACTCATTCAATTTAAATATCTATTATCTTAATTCATATACAAATTAATTTTCACACAAGTGTATACCATCAACACCATACAATTGTCACCATTTATTTATTTATTTTTCAATCAATACACTTTTCAAATAATCACATATCAAGTCTTACTTACCATACATAACAATTAAAATTTCAGCAATCAATAATAATTAAAATTTGAATTATAGTAATACACACCGTAATTCTCCCCTTTTAGTCCTCGATGACTTTCTCCTTTCCTTTCGATGTCGACGTTTCAGGTTCTTTGTTGGCTACTGAAAATAATAGTAATTTATATTATTATTTACAGCTTAATTATAATAAATAATTAAATTTCTAAACAATTCCTACCTTATTCCCAATTTAATCCTAACTAAACTTAATTATTTTCAATCCTAACTAAACTTAATTATTTTCTTAATCCAATTCACTCTCTTTTCTATTCAAAATTTGTCTAAACTTATATTTAACTATAAAATTTCCAGCATATTTCCCTAATTTTGAAATTTTCAATTTAGTCCCTTCAACATAAAACTTATAGCCTAGTTTACAATTTAATCCCTTAATCAATTCTAACTTAGAATTCATTCAATTAAATCCCTAATTCCATAATTTATCCAACATGAACCATATTTGGAAACATATAAACTCTTGAATTATCAACTTAATTTCATCAAAACTTATTTTAAAGCTTCTAAAATATCAAAATTAAGAGAAAAGGACTTAATTAAGCTTACCAATTAAACTTGAAGCTTTAAAATCCCAATTTCCCTTTTATTTTCTTTCCCTTTTCTTCCCTGTTTTCGTTTTGTTCCTGCTTCGTTTCTGTTTCTTTTGTTTTGTTTTTTGTTTCCTTAATTCTTTTTATGCTTTATTATTTTATTAACATAATATAATATTAATATCATATATTAAAATATCTTTTACTTTAATATTAAGTAAATTAATAATTATCTAACAAGTGTACATATTTATATTATTACAAATGTCATTATCTAATTTGCTTATCAAATAAAAATCTCATGATTTAATTAATACAATTAATAATTATAAAATATCTTTATACTTAAATTATAAGTAATTAAATATTTAAATTACAATTGTACCAATACAATTCTTACACATGTATATTTTATTACCATACAATTGTCTTCTATTTAATTTATTTAATAATAATGCTAATAATAATAATTTAATATAAAACCATAATGTTAATTAATAATTATAATAATTTAATATAAAACCATAATAATAATCATTATAATATATAAAACCTAAAAATCTTTGATTTTATTTCATCAATATGCCGCCTCATTTGTAGTCAATGGCTTAATTGGCATTTTAATCCTTTTATTTTCTATTGCTTTATAATTAAACTTTTACCCTTTATTCAATTTAATCCTTTTTATTACTTACTCTAAATTAAGCTAAATTCACCTAATTAGATCCTAATTAGACACACCACTAGGCTCATAAATGTTTTTAATAATTATTTTTGAACTTATTTCACTAAGACGGAGGCCCTATAACTCACTTTTCCGGTGCCCGTGAATTTCAGGTTATTACAACTACAGCTAGAGGTAGACCACCCAGAAACATGGGAAGCGTAAATGATAGTCGAGGGGTGACGAGAGACTGTACTGTGAGATCTAAGGCCCAAGCACCTGCCCGAGCTTATGCTATCCACACACGGGAGGAAGCTTCCTTGCCAGATGTTATTATCGATACTTTCACTCTCTATGATACTAATGTGATTGTATTGATAGATCCAGGATCAACTCATTCGTATAAATATGTGAATTTAGTATCCAGTAGGACTTTGCCTGTAGAGTCTACTGAATTTGTGATTAGAGTTTCGAACCCCTTAGGCAAGTGTGTTTTGGTTGATAAAGTGTGCAAGAGCTGTCCATTGATGATTCAGGAATTCCGTTTTTTGGTTGATCTGATGTTGTTGCCATTTGATGAATTTGATATAACTCTGGGTATGGATTGGTTAACGTTACATGATGCTATAGTAAACTGTAAGCGAAAGACGATTGATTTGAGATGTCAGAATAATGAGATTATTCGGATTGAGTCTGATGATTTGAATGGTTTACCAGCAGTGATTTCATTGATGTTAGCTCAGAAATATGTGAGAAAAGGTTGTGAAGCTTATTTTGCTTACGTGCTTGATATGAAAGTGACTGAAAAGAAGATCAAATCAGTGCTAGTTGTGTGTAAGTATCCGGATGTGTTTCCTGAAGAGTTACTAGGTTTACCACTGATCGAAGAGGTTGAGTTTGGCATTGAGTTAGTGCCAAGAACTATGCCGATATTGATAGCTCCGTACAAAATGGCTCTGACAGAGTTAAAAGAATTGAAAGCTCAGTTGCAAGAGTTGACTAATAAAGGATTTGTACGACCGAGTTTCTCTCCCTGGGGTGCTCCTGTATGTTTGTGAAAAAGAAAGATGGCACTATGAGAATATGTATAGATTATAGACAACTTAACAAAGTGACGATCAAGAACAATACCCCTTGCCTAGAATAGATGATTTGTTTTATCAGTTAAAAGGGGCTATAGTGTTTTCGAAGATAGATTTGAGATCAGGTTATTACCGGTTGAGAGTTAAAGACTCTGATATGCCAAAGAATGCATTTAGAACAAGATACGGACACTATGAATTTTTAGTTATGCCTTTCTGACTAACAAATGGACTTGCTGTCTTTATGGACTTAATGAACCGGATTTTTAGACCGTATCTAGATCAATTTGTCGTTGTATTCATTGATGACATTTTGATTTACTCTTGTAATGAATCTGAACATGCCGAAAATTTGAGAATTGTGCTACAGACTCTGCGAGATAAGTAGTTATTTGTAAAGTTTAGCAAATGTGAATTTTGGTTGCGCGATGTTGGTTTTCTGGGACATATTGTTTCAACTGATCGTATCTGAGTTGACCCAAGGAAGATATCTGCAAGTATAAATTGAAAGCCTCCGAGAAATGTTTCTGAGGTCCGTAGTTTTCTGGAACTAGCGAGATATTATAGACAGTTTGTAAAAGGCTTTTCAATGATTGCAACTCGGATGACAAAATTGCTTCAGAAAGATGTGAAGTTCGAGTGGTTAGATAAATGTCAGAAAATTTTCAATCAGCTGAAAGCTCTTTTGACTGAAGGTCCAGTGTTAGTATAGCCAGAATCGGGTAAAGAATTTGTGATCTATAGTGATGCATCGTTGAATGGTCTGGGCTGCGTTACGATGCAGGAAGGCAAAGTCATAGCTTATGCCTCGAGACAGTTGAAACCGCATGAAAAGAATTACCTGACTCATGATTTAGAGTTAGCAACCACTGTGTTTGTGTTGAAGATTTGGCGTCACTATTTGTTTGGTGAGAAATGTCACATCTATACCGATCACAAGAGTTTGAAATATTTGATGACTTAGAAAGATCTAAATTTACGACAGCGGAGATAGCTAGAATTGTTAAAAGATTACGAGCTAGTGATTGACTACCATCCGGGAAAAGAAAATGTTGTTGCTGATGCATTAAGCCAGAAATGTTTGTTTGCTCTTCATGTAATGAATACTCAGTTGACTCTATTTGACGATGGCTCGGTTGTAGCTGAGTTGAAAGTGAGACCGTTGTTTTTATAGTAGATTTGTGAAGCTTAGAAAGTTAATAATGAAATGTTAGCAAAATGAGCCCAATGTGATTCAAACCCTGATTCAGAGTTTCAAGTTGATTCCGATGATTGTTTAAGATTCAGAGGCCGAATATGTGTTTCGAGAAATTCAGAGTTGATTCAGATGATTTTGAATGAAACACATAGTAGTTGTTTATCTGTTCATCTGGGAAGCACGAAAATGTATAACGATTTGAAACAGATTTATTGGTGGTATGGTATGAAACAAGATATTTCAGAGTTCATTTCTAAATGTTTGATTTGCCAGCAAGTTAAAACTGAGCATCAGGTACCGTCAGGTTTAGTACAGTCTATTGTAATTCCTGAGTGGAAATGAGATAAAGTGATTATGGATTTTATTTCGGGGGTTTACCCCTATCTCCGAGTAAGAAAGATGCAATCTGGGTTGTTGTTGACAATTGACAAAATTTGCTCATTTCATTCTGGTGCATATAGATTATTATCTTAACAAGCTTATTGAGTTGTACATTTCAGAGGTTGTTCGATTACACGGGGTACTTATTTCTATTGTTTCGGATAGAGATCAGAGGTTTACATCATAGTTTTGGAAGAAATTACAAGATGCACTGGGTACAAATTTACATTTCAGTAATACTTTTCACCCTCAGACGGATGGTCAATCCAAGCGAGTTATACAGTTACTCGAAGATATGATGTGTTGTTGTATTTTTGAGTTCGAAGGTACGTGGGAAAAGTATTTGCCGTTGATTGAATTTGCCTATAACAATAGTTTTCAATCAAGTATTAAGATGGCACCATACGAAGCTCTATACGGTAGTAAATGTCGAACACCGTTGTACTGGATAGTACATTTCAGAGGTTGTTCGATTACACGGGGTACTTATTTCTATTGTTTCGGATAGAGATTAGAGGTTTACATCATAGTTTTGGAAGAAATTACAAGATGCACTGGGTACAAATTTACATTTCAGTACTACTTTTCACCCTCAGACGGATGGTCAATCCAAGCGAGTTATACAGTTACTCGAAGATATGTTGTGTTGTTGTATTTTTGAGTTCGAAGGTACGTGGGAAAAGTATTTACCGTTGATTGAATTTGCCTATAACAATAGTTTTCAATCAAGTATTAAGATGGCACCATACGAAGCTCTATACGGTAGTAAATGTCGAACACCGTTGTACTGGATAGAGCTTAATGAGAATAAGATTCACGGGGTTGATCTGATCAGAGAGACTGAAGAAAAAGTGAAAGTAATTTGTTATAGTCTGAAAGCAGCGTCAGATCGTCAGAAATCGTACGCAGATTTGAAATGGAAAGATATTGAGTTTTAGATCGGGGATAAAGTGTTTTTAAAAGTGTAGCCGTGGAAAAAGATATTACGGTTTGGTTGGAAAGGGAAATTAAGTCTGTGATTCATCGGACCGTACGAGATTATCGAGCGAATTGGGCCAGTTGCATATCGGCTATCTTTACCATCTGAATTAGAGAAAATACATAATGTGTTTCACGTATCGATGCTACGACAATACAGATCCGACCCATCACATGTCATATCCCCGACAGAGGTTAAAATTCAGTCAGATTTATCATATAGTGAAGAACATATTCAAATATTAGCTCATGAGATCAAAGAGTTGAGAAATAAAAAAATTGTATTAGTGAAAGTCTTATGGCATCGACACGGGGTCGAGGAAGCTACGTGGGAGCCTGGGGATGTTATGAGAAAACAATACCTGAACCTATTTATTGGTAAGATTTTTGGGGACGAAAATCCCTAAGGAGGAGAGTTATAACAGCCCGATTTTAGCTAAATCAGAACAATGGTTTTGGAACCACAAATTCAAGGTTAGAAAATTATTTTAATATTATTTTATGTGTTTACAACATGATAGCATGTATGCGTGAAAATTTCGTAAGCTAATTTTATCGTTTAATAGCTCAATTTGAGAAAAAAGACTTAATTGCGTAAAATACAAAAGTTGCATTGTAATTGATAAATGTGTTTAATTGCTATGATTTATTAAATGACAAGTCTTTATGTTGAAATTAGACCATTGATAGTGGAAATAGTCATAAATGGGCATGTATTAGGTAAATTTATAATGATTTCATTAAGGTTACTTTTGGTATTTGATTAATAAGGTAATTTATAATAAAGCAAATCATAAAATTTGGGCATTCATCTTTCTTTGAACCAAAAATAGAGGAAAAAGAAAGCCATTTAAGGTTTGTTACATTCAGCAATTACAAGCTTTGATTGAGGTATGTTTTGAGCTCAGTTTTTGATGATTTCTATGTTTTTGTAATCGTTACTTCATGTTCTAGCTAGCCCATGCCTTAATTTTTTTATTTTTGAATTTGTTCATGATTTTGTGAGGAGCCATTGATGAATGCTTGAGCTCTAGAATTTTTTATGATGAAATATGAATATTTGCTAATAGTTTTACAAGTTTTATATAGTAATTTTTGATAAAAATGCATATTAGGGATTAATTTGTGAAAAGAAAAAAATGTGTGGTTAAATGTGTTAAATGATGATAAATATGGGTTGCTAGGGGCTTAAGGGTAATTCGGCCAAGCATGGAATATTGAGATTTTGTGTAATTTGTGTTTTTATGAAATAAGGACTAAATTGTATGAAATGTGAAAGTTCAGGGCCAAATTTAAAATTTGCTTAAATATGTGTTTTTGGACTGAATTGAATGAGTCAATGAATAAATGAGTTAATTTTGAATACATATAGATCCTGAAAGAAAGAAATCAGATTTAGATCGGGGGAAATCGAAGGTTATTGAATAGTCGACTCAATACGTCAATCCCTAATACTAGGTAAGTTCATATGCAAATAAATGTCTTTAAATTGAATTATACATGTTTAATTGTCATTGAATTGCTATGAATATTGAACGAGTAATTACGAGTAAGAATCGATAGAGTTACGATATCTGAAAGTCCCGTACGAACCTTAGGAATAGTATAGGATACGAATGTCATGACATTAGGTTACCGAGATGTGTTTACATGTAAGACCATGTCTGGGACATTGGAATGTATTGTGATTACGTGTAAGACCATGTCTGGGACATTAGCATCGTTAATCGATTTCGTTGTAAGACCCTGTCTGGGATAGTGGCATCGATATGTGATAACATGTAAGAACGTATTTGGATATGGCATTGTACGAGCTATATGAGATTGCTGAGTATCCTTAACATTTTTGAACGGTTCAAAGGGCAAATTCAAGTCGAGAAAGAATGTGTGAATGAGTTAAGTGACTTAGGTACGCACGAGATTCATACGAGTATTGAAAAGGGAAGTTTTTGATGAATTCAATTATGATATTGAATATGTGTACAATGAGAAATGTTTGTGAACTTGAATGTATATTTAGATGTGCTTATTCATATCTTGCTTAATTGATGGAAACGATATTGATTCATGAGATGATTTATTTGTATATGGCTTACTAAGCTTTTAAAGCTTACTTTGTGTGTTCTTTCCCTGTTTTATAGATAATCGAAGCTAGCTCAGACTTAGGGGTCATCAGGAACATCGTCACACTATCGATCAACTTGTTGGTATTTTTGGATACTTTGTAAATATGGTATATGACATGTATAGGCTAGTAAGTTGGTATTATATTTTGAGCTATGATTTTAGCCATGAGATTTGGCTTGCTAATGATGTAAATGTTGGTTTGTATTTGGCCATTTAAGTTGGCTTGAATTATGTGTTTGATAAGTGAGATATGTGTTTTATAAGTTACCTTGTGTTTTGGCATTGTTTACCATGACTGTTGATGTAATAGCTCGGTTTTAGCCAAATCAGAACAATGGTTTCAGAACCACAAATTTGAGGTCAGAAAATTATTTTAATATTATTTTTGGTGTTTATAGCATGTGATTATATATTTGTGAAAGTTTCGTGTGATAATTGTATCGTTTGAGTGCTTAATTTGACGAAAGGACTAAATCACGTAAAATGCGAAAGTGGCATGCTATATGTTAAAAGTGTTTAATTGCAATGGTTCGTTAAATGAAAGGTCCTTATGTTGTAATTAGACCATTGATAGTGGAATTTGACATAAATGGTCATCCATTATAAGTTTTTAATGTTTATTCATTAAGGTTATTATAGTAAATTGATTAATAATAGAAAATGTAAAAGAATTAAAAGATGAATAAGCTATCATCTTTCTTATTCTTCAACATCCATGGTTGAATATATCATTAAAAGAGGATAATAAGTTTCAGCACTTGTGTAGCTTAATTAAAGTATGGTTTTTTATTCGTTTTTGATGATTTCTATGTTTTTGAGATCATTGCATCGAGTACTAGCTAGCTCGTGCCCTAATTTTTGAGTTCGTTGATTATTTTGTGAAGTGCCATTGATGAATGTTTGAGCTTTTGGATGTTTGATGATGAAAAATGTATATTTGTTGATAGTTACACAAGTTTTGTAAAGTGCTTTTTGACAAAAATGCCAAATAGGGATTTATTTGTGAAAATGTGTTGTTAAATGTGTGAATAAATGATAAATATGGGCTGATATGTGCACTAGGAGAATTCGGCTAGCATGTATTTGAAAGAAATTGTGTAATTTTGTGTATTTTTGAAATAATGTGAAAGTTTAGGGCCAAAGTGAAAATTGGCTTAAATATGTGTTTGTGGATGAAATTGATTGATTTGGTGATTAAATGGATTAATTTTGAATATATATAGATCAAGAACAAAAGAAATCAGACTTAGATCGAGGCAAGAACAAAGTACTCGTTTATTCGGCTAGTTTCATTGTTTCTACGACCGATGTAAGTTCATATGCAAATAAATGTCTTTAAATTGATTTATACATGTTTAATTGTCATTGAATTGCTATGAATGTTGAACGAGTATTTATGAGCAAGAATCGACTGAGTTACAACATCCGAAAGTCCCGTACGAACCTTAGGAATAGTATAGGATACGAATGTCATGACAATAGGTTACCGAGATGTGATTACATATAAGAGCATGTCTGAGACATTGGAATTGTATTGTGATTACGTGTAAGACCATGTTTGGGACATTGGCATCGTTAATCGATTACGTGTAAGACCATGTCTAGGATAGTGGCATCGATATGTGATAACATGTAAGACCATATCTGGAATATGGCATTGTATGAAATATATGTGATTGCCGAGTATCCTTAACAATTCTGAATGGTTCAACGAGGAAAGCCAAGTCGAGACAGAATGTGTGAATGAGATAAGTGACTCAGATAGGTACAAGATTCATACGAGTATTGAAAAGGGATGTATTTGATGAATTCAATTATGATATTGAATATGTATACTGTGAGAAAGGTTTGTGAACTTGAATGTGTTTAGCTATGCTTAGCATATTTGAATTGATATGCAAATATTCATATGATGACTTTATTTGTATATGGCTTACTAAGCTTTTAAAGCTTACTTTGTTTATTTTTCACTATTTTATAGATTATCGAAGCTAGCTCAGACTCGGGGATCGTCGAAAAACATCATCACACTATCGATCATCTCGTTGGTACTTTTGGAGCTTTGTATATATGGTATATGGCATGTATAGGCTAGTGTCATCTTGGTATGTTTTGAGTTATGATATTAGCCATGAGATTTGGCTTGTAAATGATGGTGTGTATGATCATTCAAGTTGGCTTGAATTATGTGTTTGATAAGTGATATATGTGATGTATGTATATGGCCTTATGTTTTGGCAAATTTTGTGATGGTTATATGTTTGCTTGTGTAGCTAGTTGACAATTGGTATATTAATGTTTGGAAGATGGCATGTTGTGGCTTGATTTTAAGATGATGAAAGGGTATGTTTTGAGGCATGAAATAGATGATAAGATGATGAGAAAATGCATTTAGAAGTTATATGAGTTTAATGATTTTGGAATATTGATTTGGTATGTTTTGGTTATGGATTTGAGTAGTTAAGTGGATGGTTTATAGATGGTATAAAATGTGTTGAAAATGATCATGTTTTGGTTGCTCATATATGTATGAAAATGATGCAATTTGATGTGATTTAGGTATGCTTGAGGAGGGTGAGAAATGTGGCTAAAACCAAGCCTATTTTCACTCCACATGGCTTAGCACACGGGCATGTGGCTTAACCGTGTGTGACACATGGCCTTCGTACACGGTCGTGTGTCCCCTGGGGAATAATTAGAAATTCAAGCCAGTCTTGTGCACAGTCTAGACATACGAGCGTGTTTGATGACCGTGTGAGGCACATAGCCTTGGCTCATGAGCGTGTGTGGCCATTTCAAAGGGCACACGGGCTAAACATAAGGGTGTGTGGTCGGCCGTGTGACCCAAGTCAGTAACCCCTCTAAATTTCACATGGCCTGGCACACGGACTTGTCCTCGCCGTGTGGTGGAAGTTAGTATGCATGCCATGTTTTCACACGGCCTGTGACACGGGTGTGTCTGATAGCCGTGTGAAGCACACGGCCTGCTCACACGGGCGTGTGACCCATGCATGTGTGAAAATTTTCTAAGTTCTCAGAAATTTTTATATGTGATTGGTTTAGTCCTGAACATCTTTTAAGCATGTTTTAAGGTCTCGTAGATCTATTTAAGGGACATTGTGTATGTGAATGAATGTTATTCGATAATGAATGTTTATTGAGTTGTGAAATGTTAGTTAAATGTTGTGTTTGATCGGTAATACCTCTTAACCCTAATCCAGTGACGGACTCGGGCTAAGGGTGTTATAGTTGATATGGCTAAATGGTTGCTCATTTCATTAGTTATTAATCGATATATTAATGCTTGAAGAATGGTATATTTTGGTATGATTTATAGATAATGGATTGATATGTTTAAGAAGCATGATTTAGTTGATGGAAAGGTGATAAAATGCATTTAGAATTTATGTGAGTTTGATGATTGTGGCATATTATTTGGGTATATTATTGAGCATGGAATTGAGTAGTAGAAAGAATGGTTATACATGGCATAATATATGTTTGAAATAGCATGTTTTGGTTGCTTATATATGTATTGAAATGGCATAAAATGTCTTGTTGTAGGAAGGCATGAGAAGGGTGAGAAATGTGGCTTAAACCAAGCCTATTTTCACTCTATACGGTGAGCACATGGGCGTGTGGCTCGACCGTGTGTGACACATGGCCTTGGTACACGGCTGTGTGTCCTCTAGGGTAGCCCTTCAAATTAAGTCAGTATACCCTACAGGTTTGGCACAGCTTAGACACACGGGCGTGTCTACTGACCGTGTGTGACACATGGGCTGGCACATGGGCGTGTGGCCAGCCGTGTGATCCCAGTCAGTAACCCCTCTAGATTTCACACGGCATGGAACACGAACGTGTCCTTGGCCATGTGATGCAAGTCAGTATGTATGGCTTGTTTTCACATGGCCTGTGACCCAGGCGTGTCTGGTGACTGTGTGAGGCACACAGCCTATTCACACTGGCGTGTGACCCATAAGTGAATGAAAATTTTCCAAGTTTCCCAAAGTTTTCAAATGTTATTGGTTTAGTCTCGAACCTTTTCTAAGCATGTTTGAAGGCCTCATAGAACCTTATAAGGGACAATGTGAATGTATTGGATGGGTTTTATATATGAATGCATAAATGTATGTGTTATGTATGTGAATGATGAGTATTGATCGGTAATGCCTCTTAACCCTATTCCTGCATCAGATATGGGTTAGGGGTGTTACAGCTTTATAGGCACTTAACCACTCTTAACTTTTACATTAACAACCAGGAACTTAAAATTTATGTGTTTTGAATTTGATGTGCTCATGTTGCAATTGGAATAAAAGACTATAATTTGTTTTCACAATTTCCACCTTAGTGACAAAAACTTGTATCCATATTCCATCAAAATCGGAGTCTGTATACCTGATAAACTCTAACTAATTAGACCTTCAATATGTGAGCATGTAATTTTTTATTCTCTGAAAATATCTTATATCCCTCTTGGATGTTATCCACGGTCCAAACTAGGGTTGCTTAAAATATCTACATAACATCCCAACATTGTGCTGGTTATTCCAATGTTTACAAACCTGAACATACATTAGACTTCCCACTGCTAAAATGTAAAAAATCTTATGCATTTTTGTAATCTCAAAATCATTCTTAGGGCATTGATTGAGACTATACTTATTATTGACAAACAGTATGTCATTAACATATAAAACCAAATATAGAACCCGACTCCCACTAAACTTATGGTATATACAGTTATCGACAAAATTAATCTCTAAACTGAATGAGATAATCATTTGGTAAAATTTGAAATACTATTGACGAGAAGTATGCTTAAGCCCATAAATGAAGTTATTTAATTTGCAAATCATTAACTTTGCATCATCAGACATAAATTTTTTTAGTTGCACCATATAAATCTATGATTAATGTTACTATTGAGAAACCATTAACTTAATATTCATTTGATGCAGCTTGAGGTTGTTGAGTTTGTTCTTTTGGAACAATTAACTTGTAATGCCCCAAAAATTTAAATTTTTGTTTTTGCATATGTGTGACACAATTGTGTATTTGCTTCAGTGGTTGAGTGTTCTGGGAGTATGTGAGAGGTCCCAAGTTAAAGCTATGCCTTTGGCAAATTTTGGTATTTTTATGAATAAAGCCCAATCCTTGGTCAATAGGCTTTTATTTTATTTTTAGTAAGCTTACAATAGAATGGGCCTGTTGGTCTAGTGGTTAAGTGAGTGTTAGTTTGCTGAAGGTCCTGTGTTCGAATCCCTGCGTGAGCGTGGGAGTTTATTTTTGCTTGTTTGACCGAGAGAGCTTCTGTCAAATAGGAATTCTGAGTAGTGGGTTGTTTGATGGAGAAAATAGTGGGGAGTTGAGATTTGGGAATTATTAATTTATTCTTCTGTTTTTTTTCAAAAATTTTGTTTCTTTCCCCCTCAAAATTTTTGACGTTAGCACTGCTTCTCTGCCGATTCTTTCTTCCTCTTTCCCTTCTGTTTTGTTCATTTTGATTGGCTATCACCTTCGCCTTCGTTAGTTTGATTGTCGTCATACATTCCGGTAAGTGAATCCTTGATACTTTGTGAGTTGTGATGCTAGAATTTTTGACTGAGGTTATATTGACGTTATTGATAACATCATATAGAGAGGATCAAGGCTCTCCTCGTGCTATTTTGTAGTCAATTGATTTGTGGTGTTGGGGTAAGTATTTGAACACCTTAAAAGCGTTGCTATTAGATTCTCGATTTTTGTTTTATCGTGAATTGGGATTCATTTTGGGGTTTTCTTATGATGGTTTTAGATTCTGGTGATCTTAGAAGAGTTCAGCATCAAAAATGAACCTGGTGTGTACTCTATTTCATAGAAATCGAGGTTTTACAGAAGTTGAAAACCTTACTATCAACGCTACACTGGCGTGTGGTCGCCCGTGTAGTAGGCCGTGTGACCTAACACGGGTGTGTGATCACGAGGCCAGGCCGTGCGCATTAGACACAACCGTGTGATGGCCAGATAGGCCGTGTATGACATACGAGCTAAATTGATTTGGGCTGTGTGGGCCTACACGGGTAGTCCGTACGGGCGTGTGGGATTCTGGGCTGCAAATTTGGGCCGTGTGGGCCACACGGGCGTGTGGGAGTACACGGGCGTGTGGGAGCACACGGGCAGGCCATATGGGTGTGTAAGTCCATTTTCACTAAATTGATTCTAAGGTTACACGGGTCGCCTAAGTCAACTGTGAACCTACTGTAGGGTTGGTAAGGATCACTTAGACCCTAATTGTGTGAAGTGACTGTTTGATTTATATATATTGAGCATGATGATAGTATGCATGTATACTGAACTGGTTATATGTACTGATATCATGAGATAGCATGTCATGATTGTATGTTGCATTGCATGGGGTTAGGTTGATTATATTTGGAAGAAGTGTACTGAGAGGCTCTTAAGCTTAATATACTGGTAGCTCAATTGCAAATTACTATTTTGTGCCGCATTCGGTACTACCTGGAGTGTAGGGATGGGTGGGTTGATTTAATCCACACATGGAGTGTAGGGTTGGATGGAGATGGTGTGTAGAGGCTGGATGGGTAGGACTTTCTTATTGAATACTGCATGACAGCTACCGATACTGTGATGGGCTAAGGCCCTACTGCTTAATTGATACTCTACTGAGATGGGCTAGGGCCCAAACTGTAATGCCCCAAAATTTCTAATTTCGTTATTGTGAAAATATGACACAAATATCTGTCAGCATTAGTGGTTTTGTGTTCTGGGAGTGTTAGGGAGGTCCCAAGTTCAAGCCTTCGCATGGGAAAATTTTGGTATTTTGAATGAATTAGGCCTTACTCTTGTTCAGTAGGCTTTTATTTGATTGTTGGTAAAAATATATCAGAATGGGCCTGCTGGTCTGGTGGTTAAGCATGGAGTGTTAGTGTGTAGGAGGCCTTGTGTCCGACTCCCGGCGTAAGTAGGGGAATTAATTTTTGTTTGAGGTGTGTGGCGTGGTGGAGTTCAAATTAAACTGGACTGCTGAGTAGTTGTGTTTTAGTGGATTAATAGGGAGTGTTTTTAGGAGATAATTGGGGAGAAGTTATCAAAATAAGAATTTCTTCTTATTAGTTTTCTATTTTCTTTTTTTTTCCAACAAATTTTCTGACGTTAGACTTTTGTTTCTCTGCCATTTCTTCTCCCTTCTTGTTCACTTTTGGTTTTTGTTCCCCTTTGGCCGAATCTTGTTTCTTCTCTTTCTCCTCTCTTTTCATTTCTGTATTTTTTTGCGAGTCATCTCTTTGGGTGCAACTTTCAACTTTATATGTTTCGGTAAGTGGAATTTTTCCCCTTAGTTATCGTATTTCGATTAGGCAATTAACAAAGGGTTCGTTTTACTGTCGATTAGGTGCTGTTCAAAAGTTTTAAGCGGATATTCTAGTGTGTGGAGACTATTGGTTATCGAATTCATTTTGGTAAGTTTTTGAATCGTTGTTGGTTTAGTTTCTTGAGTTCTATGTTGGGGATATTTGGTTTGATTGACGAATCAAGTGATTAATTAAGGGATATAATGGTCAAATATAGGTTTTTGAAGGCTCGGGTTACTTTGCACAGCGAATCGATATCAAGTGTGTACCCGAAATGCAGAAAATTGAATTCGATGAAAAGCTAAAATTGCTTGCTGTCGAGAAATAAGAGAAATAAGAGAAAATGATGCGAAAAAATGTAGAGAAAGGAAATAAGGGTGTTATGAACTTGGAAATCAACATTTTGCACTAAAATAGTTTTGGACAGCAGCAATAGTCTAACTTTGAAAAATCATAAAAAATAGTGGAAATTGAATTAGAGGTTGAATAAAATATGAAATTAAATTTTATTGAGTCTAGTTTTTCATGGAAGAAACTGTGTAAGCAATGGAATTGTAAATTATGAGATATAATAAATTTTGTGAGACAAGGTCAGAATGATTTCGAGTTCCCCTATTCTGACTTTGGAAAATCATCAAAAAATTGTAAAAAAATAATTAGGGGCTTATATTTATATGTTTAAATCCTTAATAAGTCTATTTTTAAGAGAAACAAATGGAAACAATATCCAAATTCCGTACTAAGAGATAAATAGTTTTTAGTAAAGAGAGGTTGAAGCTGTCAAATAGTAGAATAGGGATAAATTTGAAGATTTTACTATACTTATTTGATAAACTATAAATTTTGAAAATTTTATGGTACAAAGTATTTGAGTCTAGTTTCAAAAACATCAAGCAGATCTTAATTTGGAATTCTGTAGCTTAAGATATAAATAATTTAGTGACAATGACTCAAGTAGACAGCTTTGAATGAACATATAAGTAAATAGTGAAAACATATATGAATATTTAGCTAGCATGGGTTACATTAAATATAAATCACACGGCCAAGACCAATTTGGACCGTGTGGGCCACACGGGCTTGTGAGCCCATTTTTTTGAAAAGTTGTCTAACGTTGCACGGGTCGCCCAACTCGACTGTGGACCTACTGTAAGGTCGATAAGCCCTACCTAGACCCCTATATGAGTGATCTGTCTGTCTGATTTCTGTACCGAGCATGAATTATGATATCTGAATGTATGTACTGTAATTGTATAATAGCATTACATCTTTTGTATGTTGCATTGCATCGGGGTGGGTTATTGTTATTTAGAGGAAGTGTCTAAAAGGCTATTAAGCCTATTATCCGGCAGCTCTGTTGTAAATTTCTGATTATGTGTCGCATTTTGGTACAACATGGTGTGTAGGGATGGGTGGGTTGATTTAATCCCCACATAGTGTGTGGAGGCTGGTGCGTAGGATTCTGATTTTCTGCTATTGTATATTGTATCTGAGAAGGGCCAGGGCCCTAAATTATATCTGGCAAATCAGATCCAATTGGCCAAGGCCCAAATCGAATCAGAATAGGCTCAGCCCTGCATCGTAATTGATTATTTTCTGATGTGTATCTGTATGTATGTTTTCTATGGGGATTACACACTGATTTGGTGAAAACTCTCCCCTTTTTCTGTTTAATCTGTATAGGTAATCCCTAGACTTAGGTGGATCGGTACAGTGGAGGGCTCAACGGTGACCACCACTCCTGAACTGGTTTATTACTGCTTTTGATTTTATATTATCTTTGGTTATTTACTATTGTAATGTTGAGACTTTGGACTGTTTGGTTTAAACTGGGATTTTATACTGTTTTTATGGATTTTTAAACTGCAACTCAACAAAACATGTTTGTTTTTTTCTAAAAACTAAGATTTTTTGGTTTTGTAAAATAATTGATTTCAAAATCTTCTGCTTAAAAGACATGTTTTAAGCTAAATCAGCTAGTACACGTTTTTCTGAATTAAATAAAAGTTAATTAACTGGAACTGTTTTGACTTGTCAATCTCGATTTCAAACCCCATTCCATGTGACATCGCTTGATTCGGCCATAACATCTAGGACGAGTTTGGGGTGTTACATTTAGTGGTATCAGAACTAGGTTGTAAAACTCGGCTGTGGAGGCTGGTGCGTAGGATTCTGATTTTCTGCTATTGTATATTGTATCTGAGAAGGGCCAAGGCCCTAAATTTTATCTGAAACTGTATCCGAATTGGCCAAGGCCCAAACTGAATCTGTAATAGGCTCAGGCCCCAGACTGTAATTGATTATTTTTTGATGTAGTATCTGTATGTATGTTTTCTATGGGGATTACAAACTGAGTTTGCGAAAACTCACCCCTTTTTCTGTTTAATCTGTATAGGTAATCCCTAGACTTAGGCGGATCGGTGCAGTGGAGGGTTCAACGGTGACCACCACTCCTGAACTGGTTTACTACTGCTTTTGATTTTATATTATCTTTGGGTATTTACTATTGTAATGTTGAGACTTTGGACTGTTTGGTTTAAACTGGGATTTTATACTGTTTTTATGGATTTTTAAACTGCAACTCAACAAAACATGTTTGTTTTTTTCTAAAAACTAAGATTTTTTGGTTTTGTAAAATAATTGATTTCAAAATCTTCTGCTTAAAAGACATGTTTTAAGCTAAATCAGCTAGTTCACATTTTTCTGAATTAAATAAAAGTTAATTAACTGGAATGGTTTTGACTTGTCAATCTTGATTTCAAACCCCATTCCATGTGACATCGCTTAATTCGGCCATAACATCTAGGACGGGTTTAGGGTGTTACATTTAGTGGTATCAGAACTAGGTTGTAAAACTTGGCTGTGGATTATGGGTTTAATAAAAATTGGGCTTTCGAAAAATTGATTGTTTTCCAATTAATTTGAAATGTTTTTACTATGTGGTACACCGAGTCTCTGGCGCCGATCCTGTAAGTATTCTAAACTGTGATTTGTTTTAAATTGAAACTGTTATGAATAGTATATTCTAAAGCTACTATAGGTAGTAAACTATAGTGAAAACACTCTAGTTAGTGTATACTGAAAATTGTAGAGAAACTGAAAATTGTAGTGAGACTGCGATTTACGAAAACAAACTCTAAATAACCGATACTATTTTCATAAAACATTTGTTAATAAACTCTGGAACTGTAACTGATTCATAAAACTGTTAATACAGATAAACGTGATTAGACAATGAGCGCATGAGGTATCCGTAGATAGGGTATTAGAGGCCGAGGCAGAGGCCGCAGAGGAGCTCGAGCTGAGTACTCTTCACTGGGCAGCATACTGAATTTGGATACGAGTGAGACGCTAGTGTCACTTTCTACTAAGACTGGGTCTCAAAATTGCATTGCTGGGGACGACGCATTGTCCCAGGTTATGCTAAGGATTTTGGAGAGGGTCGTTGGTCCCAATACTGGATCTGGGGGCCAAAGGTTAGTTACGGAATGACTCCAGTCCAATGGAGCTGAGCTATTCAGGGGTGTCACTGGAGTTGCCCCTAATGTGCCCAAGTACTGGATTGAGGCCACGAAAAGGATCATGGATAACTTAGACTGCACCCCAAAGCAGAAATTAAAGGGTGCAGTATCACTATTGAGGGATGAGGCTTATCAGTGGTGGCTCACTGTTAAGGAGAGCACTCAGTCCGAACGTGTAACGCCCCGAGTTTTGAGGTTAGAAGTTTTGGGTTCAGTGGTTAGGGTCATAGGAAAAGGTGCGCTAATGTGTTTAGTGGCGCAAGTTAGTGACAGAATGGGCCTGCTGGTCTGGTGGTTGGGTGAGTGTTAGTGTACTTCAAGGTTCTAAGTTCGAGTCTTTGTGTGGGTGTTCTGAAAAATTTTATTTATTTTTGTTTTAAGTAAAATAATTATCAGTTTATTTGTTTTATCTATTATTTATTTCTACTTATTTTATTTTATTTTTCCTTTTGCACGTCATTTCCTTTTTCATTTCTAGGTTTTTGGTTTGTGGTTTTCTTCTTATTTCCTTTTTGAATCGGTAGTGTTGTGGTGTTTGAAGGGCTTCAATCTGTCATTCTCTTCGTCATCAAACCAGGTGTGGGATTCAACTCTGTCTAATATACTTTCGCTGTTATTTTGCAAACCGTTGTTTTATCATCTTTTGGGTATGCGCTAAGCCTTTAATTTTGAGTTTTACACGATGGAAGTGATGAGAAATCGCCACTTTCTGATATACTTTGAAAGGTTAACGGTTAAGGATTGTTATGGTGGCCTAAAAGATGATTTAGAGACTGTTTTGGGGGTGGTTTCGTAACCTCTCTGACGGCCACACGGGCGTGTACCAAGGCATACGGCCATGTAGATTTGGGAATTAGGGTTCTAGGCCAATTTTGGTGCCACACGGTCGTGTGGCTGATTTGGGGATTTTGTCCACTTTCACACAGCCGTGTCATTGGTCCACATGGTTGTGTGACTGATTTAGGGCTTTAGGGTTTCCACACAGGCGTATGTTTCAGAACATACAACCATGTCTGGTGGCACACGGGTATGTGAGACCCTCACACAGCCGTGTCTACTCTGCACTTGATTTTAGCAGAATTGGATAGTGAGTTACACGGCCTATTCACACGGCCGTGTCCCTACACCATACGGGCGTGTACCTCTGTCACAGGGCCATGTGATACCTTTCACAAGGGTGTTTGGACCCCCACATAGCCTAGTTTACTCCACACAGTTAGAGCACATGGGCATGTGGTCCTATCTCACAAAATAGTGATTTTAAGTCATTTAAGTGTAACCGCAACTTTGTGTATTCCAACCCTCGACTGAGCTTTACTAAGGGTATCTATGACTCTGATCTGGGCTTGATATGTGTGATTAATTGTGATTGGTGGTAGAATAAGCTTGATACTGAACTCGAGTTATGAGTGTGCACATGTCTGATTATGTATCTGACTGATTGGAGGTGAGTGTCTGCTTTTAATTGAATGACCGAATAGGTATTCCGATTGTGTACATCTGACTGCACACATACATATGCATACACTATTTTTGGGTGGGATTGTGAAGAGAAGGAAGACTGAACTGAACTGAACTGGCAGCTGCTTTGCTAGTTGTTACTGAAAGCCCCTAATACCCAGAGGGTCGTGGGCAGTCCAAATACCTAGAGGGTCGTAGACTTTACTGATAACGGTATAGCGGGTTACCACCTTGCATTGTACCACATGTATGTTAACTACGCTACGTACCATTATCTGATCTGGCAGTTTATACTGCATGTCTGTACTGCGGTTTGTCGCATTACACAGTACAGCTTATACGCTAGCTTTGCTGTGTAATATACGTGACTGGCAGTTTATCTGCATACTATTAGCCCTAATACCCAGAGGGTCGTGGGTAGTCTCAATACCCTGAGAGTCGAGGACATTATTAGAGTGCAGGGTTGGATGGGCTTTTCGAGGTCCTATACGGAGTGATTGGTTGGGTGAGCTTAATTACTCTATTGAGGTGTGATGGGGGACGAAGAGGTATGTTGGCTGGATGGGTGCATTTTCCTTAACTCAACTGCATTCATGTGCATCTTATTGATTGTCTGATTGTGCACTTTGACTGAGAAATGCTTGTACTTGTATGAATTCTGTAGACTCTAAACTGTAACTGTGACTGAATCGTACTTTTGATTGTGTGTTCTGAGAGGGTTATTAGTAAGCACGAAATTCTGTTAATTTTTGGTACGACTGTTACGAATGTACCGATTGGTTCTGTACAACTCTGTAAGTATGTTCTGCTTCTGAACTGCTTTTAGGTTTTCTATATCTTTTTCAGTAGTTAGATAGTTTGATCTCACACTAAGCTCATGTAGCTTACCCCCTCTTCTATTTCCCATTTCAGATACATTTTGGAATTTGGATGCCGGACTCAGTACGCGAGGTCTCAGGGGAAAATAAATATTAGTTTGTGATTTTAGTTTTTACTTTGATAAACAGTTTTAAAATATGAGGTTTTTAATACTGTTATACCAATTCAGAACTTGTTTGTTTTTATTGTTCTGATTTTAAATACTTGATATTAATACTTTTGGAAATGGAATTAAGGTCGACTAGTGTTATAAAATTTTCTCACGATCACTTCGGTGATCAATATAGCATCCTGGATACAGCCTAGACTTCTATGACGGGTCTCGAGTGCTACAAAACGTCTAACCTGGAAGTTCTTTAAAACCGCCTTTTAGGGGAAATATGTGGGGACGAGCTACGTGGATGCCCATAGGAGGGAATTTCTGAATCTGACTTAGGGAGATCGATCAGTGGCCGAGTATGAGGCCTAGTTCCTGTTACTGAGCTGCTATACGAGAGGTATGGTAGCCTCTGAGTATGAGCAATGTATTCGTTTTGAGGATGGGCTCAGAGATAATTTAAGAGTCTTGATAGCTCCGCAGAGGGAGCGTGATTTTTCTGCATTGGCGAAGAAGGCGAAGATCGCCGAGGAGATTAAGCGTGCTAAGCGCCAGAACCATGACCGCGAGAGGGGTAAGAACAAGAGGGATTCAGAGCCCTCAAGTTTTGCACAGAGGCCTAAGAAAAAGGATAGAGCTGATGGGCCGGTTAGAGCTGAGGCCTCTGTTACTGTTATTGGACTGCAACCATGTACTGATTGTGGTAGACACCATTAGGGCGAGTGTTGGAGAAGGACTGGGCATGCTTGCGGTGTGAGTCATTAGAGCACCGTATTAGGGAGTGTCCGTTGAGGGCCGATTAGATGCAAGCTCCGAGTACTGGTACAGAATAGCCACAGAGGGTAGTACAGCAGCAACCGAGGGGCCGTGGACAGGCCAGAGGTGGTAATGGTATGGGTCGTGGGTAGGGAGCACCGGGCAGAAGTTTTGGACAAGTTGAGGTGAGGCAGCTGACCCTAGTTTATGCTACTCGTTGCCGAGTAGATGGAGTTGCTCCAGACGTTATCACGGGTACATTTTAGATTCTTGATCTACTGTATATTACCTTCATAGACATAGGGTCTACTCACTTATAACTAGCTAGCAAATTATCTGGAAACTTGGGGATTTCAGTTGAGAGCACTACGAGTGAGGTTACGGTACTGAGCCCGTTAGGGCAATCTGTTAGAGTTAGCAAACTGTATAGGGATGTATCTTTAGAGGTATAAGGGGCAATCTTCCTGGCTGATTTGATGGAGCTTCCATTTGGGAAGTTCGACTTGATTCTTGGGATGGACTGGTTGGTCAAGCATCGTATTAGCTTGGACTGCGCGACGAAGAGGGTCGTACTAAGGATTGAGGAGGATAAGAAGGTAGTCATGATTGAAGAATGTCGGCATTACTTATCAAATATGATCTTTGCACTGGTGGCAGAGAAGATGGTTCGTAAAGGATGTGAGACATTCTTGGCCAACGTAAGTGTTTGGATTCTAGGGATTTTACGGTTAAAGATATCAAAACGGTAAAATATTTTTTAGACGTGTTTCCTGAGGAGCTATCGGGGTTACCTCTGAATCACAAGTTGGAATTTAGGATTGAACTACTTCCAGGTACAGCTCTAGTGTCCATCGCTCCCTATCGAATGGCACTGAAGGTGCTTGTGGAGCTTAAGGCTCAAATTCAGGAGCTATGCTATTGATTTTCGAGGCAATTGGGAGGATTATCTACCGCTAGTGGAGTTCGCCTATAATAATAGTTTCTAGTCTAGTATCTAGATGGCACCTTACGAGGCACTGTATGGTCGTACGTGTCGTACTCATTTATGTTGGACTGAGTTGGGCGAGTGACGTGTTCTGGGTTTTGAGTTAGTATCAGAGACTGAGGATAAGTTTAGATTGATTCGGGATCGTCTGAAAGCGGCATCTGACATCTAGAAATCCTATGCAGATCTAAAGCGTCGAGAGATTGAGTATTCCGTGGGGGATTTCGTGTTCCTCAAGGTCTTGCCATGGAAGAAGATTCTAAGGTTTGGTCGTAAGGGCAAGTTGAGTCCTAGGTTTATTAGACCGTACAAGATTCTGAAACAAGTGAGATCGGTCGCTTATTAGTTGGAGCTACCTCTAGAGTTGGATCAGATTCATGACGTGTTTCACGTCTCTATGTTGAGACGCTACCGCTCTGATCCTACACATGTTGTTCCAGAGGAGGAGATTGAGGTTAGACCAGATTTAACCTTTGAGGAGGAGCCGATTCAGATTTTGGATCGAGACGCAAAGGTTCTGAGGAGGAAGTCTATTCCTCTGGTAAAGGTTCTGTGGCGTAATCATAGCACCGAGGAGGCCACGTGGGAGCCTATCCTCACCTATTCTGATCAGGTAAATTTTGAGAACAAAATTTTCTTTTAGGGGTAGAATTGTAATGTCTCAAAATTTTTATTTTTGTAATGTCAGCTTTAGTGGTTATGTGATCTGGGAGTGTTTGGAAGGTCCTAGGTTCAAGCCTCCGCTTGGGCAAATTTTGGTATTTTGAATGAATTAGGCCTTACTCTTGTTTAGTAGGCTTTTATTTGGTTGTTGGTAAAAATATATCAGAATGGGCCTGCTGGTTTGGTGGTTAAGCGAGGAGTGTTAGTGTGTAGGAGGTCCTGTGTTCGAGTCCCTGCGCTAGTAGGGGAATTAATTTTTGTTTGAGGCTTGTGGCGTGGTGGAGTTCAAATTAAACTGGACTGCTGAGTAGTTGTGTTTTAGTAGGTTAATAGGGAGTGTTTTTAGGAGATAATTCAGGAAAAGTTATCAAAATAAGAATTTCTTCTTATCAGTTTTCTATTTTCCTTTTTTCCCAACAAAATTTTTGACGTTAGACTTTTGTTTCTCTGTCGTTTCTTCTCCCTTCTTGTTCACTTTTGGTTTTTGCTCCCCTTTGGCTAAATCTTGTTTCTTCTCTTTTCCCTCTCTTTTTTTTTTCTATATTTTTTTGAGAGTCGTCTCTTTGGGTGCAACTTTCAACTTCATCTGATTCGGTAAGTGGAATTTTCCCCCTTAGTTATCGTATTTCGATTAGGCAATTAACAAAGGGTTCGTTTTACTCTCATTTAGGTGTTGTTCAAAGATTTTAAACGGATATTCTAGTGTGTGGAGACGACTAGTTATCGAATTCGTCGCGGTAAGTTTTCGAATCTTTGTTGGTTTAGTTTATCGAGTTTTATGTTGGGGATATTTGGTTTGATTGACAAATCAAGTGATTAATTAAGGGATATATTGGTCAAATATAGGTTTTTGAAGGCTCGGGTTACTTTGCACAGCGAATCGATTTCAAGTGTGTGCCTGAAACGTAGAAAACAGGATTCGGCGAAAACCTAAAATTGTTTGCTGTCGGGAAATAAGAGAAATAAGAGAAAATGATGCGGAAAATTATAGAGAAAGGAAATAAGAGTGTTATGAACTTGGAAATCAACATTTTGCACTAAAATTGTTTTGGACAACAGTAGTAGTCTAACTTTGAAATATCATCAAAAATAGTAGAAATTGAATTAGAGGTTTAATAAATTATGAAATTAAATTTTATTGAGTCTAGTTTTTCATGGAAGAAACAGTGTAAGCAATGAAATTGTAAATTATGAGATATAATAAATTTTGTGAGACAAGGTCAGAATAATTTCGGGTTCCCCTATTCTAAATTTGGAAAATCATAAAAAAATAATAAAAAAATAATTAGGGGCTTAAATTTATATTTTTAAATCCTTAATGAGTCTATTTTCAAGAGAAATAAACGGAAACATCATCCAAATTCCGTACTAAGAGATAAATAACGTTTAGTAAAGAGAGGTTGAAGCTGTCAAACAGCAGAATAGGGATAAATTTGAAGATTTTACTGTACTTATTTGATAAACTATAAATTCTGAAAATTTTATGGTAGAAAGATATTTGAGTCTAGTTTCAAAAACATCAAGCAAATCTTAATTTGGAATTTTTTAGCTCAAGATATAAATAATTTAGTGACAATGACTCAAGTAGATAGCTTTAAATGAACATATAAGTAAATAGTGAAAACATATATGAATATTTAGCTAGCATGAGTTACATTAAATATTAATCACACGGCCAAGGCCAATTTGGGCTGTGTGGGGCATACGGGCGTGTGAGTCCATTTTTTTGAAAAGTTATCTAAGGTTGCACGGGTCGCCCAAGTCGACTGTGGACCTACTACAGGGTCGGTAAGCCCTACCTAGACCCCTATATGAGTGATCTGTCTGTCTGATTTCTGTACCGAGCATGAATTATGATATCTGAATGTATATACTGTAACTGTATAATAGCATGACATTTTTTTATGTTGCATCAGCTCTACTGTAAATTTCTGATTATGTGCCGCATTTCAGTACAACATGGTGTGTAGGGATAGGTGGGTTGATTTAATCCCCACATGGTGTGTAGGGATGGACGAAGATGGTGTGTAGAGGCTGGAGGATAAGATTCTGATTTTCTGCTATTGCATATTGTATCTGAGAAGGGCCAAGGCCCTAAATTATATCTGAGACTGTATCCGATTGGGCCAAGGCCCAAACTGAATCTGTAATGGGCTCAGGCCTTAGACTGTAATTGATTATTTTCTGATGTGTATCTGTATGTATGTTTTCTGTGGGGATTACACACTGAGTTTGCAAAAACTCACCCCTTTTTCTGTTTAATCTGTATAGGTAATCCCTAAACTTAGGCAATTGGTGCAGCAGAGGGCTCGACGGTGACCACCACTCCTGAACTGCTTTATTACAACTTTTGATTTTATATTATCTTTGGGTATTTATTATTGTAATGTTGGGACTTTGGACTGTTTGGTTTAAATTGGGATTTTATACTGTTTTTATGGATTTTTAAACTGCAACTCAACAAAACACGGTTTTTTTTTAAAAACTAAGATTTTTGGTTTTTTAAAATAATTGATTTCCCAATTTTATGCTTAAAAGACATGTTTTAAGGCAAATCAGCTAGTTCACATTTTTCTAAATTAAATAAGAGTTAATTAACTGGAACGGTTTTGATTTGTTAATCCCGATTTCAAACCCCATTCCATGTGACATCACTAGATTCGGCCATAACTCTAGGCCGGGTTTAGGGTGTTACACAAACCGTTACTGAGAGGGGCTCAGGCTCAAAACTGTATTGTGTCTACTATTGTTTGTTTTCTGTGGGATTACATACTGAGTTTACATAAACTCACTCCTCTCTGTTTAATGTGCATAGGTGATCCTTAGACTTGACGGATCGATGCAGTGGAGGACTCGACGGTGGCCACATGTATTTTAAATTGTTTTAACTTCAGCTTTGGTATTTAATTCTTAATTATTTTTCTAGGTTAATTTTTTATTTAAATTGGACTTTTGGACTGTTTGACTTTATGTTGGATTTTAAGCTGTTTATGGGTTTTTAAACTACAAAGCTCAACGAACAAGCAGTTTTCTCTAAAACAAAAAGTGTTTTTCCTAAAATGGATGAATTACTTAATTAACTAGATTCTTCATAAAATAAATGTTTTAGTCTAAAGCTTCAGCAGCGAATTATGTTTTAAAACAATCGACTAAATGGGTAAGCAATTTATGAAATCAATAAGAGTAATAAATGAACACGGTTTTATCGTAATGAATTAGTTTTCAAAATTCCATTCCATGTGACATCGCTAGATTCAACCATAATGTCTTGGCAGGGTTTGGGATGTTACATAACTCATCTTGAATAGGGAGTTGTTCAACATTGTCTTATTGAGGTTCTTGATTCACTTCTTAATCAATGATAGGTATGAAAACCTAAACATCATCAAAAGTGATAATTGGAACTGAGTTAGAATTCAAGTCCTCCTTAAAAGCAATGTCTCGAACCTTATTTCTCCTTCCAAACTCAACATCCTGAAAGAATGTTGCAATTCTCGTCTAAAAAATATTCCTAATTGTGGGATCATAAAACTCATAGCCCTTAGATCGCTCATAATTTCTTTGACCCTTATAGTTTATAGACATCAAAGAAGTCAGAAATGATGTCATTTCAACCTTATCGTTTTTAGCAAAACGTTTCTTAATTTCGTCAAAGAAACCTTGGCCTGAGTAATCTTTTCAGATTCAATGCCCCTAAAGGCTTCTGAAATGTTGTGCTTCATGATCATTAGACTCATGCAATTTGAACGATCCCACCGCTCAAAATCTCTTTTAATATAAGGGGTGTTTTCCGCAGTGAGAGGTGCTGGTTATTCTTCCCTTAGTGCAATGTCTATGTTCATACAGCCAAGCACTATAAGTAAGTGCCTTTTTCATTCATTGAAATTAGTCCCATTCAGTATGGGTATAGAATTTATATTAGTAGATATTGTGGAACTAGAAGATGAATTAGCTGAATATAGAACAAAAAATAAATAAAAATAAGCTCACATCAATATTCATAAGTAAACATTAAATTCATGATAATGGCTAATCCCATCTCAAGGTACCAAACACAACATTAATATCAAGTCTTTGGACAGTAATATTAACAGTAAGCTGTACCCTTGTTGTAGCAATCAAACATTGACAGTAAATTATGTCAAACAATGAATTAATCTTTGGACTAACTTATTGATCACATAAAGTATCATATAATTGTCACACATTTATTACCACATATGTCATTGAAATTCTGCCAAATATTAACTTACCTTTGGGTCAATTAATAAACACATGAATCACAAAAACATATAATCATCTTGATATTTTAAATAAACTAATCTACACAAAAGAGGTCACTTTAGTGGCATTTTGTTTCAACTAATCTATTTAAATTATTAGGCATCCTTAATTAAAACCTAAAGCCAAAATTTGAATTTATTTGTTTCAAAATATTTCTCTTAATTTCATCTTTCAATCAAATTAAAAGATAATAGTATATATATGTATATATATTTATCCCAAAACAACATACAATGATGTTGGCAAATATAATAATAGTTGAATAAATCATAAACCATAAACAACCTCACATAAGACTTCAAATTTAAACCAAAATAATTTGAATAAAGGTAAACTTCATCTCAAGAAATCGGATACTCCATTAATGTTTTATCTTTGGACAAAATATTAACTTGTAAGTGATATATTGGTGTAATAACCAACAATGACAATAACAACATGTCGAACCATAAATCTTTCTTTGGGCCAATTTATTGCTCACATGTAAAACCAAAAAATTGTCACATGTTTATTACCATAGTTGCACATGTAATATTATTAATCTTCATTTGGGCTGATCTATATTAACACAACTTAAGTTACATGCACACAACCTTTTATATTTTAAAATAAAATAATTTATACAAAAAAAGATATCACTTTGGTGACTTATTGCTTCAATTAAGTTATTTTAAAATATATATAAACATACTGAATATTCAAATTTAAAATTTACCAATAGTCAAATGTCAAAACTATTTTTTATTGCTTTATAGACTCCGAAATAACCCAAAATAAAGATGTCTTAATAATGCAATAAAAAATCGAAAACCTTAATCTTTGACTTTTTTTTTTGGTTCCAAAATCATATATATCAAAATCAAGCAGAAATAATGTAGTGGTTCAAAGCCAAATAATTAACAAGCATATGTATTCATAATTTTGGCATGGAAAAAAAACACCAAAACAATTCACGCATATACATGTATTCATAATTAAATAGAAAAACTTATCTTGAATTTACCATGTAAATTCAAAGTTGTATTTATGATTAAACAAATATTCACATGAATACTTGACAAATATTTTCAAGCCATAAATCTCAAAAATAAAATCATAATAGTTGACATACCCTATAATTCATACAGAGACCATACCAACATAATTTAACTAAATATTAGAAATAATAATATGCCAAACCCAAATATTATTCAACCAAGCTTAAAACCAAAAATATATATATTTATATCTTGGCAGCATAGATAATTAAAATTTATCAACTAATATTAATAAATTTAAAATAAGCAATTATGAAAAAAAATCAAAATAGGCAGCATAATTGATAAAATTCAACCGTAACTATTGATGCAAAATTTTAAACATGAAAAATTAATTCACCTTACACCACCACGATGACAGATTTAAGAGCCAATCTTAATCAACATTGTATTCAATTCTCCCCAAATACTCAAAAGAACAATTACAACAGATTTTGACGCATTTTCCTCAAAATAAGCGTGTGAAAACATCAACTATATTCATACATTAAACCAATCAAACATGCTTATATTATATATGTATATATAATAGAGACACACATATATATATATATATATATATATATCGGAACATATTATATGAACTGAGCATGTCATACATTGAATCAAACAAAAATTTCTAAAGAGAAAAAAGAATACGAGACTGCAGAAATTTCAATTGTGTACTCTATGAACTTTACTAAAAAAAATTATTGAAACTGTATGAACAACACAAAATTCTAAATTTTTAATTTTAGTCGGATTTCATAAAGACTGAAATTTATATAAAATAATTATATGCAGAAACCAAAAGTAATCATTTGTATATATGAAATTGAATAAAACAGAAATACTATAGAGTATCATGAATAGCTTCTTTATTAACAGAAAAGAAACCAAAAACTATGTCCTCAAAAGTCTGAGCTAAAGGAATTTATACAGAATTTCTTAACTGCTTAATAGCTAACAGCTAACCATTTCTTAACAAACTAACTACTAACTGTTCATTAGTTACAACAGGAACCATTCCTTAATACACATATATATATCGAAACATATTATATGAATTAAGCATGTCATACATTGAATTAAACAAAAATTGCTAAAGAGAAAAAGAATACGAGACTGCAGAAATTTCAATTGTGCACTCTATGACCTTTACTAAAAAAAAATTATTAAAACTGTATAAACAACACAAAATCCTAAAATTTTAATTTTAGTTGGATTTCATAAGGACTAAAATTTATATTAAATAATTATATGCAGAAACTAAAAGTAATCATTTGTATATATAGAATTCAATTGTGAATACAATTCATCATGAATAAAGACAAAAGATGATAATTCTATATATATTCAACATAATCTTGAACAGAAATTTTAATCAAAGTAATTGTATAGAAAAAGAAACCCACAAATCAGTTTCATACGAAAAAAAATCTTTTAATAACCTTTAAACTGTAAATCAAGATCTATCATGTCAAATCATCAAGAATAAATCAAGAACAAAGCTAAATACGAAAGCGTACCTGAATTCATCGATTTCTTGAAATCTATGAATCTTGGGGTTTTGATCTTCCAAATTAGTACACAACTAATCTAAAGAATGTAGCTCTCTCTTTTCTAAAGATGGGATATTAGAAAAGTTAGCTTGTGTGTAATTTTGGGACCATAACCCTAATATAGATAACTTTGGCACATTAGCCCTAATTCCTAATTAGCCCATCATTAATTAAAAATTGATTAGAACTTAATTACTAGAGTATCTGCATATATTTGACCCATAATTTATTAAATGATTAAAACCCAATAAACCATAACCAAATTAGATCACTTTTAATTTGAGCTAGCCTATTATGATAGTAAATAATAACATGTAATTACCCTTATTATATATGTGATGTCCATATTTTCCAACATACCCGAATTTATGTTACTTAAACTCGAGTGTAAGTGTCAGATATAGACGGTGTGCTATATGGATATTTTCAACTTTTTTTTCAAAGTTTTTCTATATATTTAGAGAGTCTTTAGAAGATCATTGGAGAGATATATCCTTATACTCATATTCAAATATACATCAAACAAAGATATTTCAAAAAATAAAAATAAAAATAAAGAGTTCAAGCAACATACATATGATTTGAAAAACAACAAGAAAGCTACCCTAGGTTCGGATTAATAGTGTCGAAGATTTAAAAAGAAACTTTGCTACCTTGAATAGTAATCAGCTGCCAACTTTTCAATTTGGGTTTCAAATATATACACTTTTTGCACCAGCTTGCCATCCTACAAGTTCAAATCACTTTGTTTTATGATCAAACTTGAAATATCATAAGAAAATCAAATACTAAAACATGTATATATGCGTTCTGCAAAAGGATAAGCTTTTTGTACATTAACTCATCTCAACACTCTTTTTTTTTAGTTTTTAAAATAACAATTAAGCTTTGAAACAATAATATCATCATCCTACTTCCTATTGTTTCCGCTCTTACCTTCATGTTCAAAATTTTTAAAAAGAACAAAAATAAAGAAGTTAAATATACCTACACATGCTCATAACTAGCACTTGCCTGAGTCTAACTAACATATCCTTCATTTAAGTTTCAGCAAAATCATAGATAAGATTTTAAGATTAAATATATTATTCTCTGAATCGAGGCATAACAGGCGCCACACACTCAAAAGATAAAATCTCACAAATATGCAATGTTATTAATAAGTACCTGGAATTCAATTTAGCCAAAACTCTTTACATAAAAATTATAGGATCATAACTCAAAAAACTTTTATAAAAATTGATTTTAAAATAGGTTTCGAGATATGTAGTAAATTAATTAACCTTAAAAAAACAACTTAAACTTTTAACAGTCTAGTAGTATTGAAAAAACAACTTAAACTTTTAACGGTCTAGTAGTATTGAAAATCTATAAAAATAAAAATAAAAATTGAAACATCTTGAATGATTTAATGAAATGCAATAATATCCAAAACTATCATTTTCCAAGACTTCTCATGTTCATGAACATAGTAAGAACCTGCAAAAAATTATTATAAGAGGGAATGAGTTTAACTATTCAGTAAGTAATAGGCATTTCCCTTGGTTGGGTTAAGCAAACACGAAAACCTTTCGACCAAATATTTAGTAAAAAATACACAATTGTAAAATTTATGGGTAATTCATAATAAATAATTCAAAGCATATTCTGTGTCAAAACTGTAATAAAGACAAACTAATAATTTTTGAAATACCAATCGACTCCTTTTTTATAGCTATCGTCACCCTTAACCTTGGTTATAAAGGTCATAGCCACAATTAACCCCAACAGTAATGGGTTGGAACAAAAGCCACAATTAACCCCAGTGGCAGTGGATTGAAAGAAAAACCACAAATCACTCCAGAGGCCATAGGTCAAAAACCACTATTCTAAACCAGTAGAATAGTTAAAATCAATTTTTAAGCACAAAATACATGTCGACATGACCAACATTTAACTGCTATTGGCAGTATTGGAACATAACATTTTAGGAGCAAGTTCAAAATTAGAAAATTGGATTAGTGTAATGTCGTAAAAATATACAAAACATACTTAACATACAAAGAAATCATTCAATAGTGTACTTTTTGAAACATATCATTTATATATATAACAAAATATAATTTGAGTAGCATAAGTATACTAAAAAACATAGTTCGATAACATATTTCTCTATACTAGCATGCTTAACTCAATTTTCATAAAATATGAACAAAAATATTATATATCACAAATATAACATAAAATATTGAAGACTGATTTTTGGGGTAGTAAACACCAAAAGAATGTTGAGTCACTTATCTAGTGTACTCAACCGACACTTCAGCAAAGATTTTCAAGAATCTTTTAGTAGCCTAAAATTTTAGAATGGAACTTAAAAATAAAAAAATTGATCAATTAATTAGAGGCTTAAAAGGTACGAATTTATGTGGTGATCCTAAGACATTTCAGTTTTGCGACAATTAACCTAACAAACTAACAAACTAAGACACAATTATACAATTTCATTGAACTATCTTTTAAATCAAAAGTAAGTAAATCTGATTTAATAAAATACATACGTATTGTAATAAATTAAATAAATTAATGAAAATCAATTTAGTATGATTTTTCAATCCAATAATATGTATTTGGATGAAAAATATTTTCAAACATAATTAAAAATCAAACTTTTAATATTATGAAAGTCTAAACTTCATGATCGTTTGGTTAACTTGAAGTCATTTGAACTAAAAATTTACTTAGTATTTTGGTAGTGTAAAAACATGAATTTAAAGAATAAATTAAATACTGTAACACCCCAAACCCAGCCTAGACGTTATGGCCGAATCTGCCGATGTCACATGAGAGTGTTTTTGAAAATGCATTGACCCTTAAACCGTTCGAGTTATTATCTTTGCTTAGTTCGGAAAAACACATATTAATTGTCTTGCTTGCATATATTTCTTTTACGCGGAAGCTTTGAAAAAAAATACCGTTTATTAAAACCATTTGTTTTTAGAAAGAAACCATGTTTTCTATCCAAAATTTGATCATCTCATGCTTGTCATTATGAAATTCAAAAAGCAGTTTAAAAAAACGGGAAGTTAAAACCAATGTCCATAGTCCTTAAATTACAAAACAAAACCCCAAATAAGTAATAACCAAATAGTCCAAAATTATTACGAGTGGCCACCGTCGAGTCCTCCGCTGCACCGATCCGTCTACTGCGGGGGATTACCTGAATAGATTAAACAAATAAAGGGTGAGTTTTTGCAAACTCAGTGTGTACATCCCTACAGTTCAACATGCATACAGTCAGATAACAGCATATAGTTATAATTTGGGACTGAACCCTTTACAGAATCGGTGTGGGCCTTAGCCCACTCAGAACAGAATCAGACACTAACTTAGGGCCTTAGCCATCTCAGATGTAGCATCCATAATAGATCAGAATAACAGTATCATGCCCACCAACCCTGTACACCAACTCCGTCTAACCCAACACACCATGTGAGGATAAAATCGACCCACCCATCCCTGCACACTGAATATGGGGATAAAATCGACGCATCCAACCTTACACACCATATAGTACCGTAGTGTGGCACATGTCATAAATATGTAGCTAAGCTGCCAGATAACAGGCTTATGAAGCCTTTCAGATACTTCCTTCACTTCATCAAACCCACCCCAATGCAATGCATCATACAAGGATGGCATTCTATAATGCAGAATAACAATCATATATTCATCTTCAGAACAAAACAAATATACATGCTAAGTGTAACATGGTAGTACATACATCACAATATCAGATCACCGAATCAAAGGTCTAAGTAAGGCTTAGCAACCCTACGACAGGTCACAGTTGACTTGGGCGACCCGTACAACCTTACAGAACATTTCAAAACAATGGGCTCACACGCCCATGTGGTCTACCCGTGTGGGCCCACATGGCCCATATTAACCTTGGCTGTGGATCACACAGCCTGCTCAGAATTCCACATACCCGTATGGGCCTACACCCTCGTATAGCCCACACGACCTAATTAGTCGAGCCCGTGTCTAGCACACGGCCTCACTGGCCTTCACATGGCCGTGTCTTTTGCCCATTTCTCTTACGCACGACCTGGCTCGTTGACAACACTCTCGTGTACTGCCACACGGACAAATTCATTTTTTGACTTTCACCCATTCTAATTTTATATGTTTTCGGATACACACCTGGTATCGTTTCGAAGCTAACGTAACCACGAGCACTCCAGAACCTATATTAAACAGTACGTCACTTAGTTAGTGACTTAAACCGAGTTACTAAGGATAGATAAATCCCAAAAGTTAACAACAACCTTACCTCTTAACGAACAACAGTAGTTCCTCGCTGACTTAGAGCGCCGTTTTAGCAGTCCACAACACCTTGATTGTCTCTTAAATAGAAAACAATCTCTTAACAACCCAACATTCATAAAAATGAAACAAAACGCCCCCTACACTTACCGAATTTGCGCCAAACACAGAGATAAGCAACAACGATGGAAAAGGGCCAAAAATCAATAATCAAAAAGAAAGAAAATGGAAGCAAAAGGGAAATTTTGGCTGGAAGAAAAGAAGAAAAACAAAGAATGTGGAGAAGCGGAAAAATTTACAGAGAAAATTCGGCAGGGAGGGAGAGCAGAATGTTTGGGTAACTCTCAAATCCCTTAATTTGCTTCCACTAAACCACATCTATTGCAACTACCCAGTGTCCCAAACCAACTCAAACACTCCCACGACATTTGCAGCAAAATTAATGCCTCCGCTTAGACTCGAACCCAAGACTTCCCTTACACCCATACTCCACTTAACCACTAGACCAACAGGCTCATTCTTGCTTATTTTAATAAACAAATACTTTTAAGTCTACTAACCAAAGGTAAGGCTTTATTCAAATAAAAACAAAAATTTTTCCCAAGTTAAAGCTTGAACTTGGGACCTTTCACACACACCCAGAACTCTTAACCACTGGAGCAGATACACAATTGTGTCAAATAATTATGGAAACATATTTATAAAATTTGGGGCATTACAGGCTGTGTTCGTTTATTACTCTTATTGATTTTAGAAATCGCTTACTCACCTAATCGATTGTTTTAAAACATAATTCATTGCGAAAGCTTTAGCAATCATTTATTTTGAGTAAAATAGTTCATTTTATGGAAAACCTTGATTATTAGAAAAATCCAAATTTTGTTAAGTTTGAAGTTGAAAGCCCATAAAAACAGTTAATATTTCCAAAGTTAAAGCAAAATAGTCCATAAAGTCTGACTACATAAAAATTCCCCATAATCAATAAAACCATAAATGAGAGTAAAGTAGTTTAAATACGTGTGGCCACCATCGAGTCCTCGGCTGCACCGAACCGTCAAGTGTGTGGATTACCTGTACAGTAAAAACAGAAAATGTGAGTTTACGTAAACTCAATGTGCAATCTCCACAGAAAACATACATACAGTCATTCACAATCACACAGTCAAATGTAGTCTGGGCCTATGCCCATCTTAGTCTTAATAACTGTCCGGGCCTTAGCCCATTTCAGTTTAGTATCAAATATGCATAAGTGCTTTAGCCCACCACAGTAACAATAATCCTATTAGTATCAATGAATAGAGTCCTACCCAACCAGCCTCTACACACCATCTCCGTCCAACCTTACACTTCATATGGGGATTAAATCAACCCACCCATCCCTACACTCCATGTAGTTCTGAATGTGACACAAAACAGTAGTTTGTAGCTGAGCTGCCAGTATATTAGGCTTAAGAGCCTTTCAGTACACTTCCTCCAAATAAAACTAACCCAACCTCATACAATGCAACATATAATGGAATGTCATGCTATCACAGATCTATCAGATACACATACAGTTTAGTATACATGCTTATATTTGTATGACATGCTCAGTACACATTTCACATAGTCAATTTAACGCAGATAAGGGTCTAAGTAGTGCTTATCGATCGTATGGAAGGTTCACAGTTGACTTGGGCGACCCAAGCAACCTTAACAAACATTTCAATGAAAATGGGCTCACACGTTCATGTAGCCTACTCGTGTGGGCCCACACGCCTGTGTGTCCCACACGACCCAAATTTTCCTTGGCCGTGTGATGGCCCAAAATCCCACACGCCCGTATGGACCCACACACCCGTGTAGCCCATACGGCCTAAATTAGTCCAGCCTGTGTGTCACACACAACTTACCTGGCCATCACCCGGCCGTGTTTAGTGAGTACGGCCTAGCCTCGTCAATTGCACGCCCATGTTAGGGCACACGACCTACCACACGAGCGACCACACGCCCGTGTGGCGTTGATAGTGAGGTTTTTGACTTTCATCGAAACCTTGTTTTATGCATTTCTGGGTACACACCTAGTATCGTTACGCTGCAAAACAATCTCGAGCCTTCCAAAAGCCTAAAAACAGAAAACCTATCAACGATTTAGCAAATTTACTAACGAATTCGATACAAAGGGAGCGATACAAAATTCACTTGCCACCCACGACAGTTACTACTAACACGTTCTAAATCATTGGAGTTCCAACGGAGGGTTCCCCGTTAGTCCCTGTACATAATGATCTTATCGAATTACTATCCTCGAAATAAAAAGATGTTGGAAAAAGCAGTCACTTATCAAACAAGTGCAACACATGTTGAATGAAAGGAGTCGATTTTGGAAACCGAAATAAGAGGAGAAAGCTAGATATGTTCAGCTGATGAGAGGAAAAGCAATAAGTCAGAAATAATGGCAGAATTTTGGGGATTTGGAGAAGGAGAGAAAAACAACGTTAAACGTCCAAAAAGAAAAAATAAAATAAATAATAAAAATTTTGCATATAATGTTTCCCCTAAAATCCTCCCCTACTAACCCCTCAATCACAACTACTTCAGCTTTTTTGTCCAACTCAAACACCCTTTCAACCAACCAAGAAAAAAATATAAAAATCCCGACCTACACAAGGACTTAAACACAAGACCTCTAGCAACTTACACTTCACTTAACCATCAGACCAGCAAGCCCATTCTAATATGTTATTACAAGTAATTAAATATAAGCCTGCTGAACTAGTAAGGCTTAAGTCAGAAAAATACCATAATTTGCCAAAGCTAGGGCTTGAATTTGGGACCTCACACACACACCCAAAATACTTAACCACTGAAGCAGATACACAATTGTGACAAAATTTACCAAAACCTGAAAAATAAATTTTTGGGGCGTTAGAAATACTAAAACTTAAAAACCTGTTTCACCAAATTTGGTTACCAAAAGCCTTATTTTAAAAAGCCAAAATATAAGAATTTATCATAAACTATCCAAATTTTTTAGGTTAACAGTTTCAAGTAGCTTACTTTGGCTTTCACATCTTTCAACATAAAAATTATATAACCAAGATATTAATACCAAATGAAAGTTAATAACTTCAGACTATGAAAAACTTATAAAGTTTGAAATAAATAAACATTTATAGATAGATTTCTAGTGTGTCAATGTTGGTTATATGAAACTGTCAAAACTCATACGACAAAAACTTCAAAAATTATTTTCTTCTAATATAATTGATCAAAAAGGATGCCAAACGTACCATTTTAAAGATCTTGAAGAGAAATTTCATTTGGTACCAAGAATGTTGCCAGAATCTCATTCGGAAGTCAATGGAATTTGACAAACTATAAACTAACCCAAATGAAATACATGAGTTTTAAGAAAAATAGCTTAAAATCATTGACTTAGAAAAATAGTGTAAAGTGATTCTATATTTTCTTTTCCTTCTATTCTTTTATTTAAAAAAAAAAACCTATAAAATACATGTAATGACTTAAAAGTTAGTAGTGTCTAGAAAATACAGTTTCGGGATCTCGTTCCTGTAAATCAAACCCGTAAATAAATATTTATAGATTTATGTTATAAGTGAATTGAACATTGGATAAGAAATTTAGCCTAATTAGTGATTAATTAAGGTACAGAGACTAAATTGTAAAAAAGTTATCACTGGAGGTTTTAATTAAGAAATGAGTTGAGGACCTAAATTGCAATTCAACTAAGGATTAAAATGGTAAATATATCATCTTAAAAATAATAGTGGACAACAGGGAGTTTGGCCTAATATATTGATTAAAATAAAATTTTTTTATTAAATTTAAGTAAAAAAATTAATATTATATGAATATTATTAGAGAAATGGAGGAAGAGATGAACATGTCATTTTCTTCCTCACTTACCCAAAACAATAAAAAAAGAAAAAAGGCTTAATGCAATTTAGGGTTTTTGGAAGCTTTAGCTTTAAATTCAAGTAAGTCATTTCTTGTAATTTTTATGTTTTTGAGATCATTGGAACTTAATCTAGCTAGCCCATGTATTAATTTGTTAAACTGTTAAATTTTAGAAGGTTACCATTGTTGATTTCTTGGAAATTAGGGTGTTAAACTGAAAGATTTTTAACTTATAGGTGAAAAGGGACTAAATTATGAAGTTATTTGATAATTTCATACATCAAAAACTAAACTAAATAAATTGTAATATTGACTTTTGAAATAAGAAATAGGAGGTCCCTAATGGATTATAATGAAATTGGACTTCAAATTGGAGTTTTAAATTGAAAGTTATGCTAGTCTCGATTTTAGGAACTACATTGAATACAATGTAAAATTTGTATAAAATGATGATTGACTGTGAAATTGATTGAATCTTGATGACATTGTATGTTTATGTTAATTCGTAGCTAACGTTGTGTAATGCCCCAAATTTTGGGGCTAGAAGTTTGGAGTTTTGGTGTCTAGGGTCTAAGTGTGAGGTGTGCTATTGTGGTTAGTTGCGTGATTAGATGACAGAATGGGTCTGTTGGTCTGGTGGTTAGTTGTGTGTTTGTGTATCTCTGGAACGCAAGTTTAAGTCCTTGCGTATGCGCTTTGGAGGAATGTTTTTATTAAATTGTTTAGTTTTAGTTATTTATTGATTTTAATTTATTTTTTATTATTTTTCATTATTAATTTTTTTATTATTTTTTGTTTCCTTTTCTTTTTCCACGTTCTTTTTCTTTTCTTCTTTTTTGGTTTTGTTTTTCTCTCTTTTTGAAACGGTGGTGTTACGGTTCGCGAAGAGTTTCTATTTTTGGTCATCGAGTTGGCATCGGGACGTTTTCGATCACGAAACAGGTGTGGGTTCATATCTTCTTTAGCTTCAATTGTGAATTTTATTTCGACTTCATGAAAAGTCGACATCGTGTATGTGAATGTTCGTAACTTGTTAATTCTGATGTTGTATTGTTGTGTAAATTTTTGAACTATCGAGGGTTGGAGAGTGCTTCATGACTGGAAGCAGGTTTTTGGGGCCATTTTAGGGTGGTTTCATGACCACATGGGAGGCCACACGGGTGTATGCCGATACACACGGCTGTATGTTTTTGAAAGTTAAGGTTTTCGGGCCAATTTGAGCACCACAGGGCTGTATGGCCAATTTGGGGTTTTTGTCATTTTTTACACGGCCATGTCCCTTGGACACATGGGCGTGTGTGTTTAGGAATTAGGGTTGAGTAATTTGGTGCCACACGACCGTAAGGTTAATTTAGGGATTTAAGGATCACACATGGACGTGTGTTTTTGACACACGACCGTGTCTGGTGGGCACACGGGCATGTGAGACCCTCATATGGCTGTGTCTTCCCTATACTCGATGTTAGCATAGTTGGACAGTAAGTTACACGGCCTATTCACACGATCGTGTCCCTGGTCTACACTGGTGTGTACCTCAGCCATATGGCTGTGTGCCTTCCTGCGCACGGGTGTTTTAACCCCCATATGGCCTAGGTTTTTCCACACGACTGTGTGGTTCTAAGACACTAAGTGTTTAGATTGTGAATGTTTTTGTTTTGAAAAGTGTCTGTGTATTCCGACCCCTGGCTAGTCTTTAGTGAGGGTCTATAGGACTCTGATTTGGCTTCTGTTTATGGGTTAATTGTGACTATTATGTGAGGTGTTCAATTCTGAAGCTGGTTTGTTGGGTGTGTGTGTGCATATTTAAATCAGTCTATTTGTTTGTTGACGTGTTCATTGTTTCTGTGAGATTGAATGCATTCATGCACTGCATAAAGTGTTTTGGGTGGGATTGCAAAGAGAAGGGAGGTTGATTCTGATCTGATCTGGCAGTTCTACTGCAAAATAATCGTACAGTGGTTTACCACACTGTACCGTATGTACGTCAAGTTTTCTGCGTACCATATTTTAATTTGGCAGTTCTACTACAACTTGACTGTACAGCAGACTACCGCATTGCACTGTACGACATATATGTTAGCTCTGCTACATATTAAAATCTGAGTGGCTTAGTCCATATACATGGTGTGTAGGATTGGATGGGCCCTTGAGGTCCTATGTGATGTGTTATGGTTGGATGAGCTTAAACAGCTCTTATGGGGTGTGATCGGGGGACAGAGAGGTGTGTTGGCTGGATGGGTGAGTTTTATCATTTGACTACATTGCATCCGTTTCTGTCTATAAGTTCTGAATGTAAGATTGGTTGTCTGTATTGTATGTGTCTGAACAACATTTGAGCTGGGTCTATTGTGTGAACTTGGTGTGCTCTGATTGTTAATTTCTATTGGGACATTAGTTCCAAGAATGCTTTCTAGCTCTGTGAGTATCTGAAAATCTATTGCGCTACTGGATTGAATTCTGTAATTCTGTCTCTTGTCTTGTTTCGAACTCACACTGAGCTCATGTAGCTCACCCTCTCTTAGTGTTTCCCTTTCAGGTACCTTTTCTAAATTCCGATGTTGGGCTTGGCATGCGGAGGCCTCGGACAGTTTTCGCGGAAAATAAATTATCAGTTTGTGTTTCAATTCTATTTGTTATTCGGTTTTTGAACTGTAAGATTTTATACAACTATGGTACAAGTTCTATTTTAAGATTTATTCATTTTTATTATTTTCGGTTTGATATATTAAATTTAACTGAAATTCTACTGATTGAACTTTAAACGATTAAATGTTTTGGTTTGACGTGATAACTTAGTTTTTTTAAAATTTACTTATGATCACTTCGGTGATCAATGTAACATCCGAGATTCGGTCTAAACTTCTAGGCCGGGTTTAGGGTGTTACACGTTCAATCGAATTCCTCAAGAGGGAAGGGAAAAACTAAAGCCGTCGACGAATGGCTCAAAGTTTTCAGTTTGTATTTCTACAATTCGAATTGTTTAAATTATTGCATAACTACATAGTATAACACAGTAAGATATTGATGTGAGTTGGGATTGATCAGTTGATTTGTGTTGGTATGGAAATGTTGATTTTTAAAATGAAGGACTAAATTGGATAAAAGTGAAAATAGTGTAAATTGATGAATGTGAAAATTGAATTGGATTTGGATTGATTCAGTCTATTATATGAATAAAATTATTATTTGATTGATGAATTGAATATGATAAATTGTGAATAGATTATAATTGTAAATTGAATGGCTATTAGCCCATTAACTATATGAAAAGAGTCGGATATAATTGGTATGCCATAGGATAGATTGAGTACGGGTTAGTACAAGTTATTTTGACCACGAGTCGATGAGTACTAGGCACATTTATACTTTGGTTATACTGATAAGCATAGGGCACAACTTAATTACTTCGGCATCGTCCGATGAGGCATTGGGTGTCAAATTGGTATGTTGGTTGGATTCACGTATCTGTTTAAGTACGAGTCAGGTTAATAATGACTTAAAATAAAAATGTGAAAATGATATTTGAAATGAACTACTACTGTGAAATATTATGTGAACCGGATTGAAAACTAGAAGATTAGTATATGGTGAATGAATCAATTGACCCTATTTGTTTAATGTTATTGTTCCCAACTTAACCTTTGTTGTGTGGATTGAATCATATGATATAGATGTTGTAATTGATAGCATGATTTGTATACTATAGCTTTACTTGCATTGATCTTTGATTTGTTGAAATACAATTGAGTTTATTACTCATTGTATGGTTTTGCTTTCTGTGTACATGTTTGGTTAATAGTAGATCTTGAGTATCGACATCAGTATATAGACGAAATCCCAAACTCAGCAAAGTTGGTGATATTTTTTTTGTTATTTTTCGCATGTACCTAGTGAAGTCTTTTATATTTTTTTTCTATGTTGTGATGTTTAATTTAGAATGTAGGTAATGGCATATAACTATGTTTTGCAAGTTGGTATTTGAAGTGGTATGTCTTGATTTTATGTTAAATATTAAAATTTGATAAATTAGAAATATGCAAGATTGAAATGGGAATATAGTATGAATGAGTTAGAATGTTAAGATGATATAATTGAATGGTGTGATTAAGTGATTATTTAGTGAATGAATACTTTGGTTGATTGAGAAATGGTTAGTTTGGATGTGAAGTACATTTTGAATTGGTTGTGCAGGTTTTTAAGTGTGCATTTAGGCACCAAACTGAATAGGTTTTGTTTAGACATGTAATAGGTATCAAAATGGAGGATTTTGACAATTTTTGGCACTAAAGTACTGATATCTTGGTAAAGGTATCTATAACAACCCGATTTTTAGTGGTATCAGAAACAATAGTTTCGAGACCATAATTCCAACGTAATAATCCATAAATATTATTTATTTATATTTACAAGGTCTTTAATGTAACGCCTAAAATTCATATTTCTGTTTCTGGATAAATTTGACATAACTGTATATCTGCTTCAGTGGTTATGTGTTCTGGGTGTGTGTGAGAGGTCCCAAGTTCAATCCCTATCTTTAGCAAATTTTGGTATTTTTCTGTCTTAAGCCTTTATCTTGCTCAAAGGGCTTATATTGAATTATTTGTAAAACAAAATCAAAATGGGCCTCCTGGTCTAGTAGGTAAGATATGTGTTGGTGTCTTGGAGGTCTGGAGTTTGAATCCCTGCGGGAGTGTGGGAGATTATTTTTACTCTGTTAAAGGTGAGAGTTTCAGTTCAGTTGAAATTCTGTGGAAGTTATGAGTAGTGGGGCTAGAGGGGAAAAAATAAGGGATTGTGATCAAGTGGGGGTTTCGATTTATCTTTTTCTTTTGATTATTATTTTTTTATTATTTTATTTTTTCTTTCCCAAAATCTTGCTACATCTTTCTGACGTTTTTCTCTCTTCTGCCTGCCACTTCCTATTTCGTTTTCCTCAATTTCTATTCAAACAATTGTTCATCTTATTTGTTAGGGCTCGAAAATTGCGGTGGTGCATATTTCATTTTGGTAAGTTTGTAGTTTGCCCTTTTGTTTTTCATTCTCTTGAATGGGGGTTAAAGTGGTGGTTGTGTTGTGTAGAAAAAGACCGAGGAACTGTGGAATTCGTTTCAATAGCCTAGTTCGTTTTAGAAATCCCTGCTCGTGACGGTAAGTGTGTAAATGTTGTCCTTAAGTTTCGTCTTGGATAAGTTCCGTTGAGTTTCGTATTATCGTCACTGATTGTGGAGTTTGGATTGTCAATTTTTAGGTTTCTGGAGGTTCGAGAGTATTTTCGCTGCGAAACAGTACTAGGTGTGTACCCGAAAACGCAGAAAATGGGGTTTTAGAGAAAGCTAAAAACCCCACTGTCGATGCCACACGAGCGAGTGGTCACCCCTGTGGTAGGCCATGTGCCATAACACGGGTGTAGGATCGACGAGGCCAGGTCGTGCGCACAAGACACGGCTGTGTGATAGCCAGGTAGGCCGTGTGCAACACATGGGCTAGACTGATTTGGGCCGTGTGGGCCATATGGGCGTGTGAGTCCACACGGGCGTGTGGGTCCACACGGGTAGTCTACATGGGCGTGTGGAATTCTGGGCGAGGCCGTGTGATCCACACGACCAAGGCCAAATTGGGCCGTATAGGCTACACAGGTGTGTGGGCCCACACGAATAGGCCACATGGGCGTGTAAGCCTATTTAACTGTAATGTGTTCTAAGGTTGCACGGGTCGTCCAAGTCGATTGTGAACCTACTATAGGGTCGGTAAGGACTACTTAGACCCTTAAACGCGTGAATTGAATCTATGATGTATGTACTGAGCATGATGATTATATGAATGAATACTAAACTGTATGTGTAACTGATATTCATGTATTAGCATGTCATATACTGTATGTTGTATTGCATTGGGTTGGGATGTTGATATTTGGAGGAAGTGTACTGAAAGGCTCTTAAGTCTATTATCTAGCAGCTCAGCTGCAATTTACTGTTTATGTGCCAAATTTGGTACTACTTGGAGTATAGGGATGGGTAGGTGTTTTAAACCCCACATGGAGTGTAGGGATGGACGGAGATGGTGTGTAGAGGCTGGTTGGGTAGGATTCTGTTTACTGATTAATGTATATTTGATACTGTTACTGTGACGGGCTTAGGCCCTAATGCATATCTGATACTGGAACTGAAATGGGCTAAGGCCCAAGCTGCTACTGAAACTGAAATGTGCTTAGGCCCAGACTGTATTTGACTATTTGTTGTGATTGACTGTATGCATATCCTCTGTGGGGATTACACACTGAGTTCACATAAACTCACCCTTTCTGTTTTATCTGTATAGGTAATCCCTAGACTTAGACGATTCGGTGCTGCGGAGGACTCAGCGGTGACCACAAGTCTAGTGAACGGTTTTAATTTCTTTAATGGTTTTAATTCTATTATTTTTTGGGAGTATTTTTGTTGTAATTTGGACTTTTGGACTATTTGCTTTTTTTGTTTAATTTTACTATTTTCATGAACTTTTGAACTGCAACGAAAACTCAATTTTAATAAACACATTGTTTTCTTAAATGTCAACAATTTACTCTAAATAACACGTTTTTTTAAGCTTCCACTACAGAATATGTTTTAATCGAATCAACTCAATGAGAAAATGATTTTGAAATTGTCAAGAGATAAATAGAAGCTAATAAACAGAGACGATTTTAACTTGATAAATTCGTTTTCAAATTCCATTCCATGTGACATCGTCAGATTTGACCATAATGTCTAGGCTGAGTTTAGGGTGTTACATTTAAGGTCGTATTAAATTTTAGTTAGAATTTTTTATCGTTTAGATAGTTTATTAAGTAAAAAGGACTAAATCATAAAAGCTACAAAAGTTGAGTTATTTAATTAAATGGGCTAAATGAATAATTTAACCCATGGGAGTTAAGTTAGTGGATTTAAATGATTATAGGCATATGTGGATAGTTTAATTAGGCTTAATATTGATTAATTAAGATTTAATTAAGAAAGTTGAAATATTTACAAAAAAAACCTAGGTATATATATTAAATTAAAGCTAAATTAAGATGATATTTTATTTTCTTCTTTTCTACTCATATTCTCCATAAAAACAAAGCCAAAGCTAGGTTTTTTCATGCTTGAAATTTTAAAGCTTAAATTGGTAAGTGAAACTTAGCCTGTTTTTAGTAATTTTTATATTTTTGAGCTTATATTAGCTTAATCTAGCTAACCAGAGGACTAATTTGTGAATCTGTTAAATGTTTTGGGTTGTACCATTGTTGAGTTTGAGTTATTCTTTAAATTTCTTGGTAGATTATTGAGTTTGGTTGTTAGATACGACTATTTCGTAAAGTAGTTTCTGATATTTTAATGTTAAAGGACTAAACTATTAAAATTGATAAACTATGAGGATTCGATGTGAATTAACAAAAAATAGGAGTTTTAAAGTAGGCCTAATAGGTTCGGTCAAGGTGGGCTTTTAATAAAAATGGTTAATTTGCATGTTTGGGGCCTATGGACTAAATTGAATAAAAGTGTAATGTTGAGGGAAATTTTGTAAAATTGTCAAAAAGGACTTAATTGCATAAAATGAATTAGTTTTGCTGTTGAATTATTTAATTGAATGAAATTATTATTCTAGATCAAGAACGGGTTAATAATCGAAGAAACGACAAAGCAAATGAGTAGTCCCTATACTTTGGCCATTACTGCAAATTAGTCCGGTAAGTCCATCCGGTTTAATTTTAAATAAATTTAAATGTATATTAGGTGAATTAATTACTTTGGTTGAACACTACAATGATGTCATGTATATAATGTTGAATTAAGGGATTGTTATAACATTGATCATTAATGAAATGTTCCAAGCCGATAAATGTAGGATAGAGTACAATTGGCATGCCAATAGGTTATATTGCGCGCGGTACGGGGTTGATATGAGTAGTGGAGATGGTTTTTGTATATTCTCTGTTCACTGGATATGTTGAGGTCTTGCATTTGTTGCGGACTTACGTGGTATATTACAGTACTATTTAGTGTACTGGATGGTTTAGCTCATACTAGCATTTGGTATGCTGGATGGATTAGCTCATACGAGTATCTAGTGTGCTAGATGGATAACGTGTACTCGTATTCATTTATCGTTCATCGAGCCATGTTTAATGATCTCTGATAGTTATTAAAATGTGGAACTGATTGTACTTTTATATTGGGTTTTACTCACCTGTTGTGAGTTGTGATTGACAGGAACTTTGTTCTTTAATCTGATTATTTGAATTGTTATGTTTAATTCGGTAAGATTTATTGTTTAATTGACGAACTTACTAAGCACCACGTAAGTTTACTCGTCTTTTATTTTTTTTATTGAAGATTACATTTTGTGATGGGAGGTCGGATCAACCCGCATAATCACACTATCTCGAGGAATCTTTGGTAGATTTTGCAAACATTTTGGTTATACGACATGTAATAGGGCAAATGATTATGTTTGTAATGTTTCCAAGCTATTTGTGGTGTTTTGGCATGTTTGATGTTGTGGAATGGTAACCTTATATAGTATGCTTGTTAAACTCAAAGTTGAGCTTGAGTGTTTGTCCAAGGAATGGTAAGTATCATGTTTAAGTATGATATGATTAGATTGAGATAGATTAGTTGGTGTGTATGTTTTGACTTGTAGGTGATATGAAATGATAATGTTTGGGTATGAGCATTATTTTGTATCTTCATTTATGACACTTTGGTTTGGTCTTAGGTGGTTGAAATTGGTATGTTTTGGTTGTATTTAGGTGTGGTTATAGTCTTGTGATCATGTGTTATGAATTGGTTTAGGTACCTATGTAATTGGATGAAAAGTGAGCACGGTTTTAGTCATTTTTGGGTACACACGGCCTTGGATACGGGCTGTCACAAGGTCGTGTGTCATATACAGGCGACCTACACGGGCATGTGCCCTTAGCGTGTTAGGTGCAGGGTTCACACGCCTGCAACACGGTCATGTGACACAAGTCAGAGAGTTACACGACCCATGCACACAGGCTTGTAAGATCACACACGGATGTGTGGGATAACCACATGGCCATGTCTGGAGCCACACGGTCTGGGCTCTGTCACATGGTCTGGACATACGGCCGTGTGACCCCTGTTTTGGAAAATTTTTATTTTTGTCCCAAATCTCCTATTTTGTTCCGAATTGGTCCCCGATTGCTTCTAAGACCCATGAATGTATGTCTTGCTTCATTTTGAATCATTTATGAATATTGTTAATTAATTTGATGAATTGAAGTTTATTGTTATACAATTTCTAAATTGTACGGTAATACTCTGTAACCCTCTTCTGATGACGGCAACGGGTTATGGGGTTACAGTATTGATACTTAGCTCTTTTCAAGCAAATTTTCAAGAAACAGAATCTCAAAACAGTATCAATATCGGACTAAAGTATTAATAATTTATACTAGAGTATTGATACTTTACAAGGGTATTGATGTGATTGGTTTTATTCATTTTTGCTTTTGGCAAAACATCGAACCTTAAAATGGTATTGATACCAAGGTATTGTTATCAATACTTAAAAATAAGCATCGGTACTGTAGTCTTAGTATCAATACGTTTTGATTTAAATTGATTTTTCAGAACATCGAATCTAAAAACAGTATTGGTACCTATTAAGGATATCGATATGTTATTAGAAACTTTGAAAATTTTGCAAGTTGGTTCTATTTTAGGTTCATATTAGTAATTGAGTTTTCATAAGTTCTATTGAGGCTATGAAATGTTTGTTTAATGTATAATGTTTGTATTATGAAGAGTTTGAGTGTTCAAATGATCTTAAATTCAGTATTTTCGATGGTAGTTACTCTAACAACAAATGTAATATTTTGTTACTCAAACCCAACGATTGAATCAAGTATCGAAGTGTTACAATACACATAAAATTGGGCTTGATAAAAATGGGCTAATGGACCATATAATTAATTGGGCACTTAAAATAATACCCATTTAAAAATTTTGGGTATCATTCATATATATATATATATATATATATGTTCTATAGCAAGGTATACTTACAAATTTGGAAAGTTTAAGTTCTTGGATAGTTCTAATGCTGACAAATGGCACCATTGGTTGTTTGACACCTCAGCTTTTTAAATATTATGATTAGTGGACCCATTAGTATTTAATAAATTAATTTAATTTTAATGTTTTAAATAAATACTAGTTTTCTATATAATAATTCATGGAGTTACACCTATCATAGTTAATTTTGAAATCAAATAATTATATTTACATTTAAAGTTTACAAAATTTAGTCACTTATATTACAATTTAGCCAATGAAAGTAAGAGAATTTTAACCCTAATTTTAGTCTATCAATTCTCCATAGGATTAATTATTGATCTTGGATGCTATAAAAGAAATTAAACAAAGAAAAAATTGAATTATAAAATTAGCAACATCAAAATTTGCCATCAATTTTAGGTTTTCAAAGAAATAGCAACCTATTTTTTTATATTCTACTATTATTAATACTACATGTAACTATTTAAATTAGAATTATTTTATACTCACCAAAATTTCTATGTACAATTACAGCAAAAACAATTTTAATTTATTAAATAATAAATTTCAAAATAAAATAGCATATATTAAGGCATGCTACATAAATCAACAAATAAAAGGGAATTACCAACCTTTTCTATAACGATTATGAATATCATTACAAATTAATGAAAATTTATTCCTTAATTTCATACCTTAATTTTTGCAACCACATATTTAACTTAAATATCCAATTAGTTCTACTTATCAATAAATTATTTCTTTGCAAGTCTTAACCTAAAGGAAAATACTCTACAACCATTTTATAATTCATGTCACATCTCGAAAACTAGGTTGGAAGAAATTGGGTTAGTGAAACCCAAAGGGGTCACATTATGATTTTTAAGTTAAGATTCTGAAATTATGCTAAGTAATTTGCTTTAGTTAAGAGGTTAGTGGTTGTACTTGTGTGAGGAAGGTTTTGGGTTCGAATCCTTTCGCTTGTATTTTTGCCAATTTTGTCTAAATACCTAGTTTTTGGTATTTGGTTTAAGAAATATTTGAGTGCATCTATTAATGAGAATGAGCTGTTAGTTTGGTGGTAAGGTGATTGTTAACTTATTTTTTGGTCCTGTGTTTGAGTACTTGTGTGTGCAAGTGGAAATTATTTTTATTTTGAACTATGAGGGAATCTAGTGGGTGGTTATTTGTGGGACTTAGTGGGATGTGGATGGTTAATTATGGGACTTAGTGGGATGTGGGTGGTTAAGAAATTATCCCAAATTGTCTCTCCCACTCTCATGTTCTTTTCTTCCCCTCTTTCCATTTTTCTTCTGTCTTTTCTTTTATTTTCTTTTCTCCGTTTCCATTGGTTTTGCTTGTTGTCCTTTCAATTTTATTTTGTGTAAGTGTGTAAGATTCACTCTTCGATTATAGTTCAAAGTGTGGTGTAAGTTTGTTATTTTAGCTTTAATTTGTTCTTGAATAAGATTTGAGGTGTTGGTGTTTAGTTTTCATTCCAAGTTGTGTTAAGTGTGTTTGTTATTTTGATTAGGCGAAAGCTATGAAAACCAAAACCCTCCAACGGAGTAGATACAGTTACAACGTTGTTTCGGAGAAGTAAGTGTTTGAATTTAGTATTAGGGGCTAAACGTTTGGTTTATGGATGCTATTTTTTGGACAAGTTTTGATGATTAATTAGTGAGGTTTGATGAATGATTGTAGGATTTAGAGTGTGATATTTGTGTGTTTTATCAAAATTATCATCAGGTGTATGATTCTAACCCAAAACGTAATTTAGAACTCGAAAAATTCAAGAAAACTGAGGTGTTTTCTTTTTTAGATAATCCATCGGATTTCCTTTTTATTCAATCGAGACATTTTCTCATAACATCAAATTATTCATGAATTATCATACATTAAATATTTCTATTATAAGTCATACATGAACATACATTTTAGTATATTTTGAAATAGTTTACATTCGAGTTACCTGAACTTACTTGGAAGATGTTTTCATAATCTAATTTCAGTTACTCCGAAACCTATTATTTTCCACGGTCGACCTCCGGAACTGGTCTCTCGGGGTTTATATAAGCAAAATTGAATCATTAATATGTCACATTATTCATATTGAGCCTAATTTACACCTCGGGAAAAATGACCATTTTCCCCCTAACATTTCACAATTTTACAACTTAGTCCTTAAACTCGTAAAATGAAATACATGTAATTCCTTAGTTACCCAAGCCTAGCTGAATGTATCCTAAGCTCATAACAGCCCAAATTTTCCTCTATTTCGCATTTCTACCACACATTTTTACACCTTTTGCAAAAAGGTCTTTTTAGGGGTTTTTCATGAAAATCACTTAGGAAAAGATGTTTAACATACATCAAACTTTCATATTCCTCCATTAAACATCAAAATACAAACATGTCACACATGGGTCATTTTTCATTCATGAACCCTAGCTCAAAATATGGGTAGAAATGGAGAGAACATGTTACAAGGATCTAAAAAATACAAAGAACTTACTATTGAGCTTGAAAATGTTGAAAACCCTAGCTATGGAGAGCTTGAGAATTTTGGCAGCCACAAGGAAGAAGATGGCTTATTTTAGCTCTCTTTTTCCCTTTTTATTTCATTTATTACCAAATGACCAAAATGGCCCTCTTTACTAAACTTTCAAATTTTTCCATGCATGCCCATTTTTGTCCAAACTCTTAGAAATTGGGAAAATTCCTATTTAAGACCTCCTAATTAATATTCCAAATCTATTTCATACAAATTTCTTCTAAAACCTAAGTTTTACAATTTATTCAATTTGGTCCCTAATTTCCAATTGGACATCTTATACTTAGAATTTCTTCATAAAACTTTAACACATGTTTATTCTCATATCCTAAGCCTCATAATAATCATAAAATAAATATTTTAACGTCGGATTTATGGTCCTAAAACCACTATTTTGACTAGACCCTAATTTGGATGTTACATTTCTTCCCCCTTAGGGACTTTTGTCCTCGAAAGTCTTACCAGTATACAGGTTCGGATATTGAATTTTCATGGCTTCTTCAGGTTCCCATGTGGTTCTTCCACTCCATGTCTATACCGTAGAACTTTCACCAAGGCTATATTCTTATTCCTTAATTGTTTGACTTCTCGAGCCAAAATCTTAACAGGTTCTTCACTATAAGTCATATCCGGTCTAATATCAACTTCCGTCTGTGAAATCACAAGAGAGGGGTTTGATCTATATTTTCATAACATGGACACGTGAAATACATCATGAATCTTTTCCAATTCGGATGGCAAAGCTAAACGATAGGCTAATGGTCCAACTCTTTCGGTAATCTTATAAGGCCCAATAAACTGCGGGCTCAATTTGCCTTTTCGACCAAATCTCAAAACCTTTTTCCATGGAGACACTTTCAAGAATACTTTATCTCCAACTTGAAACTCAATTTCTTTCCTTTTCAAATCAGCATATGACTTTTGCCTATCCGATGCCGCTTTTAAACAGTCGCATATCACTTTAACTTTTTCTTCTGTATCCTTGATTAAATCAACTCTGTGAATCTGGTGTTCCTTGAGTTCCTTCCAATACAATGGAGTCCGGCACTTCCGGCCATACAATGCCTCATAAGGTGCCATTTTCAAACTCATCTGAAAACTATTATTGTAGGCGAATTCCACCAATGGTAAGTATTTTTCCCAACTACCCTGAAATTCAAGGGCGTAGCACCATAACATATCCTCAAGAGTCTGAATCGTCCGCTCAGATTGACCATCAGTTTGTGGGTGGAATGCCATACTAAAACTCAACTTCATTCCCAAAGAATCTTGTAGTTTCTTCCAAAATCTCGAAGCAAATCTCGGGTCCCTATCTAAATGATCGACAACGGTACCCCGTGTAGTCTCACAATCTCAAATATGTACAAGTCAGCCAATCTATCAAGATAATAATCCATCCGTACAGGAATAAAGTGAGTCGACTTCGTTAGCCTGTCAACTATAACCAAAACAACATCTTTCTTTTTCGGGGTTAACGGTAATCCCATTACGAAAACGAAATCCATGGTAATCCTATCCCATTTCCATTCAGGAACCATCACAGGCTGTAATAAACCCGAAGGTACTTGGTGTTCTTCCTTGACCTGTTGGCATATCAGACATTTTGATATGAATTCAGAGATATCTCTTTTCATACTATTCCACCAGTACATTTTCTTCAAGTCATTGTACATCTTAGTACTTCCCGGATGAATAGATAAACGGCTATCATGTGCCTCTTGCAAAATTTTCTGAATAAGTTCATTATTTTTGGGTAGATAGACCTGATCTCAAAATATCAAGCAACAATTAGAATCAATCCAGAAATTTGATTCAACACCCAATTCATATTGTGCTCTTTTGACTTGTAAGTCACTATCATTGATTTGAGCTGCGCAAATCTCTTGGAAAAATGTCGATCTGGCTCTTAACTCCGCCAAAATTGAACCATCATCAGACAATGACAATCATGTGTTCATAGACCTCAATGCAAACAATGACTTCCTACTCAAGGCATCGGCGACTACGTTCGCCTTTCTAGGGTGATAATCAATTATCAACGCATAATCCTTAATCAGTTCTATCCATCTCCGCTGTCTCAGATTCAATTCCTTTTGAGTCATTAAGTACTTCAAACTCTTATGAACGGTGAATACACGGCAAGTCTCACCTTACAAATGGTGTTTCCAAATCTTCAAGGCAAAAACAATGGCAACTAGCTCCAAGTCGTGAGTCGGATAATTTTTCTCGTGCGATTTCAGTTGCCTCGAACCATAGGTTGTCACCTTGCCCTCTTGCATAAGTACACAACCTAGTCAACTTAAAGACGCATCACTGTGGACTGCAAATTCTTTTCCTGGTTCAGGTTGCACTAAAACTGGAGCTTCAGTCAATAATGTCTTCAACTTATCAAAACTCTGCTGACATTTCTCCAACCATTCAAACTTAACATCTTTTTGCAGAAACCTCGTCAAGGGAGTTGCAATCATAGAAAAATCCCTTTACAAAGCGTCAGTAATAACCGGCTAAGCCCAAAAAGCTTCTAACCTTTCTTACGTTCTTTGGCGGCTTTTACTCGACAATAGCAGAAATTTTATTCGGATCAACTCGGATGCCATCACTCGACACAATATGACCGAGGTATCCAACCTCTCGAAGCCAAAACTTACTTTTGCTAAACTTAGCATATAGTTTCTTATTCCGTATAGTCTGTAAAACAATCCTCAAGAGTTCGGCATGGTTGGACTCATTTTGGGAATAGATCAAAATATCGTCTATGAATACCACAACAAACTTGTCCAAGAACGGTCGGAATACATGATTCATTAAATCCATAAATGTAGCTGGGGCATTTGTTAGACCGAAAGGCATGACAAGAAACTCGTAGTGACCATATCTCGTCCTGAAAGCAGTCTTAGGCATGTCTGCCTCTTTGACTCACAACTAGTAGTAGCCGAATCTCAGATCTATTTTTGAAAATATGGTGGCTCCCCTCAACTGATCGAACAGGTCATCAATCCTTGGTAAAGGATACTTATTCTTAAGACTCACCTTGTTGAGTTACCGGTAGTCTATACACAACCTCATCGATCTATCCTTCTTTTTCACGAACAATACAGGAGCACCTCAAGGTGAAGAGCTCGGTCTTGCGAAACCTTTGTCAGTCAATTCTCGCAACTGTGAGTTTAACTCTTTCAACTCAGTTGGGGCCATTCTGTACGGAGCAATGGAGATAGGCATAGTTCCCAATACTAGCTCAATACCAAATTCCACCTCTCTAATAGGAGGTAATCAGGTAGCTCTTCTGGGAACACGTCGGGATATTCACAGACTATCGGTACTGACTCAATCTTCAACTCAGATTCTTTAGTATTCAATATAAAGGCAAGGTAAGCTTCGCACCCTTTTCTCATGTACCTTTGAGCCATCATTGAAGTAATCACAGCTGGTGGTGCATTCAACTCATTCGAATCAACCAGAAGAATTTCACCATCTGAGCATTTTAATTCTATGTACTTACTATCGCAATTTACAATCACACCATGGACGGTCAACCAATCCATGCCAAGTATTACATCAAATTCATCAAATGGAAAAAGCATACGATTTGCCAGAAAACAATGACCTTGAATTGTCAAAGGACAATTCTTACAAACCTTAGCTACTAGTACCGACTTGCCTAGAGGGTTTGATACTTTAATTACAAATTCTGTTGATTCCACCAACATGTTCATGCTAGACACCAATTTTATGCATATGTATGAATGGGTGGATCTTAGATCAATCAAGGCAATAACATGAGTATTATGGAGAGAAAATGTACCCGTAATGACATCGGTAGTTAAAGCTTCCTCTCTAGCGCGTATCGTGTAAGTTCTCGTTGGGGCTCGAGCCTCTGATTTTGTTGTAACACCCTGAATTTGGGCCTAGAAGTTTTGGGCCTTGAGCATGGGAGCGGTTGAAGGCAGCTTATAATATTCTGATGTGCGTGAAAATTTTGTAGTTGAAGGCTTGTTTTAGTGGTTAAGTATGCTGAGAAGTGTAGGAGAAGTCCTGGGTTCAAACTTAGACTCTAGCAAAAATTTTGGTTTAAGCTGAATCAAACCCTGGGTGTAGTAGGTAGGCCTTAAGAATATTGTTGGAGAAATTGTGACAAAAAGCCTCGTGGCTTATTGGCAAGTAGCATGTGGAGCATTTAAGGGAGGCATGGGTTCGAATCCCATGGCAAGCAAAGAGCATTTATTTTGCTAACAGGGGGCTGCAAGAGTTGGTGTTGAATTTAAACTCTGATGATGGAGGGATCCCACATCAGGAAGCTAACATAAGAGTGGATGCGTAGCTGGCTTTAAATAGAGAGAACCATGAGGAGAGTAAAGGTACCCTTCTTGGCTGATCCCTTTCGCTTTGTGGCGTGCTCGGTTGGGTTGGGCGCCGACTAAGAGTGCTCGGAGCGTGGATTAACTCCAGTCTCCAATCAGGTGTGTATTTCTCACTACTCTAGCTGTAGGGTGGCTACTTCGGGCCGCGATGGGCCGAAAGGTGCCATGTGGGCCCAATAGGCCTACGGGCCCAATTGGATAAGTTGTTTGATTGTGTAGTAAATATTGAACTAGGCTAGGTGAATCTCATGTCTGTTGCTAGATTTGGGCTACAAGGGTCACACGAGCGTGTGGGTCCATTTGGGCCGAGAAAGGGCTTTAGGCCCATTCGTATTGTTATCCCTGTTTAGAATACTTTAGTTTACAAAATTATCGAAATACCCTTGTAGGGTAGAAATACCGAAATACCCTTGTAGGGTAGAATTACTAAAGTACCCCTGTAGGGTAGAATTACCGAAATACCCCTGTAGGGTAGAAATACTAAAATACCCCTGTAGGGTAGAAATACTGAAATACCCCTGTAGGGTAGAATTACTAAAATACCCCTGTAGGGTAGAATTACTAAAATACCCCTGTAGGGTAGAATTACCGAAATACGCTTGTAGGGTAGAAATACTGAAATACCCCTGTAGGGTAGAAATACTGAAATACCCCTGTAGGGTAGAATTACTAAAATACCTCTGTAGGGTAGAATTACTAAAATACCCCTATAGGGTAGAATTACCGAAATACCCTTGTAGGGTAGAAATACCGAAATACTCCTATAGGGTAGAATTACTGAAATACCCCTGTAGGGTAGAATTACCGAGATACCCTTGTGGGAAAAATTACCATTTTACCCCTAGGGTGTTAAATGACTGTTTTACCCTTGTGGGCAAGTGACTGACTTGGACTGTGTCGTTGACGGATTTGATTGTGAATATATGTTGGTGATGTGAATGACTTGACTGTGATTGTTTGATTCAAATATGGACATGATATTTTGATTCTGTATGTTGTATGCGATGACATGTATATCATTGCATGTGATATGGGTTATATTGATGGAGGAAGCGTTACAGCGACCTTTTGCAACTGTGGCCTCGCCACATATATCTGTTCTGGTGACTTCGTCACAATATCTGGCAGCCTCGCTGCAATCTAGTGGCCTCACCACATATATCTATTATGGTGACTTTGTTACAATATCTGGCGCTTCATTGCAATCCGGTAACCGCCACATATATATATCTGCTCGGTGGCCTAGCCACAATATCTCAGATCTGGTGACTTCATCACAATATCCGCAGACCTCGTTGCAATTTACGTGGTGTGTAACGGTTGGGTGGGTCGAGTAGTCTCCTACATGGTGTAAGGTTGGTACGGGGTGTATACTACCGGATTGGGTTGGGATAGCATTCACATTCGATTTTGATTACATTACGACATCGATTCTATTTCGATTCATCACCGATTCGATTCGATTCGATTCTAGTTCGATAATATTTCTTATTCGTAATGGGTTAAAGCCCATCTGTCTTGTCTGTTATAGTGGGCTAAGGCCCAATTGATATCGAATCGTAAGTAAGGTGGGGCGGACTTTTAATTCTTTTATATGACCGATTGTTGCTTTTTATAGTAGGGATTTCACACCTGAGTTTTCGTAAACTCACCCCGCTTATTAACCTTTCGGTAATTTCCACCTTAGACGGATCGGAGTCATGCGAGGGCTAGGAGGAAGCCACACACTTGTTTATTTTATAGTTTTGATTATTACTTTTAAATGTTTTATGTGGGTTGTAGTAAAGTCATTGTAATTTTCTAGATTTCAAATTTGAAATTTTACTTATTGTTCTTATAATTGTTAGAACACGGTTTTCCAAAGCAACTACTATTGTTCAAAACATTACGTATCCGCAATTGTTTTTAAATTAAGCTTCCGCAACTACCAAGATTTTTACAAAGTTGTTAAGAATGTTATTCAGCTGAGGTTTTCTCACAAGGTTTAAAAAGGGTATAAGTTTTTAATTATTAAGAAGGGTTTTTAAAGGAAACATGGTTTTCAAAATACACTTCAATGTGACACGCCAGATTCGAGCCAAACTTCCAGGCCAGGTTTGGGGTGTTACATTTAGTGGTATCAGAGCCTGGGTTGCAACAACTCGGCTGTGGATTGGGTTTTCAAAGGTTGAATTTCAGAAAATTGGTACCAAATTGATTTACTGCTATCTTTATATCAAAAGTTTTAAAGGAAAAGATTTCCCGAAGTATGATTTTTTTTCTTAAAAATGTTTGAATTGCTTAAATTAGTGGTAAAAAATCTCTCGTTTCAAAGACATGCGGTTTCATACCCAGTACGATTGGATACGATCCCTTACACCTTTAAGATGCGATCAATTTTCAACTTTTAAAAAACTCGTGCATTAAAATTATAAAAGGTTATCTAAATATTTGGTTCACCGGAAAAGTCATACCCAGTACGATTGAGCACGATTTTCCGAATTCCCCAAATATTAGATATTACCTTATTTCAGATTTTTTGAATAACAGAAAATTGAAAATTTTCTCAAAAACACGTTTATTTGCATAGAAACCTGGGATACATGTTTATTGAAATTGTTATTACAAAATACAAAGTTCAAATCAAATTATATATGAAATATTTAAAACACAAATCCATTCAAAAATTGATAATTCTCATGATACCTTAAATAATGTATTAAGAATGACAATACATGATATAAAATAATGTACAAAATAAATTTATGAAACATGTATATACAAGTAAAAATTGGGTATATTTATTTGTAAAAAAAATTAATAATGTATGAAAGAAATGAAGTAAATATATAAGTTATATAAGTAACAATATATATATAAAATAAAAATAAAACATAAGGATAATATGAGAGTGTATATAATAAATTATATAGTTTAAAATAGGGTTCTTAAAAAAATATTATACACATAAATAATTTTAAAAGAGGATATATACATAGAAAAATATTTACATAAAGTTACATGAAAATAATAAGATGTACCATAGTAAAAATAATTTAATATGTGCCATATACATGTGAAAAATGTTAGAAATAATTATATGTCAAAATATCATTTAATTAAAATATGAATTATAAAATTAACCATAACTTATATACGTAATAATTTTAAAAACACCATTATATGAGTTTATTTAAAAATATATATGTATAAGAATGTCTTGGCTTTAATAATGAATACAAATTAAATATAAGTTCTAAATATATGTTTAATAATAACTTAAATAATACACAAAATATGTGGGATTTTCTTTTGAATAAGAAAGATATGTGAATAAATCTAAAAGAAATTATATGTATAAAAATACTAATGTTTAAAATGTATTTAAATTATATATACCAATAATTTTGTATATGTATAGTTAAAATTTAATTAATGTATACAACATGCGATTTCATTTTGAAAAACATATACATATATAACATTAATATGTGAAAAAAAAGTTAAATGTATATAATAATTTAATGTTAATAATGTTCATGGAATAAAACCAATTATTATGAGGTATATACGTGTATAATAACGCATAAAACACTACATAAAATAATATGCAACATGGGGAACTTCAATTATTCAAATTACAACAAATAAGTAACCAACAATACAAATAATACAATTAATATTAACATTACAAATAATATAAACAATAAAAACAAAACGAAAATAAAATAATGATGAATATACATACATTAATAAAAGGACCGAAAATATATGAGTGAATAAACCCAAATTTATAAGATAAATCTAATAAAATACTTAATTGAAATCAAAGTAAAAATAAAAGATAATTTACAAAATAAGTAAACTACTAATGGAGACTCATATATAACACACATGAATTCACAGGGATCAAGATTGAAATAATCCCTGATCCTGAAACATTGTGTTGAGATGCGGACTAAAACATAAAAATACTTCAAATTTTGGGAATAATCTAAAAGAAAATAAAGCAAATCAAATGCAAATGGGAGCAGATTACAACGCGGTGCAAGGAGGAAGGATCAAACATGCAAATTATCCATTTAAATAAAAAGGCACAAATCCAACTTCTAAATCAGGTTTTCACGCAAACCTTTACCTTTCTCAAACGGTGCCATTTTGTTTGTTTTATAAAAATCAAAAGGAAAAAAAAACCTAAAATACTAACAAAAGAGAAAAGACAGAAGCACTCTAATTCACTCCTCTCCCTTTGGCTGATTCCCATAGCCCCCTTATCTGCATGTTCTTGCTTCGTTTTGATCAGTGACTCAAGATGCACAGAAGAGCCATGGAGGGTTAAACCTTGAAGACTATTTGCTTCGATTTCAAAATCCCGTCCCTGCTTCGATTGCGACGAAGAAGACAGTTATTGACTACTAAGGTAAATCCCTACTTTTTATTTTAAAATTTCATGTAAATCCCCTTCTTTCTTTTGTTTTAAAATTTCATGTAATCCTAAAGAAGAAAAACGCGAAAAAAAGAAAAAAAAGGAAAACAATAAGACTGGAAATCACCTTTTCGATTTTTATTTCTCTTTCAATATGCGTCTGTATTTCTGTTGAAAAAAATAATAATCCCCCATTTACAGTATACAATTGGCTTTATATAGCCAAAATCAAGATTTACAAATTTCCCCTTTTTCCCCCTTAATTTGTTTGCTATTATTCTGTTATATTATCTGTCATTTGCTGTTGTGATTTCCATTTGTTGCAGGTATGGAGCCAGCTGGCTGATGGCGCACGTGGGACTGGCCGGAGGTAGCAGCGGTGTTGGAAGCTGCTGGAAACCTGTTAGGCGCAAGGGAACCTTAGGGTTTCTGCTGAAAATTTGGTTTAGTTTTGGGCCATGGGGTGCTGGGCTATTTGGGTTAATTGGATTAATAAATGTAAATGGACTTGACTTTTAAATTATTTTGGTTTTATTATTTTTCTATTTTGGTTTTGGTATAGGCCCGGGCGAAATGGCCCTATTACACAGACCTCAGCCTTTTACTACTACTAGAAGTAGCTCATTGTACGAAAACTGAAGTATGGCTCTCAGCTCTTTCGGACTCATGCTGGGCTTGATTGGAAGACATTTACTATATTCAAATACAATTAAAAAGGTTAAGAAATGTCACACTATCATAACTTGTATAATGGCATGTATAGCTAGACCCGATACACGCTACGTTAGTCCGAGAATTGACTAAACTGTAGCTCTGATACCACTAAATGTAACACCCTTTACCCGTACCCGGGACCGGGACAAGGTATGAGGTATTACCATACAAAAACGTGAATGTTCCGAGAAAGACGGGTTATAAAATTTCATTCCAAATTTAAAACCAATCAAAAAAAATCATGTTGTCCCTATTATGGACCTACGAGGTCCAAAACGTATGTTAGAAGCGGTCAGGGACTAAACCGAGAACATAAGAAAATTTTTAGAAAAATTTCATGATTAAGCCTCACACGCTCGTGTGGAGGCAATGCACACGCCCGTGTGCTTTGGAACACTCCCGTGTCCTTTACTCGTGTGAAATTATTAAAATTTTATTTTTCTTTTTGAACCTACAAGGGTTTTCACACGGCCGAGCACACGCCCATGTCCCTCACACGGCTTAGACATACCCGTGTTGTCACCCGTGTCTAAAAACCTGGACATTCTGTTTATGACGTCATCACTCATTTAGGGCACATGGCCAAGACACACGTCTGTGTGTTAGGCTATGTCCTCCACATGGTCGAGACACATGGCCGTGTCTCTACCCGTGTATTTACTACCATGCATTCTGACTTTAAAATTTTAGGTGCAGAGGACACACGGCCGGACAACACGCCCATGGGTCGATCAGTATGTCACACACGGCCTAGACATACGCCTGCAGTGTCTACCTGTGGACCATTTTGGTGGCTATTTACCAAGCCTTTGGTCACCCACACTCACCATACGCACTTATACCTCCAATGATGTTTGACATGGTAACTTGTACACTCATATCTCTTGTTAACCTATGTTAACATTACCCTTTTATGTTAGGGTTACCATTTCAAAATCAGAAGCACCCCAAACCCGCCAGACGTTAAGGTAGAATCCGACGTGCCACTTTGAAGTCAAAACCCGTGTTCCCTTTTAGTGTTTTAAAAAACCGAATTTTGTCAAACTAACCAAGTGAATGGAAGTGGGCACCGGTAGGTATCCATAACAGAGGAGGTGAGCCATGAAGGTCGCTTAAGTACCAAGCTCTCCGATTGGATCCAATCCTGACATGTCCACATCCATTGCCACACTTGGTTATAACAAGTTGAAATTTCTTTGAGTGGTTAACTTTGGTAAATTGAATATTCGTGTCATCATGTTATTTAAAAAAAATATCGTTTTGAAATCGTGTTCTAAGTCTAGCCCATTTGAATTATTATTATCCATCAATTTAAAGTTGTTTAAAATAATATAATCCCGTAAAATCAAAGAAGAAAATAAAGTTAAAATGGCCTTATTACATCCCAAAACTTAAATAGTAATTAAAAATAACTTAAGAAAACCACCACTTTTTCAAACCTAAAAGTGTTCACAATGGCCACTCTGAATCCCTCCCATTCTAAGTCACCCACATCAAGACTCACCGCAAGGTTAAAGAATGGGTGAGTTTGGGGAAACTCGATGTGTAAGGAAAACCCATTCAAAGCCCAAGTCGGCTCAAGCCCATTGGGCCTAAGCCCATTCAAGTAATGATGGTATTGGGCGAGCCCTTTTCAGATTATAATAAAGCGGGCCTTAGCCCTTATTCAGATAATGAAGATGGCCCATAGGCCCATTTCAAAATACATGCAACATCAAGAAACATATGTAAGCCCATTTGGGAGACTACTCAACCCACCAACCACTACACTCCACCACTGCACCACCATACGCTCCATGTGGGGAATAGATCAACCCACCCATTAACACTCCACGATTGCTTGCCTTACTTCGCTCGATTATCGAAGAATTGAGGCAAAGCCTCCATTACGTGGACAAGCCATTTTCATGCTTCCTCCGTCAATATCCCAGTCCATGCATCGATAATAACAACATGGCATGCATAAATAACAACGATCAAACATGCATTTAGGTCAATTTAACCCTAGGGTATTTGGTAATTTATCTCCCGGGGTAAAAGCGTAAATTTTCCACTTTTAAAGGTATTTCAATAATTTATCTATTTTAGGGTTTTTCATGCATATTCCTACCTTTCACGTACTAATGAGAATCACTACTGAGGGTTCTTACCAAATTGGGCCGTTGGCCCATCATTCCAATTTTGGCCCATTAAGCTCAAAAATATCGAGGGCACGTAAATCATGCACTTTGCGGTCCAAACATTGCAGCTTACCAAAACATTAATCGATTTACCTCACGAGCATTCGCACACTCGTAAATCTACAAAATACGGTTTTCGGCATTTGACTTTTCGACTTTTGCCGATCTAGACTAAGAAAGAGGGTGTTAGTTACCGCTGTTTATGCACGATATCTTGACGAGATCCACACGAACCGCCTACAATTGGATTACTAACACGTTAATCTAACTATTCAAATACAAACTACATATTAACCCCTTACAATATTCGCCAACCACACCTATAGATCATAGTGAGCTTATAAGAAATTAATAAGCAACTCATTAACAAATTTTTGTCAATGTTTACCACATAATCATAATTTCACTGCAAGCTGTCTTCCTGAGCAACAGTCACTAAATCATTTATAACTGGAGCTACGAAACTCCAAATCAAGTGCCGTTAATTTTCCCTGAAAATAGACTCATATATCTTCTATCCATAAAATTTTCAGAATTTTTGGTTTAGCCAATAAATACCAGATATTTCTCAAAGTTTCCCATGTTTCACTGTTTGACTAATCTGACCACTCTTCATTACGAATCAAATTTCTCATTGTACAGAATTCAAAATATGTTCTAGTTTATTTCATTTGAAACTAGACTCATTAAGCTTTAATTACATAATTTATTCAGCTTCTAATTCATCTCCCACAATTTATGGTGATTTTCCAAAGTCACATTACTGCTGCTGTCCCAAGCAGATTTATTACCAAATCACTCTTTCGCACCTAACTTGCATGCTTGTTATTTAAACATGTATATCACCAATCAATCATCACATATCTATGATTTTACTTAAGTATAATCTCCATTTCATCATTTTAAAGCACAACATGTTAGCCGATTTTTCCCTTTAGCATCTAAGGCACATGCATGCTCATTTGTTTGGCTCAACTTCACCTATCTTCCATTTTTCATCAAAAGAACATGAAACAACAACCAAAAACTAAAATATGCTTCATGAGTTAGGGTAGAATCAAGAAGAACTCATGAACATCAAGATAGAAGCAAAGTACCAAGAACTTACCTTCAATTTTTCCTCCTCCTAGTGATCGAATATTCAAGGGTTTCCTCCCCTATTTTCTCTCTCTCAAATTTAGCTATGGAGAACAAAGAATGAACAACAACCTTCCTTTACTTCCTTTTGTTATTCTTATCACTCAACATTTTATGACACATAAATGATATACTAATATTTGTGCCATACTCATGCCATAATTCCAATAAAAATATGCCCATAATGCTTATCATGCCCATCATCCATTAACTATTAAAATTTCATGTAATCCTAAAGAAGAAAAACGCGAAAAAAAGAAAAAAAAGGAAAACAATAAGACTGGAAATCACCTTTTCGATTTTTATTTCTCTTTCAATATGTGTCTGTATTTTTGTGGAAAAATAATAATAATCCCCCATTTACAGTATACAATTGGCTTTATATAGCCAAAATCAAGATTTACAAATTTACCCTTTTTCCCCCTTCATTTGTTTGCTATTATTCATTATATTATATGTCATTTGTTGTTGTGATTTCCATTTGTTGCGTGTATGGAGCCAGGTTGGTGATGGCACGTGGATCTGGTCAAGGTAGCAATGGTCTTTGGAAGTCATTGAAACTTGTTCGCATAAAGGAACCTTAGGGTTTCTGCTGAAAATTTGGTTTAGTTTTGGGCTATGGGGTCTTTGGGCTATTTGGGCTAATTGGATTAATAAATGTAAATGGACTTGACTTTTAAATTATTTTGGTTTTATTATTTTTCTATTTTGGTTTTGGTATAGGCCCAGGCGAAATGGGCCTATTACAGCTGCCCCTCTTTGCTTATTGTTGTGCAACGAGAATAGAGCAAAGACTTCAAATAGGGCCAATTTTGCCCGATTTTTCTGAATCTGGACTGTAACTTAAGGGAAATAGGCTTGATGACTTAGATCTGCTCCATTGCCAATACATAGAGATAAGAGTCGCCATTCTCGATCTGCTCCACAACTGCTTAGGGAGATAAGATCTTCAAACTTTAGTCTACTCCGCTGCAATCTCAGGGAGATAAAATCTTCAATTCTTAGTCTACTTCCTTGCTACCTCAAGAAGATAAGACTCATTCTTCAACCTGCTCTCTTGTTACCTCAGAGAAATGAGGCTAGTAATAAAATCTGCTCCATTGCCAATACATGGAGATAAGATTCATCATCTACGAAGATCTGCTCCGCTGCAACTTCAGGGAGTTAAAATCTTCAATTCTTAGTCTACTTCCTTGCTACCTCAGAAGGATAAGACTCATTCTTCAACCTGCTCTCTTGCTATGTTAGAGAGATAAGGCTTGGTGGTAAAATCTGCTCCATTATAGATACATGGAGATAAGATTCACTATCTTCAATCTGCTCCACTGCAACTTCAGGGAAATAAATCTTGGGGCTTAAACCTGTTCCATTGCCGATACATAGAGATAAGATTCGCCTCTTTCGATCTACTCCGTTTCTGCTCATGGAAATAAGATCTTCAATCTTTAGTCTGCTTCCTTGCTACCTCAGGAAGATAAGACTACAATCGCCAACCTGCTCTCTTGCTACCTCAGAGAGATAAGGTCAATAGCTAAAATCTGCTCCATTGCCGATACATGGAGATAAGATTCTCCATCCTCGATTTGCTCCGCTACTGCTTAAGGAGATAAGATCTTCAATCTTCAGTCTGCTTTCTTACTACCTCAGGAAGATAAGACTTGTTATGATTTGCTTTACTGCAACTGACACTTCAACCTGCTCCACTGCAACCTCAGGGAGATAAGGTTTCTAATCTTCGATCCATTCCGCTGTAACTTCAGGGATATAAGATCTGACTTCACCGATATTACTACACCATCCTCTTGACATGTCCTGTAGTCTCGGTTTCATGTATCATGCTTATGCCAAATAATTAGGATGTTATGATCAAAATGAATCAAATGCTCCTAACTAGATGTGATGTTTATGTCAAATAATTAGAATGCTATGATCAAAATGAATCAAATGCATCTAACTAGATGTGATGAATGATATATGAACGCAAAAAATGAAAATGATCTTTTTTCTTTTTTCTTCTTCTTAGTAAAAAATGCTTAAGGCATCATTGCTCGTTGTTCACCAGAGCATTATCACTGATTTATTATGCTGTCATCTTGTTCAGCTGGTATTCTTGACAAAAAACCCAAAGAAACAATCACATTCTGCTCAGTAAGCTTGACCCGCTGTAATTCCAGAGTCCCTTACAATTTAGCTTCTAGGACATTTGAACGTCCCACTGCGACCTTAAGGGAATAATCATTTGATTTCTTCTATCCATCCTGTAACCATTCAGAGGTATAGAATTTTCATTATCTTCAATCAATTTGACCTATTACACCCTTCTCTAGGTATAATAAACAAATGTATATGCTTGATATCTGCATGAATACAGAATACCATTTTCTTTTTCTGAGAACAATCCCATTGCTCATTCTTTGCTAGGATCATAACACCAATTAATATTTCTGACAGAAAATCCAAGGAGATAATCTCAATTTGGGCTTAAATATTTCCAACCCTTAAGCTTAGTGAGTTTTAAACAATAGTCCATTTTCAGGCTCCTGTATTATTTAGAAACTCCCTAAAGCAATATGCGAAACTTCCTTTATGAAAGTATTATTAGTCCAAAAATTGTTATTTCAATCTAAAATTCTTGAAAAAGATCATAACCATGAACAAGAAAGGAATTAATTGAGAACATAGCTTGAAACAAATAAGCAAATGTAACCAAGAAAGAAATGTATTAGGACGTGACCAGAAAAGAACAAGGTAATTAAAGATAACAAACAAAAAATGGGTAAAAATGGAAAGCTAGGTGCCTCAGATATTGCAGCTTGAGCTTCTCTGTACCAACTTCTTGAGGACCATTCTGAGTTCAATCTGTGTTTAGGGGATCTGAAGTACTTTGTAAACGCCCCAAGACGTAACATACTTCTTTCATTATTAACTCAAGCATAGCAAGACTACTGTATGCCCCATTTTGATCCAAATTTGAGCCGCCCTTTTCGGGTTTTCAGTACAAATCCCCTTTGGTCCCAAAGCGCCCTTTGCGGGTTTTCACCCTGGCCTCTCCTTTTTCTTTCTTTTTTCAATTTCTTTGATTGATTCTTTCTTCTTCTTTTTTTTTTGATTTTTATTTCTTTTTTTGATTTTTTTAATTCTTTTTTTTTTGAATTTTTTAAGGTCTCAAGGCGCCCTTTGCGGGTTTTCACCTTAGCCTCTCCTATTTTAGGTAGAATACTCTGTGACTGTATTTTGAATTCCCCAAACTAGGCAAATCCTTTAGTTCAATATCAATGCTCCTCCAAAACAAGGCTTCTTTACATAAGGTCTTTCTTAGTTTGGCATATTTCTTCCTTTGAAGTCCTTTTGTATAGGAAAGATCTTCTTAAATATCAAGCTCCCCTCATGAAATTCTCGAGGATAAACCTTTCTGTCATATGCCTGCATCATCTGACTGTGACGGATACCCTTTAAATTTGACTGATCATATCAGGATTGAACCCATTCTGATTCATCCAACTTTAATTCTGCCAAGACTCGAAGAAAAGGAATCTCATTTTCAAAAATTATTTCAGTCCTATAAATTAATGTGTTGCCCCGGTGAAGGTTTCAGCCCACGTTCGATAAACATAAAGGGTAAATGATAACTTATTTATGCCAATCCTTACAAGACTCAGTCATTTTTCACTATGACCTTTGTTCTATTATTTGCTTTTCCTTTTTTTTTCTATTTTTGAACTTTTGTTTTTCTTTTTGAATGCCTTTACTGCACTGTGATATAGTGTCTGATCTTTGAACAAACTGCAAACTTTTGACATTGTGCAGTTGTATTTGAAAGTGATCCTTTCTGACATTACTTGTCAGCAACCCCTTTTTTTTTTTAAATTTGATAACTATTGATCTTGTAATATTGACATATGAAGCGACCTTCACCCCCTTCGTGAAGTAATCAATGACTGCCAAGATGAATTGATGAGAATGGCCTGATAACATCCTTACCCCATATAGAGAAAATCTGTGAAGAAATGAATGTGGCTTTAACCAATGCAATCCCCTTCCATAGTGGATCAACAATACCCAAACCTCATGATTAGCGTGGCTACCATAAAACCTTTAACATGTGTCCTTCTAACACTGTATAAACATTTTGTATCATCCACAGATCTTAATATCTCAAATATATCTCGACATGATCATGTGAAAACATCTTTGAATTTCTTGAAGTAACTCAAAGACAATTCATTTTGTCCTTGTGGTGACTCAGGTTTCAATCTTTGCCTCTTGTTCACAATGTCCATTGACCCTTTGTAAAGTAGGATCTGTTTTTTCATCTTTTAACAAATCAAGAAATAAGTCACAATCTCTGTCATCTTCAAAGTCCTGAGATCCGCTTAAACACCTATCTCACCCCAAAAGGGAGTCAGTTACAGCGCTGCTCATGTCATTGATATCTGGGGACCTATAGTAGGTACAAAGGCAAATTCCAAGGATAGTTATTTGTATGGTATGATCGTGAATGAAGAATGAAAGAATATTTTAAAAAAAAATAGTCCAAAGAACAAAAGAATATATAAAGAATGAAAGAATATTTATTCAAAAAGAATGCATTTTATTGAAATAAAAATTTTTGGACACAAGCCTATTTCACAAAAAGATTCTTATTGCCCCTAGGCAAAAAGCAACAAGCGCATTTTGAACATTACTTTAGATTAGCTCTAAAAATACAAGGATCTCTTCCACAGTCCTATTGCTTAAAATATCCTCAAGTACATAAGGGTTTGAAAACTTTTATTCCCTGGACCTCTCTTTGAATATGTCATTCAAATTTTCTTTAATAACTAGTGATTATAACCCTTGGCTGGCCTATGTTAACCAATTTGGAAGGCATGCTCACGACGTTCACTTCATTTTCCTTGTTTCCCGGGGTTGACCTTTTAGCACTTTCTCCCATATCTATTTTCCCATTTCTTATCGCATCTTCAATCATCTCACCGGACACTACTATATCTGAAAAGCTCAAAGTAGCGCTTCCTAACATATAATCAATGAACGGGGCTTTCAGAGTATTGATGAAAAGCATCGTGGTATCCTTTTCCAAAAGAGGCGGTTGGACTTGTGTTGCTACCTCTCCCCATCTTTGGGCATATTGCCTGAAGTTCTCATTTCGCTTCTTTTCCATACTTTACAGGGTAATTCTGTCGGGTGCCATGTCTGTTACATGACTATACTGCCTCATGAAGGTTTGTGCTAAATCTTTCCATGATTTGATTTTAGCACGACTCAATTGATTATACCATTTAGCTGCTGACTCGATCAGACTATCTTGGAAGCAATGGATTAACAATTGATCGTTATTAACATACCCTGTCATCTTTCGACAGAACATTGTGATGTGAGCTTTAGGACAACTGGTCCCATTGTATTTTTCAAACTCTGGAATCTTAAATTTTGGCAGGAGTACCAGATCGGGGACCAAACTTAGATCCTTAGCGTCAATCCCACAGTAGAAGTCAACATTCTCCATTGCTTTCAATTTTTCCTCCAACCACCTATACCGATCCTCAAGTTGTTTTGGCAATTCCCTCTCTATTTTTTTCCATTTTATCTAGATCAAGAACTTCAGGATTAGTTAGATTGCCCCCCAGATTAGAGCCTGAACCTGTCGGATAATCAAAGGTACCGGCCTGATATTGCTGATTTTTGACAATAGGTACACCTTCAGGATACGTCTGAGCACTTACCAGGGTAAAACCCGGAGGGTCCTCATTGTCTTTCCCAATATTTATCACTGAACTTTTTCTTTCTTCAAGACCCTTTTTCAGCAATTGAGACAACTGGTTCAACATATTCCTTTGAGACTCTAGCACCAGATCTCTCATATCTTGCCTAATTTTCGCCAGTTGCTCTTCTATCTGTATTTGTAACTGGTCTTGCATCTCTCTTTGAAGTTGTTCAAGTCTTTCCAATCTTTCATCCATATCTTTTATCTTAGCACGGGTACAGTAACGACGCTTGGTTGGTAAGTTTTTATTGGTCCCCAGATTAACTGAAATGATTTCAACTAATTAGGGACCCCTTTTATGACAATTTAATGCAAATTATGAGATGATGCAATGCAATGCAAATGCATGAGATGAATGCAAAAGAAAGAGGTGTTGATTTTGAATTTAATTCCACTAGAACAACTTTTCTAGAAAACAAATTCCTTTACATAAAACGGACTACATATACGGCCTTGCTTTCATATTCCAAGTGAGGACACCGATTCCTTTTCTTCGTGAAATCCAAATCTCTCAAGCCTCTAATAAATGCCTCCACTAGCTCTTCTTTGCTTGATCCAGGCCACGACTCATTATCCTAATGACGTTGATTAGCTCCATTAAGAAAATTGAGATGTGACGGCTCTCAAACAATCTTTATCGGCTTGAATCTTCAGGTAAAGACTTGTTTTTCTCCACAAACTGTCAGCCTTCTTCCGTCAATTCAGACAACCGTATTATAATCTACTTTATCAGGAAATTCATTTTCTTATGACAAACTGTTCTATTTAGTAATCAAATATGAATCAACACCTCCTTTCTATGATGATGTAATGCAATACAATGCAATTATAAACAAAATAAAAACAAAACACGTTAGTACAAGTGAGATAAATATCAAATAAAGTACCTATTCAGGTAATCACTAAATTTGGGCAAGGTTCTACTTAAGATGGGTTCTTAAAGTTCACTATATGTAGCTCGGTTCTAGAGAAAGGGTACCTGAACCAGCAAATTCCTCAATTCTCACCCATTATAGGCTCATATGGATCGAGTTCGGTTCAGGGGAATACATTTCCCTATGACCATGCGGAGATGAAAATCTCACGAAATCATAGGTACGGATGTATCCCGGAAGCAATCCACTAGCCCATGCGGAGGTGAAAACCTTACGAAAGCATAGTTTCTTACTCCCACTTAACGGGTATAACCATAGCGGTCATGCAATGCAATGTAATATTATTCTACAAGACCCACAATCATACCAACAATTGCAATCAAAAGAATCATAATTTCTAAAACCAATTTACAAAAGGACAGCAATTAATCAATTTTATGGCCTGACTCTCTTGTTCAATCCCCAGTGGAGTCGCCAAGCTGTCGAAACCTTTTTTTATTTTGAAAACAATGGGGATCGACATTTGAAAACAAAAATATGGAGTCGCCACCAATCTCTTGATTTAGGTGTGATTAGACCACCTATTAAAACACTTTATTCAATGAAAAATAAATTTGGTTTAGGTAAAAATAAAAAGAAACGGGTTCGGGAGCCGGTTACGCATGAGAAAGGGTTAGCACCCTCATTACGCCCAAAAAACTGGTACCAAATTGATTTACTGCTGTCTTTATATAAAAAGTTTTAAAGGAAAAGATTTTCCGAAGTATGATTTTTTTTCTTAAAAATGTTTGAATAGCTTAAATTAGCGGTCAAAAATCTCTCGTTTCAAAGACATGCGGTTTCATACCCAGTACGATTGGATACGATCCCATACACCTTTAAGATGCGATCGATTTTTGACTTTTGAAAAACTCGTACATTAAAATTATAAAAGGTTATCTAAATATTTGGTTCACCGGAAAAGTCATACCCAGTACGATTGAGCACGATTTTCCGAATTCCCCAAATATTAGATATTACCTTATTTCAGATTTTTTGAATAACTGAAAATTGAAAATTTTCTCAAAAACACGTTTATTTGCATAGAAACACAGGATACATGTTTATTGAAATTGTTATTACAAAATACAAAGTTCAAATCAAATTATATATGAAATATTTAAAACACAAATCCATTCAAAATTGATAATTCTCATGATACCTTAAATAATGTATTAAGAATGACAATACATGATATAAAATAATGTACAAAATAAATTTATGAAACATGTATATACAAGTAAAAATTGGGTATATTTATTTGTAAAAAAAATTAATAATGTATGAAAGAAATGAAGTAAATATATAAGTTATATAAGTAACAATATATATATAAAATAAAAAATAAAACATAAGGATAATATGAGAGTGTATATAATAAATTATATAGTTTAAAATAGGGTTCTTAAAAAATATTATACACATAAATAATTTTAAAGAGGATATATACATAGAAAAATATTTACATAAAGTTACATGAAAATAATAAGATGTACCATAGTAAAAATAATTTAATATGTGCCATATACATGTGAAAAAATGTTAGAAATAATTATATGTCAAAATATCATTTAATTAAAATATGAATTATAAAATTAACCATAACTTATATACGTAATAATTTTAAAAACACCATTATATGAGTTTATTTAAAAATATATATGTATAAGAATGTCTTGGCTTTAATAATGAATACAAATTAAATATAAGTTCTAAATATATGTTTAATAATAACTTAAATAATACACAAAATATGTGGGATTTTCTTTTGAATAAGAAAGATATGTGAATAAATCTAAAAGAAATTATATGTATAAAATACTAATGTTTAAAATGTATTTAAATTATATATACCAATAATTTTTGTATATGTATAGTTAAAATTTAATTAATGTATACAACATGCGATTTCATTTTGAAAAAACATATACATATATAACATTAATATGTGAAAAAAAGTTAAATGTATATAATAATTTAATGTTAATAATGTTCATGGAATAAAACCAATTATTATGAGGTATATACGTGTATAATAACGCATAAAACACTACATAAAATAATATGCAACATGGGGAACTTCAATTATTCAAATTACAACAAATAAGTAACCAACAATACAAATAATACAATTAATATTAACATTACAAATAATATAAACAATAAAAACAAAAACGAAAATAAAATAATGATGAATATACATACATTAATAAAAGGACCGAAAATATATGAGTGAATAAACCCAAATTTATAACATAAATCTAATAAAATACTTAATTGAAATCAAAGTAAAAATAAAAAGATAATTTACAAAATAAGTAAACTACTAATGGAGACTCATATATAACACACATGAATTCACAGGATCAAGATTGAAATAATCCTGATCCTGAAACATTGTGTTGAGATGCGGACTAAAACATAAAAGTACTTCAAATTTTGGGAATAATCTAAAAGAAAATAAAGCAAATCAAATGCAAATGGGAGCAGATTACAACGCGGTGCAAGGAGGAAGGATCAAACATGCAAATTATCCATTTAAATAAAAAGGCACAAATCCAACTTCTAAATCAGGTTTTCACGCAAACCTTTACCTTTCTCAAACGGTGCCATTCTGTTTGTTTCATAAAAATCAAAAGGAAAAAAAAACCTAAAATACTAACAAAAGAGAGAAGACAGAAGCACTCTAATTCACTCCTCTCCCTTTGGCTGATTCCCATAGCCCCCTTATCTGCATGTTCTTGCTTCGTTTTGATCAGTGACTCAAGATGCACAGAATAGCCATGGAGGGTTAAACCTCGAAGACTATTTGCTTCGATTTCAAAATCCCGTCCCTGCTTCGATTGCGACGAAGAAGACAGTTATTGACTACTAAGGTAAATCCCTTCTTTTTATTTTAAAATTTCATGTAAATCCCCTTCTTTCTTTTGTTTTAAAATTTCATGTAATCCTAAAGAAGAAAAACGCGAAAAAAAGAAAAAAAAAGGAAAACAATAAGACTGGAAATCACCTTTTCGATTTTTATTTCTCTTTCAATATGCGTCTGTATTTCTGTGGAAAAAAATAATAATCCCCCATTTACAGTATACAATTGGCTTTATATAGCCAAAATCAAGATTTACAAATTTCCCCTTTTTCCCCCTTAATTTGTTTGCTATTATTCTGTTATATTATCTGTCATTTGTTGTTGTGATTTCCATTTGTTGCAGGTATGGAGCCAGCTGGCTGATGGCGCACGTGGGACTGGCCGGAGGTAGCAGCGGTGTTGGAAGCTGCTGGAAACCTGTTAGGCGCAAGGGAACCTTAGGGTTTCTGCTGAAAATTTGGTTTAGTTTTGGGCCATGGGGTGCTAGGCTATTTGGGTTAATTGGATTAATAAATGTAAATGGACTTGACTTTTAAATTATTTTGGTTTTATTATTTTTCTATTTTGGTTTTGGTATAGGCCCGGGCGAAATGGGCCTATTACACAGACCTCGGCCTTTTACTACTACTAGAAGTAGCTCATTGTACGGAAGCTGAAGTATGGCTCTCAGCTCCTTCGGACTCATGCTGGGCTTGATTGGAAGACATTTACTATATTCAAATACAATTAAAAGGGTTAAGAAATGTCACACTATCATAACTTGTATAATGGCATGTATAGCTAGACCCGATACACGCTACGTTAGTCCGAGAATTGACTAAACTGTAGCTCTGATACCACTAAATGTAACACCCCTTACCCGTACCCAGGACCGGGACAAGGTATGAGGCATTACCATACAAAAACGTGAATGTTCCGAGAAAGACAGGTTATAAAATTTCATTCCAAATTTAAAACCAATCAAAAAAAATCATGTTGTCCCTACCAAAACGTATGTTAGAAGCGGTCAGGGACTAAACCGAGAACATAAGAAAATTTTTAGAAAAATTTCATGATTAAGCCTCACACGCTCGTGTGGAGGCAATGCACACGCCCGTGTGCTTTGGAACACTCCCGTGTCCTTTACTCGTGTGAAATTATTAAAATTTTATTTTTCATTTTGAACCTACAAAGGTTTTCACACGGCCGAGCACACGCCCATGTCCCTCACACGGCTTAGACATACCCGTGTTGTCACCCGTGTCTAAAAACCTGGACATTCTGTTTATGACGTCATCACTCATTTAGGGCACATGGCCAAGACACACGTCTGTGTGTTAGGCTGTGTCCTCCACATGGTCGAGACACATGGCCGTGTCTCTACCCGTGTATTTACTACCATGCATTCTGACTTTAAAATTTTAGGTGCAGGGACACACGGCCGGACAACACGCCCATGGGGCTGACCGTATGTCACACACGACCTAGACATACGCCCGTGTGTCTACCTGTGTGGACCATTTTGGTGGCTATTTACCAAGCCTTTGGTCACCCACACTCACCATACGCACTTATACCTCCAATGATGTTTGACATGGTAACTTGTACACTCATATCTCTTGTTAACCTATGTTAACATTACCCTTTTTATGTTGAGGTTACCATTTCAAAAATCTGTAGCACCCCAAACCCGGCCCAGACGTTAAGGCCGAATCCGACGTGCCACTTTGAAGTCAAAAACCCGTGTTCCCTTTTTAGTGTTTTAAAAAAAAAACCGAATTTTGTCAAACTAACCAAGTGAATGGAAGCTGGGCACCAGGTAGGTATCCATAATGAGGAGGTGAGCCATGAAGGTCGCTAAGTACCAAGCTCTCCGATTGGATCCAATCCTAGACATGTCCACATCCATTGCCACACTTGGTTATAATAAGTTGAAATTTCTTTGAGTGGTTATCTTTAGTAAATTGAATATTCGTGTCATCGTGTTATTTAAAAAAATATCATTTTGAAATCGTGTCTAAGTCTAGCCCATTTGAATTATTATTATCCATCAATTTAAAGTTGTTTAAAATAATATAATCCCGGAAAATCAAAGAAGAAAATAAAGTTAAAATGGCCTTATTACAACCCAAAACTTAAATAGTAATTAAAATAACTTAAGAAAACAGTCTCTTTTTCAAACCCAAAAGTGTTCACAATGGCCACTCTAAATCCCTCCGGCTCTAAGTCACCCACATCAAGACTCACTGCAAGGTTAAAGAAGGGTGAGTTTGGGAAACTCAGTGTGTAAGGAAAACCCATTCAAAGCCCAAGTCGGCTCAAGCCCATTGGGCCTAAGCCTATTCAAGTAACAGTGGTCTGGGCGAGCCCTTTTCAGATTACAATAAAGCGGGCCTTAGCCCTTATTGAGATAATAAAGATGGCCCATAGGCCCATTTCAAAATACATGCAACATCGGTAAACATATGCAAGCCCTTTTGGGAGACTACTCAACCCACCAATCACTACACTCCACACCGTACCAGCCATACACTCCATGTGGGAATAGCTCAACCCACCCACCCAACACTCCACGATTCTGACCTTGTTGCTCGATTAAGAATTGAGGCAAAGCCTCCAAGACGTGGACAAGCCATTTTCAGTACTTCCTCGTCAATATCCGGTCCCATGCATCGATAATAACAACATGGCATGCGATAAATAACAACATCAAACATGCATTTAGGTCAATTTAACCCTAGGGTATTTGGTAATTTATCTCCCGGTGGTAAAGCGTAAATTTTCCACTTTTAAAGGTATTCACATAATTTATCTATTTTAGGGTTTTTCATGCATATTCCTACCTTTCACGTACTAATGAATCACTACCGAGGGTTCTACCGAATTGGGCCCGTGGGCCCATCATTCCAATTTTGGCCCATTAAGCCCAAAAATATCGAGGGCACGTAAATCATGCACTTTGCGGTCCAAACATTGCAGCTTACCAAAAACATTAATCGATTTACCTCACGAGCATTCGCGACACTCATAAATCTACAAAATACCGATTTTGGCATTTCGACTTTTCGACTTTTGCCGATCTAGACTAAGAAAGAGGGTGTTAGTTACACACTGCTTTTGCGACGATATCTTGACGAGATCCACACACGAACCGCCTACAATTGGATTACTAACATGTTAATCTAACTATTCAAATACAAACTACATATTAACCCCTTACAATATTCGACCAACCACACCTACAGATCATAGTGAGCTTATAAGAAATTAATAAGCAACTCATTAACAAATTTTTGTCAATGTTTACCACATAATCATAATTTCACTGCAAGCTGTCTTCCTAAGCAACAGTCACTAAATCATTTATAACTGGAGCTACGAAACTCCAAATCAAGTGCCGTTAATTTTTCCTGAAAATAGACTCATATATCTTCTATCCATAAAATTTTCAGAATTTTTGGTTTAGCCAATAAATACTAGATATTTCTCAAAGTTTCCTATGTTTCACTGTTTGATTAATCTGACCACTCTTCATTACGAATCAAATTTCTCATTGTACAGAATTCAAAATATGTTCTAGTTTATTTCATTTGAAACTAGACTCATTAAGCTTTAATTACATAATTTATTCAGCTTCTAATTCATCTCCCACAATTTATGGTGATTTTCCAAAGTCACGTTACTGCTGTTGTCCCAAGTAGATTTATTACCAAATCACTCTTTCACACCTAACTTGCATGCTTGTTATTTAAACATGTATATCACCAATCAATCATCACATATCTATGATTTTACTTAAGTATAATCTCCATTTCATCATTTTAAAGCACAACATGTTAGCTGATTTTTCCCTTTAGCATCTAAGGCACATGCATGCTCATTTGTTTGGCTCAACTTCACCTATCTTCCATTTTTCATCAAAAGAACATGAAACAACAACCAAAAACTAAAATATGCTTCATGAGTTAGGGTAGAATCAAGAAGAACTTATGAACATCAAGATAGAAGCAAAGTACCATGAACTTACCTTCAATTTTTCCTCCTTCTAGTGATCGAATATTCAAGGGTTTCCTCCCCTATTTGCTCTCTCTCAAATTCAGCTATGGAGAACAAAGAATGAACAACAACCTTCCTTTACTTCCTTTTGTTATTCTTATCACTCAACATTTTATGACACATAAATGATATACTAATATTTGTGCCATACTCATGCCATAATTCCAATAAAAATATGCCCATAATGCTTATCATGCCCATCATCCATTAACTATTAAAATGCTAATGCCCATCATTCATTAACTATTAAAATGCTAATGCCCATCATCCATTAACTATTAAAATGCTAAAATGCATACATTATCAACTATCCATCACCTTGGCTGGCCACTACATTAAAAGTGGGGAATTTGACATGCAAATCCTCCTATTTTGCACTCCTATTTATTTGGCCACTACAAATTAGCCTATAGCATTTTCAAACATTTTCACATAGGTCCTATTTCATAATTTCACTCCTTTTTCTTATGGAACAAAAATTAACTAAAATTACCGGGTTCTATCTTAGCTTGGGCCTTCTAGAGGCCCACTAACATAATTAAACCTATGCCAACATTCACGAATTCCCGAAAATTGGGGCGTTACAACTCTACCCCCCTTAAAGAAATTTCGGCCTCGAAATTTACCTGATCCAAATAGTTGAGGGTATTGTTGATGCATAGTCTCTTCTGATTCCCAAGTAGCTTCTTCTTTCCCATGATTACGCCCACAAGATTACTTTTACCAATGAACCAACTTCCTTCTTAGAACTTTAACCTCTCGATTTAAAATTTGTATGGGTTCTTCTTCAAAGGTCAAATCGGTCCTTACTTCAATCTCCTCCTTTGGCACAACATGTGAGGGATCCGATCGATATCTTCTTAACATAGACACATGAAAACGTCATGGATTCATCTAACTCGGTGGTAACTCTAACTGATACGCTACTGGCCCTACCCGCTTAAGAACTCGATAAGGCCCTATAAACCGCAGACTCAATTTGCCTTTCTTGCCGAATCTCAAGATCTTCTTCCAAGGTGAAACCTTTAAGAAAACCATATCCCCAACCGCGAACTCTATCTCTTTGAGCTTTAGGTCCGCATACGACTTCTGTCTATTAGATGCCTCTTTTAATCGATCTCTTATCAACTTAACCTTACTTTCAGTATCTACCACCAACTTCGGTCCAAGCACTTGTCGTTCACCCAACTCTGTCCAACACGTAGGCGTACGACATCTCCGCCCATAAAGTGCCTCATATGGAGCCATCTGAATACTTGCTTGGTAGCTGTTATTGTATGCAAACTCCGCCAATGGCAAGTAGTCCTCCCAACTCCTACGAAAATCGATGATACAACCCCTTAACATATCCTCCAAAATCTGAATAACCCTTCCGACTGTCCATCCATGCGTGGGTGAAAGGCGATCTTGAAATCAAACGTGTACCCAATGCCTCCTGCAACTTCTTCCAGAACTGAGATGTAAACCTAGGGTATCGGTCGGAAATAATCGACACTGGCACTCCATGTAGTCGCACTATCTCTTCCACATACAACCTAGCCAACTTTTGTAGGGAGTAATCAGTACGAACTGGTATGAAATGGGCAGATTTTGTTAACCTATCCACCACTACCCACACAGAATCTTTCTTGGTGGGTGTCAAAGGTAGCCCACTCACAAAGTCCATAGTGACTCTCTCCCACTTCCACAATGGAATTTTCACCGGTTGCAGTAATCCAGAAGGAAATTGATGTTCAGCTTTCACTTGCTGGCATGTCAGACATTTCCCCACGAACTCCATTACTTCTCGTTTAAGCCCGTGCCACCGATGCAGTTCTCGCAAGTCGTGATACAACTTATTCCTCCGGGATGCATGGCACAAAGTCCTCCATGAGCTTCCTTCAATATTGACTGTCTCAAGTCGAGTCCTTGAACACAAATTCTTCCTCGGAAGCATAAAACTCCTTGAGATTCGGTCCAAAATCCTCATTCTCACCCTTCTCAACTTGTCAAACCGAAGAATCAACGAGTTATCCTTCAACTGTTTTTCTTTAATTTGTTCAGTCCAAATAGGCCTCACTTGCAATTCTGCTAACAGACTTCCATCATCAAACAGACTCAAACATGCAAACAAGGCTCTCAAATCAGAAACAACCCTTCGACTCAACGCATCAGCCACCACGTTAGCCTTACCTGGGTGGTACTCAATCGAGCAGTCGTAATCCTTAAGCAACTCTACCCATCTTCGTTGCCTAAAGTTTAACTCCTTCTGAGTTAACAGATACTTTAGGCTCTTATGGTCCGTGTATATGATACACTTTTCTCCTTATAAATAATGTCTCCAGATTTTCAACGCGAATATCACTGCTGCTAGCTCTAAGTCATGCGTAGGGTAGTTCGCTTCATGAGACTTAAGTCGTCGGAAGCATAGCGACCACCTTACCCTCTTGCATCAAGACACATCCTAACCCCACATGTGACGCATCGTGTACCACAGTGAAGTCCTTCCAGACTCGGTTGAATCAACACCGGTGCTTGGTCACTACCTTTTTCAAATGGTCAAAAGCTTTTGTCGACTCTCACCCAGACAAATGCTACCCCTTTCCTTAACAGTTTCATCAATGGTGCAGTAATCAGAGAAAATCCTTCTACGAACCTTCGGTAATAGCCTGCCAAACCTAGAAAACTCCAAATTTTCGATACTGATTTTGGTGGTTTCCATCCCAGAACTACCTCAATTTTTCGAGGATCCACTCTAATTCCTTCAGCAGAAACCACATGACCTAGAAAAGCCACTTCTCGCAACCAAAATTCACACTTACTAAACTTTGCATACAGTTCCTTCTCTCAAAGACTTGCGGACTGTACGTAGATGCTCCTCATGTTTCTCCTCGGTTTCGAGTATACCGAATATCATCGATGAAAACTACCACGAATCGGTCCAAGTAAGGTTGGAACACTCGATTCATTAGATCCATAAGCGGCAGTGCGTTCGTCAACCCAAGCGGCATAACCAGAACTCGTAATGACCATATCGAGTCACGAATCTTTGTCTTATGAATATCCACTTCCTTTACCCTTAAGCGATGGTATCCGGATCGAAGGTCAATCTTGGAAAATACCGAAGCTCCTCTAAGTTGGTCAAATAAATCATCAATCCTTGGCAGAGGGTATTTGTTCTTTATCGTCAGTTTGTTCAACTGGCGGTAATCGATGCACATGCGCATTGTCCCGTCCTTTTTCTTTACAAATAGCACCGGTGCTCCCTATGGAGACACGTTTGGCCTAATGAAGCCCCTATCCAACAACTCTTGAATTTGAGCCTTTAACTCCACTAACTCCTTCGGTGCCATCCTATACGGTGCGATGGACATAGGCGCCGTTCCAGGAAACAAATCTATTCCAAACTCAACTTCTCGGTTCGGAGGCAATCACGAAGCTTCTCGGAAAAACATCTTGGAACTCTTTACGGTCCTAACCTTATCCACTTGTCGGTCCCTCCTCTTCGACCGACTTACAAATGCCAAATAGACCTCACAACCTTTCCGAATCCACTTTTTGGCTCTTAATGCCGACACCACATTGGACAAATAATCCCTTCGCTCACCTATCACCTTAACCTCCTCATCCTTTGTGGTCCTTAACACCATTCGTTTAGCGGCACAATCCAGTCGCGTTATGCTTAACAAGCCGACCATTCCCAAAATGAGATCAAACTCTTGAATGGTAACTCCATCGATCTCCGGGAAAATCTTACCTTGAGTTTCTAAGGGTACATCCCTATACGCTTTGTCTACCCTAACCAAAGTGACCCAAAGGACTTAGTACAGATACCCCACTCACAATCTCCTCGAGTGCACACCCAACGACCCAGATATGGCACATGCAACATAGGAATGAGTAGATCCAATATCCACCAAGGCAGTATACGACATGCTAAAAATAAAAAACGTACCAGTTATGACGTCAAGTGCGTCACCCTCCTCGCGGCGACGAGCATCATATACCAAAGCTGGCTGATGAGCCTCAGTGTTAATAGTACCCTTGCCAGGTGCCCCACGTCCATGGCCATTTCCACCGCGACCTCGGCCATGACCTCTCAACGGAGACGGTCCACCTCGCGCTGTTTGCACAGGTTGCACAGCCCTTTGTTCAACTAACCAAGTGAATGGAAGCTGGGCACCAGGTAGGTATCCATAACAGAGGAGGTGAGCCATGAAGGCTGCTTAAGTACCAAGCTCTCCGATTGGATCCAATCCTAGACATGTCCACATCCATTGCCACACTTGGTTATAACAAGTTGAAATTTCTTTGAGTGGTTATCTTTGGTAAATTGAATATTCGTGTCATCGTGTTATTTAAAAAAAAATATCGTTTTGAAATCGTGCCCTAAGTCTAGCTCATTTGAATTTTTATTATCCATCAATTTAAAGTTGTTTAAAATAATATAATCCCAGAAAATCAAAGAAGAAAATAAAGTTAAAATGGCCTTATTACAACCCAAAACTTAAATAGTAATTAAAAATAACTTAAGAAAACCAGTCTCTTTTTCAAACCTAAAAGTGTTCACAATGGCCACTCTGAATCCCCTCCGGCTCTAAGTCACCCACATCAAGACTCACTGCAAGGTTAAAGAAGGGTGAGTTTGGGAAACTCAGTGTGTAAGGAAAACCCATTCAAAGCCCAAGTCAGCTCAAGCCCATTGGGCCTAAGCCCATTCAAGTAACAGTGGTACTGGGCCAGAGCCCTTTTCAGATTACAATAAACTGGGCCTTAGCCCCTTATTCAGATAACAGTATGGCCCATAGGCCCATTTCAAAATACATGCAACATCAGTAAACATATGCAAGCCCATTTGGGGAGACTACTCAACCCACCAACCACTACACTCCACCCGTACCAGCCATACACTCCATGTGGGGAATAGCTCAACCCACCCATTAACACTCCACGATTGCTTGACCTTCTTTGCTCGATTATCGATAAATTGAGGCAAAGCCTCCAAGACGTGGACAAGCCATTTTAGTACTTCCTCCGTCAATATCCCGGTCCATGCATCGATAATAACAACATGGCATGCGATAAATAACAACAATCAAACATGCATTTAGGTTAATTTAACCTAGGGGTATTTGGTAATTTATCTCCAGGGGTAAAATTGTAAATTTTCCACTTTTAAAGGTATTTCAATAATTTATCTATTTTAGGGTTTTTCATGCATATTCCTACCTTTCACGTACTAATGTAATCGCTACCAGGGTTCTTACCGAATTGGGCAGTTGGCCCATCATTCCAATTTTGGCCCATTAAGCCCAAAAATATCGAGGGCACGTAAATCATGCACTTTGCGGTCCAAACATTGCAGCTTACCAAAAACATTAATCGATTTACCTCACGAGCATTCGCACACTCGCAAATCTACAAAATACCGATTTTCGGCATTTCGACTTTTCGACTTTTGCCGATCTAGACTAAGAAAGAGCGTGTTAGTTACACACATTTTGCGACGATATCTCGACGAGATCCACACACGAACGCCTACAATTGGATTACTAACACGTTAATCTAACTATTCAAATCTGAACTACGATTAACCCCTTACAATATTCGCCAACCACACCTACAGATCATAGTGAGCTTATAAGAAATTAATAAGCAACTCATTAACAAATTTTTGTCAATGTTTACCACATAATCATAATTTCACTGCAAGCTGTCTTCCTAAGCAACAGTCACTAAATCATTTATAACTGGAGCTACGAAACTCCAAATCAAGTGCTGTTAATTTTCCCTGAAAATAGACTCATATATCTTCTATCCATAAAATTTTTAGAATTTTTGGTTTAGCCAATAAATACCAGATATTTCTCAAAGTTTCCCATGTTTCACTGTTTGACTAATCTGACCACTCTTCATTATGAATCAAATTTCTCATTGTACAAAATTCAAAATATGTTCTAGTTTATTTCATTTGAAACTAGACTCATTAAGCTTTAATTACATAATTTATTCAGCTTCTAATTCATCTCCCACAATTTATGGTGATTTTCCAAATTCACGTTACTGCTGCTGTCCCAAGCAGATTTATTACCAAATCACTCTTTCACACCTAACTTGCATGCTTGTTATTTAAACATGTATATCACCAATCAATCATCACATATCTATGATTTTACTTAAGTATAATCTCCATTTCATCATTTTAAAGCACAACATGTTAGCCGATTTTTCCCTTTAGCATTTAAGGCACATGCATGCTCATTTGTTTGGCTCAACTTCACCTATCTTCCATTTTTCATCAAAAGAACATGAAACAACAACCAAAAACTAAAATATGCTTCATGAGTTAGGGTAGAATCAAGAAGAACTCATGAACATCAAGATAGAAGCAAAGTACCAAGAACTTACCTTCAATTTTTCCTCCTCCTAGTGACCGAATATTCAAGGGTTTCCTCCCCTATTTGCTCTCTCTCAAATTCAGCTATGGAGAACAAAGAATGAACAACAACCTTCCCTTACTTCCTTTTGTTATTCTTATCACTCAACATTTTATGACACATAAATGTTATACTAATATTTGTGCCATACTCATGCCATATTTCCAATAAAAATATGCCCATAATGCTTATCATGCCCATCATCCATTAACTATTAAAATGCTAAAATGCATACATTATCAACTATCCATCACCTTGGCTGGCCACTACATTAAAAGTGGGGAATTTGACATGCAAATCCTCCTATTTTGCACTCCTATTTATTTGGCCACTACAAATTAGCCTATAGCATTTTCAAACATTTTCACATAGGTCCTATTTCATAATTTCACTCCCTTTTTCTTATGGAACAAAAATTAACTAAAATTACCGGGTTCTATCTTAAGCTTGGGCCTTCTAGAGGCCCACTAACATAATTAAACCTATGCCAACATTCACAGAATTCCCGAAAATTGGGGCGTTACAAAATCACATACATTCTTGGCCAATTATCTAATTCATACCATTTATGGCCTAATACAGCTCTATGTGATTTGGCCACATTCCACATATTCCTTCATGATATATCATATTAACCATCACAAGAAACATTCAAGCATGAACTTGTATAATTAGTAGGTTTACAACCTACATCAATGTAAGCCATATCTCATGGCCATTTACAAAATGAATAAACATATCATTCAAGCCCTTACATTGGCTAGCCAAATGACACATATAACCAAAATGACCAAAATACCTATACATGCCATTATAACAAAATAAAAGTTTCTATATACCAAGTAAGACAAGTTGATAGTGTAGACAATGCTCCTATCATCTTCCAATCTTCACGAGTCCACAAGCTCTGTAAAACAAGGGAAAGGAAAAGGGGGTAAGCATTAACATGCTTAGTAAGTTCGGTAACGAGAAGGTAAACTTACCGATTATTTAACGTACATTCATATTATGTATTCATACCCAAAAAGTATAATATAATCCCATATCACAATCACTCAAACATCAAGTTAGTCCCATGTCAATAAATTATGACATCAACATTTGATGAGCTCATCCATTTCAAGAATTTCCATTTCCATTTCTTAGGTTAGTCCCATTGAATTTTCTCGGAATCTCGATGGATATCCATTTACCCTTAAATCATGCCAATGATCATTTCAAGTACGTACTCCTACGAACCTCGCATCTTACGGCGGGATTATTAGTCCAGGCTAAATCCCCCGTAATGTAACTCATAGAGTAGATGTCAGATTACCAGTCCAGGCTAAATCCCTTACAAGGACATGTACTCTAATGAGCTCGAATCTGAATTACCTGTCTAGGCTAAATTCAGACCCTAATCGGATTACCCGTCCGGGCTAAATCCATAATTGCACACATATTCTTCTGGAGGCTAGATCACATGAGGAACACCCGTCTGGTCTAGATCCTTTTTACCGTCAATTCATTTTTAGATAATCCATCAGATTTCCTTTTTATTCAATCGGGACATTTTCTCATAACATCAAATTATTCATGAATTATCATACATTAAATATTTCTATTATAAGTCATACATGAACATACGTTTTAGTATATTTTGAAATAGTTTACATTCGAGTTACTCGAAGTTACCTGGAAGATGTTTTCATAATCTAATTTCGGTTACTCTGAAACCTTTTGTTTTCCACGGTCGACTTCCAGAATTGGTCTCTCGGGGTCTATATAAGTAAAAATGAATCATTAATATGTCACATTATTCATATCGAGCCTAATTTACACCCCAGGCAAAATGATCATTTTGCCCTTAACATTTCACAATTTTACAACTTAGTCCCTAGGCTCGTAAAATGAAATACATGTAATTCCTTAGTTACCCAAGCCTAGCCGAATGTATCCTAAGCTCATACCAGCCCACATTTTCCTCTATGTCACATTTCTACTACACATTTTTACACCTTTTGCAAAAAGGTCCTTTTAGGGGTTTTTCATGAAAATCACTTAGAAAAAGATGTTTAACATACACTAAACTTTCATATTCCTCCATTAAACATCAAAATACAAACATGTCAAACATGGTTAATTTTTTATACATGAACCCTAGCTCAAAATATGGGTAGAAATGGAGAGAACATGTTATAATGATCTCAAAAATACAAAGAACATTAAAAACGGGGCTAGAGAGCACTTACTATTGAGCTTGAAAATCTTGAAAACCCTAGCTATAGAGAGCTTGAGAATTTCGGCAGCCACAAGGAAGAAGATGGCTTATTTTAGCTCTCTTTTTCCCTTTTTATTTCATTTATTACCAAAAAACCAAAATGCCCCTCCTTACTAAACTTTCAAATTTTTCCATGCATGCCCATTTTTGTCCAAAATCCTAATTAATATTTCAAAGCAATTTCATACAAATTGCTTCTAAAACCTAAGTTTTGCAATTTATTCAATTTGGTCCCTAATTTCCAATTGGACACCTTATACTTAGAATTTCTTCATAAAACTTTAACATATGCTTGTTCTCATATCCTAGGCCACTTAATAATTATAAAATAAATATTTTAACTTCAAATTTGTGGTCTCAAAACTACTATTCCAACTAGACCCTAATTTGGGATGTTACAAGAAATGTGACTTGGAAAATGGCTTATTTTTGTCCACACAGGCAGAGACACGGGTGTGTGTCTCAGCCGTGTGTGACACACGGCCAGGTGACACCGCCATGTGTCCCCTGATACTTCTATAGATATCATGTCATTAGCTTCACATGGCCTAGCACATGGGTGTGTGGCTTGGTCGTTTGGCACAAGTCAGTATCCCCTCCAGTTTTTACACGGCTTAGCACATGGCCTGGCACACGGGCGTGTGAGGCCATTTCCAAGGGTACATGGCTTGGCACACAGGCGTGTGGGTTGGCCGTGTGACCCAAGTCAGTGAGTTACACGAGGTCGGACACGGGCTGGGACACGTCCGTGTGTCCCCATTTCGAATGCCCACATGGCTTGAGACACTGGCTTGTCTCCTGGCCGTGTGAGACACATGGCCTGGCCACACGAGCGTGTTTCCCCTGCACTTTGAAAAATTTTAATGTTTTTCTAAAAATTCCTTGAGTACTCGGTTTAGTCCCGAACCATTTTTAATGACTATTTTGGGCCTCGAGAACTCGTATTAGGGACCATATGAATGTTTATGAATGGTTTTTGATTTGAATGAGAATTGTACTTGAAATTTTTGAATGATTGAGTTATATGTCTGGTAATACTCTGAAACCCTATTCCGGCGTCAAATACAGGTTAGGGGTGTTACACGTAGCACGTTAAATCATCATTTCAAACAAAAATTTTAGGTTAATTTATACATTTAGTCTCCATATTTTTTCATTTTGAGTAATTTAATTGTTTTCTTCTATGTTCTTTTAATTTTTTTTCTTTATTCCCATTCTCTTCTACTTCTTCCTCTGTTATCCTCCCTTCTCCATTTCTTTTAATATAGTTTTTCTATATTTTTCATTTGTTAAAACTAGTCCCTATATTTTTTTTAAAAAATTTAATTTTTTTCAAGCGAGGCAAGCTTGTGGAATAGTTTTAACAAACAAACAAAAAAATAAAAAAACTACGTCAAAATAAATGAAAAAGGGAGGAAAACAAAGGGAGAAGCGGAAGAGAATGGAAAATAAAGAAAAAGAAAGAAAGTTAAAAGAACATAAAGAAAAAAATTAAATTGCTTAAAATGAAAAAATATAGGGACCAATTGTAGAATTTAATCTAAATTTTTTGTTTGAAATGATGATTTAACGTGTCACGTCAACTTACTATTACACCATTAACAACAATTAATGGCTCAATGACTAAAATATTACAACACGATAATATAAGTGACTAAAATGTAATTCGAGGCAGATAAAATTGACTATTTTGATAGTTTCCCCTATTTGTTATGTTTAAAAGATTTGGTAGAAATATTTCATTAATTTAAGATACGTTGATTTTCTCTTTATTTTCAAAATAGTTTAAACAAATTAAATATTAGTATTTATCATTATGTTAATTAGATATCAAAATAGTTTAAATATACTATACATTAACTGTAGTTAATTAAATGATATCAATATTATTTATGTTTATTTTATTATCATGTATATTTTATTTTATGATTAGATGTATATATAGTTTAACATTCATGAAAGTTAATACTTCTTACATTGTATGTTTTCACTAGTGAAATATTTAAAATTACAATATTGTTAAAACATTTATTAAATTTTACTTATCACTTATTATTATAATTTACATTTTACAACAACTATTTTTCAATTAAATTATATATTATTGATTATAATATACGTTGTAAATTTTTTATTAAATTGTTATTTAAATAATAATTTTATAAAATGCAATAATAATTTGCGCATCGCACGAGAAAGAAAATTAGTGTATATTACCCTATATTCACACCAAGTGACGTTCTCTCAATTTTTTTCATTTAATTTCTATTTTTATTTAATATTTTTTAGACTTATGAAATATACGATTGTGTTTTTTAGAAAATGATGGAATGTATATCTATATTTAAGTCTTTTTAATTTTATATTAATTCAGTTAAAAATTAAAAATTAATTTTATAATTTTATAAAAGTATTTATATATTTATAATTTTTAAATTAAATAATTCAGATTATAGTTTTAAGAAAATCAAAATGGATGAATAGTTAAAGTCAATAAATTCAAGTACATCTGCTCATAAATCACATTGATTTTACTAACTAAAGTTATGTGTTGTGCATACATAACTTTACCACAAATTTATTCTAAAAGACTTGAGAACCATGCGTGTGTTAATCTAAAATTTTCATAAAATTAAAATAAATGACATTCATATACATTCATAAGGAAAGGATATCACATTTAAACAAATATAATAAAATATGTTAGTAACTATACAAGGAAAGGATATCACATTATTCAATAAACTTGAACATTAAACTGCTTTTTCAAGATTCACAACTGCCCTTTATTTGGAATAAGTAATACTCTGGTAATCAATCATTATCATAAAAATAGGATTTAATTATTGTATTATAAAAATACTTAAATTGTTATGAATATCTTATTAAGTGGGATGTCTATCAAGATCAAAATAGGTTTTGATATACTTTAAATTCTAATAGTAATGAGAAGTAGATCTCTATTTCATTTATACTTATGCCTATAAATAGAGATTTTGGAGAAGCTTTGTAAATATCTCCATTGATCAATAAAATATGCTCTCCCATTTTCTTTGTTCTTTACTCTCTATCTATTTATTTTATAACACGTTATTAGCACGATTATGTTTTAATTGATTTTCTCCATAAGTCACAAAAAATTTTCCCTTTCACCAAGCCTTACCCCTTTCAAGCAACAACCAATGGAATAGCTAGTCACTCAAATTTGCTACTCAAGCTATTGTCGATTACCTTCTAGAGCTACTATTATATCAGTCTACAGTTAAGGCTTGCACATTATGGGTAATCATTATGCAAAGAAACTTTATATAATCCTTACATGTGCTCGTTTAGAAGTTTAGAAGTTTGTCCTACCAAATTTGTTGCATTCCCTAAAGTGAATGCAAACATAAAGAAAATAAAATATATAATCATGGACCACTAAAAGTGGGAATATAGTAATAAATAAGAGAACAATGAGAGTTCTCAAGATAACTCTTTAAAAGGTAAAAATAATCTATGTTACCAATGTGATATGAAAGATTATTGGGCACATTATATCCAAATATTTTGTTTTTGCTAATATTCTTTGAGGAAGGATATGAGAATGTATTAATGAATTCTATCATTACAGATAGAAAATATTTATCTTATTTGGTACTAAAACAAACAAATATAATTCTAATATTTGATAGTACAAAATTAGATGAAAGCTCCAGAAGAGCAGCTAATATATCAGTATCTAAAAGAACAAAATTTGTGATAGTTGATGCACTGGTTTGAAAAGATATTTATTGTAATGGATATCATATTGAGATTATGAATGAGGAAAATATTATATTTCACATAAATCACTATTGCTATAAATATCTACTTTGAAAAGGTAGAAAAAAAGAAGGAAGATTGAGTTATTGATTACTCTTGTTATTAAATTGAATTGATTGTAACTATCTTTGTGATCTTCTTTTGTCATCATCCCCATTAAGGGGTTGAAAGCAAAATATTTGACTGTAAAAGATCTTGTAACACCCCAAACCCGGCCCAGACATTATGACCGGATCCAACATGCCACATCGAAGCGTTCAAAACATTTTATATTGTTGATCCAGAAAAACTTACTTAGTGTTTTAAAGATAATTTCATTATAGGTTAAAGTGAATGGAAGTTGTGCACGGTAGGAAGCGGAAAAGAGGTGGTGAGTCCATCGGATTGCTTAAATACCAAGCTCCTTCGGATCCAATCCTAGACATGCATCTTGCCATTGCCACACCTTAACGTCATGGATATTTCTAGGAAACCGATTTGATTAAGTCATTTTAGGAAAAGTGATTAATTTTGGAAAATACTTTCATTATGGAAGCTTTGCTTGTTGTCGTGTTATTTTGAAATCAATTGTTGTTTTTGAAAACACGCCTAAAGCTATCAATTTCAACAGTTAAAATAAGTAATACCTATCTTAATAATACATATTAAAACCATCAAAAATAATTAAGCGGCCTTATTACAACTTAAAACCCAAATCATAAAAATAAAAGAAAAGATGTCCAATTCATAGGAAGAAAAGCAGAATTTGCGAGCGTGTGGCCACTCAATTCCCTCATAGCTCCAAGCCCACTATGGTTGGGGATTTCTGCGTGGATGAAAATAAAAGGGTGAGTTTGGGGAAACTCGTGTGTAAGGAAAACCCATTCAAAGCCCAAGTCAGCTCAAGCCTATTGGGCCTAAGCCCATTCAGTGTGCATGGTCTTGGACGAGCCCTTTTCAGATTACAATAAACTGGGCCTTAGCCCTTTATTCAGATAACAGTATGGCCCATAGGCCCATTTCAAAATACATGCAACATCAATAACATATGCAAGCCCATTTGGGGAGACTACTCAACCCACCAACCACTACACTCCACTCCACCCGTACCAGCCCTACACACCATGTGGGGAATAGCTCAACCCACCCAGCCCAACACTCCACAGTTGCAGCCTTGCTGCTCAGTTAACAGTAAATTGAGGCAAAGCCTCCAGTACGTGGACAAGCCACTTTCAGTACTTCCTCCATCAATATCCCAATCCCATGCATCAGATAATAACAACATGGCATGCAGTAAATAACAACAGTCAAACATGCATTTAGGTCAATTTAACCCTAGGGGTATTTCGGTAATTTATCTACTAGGGGTAAAGCGTAAATTTCCACTTTTAAAGGTATTTCAGTAATTTATCTATTTTAGGGTTTTCATACATATTCCTACTTTTCACGTACTAACAGAATCACGTCGAGGGTTCTTACGAATTGGGCCGATTGGCCCATCATTCAATTTTGGCCCATTAAGCCCAAAAACATCGAGGGCATAGAAATCATGCACTTTGCGGTCCAAATTTTGCAGCTTACCAAAAACATTAATCGATTTACCTCACGAGCATTCGCACACTTTCATAAATCTACAAAATACCGGTTTTGGCATTTCGCTTTTCGACTTTTTCCGATCCGGACTAAGAAAGAGGGTGTTAGTTACACACATTTGCGACGATATCTTGTGAGATCCACACACGAACGCCTACAATTGGATTACTAACGCATTAATCAAACTATTCAAATACGAACTACGTATTAACCCCTTACAATATTCGGCCAACCACACCTACAGATCATAGTAAGCTTATAAGAAAACAATAAGCAACTCATTAACAAATTTTTGTCAATGTTTACCACATAATCATAATTTCACTGCAGCTGTCTTCCTGAGCAACAGTCACTAAATTATTTATAACTGGAGCTACGAAACTCCAAATCAAGTGCCGTTAATTTTCCCTGAAAATAGACTCATATATATTTTATCCATAAAATTTTCAGAATTTTTGGTATGGCCAATCAATACCAGATTTTTCTTAAAGTTTCCCATGTTTCACTGTTTGACTAATCTGAACACTCTTCATTACGAATCAAATTTCTCATTGTACAGAATTCAAAATAAGTTCTCGTTTATTCCATTTGAAAGTAGACTCATTAAGATTTAATTACATAATTTATGCAGCTTCTAACTCATCTCCCACAATTTATGGTGATTTTCCAAAGTCACGTTACTGCTGCTGTCCCAAGCAGATTTATTTCCAAATCACTCTTTCACACCTAACTTGCATGCTTGTTATTTAAACATGTATATCACCAATCAATTATCACATATCTATGATTTTATTTAAGTATAATCTCTATTTCATCATTTTAAAGCACAACATGTTAGCCGAATTTTCCCCTTAGAATCTAAGGCACATGCATGCTCATTTGTTTGGCTCAACTTGACCTATCTTCCATTTTTCATCAAAAGAACATGAAACAACAACCATTTCCTTCATTTTAATTCATGACTAAATGCTCACAACACAACTAAAAACCAAAATATGCTTCAAGAGTTAAGGTAGAATCAAGAAGAACTCATGAACATCAAGATAGAAGCAAACTACCATGAACTTACCTTCAATTTTCTTCCCCAAGTGACTGAACATTCAAGAGCTTTCTCCTCTCCTTTCTCTTCTCTAACTTTAGGCTATGATGAACAAAGATGGACAAAACTTTGTTCTTTTCACCCCTTTTTCTTTTAATAAAATTTCATATTTCATCCATTTAATTCTTTAATACAAAATATATGAAATTCCCATCATGGAACATTTACCTAAACCATTATCATGGAACATTTACCTAACCCATTATCATGGAATATTTACCTAATCCATTATCATGGAACATTTACCTAACCCATTATCAATTTGTACCATGAATTATGGATATCAAGTGCTCATATTGTCTACAATAACATGATGGCTGGCCACTTCATGTAAAATGGGAGGTTTGTCATGCAAATCCTCATATTTTGCACTCCTATTTATTTGGCCACTTCAATTTAGCCTATAGCATTTTCAAACATTTTCACATAGGTCTTATTTCATAATTTCACTCACAAATGACAAAATTAAAGCATGAAATTTTGCCAACATTCAAAGAATTCCCGAAAATTGGGGGGTTACAACTCTACCCCCCTTAAAGAAATTTCGGCCTCGAAATTTACCTGATCCAAATAGTTGAGGGTATTGTTGACGCATAGTCTCTTCTGATTCTCAAGTAGCTTCTTCCCTTCCATGATTACGCCACAGTCCTTTTACCAACGGAACCGACTTCCTTCTTAGAACTTTAACCTCTCGATCTAAAATTTGTATGGGTTCTTCTTCAAAGGTCAAATCAGTCCTTACTTCAATCTCCTCCACTGGCACAACATGTGAGAGATCCGATCGATATCGTCTTAATATAGACACATGAAAGATGTCATGGATTCTGTCTAACTCTGGTGGTAACTCTAACTGATACGCTACTGGCCCTACCCACTTAAGAACCCGATAAGGCCCTATAAACCGCAGACTCAATTTGCCTTTCTTGCTAAATCTCAAGATCTTCTTCCAAGGTGAAACCTTTAAGAAAACCATATCACCTACTGAGTACTCATTCTCCTTACGCTTCAAATCTGCATACAACTTTTGCCTATCAGATGCTTCTTTTAACCTGTCCCTAATTATTCTGACCTTATCCTCAGTATCAGCTACCAACTCTGGTCCAAGAACTTGTCGCTCTCCTAGTTCGGTCTAACAACTAGGTGTACGACACCTTCGTCCATACAGTGCTTCATACGGTGCCATTCGAATACTCGCCTGGTAATTGTTATTGTACGTAAATTCTGCCAACGGCAAGTAATCCTCCCAACTACCTCGAAAGTCAATCACGCATCCCCTCAACATGTCTTCCAGAATCTGAATAACCCTCTCTGACTGACCATCAGTTTGGGGATGGAAAGCTGTACTAAAATTCAATCGCGTCCCCAACGTCTAATGCAACTTTTGCCAAAACCGAGATGTAAATCTGGGATCCCGGTCAGAGACAATCGAAACTGGGACTCCATGAAGTCGTACAATCTCCGCGACATACAGCTTGGCTAGCTTTTGAAGCGAAAAGTCAGTACGTACAGGTATGAAATGGGTTGATTTGGTTAACCTATCCACAATCACCCACACCGAGTCTTTCTTTGATGGTGTCAAAGGCAACCCACTCACAAAGTCCATGGTTGCCCTCTCCCACTTCCAAAGTGGTATCTTCACCGGCTGTAATAGTTCAGAAGGTAATTGATGCTCAGCTTTCACTTGTTGGCATGTCAGACATTTTCCTACAAACTCCGTTACTTCTCGCTTAAGTCTAGGCCACCAGTACAATTCTCGCAAGTCGTGATACAACTTATTCCCTCCAGGATGCATGGCACATAGTCCCCCATGAGCTTCCTTCAATATTGTCTGCCTTAAATCAAAGTCCCTCGAAACACAAATTCTTCCTCGGAAACACAGAACTCCATCACCATTTAAACCAAACTCAGAAGTTTCCCCTTCCTTAACTTGTTGAAAACGAGCAACCAAAGACTCATCTTCCAACTGCTTTTCCTTAATCTGGTCCACCCAGGTTGGCCTTACTTGCAATTCAGCCAACAAACTGCCATCATCATACAGACTCAAACGAGCAAATATTACTCTCAGATCAGATACGGTTCTACGACTTAAAACATCGGCTACCACATTAGCTTTGCATGGGTGATACTCGATCGAATAGTCATAATCCTTAAGCAACTCAATCCGTCTCCTTTGCCTAAGGTTCAACTCCTTCTGAGTCAACAAATACTTTAGACTCTTGTGGTCTGTGTATAAAATACACCTTTCTCCGTACAAGTAATGTCTCCAAATCTTAAGTGCAAATATCACTACTGCCAACTCTAAATCATGAGTCGGATAGTTCCCCTCATGAGGCTTAAGCTGTCGTGATGCATATGCAACCACCTTACCCTCTTGCATTAACACGCAACCCAAACCCACGTGTGATGCGTCATTGTACACACTAAAATCCTTCCCAAACTCCGGCTGAATTAACACAGGTGCTTCAGTCAGAACTTTCTTCAACTTCTCAAAAGCTCCCTGCTGCTTCTCAGTCCATACAAACGGTTCTCCTTTTCTTATGAGTTTTGTCAGGGGTGCTGCCATAACAGAAAAACCTTCCACAAACCTTCTGTAGTATCCTGTCAACCCTAGGAAACTTCGAATTTCTGACACCGTCCTAGGTGGCTTCCATTCCAAAATTGCTTCAATCTTTCGAGGGTCCACCTTAATCCCTTCGGCAGAGACCACATGTCCTAAGAAGGTTACCTCCCTCAACCAAAATTCACACTTGCTGAACTTCGCAAAGAGTTCCTTCTTCCTTAACACTTGCAGCACTATACGGAGATGCTCATCATGTTTCGCTTCAGTTTCAGAATATACCAGGATATCATCAATGAAGACGACTACGAATCGATCCAAGAATGGTTGGAACACCCGATTCATCAGATCCATAAATGCTGCAGGAGCATTCGTCAGTCCAAATAGCATAACCAAAAACTTGTAATGACCATACTGAGTCCTGAATGTCGTCTTATGGATATCCGCCTCCTTGACCCTTAACTGATGATATCCAGATCGGAGGTCGATCTTGGAAAATACAGAAGCTCCTCTAAGCTGGTCGAACAGATCGTCAATCCTTGGTAGTGGATACTTATTCTTAATCGTCAGTTTGTTCAATTAGAGATAATCAATGCACATCCGCATCGTACCATCCTTCTTTTTCACGAATAGCACCGGTGCTCCCCATGGAGACACGCCTGGCCTAATGAAGCCCCTATCCAACAACTCTTGAATTTGATCCTTTAACTCCACTAACTCCTTCGGTGCCATCCTATACGGTGCGATGGACACAGGCGCCGTTCCAGGCAAAAAATCTATTCCAAACTCAACTTCTCGGTTCGGAGGCAATCTTGGAAGCTCCTCTAGAAAAACATCTTGGAACTCCTTTACGGTCCTAACCTTATCCACTATCAGTCCTTCCTCTTCCGACTGACTTACAAATGCCAAATAGACCTCACAACCTTTCCGAATCCACTTTTTGGCTCTTAATGCCGACACCACATTGGACAAATAATCCCTTCGCGCACCTATCACCATAACCTCCTCATCCTTTGTGGTCCTTAACACCATTCGTTTAGCAGCACAATCCAGAGTCGCCTTATGCTTAACAAGCCAATTTATTCCCAAAATGAGATCAAACTCTCCGAACAGTAACTCCATTAGATCTCCAGGGAAAATCTTACCTTGAGTTTCTAAGGGTACATCCCTATACAGTTTGTCTACCCTAACCGAGTGACCAAAAGGACTTAGTATAGATACCCCACTCACAATCTCTTCAGAGTAGTCCAAGTTGTCCATAACCCGTTCTGTGGCCTCCAACCAATATTCCGCCACATTCGGGGTTATACCAGACACGCCCCTAAAGATCTTCGCTCTGTTAGCCTAAAGTCGTTCAGAAATAGATCCCCGAATTCCGTTGCCCATACTTGCCCCGGCAACTCTTTTCAGAACACGAAGCATTGCCTGTGACAGGGCATCATCCTCGGCACCGCAGTCATGAGACTCTACCTCTGTTGCCGGTGGTACCGGTGCATCCACCGCTGGCATGTCCCGAAGACAAAGATCTGGCTCGAGCACTTCCTCGGCCCCGTCCACGGCCTCTTCCACGAGCGGCTCTTGTACTCATATCGTATTATCTTGATTATGAATTTTTATGCATCAATTAATATTCTAGTGTTTATTACAGATGTTTTATGAATCAGATAGTAATTCAGAGTTTGTTTTCGCAGAATCGAAGTCTAGCTACAGTTTCAGTCTCTTATCAAATTTTTCTATGGTTTTAGTATCATCCTATCTAGAGTATCCTAGCAGGATTTTAGTACAGACAGATAATTCAGAAAAATATTCAGAGAAGTTCAGAGTAATACTTACAGACTTGAGCCAGAGATTCGGAATGCCACCTTCTAAAGATCTAAATTTTGAAAATCGCGTTTTTTGCAAAAAAAAATTGTTTTTGAAAATCTTTGTTTTTTTTGTAAACCCATTCCACAGTCGAGTTGTTGCAACCTAGGCTCTGATACCACTAAATGTAGCACCCCAAACCCGGCCCAGACATTATGACTGGATCTAACATGCCACATCGAAGCGTTCAAAACATTTTATATTGTTGATCCAAAAAAACTTACTTAGTGTTTTAAAAGATAATTTCATTATAGGTTAAAGTGAATGGAAGCTGTGCACCACGTAGGAAACCGGAAAAGAGGTGGTGAGTCCATCGGACTGCTTAAGTACCAAGCTCCCTTCGGATCCAATCCTAGACATGCATACCACCATTGCCACACCTTAATGTCATGGATATTTCTAGGAAACCGATTTGATTAAGTCATTTTTAGGAAAAGTGATTAATTTTGGAAAATACTTTCATTGCGGAAGCTTTGCTTGTTGTCTTGTTATTTTGAAATCAATTGTTGTTTTTGAAAACACGCCCTAAAGCTATCCAATTTCAACAGTTAAAATAAGTAATACCTATCTTAATAATACATACTAAAACCATCAAAAATAATTAAGCGGCCTTATTACAACTTAAAACCCAAATCATAAAAATAAACGAAAAGATGTCCAATTCATGGAAGAAAACAGAAATTTTGAGCGTGTGGCCACTCCGAATTCCCTCACGACTCCAAGCCCACTATGGTTGGGGATTTCTGCGTGGATGAAAATAAAGGGGTGAGTTTGGGAAACTCGGTGTGTAAGGAAAACCCATTCTAAGCCCAAGTCAGCTCAAGCCTATTGGGCCTAAGCCCATTCAGTAGTAACAATGGTCTTGGACCGAGCCCTTTTGATTACAATAAAGCGGGCCTTAGCCCTTATTCAGATAACAAGATGGCCCATAGGCCAATTTCAAAATACATGCAACATCAATAACATATGCAAGCCAATTTGGGAGACAACTCAACCCACCAACCACTACACTCCACTCCACCGTGCATTCAGCCCTACACTCCATGTGGGAATAGCTCAACCCACCCAAATTTAACACTCCACGATTCTTGATTGCTTTCGCTCATTAACGATAAATTGAGGCAAAGCCTCCAAGATCGTGGACAAGCCACTTTCAATACTTCCTCCATCAATATCCCAATCCCATGCATCGAGATAATAACAACATGGCATGCAATAAATAACAACGATCAAAAATGCATTTAGGTCAATTTAACCCTAGGGGTATTTGGTAATTTATCTACTAGGGGTAAAGCGTAAATTTTCCACTTTTAAAGGTATTTCAGTAATTTATCTATTTTAGGGTTTTTCATACATATTCCTACTTTTCACGTACTAACGAATCACGCATCGAGGGTTCTTACGAATTGGGCCGATTGGCCCATCATTCCAATTTTGGCCCATTAAGCCCAAAAATATAGAGGCACGTAAATCATGCACTTTGCGGTCCAAATTTTGCAGCTTACCAAAAACATTAATCGATTTACCTCACGAGCATTCGCACACTCGCAAATCTACAAAATACGGTTTTGGCATTTGACTTTTCGACTTTTGCCGATCCGGACTAAGAAAGAGGTGTTAGTTACACACCTGTTTGCGACGATATGCTGACGAGATCCACACATGAACTGCCTACAATTGGATTACTAACGCATTAATCTAACTATTCAAATACGAACTACGTATTAACCCCTTACAATATTCGGCCAACCACACCTACAGATCATAGTAAGCTTATAAGAAATCAATAAGCAGCTCATTCACAAATTTTTGTCAATGTTTACCACATAATCATAATTTCACTGCAAATTGTCTTCCTGAGCAACAGTCACTAAATTATTTATAACTGGAGCTACGAAACTCCAAATCAAGTGCCGTTAATTTTCCCTGAAAATAGACTCATATATATTTTATCCATAAAATTTTCAGAATTTTTGGTATGGCCAATCAATACTAGATTTTCTTAAAGTTTCCCATGTTTCACTGTTTGACTAATCTGACCACTCTTCATTACGAATCAAATTTCTCATTGTACAGAATTCAAAATATGTTCTCATTTATTCCATTTGAAAGTAGACTCATTAAGCTTTAATTACATAATTTATTCAGCTTCTAACTCATCTCCCACAATTTATGGTGATTTTCCAAAGTCACGTTACTGCTGCTGTCCCAAGCAGATTTATTACCAAATCACTCTTTCACACCTAACTTGCATGCTTGTTATTTAAACATGTATATCACCAATCAATCATCACATATCTATGATTTTACTTAAGTATAATCTCTATTTCATCATTTTAAAGCACAACATGTTAGCCGAATTTTCCCCTTAGAATCTAAGGCACATGCATGCTTATTTGTTTGGCTCAACTTGACCTATCTTCCATTTTTCATCAAAAGAACATGAAACAACAACCATTTCCTTCATTTTAATTCATGACTAAATGCTCACAACACAACTAAAAACCAAAATATGCTTCAAGAGTTAAGGTAGAATCAAGAAGAACTCATGAACATCAAGATAGAAGCAAACTACCATGAACTTACCTTCAATTTTCTTCCCCAAGTGACCGAACATTCAAGAGCTTTCTCCTCTCCTTTCTCTTCTCTAACTTTAGGCTATGATGAATAAAGATGGACAAAACTTTGTTCTTTTCACCCCTTTTTCTTTTAATAAAATTTCATATTTCATCCATTTAGTTCTTTAATACAAAATATATGAAATTCCCATCATGGAACATTTACCTAAACCATTATCATGGAACATTTACCTAACCCATTATCATGGAATATTTACCTAATCCATTATCATGGAACATTTACCTAACCCATTATCAATTTGTACCATGAGTTATGGATATCAAGTGCTCATATTGTCTACAACAACATGATGGCTGTCCACTTCATGTAAAATGGGAGGTTTGTCATGCAAATCCTCCTATTTTGCACTCCTATTTATTTGGCCACTTCAATTTAGCCTATAGCATTTTCAAACATTTTCACATAGGTCCTATTTCATAATTTCACTCACAAATGACAAAATTAAAGCATGAAATTTTGCCAACATTCCCAGAATTCCCGAAAATTGGGGCGTTACAGATCTACTTATGAGCAATAGAATATGGTAAATCTATCTAAAGCTCGTTATGATTGGATGCACCTGAAGGTGCAAGTTTTTAAAACTATGAGTATAACTCTATAATATACAAAATAAGTTCTCAATTAAAATTATGTGGAAAAATATTACTGATGATAAATTTGCAAGAGAGGACTTATTCAACTTTTCATAATTCAAATATTCTCCTACGATAGTAATATCATGAAAAAAATTTACTTATGATTGAACAAAATTTTTTAATCACGAAACCTAACCATTCCCTAAAGAGAATGTAGCAATATGTAATAAATTAGAAAGACATAATCTTTAATGTGGATGTAGTAAATTGGACTATAATAATAGTCAAGGGGGATTGTCGTAATAAATTTTCTCACCACCAGAAGAAGAAAAATGAAGAAAGCAAGAAAAGAACAAGAATTTCCAAAAACTTTTTAAGAATAGAGACAATTTGTTTATGAAGAGTCCTTGGTTATGTACCTATTGTACACTTGAAAAATAAGATCCACTCTCAAAGTTTGCTATTAATAGATTTTGATTGGATTCAAAGTCTACTACTGAAATTTAATTTGCTTACTTCTTATCTTCAAGACTCAACTATGAACAAAAAAATGTACGTCTTTAAATATTAAATCAACTTGATATATAGTTTAATGATTTGAGATGGTCTTCTTTTTAAGTTTTGATTACATGGATTACATATTGTTTTAAGCATTTCATTTGTTCATGAAAATGAATATTAACTGATTTATTTATGTCGCTATTGTAGGTTTTATAATTAAATAATATATTTGATTAAAACATATCTAGTATGCAAATTTATGTTAACAAACCAATGAATTTTATGGTTATTCGGATTTGATTTAGTAGTCATTCGTACGTTTTATATTATTCCATGTGTTAATTATTTAGAGAAATGACATGAGCAATTGTAAATGAAAAGTTCTATGAGCTTGAATAGTTGGATTTTGAATTAAATTTCATGCATGTTTAAGATGATGGTTATGAAAAAAATTGCTAGTTTCCATTATGCCATATTTTTATGTTTGAGATGTGATGTTTATTGATATATTTAGTATAGGCTTGTTTCTATACATGACCTAGTCAGTTATTCTTGGTAGTTAACTGATTATGCAAAACTCTTGTTAAAAGGGTTTTAAAAGTATTTTGAATTGAACTCGGGACTTCTCGCATCTGAAATGACGATCATACCACTAGGACCAAATGCCCTGCATTTGAAGATTTTGACATATTCCCTGAAGCGAATATTGCATATAATTATTTGAAAATTATATTTATGGCATTATAGACTTCACATTGATTTAGACATTTCTAATAGTAAATGTCACAATAGTACTTATATGTAGATACAAAGTAATAGGAATGATAGCAAAATGATCAATTTGTTACAATTTAGTAAAATTGTAACGTATGTTAAAATAAACTGGAAGTTTACTAATACAAATGCATCTACTACTTGGCGTGGCCAATTAGACCATCTTGGATCATATATGATACGTAAATTAATTGAGAATTCATATGGACATTCATTAAAGAACCAAAAGATTCTTTAATTTAAAGAATTCTCGTTGTTATTTGTTTTGAATGAAAATTGATAGTTTGAAACTCATTAGCTAAAGTTGAGATTTAATGTCTTGCATTTCTGAAATAAATATGGGTCCATTCATCCACCATGTGGATGATTTTGATATTATATGATTTTGGTAGATGCATCTACAAAATAATCACATATGTGTCATCAACTTGCAACCCGTCATTTGCAAGATTGCTTATTTAAATAATTAATTTCAAATCATGCAATTAAGACAATTCATCTTGCTAATACTGATGAGTTAATATCTCAGTCTTTTATTGATTGAGTTTTAAAAACTTTTGTAAAAGTTTGTTATTTATGCACATAATGATTTAAAGAAATTATTGATTGAACGCAGCTGTTTAATGTCTAAACCATTACTTATAAGAGCTAAACTTCCTATTTCAACATGAGAATATGCTGATTTATGTGTTGTACGCATCAAGCCAATAAGTTATAAATACTCCCCATTACAATTGGTTTTTGATCAAGAGCTAAATATTTCTTATCTTTGAATTTTTGTATGTGCGTATATGTTTCAATTACTCCACCACAACGTACAAAGATAAGTGAATTTTCAAAGAAAGTTGAGAAAATATATTAATTACAAGTTTCTTTGTACTATTAGATGTTTTGAATGTATTGAAGTTTCAATTATGACATGATTTGCAATTACAATTTTGATTCGATAGTTTTCTGGACTTTAAGGGGAGAAATAATAACTTGTAATGAGTTAGGGGGAGAGTAATTTGAACCAGAAGCTCAACCAGGATACCTCATTACAAGTTAACTTTCAGATGTATTTACAAATTTAATGCGAATAACCAACCGCTATATAACATCTAATATTTTAATTTGAATCAAAGTCTTAGTAGGACAATCAGTTAGAATAACTAATAGATTGATCAATTCCAAAGATGAAAATTCTTCTAGATGGTCATATAGTGGAGGCGAGTGCTCTAGAAGAGACCCAAGACATAACTAATAAGTAAAACTCTAGAAGAGATTCAGGTACCTGAAACAGAATTTTAGAATAATGAAAATAAAATATCTTGATAAGTTATGTTAATCCGAGAAAATGTTGAACCGAATAATAAAAGTTGTCGACAATGATTTTGCATACAATATTATTATTGAAATAATGAAATAAAAGGAGGATCTTGAATAAATCTATTGAGAAATATATATATGAAATAAATTGATCAAAATAGAAAGACGCAACTTACGTACAATTAAATTTGTGGAGTTTTTTTGGACCAGTAGTCCAAATATCTAAAGGTATAAAGCCAGTGAGGGTGCAAATGAAGTAGTTTTGCAAAAGCAAAATAAAAATATGAAGTTTTTTTTTGTTAAGTGTTGGCATTGATTATGGAAAGATATAATATTATTTTGTGGTGGATGCAATAACCTTTAGATATATTATTTTAAAAATTCATAAAAGATTTAACTTATGTCTAATGCTTGTTGTTATAACCTTTTATGAACCACTATATAGTAAAGTTTATATTAAAATCCTTGAAGGATTTAGGATGCTAGAAGCATATTAAAATTCTAGGAACTTATTCATTTATATGAAATGAAATAATTTGAACATATTTGGTAAATATTAGTTGAATGAGTATTATAAAATGATCTAAAATACCTATTTGTGTTTTTATAGAAGAATCGTGATTAAATTTTGCTATGATTATTGTTAAAATTCCTGAAGAGACCAAAATATATGTCCTCAAAATTTTCCCTCACTGATGACTTTCAAAAAGAATGGTGATATAGATGCTTAGAAAATACATTCAAATAGTCATTTGAAAGACTAGTATTTAAGATTGAATACGTAGAATATGAGAAAGTATGTTATGTTTTCATGAGGAGGAGTAAATATGCGTTGTACTCTTTTTCTCTTAACCAAGGTTTTGTCCCATTGGGCTTTCCTGGTAAGGTTTTTAATGAGGCAGTATATTATGCGTATTATAGATATGAGTATTATTTTTCCTTCACTAAGAATTTTTTTTCTCATAGGGCTTTTATCTTAGTAATGTTTTAACGAGGCACATTATCTACCAATAGACATTCAAGGGGGAGTGTTATGAATATCTTATTAAGTGGATGTCCATCAAGGTCAAGATAAGTTTTGATATGCTTTAAATTCTAATAGTCATTAGAAGTAGATCTCTACTTCATTTATACTTCTTATGCCTATAAATAGAGACTTTAGAGAAGCTTTGCAAAAATCTCAATTGATCAATAAAATATACTCTCTTTTTTGCTCTCCCATTTTGTAATGCCTCAAATTTTGGGCCTAGAGGTTTTGGGGTTTTGTGGTTAGGGTCAGTGAGGAGGTTGCACTTATGAGTATAGTTGTGCGTTTAAGTGGCAAAATGGGCCTGCTGGTTTGGTGGTTGTGTATGTGATGGTTTTACTCTAGGTTCTGTGTTCGAGGCACGACATGGGCGTTTTGGAAAAAAAACATTGCATCTATTTTAGTTTTAATAATCATTTAGCTATATTTGTTTATCTGTTTTATTATTTATGATTTATTTTTATTTAGTTAATTTTGGTTTTTCTTTATTTTTTCACGTTCTCTTCTTCCCCTCTCTCGCTTGGCTTTTCTTTTTGCTATTTCTCTTTTCTGTAAAAACGAGTGTTGTTAACTGATTGTGGATCTTCGTTCCTCTGTCATTTCCTTCGTCATCGAATCAGGTGTGGGATTCGAACCCTTACTCCATTGTTTTATTTTCACAAAGTTTATGTTCGGCTTTTCTTGACCTTATTCTAATAATTGGTTTAGGGTTTTTAATCGATGGACGTGATGAGAAATCATCATTTTTTGATGATTGTTGATAAGGCAAAGGTTAAGGGCAAGTTTGGTGGCTAAAGCGGTGGTTTTGAGGTGGTTTCGTGACCTTCTCGATGGTCACACGGCCGTGTGCCGACTCACAAGGCCGTGTGCTTTTGAGAATTAGGGTTTCGGGTGAATTTTGGTGCCACACGGCCTGACCACACGAGCATGTGTCTCACACAGGCATGTGAGAAATCCACATGGTCGTGTCTCGTCTATTCTTAATTTTTAGCATTTTTGGACAGAGAGTTACACGGGCTGTTCACACGGGCGTGTACCCCCTCCACACGGGCGTGTGTAGCCTCTACATGGGAGTGTAGATCCCCACACAGCCTGGGAAATTCCACATGGCTGGGGCACACGGCCGTGGGTTTCTACCTTGTGAAATTATTGTATTATGTTAATTTTTACCCTGTTTGTGGTTCTGTGTGTTTCAATCTTCAACTAAGCCTTATTGATGGTAATTATAACTCTGGTATGGACTTGATATGTACATTATTTGTGATTGGTTATGTGATAAGCTTGGCACTGAATTCGAGTTCTGAGTGTGCTCATGTCTGATTCTGTAACCGGTTGATTGAATGTGAATGTTTGCTTTTGATTAAATGTCTAGAATTGGTATTCTGATTGTGAACATCTGACTGCATACATACATATGCATACACTGTTTTGGGTGGGATTTTGAAGAGAAGGAAAATTGACTGATCTGAACTAGCAGCTGATCTGTTGGCTGAAAGCCCTATTACCTAGAGGGATGTGGGCGGTCCTAATACCCTGAGGGTCGTGGACATTACTGATAACGGTATAGCAGATTATCGCCTTGCACTGTACCGCATGTACGTTAGCTATGCTACGTACCACTATTTGATCTGGCAGTTTATACTGCACGTCTGTACCGCGGTTTACCACATTGCATAGTACAGTTTATACGCTAGCTTTTCTACATAATATATTTGATCTGGCAGTTCATACTGCATGTCTGTACCGCGGTCTTTTGCATGGCACTGTACAGCTTACTGATAGCCCAATACCTAAAGGGTCGTGGGCAGTCCCAATTCCCTAAGGGTCGAGGAAAATACTGATGTCCATCATTGCCGGGCAACCCGGGATGACATCATATAGAGTGTAGGATTGGATGGATGGGTTGATTATATCCCCACATGGAGTGATTGGTTGGACGAGCTTAATAGCTCTATTGATGTGTGATAGGGGACGGAGAGGTGTGTTGGCTAGATGGGTGGGCTTTCTTTAACTCGACTGCACTTATATGCATTTTATCGACTGTTTGTGAATACAACTAAGCGTAGTAATTGTTTGACCGAAAGTCTTGACATTGTGTACTGATTTGCATTGTCTGACTGAAAAATTATAGTGGTTGTGTAACTGAGTGTGTTCGAATATGTACTAAATATTGATATTGTAATAACCCGAATTTTACAGTTATCGAAAAAGTGCATTTTCGGGTCTCCGTTTCTGAAAAATGGATTCTTAATATTTATTAAAAATATTTATGAAGTTAAGTGGGTGGTTAATTAAAGTTTAATTAAGTAAATTTAGCTTAATTAAGGATAATTGGATAAAAGATTAAATTGAATATAGTGTGAAAGTTTAGTTCTAAAGTAATAGAAAATAAAAAGGATCAAAATGACAATTAAGCCATACCCATGAAATGAGGCGGTAAATGAAAGAAAAATCAAGATTTTTCTTGAATTATGTATATTAAATGTTATAATTGTTATTAATATTATTATTATTATTATGGTTTTATATTAAATTATTATTATTTAATAGGTATTATTATTAAGTTAAAGATATTTACTAAATTAAATAAATAAAAGAAAGACAAGTGTATGGTAAAAGTAAAATACATGTGTAATAAATATTATACATACAATTATAATACATGTATGTATTTACTTATTATTTAAGTAAATATTAATATATTTATTATTATTTAATTCATATTATATTATGAAATAAATTAAATAAAGACAAATATATGGTAATGATTAGATACAAGTGTATTAATGAAAATACATACAATTGTAATACATGTGTTTAATTATTAAAAGTAATTATTATTTATAAAAGATATTTATATGATAAATAAAGAAAAGAATGACAAATGTATGGTATGTATAATGACATGTGTAATATTAGTATACATACATTTGTAAAATACATGTATGTTTACTTATTATATAAGTATATTATTAAGTTATTATATATATATATAAGAGAAGAAAAACAAGTGTATAAAATGATTGGTACAAGTGCTAAATAAATATTTGTTATTAAATAGATTTTATTATAGTTATTATTGTTATTACATATAAAAAAACAAAAGAATAAAAAGAAGGAAAGAAACAGAATAGCAGGGGACGAAATAGAGAAGGGAGAAAGAAGAAAAGAAAAAGGAAAAAATAAGGTTTTAAAGGTTTCAAGTTAATTTGGTAAGTCAATTTAGCCCTTTTCCTATGATTTTTGAGTTTTTGGAATCCTAGAGATAAATACTACTTGTTTTAAGTGGAAATTTTGAAAGTTATTAGATTTCTAAGTATGGTTCATGTTGAATAAAATGATGGAATTGGGGGTTTATTTGAAAGAAATTTTGATTGGAATTGAATAAAGGATTGAATTGTAAACTAAGCTATAAGTTTTGAGTTTTAGGGACTAAATGGAAATAAATTCGAAATTATGAAAATATGCTGGAAATTTAATAGTTAAATTTGAGTTTGGATAAAATTTGAATGGAAATAAAGAGTGAATTTAATTAGGAAAGTGAGTAAAATTAGTAAGGATTAAATTGGGAATTAGGAGAGAATTGATTAGAAATTTAATTATTTATTATAATTATACTATAATTAATAGTATAATTATTTTAATTACTGTAGCTAACATTGTGCCGGAAGCCTCGGCTAAGCAAGGAAAAAGGCAAAGACAACGAGAGTTAGCTTGGAAATTACGGTTTGTATTTCTATAATCCGAACTTAATACTTAAATTGTAAGATTTATTATTTAATATATATATGTAGTAGGTGTTTTGAGATGATTATATGAATTGGATTGAATATTGATTATATTGAATTGATTCATGAATATATGTGAATGTTTGAATTGAAATGAATATTGATGTGGAAATTGAAAAATAAATATTTTTTATATTGGAAAATATATGTAGTTGGAAGTGTGATGAAATTGATAGAAAAGTGTGATTATTGTGAAATTGAATATTTATTAGTGAAAATTGAATGGAAGTATATTGAATTAAAATATATAGTTAATTAATTAAAATATGAATTAATTGAAAATTGAAAAGTGAATTAAATACCCTATTACTAGTCGGGCTAGTCGAATATAGTTGGCATGCCATAGGATATGGAAGAGTACGGGTTTTGCCGACTTACTGATCAGGCACTTATGTGCCGACTACTGTTACTGTTATCGTCACTGTTACCAATTCGGCACTTTGTGTGTCGGATGTTGTTACTGTTACCGTTATTATTACTGTTTCGGATTTGTTCCGATGAGGTACTCCGTGTACCGTACTGTTACTGTTACTGTTCCGGCTTTGGCCAATGAGGCACTATGTGCCGTACTGGTGTGTTGGTTGGATCCGTGTATCCATCTAGGTCCAAGTCATGTTAATAGGGGTAAATAAAGGAACTGGGAAGATCGACTGTAGTACCCCAAACCCAGCCCAGAAGTTATGGCCGGATCCGGCATGCCACATCAAAAACATTAAAAAAAAATCCATTCTAAGTCCAGAAAATCGTACTTAATGTTCAAAAGATTAATTCATTAAGGGTTAAAGTGAATGGAAGCTGTGCACCAGGTAGGAAACCGGAAAAGAGGTGGTGAGTCCATCGGATCGCTAAGTACCAAGCTCCTTCGGATCCAATCCTAGACATGCATATCGCCATTGCCACACCTTAACGTCATGGATATTTCTAGGAAACCGATTTGATTAAGTCATTTTTAGGAAAAGTGATTAATTTTGGAAAATACTTTCATTGCAAAAGCTTTGCTTGTTGTCGAGTTATTTTGAAATCAATTGTTGTTTTTGAAAACGCGCCTAAAGCTATCCAATTTCAACAGTTAAAATAAGTAATACCTATCTTAGTAATACATATTAAAACCATCAAAAATAATTAAGCGGCCTTATTACATTTAAAAGCCCAAAACTTCAAACGTAAATAAAAGGATGTCCAGTTCACCGAAGAAAATCAAACTTTCGAGCGGTGGCCACTCGAATTCCCTCACGACTCCAAGCCCACTATGGTTGGGGATTTCTGCGTGGATGAAAATAAAAGGGTGAGTTTGGGGAAACTCGGTGTGTAAGGAAAACCCATTCAAAGCCCAAGTCAGCTCAAGCCTATTGGGCCTAAGCCCATTCAGTAAGGGTGGTCTTGGGCGAGCCCTTTTCAGATTACAATAAACCGGGCCTTAGCCCTTATTCAGATAACAAGATGGCCCATAGGCCCATTTCAGAATACATGCAACATCGGTAAACATATGCAAGCCCATTTAGGGAGACTACTCAACCCACCAACCACTACACTCCACCCGTACCAGCCATACACTCCATGTGGGGAATAGCTCAACCCACCCAACCCAACACTCCACAGTTGCAGCCTTGCTGCTCAGTTAACAGTAAATTGAGGCAAAGCCTCCAGTATGTGGACAAGCCACTTTCAGTACTTCCTCCGTCAATATCCCAATCCCATGCATCAGATAATAACAACATGGCATGCAGTAAATAACAACAGTCAAACATGCATTTAGGTCAATTTAACCCTATGGGTATTTCGGTAATTTATCTCCTAGGGGTAAGCGTAAATTTTTCACTTTTAAAGGTATTTCAGTAATTTATCTATTTTAGGGTTTTCATGCATATTCCTACTTTTCACGTACTAACGAATCACGTCGAGGGTTCTTACGAATTGGGCACATTGGCCCATCATTCCAATTTGGCCCATTAAGCCCAAAAATATCAAGGGCACGTAAATCATACACTTTGCGGTCCAAATTTTGCGTTTACCAAAAACATTAATCGATTTACCTCACGAGCATTCGTGACTTTTCGCAAATATACAAAATACCGGTTTTCGGCATTTCGACTTTTCGACTTTTGCCGATCCAGACTAAGAAAGAGGTGTTAGTTACACACTTTTTATGACGATATCTTGACGAGATCCACACACGAACTGCCTACAATTGGATCACTAACACATTAATCTAACTATTCAAATATGAACTACGTATTAACCCTTACAATATTCGGCCAACCACACCTACAGATCATAGTAAGCTTATAAGAAAACAATAAGCAACTCATTAACAAATTTTTGTCAATGTTTACCACATAATCATAATTTCACTGCAAGCTGTCTTCCTGAGAAACAGTCACTAAATCATTTATAACTGGATCTACGAAACTCCAAATCAAGTTCCGTTAATTTTCCTTGAAACTAGACTCATATATCATCTATCCATAAAATTTTCAGAATTTTTGGTTTAGCCAATCAATACCAGATTTTTCTCAAAGTTTCCCATGTTTCACTGTTTGACTAATCTGACCACTCTTCATTACGAATCAAATTTCTAATTGTACAGAATTCAAAATATGTTCTTGTTTATTTCATTAGAAACTAGACTCAATAAGCTTTAATTACATAATTTATTCAGCTTCTAATTCATCTCCCACAATTTATGGTGATTTTCCAAAGTCACGTTACTGCTGTTGTCCCAAGCAGATTTATTACCAAATCACTCTTTCATACACCTATCTTGCATGCATGTTATTTAAACATGTTTATCACCAATCAATCATCACATATCTATGATTTTTACTTAAGCATAATCTCCATTTCATCATTTTAAAGCACAACATGTTAGCCGATTTTTCCCTTTAGCATCTAAGGCACATGTATGCTCATTTGTTTGGCTCAACTTCACCTATCTTCCATTTTTCATCAAAAGAACATGAAACAACAACCATTTCCTTCATTTTAATTCATGACTAAATGCTCACAACACAACTAAAAATCAAAATATACTTCAAGAGTTAAGGTAGAATCAAGAAGAACTCATGAACCTCAAAATAAGAAGCAAGGTACCAAGAACTTACCTTCAATTTTCCTCCTCCTAATGACCGAATACTCAAGAGCTTTCTCCTCTCCTTTCTCTTCTCTAACTTTCAGCTATGATGAACAAAGATGGACAAAACTTTGTTCTTTTCACCCTTTTTTCTTTTAATAAAACTTCATATTTCATCCATTTAATTCTTTAATACAAAAGACATGATATTCTTATCATGAAACATTTACCTAATCCATTATCATGAAACATTTACCTAACCCATTATCATGGAACATTTACCTAACCTATTATCATGAAACATTTACCTAACCTATTATCATGGAACATTTACCTAACCTATTATCAATTTGTATCAATTTGTACCATAAATTATGGATATCAAGTGTACATTTTGTCTACAACAACATGATGGCTGGCCACTTCATGTAAAATGGAAGGTTTGTCATGCAAATCCTCCTATTTTGCACTCCTATTTATTTGGCCACTTCAATTTAGCCTATAGCATTTTCAAACATTTTCACATAGGTCCTATTTCATAATTTCACCCCCTTTTTCTTATGGAACAAAAATTAACTAAAATTGTCGGGTTCTATCTTAAGCTTAGGCTTTCTAGAGGCCCACTAACATAATTAAACCTATGCCAACATTCACAGGATTCCCGAAAATTGGGGCGTTACATCGACTGTTACTGAATAATTTAATTGTTACAGTATATCTAATTTTTACTTAATAATTGACTGTTACTAGATAACCGATCAATTGATTGATATTGAATAACTGATTATTATTGAATAATTGATTGTTACCGAATAACCGGTATTCTTGAATAAATAATTTTTCGATTGGTGATTGTTAATGAATATTCTTGATTGATTAATTACTATTGAAAAATAATAAATGATTTTGAATTTAAAGTAGACCAAAACATTGGTTTGAAAGTGAATGTTTGAATACTCATTGAGTTTGAATAGTTCAATATATATAAATTAATATGTTTTATAATTGTTTAAGTGTTCAGATTATAGAAATACCACTGTAACACCCCAAACTGGCCGAAGTTATGGCGGATCCGCATCTACATCAAAACGTAAAAAAAAAAATTTCCATTCTAAGTCTAGAAAATCGTACTTGATGTTCAAAAGATTAATTCATTAAGGGTTAAAGTGAATGGAAGGCATGCACCGGTAGAAAAGCGGAAAAGAGGTGGTGAGTCCATCGGACTACTTAAGTACCAAGCTCCTTCGGATCCAATCCTAGACATGCATACCGCCATTGCCACACCTTAACGTCATGGATATTTCTAGAAACCGATTTGATTAAGTCATTTTAGGAAAAGTGATTAATTTTGGAAAATACTTTCATTGCGGAAGCTTTGCTTGTTGTCGTGTTATTTTGAAATCAAGCTGTTGTTTTTGAAAACACGCTCTAAAGCTATCCAATTTCAACAGTTAAAATAAGTATTACCTATCTTAGTAATACTATTAAAACCATCAAAAATAAATAAGCGGCCTTATTACATTTAAAAGCCCAAAACCTCAAACGTAATAAAAGGATGTCCAGTTCACGGAAGAAAATCAAACTTTTAGAATGGGTGGCCACTCAGAATTCCTCATGACTCCAAGCCCACTATGGTTGGGGATTTCTGCGTGGATGAAAATAAAAGGGGTGAGTTTGGGAAACTCGATTGTAAGGAAAACCCATTCAAAGTCCAAGTCAGCTCAAGCCCATTGGGCTAAGCCCATTCAGTAACATGGTGCTGGGCGAGCCCTTTTCAAATTACAATAAAGCGGGCCTTAGCCCTTATTGAGATAACGAGTATGGCCCATAGGCCCATTTCAAAATACATGCAACATCAGTAAACATATGCAAGCCCATTTAGGAGACTACTCAACCCACCAACCACTACACTCCACCGTACCAGCCATACACTCCATGTGGGAATAGCTCAACCCACCCAGCTCAACACTCCACGATTCTTGCCTTGTTGCTCGATTAACGATAGAATTGAGGCAAAGCCTCCAAGATCGTGGACAAGCCACTTTCAGTACTTCCTCGTCAATATCCCGGTCCATGCATCGAGATAATAACAACATGGCATGCGATAAATAACAACAGATCAAACATGCATTTAGGTCAATTTAACCCTAGGGGTATTTGGTAATTTAAATCCCGAGGGTAAAGCGTAAAATTTCCACTTTTAAAGGTATTTCAGTAATTTATCTATTTTAGGGTTTTCATGCATATTCCTACCTTTCACGTACTAACAGAATCACTACTGAGGGTTCTTACTGAATTGGGCCGTTGGCCCATCATTCCAATTTTGGCCCATTAAGCCCAAAAATATTGAGGCACGAAATCATGCACTTTGCGGTCCAAATTTTGCAGCTTACCAAAAAATTAATCGATTTACCTCACGAGCATTCGCACTTTTCGCAAATCTACAAAATACCGGTTTCGGCATTTCGACTTTTCGACTTTTGCCAATCTAGACTAAGAAAGAGGGTGTTAGTTACACACTGTTTCCGACGATATCTTGACGAGATCCACACACGAACCGCCTACAATTGGATTACTAACACGTTAATCTAACTATTCAAATACGAACTACGTATTAATCCCTTGCAATATTCGGCCAACCACACCTACAGATCATAGTAAGCTTATAAGAAATCAATAAGCAACTCATTAACAAATTTTTGTCAATGTTTACCACATAATCATAATTTCACTGCAAGCTGTCTTCCTGAGCAACAGTCACTAAATCATTTATAACTAGAGCTACGAAACTCCAAATCAAGTGCCGTTAAATTTCCCTGAAAATAGACTCATATATCTTTTATCCATAAACTTTTCAGAATTTTTGGTTTAGCCAATCAATACCAGATTTTTCTCAAAGTTTCCCATGTTTCACTGTTTGACTAATCTGACCACTCTTCATTACGAATCAAATTTCTCATTGTACAGAATTTAAAATATGTTCTAGTTTATTTCATTTGAAACTAGACTCATTATTCTTTAATTACATAATTTATTCAGCTTCTAATTCATCTCCCACAATTTATGGTGATTTTCCAAAGTCACGTTACTGCTGCTGTCTCAAGTAGATTTATTACCAAATCACTCTTTCACACCTAACTTGCATGCTTGTTATTTAAACATGTATATCACCAATCAATCATCACATATCTATGATTTTACTTAAGCATAATCTCCATTTCATCATTTTAAAGCACAACATGTTAGCTGATTTTTCCCTTTAACATCTAAGGCACATGCATGCTCATTTGTTTGGCTCAACTTCACATATCTTCCATTTTTCATCAAAAGAACATGAAACAACAACCATTTCCTTCATTTTAATTCATGACCAAATGCTCACAACACAACCAAAAATCAAAATATACTTCAAGAGTTAAGGTAGAATCAAGAAGAACTCATGAACCTCAAAATAGAAGCAAGGTACCAAGAACTTACCTTCAATTTTCCTCCTCCTAATGACCAAATACTCAAGAGCCTTCTCCTCTCATTTCTCTTCTCTAACTTTCAGCTATGATGAACAAAGATGGACAAAACTTTGTTCTTTTCACCCCTTTTTCTTTTAATAAAACTTCATATTTCATCCATTTAATTCTTTAATACAAAAGACATGAAATTCTTATCATGAAATATTTACCTAACCCATTATTATGAAACATTTACCTAACCCATTATCATGAAACATTTACCTAACCCATTATCATGGAACATTTACCTAACCTATTATCATGGAACATTTACCTAACCTATTATCAATTTATATCAATTTGTACCATAAATTATGGATATCAAGTGTACATTTTGTCTACAACAACATGATGGTTGGCCACTTCATGTAAAATGGGAGGTTTGTCATGCAAATCCTCCTATTTTGCACTCCTATTTATTTGGCCACTTCAATTTAGCCTATAGCATTTTCAAACATTTTCACATAGGACCTATTTCATAATTTCACTCCCTTTTTCTTATGGAACAAAAATTAACTAAAATTACCGGGTTCTATCTTAAGCTTGGGCCTTCTAGAGGCCCACAAACATAATTAAACCTATGCCAACATTCACAGGATTCCCGAAAATTGGGGCGTTACAACCACTGAGTGTACACTCAGCATACGGTTTGTTTCCGTACGCAGGTTAGGTTAAGGCTAGACTGTTGAATCAGCGTCCCAGGCTGATCCCGAATTCGATGAGGTAAAGTATGTTGAGTATTTGTAATGGCATGTACCTAGGATGTCTTATGAGAGTCATCTAGATTGTGAAAGTATTGATGAAATAAGTAAATTATGATTGGCAATGGTATATAGTATGAAGTTGAAATAATTGATAAAGTAAGTGATATACTTAAAAAGATTCATTGGATAAGTTATAAAATGTTTTAGATTGGTAAGATTTGAGTATATTTAAGTGTATTTGGATTATTTGAATGTTGGCAATTTGTATTGGTTGAAGTTTTAATTTGTAGGGTTAGAAACATTTATTTTAATAAATGACTATAATTGAACTGTACAGACCGGTAATGCCCTGTAATCCTATTCCAGGGACGGATAAGGGTTAAGAGGTGTTACATTTAGTGGTATCAGAGCTATTCAGGTTTAGCAGATTCTCAGACTAAATCGAGCTCGGAATTGAGTCTAGAGGTACATGCCATAATTGAGTCGAAATTGAATCGGGATCGGATGCTGATATATTTATTTGTCTCTGTTTTATAGTGAAAATGTTAGACGAAAATATTGATAGTATTGATCATGAAATGTATACTGAAAACGAAACGTCTCGTGAATTAGATAAAAACTGAATTGACAACACTGAGTAATAACTTAATGAGTAATTAACCACTGAGTGTCCACTGAGTACTGTTGAATAATGTAATGATAAAGAAAGAGATAATTCGAAACTGTTTTGGAATTATAACTGATGCTCTTCAGTGAATAGAAGAACTGTATCTATTATGATATCTACCCTCCTGTTTCTCAATCGGTTCCCAAAGTGCTTCAAGGTATAGAGCCTGTCTGAACGGGTAAGTTATCTGTTGTTAATACTCCGTAAATATAGGGTGGAACAATTGAGAATTTTAGCTGAAAATGATCTTAAAAGAACTGAAATTTGGTTAAAGAACATTATCAAGGTCTTGAATGAATTGTTTTGTTCACTGAATAAATGTTAGGAATGTATAATATTTCTATTAAAAGATTCAGCTTACGGGTGGTGGAAATATTGATTTATGTTGTGACTATAAAAGGGATATTTGGAAATTTTCCGAAATGAGTTCTGAAAGAAATATATATATCAGCCAGATATTTCTTGATTAGAGATATGAAGAATTCTTGAAGCTTAAATAGAGTTATATGACTGTAATTGTGTATGAAGGAAATTTTTCTGATTGAATAAATATACCAGAGGGTGTATTCCAACAGAAACTATGAAATACAAATGGGTTGAAAATGGTTTAAATGAAGACATAAAGCCTAAAAATATAGAGTAAAGAGTGGAATATGTGCTGAATATAATTCTTTTAATTATTATCTTAGTGATTGCTTGAAGAAAGTTGAAAAAGATATTATTTAGATTTCAAGACTGAGCAACACAGCTACCAGAGGTAGGTTACTCTGTAACTCCGGAAATACGAGTGATAGTCGAAGCGTGACAAAGGACTTCACTGAAAAATCTGGAGAATGAACATCAGCCAGGGCATATGTTAATTGTATATAAGAAGATTTATCTCTACTGGATGTCATTACAGGTACTATCTTCTTTTATCGACACTGATATGATTATTTTAAATTGATCTTGGTTTGACTTGTTCCTATGATTGTATAAATTCAGTATTTGCTAAAGACTTGCTTGTTGAGTTTACTGAATTATGGTGGAAGTATCAAGTTTTCTAGATCAGTATTTATTGGCTAATAAAATCTGCAGGAACTATTTGATAATGACACTAGAGTACTGTTTTTTTTATCGATTTGATGTTATTATTGTTTGATGTGATTCTGAGAATGGAATGGTTAATTTTGCATGATGCTATGGTAAATTACAAGCAAAAGTATATTATATTACGAAGTTAGGATGATGAAATGTTTTATTTTGAATCAGAGAAGATTGGATGATTTACCTATTGAAATATTGATCATGTCGAAACAGAAATGTGCTAGAAAAGGGTTATGATACTTACTTTGCTTGTGTGTTGGATATTAAGGTATTCAAGTTAAAGTTTAAATCAGTGGCAATAGTGCGAAAGAATTCTGATGTGTTTCTAGAAAATTTAACCGAACTACTGTTGGTTGAAGAAATTAAATCAGCTATAGATCTTGTGCCTAAAATAATATTGAAAAATGTATCTGAAATCAGAGGTTTTCTGAGACTAGTCGGTTATTATCAGAAATTTGGAAAAAGAGATTTTTGGATGATATGATTGCTATAGAAAGATATGGCATTGGAATAATCTGATAAGTGTTAGCAAGGTTTTGATTAGTTGAGAGCTCAGTTAACTGAAGCACTAGTTCTGGTTTAGCCTGAAATCCAGTGAAGAAACTTGTAATTTATGGGGATAGCAGTGTTTTGATACAAGAAAGTCAACTAATGGTTTATGTTACGAAAGGTTAGAATCATAAGGGAATAATTATTTGATACCTGATTTGGAAGTGGTAGTTATTGTTCTTGCATTAAAAGATCAAGATATGATAATTAATTATCATCTGAGAAAGACAAATGAAGATATGTATATTCAGAATTGAAAGTTTTGATTTGTGATATGAGCTATGAATATTCAACTGTTCTCATCTGATGATGGCTCAATTCTAGTTGAGATGAAAGTTAAATTAACTCTGTAACGCCCCAATTTTTGGGAATCCTGTGAATGTTGGCATAGGTTTAATTATGTTAGTGGGCCTTTAGAAAGCCCAAGCTTAAGATAGAACCCGACAATTTTAGTTAATTTTTGTTCCATAAGAAAAAGGGGGTGAAATTATGAAATAGGACCTATGTGAAAATGTTTGAAAATGCTATAGGCTAAATTGAAGTGGCCAAATAAATAGGAGTGCAAAATAGGAGGATTTGCATGACAAACCTCCCATTTTACATGAAGTGGCCAGCCATCATGTTGTTGTAGACAAAATGTGCACTTGATATCCATAATTTATGGTACAAATTGATACAAATTGATAATAGGTTAGGTAAATGTTCCATGATAATAGGTTAGGTAAATGTTCCATGATAATGGGTTAGGTAAATGTTTCATGATAATGGGTTAGGTAAATGTTTCATGATAAGAATTTCATGTCTTTTGTATTAAAGAATTAAATAGATGAAATATGAAGTTTTATTAAAAGAAAAAGGGGTGAAAAGAACAAAGTTTTGTCCATCTTTGTTCATCATAATTGAAAGTTAGAGAAGAGAAAGGAGAGGAGAAAGCTCTTGAGTATTCGGTCATTAGGAGGAGGAAAATTGAAGGTAAGTTCTTGGTACCTTGCTTTTATTTTGAGGTTCATGAGTTCTTCTTGATTCTACCTTAACTCTTGAAGTATATTTTCATTTTTAGTTGTGTTGTGAGCATTTAGTCATGAATTAAAATGAAGGAAATGGTTGTTGTTTCATGTTCTTTTGATGAAAAATGGAAGATAGGTGAAGTTGAGCCAAACAAATGAGCATGCATGTGCCTTAGATGTTAAAGGGAAAAATCAGCTAACATGTTGTGCTTTAAAATGATGAAATGGAGATTATACTTAAGTAAAATCATAGATATGTGATGATTGATTGGTGATATACAAGTTTAAATAACAAGCATGCAAGTTATGTGTGAAAGAGTGATTTGGTAATAAACCTGCTTGGGACAGCAGCAGTAACGTGACTTTGGAAAATCACCATAAATTGTGGGAGATGAGTTAGAAGCTTTATAAATTATGTAATTAAAGCTTAATGAGTCTAGTTTCAAATGGAATAAACAAGAACATATTTTGAATTCTGTACAATGAGAAATTTGATTCGTAATGAAGAGTGGTCAGATTAGTCAAACAGTGAACCATGGGAAACTTTGAGAAAAATCTGGTATTGATTGGCTAAACCAAAAATTCTGAAAATTTTATGGATAGAAGATATATGAGTCTATTTTCAAGGAAAATTAACGTCACTTGATTTGGAGTTTCGTAGCTCCAGTTATAAATGATTTAGTGACTATTGCTCAGGAAGACAGCTTGCAGTGAAATTATGATTATGTGGTAAACATTGACAAAAATTTGTTAATGAGTTGCTTATTGATTTCTTATAAGCTTACTATGATCTGTAGGTGTGGTTGGCCGAATATGGTATGGGGTTAATATGTAGTTCGTGTTTGAATAGTTAGATTAACGTGTTAGTAATCCAATTGTAGGCAGTTCGTGTGTGTGGATCTCGTCAGCATATCGTCGCAAACAGGTGTGTAACTAACACCCTCTTTCTTAGTCTGGATCGGCAAAAGTCGAAAAGCCAAAATGCCGAAAATCGATATTTTGTAGATTTGCGAGTGTGCGAATGCTCGTGAGGTAAATCGATTAATGTTTTTGGTAAGCTGCAAAATTTAGACTGCAAAGTGCATGATTTCTGTGCCCTCGATATTTTTGGGCTTAATGGGCCAAAATTGGAATGATGGGCCAACGGCCCAATTCGTAAGAACCCTCGATGCGTGATTCTGTTAGTACGTGAAAGGTAGGAATATGCATGAAAACCCTAAAATAGATAAATTACTGAAATACCTTTAAAATGGAAAATTTACAGTTTTACCCCTAGTAGATAAATTACCGAAATACCCCTAGGGTTAAATTGACCTAAATGCATGTTTGATTGTTGTTATTTTGCATGCCATGTTGTTATTATCGATGCATGGGATTGGGATATTGACGAGGAATCTGAAAGTGGCTTGTCCACGTCTTGGAGGCTTTGCCTCAATTTATTGATAAGCGAGCAAAGCAAGGTCAAGAATGTGGAGTGTTAAATTTGGGTGGGTTAAGCTATTCCCACATGGAGTGTATGGCTGGTACGGTGGAGTGTAGTGGTTGGTGGGTTGAGTAGTCTCCCAAATGGGCTTGCATATGTTATTGATGTTGCATGTATTTTGAAATGGGCCTATGGGCCATCATTATCTGAATAAGGGCTAAGGCCCGGTTTATTATGTCTGAAAGGGCTCGCCCAATACCACTGTTATACTGAATGGGCTTAGGCCCAATGGGCTTGAGCTGACTTGGGCTTTGAATGGGTTTTCCTTACACATTGAGTTTCCCCAAACTCACCCCTTTTATTTTCATCCATGCAGGAAATCCCCAACCATAGTAGGCTTAGAGCTGTGAGGGAATTTGGAGTGGCCACCCGTTCTGAAAGTTTGATTTTCTTCTGGTAAACTAGACATCCTTTTAATTATGTTTGAGGTTTTGGGCTTTTAAATGTAATAAGGCCGCTTATTTATTTTTGATGGTTTTTATATGTTTTATTAAGATAGGTAATATTTTTATTTTAAATGTTGAAATTAGATAGCTTTAGGGCGCGTTTTCAAAAACAGTAATTGATTTCAAAATAACACGAAAACAAGCAAAGCTTCCGCAATGAAGATATTTTCCAAAATTAATCACTTTTCCTAAAAAGGACTTAATCAAATCGGTTTCCAAGAAATATACATGACGTTAAGGTATGGCAATGGCGGTTTGCATGTCTAGGATTGGATCTGAAGGGAGTTTGGTACTTAATCAGTCCAATGGACTCACCTCCTCTTTTCCGGTTTCCTACCTGGTGCACAGCTTCCATTCACTTTAACCTACAATGAATTAATCTTTTGAACATCAAGTACGATTTTCTGGACTTAGAATGGAATTTTTTTTTTTACGTTTTTAATGTGGCATGCCGGATCCGGCCATAACTTCTGGGCCGGGTTTGGGGTGCTACAAACTCCTCTACAGTAAGTCTGTAAAGTTCAGAAATGCGATAATGAGTTACAGGTTAAATGGATATAGTGAACAAATGACTTTGATTGAAAATTTCAGATTGAATTTGATGATTGTCTGCTATTTAAAAGCAAAGTGTCTTGAAGAATTTGAATCATTATATCGATGATGATATCAGAATGGAAATGGGATAGAATTCTTATAGGTTTGAATTGGAATTATCTTTATCTGCGAAAAAGGAAAGATAATATCTGAATAATCATCGAAGGTATGGAAAAATCTGCATATTTTATCTCAGTATGAATAAGTTTTCTACTTAATAATTGTCTGAAATATAGGTTTCTGAAATTGTCAGATTTCATGATATGTCAGTTTTTATTATTTCTGATTGAGATAGATGGTTTATGTCAGTTTTTATTATTTCTGATTGAGATAGATGGTTTACATTCTAATTCTAGAACGAGTTTTAGAAGTTCTGGGTACACGATAATAGTTTTCAGCACTGTATGAAGCTTCGTATGATTATGAATGAAAAACTGCACAGTATTTGATTGAATATGGTGAAAAAAAAGAATATACAGAGTTATTTGATTCAAGAAACCGAAGAAAAGTGAAAGTGATCGAGATAGATTGAAAACAACTTCTGACAGACAGAATTCATATGTGGACTTGAAATGTCGGAATATCGAGTATTCTATTAACAAAAAGTATATTTTTTTTAAAGTTTTACATTGGAAGAAAATTTTGAGATCAGGTTGAAAAAGGGAATTAAATTCTCATTCTATTGGGCTACGTAAAATTATAGAAAAGTCGGATCGATGACATATTGATTAGATTTGCCTCCAAAGTTACAGGAAATTTATGGGGTTTTTTTTCCAAGATTTGGCGTTCAGAAGATGTAGATCAGATAATTCACATGTTATTTCGACAAGGGATATTGGAATTTGAACTGATTCATAATATGAAAAAGAAGAACCGATTGAGATACTAGCTTGAGAAGTGAAGTCATAATATTGAGGAAGCAATATAGGAACCGAAAGAAACAGTGAGATCTCTGTATCCCCACATCTTTTAAGGAAAATTTCGAGGACGAAATTTATTAAGGGGGGAAGAATTGTAATAACCCGAATTTTATAGTTATCGGAAAAGTGCATTTTCGGGTCTCCGTTTCTGAAAAATGGATTCGTAAATATTTATTAAAAATATTTATGAAGTTAAGTGAGTGGTTAATTAAAGTTTAATTAAGTAAATTTAGCTTAATTAAGGATAATTGGATAAAAGGATTAAATTGAATATAGTGTGAAAGTTTAGTTCTAAAGTAATAGAAAATAAAAGGATCAAAATGGCAATTAAGCCATACCCATGAAACGAGCGGTAAATGAAATAAAATCAAGATTTTTCTTGAATTGTGTATATTAAATGTTAGTATTATTATTATTATTATTATTATTATTATTATTATTATTATTATTATTATTATTATTATTATTATTATTATTATGGTTTTATATTAAATTATTATTATTATTATTTAATAGGTATTATTATTAAGTTAAATAAAAGAAAGACAAGTGTATGGTAAAAATAAAATACATGTGTAATAAATATTATACATATAATTATAATACATGTATGTATTTACTTATTATTTAAGTAAATATTAATGTATTTATTATTATTTATAAAAGATATTTATATCATAAATAAAGAAAAGAATGACAAATGTATGGTATGTATAATGAAATGTGTAATGTTAGTATACATACATTTGTAAAATACATGTGTGTTTACTTATTATATAAGTATATTATTAAGTTATATATATATATATATATATATATATATATATATATAAAAGAGAAGAAAAAAGTGTATAAAAATTATTAGTACAAGTGTTAAATAAATATTTGTTATTAAATAGATTTTTATTATAGTTATTATTGTTATTATATATATAAAAGAAATAAAAGAATAAAAAGAAAGAAAGAAACAGAATAACAGGGGACGAAATAGAGAAGGGAGAAAGAAGAAAAGAAAAAGGGAAAAATAAGGTTTTAAAGGTTTCAAGTTAATTTGGTAAGTCAATTTACCCCTTTTTCTTATGATTTTTAAGTTTTTGGAATCCTGGAGATAAATACTACTTATTTTAAGTGGAAATTTTAAAAGTTATTAGATTTCTAAGTATAGTTCATGTTGAATAAAATGATGGAATTTGGGGTTTATTTGATAGAAATTTTGATTGGAATTGAATAAAGGATTGAATTGTAAACTAAGCTATAAGTTTTGAGTTTTAGGGATTAAATGAAATAAATTAGAAATTTAGTTACTTATTATAATTAATCTGTAATTAATAGTATAATTATTTTAATTACTGTAGCTAACATTGTGCGGAAACCTCGTCTAAGCAAGGAAAAGACAAAGACAACGGGAGTTAGCTTGGAAATTACGGTTTGTATTTCTATAATCCGAACTTAATACTTAAATTGTTGGATTTATTATTTAATATATATATATATGTAGTAGGTGTTTTGAGATGATTATTTGAATTGGATTGAATATCAATTATATTGAATTGATTTATGAATATATGTGAATGTTTGAATTAAAATGAATATTGATGTGAAAATTGAAAAATAAATATTTGTTATATTGAAAAATATATTTAGTTAGAAGTGTGATGAAATTGATAAAAAATGTGATTATTGTGAAATTTAATATTTATTAGTGAAAAGTGGATGGAAGTTTATTGAATTGAAAATATATAGTTAATTAATTAAAATATGAATTAATTGAAAATTGAAAAGTTAATTAAATACCCTATTAATTAGTCGGGCTAGTCGAATATAGTTGGCATGCCATAGGATATGGAAGAGTACGGGTTTTGCTTGGCTTCGATCGAGCACTTATGTGCCGACTCATCGTTATTGTTACCATTACGCTCATCGTTACTAATTCGGCACTTTGTGTGTCGGATGTTGTTACTGTTACCGTTATTGTTACTGTTTCGGATTTGTTCCAATGAGGTACTCCGTGTACCGTACTGTTATTGTTACTGTTTCGGCTTTGGCCGATGAGGCACTATGTGCCGTACTGGTGTGTTGGTTGGATCCGTGTATCCGTCTAGGTCCGAATCATGTTAATAGGGGTAAATAAAGGAACTGGAAAGATCGACTGTTACTGAATAATTTAATTGTTACTGTATATCTGATTTTTACTTAATAATTGATTATTACTGGATAACCGATCAATTGATTGATACTGAATAACTAATTATTATTGAATAATTGATTGTTACCAAATAACTGACTATTACTGAATAAATAATTGTTCTGATTGACTAATTGTTAATGAATATTACTGATTGATTAATTGCTATTGAAAAATAATAAATGATTTTGAATTTAAAGTAGACCAAAACATTGGTTGGAAAGTGAATGTTTGAATACTCATTGAGTTTGAATAGTTCAATATATATAAATTAATATGTTTTATAATTGTTTAAGTGTTCAGATTATAGAAATACCACTGAGTGTATACTCAGCGTACGGTTTGTTTCCGTGCACAGGTTAAGTTAAGGGTAGACCGTTGAATCAGCATCCCAGCCAGATCCCGAATTTGATGAGGTAAAGTATGTTGAGTATTGGTAATGGCATGTACCTAGGATGTCTTATGAGAGTCATCTAGGTTGTGAAAGTATTGATGAAATAAGTAAATTATGATTGGCAATGGTATATAGTATGAAGTTGAAAATATTGATAAAGTAAGTGATATGCTTAAAAAGATTCATTGGATAAGTTATAAAATGTTTTAGATTGGTAAGATTTGAATATATTTAAGTGTATTTGGATTATTTGAATGTTGGCAAATTGTATTGGTTGAAGTTTTAATTTGCAGGGTTAGAAACATTTATTTTAATAAATGACTATAATTGAACTGTACAGACTGGTAATGCCCTGTAATCCTGTACCGGGGACGGATAAGGGTTAGGGGGTGTTACAGATATCTACCGGTACGTCTGTTTCAAATGTACCAATTGGTTCCATATAGTTCTGTAAGTATGTTCCGCTTCCGAACTGTTTTCTGGATTCTCTGTTTCTAATTCTGTAGTAGTTGGCTTTGATCTCACACTGAGCTCCAGTAGCTCACCCCCTCTTCTGTTTCCCATTTCAGGTACGTTTCGGAATTTGGAAGCTGGACTCGGTACGCGGAGGTCTTGGACAGTCTTGCAAACTATGAATTATCAGTTTTGTTTCCAATTACGATTTTGTTATTTGGGTTACTTTGAACTGTAAGGCTTTATAATGTTGTGGAATAGTTTTTGTTTTTGATTTTTATACGTACGTTTATTTCGGGTTTTATATTGAGTTTTACTGTAAATTCTACTGATCGATTATTAAATGGTTTTATATACTTTTGGTTTACTGAGAAGAGTCGTTTTGTAAAATTTTCCCTACGATCACTCCGGTAATCAATGTAGCTTTCTGGATTCGGTCTAGACTTCTAGGCCGGGCTTGAGATGTTACACATTTTTTTTTTGTTTTTTACTCTCTATCTATTTATTTTATAACATTAATTTATTTATAGTGTTATAAGTTATTTTTTATGAGTTAGATTGTTTAATTTTTTTATCAAAAACTATTCATTCCTGAACTTAAATAAAAGTGTACATAATAATATTTTTAAAAGTTGACGTTTAGTGTTAAAATGAATTGTGGTTTATATTTTATGTTAAGTTCTTAGGTGTAATATACTTAGGTTAATAAAAATATGTAAGTTTAAGTAATTAATAAACCACATTAAAAGTAAAATGGAGAAAACTGCCAACTTTCTCGATGTTCATCGTCTTAAACAAATTAAAACATTTGATACACGATCGACGGATCATAATCACATAATTTGTATATTAAATCGTGTTTGTTCATGTTAAATTCTTTTTAAAGTATATTAACTCTTTTATGAAATCAAACCAACTTTTAGTAATAGGTTTAATCTACGAATCAGTTAATAGCATAAAAAAT